>NC_140488.1:123478844-125878844 GCF_964271855.1 Acomys minous | reverse complement strand
GCACGTGTGCCAACTGGCCAGCGAGGGCACCAGATCTCATTGTAGATGGTTGTGAACCACCATATGGTTGCTGGGAATTGAACTCAGCACCTTTGGAAGAGCAGACAGTGCTCTTAACCTCTGAGCCATCGCTCCAGCCCTCTTTAGTTTTCTTAAGATAGATTTTATATACAACACTATTTTGGTGAGGCCATGTTGGAGGACGGTCTGATATATTTTGATGCTAATTACTGCTTGCTGTCTCTGTGGCCCACCTTTTGGCCAATAAAAGTCCATCACCTGGGCAGGGCAAACGAGATAGGTGTGACTAAGGTTCTGGGGCTTAGAGAGACAGAGAGAATCTTGGAAAGAAGAAGGCACTGGAGGAGAAGAGAGGAGAAGGCCACTATGGGTTAGATGGATGAGAAGCACGTGGCTGGCGTGGATGGATATTTGACCCAGATGAAGAACATTAACAAGTATTTGGGATTATGGATAGGAGGAAGTTTAATAGAAATTATTAGAAACAGATGGCATGGGATGTAGTTTAGAGGCTTGATGCCTGCCCTGCCCCAGGTTAACTATGACTATTTTAAAATATAGCAGGTGTACGTTTCTTGATTGATTGCTAGTGGGTTATACTGCCATAATAATAAGTATAGGATTAATAATAAACATTATTAGGTCATACACATAATTTAAAAACAACAAGCCATCTTCTACAAAATCCAAATAAAATAAGTTAGGCTATTTAAAGGGCAAATAGTATACTTTTAAGAATTTAACTTCAGGGGCTGGAGAGATGGCTCAATGGTTAAGCCATACTGGCTGCTCTTCCAAAGGACCAGAGTTCCATTCTCAGCTCACAGCTGTCTGTATCTCTAGCTCCAGGAGATCTGACACCATCAAAACCACCAGTGCAAATAAAATAAAATAAATTATTGTTTTAAAGAAGAATTTCACTTCAGGGGTTGTTAAACTTTTCTGTACTAGGACAGAAGGTAAACTCGGTTTTTATTGTTTTGAAGCAGAGTCTCACTTAGCCTCACCTGACCTTGAACTTTCTATGTAGCAAGGATGACCTTGAACTTATGTCCCCCCTGCTTCTATCTCCCTTGTGGTTGTATTACAGATGTGCACCCCTACACTCAGTTTCAGGGATGCTGGGGATGGAACTCAGGGCTTTGTGCATACCAGGCAAGCACTCTGCCAGCTGAGACAAATCCCCAGAACCCAGAAACTAAAGTCTTTTTAGGGTTTTTGAGACAGATATTCTGTTGCTGTGGGCAGAATCAGCAACGAGCTAGACATGAATGGGTGTGGCCATGTGCCAGGGCAATATGTAATTTGTGAATTCTGGAATTTAAATTTTATATCATTTCCACAGGTGAAAATATTTTTTCACTTTAGCAGCTGAGCATAATTAAGCAGTAGGCCAGAACTGCCCGTTATGCCCAGGGAGCAATCTCTATTTTGCCTGATTTATTATTTTATTACATCATCCAAAGAGAATTCAATACAGTGCTTTATTTCCAAATTAGACTATCCATAAACCTTCCTAAAATGTTGGCTAAAGCACCATTCTTTTTAACAGGCAATAAAGTTTTACTGAAAATATTTGTCTATTAAATAATTTTTACCAACTATACCTTTTTGGATTTATTGTATTTCCCAAGCTCATTAAATTATATTCAATCTGAAATTTCATATTTAAAATAATATTATGTTAGAAGACAAAGAAATTGCAGCTACTCTGATTTAGTCATTCATTACATGCACATACATGTACACATACATATATGTGTATAATTATCATATGTATAAATATTATGCACCAATTAAAAATTAAAGATAAGGTTTTGGGGTTTTCTTCATTTTGAGTCCCCCCCCCCCGGAGAGACAGGGTTTCTCTGTGTAGCCTTGGCTGTCCTGGAACCTGCTTTGTAGACCAGGCTGGTCTTGAACTCACAGAGATCTGCCTGCCTCTGCCTCCCCAAATGCTAGAATTAAAGACATGTGCCACCATGTCCAGGAGAAAAAAAATAAAGATAGTTGTACATGAGATACTTGGAGTAATTCTGATAATCACTAGGATTTTTTTCTCTTTTTTTTTTTCCTTAATGCTTTTCTAAAAATTATTTCCTCGTTTTGCTAGATAGGTGGGTTTTTTTGTTTTTTTGTTTGTTTGTTTGTTTTTGTTGCTGTTGCTTTGCTTTTGCTTTTGAGACAACTTATCTTGTACCCAGGCTGGACTGCAACTCACTATGCAGTTGAGGGTGCCCTTGAACTTCTGGTTCTCCTTCCTCTACTTCCTGGAATGATAGGTACTTACTGTGTCCTGTTTATGTAGTACATGGAGGCCCAATGCATGTTAAGCAAGCACTCTACCAACTAACTTATATCCATATTCCTTTCTAGGTAAGTTTTGCGGTAGAGAGGACCTTAACTCTAGACTGCATGAATATACTCATACATAACAATATTACTTTTTCTTTGAAATTCTCATTAAAATTTCCTTTCTTAAGTTAGGCACAGTGGTGCATACCTGCAATCCCAACACTTGGGAAGTAGAAGCAGGAAGATAAGGAATTTCAAGGCCATCTTCTGCTACACAGGAAACGCAATGCCAGCCTGAACCCCTTGAGATCCTACCTCAAAAAAAAAAAAAAAAAAAAAAAAAAGGAAATCCTGAAAATGTTGGGTTTTGCCTCTGAAGTGAACAATATTATAGATTTTATTGTGCTTCCAAGATATTTTTCATTTGCTTTGTTGACATTTTGATCAAATTGGGCAATGGGCCATTAAAATATATATATTTGGAAAAACATCATGAGAAGGACAGAGGCCACACTATGGTGTGAACTGGCTCTGGCAATAATTACGTCCTTAATACCGCAGTGGGCGTAGTTGCAGAGACTTCCTAGGAATTGAAGGCTTAAGAAAAGGTGCAGTGATTTGAATAGTGGATGGGAGGCTAAAACGCTGCATGGAACAGGACTGGAGAAAATGCCTGTGACATGATAGGAGAGAGGACTTTATATGAAAGCTTGATATCCCAGCTGAACAAAAACCATAAGGGAGTCAGGGTTAAATATGCAGGAGATTCCTGTAGCTCAGGAGCCAGAAGAGAGGGGCCACAATATCTATGTAGTGGGAAAGTAGACCCTCCTCAGAAATGGAAGAAAAACTGAGAATAGGACAGAGAGGAGATCTGGCTGGCTGGAGCACAAGGAACACAAGGGACAAGGATCTCTTCTATTCTGGGTGTAGTGTGGGGAGGTGACATACTGGAAGAAGAAGGCATTATAAAACTTGAGCAGTTGCTGTGGACAGTGGAAAGAGAGGACATGATTGCTGAGTTTGAGACTGTGGAGCTAAAGAATTTAATGTCCTGGACAAATGTTTCTATCTAGTTCGATCCAGCTGCCCTGCCCTAGTTTTACTAACATGCCAAGCTGTGAGGTCATTAAGTAGCAAATTAAGACCATGCAGCTTATATTTTGTGCCCTGGGATTTCTAGTTCCATGTAATGCTACTTCCTTCACAGCAACTATGTCTGAGTAGGGTGCATGGAAGTTCATAACATCTAAATTAAGGACAGGGTCAGTACACAGCTAAGAAGAACCCATTATGCCCTCCATCAGCCTTATACCATAATGAATCCCTAAGCCATTCTACTTGGGCTACTTGTCAACGGAGCTTACACAGTCAAGTCACTGAATTCTGTAAATGTCTACTATGAGTTGTTTCCTTTGTTACAAAGATGTTGATCATCCCTAAATCCTAATTTCTAAAGTTGCCATCCCAAATACAGTCCCTCAATTACTTTCCAAGTCCCAATAGATGTGATCTCCCTCAGAGCGACAAGGTTTCATCCCAGGCTTTGGTACAGTTCAGATTTTCCCAATCTACCAATAGCCTTCTTTGCTACCCTTGTCATGAGATGGGCTCTGCAAGTCATGCCACCAAGCTCCACAGCCAAATCCACCCAGAAGATTCACTCTGACAGGTGTTTCTCAATAGCAGCAACCCTTCACATCTGGGCAGTGCCAATATGGAACACTATTCAGCTATTAAAAACAAAAATTTCCCCAAATTTGTGGACAAATGGATTGAGCTAGAAATGATCATAATGAGTGAGTTAACCCAGAAGCAGAAAGACTCAAATGGTATATACTCACTTATATCTGCATACTAGCCCAAGGGGCGTGTCCCACGAAAGCCTTCACTTACCAGGAAACTGGGACAGAGGGGAGGACATCCTATTGGGACTCTAGATGAGAGAAGCATGGGAGAATAGCAAAGTAGAAGGATCCAGAGGGTCCTAGAAACCTACAAGAAGAACATTATGATAGGCAGATTTGGGCCCAGGGGTCCCAATCAAACCATGGCACCAGCTAAGGACAATACAGGCCGTAAACTTCAAACCCCTACCCAGATCTAGCCAATGGACAGGACATTCTCCATAGTTGAGTGGAGAGTGGGGTCTGACTTTCACACATACTCTGATGCCTCATATTTGACCATGTCCCCTGGAGGGGGAGACCTGGTGGCACTCAGAGGAAGGATAGCAGGCTTCCAAGAAAAGACTTGATACCCTATGAGCATATACAGGGGGAGGAAGTCCCCCTCAGTCACAGTCATAGGGGAGGGGAGTAAGGGAAAAATGGGAGGGAGGGAAGAATGGGAGGATACAAGGGATGGGATAACCATTGAGATATAACAAGAATAAATTAATAATAAAAAAATAAAAAAATAATCTTCTGGAACCAGGGTCTGTTCCAAGTGCTAGAACTAAAAATGAAAGGACAAATCCTGTACCTCAACAGATTTTCCAAAGTAACTAAAGCTATATTCACATAGGGCAGCTGTTCTCAACCTGCGGGTTGCGACACTTTTGAGGGATGGTATATCAGATATTCTGTGTATCAGATATTTACATTATGATTCATAAAAACAGCAAAATTACAGTCATGAAGTAGCAATAAAAAATTTTAGGGTTGGGGGTCACCACAACAAGAGGAACTGCATTAAAGGGTTGCAACATTAGGGAGGTTGAAAACTACTGACACAGGACCTAACATTAAAAAAAAAATATTGCACGTGGCTGTGGTTGTAGCTCAGCAGCAGTACTCTTATGGAGCATGCTTGAGGTCCTGGATATGAGTGCCACAAAAATAAAATTGAGGCTTGACAGACAGCTCAATCAGTAAAGTGTTTGCCGTGAAAGCATGAGAGTCTGGCTCGAATCCATAGAACCCATGTAAAAAAAAAAACCCATGTATGCTTGTAATAGCAGCCCTAAAAAAATGAAAACATGCAGGTCCCAGAAGTTTACTGGCCAACAATCTTAGCTTAATTGGTGATCTTTAGGCCAATGAGAGACTATATCTCAAAGGATGTGGATGGTAGTCCTGAGGATGACACCACAAGTTGTTCTCTGGCCTTTACATGTGTTTTCACATACACATGTATACCCAGTACCACACAAAAAGTGCACAAACATATGTACATACACAAAAATAGATACATAGATAAACCCTTAACTTTTTTTTTTTTTTTTTTTTTTTTGCTTTTTCGAGATAGGGTTTCTCTGTGTAGCCTTGGCTGTCCTGGACTCACTTTGTAGACCAGGCTGGCCTCAGACTCACATAGATCCACCTGCCTCTGCCTCTCGAGTGCTGGGATTAAAGGCATGCACCACCACCACTTGGCCAAACCGGTAACTTTTAAAACTGATAAAAGAAATAAAACTTTCCAGTTAATTTTTTAAAGTTGTAATGGTTGAGTTTATATGGTTTCTGCCTAAGAGTGCAGTAGTGGCATACATACCTTCATGGTAACCAACAGCTCTTAATTTTTTACTTCAGACCCATGCAACAAGACAGAAATCTTACTTGGTATTGGAAACCTAGCCAACTACCCAGGGCTAATGAAGTCATGGATGTTGGAAAAGAACTATACACCCCATTTATTAAGCAAGCATAATCTTTAACTGTATTCTAAATATTTGTCCATATGCCACAGATCAATCAATACAGTTGCCATGCCCTATCAAAAAAGCTTCCCTTTGCAGCAGATAGAAACCATTACAGAAAACCACAACCAATCAAAATGCAGAGTGTGGAGCCCAGTGCCGAAGGGTACATCTACAAAACGATTCCAGCACCTAAGGCTCAGGAAACATTGTGAAAGAGGGGCCAGAAAGATCCTAAGAGCCTGAGGGTCATGGAGTTTGCTGTGAGACTGTGTCTCCCAGCAATATCAGAAAACACACCCATAAGGTCTGACCAACATGACTACCCAAACATGAGCTGAACAAGGACAACACCAACACACATACCAAAGTGAACATAGAAAAACCACGAGGCTTTAACCTTACACACACAAAAAAAGCTACAGGCAACTAAGAAAGTTGTCAGTTGGGGAGAAATAGTCTTCTTTAGGGAGCAGCACACCAATTGGTTACCCAATATTAAATGGTCAGTCCTGGAATCATACATACAGGTAACATTGTACAGACTGAACAGGTAGTATTTATATATTCAAGAATATATATATATATATATATATATATATATATATATATATATATGCATATAACAAGATGTAATGAAAAATAAAGGCTATAAACTTGAAAGAGAGCTAGGAGGCCTATACAGGAATGACTGTATAGAGGAAAAGGAAGAGGAAATGATATAATTATACTATAATCCCCAAACAACAACAACAACAACAACAATAACAACAACAACAATAACAATAATAGAGTATAGGTTCTGATGTCCTGAATTCAGTGTTTTGTTTTCCTTGTTGGTTTTGGTCTGGAGGTTGAACCCAGGGTCTTGTGTATGTTAGGCAAGTGTACTATATCCTCAGTCCTACTGCTTAGATTTAAACCTCAGCTCTCCTGTGCATTACTTTTATGAACTTGAACAAGGGCCTTAAGCAACATTCTTGTCCTTACCTCATAGGACCTAAACCCCATAAAAGTGTTTTATCAGTAGCTTTATGTTATTGTCTTTGTGATTGTCTTACCAGTCACAGGAATAAAGGGAGCTTAGAGCACAAAGGAACAATTAATATCTTTTACTTTATCTGAGACTTTCTGTATGTGGCTTAGCTTGCCCACTGAATTCTAAAGTCCTCCAGGGCAAATTTACCTTTAAAAATTGCCTAGCATTTGGCTTCAGTGCCTTGCTCTCATCGGGTTGTCAATAAATATCCACTGTACTAATGTGAATGTGTTCACTGGGATTTGGGCTCAGCCCTTAGGGCCACTCCAATTGGTATAAAAGGAACAGGAGTGTCTCCGACTAACTGCTGAGGTCCTGCATAGGCTGCCATCAAAGGAAAGGTCCACATACAAAAAATGAAGTAAATGCTGTCTCGTTTGGAGGTGCCACATGCTCATTTGCACTCTCTCACAAAGGCTATCTAGGGGTTTAACTTTCTTACTTCCATCATGTAAACAGATTTTCAAGGGTTGGTTACTTGGCTCTGGAGTTCACTGAGAGCTGTTATTGCTTTCCCACTCCCTACCAACTTAGTAATCCAATTAAAAGAGAATAAAGGAGTTCACTTTTAAGGTTCATAAATGCCAGACAACTTATTTTCCCCCAAGGTCATAAAGAAGTTGCCATTGACCTACTATGCAATTTTCCAGAAATTCCTCAAATTTTTAAACTTTTGAGGTGCATGGTTCTGAAAACAAAACCTGTCATTCTGGTTTGAATGTTGACTGCTTTCCAGTATGAAGTCCTGACAACTTTCTTTTCTCGAAGCTGGACTTTGAATAATTTCTAATAAATGCTGGAGATGGATAGCTTTCCTGTTGCCAGCTCCACTCAAGTATGTCATAGCAAGTTGTCTTAATAAGTTTTTCCTTCCTACCTTGTGTATCTCATGCCTAGCTATCACTTTCATTATTATAATTTTCAATCTTCTCTAATCTGATTATGAAGTATTTTAAAACTAGGATTCTATATTATATGCGAAATATTAATTGCAAGTTTCTTAAGTAAATTTGTACTACAGACTATATTTTTAAAGGGGGCATATATTAAGTGTGATGATTGGGGCTGGGAGTATAACTTAATGGTAGAGTGCTTGCTTAGCATGTCTTGTTTTGAGAGATGAAACCCATCTTGAAACATTCCCCAAAGTGAGAATTAGATATAAACCAAAATGTAATGTGTGCTCATAGAATGGGTTAGTTTGGGAAATAAAGGAATTACAGAACTCACAGAAGAAATATAATTAGAAGTCTTCCTACTATAAGACTCCCAAAGAAAATTTCCATTTTTAAGATTGAAAATTGCTCAAGTATTGTCAGGGAGAAATAAGCATTAAAATCAGATACTGTTGGCCCTTTACTCATATTCTATTGACATTCAGTTCTTTACTCCTAGGCTGTTTATTGCTGGGAAACTTCCATCATCTTCCTTTTGTTGGAGTACCTCTGTCTCTCCACTCCTGGCAAATCTTAAATCGATCTGACCCTCTAGTAAAATAGTGGTATGACTGTTGTGGGCCAACCAACTAATTTTCTATTGGATTTGAGGGCCTCTCTACAGAAGAGAATTCATGCCTGGTTCTGTAAACCTGGAGTTGAGGGTCAGTCCACAGATGGGAACACAGCCCTGGTCTTATAAACCAGGTCATAGGTCCTGGGGGAAGGGGCTACCCTACTACTACTTTTTTGCTAAATAGTCACATCAAACTTCCTAATCACACTGACTTCTAAATATTTGCATTTATGCCCCTAAATTATTTTTATCTACAACCTTTCATCAGAGAAATATCTTACTGTGGCAGATGGTACATAATGTAGAAAACCCATACCTGGCCAAACTGCTAAGAATAAGTGATGGCCTTAAATGGAACAGCTAGGTTTCCCTTTCTAAGTCTCATTGAACTTTTCAGAAGTGGAAAGGGAGAGGAACAAAAAACCAAAACAAAAAACAAACAAACAAACAAGCAACATCACACACACACCTGAATCCTTTGTTGCAAAGTCTGCTTCTGAGGCCACTCAAATTAAGATAACCCATAGCTTTGAAACCCTATTTCATGCCTTCTTTAAAACAAAAAGCAAAAAAAACCTCTGTCCTTGATGATGTTTGGAGTGCAAGCTGGGGCTCAAACCAAGGGCTCCATGCATACTGGATAAGTGATCTAATGCTGAGACACATTGTCAGCCCCTGCAATGATTTGATATGTTCTCTGACTGTCCTGCCAGGCTACAATCTCTTGAGCTTTCCTTTCTTATCACACATGGATCCCAGGGCATCCTTCCCCCTACAGAATTATGCAGATGTGTCATTCTCCCTGTTCAAAATCATTTGCTGTTACCCCAGGATCTTAGTGAGAACAAAAGCGCAAACTCTGGTAATCTAGTCCATAATGCTTCTAAGTATCCTGGAATGCACCACATTCAAGGATGGCTCAAAACATCCTTGAATGCCTTACCTGGTCCCAGATGCTACATATCCACAGAATAAAAAAATTAAAAAAAAAAGAGCTTAAAGGAGAAGGAGGAGGAAAACCATGTGGGTATTAGACTTTTACCTTTATCCTACTTAAGAGAAGTTCAAAGTACTTCATTGCCCTTTCAAATTTACTGGAAATAGATTAGAAGCAGTTTTGCTTCCCCAGGTCTTTCATTCCAGAGATAAGGCTCTTATCAGTCCAATTAGAACAAAATTCCACATATGACTGTCCTCCTATAGTTTCTAGCACACAAATTTAATTCCAGGAAGGAATTAGACCACTGATTTTTTTTTTCCCCAGTGGGTTTTCTATTGTGTTTCAGCCCAGCCAATGGGCACTGGCATGATCAACCCATCAGAAATGCACACAGACAGGGAAGCAGGCAGCATCTGTCCTGTGTTGGACTGGGCAACAAAAGAGGGCTCAGCTCTGCTCTGGATCTGTTCAGAATACGGTATATAACAACAAGCAAGTTGCTTGGCTTTTCTGAGTTTCAGTTTTTTCCTCTGTGAAGCAAATAGGCTGTCTCTAAGCTTTGACCTTTGGAAGAGGTATTTGTTGGAAGCGAATGGGTACGAAGATCAATATATGTGTGCATTCATCCCATGGTTTTAATTCAATCAATCCGAAGCCCACTTAATCTTTAGGTCGCCAGTAATAGTCAGTGATTGTAAGCCCCTGAGACACAAGCAGCTAGCTGCCCCACACCCCCACCCTGAGCCAGAGCCAGACTTCTCTAAGAGCCTTAAAGGCGTTCCCAGGCCCTTGAGGAGAGAGAGTAGCCAGGACCTATCCTAAAGAAAAAACAAAACACAAAAATCAAGATCAGACCACAAAATCCCACCAATCCCTAAACTTGTCCAAATCAGGCCACAGAATCCCTCCAATCCCAGGCCACCATAGAAAGTGCCTCTACCCTTAAGAAACCCTATGTAAAGCCTGCCGCTTGCTCAGTTATTGGCTGCTCCTCTGCTGAGCAGCTGCAGCCATCCTCAATGTCTTTCCCAATAAATCGCTTGTGTGAGGTTTGTTGCACAGTGTGACTTGGTGGGATTCCTTGGGTCTCTGCTGCCAGGATACCTTTCCCCTCAGAGCTGCAATGCTCACAGTGCATATCGCCCATTAGGGCATAAGCTGACATCAGCTGCGTAATCCTTACTTCTTGCAGAAATCCTGGCCGCTCTCCATCTACCAGTACCTTTCTGACCTTAATTCTGGATGACTATAACATGCTTAATTTAGTCCTGGCCTCCTCCTGAGAAAAAATAAATATTAAATGTGAAATGAAAACCACACATGTAATAATATTGGGATTAATGAGGTGCTGAATTGTAGTCTCACTTTGCTGTTGTTGGCAAGTATTGTAGTCAGCTAAATTCCAAACTG
The DNA here is from genome assembly GCF_964271855.1 of Acomys minous. Taxonomy (NCBI): domain Eukaryota; kingdom Metazoa; phylum Chordata; class Mammalia; order Rodentia; family Muridae; genus Acomys; species Acomys minous. The sequence continues at coordinate 125,867,987 of NC_140488.1, read as the reverse complement.
GAACCATCTGCAAAACAGAAATGCTAGCTAGCACCCCAAAGCTTTATATTTGCCACGTGGCTTTCACCTTGCTGACTCCTGGTATGGTATATGGTCCTGGGTTTTGGGAAAAACCTCCACCAATAGCCTTTGCCAGTCACAAAGAAAAGCAAATGGGAAGGAACAGGGAAGAAAAAGGAAAGGGGTGGGGGTCGGGGGCAGGCAGAAGTAGAGAAAAATGCAACAACAACCACAACCACAAAAGATTGTTCTCACTTACCTAGCACCAGTGAAGGTTGCCTGGCAATGTCGCCTATCAGATCATTATTAGTAATTAAAATGTAAACTCATTGGGTTCCAAAATTACCTGGCCCCCCACACACACAACACTCAAAGAGGATGTGCATCAACCCTCATAGGTGCATTTTCTACATCCCACTATATCTGTTGAGAAAGTATCTTTCCTCCCATTACACATGTGAAAAAAAGCATATTTTTGAAAAGTAAATGACTGGGCATGAAGGCTTATGACTAACTCAAGCAATTGGTATGGTAGGCTAGAACAAAAGGATTGCTCCACTCTTGAGGCTGACTTGGACTGCAGAGAAAGGGCCTGTCAAGACAGGGCTAGGAGAGTGGAGGAAAAGGGAAGAGAGGGGAGGGGAAGGGGACAAGAAGAGGATGAGGGTGGAACAGGAGAGGCGAGGAAAGATCAATGATCGATTCCATCACATAGTTGGAAAACCAGAGTTTATAGCAAGGCTTTCTGGCTCCAGCTCTAATAATCAGTGCAGCCATCACCTATTCAGATCCTTAGAAATTCAAGAAAGTCTGCTAAAATGTGCTGTCTCTATTGTGCTTTGTGGTAGATGGAGCCAAAAGTTGGAACTATCTTTGTAAAAAGTAATGCATATGATGTCATAGACCCTTTTGAACATTCATACCTTGTGACTATAATTTCATTTTTGATGACTCTTCCTGAAAATATTACCAGAGGTACAAATGACTACCAGAAATTGATACAAAAGATGATTATTACTGTAATATTAGAACAATGAAAATCTGCATCACCAGCCCCCTCTTCAGGGAAGCAGTCTAGTCAGTACAGCCGAGGTCCAATCAGGCCAGAGACTTAATGTGTTGTGAGATATGAAAGAACTGTTACATATGGACTCTGAAGCTAAGTAAGTAAGTAAATAAGTAAGTTAAGTAAGTAAGTAATGCTTCAGCTTAAGATCTATAAAAAATCTATCCAGAGGGATAGTGGTTCAGAGTACTTGCTATATTTGCAGAGGTCATGGGTTCATTTTTCAGGCCCACATGGTGGCTAACTGTCTAGAGGCTCCGGCATCCTCTTCAAGCCTCCACAGGCACCAGGCATGTGGGTGGTCCATATATGTATGCTCAGGTAAAACACCCATACAGAGGATATTAAAATAAATAAATCTTTGAATGATCTATACAGATTTATAAGGCACATTGATGAAAGGGGAAGTGGATTTGCAGACAGGGAGAAGTAATCAGAGAAAAGACAAGATGAGAGTGGTACGGTTGACTTAGTAATACAGCTTGGGATTCTAAGAGTAAGCACTGGTACAGCATAGTACACTAGTGGTGGAAGGATGGTGTTTGTTCATATCGAGACTGTCCTCTCTCATGTCTGTACAGGTGCCTTTGCTGTGGTATCTCATCCTCCAAAGGAATATGCAGCAAAAAGAAGCCTGTCATGGTTGATATTGATTGCCAAGTTGACTGATGTAGCATCACCTAGGAGACAAGCAGACTTGGAAGGCCTGTGAGGGAACTTCTAGATTAGGTTAATTTAGGTGGGAAGACAGACAGACAGACAGACACACACACACACACACACACACACACACACACACACACACAATGTTAGTGATATCTTTCCATGGGTTGGGGTCCTGGACTGAATACAAAGTAGACAGCAAGCTAAGCACCAACTTTCATCTGTGCTTCCTGAGTTTGGATTGAGTGTGCGGAGCTGTCTCAAGCTCTTATCACGCCATTATTGTCCCATCATGATGCCACTGTACCTTCAAACATGAGCCAGAATGCCAGGTGTTTGTCGCTACAAGGAGAAATGGGACTAATATGTAGCCCAGTACAAAATGTATTAAGCAAGATCAGGCTGCAGGATGAACCTCAGAATTTTTCTTTCTATGTGTAGAGGCTGAATGAGGCAGAGAACCTTCCCAAAAAGCCTACCAAGCCTGTGAGAGAACTCAGAGACACAGAAACCAAGAGTACTGTGGGCCAAACTGATGGTCATAAGCACATAAGGTGCCCTTTGCTTTTCTTCTAACACTCAAACAAGATATCATAGGGCTAGAATTGCTAAGTTGACCTTAAATCATATACAATGTGAGGATACATATTATAGATATTTTTATCAGTACCCATGGACTACAAGGCCTGGGATGTAATGTTTAGATCTCCTTCTTCCTTCTCATCATCCTCTTTTTCCCCCTCCTCTCTTCCTCTCCTTTCCTCCCTTTTCTTTTTTCTATCTTCAGGGTCTTGCTGTTTATCCTAGACTGACTTGAATCCTTGACCCTCCTGCCTTACGCTCCTGAGTTCTGGGATTACAGGGATGTGTCATGAGACCAAGGTCCAGATTTTAGCTCATATGGCACATTTTGCCCACTCTTTTCCAATATATTTAACCTTCTGAAACAAACTCTCTCCTCCCAACATTCCACCTGGCAGCTCAGCAGCCCACGGCTTTGGATCTCTTCTTGGGCTGCTCGCCACCTTTTATACATCACTCATTTGTCCTTAGCTGTTTTTTAGGCTGCGCTCTCGGATGAAGCTTTAGTTACACCATGCATGGCCAGTTTTGTACTTCTTCTAGACACATGCAAAGAAAAATGTCATAGCAATAAAATGCATAGTAGGATTTTTCAGTGGGATAGATAAAGTCTTAAACAGGAATGCAGGATTTTTAAATCCTGCATAAAAATAGCATGATTTTTATAATCAAATGCACTGATAACATCTGAAGAAAATATAAGAAGGACATATACTAATACCTTAAAGTGGGTAGTGGGGTTATGCATGAGTTATTTCATTTTTACTTAACTTTCGAAAAAAATTTTCCATGAACTTGAAAGCATTATTTCACATTTTAAAAAGAGGAGTACTAAAATATAGTCCCTTTCTCCCTCCCGGGGCTAACAAATGAAAAGGGCATGCTGTGCACATATCTATTAAATTTGGGTTGAAAAATAGATGGAATTGACGTGGATATTGCTAACACCATCCATCTGGTTTAGCTACATTGGATAAAAATCAGTAGATTTCTTAATTTAGCCTAAGCTTGGATTGCAGGCACTTTTATACAGCCTTGGAGAGAGAAATGAGCCACTCTGTACCTGCAGAACTGAGATGGTTCTATCCTTATAGGCATCTGAATGGCAAGTTAATGTTTTCAGAGAAAATGCTGTTCTGTTCTTCACGAGTTCTCAAAAAATAGTACATCAATACTAGCCAGCCTCCACTTCCAAATGCAAAAGTACCTCCAGCTCTTGTTTATGGTAAGTGAGCCTTGATCCCAGCACTGATCGGGAAGCCAAATGTGACCATAAGGAGTTTTGTTACATTTCAAAAAAGCAAGAATATATATTTTTTATTTTAAAGTCAGAATGTACTACTAAATCCTTTCTTTTTGTTAAAATGCCAGGAGTTTTCTTTGGAGTGCTATTTCTGCTCGCATTGTCTCTTTAGTCTGAGAACCATCAATGCTGTTGTATGAAGTTTTGTGTCGTTCCTCTGCATGAAGTTAAAAAATTATATGTCCATGCTTCCTTCACTATTACTGGCATGATGAACTTAACTGTTTCTGCTTCCTCATCTCTGCCTATATGTAATATTCACCGACACTGGGGCTGCTTGTTGAAAATATATGAACTGGCCTCAGTGGACAAGAAGAATCAACACAGAAGGGTAGAAAATGGCATTGCTTCCGGTGCTACTAGAGAGTGGGAGATCCATCTAGCAAGAGGGCATGGATAGTTATCAGAACCTGACCCAGAGAGTAGGCTACCATGAAGAAAACTCCATAAAGACTATGGACAAAAGTTTAAAATAGACCAAAGCACATATAGCTCAATCCCTAGCTTCTGTTGCTTTATTGAAAAATATGCATGGACCAAGAATGTACCCTAGTTGCTGAACTTAGCTTTTGGAAATGAAGTCTTCCATCATACTTCCTAGACCATGAATGTTTGTGAAGAGAAACTGTCTTGAAGAGAGATGGATATTTTGGCAACAAATAAGAGTATATTAAGAACTCACAAAAGAAGAGTAATTGCAAATATAGAGTTCCTTGTATGCTATATCCCGAAACCTATTGACTACACAGCTGTAGATGTCACGGGCCATGGAGTAGAGTGTGGAAATAATAACCCTGCAAGAACTGACACATTGCTAAGAACAAGTCCTCCTACTTAGAAACCACCAGTTCCTCCTGCATTAGGCCAGGATAGAATATTCTTAATAAAACTCAGGAACCTGTCAGACCCTCAAAAGTTCCTAAGGACTACATGACTAGTTCTGCAAAGCTAGGATGTCAACATAGTCCATCCAAGAAGACATCTTTAAACCACACAGGCACACATTGCAAAGAGTGGTAGAAGTGAAAGCCAAGAACACTGTGCATGCAGTTGTACTGGCTGACACCTTCACCATCCACTATTAGACCAGTTGCTGGTAGCCCAACTCCACCATTACCACCCCCACCAGGTGAAACCCCCCTGACACAATACTACTTCCACCCCAACTACTGCAGTGGATTATGAAGAGGGAGAGATTTTAGCTGTTCAGCATCATGTCCATCTACAGATGGGGATCCTATGGAACCCCCAGGAACTATACTGAGAAAGTTGTTATAATATATGATTAGTCAAGAGTCAAAGATGAGCTATCATTTAAGGAGCATGTAGTCATTTACATTATTAAAAATGATAACAGCTGGTATGAAGGAGTCTGCAGTAAGTAGAATGACTTCTAACATTTATTATGCACTATTATTGGTTAATTTTTCTTTATTTTACTTTTAGAGTAGGTTCTTACTATTAGTCATACCATGGTATTCTGTGGTTCATGGAATAAATGTGCTCATGTCTTTGGTACATGCTTATTAGTGTATTTGAATATGTACTTAGAAACATGAATCTTTGAGACAGCTTGTTATTTGCTAAACAGCAATTTATTTTTAAAAAGCTGTATAAAACTGATTATGCTTGTGTACTTATACAGTAATAACTTTATAACTGCCCTAAATATTCTAGTGGGTAGAGGGTATTATACTGAACAAATTATGACTTCTATTATACACTAATACTAATGAATGGCAGACTAATATTAACATAAGAAAATGCAAGTCTTGGTACTGGTCATACTTTTTATTTATATTCTCATTTTTTTAATGTTTGTAGAGGGCTGGGTGTGGTGGTGCACACCTTTAATCCCAGCACTTAGGGAGGCAGAGGCAGGAGGATTGCTGTAAGTTTGAGGCCAGCCTGTTCTACAAAGGGAGTCTAGGACAGCTAAGGCTACACAGAGAAACCCTGTCTCAACAAAACAAAATGTGTGTGGATAGTCATGATGACATACACCTGTAACCTCAGTACTTAAGAGGTAGAAACAGGAGGTCAGAGTTCAAGGCCAGCTTTGACTGCATAGAAAGTTCAATATCAGTCTCAAGTATGTGACACTGTATCTCAAAACCAATAAACAAGCAAATATCAAAATTTGCTATCAAAATGTCATTTAAGCATATATAAAAATGTATGCATTGAAGGCCTAGGAAAACGGCTGTGGCTTAGTTGCTATGTACTGCACAAACATGAGGCCTCTTCTTGAGGAGCTGAGTTTGGGTCCTCACCCCCACATTACAAAGCCAGGTGTGGCAGCATGCACCTCCAATCCTAGCACTGAGGAGGCAGAAATGAGGGGATTCTTAGGGCTTGCTGACCAGCCAGCCTAGCCAAACTGGTGAGTTCCAAGTACAGTGACAAACCCTGTACTGCAAAATAAGGTGGTGAGTGCTCTTGTTACCAGAGCATCCCCTGACAAGACAGCAATGCCTGTGGGTCAGTAACAGGCATGGAGATAAACCAACCACTCTGAAGACAGTTTCAAAGAACAGCATCTGCCTTATTACAAATGAGCAACCACTTATATAGTGGAAGCTTTTTGACTGTGATTGGTTAGCACGTTCCCTCGGATTGGATGATAAAGAACACACATACTACCAGGGACTCAGAAGCACATTAAAGGAGATGTGGAGTGTGCAAACATGTCATCAGGCAAGCTGGCTACTCATGCTACTTCAGAATTCAGTGTTCTGGCTTCTGGATTGTATGCCATGCTTCTTATTTATTAGGGCAATATGCCAAGTAGTCTGGCGGCCAGGTAATGCCTGCATTTTCTTCTACAGGTGAGTGAATGTTGACAACACCAGAAATCTATTTACATCACACACACACACACACACACTCATGCATGCATAAAAACAAAATATATACTTTGAAATATACTTTAAAATTCTAAGATGCTTCAAATTTAAATACCACTTACCTAGAGTACTCATACTTGCTTGAGTGTCAAAAGTCTCCATATAAAACAAAACAAGATTATCTATAATATTATTTATATTTTTTGTTTGTTTTTAAGGTAACATTTCTCTGTGTAGCCGTAGCTGTTCTGGAACTCTCTCTCTTGAACTCAGAGATCCACCTACCTCTGCCTCCTGAGTGCTGGGATTAAAGGTGTGTGCCACCAGCACCCAATTTATATCTAAGTTTTTAATGAGTGAAATTTTTATTGTAGTATTTTTCCATTTATAGATGAGTAAACAACAGAGTTTTATCCTTTCCTTCAAGTGACTTGTTTTTTTTTTTTTAATTCATTGCAGAATGATGGTTCTATTTGCTGCACATATTAACTTGTAGAAATATTTTTACCTGATTTCAAAATTTCCCAACAATGTGAGCCTTTTTTCCAGATTTAAAGTCTGAGATGGTTATTTATAAGCCAATCTACTGAGTTTCTGTTTTAAAATACCCCTTGAAGACAAAACAGCATGTCAAATTAAGCCCATCTTTTTGTAAGTGAAATTATCCCAAGGAATAGGGGCTGGAGAGATGGCTAAGTGGTAAAGGATGCTTGTGCTTGCAGAGAGCCTGGGTTTGGTTTCTAGTATCCACTCAGTGACTAATAACCATGAGCAACTCCAGTTACAGGGGATCCAGTACCCTCTTCTGAAGCCCTAGGGCATCAGACGTGCACATGGTACACATAAATACTTGCAGACAACATACTCATATACATTAAATAAATCTTTTTAAAAGCACTCAAGGGCCAGGCGTGGTGGCGCACACCTTTAATCCTAGCACTCGGGAGGCAGAGGCAGGCGCATTGCTGAGTTCGAGGCCAGCCTGGTCTAAGTGAGTCCAGGATGGTCAAGGCTACACAGAGAAACCCTGTCTCGAAAAAACAAAAACAAACAAACAAAAAAGCACTCAAGGAATGCCAGAATAGCCTTTCCGTTTATGTTGACTTGTTGTACACTGGTTCTGTATAGTGGGGAATGGTATTGCACTTCTGATCCTCTTGTCTGTGCCTCCTAGGTACGGGGCCTACAGGCCTGATTAATGCAGTGCAAGAAATCAAGGCCAGGGTCTCACATATGTTACACCAGCATTTTACCAACCAAGCTACATCCTTAATCCTTGCTTCTCTTTTTTTAAATTGGAATATTCTCTTAATTGTTTTTTTTTAATTAGTTGATTTTTGTTTTCTGTTTTATCTGCATGTATATGCACCATATGCAATGCCTGGTGTTAGCAGTGGTCAGAAGAGGGAATCAGATCACCCAAAACTGGAGTTGTGGATGACTGTGAGTGCTGGGAACCAAATCTATGTTCTCTGCAATAGCTCTTAAGTATTCAGCCACCTCCCCATCTCCCTCCCCCTGCTTTTCTTTGGTTTTTTGATTTTTGAGACAGGGCTCTCTGTGTAGTCTTGGCTTTGCAAACCAGGCTGGCTCAAACTCACAGAGGTATGTACCACCATGCTCATCTCCCCAGATCCCCCTTATTTCATATATAGCCTCATAATAGTCTATCCTCCTATATGAAAATTTGGCTACTGTTCAATATGACCAATGTGGATTCAAGTACATATGTCAAAATTTTATAAACTTTACTCCTATGATGAAACAAAACAAACCATTTGGATTAAACCTTTTAGTTACACTTGTTTGTTTGTTTACTTGTTTGCTTGTTTGTGGGAGATACACAGGACAGCATACTTGTGGAAGTCAAGGAACAACTTGTGGGAGACAGTTATCTCCTTCTATGATGTAGGTGCTAAGGATCAAACTAAGGTCTCCAGGCTTGGCAGCAAGTGGTTTAGTCAGGAAAGCCATCTAATTGGTCCAAACCATTTTAATTTTAATGTCAGCCACTGCTTATGTAATGTCTTTATGTGTAGCTATTAACAGTGTAAATAATATTTCATATAACCATCAGGATATTTGAGAATTTCTACAACTATGACATCAGCTTCAGGTTATTTAGTCCCATTCTTCTGGAAAACATTGCTCACTAAAAAGAAAAAAACAAACAAAGAAAAAGAAGAAGAAAGAGGAGAATAAACAACAGAATTTTATAATCAATATCTCCAGAACTGTTATGCCATTTCAGCTCTGAATTTTTATATCTTTTCATTTCTCCATCCCCAACCAGTTTCATTTGTCATAGTGAATGCCAGACAAGCATTCTACCAACTGAGCTTTATTCCCAGCCCCCAAGAGTAATTTAAGAAAAAAAAATCTTCCACCAGATGTTAACTCTAGACTGTAAGCAGATTTATATCTCTACTGTCTCAAAGCAACACTAATACAAAACAACTCCAGATTAAAACGGTAACCAGATACTGCAAACTGAGGGGGAGTTTTGACCTTCAAACTTCCAAGAGTGGGAAAGAAGTCATTCTAGATGCCTGTAGCAAAACCCACCTTTCAACATTTATATCTTAGGACTTATACCCTAATATCATTATAATAAGTTCATATACTGAAGTTCTAACCCGTCATAGCCTCAGAATATAGTCATATTTAGAAATAAAGTCTTAGTGGAGATGATTCAATTAAAATAAAGACGTTATGGTAGGCCTTAATACATGCAGAAGAAGCACTACAAAGGGTGGCATTCTGTAAATCAAAAAGAGACCTGAGAGGAAACCAACCAAACATCTACATCTTTGACCTCTAACCTCTAGAAACAACCTCTAGATATAGTTCTCTTTCTTGAGCCATCCAGCCTGTAGCATTTTGCAATGCTAGCCATAACACACTAATTTATTCGCTCTGGGAATTAGAAGCTTAGGGTCGCCATACTAACCCTCTTCATTCTTTCTGTTTCTGAAACCCTCATGCTTCCTTAGTAATGAGTGTAAAGTCAGTTGACTTAGTGAATCTTGACCAGTGTAGTAGGTTAAAATAGAGGTGAGTGAAGCAAATGGATTGCACAGAAGAGGATACAGTAAATTAGATAGTATCATTCTTTTGATGTCTTTATTACATTATATATGTATATGGAACATATACATGTACATGTATGTATTGTGTCATGCTATAAGCTGAATTTCATGCTCTCTATCATGGAAAAATAAATGGAAAGCCACTGGCCTGATTGGACCTCAAAATTTGTCTCTGCTCAACTCCCAAATTATTTTGATTCTGCTTAATGTAAGATTCACCATGCACTGACTCCTGTTGAGTGTTCTGCTTTTCTGACCCAATGAAAAGTTAAAAATATAATCTACGTGTTTCATAAACAAAATATAATTGTTCCCAGAATAGATACTATTAAATATACCTCAAGGCAGGCTATAACCTGGTTCCTTTTGACCTTCTTTGGTCTGATGTAAAAGTATTCATTTCCAGAGGAAAAAACAAAATTTAAAACTATGTCTGAACATATTAAAAAATGCAAAATTATATCTAAAACTCAAGTAGGAATACAAATTTTAACTGAATTTTTCTAACATGTCATTAATTATAAATATTTTTAAGCAAGAAACAGGCACTGTAGTGTTGTACTGTCTAATATGGTAGCCACTAATCATATGTGCCTACTTAAATTTAAATTTATTAACATTAAAAACTCCATTTCATAGTGTCACTAGATACATGGCAGTACAAGTTACATGTTCTGTACCATAGAAAATTTCTATAATTGTACAAAGTTCTATTAACATTGCTTGTTAAAAATACTGGACAATAGATTCCTTTGGAGGGAACGGGTTTTAGCATGTGTTGCACATAGGTTGCAACTGTACCTTTGCTTATTTTTTTTCACTTTTATTGAATGTCTATAATTTACAAGTCATGCACCAAAATTCCTCCCCTCTTCCCAGTAAAATAAAACAAACAAACAATCTTGTCACAGAAGCTGTAGTGTATCACACAGTATAGCCTTTTATCCACCTATGTTTACTTTCAAATGTTCATTACTAAGATCGTTACCGGATCCTCACTGGGACTGCTGTCGGATATCCCATTGTTGTTGTGTGTCAAAGAGATTCTTAATCTTTGAATCTACAGATCTGGCCCCTTTATGTATTCTAGCAGGTCATACATGGGGTAGATGTTGGGGTGAGGTTCACTCAGAGCCTTGGGTCAGAGTTACTCCCTTGTCCTCATGGCAGGACCCGTCCTCTCACTCCCATATCATCATGGCAGGGCCAGCTCTCCTGCTCCCATGTTTCAGGGCAGGGCACGCTCACCTATTCCCTTGTCCTCAGGGCAGGGCCTGCTCTCCCACTCCTGTGTCCTCAGGGCATGGCTGGCTCACCTACTCCCATGTCATTAGGGCAGGGCCTGCTCTCCCACTCCTGTGTTATCATGGCAAGGCTGGCTCACCCACTCCCATGTCCTCAGGGCAGGGCTGGCTTACCCACTCCCGTGTCCTCAGGGCAGGGCTGGCTCACCTGCTCCCATGTCATCAGGGCCCTTTGCTTATTTCAAGAAAAGGAAGTAAAGTTGGAATATCATAAAACAAGAGTCCTGCAGTAAAAAGCATAGAACTATAGAATACTAATTATAAGCATTTTTATTATGCTTGCTGTTTCACTGTTTCAAGTACTTTACAGATGATTTATTTGTAACGTTAGGAAGAATTACCATTTTTACAGATGGTATTTGAGGGCTAAGACCTGAAGAACTTCCTTAAGAACTGATGAAAGAAGTAGCTACACATGGATTTGAGGCCAGTCTTTACATCTTATTCTCCTTCAACTATACTAGCAGTTCTCAAGTAGGTATTCAACTAGAAGATAGAGGGGGAGGCAAGAAGTATTTTCTCACCATCACCTGGATTGATTGGAAACCCAAGAAGACTCTTTATTCCCAGGAGATCGTTCCTAAAGTTCTTTTAAGCCAACCCCTCAATATTCTCCAACACTGGGTTCTCTGATAAATTCCAGTGTACGGGTCTCAGAAAACAATAGGCCTGAGGCCAGGGAGATGTCGTACAAAGGCTGTCCTAGACAGCTTCAGTGAAAATCTCTAAATAAGATGTAAACTAGATAATGGGGAATTACCAAAAGCTCTCTGGGTGAGTCCCACATGTATCCTCTACTTTACTTTATTAAAGATTTATTTTTACTGTGTTTATTTATATGTAAGTATGTATATATCTGTGCATATACCACATGACTGCAATACCCACAGAGGCTGAAAGATAGCACTTGGTAACTTGGAGCCAAGGTTATAGGGGGATGTGACTCATTAGACAATAGGTGCTGAGAACCAAACTCTGTTCCTTTTAAAGAGCAGCAAGTGCTCTTAACCACTGAGCTATCTCTCTAGCCCTACATATTTTATTTTGAAATTTATATAATATCATAAAAAGTTGGGCAATAGATTTGAAAACTAGTTAGGTGTTAGTTGCATGAAAATAACTGTTTTGATTGTGATTTTCAATTTATTACTGAACACTGAATTTTAAACAAAAACATCTAAAAATGAATGTTGGGGTGAAAAGAATTAAAGAAGTACACACACAATGAATGTGAATCCCAAAATCTTGAACAGGAGTTTTTGCATAATAAATAGCATATTAATTGTCTAAGCTTTAGGTTTTTAGATTAAATTAAGTCACAAATTTGTGGGGAATAAGAACAAAGAAATGAAAAGTACCCAATCATTAGTTAGATTATTTAAAAGAGTAAACAATACCAAAATTAAGAACCACCTTCTATTAAATTACCAGTGAAGAAAAAGAGAAAAGAAAAAAGGAAAATACCACACACAGAACAAATAAATCAGCTTTTATGCTGCCTAAAACAAAAATACACCAAAAGATGTTAAATAGTGAATTTAAAATATAATCATTCAAATCCCAGTGCCTGAGTTGATCCGTGGAACCCATACAGGAGCACACTGTGGCATACACTCACTTCCTCTGCAGGCACACACAAATAAATACGTGTAATAAAACCACATTAGTTAAAGGTGGTAAAGGAAAGCATTGCTGATAGTTATTGGACACAGAATTGAAAGCCAAAACATTCTCCAAAAAGAGTATTTATCTAATATGGGAGTGGGAAGGGAGGACTTCACAAGCTTCAAACAATGTAAAGCATTTGGGGGGATTTTCAGTTTTGAGGAAAGGTCTCACATATCCCAGCTGGCCTCAAAACAGTTAGGCTGACCTTGAATTCTTCTTGATCCTCCTGCCTCTACCCACTAAGTGCTAGGATTAAAGGCATGTAAAAATTGAAAAAGTATTTGAATAGATAAAAGCTACATGAACCAATTGAATAAGTAAGCCGAGGACTTTGAACTAGTGTAATAACAAAATTAATATCATTAATATATGAAGAGTTTGTATAACTCTCCGAGAAAACACTAAAACTGAGAAAATTCAGATTTCAGGAAACTGGGTCAGTGTAACACAAAGAAATTTAGCAGATGAGCCATGAGATAACTATCTTCATTTTCATTAACTGTTTTAGAAATTCCACTAAAAGGCATTGGTGAAAATCCAGGAGTGGTGGCACATGCTTATAGACTCAGCATTTGGGAGACCAAGGAAAAAGGGATGCTGTGAGTTCAAAGTCAGCTTAGCCTAGTAAGTCTAAGACAAACTTGTATATATTATATAACCCTCTCTCACTGAACCTTTGAAAGCACAGAGGAACAGAGCAGATGAATATGAACAAAATCAGTTAGTTACATGCATGAAAATGACACAAATGAAGCCATTATTCTGTACAATTAATTTAGATTAACAAAAATTAAAGATAAAAAGCATACCAATGGAATGTAAATTGGCATAATCTTATTCAAAGATGATTCTGACACTAGGTCTCTAGAACTTTTGAAATATCCATTCCTTTTGAAATGATAACTACACTTCTGGGAATCAAGCCTACAAGAAAGAATCAGCTGTCATACCAAGATTTATGAAAAAAGATGTTCAAGATAATACTCATTGCTATAGAGGGAATTTTGAGAGAGCTGGAATATGAAATGATGCTGGAAATTTTAGAGAACTACAGTGTATCCATAAGTCAGAACATTATGAATCATTAAAATTGTATTTGAGAGATTGTTATTAAAAATAAATGATGTATGGAATCATATTAAGAACCGAAACATTATCCTAAATTCTATAAACTGGATACTAAATTGAATTCACATCTCAGTTTTTAGTAATAGTGTTTGTCTTTGAGTGATAGTGTTATCAAGTTTATTGTTTTCTCTCTTTTGTGTTTCCTACTTCTGAATACTTTTCTACATTGTTTTTTTGTACATCTTCTGCATTGGACACAATTACTTTTATAATCAGAAATACTTTTTGAGTGGAAACCTGTTGCTGCATTTTCTTTAAGGTCTTATTTAACCAGACTTCTTGGATACATAAAGTACTCTGGCAATCTTGGGAAAGTGTTAATTTGTTGAAAGGATTTGGGAGAGAAGGTGTAGGCTTAGGTTTAAAAAAATAAAACCTACTTTAATTAGGGATCTTAAAACACTTCTACCTCCTTTCCAACCCACTGACCAGAGGTAGGGGGGAAAGGTTAGTAGGAAAAGGGGGTTGTAAACCTTTTTCGACATAGTTCCTTGGGTTAATTCCACCCTTCATTGTCAGGATACCAGCGGTCTAGTCAAATAGCACACACCAAGCTGCAATGCAAATCAGCAGCAGCAGCATGACCCAAAAGAAACAACAAGACTCCTCTAAATCAGCAGAAGCCAGAGGAAGCAGTGAGACTTAGCCAGAGTGCCATGAGAAATTCTCTGGAGTATTTCTCTCTGCAAAGTGAAATGTAGAATAAAATGAAGACCAGCAAAGCGATGTAAAGGATTGCAAGTCAATGCAAAAGCATTGTCTCAATGTCTGTGGGCTTCTATTTATTCCTTCTCAGAGTCCACACAGATGTTTTGCAGCTGGCAAAAGCCACACCTCTCTCACAAGACATCTTCCAGCAAACCATCATGTGCCCTCTCATAAGTCTGTTTTCTGCTAACAAAAATCACATGCCTCTCAGGAATCTGTTTCCAGCTGACCAAGTTCATGTACCCTCTCATGAGTTTGTTTTCAACTGAGGATGAACTAAAAACATTTCCACATCCCACCTTTGGGACCAAAAACAAACAAACAAACAAATAAAACACACACACACACACACACACACACACACACACACACACACACACACAAAAGAAAACAAAAACTTTCACTACAAGAAGGCTTGGGAAAGCCTGGTAATCCAGATCTTCCTGTGATAACTGGCCCTTTATCTGCATTCCTATATCACTCAAGCTTTGATGACTAGGGGAAAAGTCTCCTGTCCTGGGGTCACCTGTGTGACTCACATCAAGGTGAGGGAGCTGTTCCATTAATGTCCACCCAAAGAAGTAGAAACTAATTCCCTCTAGCAGGAGAAAAATTAACCCTCCCAAAATATTAGAGTGTGGTTAAGGAGCATCACTTCAATAAATTTGTTTCTGAGATATCTTCTCCATCATTTCCTTTCTCTCCCTACATCAACCTCTTCCCTCCCCTCCTACTTGCATTTCTTCCTTCTTCCTTCTTTCTCTCCCTCCTTCTCCTTCCCATTTCCTTTTAAATTTTAATTTTAAAACCTAATTTATGTTTATTTATTTGTGTGTGTGTGTGTGTGTGTGTGTGTGTGTGTGTGTGTGTGTGTAAACATATGTATACATACACATGGGGAGGTCAAAGAAAAACTTGCAGGAGTCTGTTCCCTCTTTGTAGCTTGTGAGTTTCCAGGAGATGATATCAGGCTTGAGATAGCAAGCCAAGTGTTTTTATCATCCCTGACTCACTGAGCCAACTCACTAGCCCTCCCTTTTTTTAAAATCAGAGCCTCACCCTATAATTTACAATCTTATCCCTAGCCTCAGATTACCTAGTTCTGGAATCGCAGGTGCACACCGCAATGCCAGTGATTTCTTTCTTACTTTGTGTTCATCAAGATTAGAAGTAGAGCTGGGTGGTGGTGGCGGCGCATGCCTTTAATCCCAGCACTTGGGAGGCAGAGGCAGGTGGATCAAAGTGAGTCCAGGACAGCCAAGGCTACACAGAGAGACCCTGTCTTGAAAAAACAAACAAAAAAAGAGATAAAAGAAAAGATTAGAAGTAGAGACACTATAAACTGCAAGTCCTCATAGATACGGAGAAAAAGGCTTCTGTGCCTGTCCCCTGTCCATTTTCTGTTTCCCAGAAGTGCAGCTGCCTTCCTTCTACTGCTTCAACTTTCTCACTTTAGGGCCCAGTGGAAGTGACTATCAAATCTAGTACCATCTTTCCCAGGCCTCATTTTTCTAGAAATCTTAGTTTCAGTTCCCTTAAAAACAAAACCTAAGACCAAAAAAAGGTGGTTGTAAGTTTATTTAGAAACAGGGAGAGATGGCTTGATCACTTGCTGATTTTCTGGAGGACCCAGATGTGCATCCCAGCACTGGCATTGATGATGATTCATAAACACCTATAACTCCAACTAAGTGAACTCACTTTCTTTTCTGGCCTCCATGGGCACCTCACTCACAGGTAGAGTGTGCATGTGTGCGCATGCGCGCGCGCGCGCGCGCACACACGCACACACACACAATTAAAAATAAAATAAAATCTAAACAAAAATACACATTAATATTTAAAAAAGTAATAACAGAGTAATGACAGAGTTAGAGTTGTAGCTCAAAGATAGAGAACAGGTTTAGCATGCATGAAACCCTAGGTTTATTACTCACCACAACTGTAAACATATGTAAATATATTGGATCATGACACTTCAAAAAAGGATTTGGGTAGTCGGGGAATTTTACAAGCTCCTTATCCTGAAAAACTGCTTAGAAACTGAAGACACAGGGCACTACTTAGCAAAATAGCAACCCGTGGCAGAAAGATGAGACAGCTCCTGGCTGGGGGCTACTAGTGCCAGGATTCTGGTTACCCTGAGCTCCATGCTTTGTGTTAGACCCACATTAGTGACTCCAAGGGCTCATAGGGCTTTTGTCTCAGTCAAATCTCTAATCTGTAACTACCACTCACACCAGTGTTAAGAATGCCACTTTATACAACTAAGAAAAGGATGGTGTCAATAATCTGTCCAGGGTGCCAAGGCAAGATTGGAGAACCAATGCCTCAAGGATGATCAACATGCCTTTAAAACTGGTGTTTGACCACATCTCCTGGATGGGGAGGCCCGATGGCACTCAAAGGAAG
The DNA here is from genome assembly GCF_964271855.1 of Acomys minous. NCBI lineage: Eukaryota > Metazoa > Chordata > Mammalia > Rodentia > Muridae > Acomys > Acomys minous. Next base: position 125,851,218 of record NC_140488.1, on the reverse strand, counting down.
GACAGCAGGCTACCAAGAAAAGACTTGATACCCTATGAACATATACAGGGGAGGAGGTCCCCCTCAGTCAGTCGTAGGGGAGGGGAATAAGGGGAAAATGGGAGGGAGGGAGGAATGGGAGGATACAAGAGATGGGATAACAACTGAGATGTAATATGAATAAAATATTTTTTAAAACTTTTAATGGGAACACAAAAGTAGAGAATGCAAATAAGCCTTTTTGTCTCCATCAGCTGGATTCAATAACATTTCTTTGCCATTCTGTCTTTGTCTGCCCCCTCCTATGTCTTTTGCTCCTGTGAAGCAAATCTCTGTTGTCATGGCATTGTTATTTTGTTCGGTATGAATCTGAGAACGAGAGAGTGAGAGAAGAATTTTTCCCGTGTAGTCACAATGCTTATTTTCACAATGAACAAAATTTCACAAATAATATTTATTGTTCAGTCCACATTTAAATTTCTAGAGAATTGGGAAAATATAAGGATACCTTTCCAATGGTGGGGTGACTAAGTCATTGGAAATCCCCCTTTAGACTACATCAGAGAAGACTGACTTGGAATAAATTAAAGAAATGCTGCTGATGGTTTTTTTTTTTAAGGCCAAAGGAGCCTGTGGCAGCCCTAAGATCCTAGGCTGGACTTCCTGTCCTCAGTACACCAATGTAATTGACAAGCAGTAGTGAAAAGCAGAGATTTAGTCACTATGACCATGTTGAAAGGAGGAACAACTAAGTGTCAAGTAACTCCCCAGATCTATATCTGTGATACTAACATGAGGTTTAGGTTTAAATAGAGGGCAAGAGATGAGTATAATTGAATGGTCCTGATTAGTGTTGCCCCACCCCTTATTAAGTTACTGTCTTTGCTCCAGTCTACCTTGTAGGGTGGTCTGACACATTGTCAGCACTGTGAAATGCCCTAGAAGGCAAGGGTCTTCCTTTGGCTGGCACAAGGGCTTCAACCTTTCCTGTTCTCCAGGACATGATTCCTAGGGATTTTTTTTTTCCTATGGGGGCCGTCATTTCACTACCCCAATGGCATCGTGTCTCTCTTTAAAATATCTTCTCTCCTGCCAGGATGGCTATGGAAATATTGTCCTCAGACCAGAAAATATCCAGGTGACCTAGACTATAATGGAGTCCTATTAAGCTACGAAGGTAAAATCTCCCCTTATACTTTCATCAATAAAATAATAATAATAATAATAATAATAATAATAATAGTAATAGTAATAATAGTAATAATAATAAAGAAAGTCTTATTTTGTTTTTACTTCGTGCTGCTAATCAGGATGTAGACTATACTGTAAGAACATTTTCTACCCACCTCAAATGGGCTCAGATTGCTCTTCCTGTGAGACAAAATAAAGAAAACTCCTTGTACATTCTAAAGAGGAACATTACCACAGTGTCCACTTGTCATCCTTTGTATCAAAGGCTCTGGAAAACTGAAGATGAGGTTTTGTGCATTTGTACATGAGCCAGGAATTATCCATTAACTTTGTAAATGATCTGGTCACAGTCTGTTGAATTTGGAAGAAGTGCCAAGGCTGAAACAGCTTTTCCTGCTCAACTGGAACTAAGGGAAAGTGGTTTAGGACAGAGAGTGACAAGTCAGGGAAAGATAAAAATCTCTTACTCCTAGCAGCTTGCTTAAAAGAGCCTTTGCTTTCATCTTATCTGATCAAATATTTTCTTGCTTGAGAATGAGGCTTTCCAGTTATAACTCCGATTTCCCAACTTCTGCTACAGCCTAGGCTTTATCCTTGGGACAAGCTGCATCTTACTTCATTTAAGACTGAGAATTCTATGGGGTCAGTATGACTATTGTTCTCGCCTTTATCAATGAGGAAAGTCAAATGCACAGAAGTTAAGGCATAAGTTAGCAAGAAGACAGGAGCAGGAATTGGAAGATCAGGAGTTGAACCCATAGCATCTAGTTCTGGCCTACATCAATGACTGTTGTATGGTATTGCTTTAGGATGGAAGACTGTATGTATATACATGACTGCCTTTTGTCATCTCCGTGGTTAGCTCTATTCCAACTTGTCCCAGTATTTTAATTCATGTCTGTGGGAACTTGCCTGTCTTTCCAAATGAGGCTGGAAGCTCCACAGTGCTTAGTATCAACTGATGTTCCTTAGCTGTATCAAAGGACCAATACTCAAGCAAGGCAGAAAAAGCATAACAGCCAGTGCAAACTAGAGAGGGGGCTCAAAAAAACAAACTCACAACACAATGACCAATATTTCAAGGCAATTCTAAACAATCAAAATCATGATTTTTAATAGAACCTGAGTCAAAAGGGAAAATTTTATGGTGATCCTATCTTTATATAAAATATTGATATTTTGCCCAGCAGGTATTTTTGCATTAATTTTGTTTTGTTTGTTTCAGTGGTGCATTAAAATGTTATTCTTTTTACTTTTTATAGGACTGTTAATGATCCATAAAATGACCCTCAAGACATTAGTAATCAATTATGTATTATATTAGCTATGGATAAACCAACATGAAATGGCTATGCATTTTATTAAAAAGAAAGTGTAGTTTCTATTTTCAATGAATAATGAAAAAACAAAGCAACATACATTAAATCAACAAACTTCAAAGTTCTAAGACAGACAGTATTTCTTGAAAATTCTTTATGTCTGTCTGACTCATCTGAAACTGGCTCTCTGTTATTTTAAGGTTGATAATCATGTTCCATTTACCAAAAACTCTGAAAATCCCTCAGGGAACATATCTTGCTATCAGTGGCTGGTTCATAAAACTGATAATCACTGAACACCTATATTTATCAGTGCTATGTCCTGAGTGCCATGACCCTTCCATTCAGATGTTCAAATCCTAACCCCCACAGTTATGATACTTGGGGTTGGAGCCTTTGAAAAGTGATTAGGTCTTGTACACAGAGTCCTCATGTTTGAGATTAGGTCCTTATAAAAGAGAACCCCAGAGAGACCTCACCTCATATGAGGAAACAGAGAAATGGCATCATCTATAAACCAGGGAGAAGATTTCACCAGATACTGCATGTTTCAGTACATTGATCTTGGATTTCTAAGCCTTTATAATTGTGAGAAATAAATTCTGTTCATTCTGTACGATAACATAAAAAGACTAAGACAATCAAGTCATGCATTACTGTTAATGATCCATAAAATGACCCTCAATTATGTATTACATTAGCTATTGGATAAACCAACATGAAATGACCATGTATTTTATTAAAAAGAAAGCATGGTCTCTCTTTTCAATGAATAATGGAAAGGACACAGCAACACAGATTAAATCAACAAACTTCAAAGTTCTAAAGAGAGGTGGAATTTCTTGAAAATTCTAAGAATAGAAAAATGCAGAATAGGACCCTACTTTCAGCTGGGTAGATATCGGAGAAGGTGTTCAGATAGCTCCTTGGAGGGATCAAGGTAGGCTTCTCAGGGAGACCAGGGGCACACCAGTTTGGGGGTGCCATGTTTGAAAGGCTCAGTAGACAGCCATTTCCTACCTGAAAGCTGACTTATTAATGCACTATAACCAGGAAGTTGGCAGTTAGAGACCAAAATATTATCTTTACCCTGACAGTTGATATTAGAGACTGCAGCCTATATTTGTCAACAAGTGGGGCATCCCAATGATGAGCTCTCAAATTAGATTGAATCACCCTGTCAGCATCCTTGGACCAGGGAAGACTTTGTCCACTGTAGGGGAAGAGTTTGCTGCCACTGTTGCAAGGAAGAGAATGGTGACTCTGGGGAAAGCTTGCCTGCAGAAATGATAGATTAAATAATGCATGGTTGCATGATATCCATGTGGTAAGAACATTGTGAAATAAATGTGCATGCACATATAAATGGATTTTAACTGCTAGATGTTGATGTTCAACATCTGAAATAACCTATTCAGAAATCCTCATATCAGAGATGTTTAAGAACTACAACTATTGGTATCTACTGTAGTGGATTGGCTCAAGAAACCTCTGTCAATACCAAAATATGCAGACATGAAGTACTTTACATAAAATGGAATATTCTTTTCATAGTAACTCCACATATCTTCCTATATTCTTTAAATAAGCCATAGGATAGTTATGATACCTAATTCTATGTAAATACTGGGGAATTAGCCATCATACTGTTTTGCTTAGGGAATGTGGTGGTTTGAAAGAAAACGGCCCCATAGGCTAATCGGGTATGGCACTGTTAGGAGGTGTGACCTTGCTGGAGTAGATGTGGCCTTGATAGAGGAAGTGTGTCACTAAATGGACTTTGAGGTCTCAAACCAGGCCTAGTGCCTCACAGTCTTCCTTCCTGCTGCCTTATGATCCAGATGTAAAACTCTCAGCTACCTCCCCAGCACTATGTCTGCCTGCGTGCCACCATACCTCTCACCATGATGATGATGGACTAAATCTCTGAAATTGTCAGCCAGCCCCAATTAAGTGTTTTCCTTTATGGTGTCATTTCACAGCAATAGAACAATGACTAAGACAGAGAATAATTACATGGCAAAGTATCTGAAATGTTTGGGACAAATACATTTTTTCCTAGCAATTGCTTGTTTGATTATTTCTAAGCAAGATACATAGTTCTAGTCACTTAGAAGGCTTTACATTAAAATTTTAAATGGCTAAACTTTTCTTTTATTCTCATCTGAAGGAAATGCAGTAAGCTATTTCCTCTTGTAACATATCTGATTCATGATGTTAACAACTTGGGGACTATTTAGATTGCAGTATCTGGTTATTGACTTATTAGTTGAAATTAAAAATAGTTTTGAGACAAGATTAATTGAATTTGTAGATTTGGAACCTGTGGATACAGAAAGCCACCAGCATATCACAACCTGGAAAGACTTTCACCATCCCAGTCATCTTTGCACAAATAAGCTGTACAAATCTGGCCACCTGAGCAATCTAATACATTTGGATCAGGGACCTAGACTCTCATTGGTCCCAGGGCTGCTGTATCATAAAGGACAGTGCTGGAGATTAGTATAAGACTGGCCAGTCCTGCCATCAGAAGTTTACTGCATCCATTCTAGAGTGATTTGTTTTCTTGTAAGGGACTTGTTAAAATGTACAAGAACAGAAAGTGGGATTTCCACAAGTATTTAAAAAAAAACCATGTTTGCATGACTGTGTCTATGCCTACTTACAGATAGATACCTACTTAGTAGGAGTTAGCCAAAGAATGGCTTTTTTATCATAACAATGCTCAGTGGGTAAGTTTTGGGAAAGTGGTATACTTATTCCTTCTTATATCTTGCTAGTAGAGGTTACCAAGTAAAACAAAACATCCAAACCACCAAAGAATAGCTACATTGACTTGGAGCAACTTAAACATCCTTTCTAAACTCAGTAATCAGGTAAGTCATTCTTCTCTGACCACAATCGTAGAGATATCAAATATCTATGCCAATAGATTCCCCTTCCTGTACACAGGAAAATCAGGAGTCTGGAATAAGAGTCTCTCGCTAGCTGTGGGCAATCGGGTCTTCAAAGCAAGAGGAATTGCATATATAAATTCATTGATACCTAAAGAACATGTTAAGGAAATTATAAACTGTTCAATATTACTGGAGTACAAGGGGCAATGGGAGAAATGGAGGAATCAGGGCATGCGTATAGGCAAGGATCTATCACAGAGCCATGCAAACAGTGTAAAAGACATGGAGAAATACTAAACAGAATGAAATTGGAATGAAATTCTCATATCTTAAATATTACATTGTTGGCAGAATGGAGGAACACAGAGGGATTGGAGGCAGAGTATCAAGAAAGGAATGAAATATTCCCCCAAAAGATGACAAAGTGGTTTAAATTAAAAGAGAGGTGATTATGGAAGAAAAGAGATGAATAATAATTTAAGAGAAATAGGGGGCTCAAGAAATGGCTTAGCTAGGCAAGAGCTTGTTGCACAAGCATGAGGATTGAATTCAGATCCCCAGCATCCAATGTATATCTATAAACCCAGTGCTGGGGATAAGAGGATGATCCCTGGAACTTGCTGGCAAGCAGATCTATAAAAATCAATGACTTCTTAGCTCAGTGAGAGACCCTACTGTAAAAAAAATTAAAAGCGAAAAGCATTAGAGAAAGACACATGGCATAGCATCATTTCCATGTTCAAGTACACAAGTGGGCACATGTCATAGAAAAGTATTTAATCTACAAATATTTACTAACCCATTAGTATAAAATAATGGTATGTTGTATTTCCAAAGGTGATTACCAGAAGAAAATTTCCATGTGTAAAATCCTTCTGTGCTATATACATAGGGCTTAGGAACCAAGAAGGTCATATGATATGGGTCCTGGCTGAGTAGATGATCAGCATCTACTTGAGTAGTGCTTAGACTGTGGTAGTTTCTCAACAAACACATGCTGAAATAATGAGAGAAGAGATCCAGAATAAGCCTACTACCCCTATGTAATATTCATTGCTTTATAGTAAGTTACCCCAAAATGTGGCATCATAAAGCAGCGCAGAGCCCTCATCTAATAGTTTCAGTAAGTGGAGAATCAGGGAAAAGGTTTGGTTGGGTGGTTCTGGCTCAGGGTATCTTGAAAGGCCAATATCAAGGTGTCAGCTCAGACTCCATGTGTCTGAGAAGATGGGCTGCTAGAGAATCCATCTCCCAAGCTTACTTAGACAGTTGCTGAGCAGAGGCCTCAGTGGGAGCCTCTTTCTCGGGATGTTTACAGGTGGCAGCTGGCTGTCCCAAGAGTAGTACAAGTAGGGTTATGGTAAGAAGTGTGAGGGTGCCCCCATGTTCTTTTTAAAAGTTAAAGCCTCTGTATTGCAGAGAGTTCTTGAACTTACTCCACAGCCAAGGGGAGCCTTGAATGGATTCTACTTCCTCCACCTCCAAAGGGCTGGGATTAAAAATCTGGGAGGAGTTGGGGGAGGGGAAACTGTGATCAGAGTAAATCGTATGAAAAAATACTTTTTCAATAAAAAAAAGAGTGTTTTTCTACTCCTGTCTCTTTGTGTATTTTGAAGCGAAAGACTGTTCCTTGGCTAGAATGAATTTAGGTTTGCTTTTCTCAATTCTGTCTCCACCAACCAGGCTGAGTGTGTGTGGGGGGCGGGGGGAAAGAAGCAATAGGTTCCGAGAGCTCATGTTATTTACATCCTTGTTCTGAGCAAACTGTGACCATGATCAGGATTTTCCCCCATAAAAGTGGTCACTGTTTCTTGGTTTTAAAATACATGTTTTCTCTTTCATTAAAAAAAAAAGCTAAAGTAAGAACATTCAAATGCTTTGCTTTCTAATGAATTTGCTAAATACTGATTTGCTCTAGCTGGTAAGCCTATACAACCATTAGATGAATCCCATATGTGCTATTTTCAGCCCTTATTTCTACAGCCTCAGAATAAGCAAACAGTCATAGATGTATACAGGAAAACTGGAGGCAACAAGGTTTGCTTTTACAGGACGTTTGAAATTAAACTATCCCAGTAGGGAAATCAAATTTGTCCACTTTGGTATCAAATGCGATGCAAAATAAATTTCCCTAAACTACACTGTGGGTGTGAATACTTTCACATAGCCTTTCTCCCCAAATGGTTTTGTAGGGTGGCTGCCAAACCTGGCCCAGATGTTTTGCATCAGTCTTTCCCCATGGCATCCTTGCCTCAGCTGGCCAGCTTTCTGGGTTTGCTCTAGCTAAGTTTTCTTTTTCTTTTTTTTTTTTAAGTATGGAATTTTATTTTATTTCATTTTTTTATCTTTACATTTTTTTAATTATTCACTTTGCATCTTGGTCATAGCCTTCCCCCCTCCCTACCCTCCCTCTCTGTTTCCCCCATTCCCCCTCCCCTACTCCCTAGAGAAGGGGAATTCCCCCACCCACCCCAGCACATCAGGCCTGAGGGCATCGGCTTCCCCTGTGGTCCAGGAAGGCAGGCCCACCAGGGCAAAGTAACAAAAAAGCAGGCAGCAGAGTCTATGTCAGAGCCAGTCCCCACTTCTCTCCCTAGGGTATCCACATGATGGCTGAGCTGCCCATCAGGCTACATCTGCACAGGGGGCCCAAGTCCCTAGCTGGAGCTCCAGTCTCCACAGACCCCCATGGGCCCTGGTTAGTTGGCTCTGCCAGCCATCCCGTGGTAGCTGAGTTTTCTTAAACTCCATATGTCCAAGACCAAAGGCATATCTTTTTAGTCTTTAGAATTTTACCCCACCTTGGCAAGCTCTGGCTGGCTGGTAACCATAGCTATTTAAAAAAAAACACACACACTCAAAGAATTTTTGTGTAATAATAAGATTACTATTTGTCCTTTGAAGTTTGTCTCACTCGGGCATTTTGGATCTTACTCAACAAACCTCAGATTCATTTTTGTGCTCAACTGTTGGGCGGTGTGGCCAAGTGAGCTATTAAATTTTTGCTTTGAGGCTGGGTTATTGGAAATGGGAGAAATTGTTCCCATCCATACATCTTTGGAAAAAGATACTTCTATCAGTTCCTTACCCAGCAACTATTTTTCTACTGTGTACTTAAATAATGAGACATGGTGGCACAAACCAGTGCTTCTAAAATACTAATGTGCATCTGAATTCCCAGAATATTTTCTCTGATGGGGCAGATTCTGCACTCTTAATGAGTTTCCACATGATGCTGACCTGTGAGCTCCTTGAAATTACTCTGCTGATTTAGTATGACAGGAACTCAGTTATTCTTCTCAAGTGGGCTTTTCTAGGTTTGGGACACAGTAGCTTCTCAGCTCAAGGTTTTTGTTTCGTTTTGTTTTGTTTTGGTCTGTTTGTCTCAAAGAAACTTCTCCAATTTCTCTTTGGCTAACTTGGACTGAATCAAGTAAATAGCATCTGAGGCACCTCAGATCGATGAGCCCGTTGCTTGCTTCTAATGACTTGTAGTAAGTAGTGGAAATTGGATGGGCATTTTTAGCAACTGCCTTTTCTCTTTAAAATGTCAGCACATTAGCTGTGGTTTATTTACTTCATTTGCAATGACCAGCACTGCTCAGGAAATACTCCATGAGCTACTTGAAGATAATTAATCACATTGAATTAGCGATTGGTTTTTAAAAGCCTTCCTAATGTCCGGGCATTCTCAAGGACGTTCGTCATTGGTTTAGCCACTTCTCACATGTATTTATCTCTGTCTCACTAAATTCATTTCTTGCAGGTTCTAAAAAAGCTGCCCAAACCATGGACTCATATCAAAATTACAAGTAGCACCATAGATGCTTGGCTTTCAAAGATTGTTTCACCATCTGTGAGAAATAAACTTGCTAAGAGAGATAGGGAGTTGGGCATCAGCAGGTAGAGGGCTACATAACATAGCATCAGGCTTGACTCCTCTACTTGTCACTAGAGAGCTGCTGGCAAATCTAGAAGACAGGTCATTGCTTAATGCCCTCTATGTAACACAACAAGGGGCCTTTGTGGAGATTTTTCTTATCACTTTAGAATGTGGGGTTCAGAGAAGGAGGTGAGGAGAACCCTACTGAATCTCTTCTCTCTCTCTCTCTCTCTCTCTCTCTCTCTCTCTCTCTCTCTCTCTCTCTCTCTCTCTCTCTCCTGTGTGTGTGTGTGCGCGCGTGTGTGCACGCACGTTTGAGCACGCCCATGCATATGCCCGCCATGTGCTTGTGATCATGGTGTATGCATATGGAGGTCAGAGGTCAACTAAAGATATCATTTGTCCAATGCCATCTACTTTGTTTTCAGGGAAAAGCTCTCTTGTTAGCTGGTTGGCCTAGGCTAGCTGGCCAGGGAAACCATGGGATCCACTATCTTTGCTTTTCCATCACTGGGGTTACATGCATTCTACCATGCCCTTCCTTCTAACATGGGTTCTGGGGTTAAATTCTCTTTATGTGCTTCCACAGCAAACATTTTACCAATGGAGCTATCTCCCCAACCCCTGAATTAAGTGCACTTGCCAAGATTTAGTCAGAGTCAATCCCTACAACAGAACGAATGCTATTTTGCAATGTCTACCTAGGTTATTCCAAGATTGGTGTGCCTTCGTACTTCTAGGGCCTTAGCTCTGTTTTGTTACTCTAATAAGTTAGGGAGATGTGGAGGTGACTCTCTGTGGGTTATAATGTCATAGTTGCCAATTTTGATTTTATGAAAAGGCAGTTAACTAGCTCATGGAGTTTGAGTGTTTGCTCCTTCCAGTACTCTTATTGAACTCCAATCTTCACTGTGGTGGTATTACAGGCTAAGCCTTTGAAGAAGTAATGAATTAAACAGTTCTGACTTCCTCGGTGGCATCATTCCATTAGAACAGAGGTTTTGAAGAGGTTGAGTCTTTTGCTTTTTTCTTTTGTCCCTTTGCTTTGGGAGATCCCAATATTCGACCTCTATGGAGGATGCAACAACAAGTGGCCACATTAGAAGCAGAGAGAGACCACATTAGAGTCTGAACCTGCTGGCACTTTGATCTTAGATTCCTAGCATCAAGAACTGTGAAAAATAAATAGTTGTTATTTATAAATAACTCGGTATGGATACTTGTTATAGTCGCACAGATGGATCAAGACCATACCTTTCGCCATGTTGCCCTAGATTGAGAAGCCCCAGGAACTACACTACCCCTAGAATTGTTTAATTACTAGCTATTTGATCTTAACTTAAGGCCACTTGAATCACTTTCCCTTAGTTTCCTGATCTGAAAAAGTGTGTGTGTGTGTGTGTGTGTGTGTGTGTGTGCGTGCGCGCGCGCGCACATGCGTTTGTATTTAGTTTGGGGAGGGGTTGCGTTTTATTTTCTAATGAAAAAGAGAGGAAAGGGCATGCAGTTGGTGGAGGGAGGTAGGGAGGATCTGGGAGGGAGGAGTTACAGAAGGGGGGAAGTATATTCAGAATATAGTGTGTGAATATAGTCAAAAAATTAGAAAGTACTACTAACAGCAAAAATCCCCAAACCTATGGGATAATAAGTGTTATCTACAAGGAATACATTACATGGCACACAGGAAGTGGCAAATAAAGCTACCTAATATTTTAACACCATTCACAATAATTGCCAAGTACTCAATATGGACCATTGCAATATAATCTACTGTGGTAATTAATTTCAATTGCCAGCCTTTCTGGATTTAGACTCGCCTAAGAGACTCACCTCTGCTTTTATCTGTGACGATGTTTCCAGAAGGGCTTAACCCACCTAAATGTGGGTGCTACCATCCCATGGACTAGGGTCCTGTATAAGAGTAACTTACTGCCTCCTTCTGCTAACCTAGGCCTAGTCCTGGAAGCTTCTAGGCTCCCTACAATCTAACCTAGGCCTAGGCCGCTGAGACTTACTGCTTAATAAGCTCACTCTTGTTCTGTCTGAGCTCTGGGCTAGGTGGTTCAACTCAGCTCTTCTGGCTCAAACTCTTCTCCCAGCTGACTTACTTACTCTGGCTTCCCTCTCAGCCTGGAATTGCTCTGGTTGGCCTCAAACTACCTCAGCAATCTGCTCTAATCTTCTGGCTTCTTCTCATTTTCTGGCTCAGACCATCTTCACCTGAGTTCTCACTCTGCAACTCATCTCTCTATTACTGTCCTAGTAAAACTGCCTTGTCTCTTTGTAAAACTGCCTCTTTTTTAAAAAAGATTTATTTATTTGTTAAGTATACAGTGTTCTGCCTGGAAGTACACATGCACACCAGAAGATGGTACAAGATCTCATTATAGATGGCTGTGAGCCACTATGTGGTTGCTAAGAATTGAACTCAGTAAAACTGCCTCTTAAGTAGCTTCCCTTTCCTCTCTCTTCTCCTGAGAGTTGGACGTATCCTTTTCTGTCAAATCTGATTTGTCACCTTTTCTGCCACTCCAATAGACGTCATTTTCAAACATGGGTGCTTTCTTCTACAAACTTCACCTTTATTTGGAATTCCACCCCCTCCCCCTTCCTAACTGTTTGATCAGCTGCCTTATATTCCTCCTGATGACTTACTCACCACAATGAACAATGCCTTCAAACTGTGAGCTACAACCATTTGGTTTTTTTTTTAAACCCCTTGCATCACACAAGTCAGCCAGTATTCAAGTGCATATCAGATCCACTGCTCTGAATTACTGCACTAAAGCTTCAGAGATGATAGAAGAAAAAACTTTCTGTCCTCAAAGATCTGCAAGTCTGTATTGGTGAGATCAGATAGCTACAACTCACTAGGATGACAAGAGATGTTCCAAAGCAGATTTGTAGTCATGGGGGTTTTTCAACATGAAATGTCAACTGGTTCATCTGTATTTTCAAATCAGCTTTATAGTTAAAAAAAAAAAAGCAAAAATACCAACCTCTGATTCACTTCTACAATAGCTGAGGAGGTGTGTGTGTGTTCATGCACTCAAATGTGTGTACAGATTTGCTCTCTAGTCTAGTCTAAAGCAAATATTTTGCCTTTCTTATTCATTCTTTCAGCAAGTAATGAGAACATATTATGCATACCAGGGATTAAGCCCTGTTTATTCTAGTCACAATTGTCATTACATAAGCTCAGAGTCCTTCAGGCAATAACTAGTCTTTATCAAAGTGAGTTGTATCAAGGTAAGAAAAAAAAAATCTCCTTCTTCAATTAGAGAAAATATCCATGTCAGCCCATTTAAAATGGCTGGTTTGGTTTTACAAACACATTGAGAGACTGCTGGTGTAATGTAAAGTTTAAGTATGCATCAGTGAATTATGCATTAGTTTTCTATATTTCCCCCAGCTTCCAAAACCATCCTTCCATTTAATACATTTATTGCAGGAGATAATGCTCTTTACTACCCTTCGCACATAAATATATGAGAATGAACTTCTAAAGTGCACGGCTCTTAGAAATGGTTTTCTATATTGTTCACAGGATAAGTCGAGTTCGACACCTGTCTGGGTGTTTCAGTATTGCTACATTAGTGCTCATGTTATTATTACAGTATTAAGAGTTACCAGAAGAAAATAGAATCAGGATACGATTAGATTCCCACACATTCAAATTTTGCCATTAGGATCTGTTTGTGAACCAAGAAATAAATGTTGGCTTCAACCCCAGGGCTTTCCCCTGAGCTCTCTGCAAAAAAAATGCTGGAAGATGTGTTCAGAAAACTTTGAAATTGAAACAAATAACAGTTCAGCCCTGTTAGTCAAGGAAGAGTTTGCTATTTTTACAGGCAAATCTGTTTTTCCCTTGAAATCACTTTGGAGATAATATTATTTTTCCTTGCCACTTAAAATAAAAAAGCTCACTTGTCATTAAAAAGAGAATGGAAAACATTCCAAGTCTAAGCCCTCAAAAGCCTCGATGCATAGGCAGTGTTGTTACCTCTACTGCTGTCCTTTAGTTAGCCTTCAACTGTCATCATGTTGGAAATTCTCTGTGGATTTCTCTTGTAGACTTTTCCCTTACTGAGTAATGGTTGCCATCATTTTTAAAATAACCCATTCTTGCTACTTGGATAAAAAGTGAGACAATGGCAAAGATATTTTTGAAAATTATCCTGGTAACATACCTAATTTGAGAAACAGATGTCCGCACATAGTTCTGCATCTTCGGGTCCGGTTATTAAAGTCGGAAGTTTTCAGCATCTTCCTTACTTGAACACAGGAAGCTGTGGGTCTTAACTGTAATGGACAGGAGGTGGAATAAGGGAAAGGCAGTGTGTTGATTGGCTCCTGTTGGTTATTTCCTAGCTAGTTCAAGGTTCAAAACCCATCCTTGTGTGGAGTCCATTTACTGAGAGACTGAATGCTTTCTATGATCTCTTGCACCTAAAACTATCAAAATACACCTAAAACATTAAATGAAAATGGAAAAAATAATTCTAATTTAGTTAAGCTACTTTCATTGTAGACAGTTCATGCACCTAAAAACATCATTAAAATGCCATTTATCAAGCCAGTCATGAAGGCACATGCCTGTGATTCTAGCACTTAAGAGGTAAGGGCAAGAGGGTCAAGAGCTAAAGGTTGTCCTTGGCTATATAGTAACTTTGAGACCAACCTAGACTACATGAGAACCTGTCTTCAAAGGCTAGACAGCCAACCAAGAAAAAAGTACAGGCCATTTATCAAGTCTCTACATGGGGGAAAACATACTAAATTTATTAAAAGTTTTATTACTGTAGTACCTGGGTTGCACATTTTAACTATTTTTTTTTAAGTTCATCATTAATAGTAAGAAAACAAGGCCTCTGGTTGCATTTATCAGTGAGTGGTATTTCATGATATTTCCTTATGAAAACTTCATGTTTCCCAAATCAAAAATTTGTAATCAAAGAGGTACAGAATCTCTGTCTGTATTTGATGTCGTACAAAAACTCAATGTGCATTTTTTAAAAAATGGATCTTCTTAGATTCTAGAGAGTCTGAATCTGAAATCTATCTGGGAATCTGCATTTTATCAAACATCCCTCATCACTATGGCGTTGGTGGGTCTGGACCATTCTGGAGAAATGGCTCTACTTGATATGAGATATGTAACAGTGTGCTCCAGCCCCTGTCTAGTTCCACTCTAGTCACACTGCTGTTACTAAGTCCCCTTCAACTAAGAGCCTCAGAAGAATGACTTGATGTATGGATATCTTCAAATACATTCAGAATTATCCTCGGCTGTGGCAGTTGTGTGCTTATCAATCACCGTTTATACTAGCTCCTTTACAAAATTTCCTTCTTAATATTCTCAGTTTTTCATGAACTATCAGATCTGACAGGTCAAGAACCACAGCTAGTAAGTTGCTGAACCAAAAATTCAAATTTACATATGTTTTCATATGCTAATTATTCCATGGCTTTTGCCTAACTCCCTACAGTTTACATTCCAGATTACAGCAACAGCAACCAGGTATAAAAACAACCTCCTCACTAAAAAACAAAACAAACAAAAACAAAACAAAGCAAACAAACAAACAAAAAAACCAACAACCTCACTATTTTCTGAAGGGTTTTGTAGTTTAAGGCATGTTTATGTACACTATCACATCAATAAGAAAATGTACAGCTACTCATTGGGGCACTTAGTTCTATTTAGTTCAACACTAGATTGAGTCATATCCCATGAGATTTGCAATGGTAAAGACCTCAGTTTGGAAAGTATTTTACTGTAGAAACCACAGGAAAGCTTAAAATAGACGGAAAGAGTCTGTGGTTATAGATATAAGAGAAAATGTACCAGATAAAAATAAGTGACTTTTGAGTTATTTTCTCAACTTATAACATGTGTGCATTTGGTTTATTTATTTATTTTAACTAAAATAGATAGTCCTCATACCTACTAGGATTTAGCAACTATGTATCTGCATATATTCTGTTTCATTCCTGTATAGGTTTTAATGCTATTCCTTTCTTTATCTAATCCTCAATGTCCCAAGATTGTAGTCCACCTTAGATCTTAGTGAAGTATATCTGAAACTTCAGGATGCTTTTCTATCACTATTAATAAAACCTAGCTTTGTGGGTTTGTTTCTCAAAACAAAAACAAAGCCAAAACCACCACCACCACCAACAACAACAACAACAACAACAACAACATACCCAAGTTAAGTCCCTGATTAAAGTACACAATTCTCACAGAGACTACTGATGCCTTCACTCCTCTCCCCTCACTGAGAAGGCACCAGCACTACTGTAGCTGTCACACTTGGAAGGAATGCTAAATTTCAACCCTGCACACTAGATCGTGCAGAGAGTTCAAGGAAAAGAAATGGCAAGGCCCGTAGTCAAACAAATTGAATGAGTTTCAGGGTATAATGCTCGGCATCTGTTGTTTTGAAAGTCCCCAGGCTAGCTCAGTGTGGTGGTGCACACCTTCAATGCCAGCACTCAGGCAAATCTCGAAGTTTGAGGCCAGCCTGGTCTACATAGTGAATAGTGAGACCCTGACTAAGACAGACAAACAGAAACCTAAACCAAACAAAATGCAACAAAAAAGGAAAGTCCTAAGGTAATTGTAACAAGATTGAGTTACACTAAACTAGAAGATGAGATACAGGCCTTGGATTCGCTGGCATTTAGTATTAAAAAAACCCAGTTCTACGCAGCAACTCACACCTGGGTTTGCAGTGTGGTTCCCCTTTGAGTATCTGAACTTCTTGCAGAGTGACTCTGCTATCGTCATTCCTCCTTTGCCAAACCCCTTTCTTCCACTGGCTTCTTTGCTGAGTGCACATTTATGTACTAAAATACAAATTTTTGTCAGTTCCTTAAAGGCGTGTTTGCCAAGGGCTAAGCTGTGAATGGCCAAGTCATTTGTAAGGTGCCTCTTAAATTAGCTTATGAAAGGACCACCTGGCTTCACTAACAAAAGAATCAATTAAAAATTAAAATCTGCTTTTTTACATGGTCCTTATCTCCAAGTACTTAGGAGTACTGAGATTCTGGTTTAATTTGAACATTCAAATTTCTAATAGTTTTTATTTGCATAACCAGACACCTGGCAGTGCAACTTAGAGTGCCTTGTGGCAGCTACTTGACTGCCTCCTTGGGTGGTGTGCGCAGCTCCGTTTCTTTCAGGGCAATGTGCTCCACTCACAGTTAATCAACAACACTGATGGCAAATAATTTCAAGAAAATGGAGTGAAAATAATACCTAATATTTAGGAAATGTTTTCTATGTTTCTAACACCATTCTTAATGTATTGATTCATTTAATCCTTAAGCCAATGATTGCTATCTCACTTTACAGCTCACAACTTGTGAGGGTGGCCAACCATTGACTGATTTACTTTGAGGCCCAAGCTACGAGAAGGAGCCCATACTGGACACTGCCTGGATGGCCAGGGACTGGAAGCTGGCTGGCTCAGAGACCTAGGGTAGAACCAAGCATTACTGACCGCCCCCAAATGTCAATAAAATGTTTCCTAATGATATTCTACAATAGACATAGACCACTGTCTAGCCCAATCCTCATCAGATGCAGAGACCCACAGCCAAACATGGGGCAGAGCACGGGAAGTCCTAAAGAGTAGGAGGAAGGATTATAGCAACCAGTGGGGGAACACCAGGAGGACATAGTCCATAGAATCAGCTAGGCAGGGGCTCACAGAGACTGGAGGGATAATCACGGAAGCCTGCATGGGTGTGAGCTAGAGCCTCTGCGGGTATGCTAAGGTTGTGTTGCTTGCTCTTCTTATGGGACTCCTAACAATGAGAGGGGGTCTGTTTCTGACTCTTTTGCCTGCTTTTGGGACCCTTTTCTTCCAATGGGTTGCCTCATCCAGCCTGTTCCTAGTCTTATTGCATGTTGTTATGTTTTTAGTCGACATCACTGGGAAGCCTGCTCTTTTCTGGAGAGAAATGGAGGAGCAGTGGATTTGGAGGAGAGAGGAGCTATGGGGAGGGGACTGGGAGGAGTGGAGAGAGGAAAGGTTGCTGTCTGGATATATTGTATGAAAGAAGAATTTGAAAAAGGAGCCTAAGGCACAGAGTAGTTAAGTGACAAATGCCTGTCACACAATAAAGCTGGAAATAGAGCCCAGGCAGGTTAATTCCAGAATCTGTACTTTGAACCATAGACTATAGCATATGCCTCTGTAGGGAGGTCCCTGGTCAGGAGATATTAAGGAGATGATGTGAAACTTTGGATACTCTCATCAATTTTGATGGCATTGTAAACATTTACAGCCTCAAACCTATTGTTTGGCAATAGCTAGTAAAGCTAAACATGCCTACTGGCTGATCTAGTAATTGCTGGGCATCTGAGTCGATACACATGTTGATGAAAAAAATGTGAACTTGAAGGTTTACAGAACAACACCAAGCTGGAAGTTACCCAAAATGCTCGTCCATAGGAAAGTAGATACATCAATCCTATTGTATTCATAATAGTATACGGCAGGGAGGAGGAACGATTTGTAACTACAAAGAGCAAGAGGGGTGGATCTCAAACATAATACTGACTGAAGGAGATGGAAGGAGGAGCATTGGCTGCAGGCATCCTCTTGGTTCTTAATATTCAATGCTAAGTAGAACTTTCCCCTCTGCTCCACTTAATCGTCTGTCTGCCTGACTCTCATCTATCAACTTGATCAGTATGAACTCAGAAATTCTTATGTTTATTCAGTAGTTTATTATTCATTATTCTGCTTCCTTATTTTGATGCTCAAATTGTCCCAGATTTTATCCACAGGAGCCCTTTCAAAGTAGTTCCTGACAGACTCCCTTAATATTTTTGAGCACAACCTTCCTTTTCAATCTAACAAAATGCCCTTAGATTATCCTTGTAAAAATGTTATTGGATTCCAAGATTGCAGAACTACATGCATTTATTTTATTGGGGTGCCTTTGATTATTGGATTCATTCCTAGAAAGAGTTAAAAGATATATGTATCTTTTATATATGGATGGATATGCATACATATCCAGGAAGACATGCACAAAACATGCACATGGGATTTAGAAACATATCTTCAAGCAAACAACATAAAGTTTAGATAAATTATCACTGTTGGAAAGTTTTCAGTGTTGTGGTGTTTGCCCCAGTTTTTCTCTTTCTATTCAAACAGCAACCTGAAGTAATAAGTGAAAGTAACAGTCTACAGCAGACAGATGTTTTTGCTCAGTGTGCTCATGAAAGCCCAGTTCCAGTCAGAGTCAGGTCTGGGGCTAGTCGCATGCCATTTGGATGAAGGTATGCTTGGTAGGAGGTGACAGAACAATGCATTTTGGCTCTCTGGTCCTTATGGCTTCAGAAACAGCCATTCCCAAGGGTATGAAGAGCACACAGAAGCTGAAGATGGGGTTATTGCATAAGAGGTTTCAAGGAGGGAATTGAGGCAACTCAGCCATCAGTCTGGTGCAGGGACAGCATCCTCCACAGGAAGGAGTCCACGGAAGAAGGCAGCACCTGCCTTCTCTCAGAAGTCTCACTACTGGCCACCAGGAGAATCAACTATTAACCAAGGCTGAGACGAGAGGGTGACAGGGACAAGGGATGGCGAGAAGCCATGAGCTGCCATAGAGACAGTGCTTTGCCAGGGAAAGCTACTTTCATTTGCTTAAGAAGCATGCCGACAAAAATAGTTTATTATCCTTGATGATTTCATCCAAGTTCTTTCAGTGAGTCATAGGGAAGGGATTTTTGAATCCAGATCAAAAGTTATAATCAAATAACCATAGAATTCACCTGTTTTAGAAAAAAATATGGCTCCCCACTTTCTCTTGGCAACACTGCCAGACTGAAACCATGAAGTCAAAGTTATTACTTTCCTTTTCTTCCTCTAGGTATAGCACCAAAGTGTGATAAATATGAAAAAAAAAACTTTGGAAAATACTTCTTTAAAATTTTTGCTGATTAGATTCCAGGGAGAAATTATATTAAAAGGACCTGTGTTGATTGATTGAACTAACTCATCAATTTTCTTTTCTTTCTTTTCCCTACCCCCTACATGGTATAGTTATATTCATATGTTGGTTGTGTATACATGGGTGCCCCCCCCCCGTGTGTGTGTGTGTGTGTGTGTGTGTGTGTGTGTAGGATAGAGTGTCTTCTTCACATCTTATTTTTTGAAACAGGCTCTTTGAGAGCAAAGAACCTGATGCTCATATGCTCAGATAGGCTGGCTGGCCAAATGGCTCTAGAGGTTTTACCTGTCCCTCAATTCTCCTGTACCATTACTGAGGTTATAGACATGCATCACCACACCCAGCTTCTTACATGTGTGCAGGGAACCTGATCTCAGGTCCTCATGTTTGTACAACAGGCACTCTACCAACTGAACCATCGTCTCAGCCTGCACGCCCCCCGCCCAACCCCAGCTTAAGAAAAAAGCCTAAGGCTCCATTTCATGGTTCAACGCACATGTTCTACCAGTGAGCTACTATAGTTCATACCATTTTTTTTCCTGAATTTTGTTTTCGGGTCTTATTTCCAGTTAGGTATTAAATCTCAAGCTATTTTCAGAATCAGATTTATTACTCCCTCATTCCTTCCATCACCTCTCCCATCTACTTTCCTCTCTTTCCATTTATAAGCTTACCACTGAAATTTTTCTTTCCCACAAGGGCTCAGTGGGACTGAAGCTAAGCATCATAACATGACTTCAGTGGTGGGAAGTTTCCCAAAGAATCCCTTGTAGATGGGATGGAATATTTAAATACTGTACCATACATTAAAAAAAATGAAAGAAAGACCTTAACTCTAAAAGCACAAACAAAACAAAAAGAATGAGAGTGGGATGGAGACTTAGTGAGAAGAAGGGGTAGGGAATAATGTTGGTGTAGTTGAGAAGAGGATAAGGATGTGTAGAAGAATGTATGCGACTACAGTATACTACATACACGTATGCGTATGATTGCCAAATAGTGCAAGTAATTAAAATGAAAAAAAAGAGAAAGGCTTAACTTAGTCTAGACTACATCCTAAAGATATCAGTTACCTCTGCATCCCACTGACTCAGTGTCCTTGAATTAAATATGGGACCAATCATCAACTTTGGGATTTTTTTTTCAGTGCCCTATGGCACCAGAATTGTGGCTCCAAACTTCCCCACCTCTGCATCCTGAGACTTCTGACTAGTTGTGAAGAAAGCACTGAAGGATACTCATGAAGCAAAATGTCCAAGTTGGCATCTTTTAAAGCAGGAGTCAGTCTGTTGGCAGACTACTGGGCTACGGATTCTTACAGGCCTGCTTTTATAGAGTTGATTCTCGTTACTTTTTATTTGGAGGCAAAAATAGAAGATGTCTGGAGAGAAAGGGGGTTGGAAACTGCTGTCTGCCCTCTTTCTACTCTGATCTAGGTTCTGAAACACTAAAAAGATGGTGGTCAGTGCCCAAGGCTGAAGGACCTCCATTCAAGAACTCTTTGACATACTAAGACCAGCAGAGTATCCTGCATTCTTAACCCAATCTTATCACATCACAGACTACCACATAGCATTGGTCCCATGAGGTCTTAGAGTGGCCAATAATGGAGGGTGAGTTCATGTAGCAGAGTAGGGCTGGACTTCCTGCTGGCCAGGGGAGGAGGAGGAGAGAGAGGAAGTGAGGATTCAGCCATGGGCAGAGTGCCAGGAGACATAAGGAGAGAGCAGCTGGATCAGAGAAAGCCATAAAATCCAAGCATCTCCGGGATTTTGGCAAAGAGTATGTCAGATTAGCTTAGATGGTTAAGAATAGAGAAATAGCTGCTCCGTATTTTGCCAGAACATTTTAGTGTTGGTAAAAGTTTAGTAGTTGGGTGAAGAAAATCAAAGGAACTTGGGACCAACATGGCACTTCTGAGTGTGGATTGTGTTATTGTTTGACTTTTGAAAGTGCATTAGTATTCTATATGTACAAAAGTAAACTATAATAATAAGAATGGTAAAGAAAGAAAAACCTAAAATAAAAGAAAATGGTATATCAAAGGAGCATCATAACCATACAGGGGACAGTGAAAATGCGCCAAATCAAATAACTAAAGGGCAATGTATTTGTTGTGAATCCTTAGTTGGTCAGGATGGTGACAGGAACAGTCAGATTCATTTTGCATAGCTCTCTATTATTCATTGAGTCATAGAATGCTGAACTACATCAGATGTAACATAGGACTGGATACTTTAGTAAAATGTGATGTCTCCAAAAGCCAGCATTCTGAATATGGATGAAGCAATGAACACAAAAATATGAAATGGTAAAAGCGATGATAAATAAAGAGCATTAGCAAGAACTCAATTTCTAAATTACATATAAGTATGTACATATGCATGTTTTATGTGCACATATCTGGATATGTATGTGTATCAATAGATATGTAAATGCTTGCATATATCAATTCTTTCCAGTGATGGAGCCAACAAACAAAGAAACCCCAGTAAAGGAACACATCTAGTACTGAAATTTTGATATCTAATAGCATTCATACAAAAGGAAGGCATAAAGGTGTGCTATGTAGTAGTTAGTCTTTATTGGCAACTTAACAGGGTCAGAAAAATCTAAGAGACCAGCCTCTGGGCATGCCTATGAGGGATTATCTAGCTTAAATAAACCAAAGTGGGAAGACCCACCTTAATTATAGCACCACTTCCTGGGCTGGTGTCATGAACTGAATAAAGCTCTGTTTATTCAGTTATAAACTGAAAAAGGGAGAAAGTGAGTTGAGCACTAGCCTCCTGCCCCCATCTTAGTAACTGTGGATACAATGTAACCAGTCGCTTCCATTCCTGATGTCATTTCAGATAATGGAACGTAGCTCCTGGAATTATCAGCCAAATTGAAGCTTTAATCCCTTAAATTTATTTTGTCAGTTATTAATTCAGGAATCAGAGGTTAAGAGCACTGACTGCTCTTCTAGAGGTCCTAAGCTCAATTCCCAGCACCTACATGGTGGCCTATAACCATCTACATGAGATCCGTTGCTGTCTTCTGGCCTGCAGGTGTACATGCAAGCGGAGCACTGTATACGCAACAATCAATAAACAAATCTTTAAAAGGAAAGAAAAGAAAAGCAACTACTATATAAGAAAATAGAAAAGGGATGAGTACCTCTCACAAAGATGCAGGATTCATCCTGACCAAATCTGGGAAAGTTTGAGCACCAACATAATTAAGCAGAAAAATAAAGTTGGCTTTACTCTGCCTTGTTTTGGACTCCTTTCTCCCAACTTTATTCAGAGAACCAGCCAATTTATACTCCAAGGGTTAAGAAGCATCACCTGAGTAAAATGCTCAATGGCAGGTGGTAAGAACATGGGTTTTTTTCATAATGGCACCTGCGCAAATAACAATAGCCAGCTGTAATAAATAATCAGGAGTGAAGTCACACCTGTCCTCGATGCGTGGGAGGGGCATAAAGCATGAACCAAGAACAGTTCCATGTTTTTGAAGAAACTGAGGTCTTGGAGTTTTCTCCCAAGCACTCAGAAATCTCCTCACATGACTCTATCCTTGGCTTTTGTTCCAACAACAAACCACTGGATAAAGATAAGAATTCTTGGATCTATACTGATTGAGGGAGCATTGATTGCCCTTTGCTGTGTGAATGTGAACATGAGCATGCGCACACACGCTCACACGTAGAGGGGGGGAGGGAGGAGGGGGGGAGATTCAGAAAAATGATAAGGTGGAGATGCAGGTAAAGTAATTGTTAAGAGAAATGGGGTAATATATTAACAATAAGTGAAAGTGCACAAAGAAAACACTGGAATTCTTGATTTTGCAATGCTAAAGTATTTCTAAGTAAGATAAATTTTTCAAATTCACTGATGTTGAGCTTTGATGGCAAGGCTCTTTGTTCTGGCCATGTGTGCTTAATCTTGTAACTCAGGTTAAGATGAAAGGGTCTGACCTTTCTCACAGGGGTGGCGAGGTTTGCCTCCAAAACCAAAAGAATTCTAGAGTAGTATGAAACCAGTAGACCCAGCCGTGCAGCCTGCTTTGTGAAGCAGTGCTTCCGGGTAGAGGGCTGTGGCCCCTGAAAACATTGATGGGGGGGGATGCTCAGAGGGGAGTTTCCTGGGAGGATGGGCACCTATGGAAGGAAACACACGCTCTGAAATCGGCCCTCTTTCTAGGGTACAGCCAGCCTGTACTATTCAGACCTCCTCCTGAAACACAGCCTAAGAACCTCAGTTGGCCCTGCTAAGGTGTTCACTTTGGTCTTGGACATCTAGGGCCTTCACTTAAATCATCTCAGAGGAGAAGACGGCAAGTGAGATAATCACTTTTCTCAGCAGGGTTCATATAGTCTAATTTGTGACAGACACCTGGGACCAGCCTCAGACTTGTTAGGCACCAATAGCCAACTCTCAAAAATAGGCATTGCAAATAGCAACCGTGACTCGAGGTGAGGAGAATCATTTACATTCCCACTGAACTTTGCCATTCGTGTTGTTCTTTCACTCCTGTTTTCTCCTTCCATGCTGGAAATGTTTCTGTTGGATGAGTGAGTCTTAGCTTGGTTTTATAGATAAAGAAACTGAGGCCCAGAAACCTTAAGTGGTTGCACCTGCATCACATACAGAAAGAAACATCATGCAAGGGGATAACTGCTAGAGTTTTATGACCCATGATGGGATATGTAGGTGAAAGAAGACACATAGTACCTGGGGAGTGTTAAGAAGAAACAGCTTCCATGGTAATTGGGCAAAATATTATCAACCATATCATTAATTACAGAAATAAATGTCAGGAAAACAAGTATAATATTGCTTAGCTCGAATGATTTTGAACAGGTCAGGAGCTGAATTAATTGTGTCATTTCTTGTTTTTAATATGCATTTCAATTACACATATGTGTGTGCTGAGGAGTATGTCTCTCCCCATAAGCTGCAGGTGGTTGCAAACTTCCAGATATTGGGTGTTGCGAACCAAGCTCGGGTCTTCTGCAAGGGCAGTATGTGCTCTTAACTACTTGAGCAATCATCAGTTTGAATGCTTTCTGTGTAATGTGATGGTTTGTTTCAGAAAAAGTACAGGCTATTTGTTTGTTGATGTCACTGTTTTTGGAAGATAAGAACAGTTACTGCCGAATGTAGACAGGAGAGGCAGCCTGTTAGAAACAACATTGAATTCGCTTATCACAGAAGTGAAATCGTGCTTCTAAAATGCCTTGGATTGTGATAAAGAGGATGGTCATGTTTAAGAACCTTCACAGTGGTTCTCAACCTTCCTAATGCTGTGGCCCTTTAATACAGTTCCTCATGTTGTGGTGACCCCCTGCCCCAACCATAAAATTATTTTGTTGTTACTTCATAACTGTAATTTTGCTATTGTTATGAATTGTAACTATCTGATATGCAGAACATTTGATATTCTACTCATGTTTTTTAAAAAGCCATTTGATGCCCCCAAAGGGGTCATGACCCATGGGTTGAGAACCTCCATTCTAGGCCCTACTGTCTGACACTGAGTTGGTTGCAGAGAGTTTCTGTGAACACACAGATGGAAACAGAAGTGAAGGCACTAGCCATCAGGTTACTAGCAATATCCCTGCCTCTGGATACTGGAAATCAATGGCTGTGCTGGAGGTTTTGCACTCTCAGCGCTTTCTATAAAGCAGTGCAGTCAAAATCCAAAGATCCCCATTTCAAAGGCCTCTACATGATCTGGATGATCCTATGTAAAGGAAGCCCAAAGACTTAAGAGCTGTCAGTGGGCGACTTCTTTCCTTCGTTCATGCCAGGTTCACAGGAGTGGATTTGGGGCAAAGTAGTAATTCAGGATATGAAATAGGCATTCCCTGTTTTCTAGGAGTATATGCTTCCATTATTCAGATGGGACAAACACTTATAGAGACATTTAAAAGCACAAAAGACCTATAAGTAAGTGTAAGCAATTGGACCTGTACCGAGACCTAATATTTTCAACTTTCAATTTCAGCTCTGCTGACTATCTGCTCAGAGTCTGCCTAGAAGACTTCTTTTAGAGACTGCAATGGTTTCATGAGGGTCTGATATAAGGTCATATGCTCAGAAAGTCACTATCTATGGTTTAATGTTATGATATTGCAATTCTTTATGTTTTTATCTTTGAATTTTGGAGTGTTGGGGAGGTTGTTCTTTTTTTTTTCCCTTGAGATTAAAGTCTCCCTACATTGTCTAGGCAAATGTTAAACTCCTAGAATTAACTAAGCAATCCCCTTGCCTCAACCATCAGAGTAGCTGAGGTGAGTTGAGAACTATCATCCTTGCCTTAATTTTGTCCTCTACATGAAGCCATGCAGAACAATGGAACAGGGATATGGTTTGGAGCCAAGCCTATCCTTTAATGGGTCTTTGATCTTGCACCATCTCTGCCTTATGATTGCTGCCACCATCTACTTGAGGCAGCATCCAGATAGGATGGGGGCACGAGTTAGTAGAATGTTGTGGGACTAGCACAAAGAAGAACCAAGGCAGAGATGTTGCCTGGTTTAGTACCAGAAATGTCAGGGTCAAGACAGAGCCGTAGCCAGAAATATCAAAGGTCAAGTCAGGGCCCATGGCCATAAATGTTCCTACTTAATCTGACAGCGCAATGATGGGTTTTTCAGGCAACTTAGTTTCCATGGACCTCTAGCCTGCCCTGATCTAGATACAGAGATTTCAATTCCATGGGTGTTGATCACCCCTGAGTTAGGATACTGCATGTTGGTGTAGTGGCTGATAAGAGGAACCCAGAAGGTGAAGAACCATTTACATTACATCCCAAGATGCATTCTCAAGTGCCTGGGAAGTGTCACTGTGACATTAAACAAGAACTAAGAACACTGCTAGGAAAAGGAAAGGGGTGGCATTAAATGAAACAGTTTATATTTTACTGCATTGTCTTCCTGCTTATTTGTGTGTATGTGTATCCATATTCATATCTGTGGGTACATGTGTATGTATGCATGTGAAAGTTGTAGGTTGATGTTGAATGTCTTCCTTAATCATTTTCCACCTTTATGTATTTTGATAAGGTCTCTTACTGAACCTGGAGCTCATCACTTGACTGGATTGGCTAGCCAGTGACCTCTAGGGAGCATGTTATCCCTGCCTCCTTAGCACTTAATTACAGGAGCAGTCTCCATGCCTGGCTTTTTTGATGGGTGCTGGAAATCTGAACCTAAGGTCCTCATGCTTGTACAGCAAGCAATTTGCCCATGGAGCCATCTCCCCAGCCCTTTTCCTGTTTTGAACATGGGGTTTTTAAACACTTAGCCCTGCCAATTATGTAACCAGCCCAAACTACAGAAAACATCTACAAAAACATAATTCAATAGTTAGAATTAAGGTAAATATTCACCAGGTTGCTCATGGCTGTTCCAGAGAGGGGGGTAGCTTCCACTGGTCTGCATACATACCCAGCAAAATGTAAAGGCACCCTTGCTCTACATATTTTGCCCCTGTGTCCTATTGACTGTGGCCTACTTGTTGCAAGCCTCCTTAAGATGTGGGCAGAAGGATTTGGAGTTCTGCTTTCTGCTGTTCCTGAACTTAAAATTTAAAAATCTAAATCGCATGGTTTGGCATGTAACTCACTTGGGCTTCTCTCCAGCTCCCAACAGCATGCCTGTCTTGAGCATGCATTGTCCTTTGCTTGTCTGCATCTCCTAAGCAGCTGAAAACACACCCACTAACTCACATTCAGCCTATTCATCTAATAATGAATGAAAGCACACACTTCAGTCGACAAGTTGAAACAAAACCTGATGAGGAGCCTTGTGTTTTGAGAGGGGTAGAAGCATTTCTCAATCCAAATTTTAAAGAGTAAAGTGAACTCCAAATGAACTCCAGGCTCAGGGTTTGTGAGTAGCTTGAGAAAGAACTGTTGGGTTATCTCAGCTGTGCTGAACATTTTCTTCAGCTCCTCCCATCATCAGCTGAGCTCATCAATCTTGGAAGGCAGCCTAGTATATCTCATTAGGCTGCTTGAAACTGTTGATGTCAGAACGCATCACTCTTACTTTTTCATGGAGAATTAATGGATTGGAAGGCCATTCTAACAGTGTTAGGATCTACAGCCCAAGAAGAAGTTGGCTCCGGAAAGTTGCCTGGTTATATCTAACACCCTTCAATGCTCCCAGGGCTGGCCCATCAGTGTACATTATGAAGGAGACAAGAAAAACCCACCAGTGATGCATTGGAGTGCTTGCTAAGTTTAGAGGCATCCATTAGTGGATTCTTGTCTTTAGTGAAATGGAACTTTGTTATTTAGAAATTGTTTTGAATTATTAATTGATGTAGAAATAAGAAATGCTTGGGTTTGAAAGTAGATCATCTTTGGCCTGAAAAAAAAATCATCCTGCCTGTCATACAATGAAGAAAGGCTCTTTCTATCTTTTTGGAAGAGAATTAACCAATTCTTAAGTACCTTATAAAGTAGAAAATAAACCTCACTTTAAGTGAGGTTGGCTCAGTCAGGACTACAGCTCTCCCCATTGCGTAAAAAGATCATAAATCCTATTTCTGGGTGGTATACCTTCTCTTGGTACCTTAACTCTAACAGTAATTGCTTCCATTTCCCCTGGACTTGCTACAAGCAATGAATCACATTAAACAATCTCTGTGTGTTCTTTTATCTTCATTAATATCTCATGAGACAAATATCACTATCCCCATTTTATAGACCAGGAAACTACCATCCAGATTTTCAAGGGTTAAATAGCTTCCCTCAAGTTTCAGAGCCTTTGACGAATAGAGACATTTTTATTTTACTGGTCTTTTGCTTGTATATTATGGTCACCAATTTTTGTATATTTGTGGATTTTGTGTGAGTGTGTGTGTGTGTGTGTGTGTGTGTGTGTGTGTGTGTGTGTGTTTCTTGTGCTTTTTTCAAAATTCTGGTTTGTTTGTTTCCTAAAGAGAGAAAGGAGTTAAGTGAGTGAGGAGGTAGGGAGGATCAGAGAAGAGGTGGGGGGAGGAACTGTTATCAAAATATATTGTATAAAAATAATAGTAAGGCAAAGGACACTGCCAATAGAACAAAATGGCAGTCTACAAACTGGGAAAAGATCTTCACCAACCCTACATCCAACAAAGGGCTAATATCCAAAATATATAAAGAACTCAAGAAATGAAACACCAACAAATCAAATAATCCAATTTTTAAAAATTGGGTACAGACCTAAATAAAGAATTCTCAACAGAGGAATCTCAAATGTCTGAGAAATACTTAAAGAAATGTTCAACATCCCTAGTTATCAGGGAAATGCGACTAAAAATGACTCTGAGATTCCATCTTGTACCTATCCAAATGGCTAAGAACAAAAACTCAAGTGACAGCACATGCTGGTGAGGATGTGGAGAAAGGGGAACACTCCTCCATTGCTGGTGGGAGCACAAACTTGTACAACCAGTTTGGAAATCAATCTGGCACTTTCTTGGGAAATTGGGAATAGTTCTACCTCAAGACCCAGCCAGCTATACCACTCCTGGGAATATACCCAAAAGATGTTCCATCATACAACAAAGACATTTGCTCAATCATGTTCATAGCAGCTTTATTTGTAATACCCAGAATCTGGAAACAACCTTGATGTCCCTCAGCCAAAGAATGGATAAAGGAACTGTGGTATATTTACACAATGGAATATTATTCAGCTATTAAAACAAGAAAATCTTGAAATTTGCATGCAAATGAATGGAATTAGAAAAAGATCAACCCGAGTGAGGTAACCCAGACCCAGAAAGCACACATGGATTTTTTTCGATTAAAAGGTACAAAAATATGTTCCATAGGCTTGCCTACAGGCCAATCAGATGGAAGTGTTTTCTCAACCAAGGCTCCCTCTGTTCATAAGGTTCTAAGCTTGTGTCAAGTTAAGAAAAACTAACCAGCACACTAGGTATTTGCTTTTAACTTAACAAGTCCATCTATGTTTCATTTATTTAGGATATTTTATTGTGTATATTTAAGCTGTTTAATATTTTAATGAAGTTAATTTCCACAACAAAGCCAATTAATATCTTTTGGAGAAAAGAAAAGAAAAAGAACAGAGACTTGGCTTTCCAGCATCTGTAGACTCTTAAAGTCAGGTTCTAGGGCTTGAAACATAAAAGGAAAAATTGAAATGAAAATTAATCCCAGTAAGTTATAAATTTACTCTCAAGTAGTAAAATATGGACAATCTCCAAACCCTGCAGACTACACTTGTTCAGGACACATGCATATGTGTATGCATGCACACACACACACACACACACACACACACTTTGGGGGGAGTGGAGATACATACTTTTATATGTATGTACAGACATAACAACCTTTGGCCATTCATAACAAGGCAATCAGCAGACAGGTGAATTCCATTCCAAAACATTTCATGCTTAGATTCAGGTTAAAAAGTAGGATAGGGTAAGTAACAACTGGAAACATGCTCTGTGTAACTAGTCTACAAAGGCAATAACATTCCCAGTGGAAGTCAGATTGATGGAACCATTTAATTCAGAGTTCTACCTGTGACTATACAACCACAGATGTTTAAATTCTGCAAGGTACATAGCAGATTTTGAAGGAAAAAAAATAACTCTCTTGGTGCCAGTTATTCTCCCTCACCAAGTAGCTACTATGTTCATGTTGAAGGGCTGTCTTCAGAAGCATCCCAACAATTAGTCGGTCTTGAACTCTTATGTGTCCAGAGCTGCTTGGGCTATAGTCTCCTGCCTGGATGGGAGACTCCACCTCTGCTGTCAGGACTCGAGAGTGTAAAACACTGGGCCTAGTTTCCCCATTCAATTACACTGTCAATTTTCTATCCCATGTGGAGTTCAATTCGTGGACTTGTCTCTGTACTTGGACTTTCCCTCTGATCTACTATGGAATGTGGAGAGGAGATTTTGCTTGCCCTGTTGGCCAAGGCAGCACCTCCAAAGTTCAATTCAAACACTAGATTTTGACTTGTGGATTAGAGAAAAATTATTTTCTTGTTATGTGGCCTGCATTATGTCACTGAATCTATCTGGGCTGGACTTGGTCTAGACTAGCCTTTGCTCACACAGGACCTCTTCTTCTCTTCCTTCTGCAGTATCTTTCTTCTTTTTTATATAAGTTCCTTGTTCACCACTATCCTCAGAACCTTGCAATGATGCCTGTAATCATGTAGAAGGTGATAAATATTTGTTAAGTAAATGACACTTTCTGTGTGTCTGGCAATACTGTAAAGACTTTGTGCATACCAACCTCATCCCTCTGCTTTCCCTCCTCCCCCCCCCATAGTTTTCTCTCTTTATCATATGATCCTTGAGGACAGACATTGTGCTCATCTCCTGGCAGAAAGTACATATTGATTAAATGGAGACACATATAGCTGTTTTGATTATTTATTGTTTTGTTTGCTTGCTTGTTTGTTTTAGATTAAAGCAGTGGTTTTATTTTATTTTTTGTCTTTTTTTCCATTCATTTATTTATTTAACCAGTTTACAGCCTGATCCCATCCCCTCTTCTCCTCCCCTTCCCACCCTCACACCTCTCCTTATTCCCTCCTCTCCTTCATTCCCAAAGAAAGGGAGACCCTGAGGGGTACCAATCCACCCTGGCATTTCAAGTCACAGAAGAGCTAAGTGTATCCTCTCCCACTGAGGCCACACAAAGCAGCCAAGGTAGGGAAATGGGATTCAAAGGAGTGGTTTCCTTTCTCCAGGAAGCTGCCTGAGAATCTGGTCACAGAGTTCTCTTCAGCCTTCTGGAGGCTAGCTAAAGAAGGCTCTGTCCTGGTCATAAAGAAGGCCTTCTGGGCATGGAGGGAGTGCAGGGCAGCCATGCTTAGCCAGGGTTGAGAAATGGAAATCCACATCCCTTGTGGGGGGAGGAAGCCTCTGGCATGTGAAAGGCCAGACCGCACTTGATTAAAATAAAGACAGTCAAGAGTCAAAGAACTAGATTCTAATTCACTAAGCTTAATGATCAAAGACAAGGATGAGAGCTATGGAGGAAGAAATGCTGAGTGCACTGCTAAACCTTCCAACCTCTGGGGTTTTTAAACCAAGGGTACCCTAATAGCAGGAGACACTCCCAGGACACTTCCTGGGGCTTGTCTCCAGGGTACCTTTGATATGTTTTTCTTCAAAGAGCTGGCTTTTGACACCTTTTGTGTGGGTCTGCAGAGAACTAGCTTTTTAACACATTTGGGTCTGGTGGATTGTAATCAGCAGGATTGCTCACCTACATCTGAGCACTAAGCTTACCAGGAGGGAGTGTCTCCTCCACCTGCAGACAAGGGTCCACACAAAGGCAGGCAACAGAGACCCTACTCCTATTATTACGGGACCCACATGATGACCATGCTGCATGTCTGCTACATATGTGTAGAGGTTGATTGGTGATTAAGTCTCTGTGAGCCCCCAGGGGCCCAGGTTAGTTGGATCTTCAGGTCTTCTTGTGGTATCCTTGACCCCTGCAGCTCCTTCTGTCTTTCCTCTCACTCTTCCACAAAACTCCCCCAGCTTGGCCTATTGTTTGGCTGTGGGTATTTGTTTCCATCAGCTGCTGGATGAAGCCTCTCAGAAGACAGTTATGCTAGGCTCCTGTCTGCAAGCATAGTAGAGTATCATTAATAGTGGCAGAGATTGGCACTCCCCCATGGGGTGGGTCCCAAATTCAGCCAGTCACTGGTTTGCCATTCCCTCAATTTCTGCTCCATCTTTACCCCTACACTTCTTAAAAGCAGACTTTACCCTATTCATCAATATTCAGATGATAAATCTTGATTATATAAATTTTACGTTAGGTTGGTTGGTTGTTTGGATACATTGCTTGAAGTTCCTTCCATTCTGTAGGCTTCCTTATTGTTAAGAAAAAAAGCTCTTCCCAAATCAGCATACAAGTTTCATCCACTTAGATGGCAGTTATTCAGTCTACATTCACAGATCTCTTTAGGCTTTCATTATGTTTCTGGATGCCATCTTTGATATGGTCCAAGACTAGAGTTTTAATTGATGAAGTCGTATTTTTGAATCTACACATTAGTGTGAAGATTCATGTTTCTTAAGTAGGGAAGGATATAGCTCCCATATTTGAGAACTTGCACTTAAGGGAGCAGTTATCAAATTGGTTCCTTTCATTAAAATTCTACTATTGCCAAATTTCATTTAGTTTCTTCCTCTTGGTGGGATATTTTTACAATCGCCATTGCTTTGGGTCAGACTTACTTTGAAACGTGTAAAACAAAGAACATTTTCAGCAGTAAGACATGGAGCATGGGACTTAAAAAGATGCTCTAGTTTATGTTCAAGATTCTTGTATATAATTTCTAGACCTCAGTAATCTGGAAACTTCTTACTAGAACAACTTCTCTGCTAGCAACCCACACTGTGCTCCACCATAGGTCAGGTGTATTCAAAATGTGTCAAAAATGTAGCACTTTAAGTGGGTTGCTCAGTGAAACCCCAATTTGCTTCTTTTTCTTGTAATATGTTTTAATAGAGAAATCAATACTGTTTATTCTATTGAAGTCGTTTTCCCTTCTTGACCCCAAAGAATTATTTCTGAGAGAATATGATAGTAGTATTTTCTAGTCAGTATTTTGAGGTATTGTAGGTAAAAGGTAAAAATCAAGGGCTATGTTTTTGGAAGAATCATGAGAGCCTGCAGTTTCTCTTTCTCTAGAGGAAGAAAGTTTTGAAAAGATGTTAATGTAGTAGATCAGAAATCTTACAGTTTTGCTTTAAAAAAAAAAAAAAGAAGAGCTTTCTGTGCTTCTTTAAAATTCCACAGTATTTAAAACACACACACACACACACACACACACTCACGCACACACGCACGCACGCACGCACTCTCTCTCTCCCTCCCTCTCTCTCTCTCTCTCTCTCTCTCTCTCTCTCTCTCTCTCTCTCTCTCTCTCTCTCACACACACACACACACACACACACGCTCTCTCCCCCTCTCTCTCTCTCTCTCTCTCTCTCTCTCTCTCTCTCTCTCACACACACACACACACACACACACACACACACACACACACACCATTCCAGTTACATATTGCTACATTAACAAATTATCCCTAAACACAAGGACTTCTTAACAGGATCATTTTGTTTTGCTTACTGTATAGTTGGTTAGAAAGTCAGGAAAGGCAATCACTGGGGAGACAGGATTCAGAAATCTTCTGTGGCTACACTAGCCATCAGAATTTTAACAGGGTTTGACATTCATGATGACTTGCTCACAGGTTTAGTAGTCGACCTTAGACATCATCACCCAGGAGTTCAGTTGGGGCTATCCACTGGAGCACCAATACTAGGTTTTTCCATGTGACCTAGACTTCTCATAGCCAAGTGATTTGGTTCCAAGAGGGAGGCATTCAGAGGACAAATATCAAATAGACCTAGGCCAAAGCTTCAAAGCTTTTTTCTGATATAGTTCATAAAAGTCACAGAGCAAGATTTCATCTTTACACTATTACTTCCAAGGATGGCCAGACCACAGTCAAGGTGGTGGAAGGGCATAATTACCAATGGATGGGAATAATACCAAAGAAGTTGTGGAAACTTTTAAAACCATAGTAACACCATGGTGGTGCATGCCTTTAATCCTAGCACTTGGTAGGCAAAAGCAGGCAAAGAGTTTGAGGCCAGTCTGGTGTACAGAGCAAGTTCTAGGATGGCCAAGGCTACACAGAGAAACCCTGTCTCAAAACAACAAAAAGATAAACAGTCAACACACAAATGATGATATGTAGCTAATCATACCTAGAAGATATGTACTCAAAATTCCTGCTTTCTACTAAGAAATGCTGAGAGCAGGAGAACTTGTGCCCTTCCCTTCCCCAAAAAAGAACACACTGGTTTTCCAAAACATATAAATAACATTATACAGACTGAGCAGGCTATAGTTAGGTGTGTGTGTATGTGTGTGTATACATATATATGTATATAATAATGAAAAAAGAGGCCATGAACTTGAAAGAGAAAATGGAGAGGTGTATAAGAAAGTTTAAAGGGAGGGGGAAAAGGGAGACATGTTATAATTATTTAAAAATTGTTTCCCCCTATTCTAGCTTTTGAAAGAGATTGTGTATTAATAAGCTTTTGCAATAGGATTTTAAAAAACTGTTTCTCTAAAAAATGACATGGCTTTTATAGTATTCTTGGGTCCAAAATTAGCTGGGCAGTGGTGGCTCAGTTCTTTCATTCCAGCACTCAGGAAGCAGAGGCAGGTCGATCTCTGTAAGCTGGAGGGCAGCCTGGTCTACAGAACGATTCCAGGACAACCAAAGCTGTACAGAGAAGCCCTGTCTTGAAAAAAACAAAACAAACAAAATTAAAGGTCTAGGGTAGCTCAGTGAATAGAGTGCTGCTGAGGGTGCAATCCAAGCTCTGCATAAACTGCGCCTGATGCCTGTAATCCTAGCATGCTCAAGGTAGAGGCAAAGGATTAGAAGTGAATGGGCAGCCTTGGTCGCGTAGCAAGTTCCACATAAGTTTGGAGGAATACATGCAACCCTGTCTCCAAAAAAAATCAATCTGATTATATCAAGATGAAAAGTCTATATTAAATTTTTGGCATAAGATAAAGGAAAGAAAGAATTGAATTGAAGATTGAGCTGGCATGTGCCCACCTGGCAGGGATCTCTCTCTCTCTCCAAACTGCAGTCATGTTACCTATTTCAATGCTTCGTTTGCTTCAATAAGGGCTTTTCCTTCTATTGGGTCTTATGGGATTTAATATAGGAGGCATTTGTTGAATAATTTCTTAGTCTTTTTACATGATGAAAAAAGAGTCAAAGTGAGTAGAAAGGTACTAGAAACTTTCCAATTTCCATAACTGAAACAAGAGCCATCTTATTCCCCAAGTGCCTGACAGAGAGCAAGCTAGAAGTAGAAGGACAAAATTTAATGGTGTGATTAAAAGTTTCTGGAAGTTGCACTGGGTAGTTCACAACAGCCTGTGCCTCCAGCTCCAGGGAACTCAACATTTTCTTCCAGCCCCCAAAGACAACATCACACATCACACATCACACACATCACACACACACGCACGCACGCACGCACGCACGCACGCACGTGCGCGCGTGCACACACACACATTATAAAAATAGTCTAAAAGTTAATTTAATGTTTCAAAATGCATTGACAGCCTATCAAGTTTATTTTGACCTACCAGGAAGATTCCTAGCAAAAAGAAGGGAAATAGAAATACAGACCACTCAATTTGTATGTACTATGGAATGCGCTGAGTCTTTGACTTGCATTGATATATAGATATCATCCCTTCAGCAAAATACAGTTACTGTGCCAGTCTGGTGATGAGGGCAAAGCCACAGTATGGAAGGACTTTGGGTATCTGAATAACCACCTAGGAAGCTTTTCAAGCAGGAATAGCAATATTAGATTATGATGTGACTGGGGAATCAATCTGCTGGGGATTTCAGGCTTATTTGTTAGCAAATCAGTGCTATTGCTAACTAATATAGGCTTGCTAAAGTCTGTTTCTTCATCAGCCACAGAGACAACATGTCCCTATGGGTAATGGCCACATTATATGCAACCATTCTCTATGCATGAAGAGAAACAAGAAGAAAGTGAGAAATACCAAAACATCTCTTAGGAAAAGGTACATGTCCAGTGTTGGAGTCTTTCATGGCTTAGCAACACCTTCCCAGCCTCTGCCCTCATCCCAGGTAACACACAGCCTGCATTGTCCCCAGAGACATGTAATTAGGACAATGAATGTGGCATTGTTATCTTAAGAGTGAGGTGGTGGGGCTGAAGAGATGGCTCAGAGGTTAAGAGCACTGTTTGTCCTTCCAGAGGTCCTGAGTTCAATTCCCAGCAATCACATGGTGGCTCACAACTATTTGTATTGAGATCTGATGCCCTCTCCTGACCTGTAGGTGTACACCCAGATAGAGCACTCATATATGTAAAATAAATAAATATTTTTAAAAGTATTTTTTGAAAAAAGAGTGAGGTGGCCTGAACAAAACTCCAACAGTCCAGACTTTAAGGTCAACAATTAATAAATGGGACCTCATGAGACTGAGAAGCTTCTGTAAGGCAGAAGACATTGTCAACAGAACAAAGCGACAGTCTACAGACTGGGAAAAGATCTTCACCAACTCTACATCTGACAAAGGTCTAATAGCCAAAATATATAAAGCTTAAAAAATTAAACACCACCAAACCAATAACCCAATTAAGAAATGGGGCTCAGAATTAAACAGAGAATTCTCAACAGAGGAATATCGAATGGCTGAGAAACACTTAAAGAAATGCTCAACCGATCTGACTCTCAAACGAACTCTGGTGCCCCTTTTCTGACCATATCTCCTGGATGGGGAGGCCTGGCAGCACTCAGAGGAAGGATAGCAAGTTACCAAGAAGAGACTCAATATTCTTAGAGCATATATAGGGGGAGGAGCTCTCCCGCAATCACAGACATGGAGGAGGGGAGAAGGGGGGAAGTGGGAGGGAGGGAAGACTGGGAGGAAACAGGGGAAGGGCTAACAATCAAGATGTAATATGAACAAATTAATAAAAAAAAAGAAATGTTCAACCTCCTTAGTCATCAGAGAAATGCAAATCAATGCAAATGCGAGATTCCAACTTACACCCATCAGAATCCCTAAGATCAAAAACTCAAGTGACACCACATGCTGGAGAGGGGAACACTCCTTCATTGCTGGGGGGAGTGCAAACTAGTACAGCCACTTTGGAAATCAATCTGGCTCTTTCTCAGAAAACTGGGAATAGGGCTACCTCAGGACCCAGCTATTCCACTCCTTGGAACATACCCAGAAGATGCTCTACCACACAACAAGGACATTTGCTCAACCATGTTCATAGCAGCCTTATTCATAATAGCCAGAACCTGGAATCAACCTAGATGTCCTTCAGTAGAAGAATGGATAAAGAAACTGTGGTACATTTACACTATGTAATAATACTCAGCTACTAAAAACAAGGAAATCTTGAAATTTGCAGGCAAATGGATGGAACTAGAAAAGATCATCCTGAGTGAGTTAACCCAGACCCAGAAAGACACGCATGGTAAATACTCACAGTCGGACACTAGCCCAACAGGGATGTCCTCTGAGAGTCTTCATTTAGCTGGGGATTGGGATAGAAGCTAGGACTTCCTATTGTGACTCCTGGTGGGAGAAGTATGGGAGAATGGGGAAAGGGAAGGACCCAGTGGGTCCTGGAACCCTACAAGAACACCATCAAGGATGGCAGATCTGGCCCCAGGCAGATCTACTCAAACTACTGTACCAACCAAGGACAATTCGTGCAGTAAACCTAGACCCACTAATCAGATTTAGCCAATGAACAGCACATTCTCCATAGGTGTGTAGAGAGCGGGGACTGACTCTGACATGAACTCTGATGCCCCATTTTTGACCACTCCCTCTCCGTGGGGAGGCCTGGTTGCACTCAGAGAAAGGGTAAGCAGACTACCAGGATGAGACATGACAGACAGGCTGTGACCATACGGTAGGGGAAGAGGTCCCCTTCTGTCACAGACCTAGGGGAGGGGAATAGGGTGAAGGAGGGAGGGAGGGAAAACAGAAAGATACAAATGAGGGGATAACAATTGAGATGTGATCTGAATGAACTACTTAAATAAAGATAAAATTTAAAAAAGGGAAAAAAAAAGTGAGGTGGAGAGTAGACTTCCAAAAGGAGAAAAGGATTTCAGTCCATCTAGAGAGCCAGGTGTTGGGAGGTAGATATAGTAAGGACGATGCAGGTGACAGCACACACTGGAGCATGCCTGTGGACTGATAACAGCACATCTGGGGAGAAGGACCTTTAAATCTCAGGTACTGGGGAAAGGCTAGTACAAAAAAGAACAAGAGGAGCCATTGACTTATTGCATTGGTTGGGTCATATGCAGGGATGATTAGGAACAAAGGTATTTTTTTTAAGGGTGAATTAAAGGGAAGACAATGATTAGAGTCTACAGCAGGTGAAGAAAATTAACTTTTTCCATTAAAATGCTAAACTCTCTTTTTCCTACTGGGGAGTGTCCTGGTGCACAAGATCCAAGTGAGCCCAAGCTTCCCATCTGATCCCAAGCATCACTCACATGTTCCTAAACTTCTCCAAGTCTAGATTTTAAGCCCAGTACACAGAGCAGCACCTTCCAGACTGGGCCCTAGGGTGATTAGCCAGCCCTTGCCTGGTTTCCTAGATGCTTGAGGATCAGCTCTCCACTTCACCTTTTTCAGGCATGAGTTAGGTATCATTCTCAGTATTCCTGCAGAAACACATTGCACACTTCCTAGGAAGCCTTCCAGAAGTTTCTCTCCCCAAAATGAAAGTGAATGGGGTTCAGGTCCTTCCATCCTTGAAACATACTAAGAGTTCTTTCTCAAGTTTATTCCTTTTCAAGACTCTGGTGGGGTTGAAGACCAGGTAGCTTAGTTTTACAATGAAGCTTAGTTGTTTACCAGTTAAGATGGTTTTAGGTCTAGATAGGTGTTTTAAGTTGATAATGACAAAATGTGATGGAGATTAATTTACATTCAGAATTTTAGACACATCAAGACAGAAAAGATGTCAAAGCTGTCAAATACAAATATCCAAAACACTAAGAATGTAACATTTATATAATTCCTCAATGTATCATGGTTCTTTTTGCTATTGGTAGTTTGTTGTATATATGTATAATAATATAAATGTATACGTAAAAAATAAAAAATATCAGATAATTTAGTTTTACAATTAAGCTTAGTTGTTTAGGGGTTAAGATGTTTTTAGTTCTAGATAAGATGTTTTAAGTTGATAGAGATGAGATATGATAGATATTGATTTTCAGTCAGAATTTTAGACTCTCCAACTTAGGAAAGATGTCTTATTCAAGGTTGCCAAATACAAATAGCTAAAACACTATGAATCTAACAATATAATTCCTGATTTGGTGCTTCTTCTTATCATATGTAGTTTATTTTTTATGTGTGTGTAATAATATAAATATATATTTAAAATTTTTTAAAATAGTTTAAAATTAAAAAAGAGAGTTCTTTCTGGAGAAGCATTTTTACAGATGCCCTTCCCTCTCCCTGCATTGCTCTCAGCTGATGCTCTTGCTTCCAGTTGAGTTATAGAAACAGAATTTGAACCTTGTTCTGCAGCCTCTGCCTAGGACTCTTCATCTCCTACCCACTGAATATCTGGCTGTTTTTCACACCTCCGCTAAAACTGAGATAGCAAAAGTTTCATTTTATTAAGCTATTTTAGAGATGTAAAAAAAAAACTGGACAAAAAATCAAATTTTGTACTTTATTTATTTAGTTTTATTCTTCTCTCATATAATACATGCCAACTGTACTTTCCTCTCTCTCCTCTCCTCCCAGTTCCCTCCCCCTAAGATCTCCTCCTCCTCAAATTCCCTTTAGAATAGGCAGGGCTCCCATGGGTTTCAACCAAACATGGCATATCAAGTTGCAGTGAGACCAGGCACCTCCCTGTGTATTACAGCTGGATGGGCCAACCCAGCAATAGGTGAAAGGTCCCAAAGGCAGGTAAAAGAGCCAGAGAAAGCCCTTGCTCCCATGTTAGGAGTGGTACAAGAAGACCAAACTAGGACATCAGACCCATACAGGCTCCCTGACTGTCACTTCAGTCCCTGTGAGCCCCTATGAGACCTGCTTACTTGATTCTGTGAGCCATTTTCTTTGACCCCTCTGGCCCCTACTATCCTCTCTACCCCTCTTCCACAGGAATCCCATAGCTCTGCCTAATCTTTGGCTGTGGGACTCTGCATCCACTCCAGTCAGTTTCTGCGTGAAGCCTCTCTGATGACACCTGGGCTAGGCTCTATTCTATGAGAATAGCAGAATATCATTAGGAATCATTTCACTGACTTTTTTTTTTTGCCAGTTATCTTTGGTTCTATCCTAGGTCTCTGAGCTATCCAATCTCTTGTTCCTGGCCCTCCAGGCAGTATCAGGGGTGGGCTCCTTCTCATGGCATGAGTCTCAAGTTGGACCAGTCATTACTTGACCACTCGCACAAGTTCTGTGCTATCTTTAAGGTAGTACAAAAATCAAAATTTAAAAATCATTGTTTCTGCATTCAGAAACCAGTCATAGCTACTACTTTACCAAGGTTCAGTTACTTATGATACCTGCTTTGACAGCTCAGTCTTATGAACAGGCTGACTATGCATATCAGTTTCCTCTGATCTTGTCAATTCTTTTTAGCCAGAGATCACTTTTCATCGTATAAATGATGGTCATTTTCAAGATATCCCTGAGATTTGCTGAGCTAAGTACAGTGGCTTATGTCTTTTGTACTTCTTACTCCAGCAAAACTAATCTACATGGAAGAGAAACCCTCTGGGGAGCCAGTTCTGAAAAGCAAAACCAATTTTCATAAGGCCTGCCTGGACCACCTGCAGTTCCAAAAAATATTTGTGCAGACTCATTTGACAGTGCAACATTTAAAATAAATGGGAGTGTGTCTACAAAGTTACTCTTTCTGTTGTTTTGTTTGTTTTCATAAGACAAGGGTTTTTCTACATAGAGTAGGCTGGTGTTCGTCTTCTCTCAGCCTACCAAGTGCTGGGATAATAAATATGAGCTATCACACCTAACTGATGTAAGTTGTCTTTAAAGCAATACTTTCATTATAGAGGCTTTTTTTTCTTGGCTTTCTATTTTTTACTCTTTTTTTTAGCTTGATAAATTAATACATATATTTTTGTTATGATTACCATATATTTTATTAATTTATTCAAATTACATCTCAGTTGTTATCCCATCACTTTTATCCTCCCATTCCTCTCTCCCTCCCTCCCGTTTTCATCCTATTCCCCTCCCCTAGGTCTATGACCAAGGGAGACCTCCTCCCCCACTATATGGTCATAGGGTATCAAGTCTCATCTTGGTAGCCTGCTTATTCTTTCTTTGAGTGCCATCAGGTCTCCCCATCAAGGGGAAGTGGTCAAATATGGGGCACCAGAGTTCATGTCAGAGTCAGTCCCTGTACCTGACTATTTTTCACTCTTAAAAAGAGAACATATGTTCTGATTATTGGAATATGTTACATATATATCTGTATGTAACACACATATTTAGTAAGTAAGATGGCAGATAGAAGATTGAAATGGTCTTTACAGTAATAGTCAACAGGTAACATGTTTTAAGTTTTCTGGTTGTCACATTTAAAAATATGAGAATCAGATATCTTTGATAATATATTTAACCTAATATATCCAAAATATTATCCTTTTAACATGCAACCAATGCAATGCAATTTTTTTTAAAGATAGAGTTTCATGGAACCTAGGCTGGCTTTGAACTCCTGATACTGCTGTCTCACTTCCAAAGTACTAGGATTAAAAAAAAATGTGTACCACCATTCCAGGTAAAAATAAAATTATTTATGGAAGAGCTCATATTTTGTATATTAAATCCTTGAAAGGCATGAGTTTAATCTCATGTGCTTGATCAAAATCTAGAAAATGCAAACTTTTGTAGAAAAAAAAAAGAGAAGTCAGCTATTCAACAGAGAATTCTTGAATTTGCCACCCTATAAATGTTATATTTATGAGCAGAACCTTCTGTTCCCTTTTAATGATTTGTTAAGTCCCAAAGCAGTATCTAGGTAAGCAATAGACTACATCTCAGAAACACAAGTAAACCCCAATGGAGAATAGATTAGCTCACATAAGCACTGAAGATATGGAGACAAAGGCTCTCCAGTATTTATTGGTACTTATCTCTTGAATCAATAGTTCTTTTCTATTTTTAATGTCTTACTGCCATTAATATCTTCTCATGACTATTTTTCTTGCTCAACCAAACACTGTAGAGGGATCTGAGTGTTCCCCCCCGCTAGGATTTTTGCTCTCTGTAGGAGCAGATTGTATTTCATTTAGAGGGTAAGCCATGTCATGGCATTGTGTAATATTTTTAGGCAAAAAGGGATTATTTGTCTCCAGTCCATTGCATGGAAAACAACCCTAAATAGTAAGGTAGGGTGTGGTGGTGCACATCTGTAATTCAAACATTTTAGAAATGGAAGCAGGAATATTATGGGTTCAAGACTAACCAAATAAAGCAAACATCAACCGCAAAAAAAACACATAACCTATATTTCTTTTATTGTGTGTGTGTGTGTTTTTTTTAAAAATCAAACAGCAAATTTATCATCTTAGTCATTTTAAGTATGTAGTTCAGTTATATTAAAGATGTTCACATCATCATGCAACCTTATACGTCTCACTGTACTGAAGTACATGCCGAGGGAGACAAGCCCATATATGGTCACGCCTCAGAGACTATTGGATCCGAATTCAGAATTAGTGGGCCCATAAAGAACCAGGAGCCATGAACTCTGTCTGGTGTAATGAAGTATATACAGCATCCTTTTATCATCCGGAGGATACAGGATGCTTTGTTATATTTTCTGCTTTATTGCCTGAATGTCAGAACACTCTGTGCAGGGGTCAGCATGGTTACCTCCAGTGTGGCTCTAGCAGCTTGTACCATCTTATTTTTAGCTATCTGTAAGACAGATTAGATGGTGACAAAGCCCAAACATACTCACCTAATTTCAAAGCGATAGTATCGCCTGGTCAGAGGGCCTCACTAATATTATTTAGGCGCTGTAATTCAGAAGTTCATATCTTATTAGGGACCTATGTTAGATTATGACTCTCCTAAAACCAGTGATTTTCACTGCTAGAAGATATGATGGCCAGCAAAGCAAGTTGC
The DNA here is from genome assembly GCF_964271855.1 of Acomys minous. Lineage (NCBI taxonomy): Eukaryota > Metazoa > Chordata > Mammalia > Rodentia > Muridae > Acomys > Acomys minous. Next base: position 125,808,225 of record NC_140488.1, on the reverse strand, counting down.
TGGAAACACTATATACTGGATGAGTTTTAGGCTACAACTATTGACTTCAATTCAGTAATCTCAGAAAAGTATTTGTTTCTAGAGATACTTTTAAAAAGAGATGAACTTCTTTTGTTATTTTTAGTTACATGGGTTTTTTTTGGCGGGGGAGAGTGGGCTATGCGTATCCCTGAAACTCTCTATATAGCTCAAAGATGACCTCAAGCTCTTGATCTTCCTGCCTCTACTTCCTAAGTACTACACTGAACTCAGGACTTCAAGCATGCCAGATAAACACTCCTGCAAAGTAGACTACATCTTCTGCATACCTAGTGATTTTAATCAGCTTTTTGTCTGGGGGAAAAATATCTAAACTTAAAAGGAATATTGTTTGACTGGTACAATGAGTTCCTGAAAAGCCCTACCCAAGTGTTAACACTATTTCCAAAATATCTTTATTACCCCATAATAAAATCCATTATCAATTAAGCAGTCACTCGCCACTTGCCCTCTAGACCCCTAGCAACCACCAATTTACTTTTTATGTCCATAAAAGTATACAATATGACTTGGGGAATTTAACTTTTTGGGTTTTTCGAGACAGGGTTTTTCTGTATAGCCCTGGCTGTCCTGGAACTTGCGCTGTAGAGCAGGCTGACCTTGAACTCACAGCAATCTGCCTGCCTCTGCCTTCCGAGTGCTGGGATTAAAGGCGTGTGCCACCACTTCCTGGTGACAGTTTAACTTCTTAATATTACTTTCTCAAGCAAGGCTCTTCCGCAAAGTAATATGCACTGTGTTTTTATCAAACTGCCTTAGATCCCCTCCCTTCTTCTCCTTTCCTCTCTTTTCCTCTCCTTTCCTCTTCCCTCTTCTTTCTTTCTTTCTTTCTTTCTTTCTTTCTTTCTTCTTTCTTTCTTTCTTTCTTTCTTCTTTCTTCCTTCCTTCCTTCCTGACAGGGTTTCACTGTGTACCCAGATTAGCTTTAAACTTGTGATCCCCCTGCTTCAGCCTTCATAGTACTAAGATTATAAACACATATCTTCACTTTTAAATTGCAGACACTACTTTTTTTTTAGGTGGGATTTTATTTTATTTTTTAAATTTTTTATTAATTTATTCTTGTTACATCTCAATGGTTATCCCATCCCTTGTATCCTCCCAATCTTCCCTCCCTCCCATTTTCCCCTTATTCCCCTCCCCTATGACTGTGACTGAGGGGGACTTCCTCCCCTTGTATATGCTCATAGGGTATCATGTCTCTTCTTGGTAACCTGCTGTCCTTCCTCTGAGTGCCATCAGGCCTCCCCCTCCAGGGGATGTGGTCAAATATGAGGCACCAGAGTTCGTGTGAAAGTCATACCCCACTCTCCACTCTACTGTGGAGAATATCCTGACCATTGGCTAGATCTGGGTAGGGGTTTAAGGTTTACGGCCTGTATTGTCCTTGGCTGGTGCCTTAGTTTGAGCGGGACCCCTGGGCCCAAATCTGCCTATCATAATGTTCTACTTGTAGGTTTCTAGGACCCTCTGGATCCTTCTACTTTGCTATTCTCCCATGCTTCTCTCATCTAGAGTCCCAATAGGATGTCCTCCCCTCTGTCCCAGTTTCCTGGTAGGTGAAGGCTTTCATGGGGCATGCCCCTTGGGCTAGTATGCAGATATAAGTGAGTATAGCAGAAACTACTTTTAATTGCAGTTATAGACTAGGCATGGGGAGCATTTCAAATCTTACTTTCCTCTGCTCCTACTTTGCTCTCAAAACAGCCTTGAAAGGATCATGAAGTCTATTAAACTCGGGTTTGTTTGTTTTTTAATCCAGCACCTGTTAGGGAAAAGACAAGGTGTTTATTTCAAGTATCTGTTGTTCACATACCATAAGCTTAATGGTTATTTAATAGTTTAAAGTGAGCATGAGGAAGAAAAATACCACACCAAGTAGAAGCTAACCATAACAAAGTGATTCATCACACTGCATGAAGCACTTAATTTCTCTTGCCCTCCGTTTGTTCATCTACAGCATAACCGGATTGGATCTAGGCTCTAAGAACTACTGTAATGAAAATTGTATGATCCAATTCCCTAGATTATTCCAAAGAGCTCCTTTCCTTTACTGGTTTATTAGAGCACAACTGATAATTGAACCAACGAGGGTGTGGCCCTGGGGGTTACAGACTGTATACCATTGACTAATAGAAGAGAGATGGAGCACGTAACAGTGACCGTCCTCACAACCAGAAGACAAATCTTGTTAGGAGAGAGAAAATACTCAACATCCAACAGTGAACACACCTATCCAGTACGGAAACTGGTGAAATGCCAACAAGAAATGTCAGCCAAAGCCCACTCTTGATGAATCACTGCCTTCCTGGATCTGATCAGTCATCTGTGGGTCAAATAGCTACAGGATGTTTCTGAAAAGCAAAAGCATTTCAAGATGAAAGAACACCTAGCTGGCTGTGCCAGACAGAATGTCCTCTCTTGAACTTATTTCTAGTGTTGTATTCATTCTTCTTTGTGCCAGCTTTTCAGTATAAAACTTTTCAAGAACCACAAAGTACTCATATACCCATCTTCTAGATTCTACCTGTAACATTTTGCTGTACTTGTTTGAGCACATATTTACCTATCTTTCAGTTGATTCATTAATCCATGTTACTATTTTCGTTCATTTTTTGAGTCAATAATATAATTTCACTATTTCTACTTTCCCTTTCCTCACTCCAAAATCTCTCACATACCCTTCCTTGCTCTCTTTCCAATTCAAATCCTATTTTTCATTCATTGTTATTATATGCATATATGTATGTGTATTTACACACATATTCCTAACTATAACCTTCTCAGTCTGTATAATGTTACTTGTATGTGTGTTTTGGGGGCTGACCATTTGGTATTGGATTATCAATTGGTGTGCTCATCCCTGGGAAAGACTATTTTTCCCACTCTTAGCATTCCTTAGTTCCTTATAGTTCTTCATTGAGAAATTGTGGGCCTTGCCCTCTCTACTTTGACATTTCATAGTAAATTATAGGCACCAGCATGTATTTCATTAACTAGAAGTTTTTACTTACTTGATGATTTTTAGTTAATAAAATGTACATACAATGGAACACAGTTCTTCAAGTATATAGGTTGTTGAGTTATGAACAATGCATACCAATGACAACTCCTATCATGGCAGTACATGCTGCATTTGATAATTTAATTCTATATAAATACATTGTGTTAAAAATAATATAACATGGACTAGAAAGATGGCTCAGAGGTTAAGAGCAGTGGCTGCCCTTCCAAAGGTCATGAGTTTAATTCCCAGCAACCATATGGTAGCTCATAACCATCTGTAACGAGATCTGGTGCCCTCTTCTGGCATGCAGGCAGAACACTGTATACATAATAAGTAAATAAATCTTTAAAAAATAATATAACATGACTTGTTTTTAACTGTAACATGCTTCTTCCCAAAGTGAACTACTTTTCATTTTTACAGGCTTATTTTAGTAATTTAAAAAATATATTATGTTTTTTGTGTAATTGTATTACTGCTATTTCTTAAGACTTCTGTTTTATAATTATTTATTGGTTAGTTTCTATAGAAGGACAGGATTAAGTGGTCTCAACTCCCTAAACACAATCTTTAACATGTATAACACAGTTTCATTTAAATCAGGTTTTGGCATTTACATTAACTATGAAAATATTATTCATAATAGAGAGTAAGTACTGATTCCATTTTTATAACCACTTTGAGTTTTCTCATTTACTACTCATACCTTTTTGTTTGCTTACCAAATTGTCCCTAAGAAGCCATACACATGCTTTTGAATATGTCTTTGTTTCTTTGTTGTTTGGTTTTATTTGGAGACAAAGTCTCATTATGCATCCTAGGTTGGTTTCAAATGCTTTATTGCTGTGGTGGTTCAAATGAGAAATGTCCCTCATAGTCTTGGACATTTGAACACTTGGTCCCCAATTGGTGGTGCTGTTTGGGAAGATGGTGTAAACCTTGCTGGAGGAAGTAGGCCACTGGAGGGTGGGTTTTGAAGTCCATCCTTGTTTTACATCCAGTTCACTCCTTCTATTTCATGTTTGCCTTTGAAGTTGTGACCCAACAGCTTCCCAATCTGGTTAACTACTGATGGCATCTCTCCAGCCATTATGGATTCTCCCCCAAACCTTGAGTCAGAATAGACTTTTTCAGACATAAGTCACTTTTGGTCAAGAACAGAAATGCAACTAATACTACCACCTGCCTTCACTTCCTCAGAGCTGGGATCATAGATCTGTACTCCTACTCCTGGATCCTTGTAGTTTAAACCCAATAGACCCTGTATCTGTTCCATCCTCTCCTGGAGACTTACTTCAACCTGTGCTATTAGTTCTCCCAGCCTGCAGCAGAGCAGTGCCCAGGGCTCTCCTTCATCTTGCTCCTGTACTGGATTTCAGTTTCTTGACTGTACATCTTCCTGGTGGTATCTTCCTTCTTCTTGTCAGAATACATCCTGCAAGAGTTTCTTGAGTTTTTCTGTGGAAGACAAACTTTATGAGATCTTACCTACCTAGAAGTATGTCTTTCCTACTATTATATTCTGTTGATTATTTATCTGGCTATGGCAGATTCACCATTACTTTTCCTCGGAACTCTAAAGATGATGTCATTCTGTGGCTTAGCTTTCAGTAACGCCATATCAGACCATTTTGTTTCTGAATACTTTAATTTTGGAACATTCCCTGTATCCCAGTGTTCTGAACATTTATGTTTATAGGCCTTGGCATATCATTACATCTAGATACTGTATTCCTTTATCCCTGGGTGATGTTCTCTTATTTTATGTCTTTGATAATTTCCCCTGAAAGAACAGTATCTGTTTTCTATTCTTGTAACTCCTATTAGCCAAATGTCTGGCTTGTGATTCAAACCTCCACTTTGAAAACCTCCCTCCCTCCTCTCTCTCTCTCTCTCTCTCTCTCTCTCTCTCTCTCTCTCTCTCTCTCGCTCTTTCTCTCTCTCTCTCTTGCTCTCTCTCACTCTCATCTGATGAATATATCTTACTAAATATTAAGTAGATTAAAATAATCTCCATTGTTAAAAGTATATCAATGCTAACAGTACTACCATCAGTTCTGTGCACTCACTTTTTAGATGGGCTCATGCTCTTTTCCATGCTGGCCTCAAGATCATGATCCTTCTAACTGAGCCTCCATTGTACCCAGATTTACCATCAACTTTGTTTTTGTAGCACTTGGAGTTGAATCCAGGGTCTCACAGACACTAAACATGCCTTCTTTTTACTTTTTATTTCAAGACAGGGCTTCAGTAAATTACCCAGGCTATTCTTGAACTCTGTAGTCTAGACAGACCTTTAATTTATAATCCTCCTGCCTTGGTCCCCCAAGTAGGCAGGATTACAGCCCACCAGCCACTACTGCCATCAACTTTAAAAGACCATCATCAATAGTTTCAGGTTTACATGTCACCTTTCCAGATCCAGTCGCTCCCCTTTCCATTTATAGGTAACCACTACATTGCATTTCATGTTTGTAGCATATTTTTCTGTGTAGTTTTGTTGCATACATCTGTACCTCTGATGATGGCATTGATGAGTTTCAATGTTTTTTTTTAAATTTTATATGAATTAAATCATTCTGTATAGTTTCTGATACTTGCTCCCCCCCCCCCATTTTACACTGAACACCTGAGACCTCCCTATGCTACCATATAATTTTACTGTATATGTAAAATCCTGTCTTTATAAATTGATGACCATTTGGATTTTTCTATTTTTTTTTAATATTGAAAACATTGCTGCTATGACTATTCACCAACAAATCTTCTAGTTTTAGCATATGCTAAGGAAAGAGATTGTTAAGTCATGAGGGGAGTGAATATTTGATTGACTAGATAATAGCAAGATGTCTCTCAGAGTAGTCAGAACATCTCATACTCCTGCTGCTTCACAACTTTGCCAACACTTACTTTCATCATAACTTTAATTATTGTTAATCAAAGGTTAAGTGAAGTGATAGACCATGACTTTGGTTTGCATTTATCTGATTATAAATTAGGTCAGGTCATATGTTATAATCTATTGAAAGTTTATAAAATTATCCCTCCTATTTAAGTCATACATGCCCATTTTTGGTTTTCATTTCTTGGTTTTTGACCTACGGACTCACTGTGTACTAAAGACTGACTCAAATTCACCATCTTTCCGCCTCAACCGCCTGGAGGCTGGAATTACAGACACATATCATCAGCCCCAACTCTCTGATTTAATAGTTATAAATCTATCAGGTGTTCTATTTCTTCTTGAATCAGACTCTGTAAACTACATATTTCTATGGGTGATCTTTTTTATTCACATTTCAAATTTTATCACCTTTAGAAGATAATTTCTGTTACCTTTTAAAATCTCATTAATATTGATGGTTACATCTTGAAATGACTTATTTCTGTCATTTTTTCCTGATCAGTATTTTTTTTCATTTGTTCATTTTGAGATGGAGGTCAGATGTAGCCCAGGTTGGCTTATGATCTTCCTGCTTCCATCTCCTGAGCGCTGGGATTATTGAGATGAGCTATTATGCTTAGATCATTGATCTTATTTTATATTTGTATAATTCATTAGATTTTTCAATGACATAAAATAAAGCTTGATCAAAAACTTCCCATTTTATGTTTCTACTTCATTATTTTGAAATTATTTTTTATTTATTCCTTTTAGATTTTTTTGATTGGTCTGTTCTTTTTTCACTAGTTAAATTGGATATGCTGCTCTTTGTTTTACAGATGAGTTCCACTAAATAGAAGAAACTAATAATATTAACTATATACAAAATATTCTATAATATACAAAGAAAACATTTTTTAAAAAACACATTTTACAGCCTATTTACAAGGCTATCTGAACCTTCCTATTAAAAATTGATGGAGAGATGATGCTAAGAACCACAAGCCTTCTTCCTTCATAGAGATGGAAGTGCAAAAAAAAAATACTAAGCAGGATATAACAATGGAGAAATATGACATACTGATCATTAAGAGTTTTCCTCAGTAAAGCCAGGTATGATTTGTTTGAAAAACATCAACCAATACAATTATCTATAGTACCAAACTAAATGAGAAAAAGGGTCATAGGGTAATCCTTACAGATGCAGAAAAACTTTTATTAAGGAAATAATCCATTAATTATAAAACCTCTTAACATCTCAAAATGGAAATTAATTTTCTTTGCCTGGTACAAAGTAACTACAAAAACTACATGAGAAATTAAATAACTAACAGGGAAACTGAAATTATTTACACTTAAGATCAGGAAAATAAAAATGGCTGTTATGATAACTTCTCTTTACTCCTCTCCATACCCCAGTGAGTACTCAGAGAAACAACAGGTATTAGGATTTGAAAGGGAAAAAAAACAATTCTGTTATTCACCAATGATGTTATAATCCACACAGAAATTTTAAAAAACCAATAGGATTCAGAAGAAAATCTGTGTGTGTGTGTGTGTGTAAAATCAACCTACAGGAAGCAATTGCAACAGCAGTCAACAAACATGTAACAGAATTATAGTTGCTAAAAGTATAATGTAGTGTAAAATAAACATGACAAATATTAAGTCATTTTTTATGAGAACATTAAATAATTTGCATTGAAAATGAATACATCTGACTAAAGGGTTTGTAGTTGATCAGAGAAGCACAATCCTAATATCTACATTCAAGATATTTCTAATGAAAGAGAGCTAAGAGCAAGGACTTGACCATCACTGAGAACTGACAGAAGTTGATGGTAACTGACAATGCAAGAAAGACAGAGATCAAAGAACAAACTTCTGTGGAGGGAGAACACTCCAAGAACCTTTTGACTGCTCATTACTGTCACATGGCCAAGAAAATACATTTCCTTTGTGTTTCAGCCATTTTCTATCTGAGGATCCATTCTAATATAACTTTTATTCCTTTAGTTCTCTCTCTCTCTCTCTCTCTCTCTCTCTCTCTCTGAAAATTAATATAAAAATTGCATCAATATTTCAATTAAGATATTTCTTTTCCTGTTGATGAATATAAGAAATTTTGATACTTTGAATTTAATCACCATCCACCTGACTTTTGCATACTATTATTGGATATCATGGTTCTATTTTTTTAAACCATGTAGTATGGCTTTTGTACTCACTGTTTTAAATCACCTACATATTTACTACTTTATTTGTACTACTTCTTATTCCTCCAACCTACCATCTGAGATCATATCTTTTCTGACCATAGTACATTCTGTACAAGCCCTTTTTATGAGGAACTCTATTGGTGCCAAATTCTCAATATTTGCACATTTATTTCGCCTGCACTCTTTTTGTTGAGGCTGCGGGGTGTTAGTGTAAGGACCAGACAAACTCCATTTTGAAAAAGAAACTCCATTTTGTATGAAACCTAGCCAAGGGCTGAACCCACATTCCAGAAAAACCACAAACTAGTCTAAACAGAAAAATATTCCCTAGCAACACAATCAGCTCACCTTGGGAAAGTCCAAATATACTCTCTGCTGGTCAAGCTGACCAGCAGGTTGTCTGGCACATAGCAACAACCAATTAGGAAAAGCCAGGCCAAAGTTCCTAACACCCTCATGGCTGCTTCAACCAATCTTTTCTATAGGCCAACTTGCCCCTACACCTATTATCCAACCACAAAATGCCAAGGCTTGTAACTCCCTGCTTACAGCTTTTCTGCCCAAATGCCATCCAGTCATATACTATAAAACCCAGTTCTTTGTCAAAAACCTATTTTTAAAAAAACCCTCTCAATTGTGACTCAAGGCCACTCCCCTGTATCTGCTGTGTCAGTGCATGAGAGGTGTGTCCCAGGTTCCAACCTGCAATAAAGACTTCCTTGCCATTGCATTTGGACTCAGCTCTTGGATGGTTTGTTCGGGGAGTCTCTCAAAATTTGGGCATAACAGGAGTAGATTCAATTAACAATAGTTTTTAATTCACAAGAAATTGGTGGCAACAAAATCAAGATGAGGTAAGGCTTTCATTAATATACCCCCCCTATGAATAACTTTCCTATAAGTAGAGACACAGAAGCTCATCTGAGTTTGCTTTTATTTCAGCACAACACAAGTATCAGTTGAAGAGAATAGGTGACATTGTTCCTCATTAGCCTCCATGACAAGTCAGAAGACCAGCGCAGCTGGAGCGAGGTTGCACTGTGCCAGTCTCAGGGGAGTAAAGGACTGTTGGAACTATCACTGGGGACAGACTCAGTTGTGCTTCACCTGAAATGACAGATGAAATGGAGCTTCCCACCGAAGGCAGTGGGGCTTCAGCATCTCTTATCTTTGGCTCCTCTCATTCACCTGCTTGACAACAAGCTAGTGCAGACAGGATGTAGACTGAAGTCTAGAAATGCCAAGCAACAGTTTCATAGTCTTCCTGATCTGGCTCACCTGCCTTTGTCAAGTTAGGCTGCTACTGCCACCTAGCTTTAACCAGCTACCATCCGAGTATACAGACCACCCTATCGGCCTGAAGAAAGTCAGTTATGGTGGAGAAGCAGTAGGAACACAAAGACCACAAAAGGTAAACTCACCCCTTGTTTTACCCTCTTTCGTCTGACTTGTCTCCATTTCTTAAAATTATATATATAGTAACTCCACAATAACACCAGGTCATTAGCAGAGTTCTTTAAACCAAAGTGGAAGAGTAAGGCTTACCCAGATCAGTGTGATTTTTGCATCCATCCAAGGAATTAGAGATATTAATGAAACCTGAAAGCTTTGTTTTGTGCTGTAAAGGCTTTACCAAATAGAGACAAACATAGACATAAACTGGGGTGTGTGTCAGTTTTATACCTGTTGGATTCTCGCCTTTGGGGAAATATTAATGTTAGTCAGTAGAGATAGTGTACAAGCCACATATCCGATCTTACTCTTTCTAGTTACTACTTTATGAAACTAAGAGAGGATTGGAGATGCAGGTCAGAGGTACAGCATTTCCCTGGCATGCACAAAACCCTGGATTCTTCCTTTAGCATGGTTACTTCAAGTGACTTGGAGGGATGGCTCAGAGGTTAAGAATACTGGCTGCTCTTCCAAAGGTTCTGACTTCAATTGCCAGCAGCCACATGATGGCTCACAACCATATATAATGAGATCTGGTGCTCTCTTCTGGCCTGCAGGATCCCATGGAGACAGAACAGTATATGAATAATAAATAAATCTTTTTTTAAGTTATTAAAAAGAAAAGACACACCATGCATAGAAGCAGATAGAGCTTCTTCTCTGTAGGTGAAATTCTGCTTAAATGTACTTTTGCCCAAAGGCTGAAAAGTAGAAGGGAATTTGTCCCTAATCCAGGTGTAATAAATTGGTTCAATTGCATCCCATCATGCTATAGAATACTATACAGCTGGGGTCAGTTAATATGTCTTAGAACAAGCAGCTAAACTTTAGAGGGTAGGGAATGCTTTCTTGAGTGTGTGTATCCTTTATAGGCTTGGAATATTTCTGGATGGGTAAATAAGAACAGTTGCCTCTGAGGAGACACTAGTGATCTAAGACAGAAGGAAGTATTAGATTTGATTGTCTGTTTAAAGATGTTATTTTGGCAATGCAGCATGTTTTGAATCTAAATGTATGTGGAAATGAATAACATGTATGAGGTCCTGGGTTCAGTACTCTAAAATTTTCATAAAAATAAGTAAAACTTTTCAAAGTTCAGTCCAGAGTTTAGAACAAAGCACAATACCTCAGCTCCTTCCAGACCAAAAGGGAAGAAAACAATTGTCCTTTGTTCCCCACCCCACCCCACTCCCCGCCCAGAGTATACTCTGCGGCCACCTTCTCTGTCTGCTCTGACACCCCAAAGCTATAATTGACACCAAAGTGACACCTGTCTTAGTAGCAGCCAATTTTCTCATTTGCAATTAATCTTTAACCAATACTTGTCACAAGTTGGGAGCTCCACAATTAGAATCATAAAAAAAAAAAAAGCCCAAAGCTAACTAACTCACTCCGGAACCACACAACCGCTACCATAGCCACACTCCACCCCTGGGCCTGAGCCTCTGCTATATTACCTTCCTAGCTTCCCACTCTATGAAATCAGTATGTTTGAGTGTTCCGTATCCAAACAGATGTATGAGCCTCATCAGCCATAACCCCTAGAGCACAGGAGCCTAAGCTGGAAATGAGTGACAACTGAAGCAATCTCTCAGCAGCCTAACCAGCAACTGTCATCAAGCTCTCTGTCAACACACTGGGCTGTTTCTCAAGTCCGCTGTCCTTGGGCTTGAGGGTGCCTCCAAATCCCCGTAGAGCTTTGAGAAAACACAGATGACTGAATCCCACCTGGAGAGGTTCTGACTCAGGAAGCCAGGAGCCTAAGAATTCTCACTAATACTAAATCCCCATATGAGGATGCAGGTCTGAAGAATCCAGCTTTCGCTAACAGCTTCACTAATTCTTTTAAATGTGTACATTCTTAAAATCTTTATCATGAATGTGCACATTGGAAGAACTTTGCTTTAAAATGAGTACGAATGCAGACATTTCACCCATACTGCCAACATCCACACCCAACCACTCAACTTTATTGGCCCTGTAATCCCTAATAAGTCTAATTATTCTCTAGATAGAAACTGCTATCTAGAATGTCTCTGGAGTTGAGAGGAAGCAATTAAAAGTGTGCTCCAAATGGCTTTGTTAAGTGGCAGCTGAGAGTAAAAACAGAAACAGTAAAGTGTAAGCAGGCAGGCCCTGAATGAACTGTTTGACCATTAAAACAGAATCAAGCCTGTTTCTTCACCTGGACCCCATCACGCACAGGGCATTGTGGGACTTCTAAAGGGGGGCATCCGCTTCAGCTAATGAGCATGGAAGGAAAGATTGAACATGTCTTAGTCAGTGTTCTATTCCTGTGAAGACACCATGACCACAGAAACTCTTATAAAGGAAAACAGCTGGGCAGTGGTAGCGCACACCTTTAATCCTAGCACTCGGGAGGCAAAAGCAGGTGGATCGCTGTGAGTTCGAGGCCAGCCTGGTCTACAAAGTGAGTCCATGACAGTCAAAGTTACACAGAGAAACCCTGTCTCAAATAAAAAAAAGAGAGAAAGAAAAAGAAAAAAACCCAACAACAACAAAAAGTTAATTGAGGCTGGCTGACAATTTCAGAGGTTTGGTCTATTATCATCATGGCCAGAAACAAGGAAGTCTCAGAGGGAGACCTGGTGCTGGAAAAGTAGCTGAGAGTTCTACATCCAGATCCCTGGGCAACAGGAAGTGAGAGAGACCTACCCGCAATGATAGACTTCCTCCAACAAGGTGCTAATCCTTTCCTCCTAATCCTTTCAAATAATGCCACTCCTGGTGATCAAGCATTCAAATCTATGAGCCAATAGGGGGACCATTCTTATTCAACAGCCACAAGCAAATTTTGAAAAAGAAAAAAAAGGGGTGGGGGAGGATGTCGCGCGCAGCCTTCGCCGATAAAGGAGACGCGGCAACTCAGGATTCTTCTGACAGCGATTTTATTGTACAGCTCTTTTTGATGGCAGATGCGAAGGACGTCTTCCCCAAAAAACCCGAGGCTTATATAGGGAAATCAGGGGCGTATGGAGACGTGTCCTCTTATCATTGGTGCTCTAGAGAATACCCAATTAGCATATCGTCTGCGTAAGCAGGTTATGTAAGGATGACGTAATTGCGCATGTGCACTGGCCGCAAGGGCTTCCGTGAAGAACCAGGAAACAGGAAACCAACGTCATCTTGTAATGGCGGAGCGGCTCCCGACAGGAGGATGCTGGTTAATTTTATGTCAATTTAACACTGGCTAGAATCTTCTGAGAGGAGAAAACTGTAATTGAGGAAATGCTGCCATAAGGCAAGCCTGCAAGGTATTTTCTTAATTAGTGATTGATGTGGGAGGGCCCGGCCCATTGTGGGTGGGGCCATCCTGGGCTAGTGGTTCTGGAGTCTATAAGAAAACAGAGTGAGTAAGCTGTAAGGAGCAAGCCAGTAAGCAGCACCCCTCCATGGTCTCTGCATCAGCTTCTGCCTCCAGGTTCCTGCTCTATTTGAGTCCCCATTTTGACTGCCTTCACCAATGGACTAATAATAGCAATAGTAACCTAAACTAAGAGAGTATGAACTCTTGCTGCATCCTAAGGGAGTGTTAGGATTAGCCAAGCAAAGGGAAAAGGAAACAGATATTCAATCTCTATAGGATAGCAGGAGCAAAGGCCTGGAGCCTGTGTAGAGCTGTCCTTTTACCAGAACACCAAGAAGAATGTCAGCAGAGGTAAGAAAGATCAGAGAAGTGAGACAGTTGAACAGTATGCCTTGGAGAGTATTTTGAACTCTCAAGCTTAGCATTCCCAAGTTTAGACTTCCTTCTGCAAATAGGAAACCAGTGAAAGATTTTCAAGCAATGTGACATGAGCAAGGGTAGATTTTAATATACCAGCCATGCATGTGAAGATGATTTAGCTTTTCCTATAATCTAAGCCACAGTGACTGTGCTGGCTAGTATCATGTCAATTTGACACAAGCTATAGTTGTCTGAAAGAAGGGCATCTCAATTGAGAAAAGGCCGGCACAAGATCCAACTGTAAGACATTTTCTTAATTAGTGATCAATGGGGGAGGAGCTCAGTCCATTATGGGTGACGAAAGTGCTAGGCTAGTGATCGTCCTACATTCTAAAAGAAAGCAGGCTGAGCAAGCCAGTGAACAGCGCATGCGTGTGCACACAAACATACACATACCCGCACCCACCATGACCTCTGCATCAGCTCCTGCCTCCAGGTTCTTCCCATTTGGGTTCCTCTCCTGACTTTCTTTTGCAATGAACTATGATGTGGAATTATAAGCCAAATAAACCCTTTTCTCCTCAACTTGCTTGCCTCTGGTGATGGTGTTTTCTCATAGCAAAAGCAACCCTAAAACAGTGACTGTGAGCTCTAGTGTGCTGATTCGTTGTTTTGTCAACTTGATACAAACTACAGTCACCTGGGAAGAGAGAATCCCATTTAAGGAATTGGCCCATGTGCATGCCGGAAATATCATTTCCTTGATTAATAATCAATATGGAAAGCACATCCCACTGCGAGTAGTGCCATCCCTGAACAGGTGATCCTGGGTTGCATTTTTAAAAAGTCAAGCTGAGCAAACCATGAGGAACAAGGCAAAAATCAGCAGTCTTCCATTGTCTCTACTTCAGTTCCTGCTTTGAGTTCTTGCTTTGGCTTTTATCAGTAAAGGATTGTGACCTGGGAGCTATAGGGTGGGGTGGATCCTTTCCTCCCTACTTTGTTTTTTTGTCAGTGTTTTGTCACAGCAACAGAAACAAAACTAGAATATTTGGGGAATGGGGAGTAGTAGGAGGGATGGAGACAATGACCATCAATTGTGCTGAGAAGAATTCAGGGAATAATCGGGAGCCAAGTCTTCCGGGCTTAGAGACTGACTGAAGTAGGTGGGAGGTGTGAAGTGTTAGAGAGGTGTGGTTGGTGGTAGAGGGGAAGGGAAGCCTGATGTTTTTTCAAAGGGGAGGTGCATTCAAAGTGAGGCATGAGAAATGAAATTCCTTTCCAAATTATTAGAACAAACAATAAGTATATCACACACTTGAGACTGTCTGGGCCCATGGGAGTACACAAAGGCTGAACCACCAACCAAACAGCAAGCATGGGCTAGCCCTAGACCTAGACTTAGACCCGCCTGTTCACATATGTAACAGATGTACAGTTTGGTTAAAATCTGAGTCCCCTAACAATGGGAATAATGGCTTTATCCCACTCTGTTGCCTGCTTCTGGATCCCTTTTCCCCTAGCTGGGCTGCCTTGGTAAGCCTCAGTGGGAGAGGATGCACTTAGTCCTACTTCAACTTGAGGTACCAGGGTGGGGTGATACCACTTGAGGGGTCTCTCTTTTTCTGAGAAGAAGGAATGAGGAAGGGATGTGCAAAATGGGACTAGGAGGAGAGAAGAAAAAAGCCTGGGATCAGGCTGTAAAGTGACTAAATCAGTACGTTTTAAAAAGTGTTAAAATGAAAGTGCCCAGTCCCCAAAGGAATTGGTTTCAATTTTCCACAACACCATAGGACATGTTTGCCCATTTCTTAAGTCAGAGGAGTGAGGAATTGCCCCAATGCAACTCTGCCTTCACATATAATGTATCACATTAGTCAGGCAACTTGTCCATCAAGAGTTGATAAGAGTCTTTGGGGACTCCAAAATTGTTTGTTTTCTATGTCTTGAGTTGCTACAAGCAGAAGCTTTGACCTCAGAACAGCTCTTCAGTGGCTTCTCCCCCAGGCAGAGGTGACTGTAATCATCTTCTTAGAACACAAGTGGATTTCCTAGAAAAAGAGCAGCAGGGAACACCATGACCAGAATTGCCTCATACTCTTGAGACTATCTCTACACCACCCCAATCACTTGAGAAAAGAAACCAGAGTCCCCATCCAGAAAGTGAGGAGAGATTCGAGAGGAGAATTACTAGGGCCTCAATGAGCTGTCACTGCCTGGGGCCACTTCAAAATTTACTAAGAAACACAGTGAAAGAGAAAAATGGTTTCCAAAGTTAGAGCTGCATTATTATGGGATGCAGAAAGACTAAAGGAGCCTTGGTGTATATACAGTGTTTGTTGTATTTGATAACCTTAAATGAACTTAGGTGAACTAGACCTAATCAACCTGTCAACTGCATCCCTTCAAAAGGCTCTCACCTTGTTAGAAAGTGGGGGGATACACATTAGAGCCATTTGGGGAGCTTTAGAAGAGGCCCAGTGCTGGGCATCGCCTCTTAAGAAACTAATATGATTATTACTGCTGTGTGTGGTCTGGACGTCACAATTTTTCTACACTTTCCTGGTGCTCCGCCTGTAGAAAATTACTTCTAACTCTTTAAAAAATAGTAGGGTTTTTTTGGGGGGGGGGAGGGAGCATTGCATAGTTACTCTATAAAGTAATTCATGTTATTTGTTTATTTATTTACTTTTGAGACAGGGTCTCATACAGTCTGGGCTGTCTTCATGCTCACTATGTTAGCTTTGACTTCTTACTCTCTTGTCTCCACCTCCTGAATGCTGGAATTATAGACATGTACCACCATGCTTGGCGGGCTTACTTGGTGGCTGGGGATTTAATTCAGGGCTTCATGCATGCTCAGCAAGCATTCCACAGTTGAGTGGAAAGTGGGATATGACTTTCACATGTACTCTGGTGCCTCATATTTGACCACGTCCCCTGGAGGGGGAGACCTGGTGGCACTCAGAGGAATGATAGCAGGTTACCGAGAAGAGACTTGATACCCTATGAGCATATACAGGGGGAGGTAATCCCCCTCAGGAACAGTCATAGGGGAGGGGAATAAGGGGAAAGTGGGAGGGAGGGAAGAATGGGAGGAGACAAGGGATGGGATAACCATTGAGATGTAACAAGAATTAATTAATAAAAAAATAAAGATAAAAAATAAATTAAAAAATTTAAAAAAATATTTGAGTTAATATAAAAGCTAAGTAAATATATAGAAAGAAAAAAACTTAAAAAGACAAAACACCCATTCTTCACTCATTCATTGCTAGCTGCTCTGAGTCCATCCATTAGACAATTGGACTACTGGGCCATCACAGTACAAATGCGAAAGTTGACATTGCTGAATTTAAAGGATGTTTTGTCACTGTACAAAGCAAAGATAAACTAATTGGGTGTTCTTTTCTCTCATTAGTTGATCCAGAATGAATTAAGCTCCAAAACATAAGATTCCATCTGGATATGGTTGTAATCCAAGGCACTCAGGAGTCTGGGGCAGGAGGATTTCAAGTTCAAGGTCAGCTAGGATTACATAGTGAGTCCGTATTTTCACCAGCACATAGTTTAGATGACTGTTCTAATTCTTTACCCCGTTTTTTTTTGTTTTGTTTTGTTTTTGCCAAATACCTCCTAGTAAAATATAAAATTCTAACTCTATGTCCTGGTTGATTTAATTTTACCTCTATGTCCTAATTGATATAAGTAGAGGCTCCAAATTTTCTGGATTTCTGGTTTGTTTGTTTGTTTGTTTGTTTGTTTGTTTGTTTTCTGTATTTTCTTACCCTGTGTCTTAGGGTTTCTGTTTCTGCAACAAAACACTAGGATCAGAAAGCAAGTTGGGGAGGTAAGGGTTTATTCAGCTTATACTTTTACACTGTTGTACATCATCAAAGGAAGTCAGGACAAGAATTCAAGCATGGTAGGAACCTGGAGGTAGGAGCTGATGCATGGGCCAAGTACTGCTTACTGGCTTGCTCAGAGTGCTTTCTTTTTTAAAAAAATTTTATTAAATATTCTTTTATTTTGTACATATACATTTAAATTATTACACACATACACAATAAACTACCTATAGCAAGAAGAACCATGACATAATTACATTCTTAGTGTTTTTGGCTATTGGTATTTGACAGCCTTGAAGAAAACATCTTTCCTATCTAAAATTCATCTGCACCTAAATTCAGTCTGCTTTCTTATAGAACTCAGGACCACTATCCCAGGGATGGCACCACCCATAATGGGGTGAGCCCTCCCACATCAATCACTAATTAAAATGCCTTACAGCTGGATCTTATGAGGGTGCTTTCTCAATTAAGGTTCCCTCCTTTCAGATAACTCTAGTTTGTGTGTCAGGTTAACATAAAAGCAGTCAGCACACCCTTCATAAAAATAGCAAAGCCTGGGGAGCCGCTGTTCCAAGAATGAGGAAATGTGACAATAGGTATGACTGGGCCTACAATCCAGAGATAAACTCTGCTAATTCAAAACAAGCCCAGCTAAAGCATAGCCAACTTACAGATCCCTGAACAAGAAACAGATGTTTCATGGTAAGACATTGGAAATTAGAGATTGCTTATTCTGTAGGATTTGGGGCAATAACTGACTGACATATCCAATAAAGACAAGACCAACTAAACAAAAGAGATCCTCTACCCCAAAGCTCACATGCACACATATGACCATACCATCTTTGTTTTTTCATTTTTTAATCATTAAATTTCTCAACTCACAAGTAGGATATATTCTCTTCAGTCTTGCACATTTCAGTTTGAAAGCTCAACCAAATGGAAGAGCTACAGCAATCAATATCACTAAATGGTGATAGCAATCAATATATATAGCAATCAATATCACTCTTGGTGCTGGCTGTTCGCAGATTGCCACGGCACAGGGCAGGTGTGAAGCTCATTTTGCACCAAGACCAAAATATCCATATAAAAATCAGAAGCCATACAGAATGGTACTAGTAAGGGCTGTTGGTCATGAAGATTTTTTTTTTAATATACTTAATTTAGTAGATCAGGAAAACTAAGGCTTTCAGCAGAGGGTCTGAGAAAGAAAAACCAGGATATCTGCATTGCTTACTTTTCTCATTGCTATGACAAACATACCTGACAAAAGGAACTCAAGAGACAAAGCACTTACTATGGCTCATGGTTTCAGGGTTCATGGTGAGGAAGTCATGATAGGAGCTTGAGGCTGCTGCTAATATTGCAGCCACAGTCAGGAAGCAGAGAGAGACGAATGTTGGTTCCTAGCGTGCCTTTTCCTTTTTCTTCAGTCTGGGATCCCCATCCAGAGGGATAACAGTGCCCCCAACACAGTTAGGTAGATCTCTCCACCTCAATTAACCTAATCTAGAAAAGTTCACACCGAAGTGCACATAGGTGTGTCTCCTATGTCACTCTAGGTCCTGTCCAGTTGTTAATTGATATTAACCATCACACAACCTAACCAACACTTAGTTCTCATTGAACAGATGGGGGAGTTGTGAAAGGAACCCCCTAAGTTTTCATTTCGTATATAAAATAAAGAGAGAATGCAATGATTAACAAGGTATTGTGGTTTAGAGTGCCTGGTATGGTGCCAGGCATACACTAGATACTATTTTATTTTATTTATTGTTGTGTGTATAATGTGTGTGTGTGTGTGTGTGTGTGTGTGTGCACGCGCGTGTGTGTGCAGGTATAACTGGGCACACACATTCCATGCTTTAATGGCAATGCAAGAGAACAACTTTATGGAGTCAGTTCTCTCCTTTACATGATTTCTGTGAATCAACTCAAGGACCAGACTTGCATGATGGGTGTCTTTGCCTTCTGAGCCATCTTGCCAGCTCAGCAGATATTATTAAGATACTTTATAAAGACAATTCTACAGCAACACGAGCAGAAGATAGTTAATAGGTGTCTATGAGGTTGAAATGGCATTCATATATTAAATGCTTATAGTGTGCCAGGCTCTGTGGTACGTATTTTAAATTCCATAAAATCAACCCAGAGTATATATTTCTCGCCCTATTGATGTGGGTGAGAAAACTCAAGCACAGAAAGCTTAAATGTCGCTTCATGATCCTGCAGATGGTGACCTTGGCTCCAGAGCCATTGCTCTTAATTGCCAGATAGATATGTAGCCTCTAAGCAACAAGAGCTTTCAGAAAGATATGTAGTGGGAACATTTGAGGGAAGGTACACACCACAACTAATGGGGCAGCCAAGAGCTCAACATGCTGAGAGACAATCTAGCAAGCTATCATACTAACCAACAGCAAGCAAGAAGAGAAAGAGATTACCCTACTATAGCTGATCTTTGAAAACTGAGAAAAGGCCATTCTTAGCTTTATATTCCAGGTAACTTTATCATTTCAAAGAAGTTATCATGAAGCATGAGAAACCTGAACCATGTTAACAGAGGCTGAAAAAAAAATCAACCCCGTTTTGGATCACAGCGATTAACCTACAAGAATGAGTAGAATCTTATGCTTGACCTTTTTTCTAACCCAGAGGCCACATTGATATCATGCCAAAGTAACTCGTGTAAGAAAGGCCTTAGCACCCAAGTCTCAAGCAATTGAGAACGAGCAATATGCATATCTGATTCTGATGTCAACTCTGCCTGAAAGCTCCTCACACCCCTTCATCCCTATTATCACCAACCCTCCCCCTTCCCTTTAGCGACTTCAATGGACATTCCTCATATTATGGAATTTAAGCTATTTACTTAAGGTCGTTACTACATATAGCAACTGAACAATGCAAACACCTATACAATTCCCTGCAAAAATTCTTTCAGGATGAGGATTATATTATCAATATTATATTATGATCTTTCCATTGATATGAAGGGAAGTCCCCCATTTAATGACTTTTTACTTAGCATCAGGGCTTTGGGGTATATAAAAATATGATATGTTTTGGTCACATAGTGAGAATTTGATAGGCTTGACAAAAAAGTAATGGCCCAGATGAAAACTGCAGAAGCTTCAGTGCCAAGATAGAAGAAACCTACTGGAACACTCCATAGGGAGATAATGCATAAGTTGTACAGTTTTTGCTTTCCTGTCTCATTGCAGCCTTTTGGTAGCTACTTGGCAGTTGTCTTCTTATTTGGTCCTTTAAAGCTAGATGGTGAGACGTAGAGATAATAATCTTGGTGTTTTGCACTTTCCTTTTGCACTATTAAGTTAACTAATCGATCTGCAGGTCTACTGGGTTACTTTCCCTCATGAACTCATGGCCTCATGAGGCCAGCCGTCAAGACTGGAATTGTATGGTTAAGACTAGCATGAAAATGGGGCTATTGTTTTGGAAAGGTACAAAATGGATCCACTGAAAGCTGTTACCATGTTAGCACTAATTAGCGCTCTAAGGATGGACTCTTATCTGTTCCACTGTTCAGAGAGTGAAACTCGGCCTGCAGAAAGATATGTAGTTAAAAAAGAGGCCCCTTGGCACAGAGTAGAGGCCATGGGTACATAATGGATTTCTGGACTTGAAGAATAGGTTAATGTGAGGCCATCAAATGAATAAACATGCTAAAAAAACAAATAGTTTACTTCACTGGTTTCGCTAGAATTGGCCCTTACTGTAGGAGTGAATGGTGTTTACACTGTGTTACTCATTGGCTGAAGATTAAACACAAGGTTCAGCAGAATTTTTCATCACAGTGACATTTGTTGTGATGTAATTTTAATTCTTTCACTATCCATATAAATTAGAGAGTAGCTCTGGACAGTGCCTGTGATAGGCACTGGGCTGCTTGCCCAAGGGCCAAGTTCTCCCTTTTCTCCCTAACAAACTGTCCCCTGGTGCTTGCTCAGGTTTCAGGTGGCTATGTGTTTCAAAGAAGTGATACCCCCTCAACCCCATTGGATGAGTCCTGAATAGAAGGGAATCAGAACAATGCTTCTTGCTGGCCACTGGTTTAGGAAAGACCTTACAACATCCGATACTGGCCAATAGGGAAGATCTGTGAAAGTACTTTCTTTACAAAAAGAGAGGCAGAAGGAAAACTGGCCTTTCCCCCTTTGTCTCAAACTGATTGAAGAAGTGATAATAGGGTCTGCTACATTCACTTTGTAAAAGTGCCTGTGATAGAGGCTGAGGCAAACAAGCACAAAGACCATTAGCAACAAATTCATGACAGAGAGGCTGACAAACAATTGATTTGTGATGATCTCATGAAACTTGGGGGGAGGGGAGCTGCTTCTAGAGCTTTCTTCCTCTGGACTTGTTCCCTGAGGCAATTAATGACCTTACTGTTAAGCCCCTCTCACTCAAGGTGCAATATAATTCTCTGTGCCATCGGCATGCCCAGAAGCTATTAGAGAGTCAAGATCCCAGCCTGCCCCAGATCAGTGGAATCTCAATCTCCATTTTCTCAAGATTACTGGGTGCCCAGCCACATTGAAGTTTGGGTGAACCCTGGTTTAAGCTGTTTCTGATTAGGCTTTCCAGTATTGGCAGTTAAAAAGCAAACTGATACCCTGCCTTACAAATCAATGGCAAAGATCTCACATCCTTCTTGGTCATGATATGAAAACAAGGAAAAGGCAATTGTGCCTCTAATTATGTAATTCTTTGGGACCTATTAGAAGAGGTCCCCTGGCTCTTTCTCCTGCTTTATTTCCAAATCGAGAGGAAACAACTCACAGTGTCATAGTGAATGCACATTTTTGGCTTCAAGGAACAACTAAAACAGACCTGAAGGCTACCAAAAATACAAGACTGTGCAAATACACCTCTTGAGTTGGCATCTCCAGATAAACAAAGATAAAGGGGCTCCAAGTAAAGGAAAGAGAGCAGGGTACCAAGAGAATGGGCAGACTATTAACTGTTGACTTGGTTTTGATCATTAGAATGTCTCAAATTTCCTCATAAATGTATTTGCTCTAGAGTGACTGCCATGCCCATCCACATTACAACCATGTTAACAGCACAGCATGAAAATAATCTCATGTTGTCAGAAAGAGCAGGGTACTCTAACAGCATCGTCACTCCTGAAAAGACTACTTGAGCTTTTTAATTTTGTCCAAATGAGGCAGTTTCATAACCCTTCCTGTTTACTCTGTATTTAAACAACTGTTAGAAGGCTGATTACTTGATGGTCTATTAGTAGGCTCAACCAAGTCCAAGTGCATCAAATAAACTCTACAGCTTTGTTGCTTGCTTTTCTTTTTCTTTCTTTCTTTCTTTTTTTTTTTTTTTTTGCGGGGGGCGGGGTATGCAGTCTTCTTATTGTGTTTTGTCTTTTGACAACAAGCTATTTGAGAAAACCTTTAGATTGGTCAATATGATATAAAACAATGAAGTTGTTTTGTTTGTTTGTTTTTGTCATGGCTAGCCTGCATTTATGAAATCTCATTTTTTTTTTCTAGTTGAGAAGGAAACAGCTGAGAAAAAAGAATCATACTGAAGTTAAAGGTTAAACCAGAGTACAGTAATATTTTTATTTAAAAACATAGGACCTCTAGATCACAAATGTTATTGGTATTTAGCCCTATAGAATCACTGGTAGAGTTATCTAATCTATAGAGTTCATAAAAGCAATCATAAAGCATGACACAAACTTACAAGGACTGGAGAGGTGGCTCAGTGGTAGAGTACTTGCTTAGCATGGTGAGGGCCTGTATTCAGTCCGTAGCACCAACAGAAAAAAAGGAAATAATACAAAATGACTCAAAAGAGAAGATAAGCCCATCCAAAGCTTATGCCAGTCAGTTAGTTGAAATATCTCTAGGTAAGTATTGCCAACGCTCATCAGAAAGAATTAGAGAACTGAAGACTTTCACGTTCTGGCTAAATAAACTTAAAGTGGACTCTTCCCAGTGAGTCACTCCAGAGTTCATGGCTCCATTTGTACAGTTGTCACTGAAGCCCTACCCATTCCAGCTGCATGCTTTGCTAGCCTCTTCAACATCCCCAGTAGATGGAAACCAAAGAGAGTAGAGGAAAACATTGAGATACATCTTTGAATGGTTTCATGAGTTGATGGAGATAGTTGCCTCAAAAGAGGCTAACAAGAGTTATGTGACTTTTATGTACATCACATGGACTTGGCAGATCTATTTCTGTTCACACAGCTTAATTTTATGTCAGTTGCATCTTTTTTGTTTGTCTTTGTTTTTGTTTTTTGTTTTTTTGTTTTTGAAATAGGATTTCTCTCTGTAGCCTTTGCTGAACTCGCTTTGTAGATCAGGCTGGCCTTGAACTCAGAGATCCACCTGCCTCTGCTTCCCTGATTGCTGAGACTAAAGGCATGTGCCACCATGTCTGGCTGTCAGTTGCATCTTTATCTTTAGTAGTTAGATAAAAATGAAGCTGAAGAGTTTCACATGTAATTATGACAGTTGTGCCCATTGTATACCTGCCACGTGATCCTTGAAACGCTATGGTGGTTGATGTACAGAAACAGTCTCCACCATGAAAAAAATCCTTACTAGCCAGGCACTTGAAATCCTAGGACTTGGGAGATGGAGGCAGGAAGATTAGGAGTTCAAGGCCAGTCTTGACTATGTGAGATGTTATCTCAAAACAAACAAAAATAAAACAAAACAAAGGCCTTACAGCCTAGTTATGAAAAAAATCTCACTAAAAGTTTGATTCCCTCCTCAATACAGCCTAAGAGAAAGTTCTTGTATCATGGGTTAGCTTGTCTCCTTCTGCAGATCAACTCCCTGGGCCTCAGTTTTACCAAAAGATTCCCTGGCATCTCTGAGATGACAAATGTTGACAATAACATCCAGGCTTGTTGATTCTCAGAGAAGTGCTTCCATCCTGTCCCTTTGTGCCTTTCAGTGATGAATCTCATTGAAATTATTTTTGACCAAATTTCTAAGACCCCAGATGTGTGCGTTCATCCTACTCTACTGACAGCTCTTTCTCAATCATTCTTGCCAGTTCGTCTTCAGCTCCCCAAACTATAAAAGATGGTTGGTGAGATCCCATTGCAGCTTGAATGTGAAATGTCCTCCATAGGCTCATGTGTTTGAACACTTGGTTCATAATTGGTGATGTTGTTTGGGAAGGTTGTAGACTTTATAGGACATGGAGTTTCACTGGAGGAAGCAGATCACCGGGAGTGGGCCTTCATAGGCTGGCCCCATTTCTTGTTTACTCTCTGCTTCTTGCCTCCTTCTGCCTACCCTACCTGCTGCCATGTCTTCCCAACTACAATGGACTATATCCCTCTAGGACTCTAAGCTAAAATAAACTTTTGTCCCTTAAATTGCTTTTGTCAGGGTGTTTTATCATAGCAACAAGAAAAACAACTACACTATACCAGTCCCATTCTCACTTAAATAAAAAGCCAGTGTCCTCACAGGAATTTAATTGCATAGCCAAATGCTTTCTGAGCCTGTTCAATACCTTGGGTTCTATCCCCAGAACCACTGCTACCATAACAAAGAAAGACAATATCCTCACAAGGGCACACAAAAAGCCATATGTCATTTACTTTGCCCTGTCCTTTTCTCTTTACCACCTCTGACTTTGTCTCTTCCAAGGTTTTTCATTCTGTTCCAGCACAGTAAGCTCTTTGCTGGTACTAAGGAATGTCAGCCATCTGCCTATCTCAGAGCCCTTGCACTAGCCATTTCTTCTGCCCTTAATATTCTCCCCCAAGCTGAATTCCTACAGATCCTTTACATCTTCTCTCAGACATCAAAGATCATCTGGAGAGACCATTTTTTGTAGCTTGCACATGTATACAACTGCAAGTAACCACCAATGTTGGTACTAAACTCTTACTTTTCTTGACTACAGAAAGGTCAAAGTCTCCAATCTATAATAGATTTAGTATATTTATGATATCAGGGTTCTAGTAGATGACTATTAGAAAGCCTATGAAAACATGGCTTGAAGAATATAGATCTGAGCAGTCAGGCCAGTGAGGGTCCTCTGCTTCATCATTTACAGACCAGAGGTCTTCCTATTGGGTTCCCTTCTGCACATTAAAGCTGGGTCACCACCAGGTCTAAATTCCAGCCAGCAGAAAAAAAAGAGAGAGGACACGGGAGAAGCACAAGCAGCATGTGAAAGCACAGTCTAAGGGAAATGCAATTCACTTACACTCACACTTCATTAATGAGGGCTTACTCCTATTAGCATCCCTAAGCAAAGTTAGGAACCATTTTTTTTAAATTTTATTTTGTGGGTATAGGTGGTTTCCCTGTGTATATGTTACATTCACCTCATGCATGCCTGGTGCTTGCTGAGGCCAGAAGAAGGTGTTAGATCCCTCCAAACTGAAGTTACAGGTGATCTGTGAGCCACCATGTGACTGCGGGGAACAAAACTCGGGTGTCCTGTGCTAAAGCAACAAGTGCTCTTAACCACTGAGCCATCTTTTTAGTCCCAGGAAACAGAGTTCATCTGAAGATCCATTTTCCTAGTAAAATGGATTTTTTTCAGGGGTTTTTTTTTTTTGGTTTGTTTTTTGTTTTTTGTTTTTTGTTTTTTCTTGAGACAGGGTTTCTCTGTGTAGCCTTGACTGTCCTGGACTCACTTTGTAGGCCAGGCTGGCCTCAAACTCACAGCGATCCACATACCTCTGCCTCCTAAGTGCTAGGGTAAAATGGATTTTCACCAGACAACTATGTTCCTGCTCCCCATTCCAGTAGGGGTTATATAGGGGTCTCCTGTATTCCGAGTATTCAGAGTGGTGCCTGACCCAGGAGTTCAACTGATATTTGCAGATAAATGAAAGCATCACAGCTGTGAAGCCTTTCTCCTGCAATTAACAACAGCACACACATATCCCCTAGGACAATCTGATCTCGCCATTTTTTAGTATCATCTGAGAACTTAGTGGAATAACTAATGAAGATGGAATCTTTACCTCATTACATTGGGATGCTCTTGCAGACTATAAATACAAAAGCAGAAAGAGTCACTCTTTCCCACTGAATAGGGTTCAGCAAGATGTCCTAAGGTTATATTCTACAGTGATTTAGAGTTGCAGAAGTCTGAAGTAGTGTTTTTTGTTTTGTTTTGTTTTGTTTTGTTGTCAACAATACAGAAATCTTGAATGAAATCTTTATCTGTTTCATGTTAATGGTCTTATATTAAAATCACAGCTCCCATTCATTAACTATAGGGGATATTTGCTCTGCTAACAAACCAAAATTAAGACTTCAAAGACCCTGAACAGTGGCCCAGACAGTCTCTGATGGTCTGACAGTAAGTATCTGTGTCTTACATTTCCTCCATTCCCCTGGCAAACAGAAGTTCCCCTTCCTCCATTCACACTGCTCCCAACTAGAACATACTCACAGATTTCCTCTAAGTGATCAAAATACAGCTTTTAAAGACTTACTGACTAACCCAAAGCTCCTTGAAACAAGCTTATAGAGCCAGTTGTATTTTGCCAAAAGTTTCCTAGTGCAGATAGGCGCCACTGACGTAAGGCTTGGCATGTTGGGCCACAGCAGTGGAAGAGAGGGAATAACCATGAAGGCCAGGAAGAAGGGCAAAAGCGAAAAAGAATCCCATGACTACAACTTAAGCTAAGCACTAGAACAACAGGAAGGACTAGGAATTCTGTGTCTCAATGACCTTTCTCTAAAGTATATAGTGGCACTCCTGTTTAAAGATTTTTATTTCCAGGTGTGATGGCCCAAGCCTTTAATCCCCCACACTCTGGAGACAGAAACAGATAAGTCTGTGAATTCAAGGCCAGACTAGTCTATATATTGAATTCCAGGTAATAGTGAAACCCTATCTCAAAAAACATTTTTTAGTAAGTTTAATTGTGTGTGGAAGTACACATGGGTGTAGAGACATGTAGAGTCAAATTCTCTACAGCAGGAGTTATGGGTTGTTAGGAACTGCCTGACTTGAGTACTGGGAACCAAACTTGGGTCTTCTGCAAGAACAGTACATGCTTTTAACCACTTCCAGGGTAAACATGGGCATTAGGGAAGAAAGCATCAGTCTACAAATGGGAAATTTAATACTGGTTGTTTTTTTTTTTTTTTTAAGAAAAAGAGAAGTCAGTGAAACGGCTCAGTGGGTAAAGGTGCCTGGCAAAGTCTAGCAAATTGAGTTCCATCCCTGGAGCCCATGCATAATGCTTTCAATGAGCAATGTTCCCCAATAGGCTCAGGAATTCGAATATTTGGTCCCCAGTTTGTGACACTATTTGGGAACGTTATGGGAAGATATAGCTTTCCTGGAGTAAGTATGTTACTGGGGGGAGAGTATTGGGAATTTATAGCATCATCCCACTTCTAGATCTCCCCACTACAGGGGGAGGGTGTGTCTCTGCTTCCTGTTTGTGGTTAAAGATGTAATCTCTCAGCTTTCTGCTTTTGCTAGCTAATAAGCCTGCCTTTTGCTGCTATGTCTCCCTGCCATAATGAACTTGTGTCCTACAGAAACCATAAACCAAAATAAATTCTTCCATAAGTTAGTTGTTTTAGGATATGGCCTTTTTTACCGTAGCAACAGAAAAGTCACTACTACACCATGTAAACATGTAAAAAGGGAAATCATTCCAAAAAATTGCCCTCTGACTTCCATATGTGTGCTGTGACATATGCATCCTCCCCCAAATACACCTACAATTATAATAAATAAAAAGAAATTGAGAGACAGAAGCAGACAGATTGCTGTGAATTCGAGGCCAGCCTAGTCTACAAAGTGAGTCTAGGACAGCAAAGGCTACACAAAGAAACCCTGTCTCGAAAAACCAAAAATAACCCTATGAGCATGTACAGAGGGAGGTAATCCCCCTCAGTCACAGTCATAGGGGAGGGGAATAAGGGGAAAATGGGAGGGAGGGAGGAATGGGAGGATACAAGGTAGGGGATAACCACTGAGGGGTAATATGAATAAATTAATAAAATGAAATTTAAAAAAAGAAAAACCAAAAATAAATAAATAAATAAAATAAAAATAAAAGGGAAACACACATATTGCATGATTGTTTCCATCCACATCCAAAAGGTTATGTTGTTCTTACATTATTGTGTTTAGTTACCTGACATCTATTACATTTCCTCCGCTTTTCAAATGTGTGAGTGATTCTCATTTGCCTTCTCAGTGTGTGAGAATTTCCTAGAGAACCGGAGTGAAATTCTTCAGTCTTGCGGGGGCTAAAAGCAAAGCCTAGGAGAAAGTATGTTAGTTTCTTGTTTAGATATAAATTCATTAATATTATGCTAAAAGGAAAATATTGACAACCTGCATTGAATCTGCATTTTTTTTCCTTTTCCATACTTCAGAAACACATTATCCTTCTGAGTTCTTGTTTTCAACCTTCACTTTAGGTATTAGATGGCAACGGCTGAAGCTTAGCTATCAATGGGATGTTCCTAACTTCCCAAAAACACCTGAACGTGTTGTGGCAGGGCAGGGCAATAATCATAAAATGTCCAGAATGGGTTAGTCTATAGTATAAAGACACAAAATACTCTTTGACCATACCACTCTAAACATACCTAATCTCATCTGATCTAAAAAGCTATGCTGGGTTAGTCTTGGACTGCATTTAAATAGGAGACACAAAGCCTTTGCCTAGAGCCTGGTATGTGTGAAGACAGGAATAACATTAAGTTTACATTATCGCACTTGGGAGGTAGAGGCAAGTGGATCTCTGTGAGTTCAAGGCCAGCCTGGTCTACAAAGTGAGTCCAGGATAGCCAAGGCTACACAGGGAAACTGTGCCTTAAAAAACAAGAAAAAAAAAGAGTTCACATTATCTTTTGAAAGGATAAAATGGTTTTCAATTGCAGCAATGGTTACATTTAAATCATGAACAATGGCTGCCTTAAAGCAAAGCTTGAAGTGTGTCGTGGGAATGCTCCAACCCGCCATCACTATCACACATACACATAAACATCTATCTTTCCTGTTTTCTTACTTACCAATTCATTCTCCTGCAGCCCTGAAGAATCAAGACATGGATAAGTAAGGGAGGAAAACAGGAAAGATGCGTTGCTTCCGTATATCAGAAAAATCAATGATTTCCACAGCCCCTGAAAACATAATTTAAAATATTGACAAGGATCTTGAAGCATATGTCTTGGTCCTCTGTCTCTTACAGTTTTCCCATTCTCTCTTCTAAGATGGTCCCTGAACCTTCAGTGTAGGGATTATATTGTAGCTATTCCATTTGGGGTTAGATACCTCATAACCTGTTGTTCTCTCTATTTTGACCAGTCATGTATTTTTGTGATGGTCTCTATCTGTTACAAAAAGGAGCCTCTTTTAGGAGAGGTGGGAGTTATACTTATTTGTGGGAATAAATACATATATTAAGAAGTCAGTTAGAGAGCCGGACGTGGTGGTGCACGCCTTTAATCCCAGCACTTGGGAGGCAGAGGAAGGAGGATCTCTGAGTTTGAGGCCAGCCTGGTCTACAAAGTGATTCCAGGACAGCCAAGGCTACACAGAGAAACCCTGTCTCGAAAACAAAAGCAAAAACAAAACCAAAACAAAAAAATTTTAAAAAATAAGTCAGTTAGAAATTACACTGGTTTAGGAAGCTGGCAGTGGTAGGTCCTCCTCTGGGATCCATGACCCACCTAGTTGGCTAGGTTTGCAATACCAGACATGAATTCTTTTCCACTGAGCAGACCTTAAGTCCTATTAGAGTACTGATGGTTACCTTCAAGATGTAAGTGCCACTGTTGCACCATGGGCAAATTTTGCCATGCTGGTCCTTTTTATGGTTTTTCCCTCATTTCACCCCATGGGATGACGAGCTACAAGCACCCTTACTCATTGAGCCATCTCACTATCCCATTAGCTTACATATTTGGAAAAAATAAATAGGGCTATATATTTGAGTTGCACAGTGGAATGCTTATAAATGAAACAACATTATGGTTGAGATTTGCTTCAGAAAAATTTAGAAAATGGGCTGGAGAGATGGGTCAGTGGTTAAGAGCTCTAGCAGCTCTTTCAGAGGACAAGGGTTTGATTCCCATAACCCACATGGAGGCTCACAGCCATCTGTAACTCCAGGTCCAAGGGACCTGACGCCCTCTGCTGGCGTGGTGCATGGAAATACATGCATGCAAAACATCCAAGCATAGAAAAGAATAAAATTTGTTTAAAAAATTAGAAGAGGAAGTGGGTAAGTTTAGAGGCTAAAACAAGATTAGGCATGACTAGTTTCTTGTTGAATTAAGAATGAAAGGGACTTCATTAAACTTTTCCATCTAAACATTTTAAGAAAATTGCTTTTTTTTTAAACATTCAAAATAAAAATCATATACCATGGCCAAAGATGCTAAACTGGGGATTTTAGGAAAAAAAAACATTCTGCAATACTAGTTTCCATTAAAAAGAAGCCATGCTTGGAAATGCCACTCTCTGATCAAGTTCAAGTACGTGGAGGATGGTCATCCAGCAGTGCCGATCTCTATTACCCATTTCAGAAGGGGGAATATGATCAA
Source organism: Acomys minous (assembly GCF_964271855.1). Classification (NCBI taxonomy): domain Eukaryota; kingdom Metazoa; phylum Chordata; class Mammalia; order Rodentia; family Muridae; genus Acomys; species Acomys minous. The sequence continues at coordinate 125,777,529 of NC_140488.1, read as the reverse complement.
GAGATGTTGTGTAGAGAAAAATAAGAAAAAGGAGAATTTTAAAAAAGGAAAAGAGAAGGGAGGTGACCCGAAGAAGGAAGTGGCCCAGCTGTGGTTAATTGGGAGTAGCTGGCTGGCAGACAAGGCCAGAGCAGTGTGCTGGCCCTCCTTCCTCTTGGACTAGACCTCCTGCCAATCTCAGGAGTTCCCCAGCTGAGAGCAAGAGGGGGAGCTTATGAAAAGAACAGAAAAACAGCCTTTTTAAAATAAAAGCTGGAAATTATTATTGAGAGAGGATTAGGAGTAAAATTAAAGTCTTAGTACTGCAAGAACATAAGTGTCCTGTATTATAAAGGTTTTCTTTTAATTTTTTTAACTTGACACTCAGGCAACTTGGTCTTCCTAGCCTGTGATACTGATGGCCAGGAAACTGGTCAGGGCGTTCTAGTTACCCGTGTTCTATACTTTCCACTCGGAGAAAACTTAGACTAATAAAATTGAAGAAAAAGGGAATTATTTTTCTCAAAAAATTCTGTATAGTTTTAAATTTGTTTCTGTAGTTACAGTGTCACATTTATAATTGATATTTATAATTATAATCCACGTTAGGAGTTAGCAAACTTTCCACTAAAAGCCAGTGAATATTTTAGACTTAACAGGCTCAGTGTTCTCAGACGCACCTGCCATTGTATATGAACAAATGGCCTTGCCTGTATTCCAATAAAACTTTATTTACAAAAACAAGTAGCAGTTTAGATTTGCAAGCCATTGTCACCTACTTTTAATAAAATAAAAAATAAAAAACCTCATCAATAAATGAACTGTATTAGTTTCCTATCACTTTTGTTACAAACTGCTGTAAACATAATGGCTTAAACAGCACAAACAGGAAATTATGTGTCTACAACTGTATACTCTAACTAGGTTTTGATTCCTCTAGGCAGTTGGCACATGTCATCAGCAAGGACAAGAGTACACCATTGGCCGGAAAGCACTATTCTCAGTTTTAGGTGTTTTTTCCTCTTTTTTCTTTCTTTCTTTTTTTTTTTTTTCTTTTTTCTTTTCTTTTTTTTTTTTTTTTTTTTTTTTTTTTTTTTTGTTTGTTTGTTTGTTTTTAACTCTCTCCTTTGGAGTCCTGCCATTTCAGAGAGCAGTATGAGGAACCAAAGCCAGGAGCCTCGTGCAGCCCTACCTCCACTCCCAGTTTGGTTTTTTTGTTTGTTTGTTTGTTTGTATTTTGATTTGCTTTGTTTCTGCAGACAGGGTTTCTCTGTGTAACAGCTCTGGCTGTCTCAGAACTAGCTCCGCAGACCAGGCGGGGCTCAAACTCACGGGAGATCCACCTGCCTCAACCGTGCACCACCACCACCCAGCTCCACTTCCAGTTTTAGATGCGGTGATTTAGAGCACTGAGTGTGTCTCCATATAAATCATGGTGGTACTGTGGGGAAGCGGTGTAGATGATAACACAAGCTCTGGAATCCAACAATTCCTGTTCCTGCCCCAGTGCTTAATGGACTTGGAATGTGTTGCTTTCTTTGCGGTGTCAGTTACTTCTGTATGAAACAGGTGTGATCACATCTATGTGACGTGTTACTAAATCAGATAACATTATGAAAAGGGTATGTATGTATTAAATGAGAGAATAAATGGAAAACAGAGAACCCAATGTCTAGCCCATCATTAAGGTTGTTTCTGCAGAGCCATAGGGTTCTAAGGGTTTAATCATGCCCCTTTGAGGACAATTGCCACATGAAGAAAGTATGTTAGAGCCTAATTTCCATGCAAGACAAATTTTGGTTCGACCCTCACTGTAATTTCATAATTTGGTACTAATTATGAAGTCTCAAGCAGCATTCAGATGGCCTTAACATTGCACTATATATAAAAACCTAGTTCATGAAAACCTTCTGGGAATGATAACACCTCAAAATATTTACTCTCCAATTACTCGGGCAGACCATTCACTGGGGACACTGTTGAGGGCGAGCCAAGAACAGCACATGTCATATGTTAAAAATAGATGTCAGAGAGCAATTCAATAAATGCAGTGGCTTTTATAGTCTTAAAAAATGGTATTAAATTACTCCTGCCAGGGTATGGAGTAAAGCTTGCTCAAATATAAAATGCAGAATACTTTTTCCTGTTCTTAAGAGTCAATCATCAGATGTTTCCAATAAACAAATTTTTAAACTATCTACTGCATCATACGTATCCTTCAGCCAGGATTCTTAGATATCTACTTGGCATCTCTGAATTGTTTTTGTTTTCGCATTTTGAAAGAACTTTGAAGAGAAAGACCAGCGTTCGTTTCCCAAGGCCACCAAAGAAAGCCATAGGAAGCTCGAAAGAGGAGTCTAAAATCTCCTCTCACTACTCAACCAGACATACTCATTTGTAGCATTAAACAAAAACCAACAGTTCTTTCATAGAGAGCTCCTGGAATCACAAGAGAAATAATGACATATCAAATCTGAGTCACTAGTCTGCGGTCTGCTTGAGGATCTGAGTCTGAACCCCTCCATGCCAATGCAGATACACACATACTTTGTATTACCCAAAAGAGCACCTGGAGTGAAAAGAACATCCCAACGTGCACACTTATTTCCACCTTCACATCTTTGTTTTCGTGCCAGCTCCTATGGAAAGGAATTATTTACTTCGAAGAAAGTGATTCTGATGACTATTAACTGTCTCCTCCCCCATCCCTAGGGTTTCCCGTATTTTTTGAATTCTCCACTTTCAGAGAAAAATCCTTAAACTGGAATTGACTCATAAGCCCTATGATCAGCAGTAACTTCTTTCCTTTTCTTCCTTCAGGTCCTTTCTACGCTGTGAATGTTTCATGTACCTACCTGCCAAGATTCCTCAGCCATTCTACCCAAAGGCAAGATGAGCACGCTTCCTTTTCAGGAAGTGAAAGATCTTTGAATGCTGCTGCCAGGGCTCCAGTAAATGGACAGATAGGCTGCTGGCTGCTTATGTTTTGCACAATCTAATTCTGAGGGTAATAAAATTAGGAAAAATCACAGACTAGGTGTTAAGGATGATTTCTCCAGACTAGTTCAGTCTACATCACAGGGTTTGATGACTTCCTTATCAATAGTGGCCTTTAAAATAGATTCTCAAAGCCAATTGTGGTGATGCATGCTTTTAATCCCAGTACTCGGGAGGCAGAGGCAGGAGGATCTCTGTGAGTTTGAGGCCAGCCTGGTCTACAGAGTGAGTCTAGGACAGCCAAGGCTATTACATAGAGAAATGCTGTCTTGGGGGGGGGGAAGATAGATTCTTAAATGTATGCCCAAGAAGGGTGCTTTCTATAAACAGAAACCCCACTGATGCCCTGGACAAATGGGAAATAGGCATACAAGAATTCTAATGTTCTGAATATTGAAGGATTTGGACCTTTTTTATATTTATCACAAGTGTTTTATGACAATGCCTGATTTGTGTTTCTTGCAGCTGGCTTAGAAATATGAAACTCAAAAAAATCCCATGCTTTTACATGATCATGCCCATTGGAAGCAAAACACAAAATGAGCTCCAGTCATTCATTGGTGGAAATATGATAGCCTTCCTGCTACCTGATAATAGTGCATTGAGAGCCTTAAAGATAAGCATCACTTTTAATCAAAAAATCCTATTTCTTGACCCACTAGCAAAACATAGGAAAATGCATACTTTTGTACAATAAAGGTCATCACAGCATTGTTTACAATATTTTTTAAAAGTTGAAAAGCCCATCTAAAAACACAGCATTGGTATATATTATACTGTAGGATATATCTAGCTATTCCAATTTTTAAAAATTCATTAATATATAGTATTTAGCTAAAAAATAAATTATGTACACATGAAGTATGATTTCAGCACCTACATACCTTTATATGTAATGAGACTACAGAAGAGAAAAAGATGCAGAGGTGTGCTCCCCAGCATAACAGATACAGTGATGGCATTTTCTCTGGAGCTCCCATACATACTATCATCACTCCAATCATGATGTACTTCTTTTTTTTTTCTTTTTTTACACATTTTTATTGAAAATTAAAAATAATTCCTATTACATCTCATTTTCTATCCCATCCCATGCATCCTCCCATTCCTCCCTCCCTCCCACTTTCACCCCAATCCCCCTTCCCTATGACTGTGACTGAGGGGGACCTCCTCCCCCTGAATATGGTGCTAGGGTATCAAGTCTTTTCTTGGTAGTCCTCTATCCTTCTTCCGAGTGCCATTGGGCCTCCCCCACAAAGGGACATGGCCAAATATGGGGCACCAGAGATCCTGTGAAAGTCAGTCCCCAGTCTCCACTTAGCTGTGGAGAATGTTCTGTCCCTTGGCTAGATCTGGGTAGGGGTTTGATGATGACTGCCCGTTTTGTCCATGGTTGGTGCCTTAGATCAAGCAGATGATGTACTTCTTTTGGAGATCATAACACCTGTTAGTGTTTTCATTTCAGAAATGGGCTTCTGCAAGAAACAATCTCTGTATTCCTAGATGCTTGCAATTAGTAAACTGACAAACAGGACAATTTACCATGTTAGCGTTTTATTATTGCTTCAGAGCCTCTCTGTTCACGCACAGAGAAGCTCATTAAAGGCCTTTCTCAAACAATGGTGCTTCTTCTTCTTCTTCTTCTTCTTCTTCTTCTTCTTCTTCTTCTTCTTTCTTTCTTTCTTTCTTTCTTTCTTTCTTTCTTTCTTTTTTCTTTTTCTTTGATAAACGTGAGTACCTTACAGAAAATGGGATATGTTTGCTCAATTCTCTGAACATAGATTTAGATACCCTTTGTGTTAAAACCTGTCAGCGGGGAGGGGCATAGCTCAGTGATAGAGTGAATTCATTCTCAATGTTACCAAAAGGCAGGAAATAAAATAAAGAAACCCTGGTAGGAAATGACTAGTGTGGATAAAATAAAAATAACTGACAGTGCTTAGTGTCGAAAGACTAGAACAAGACTGGGCTTCTCATAGCTGCTGGTAGGTGCATGGGAACCTGTTTGTGCATTTTCAGCAAAATTTCACACATATCTCTGACTAAGCATTTACAATTTGGTCAATTTCAGTTCAGAAATATTAATGGTAAAGTCAAGAAGAGAGTAGAGCTAGAGAGAGAGGATTTAAATTGTCATTCTCAGCAGCATGACAAAATCTCATGGCATTACACTTTGCCCTGCTTATAATGTGAGTCATTCCTGTATCTAGCATATACGCATATGCTAATGCACACTGCCTGACCCAAAGAACCTTTATTACTGTATGATGTTATAATTATTCTATTTTATTATTATTTATTTTTAATTTTAAACACTTTTTATAGAAATTAAATTTATCATGGCTATGTATATAGAAGAAAGTTTCAAACATATCCTAGGGATCTTAGAATGTATTCCTAATGGCTAAGAAAAGACTACTAAATTGTTCTTAATATTTTTTAACCTTGACAATTCAGAGCTATCATTCCCCTGTCCTTCCTATGGCTTCATGGTGGACAGAATAGAACTCTCTGCCTCTCAACTTTGATTATGTATAGGAAAGACATAGAATATACTAGTGTTATACATAAAATCATTCATGATCACAAGCATCCACTTTAGAACAGTATCCTGTACAGATAAAGGGACAAAGTGCTACTATATCATTTTATTTCTAATTTTTAAATTTTATGTATTATTCTATATAATGTAGAGGGCATGTATGCCTGCCAAGGTATGCGTGTGGAGGTCAGAGGATGATGACTTTGTGGAATGGGTTCCCTTATTCCACTTTTACAAGAGTTCTAGGGATCAAAGTCAGGTCATTAGTTTTGTGCCACGTGCTCTTTTAGTCACTGAACCACTTCATCAGCTCCTATATCGCACTTTTTAAATGAGAAATAAAGAATTACCCAAGTTTTAAGCTTCTAGAAGATAGTTGAACCTTAAAACGTGGTGGAAGGTAGAAGTTAATGGCTGTATCCTGGTAAGCATCATGCTTCTTAACATAAAAAGAATCAGACTTCCTCCGTGAAATATTAGCCTATCCTAGGAACAAATACAACTCTGCAAATTTTCTTATCAGACCCTTTCAAAAGCAAGCATTTCTGGCATTTTAATGGCAGATGGAACCTCTACGGAATTTCCATTTCTAGGTGGACTAGGAATTTTCCCAATGATTCACTTTTAAAATGATGGCAATGCCCACCTAGCTTAATAGTCAAAAAAGCAAAGCTTTCTGTTTTTAATGCTTGATGAGTTTGGTGTTAACAAGAGTATATCTGTTAGTGGAAGAGCTTACATTGGGACTTAAATCCCAAATTTACCTTTGACAATGATTAAGTATTCCACCAACTTTAAAGAAAAGAATAAATTATCCTTTGAGCCACAACAAATCTTTTAATAGAATTTTTGCTTCAAGAATATAAGCCCAGGAAAATTCCAGATGTTCATTTTATAAAGCCAAACTGAAGAATAGAACAAGAATAATCTACAAAACAGAAGCTTCTATTTGGAGGAGAAAATTAAGTGTTCAGGAAAGGAAAAAATGGACTTTACTTTTCTTAAGAGAATGTAAAAGATAAAAGACTTTGTGGGAGTAGAATCTATTATCTCTTTATTTGTTGATTAAGTGGATATGGCCCTGGGCACTTTATGCAAAGAGATATTCACAATTTCAAGGATTTACTGTCTGCTATCATCCCATTATTTATGCAACATATTTTGGAAAGAAATTTAAAAAAGAAAATTTTACTTCAATCGCCAGTACCTCTCCCTTCCTCATGAAAGGGAAGTCTAAACTTCAGACATATAATTTGAAGATTTTATAATAATCTGACACAAAGTTACCATAGCTTTTATAGTCTTCTATATGTGCCCTTTTATCAAACCAACCTTCTCTCTCTCTCTCTCTCTCTCTCTCTCTCTCTCTCTCTCTATATATATATATATATATATATATATATATATATATATATGAATTGCTGTATGTGCACACGTATTTGTGGAAGCCAGAGGAAGACATCAGCTGTCCTTTATCATTTTCTACCTCAATCCTTTATGGTACAGGGTCTCTCTGTGAACCTGGGGCTTGTATTTTCTGACTAGGCTGGCAACCAGCAAGCTCTTGCAATCTCCCTGTCTCCACTAATCTCAGTACTGGTGTTGTAGGTATAGACAGAGCCATGCCAAGATTATTACATCAATGCTGGGATCTAAATTCCATTTCTCCTTCTTGCATGGCAAGCACTCTTAATCCTCTCTTTGGCCCCACTCCCTTCCAATGGTGCTTATGCTAGTAGGGTGCTAACATAGAAAGAACAAGAATTCTATTAATTCTCATACTCCACTTGGTCATTTACAAGCTATGCAATCTCCTCACTAGCCACAGGAGTTCAAGCAAGCCTCTCAGTCTTCCTTAACATCAGCTTTCCTGTCTGTAAAGTACTAGTACTTTCCTTTAGTTAAATATATGAGCGTTCAACTTTGACTATAAAGTGAGATTATTGATGTTCTTGACACATCAAATGTGATAATTATCTATGTTTCACTCTTCTGCTTTGAATTCCCCTAAAACCTATCCTTAATTCAGAGTCTCTCTCAAGTCTTACATCCTGAACCCATATCAACACTGACCCCCCACACACCATTCAATTGACCTTTGATATGGTGTTGGTTTGTGGTGTTGCTCAACTTTTTACTGGAATATCTTCTCTTCTCAGTGGCCTTGTAAATTCCAGAAAAGGAGGAAGTATTTTTGTATGTGTTATACATTAAGCACATTGCAGGATTATATTAGATTTTTGTACCATATTTCTTCATTAGGAAGGGGGACTCCAAATAGAGTGCAGTGGCAAAACCAGTTGCATTGGCTGGGTGGTGGTGCTGCTGCATGCATTTAATCTCAGAATTCGGGAGGCAGCAGCAAGGAGATCTCTGTGAGTTAAAAGCCAGCCTGGTCTACAAAGTGAGTCCAAGACAGCCATGGCTACACAGAGAAACCCTGCCTCAAAAAAAAAAGAAAAAGAAAAAAAGCAGCTGCATAGTTGTATACATCATAAGAGCTCCAAGCTTGTCCTAATGCTTAGCTGTTGTTGTCTTTGAATTCTTGGCACTTTGTGAACAATTTTATTTGTATTTTATTTTGTTCTGGAACCTGCAGTTATGGAACCAGTTCTGTCTGGAAGGCTGTCTGATTCAAGGAGAAATTTAAAGTGTTTTGAGTATAGGATAGCCAGGGTGGAGAGACGAGAGGACTATAAAAGAGAAAACTACATCAAGAGAAGGCTCCAAATGTTTGCAAGGTTTTCTTCAAACCTCTACTTGTGTACTATTAAGGATGCGCATCTATATGATTTAGCCAAGGCTAGAGAAAGAACCACTGGAAGGAAGAAAGCTAAATAAATAACTGGAGTTGATTATTAGAAGTAAAGAGAGCCATAATAAAGAAAGAATTCATCCAAATGACATAAAAGCCTAAACATTTATAGATCTGATGACTAGGCTTTAAAATGCATAAATTAAAAATGTATAGATCTGAGAAGAAAACTAGCTAAGTTCACAATTATGATCTGAAGCTTCAGTATCCTTCTCTCAATTGTTGACAGGACCAGTCACCATAACACCAATAAAATATAAGATTGATTAACACTGACAACTGCCCTGACCTACTTGACATTTATGAAACAGTTCAACCTAACAACTGCAGAATATGCATTATTGTAAAATCAGATGAAACATTCAGAAAGACAGCCCCTATTCTGGCCTGTTTTAAAATATAAGTTTGTTATAATTCGGCTATGGCAAGGCCAAAAGATCAGGAGAATGTTCCATTGAAAAGATAATTGGTTTTTCACAGAGTCTCAAGAAGAGGCATGGCATGCCACAGGACAAAGCAGAGAAGTACCAGGCTTGGCCAGGAGGCAGAAGGAGATGGGAAATGTAGACAAGAGGCTTTGCAGTGGTTCTTAAGCTGTGGAGGACTCCTTTGGAGGTCACATAGCAGATATTTTACAGTGTGATTCATAACAGAAACAAATTACAGTTATGAAATAGCAGTGAAATAATTTTCTGGTGGAGGGTCATCACAACATGAGGAACTGCATTAAAAGATTGCAGCACCAGGAATGCTGAGAGCCACTGCTTTATTGAGTTTTTTCTCAAGTAGGAAGGAATGGGCAATGCAGGATACTGTAGAGTTGGAGCAAGTTAGCTACTTTGAATAATTTCTCAGGTCCTAGGGTTTAGGAGCTCTCCCTAGTTGTTACAAACCTGATTCTGCATGAATGTGGCAGGTGAATACAGTCACTGGAATATAGTTCAATAAAGGAGATAATCGGTGGTGTGAGTTCTTGATTGGTTGGTTTACATACGAAAGGCATATTTCCTGATGAGTTATTTGTTGTCTCTAAAAACTAACCAGTCCTGGGAGAGGCCAGCCCTGTAAAATCAGAAAGATCCAAGATGTTAAAGCATCAACAATACAGAGTTAAAAGGCATAATTTTTAAAAAGTGAACCTTAGCTAGGCTTGATGGTGCAAGCCTTTAATCCCACCATAAGAAGCAAGTAAAGGCAAATGCAGGATATGTAGTTAAGCATAGGATCATGTATATGAAAAAGGTGTTGCCAGGCAGTGGTGGTGCATGCCTGTAATCCCAGCACTCAGGAGGCCAGCCTGGTCTACAGAGCAAGTTCCAGGACAGCCAGGGCTACACAGAGAAAGTCTCTCTCAAGACAAACAAACAAAAAGGACAAGGCCACAGAACAAGTTTCAATAAAATTAAAATGATCTCTTTCATTCAAAATATGTTTCCTCAGTCAGCCATGATAGTATAATCCTATAATTCTAACACTTTGGAGATGGGGTCAGGAAGATCAAGAATTCAAGTTCATCTCAGCAACAGTCAAACTTGAGGTCACTCTGGGTTACATGAGATCCTGTCTCAAACAAATATGTTCTTTGGTCAAAAGGAATGAACTTAGAAATCAATAAAACATCTAGCTAACCCCCAAGTATCTAGAAGTTAAATGATATTCTTGTAAATAATAACTGGGAAAATAATTTTAGAAAACATTAGAAAGTATTTCAAAACAATGAAAAATGAAAACATAGATCTTCAAACATGAAAGTTTGTGACATGCAGGTGATGTAGTCTCTGGTGAGAAATTTATAGCACTGTATACTCAAAGAAAGGGTCTGGGAATGAGGAGTCCTGGTAGAAAGCTCTCCTAGCATCTAAAAGTCTGTGAATTCAATCACCAGTATACACACACGTAAGCCATGATAGATGTAGAAATCAGAGGACAACTTGCATGCTCAATTTTCTTTCTTTCTTTTTTTTTTGGTGTTTGTTTGTTTGTTTGTTTTGGTTTTCTGAGACAGGGTTTCTCTGTGTAGCCTTGACTGTCCTGTACTAACTTTGTAAACGAGGCTGGCCTCGAACTCACAGCAATCCACCTGCCTCTGCCTCCCGAGTGCTCCCGAGTGCTAGGATTAAAGGTGTGCGCCACCACCGCCCAGAAGTTTTCTTAACCAATATATTTTATTGCAATTCATTAACTTATAACCCAACTAACCAAACCAATAGGAAAAGGGGATTAAGGAACACAATAACAAACCCATAAGGATATCAGTTCCGAGTGATTCTCCTGGTGTAATCAGCAGGATTTCTTCTGCTGGAACCTGGAGCAACCAGAACCTGAAACCTCAGCAGGAACTGGAGCCCTGAAGCCTTCCCTCTAGCGGTTCTCTCTAGGAATGTCTTGAAGTGGAGCAATCAATCAACAGCCAAAACTATCCCAAGTCTCCAAAAAGCCCCCACCTCCATTTCTGGGCTCATTTATATATCTTCTCCCAGAGTCTGTTCACCGGATCTTTTCAGCTAGCAACAAACAAGCTCCCACACAAGGTGGTTGGTCTTCTAGTGGATTAGCCTCACCTGTTCTCTCACAAGACTGTTCTGATCCCACACTTGGGATCCTAAAAAACATCTTTATCTCTCCAACAACTGGCAAGAATCATTTTTTGCTTCTTCTATGAGGAGCCCAGAAATTGAACTCAAGTTGTCAGGTTTGGTGACCAGCCTTTGGCCCCTTTCATTTTTTTAAAAATGGTGTTGATGTATAGCCCAGACTGGCCTAGAATTCACACTCTTCCCAAAGGTGATATTTTAGGCATATACAAGCCCATATTTATTAAAGATATTAGCATTATAGCTAAAATCACTACCACATTAAGAAACTCCAAGTCCAGATGACATAAATGGTAAACTAAACACAAATATTGCAGAAAATAAACATGAGAAAATCATTTTCTAAATTATTCTGCAAAGCTAACATTTCTCTGATGTCCAAATCACACAAAATCATTACAAAAAAAGGAAAGAATAGATCAGTATCCCTTAATAATATAGATAAAACCCAAACATTTGAGCACATTGAATCCAACAACATATAAAAAGGATACAAAATATAAGCTATTAGGATTTATTTCAAGAGAGCAATATTGGTCTAGAATTTGATAAATAAGAAATTTTAATTATCAGATATTGGGGTCCTCTAGAGAAACAGAACTGATTGAATGAGTGGATGAAATGATAGAGTGAATGTATATAAATGGGATTTACTATAGAAATTTTCTAGCTATGGTTTGGCTAATCAATGGCTGTCTCCTGACAGAAGTCCAAGAATCCAACCCATCCCAAGGCTGAATGCCTCAGCTGGCATTCAGTATATGTTAGAAACCCAAAGAAGTAGGCTGTAATACTAGTGAAGAAATAGACTTGTCAGTGAGAGAGAGGGAAAGCAGGCAAAAAGCAAAAATACTTCTTTCATCCTTGTCCTTTATATAGCTGCCACCAGAAGGTGTGACCCTGATGTAGGATGAGTCTTCTGACCTCAAATGATCCAATCAAGAGAAATTGTCTACCCACCTTCTCGGGCTTTAGTTCATTCCAGATTTAGTCAAGTTGACAACCAAGAACAGCCACCACACATCACAGAAACAGATTGAAATTTTTAATAAGTGCTTTCAAAGAATAAAAGTAGTTTTGGTTTTATTTGTTTGATCTTGCTAAGGATATAGATCTGTGGAAGGACATTTCCCTGAAACCCTAGGTTCACTCTCCAGCATCACAAAAAAGAGAGGGAGGGATGTAGGGAGGAAGGGAAAGAGAGGGAGAGAAGAAGAGACAGGGAGAGATGGCTCAGTGGTTAAGAACACTTGTTCTTGCTGAGGATCCAAATCTGTTTCCCAGTACCCTCATGATGGCTCACAATCATCTGTAAATCCAGTTCCATGGGATCAGATTCCCTCTTCTGACCTCCAAGGATACCAGGCACATACATGGTGCACATATATACATACAGGCAAAATGGTAAAACATATTAAAATAAAACAAATAAATATTTAAAAACTTAAGAAATAAAACCATTTTGGACAAAATTATGCTTGTATTAATGATTTTAAAAGGTCTTAGCAAACTATGAATAGGATGCAATACACGAAACTTGATAACAGATAGCTGTAAAAACCTATAATCTTTGACTAAATTATCTAAGACTGAACACACTCTTTATAAAATTATAAACAAAGCTGATGAGATAGCTCCGTGGATAAAAAGACTTGCTGCCAAGCCTGAGAGTTTACATTCAGTCCTCCAAATCCACATGATAAAAGCAGAGAACAAACTCCCAGAAGTTGTCCTCTGACTTCCACTTGCCTTGGCACATATGTCTAGCAAGCATGTGCATTCTTGTGGGCATAAGCGCACATACACACACGTGCGCGCACACATGCACATACACACATAACAGAAACAAATTACAGTTATGAAATAGCAGTGAAATAATTTTCTGGTGGAGGGTCATCACAACATGAGGAACTGCATTAAAAGATTGCAGCACCAGGAATGCTGAGAGCCACTGCTTTATTGAGTTTTTTCTCAAGTAGGAAGGAATGGGCAATGCAGGATACTGTAAAGTTGGAGCAAGTTAGCTACTTTGAATAGAGTAGCTATGAGAGAGAGAGAGAGAGAGAGAGAGAGAGAGAGAGAGAGAGAGAGAGAGAGAGAGAGAAATAATGTAAAAAAGTGTTAAAGGCCTCCATGTTGAAAATAAAATGTCAAGTTTTCTTTGCTAACAGTCATCTATGTAAATGATCCTAGAGGACATTCAAAAATGTATACTAGAAGTGACAATTAAGCCAACCATCTTATTTCTATATACTAGCATTAAGCCAGCAAAGGTTGAAGTTTATAAGAGTCCACTTACAATATAACATAAAAGATATGAGAAACTTACTGATAAAATTGACAAGGAATGTCAAACCTTATGTAGTAAAAATTACAAACAATTCCAAAAAATAAAAATAAAAGACATGAGTGAAAAACAAGATACATTGTGGTGGTAGAGCCAAAGACTTGATATTGTTCAGGTATCTCTTGTTTCCAAATTCACATAGAGATTTCTGTTAACCTAAATATCAATCAAAAGCTCAACAGAAGGAAAAAAATGACAAGTTGATTCCAATTTTATATGGAAATGCAAGTAGCCTAGGATACCCAAACAATTTAGAAGGCCATGTACCTGGAAGGCTTATATTACCCGATTACAAGACAATATAAAGCTAAATGAAGACACTTAGTGGGGAAATACACTTTTAGATAAATGTAACGGAACAGAAATGTAGAAATAGAGACACATACACACCACCAAATGATTTTCAGAAATGACAGGAAGGCAACTAAATGGGAAAGGATAATCTTTTCAACCAGCAGTTCTGAAACAAATAACCACATGCAGCCACGACAAAAACAACAAAGCTTTCAAATACTGGGACTGGGGAGATGGCTCAGTCAGTAAAGTGCTTGCTTTGTAAGTATACGAACATGACTTTGTATTCCAAACACCACATAAAAATCTAAGCATGACTGCACAAGTCTGTAATCTCAGCTCTAGGAGGGAAGAGACAGATCCCTGGAGATTGCTAGCCAGCCAGCCCAGATGAATGGATAAGCCCCAGGCTCAGTGAAGGGCCTTGCATCAAAGCTTAAAGTGGAAAATAATTGAAAAGTACACCCACAGCCACCTCTAACACACATGTATACACACACATGCACACATACACATTTGCTTCATACACATACACAACTTAATAATGGAAAAGATAAAGTTTTAAAACTTCTTGAAGAAAACTAGAATTATAGACTAATCTTAGACAAATTTTTATAGGTTCTTATTTTGTAGCTCAAACTCAGGGTCCTCCTGGCATCAATCCCTTGGGTACTGGGATTACTACTGGGTGCCACCATATCTTATTGAACACTTCTTAAAAGCATGTTGGAAGTACAGAATATTTTCATAAACTATACTTAATAAAAATGGAAACTGGTCCTTAAAAGATGCAGGCATAGGGCTAGAGAGATGGCTCAGAGGTTAAGAGCATTGGCTGTTCTTCCAAAGGTCTTGAGTTCAATTCCCAGCAACCACATGGTGGCTCACAAACATGTATAATGAGATCTGGTGCCCTCTTCTAGCCTGTTGGCTCATATGCAGGCCAAATATTATATAAGTAATAAATAAATAAATCTTTTTTAAAAAGAGGTAGGATAACATAGGGGCAAACAAAGCTGGGTGTGGTGACTTCTAACTTTAATCCTAGTACTTAGGAGACTAAGGAGGACACATTCAAGGCCTACTAGTTTCATGCTGTCTGAGCTATAACATAAAACTCTGTCTTAATACTCCATCCACTCAGAAAGTCAAGTTACAGATTATAAGAAAATGTTTACAATGTTTCTATTTGACAAAGGACATTTAAGGAAACCATGAAAAACTCTCCTAATATAGAAAGTGAAGTAATCTAATTTAAATGCTGTTGAAAGACTTAAGCTACAGTAGGTGGTTTACACATCAACATTTATTTTCTTATAGTTCCTGATATGAGATTAAAGTGTCTACATGTCTGCTTCCTTCTGAGAGCCATGATGGAAGAATTTATTCCAGACTTCTTTCCCTATGGTTTCACATGGTTTTCCTTCTCAACATTTGAGTGCCCAAACATTTTCTTCTAATCCAAATTAGTAAATTTAGAGATGAAAGAGAAGAACATTACAATAGACATTGAGGAAATAGAGACTCATCAAGACATACTTTAAAGCTCGATACTCTACAAAACTGGAAAACATAAAAGAAAGGGATAGGTTTTTTTTTTAAAGATATGGCCCATCAAGGTTAAATTGAGATCCAGTGAGCAGCCTAAATAGACCCATAACCCCTAGTGAAATATAAACACTCAATAAAAATATTCTAAACAAACAATCAAGTAAACAAAGAAAAAACCAGAGTCAAGTGGATGCAGCACAGAATTCTACCAAAGAATTAATGTGTTGTTCTGCAAGATAGGAACAGAAGGAACATTTCCTAAATCTGTTTATGAAGGCACTCTACTACCAAAAACATGCAGAGACCTAACCAAAGAAAAGAAAATTGGAGATCAGTATTCCTTATTAACATGGATGCAAAAATTCTCCATAAAATACTTGCAGACCAAAATCAAGAATACATTAAAAAGCTGATCCACCATGATCAGCTTGGCTTCAGCCCAAAGAAGTGAGGATGGTTCAACATACATAAATCAATAAATGTAATCTACCACATAAACAAACTGAAAAACAAAAACCACGTGATCATCTCAAAAATACAGAAAAGAACTTTGACAAAATCTAGTGCCACTTCATGATAAAAGTCCTGGAGAGACTAGGTATACAATGCACATACCTCAACATAATAAAGGCAGTTGACAGCAAGCTTACAGCCACCATCATCCTAAATGGAGAGAAACTGAAAGCATTTCCACTAAAACCTGGAACAAGACAAGATTTTTCACTTTCTCTATACATATTCAATATAGTACTTGAAATCTTAGCTAGAGCAATGTGTAGGCTCAATTTTCTTAACCAATATATTTTATTAACAACTTAGTAACTGAGCATACGTCACTTATAACCCGACTAACCAAAACAATAGGAAACAAGGATTAACAAACACAATAACAAAACCGTACGAATATCAGTTCTGAGGAACAATTCTCCTGGTGTAATCAGCAGGATTTCTTCGGCTGGAACCAGGAGTAACAAGAACCTGAAACTTCAGCAGGTGCCGGAACCACGGAACCTTCCCTCGAGCAGTTCTCTCTAGAAGCAACTTGAAGTGGAGTGAAGAACAGCCAAAAACTATACCAAGTTTCCAAAAAGCCCCTGTTTCCAGTTTTCAGCTCATTTATATATCTCCTCCCAAAGTGTGTTCACGGGATGTTTTCGGCTGGCAACAATCAAGCTCCCACATGAGGTGGTTGGTCTTCTAATGGATTAACCTCACCTGTTCTCTCACAAGACTGTTCTGATCACACACTTGGGATCCTAAAAAACAGGTTTATCTCTCCTTCAGCAATGAGACAGCAATGAAGATCAAGGAGATACAAATTGGAAAGGAAGAAGTCAAAGTATCTTTATTTGCAGATGATATGATTTTTTTTTACATAAAAGACCCTAAAACTTCTGCTAGAGAAGTTCTTTTTTGTTTTGTTTTGTTTTGTTTTTTTGAGACAGGGTTTCTCTGGGTAACAGCCCCTACTGTCCTAGAGTCACTTGGTAGACCAGACTGGCCTCAAACTCACAGAGATCTCCCTGCCTCTGCCTCCCCGAGTGCTGGGATTACAGGAGTGTGCCACAGTGCCTGGCTTGTTAGAGAACTTCTACAGATGATTAAACACTTTCAGTGAAACATCAAGGTACAAAATTAACACACAGAAATCAATAGATTTCATATATATATATGTATGTATGTATGTATGTATGTATGTATGTATATATGGCTGTGGAAGTGCACAAATGTAATCCCAGCACTCAGGGAGGCAGAGGCAGGTGGATCTCTGTGAGTTTGAGGCCAGCTTGGTCCACAAAGTGAGTCCAGGACAGCCAAGGCTACACAGAGAAATCCGTCTTGAAAAAAACACAAAAAAATGAAGGCAACAAAAGATGGAAGAATTCCTCATGCTCATGTATCAGTAGAATCAACATAGTGAAAATGACCATCCTACCAATAACAATCTATAGACTCAATGCAATATCCATCAAATACAACAAAAAATAATCCTGCATAATAAAAGAACTTTAAGCAATATCACCATTCCATATTTCAAGTTGTGCTACATAGCTATAGCAATAAAAGCAGCATGGTATCAAACTGAGGATCCAAAAATAAGTCCACATAACTATGGAAACTTGATAGTTTACAAAGAAGCCAAAATTATACACTGGGGAAGACAGCATCTTCAACAAATGGTACTTGTCAAACTAATTGGCTGTAAGTAGAAAAATAAAAACAGATTTATATTAATCAGCCTGCAAAAAAACCTCAACTCCAATTAGATAAAGAACTAAATGACTAAATGACTAAATGGCTAAATGGCTAGAAGACCATGGGCATCACTAAACAACAAAAGGTATCCTTAAGGCTATTGGTTGTTCTTCACAAACTGGTGGGAAAAAAGCCCTATTACTGAAGAAAGTGCATACTTGTGCCATTAAACACAGAGAAGACAAGCGGGGACCTAACTAGAAGCTTCACTCCTACTGGTTAGCATGCATGATACTAGAAGGCACACTGCATGCTACAATGGGAGAAAGTTAACCACTAATATCAATCAGCTACAAGCCTCATGACCTACAAAAGTGACCTGCCTCCAAGATATACTGGTACAATAATGAAATAAATGTTATGGGAGTGACCAACAGCCTTTTTAAAGTGGATTTAAATGGTCCCACTCTATGAAATGAAACCCATACTTGACATTGCTAAAGTGGCCAAGAACCTGAGACTAGATAGATCATGGTCTTGTGGGAAAACTTATTGCTATTGTTCTGTTAAAAAAAATCAATAAAATGACTCATAATGACACACTGCTATGTCCATAAATCAGTGTCTCATTCAGCCCTTATCACAGAAGCTTCTCCTTACAGTAGATGTGAGTTAACATAGAGACCCACAACTGGAAAATATGCAAAAGGTGAAACACTTTGGAGTACTCAATCTTACATGAGACGTCTTTATCAAACTTTCTCCCTCAAGACTCCGAGATCTATGTGGAAGAAAGAAGGAACAGAAATATTGTAAGAACAAGAGGTGAGCCAGGCGTGGTGGTGCACGCCTTTAATCCCAGCACTCGGGAGGCACGGAGGCAGAGGCAGGCGGATCACTGTGAGTTCAAGGCCAGCCTGGTCTACAAAGCAAGTCTAGGACCAGGACAGCCAAGGCTATACAGAGAAACCATATCTCGAAAAACCAAAAGAAAAAAAAAAAAAGGACCAGAGGTGATGGATGACTTCAAGAAAACAGTTTCTTCCATATATAACAGGGGTAGTGTATATATAAACTTAGAGAGACTATGACTGCATACAGGAGACCTGCACAGGTTCAGTCCAGGCAGGGCCCCATCACTGAGAGAGAAAGAAGTGCACACATGCCTCCATCCCTATTCCAGAAGCTAGCTTCAACTGATACCCACTGACAAAGGGAAAAGGAGTTTTCTCTAATAAAGTCTCACTGGGTATATCAACCACACATGGGGAAGGTCCCACGCTCAGGAATAGCTGGCCAACACACACACACATCTCAATGATATTTTTATGGACCTATTGTTTCATTTTACTTTTTTTGTCTTATTGGTCTTTTGTTTCTCAATTTTTCTGGGGGTGTGTTTAAGGGGGAGAGAACATAATGTTGTGTGGGGAGGGAGATAGGAAGGATCTGGAAGGAACTGGGGGAAGGGAAAACAGGATCAAAATATATTATATAAAATATTTTTCATAAATGTGTATATTTTTATATAGTGACTTAACCAATAAGGATTTCTAGGTCTCATCTCAGGAGAGTAGAGAAGTTGGCAGCCCAACGTGCGCTCCTTCCCTTTTTGTACTCACCATTCTTTGAGCATTTTTCCGTAAACTATGCTTGATATCCAATGGATATACAATAGTCTGCTGTCTTGGCCAGCAGTCCATGTCAGAAAATCAAGCATATTTCTAGAATCTCCTTGCTGACACCTGTTCATGCTTGGAATATATCTTCTGGTCTTAGCTGTAGGGGAATCTGGATGGATGTTTTTAGCTAGGCATGTTGCCTTCTAGAACAAAAATCTACATTGTGAATGAGAGAAAAACAAGCCAGGATTTATTTCCTGCTGTCATTTGAATGCACCAAGACTTTCAAAATATGGGAGGCTAAAGAGGAAAATGAAGACAAGTAAAATATATTCATGTAATGTATTTCATCTAAAGTGCTAGTTGCTTTTAGCTCCTGTGATCTTAGCATGCAGAATCTTGCCATGATCCTGGACCACATGTGGTTATTCAGGATCCCTGGGAACTGTATCCCTCTGCCTGGGTACTGTTATTATCAGTCACATTATATTTCAGACCCACCACAGTTGCAGATGGCAAACAAGATAGATCTTGTGGTTTACTGCCCTGAAATAATATTTCCATAATGGTATCCAGTAGAGCTGTCTCTGGTGAGGGGTGGGGGTGAGACATCCATAATTATCTCCAGAAAAAGATTTTTAGCAAGTAATAACCTTCATGGTGTCTGCCTTGTTAGTGTCAAGGACCATGGGATGGATCTTTTGGTCCTATATACAAAGGCCACAGACTTTACCATGGTGTTATTAAATCAATTCAGTTCAGTGTTCTGGGTTTCTAAATATCATCACACAAGAAAATAATTTTATATCTGTCTTACAATAATTAGACCAAGATGGTAGACTATGTCCTTTTCCAGACCAGTGTCCCCGTCCAGACACAAAGCTTTTGAAATGACAGGAAAGACATATATACATACAGTTTCAAAAATAACACCTTAGTGTTAAAAAATAGCTCCTGTTAGGAAAAAGTGGAGACTGGAAAATTTGTAAAGAATAGAGATTTTTAGAAATGAACTTTTAAATTTTTAATGTGTGTATTGTGTGTGTGTGTGTGTGTGTGTGTGTGTGTGTGTGTGTGTGTGTGTGTGTGTGTGCGCGCGCGTGCAGGTATGCCCATGTGTGGAAGCCAGAAGTCAATGTCAACTGTCTTTCTCTTGTGATCTCCACCTTACTTTTGGAGATAGGGCCTCTTCCTGAATCTAGAGCTAACCAGTTCAACTAAGCAGGCTGGCCAGTGAGCCCTAGGAATCCACCTGTCTCCACCATCCAGCACTGGAACTACAAACGTGCACTGCTGAATTCTCCCATTTTTGTGGGTACATTGGCATCTGAACACAAGCATCAATATTTGCATAACAAGCATTTTACCTGGTAAACCATCTCCCAAACACTAGAAATGAACATTTTGGCTATTCACATATTTTTTTTATCTAATGACACCTAGCTACTCACAAGAAATTTTGGTAGAAGGAAAAAAAAACTGTCTTAATGAGCCCTATGTTCTAAGCACGAAGCACTTCCCAACTTAAATTTTAATCACAGAAAAGGCTGGAGATATTGCTCAGTGGTTAAGAGCTTTTAGTATTCTTTCAGAAGAGCCAAGTTCAGTTCCTAGCATCCACATAAGGTGTTTCATGACCGTCTGTATCTCCAGTTACAGGGGATCCAATACTTTCTTCTGACCTTCATGGGTAGCCACACAGATGACATACAATGACATATACACATAGAGAAAAATAAAATAGCACTTAATAAGCAAATATATAAATAAATCCCAGAAAACAGAACTTTAAAGCGATAGAAATCACTTTTCATTTGAAAAAGGCCTTGACTGTGAAAGGCCAAGGCAAGTCTGACCAATTCTCAAGCCCAGAGGAAAGCCAATGCTGCTTATGGAATGCCAGCAAGTCACCCTCCCTCCTTAGCAATGAAGAAATACCATAAACTCCGTGAGTCCAAACAAGACTGTACTGGAAGCTTTGACGGGACCACCTGACTTTTTTCATCTAGTTTCCAACCCGTGGGGTTTCCAAGTCTCAGCTGGTAATACTAGAAACAGAATTTCTCTAAGAGTTTTGAAGTTTGTCTTCTAAAATAACCTTGTGACTTTTGGAGTAAATTAAAGGTTTGAATATGATCCCATGAAGGGAATTAGTGTGTAATAAAATTATTTAAAATAATCTACTATATTCATTGCCTGCCCATAATATTTGGCATGATTACAATAAAACTTGATTAAAGTATGGGATTCCTTAGAGAAACCTGAAATGGTCAGGATTTAGAATTACCCGAGTTTTTAATGAAGAACAAGAGAGCATTCACTTTGTTAAGAAACAGTAGTTTCTTTGAACTGCATATTCCTTAAGTATTAGGATATGGTAGTCATAATCTATTTTTATTTCCTTTTTGTTTTTGAGACAGTCTCATGTATCTTAAGCCAGTCTTGAACTTTCTGTGCAGCCAAAGATGATCACCCCTGCCCCTGCCTCCCAAGTGCTAATAGTAGATGGGCATACCACCATGCCCAGGGCTTCATACATACTAGACAAACCCTCTACCAACTGACTACCCATACCTAATTTTTATCACACTGGGAAACATGATAATCCTAAGATAAGCAATTTTAATTTTCATTCCAGATCCACTTACATACCTAGTGACTTTCAATAAACCAGTTTACTCCTTTGAACTTCAGTTTATTTGTGAATGTTATGAAAGCATTAGACTGAAATATTCAAAATGGCTTTTTTTTTTTGCTATCTTCAAAATATTGTGGTTTAACTTCTGGCCAGAGGTCTTCTTTTCTTAGTGTGTGTGTGTGTGTGTGTGTGTGTGTGTGTGTTGCCTGCCTGTCTGCTTGTCTGTACATCACTTGAATATCTGGCACCTTGGTGCCTAGAAGAGGGCATCAGATACTCAAAACCATAGTTATAGACAGTTGCGAGTCACCATGTGGGTGCTGGGGATTGAACCTGGGTCTTCCGAAAGATCAGTCAGTGCTCTTAACCAGTGAAATACCTCTCTAGCTCACCACACCAGGTTTTTGTTGTTATTGTTGTTGTTGTTGTTGTTAATCCCCATACCTCCTGTATCAAGTCTAACTTCTCAGATATTCCTGCCTTTGCATCTCCTTCTGACCAGTGGTACCTACTGAGATGTCTGCCCATGGAAGTGGGCACCAGAAACATAAATGGAAACTCACTGTCTTGTTTCCTCAGAGCCAGCCGGCTTGTGGAAGACATTCACTTTGTCCAAAGTGGGAAAATGATACTGAGTTTGAGCTACTGTGGCCAGATCAGGACAGTTTCTTTTTCTTTTCTTTTCTTTTTTTCTTTTCTTTTCTTTCTTTCTTTCTTTTTTTTTTTTTTCTTTGCTTTTGTTTTTGTTTTCCAGACAGGGTTTCTCTGTGTAGCCTTGGCTTTCCTGGACTCACTTTTATACACCAGGCTGGCCTCAAACTCACAGGGATCCTCCTGCCTCTGCCTCCTTAGTGCTGGGATTAAAGGTGTGCACCACCACTCCTGGCTTGTTTCTTTTTCCTTTAAAATTTTATTTAAAGTTTTTCATGCAATACAGTTTGACCACGTTTGTTCTCTTTCCCAACCCCTCCCAGATCTACCACCTGCAAAAAACCATAACTTAAAAAAAAAAATCTGCCGTTACCCAGACATAGTGGCACACCCTTTAATCCCACCACTCAGAGAGGCGGAAGCAGGCGGATCACTGTGAATTTGAGGCGAGTCTTGTCTACAAAGCAAGTAAAACCTTCTCTGTGTGGTACCACATGTACATCTAGTGCAATGCCACAAAGCCTATGTATAATAAACACAAGTTCTTTTGAAGCCACGATCTCTCAGCAAACCAAGTTACTCTGAGCATTTCTCCTGGCTATACTGGCTCCGCTGTAACTATTTATGTCCCCCCCACCCCGCCCCGACCCCCCGCACACAAATTCAGTACGCATTCCTGTAAGTGTATGTTTATGCTACAGGTTAAGTGACCTGGTTACAACGTTCTTTTTAACATGTTTAAGTGAGAAATGTCTCCAGCATATAGTCTAAAACTGTGTGTTTCATCTCCATCAAAACATTATCTCACCCAGGCGTGGTGGCGCATGTCTGTAATCCCGGCACTCGGGAGGCAGAGGCAGGCGGATCGCTGTGAGTTCAGGGCCAGCCTGGAGTACAAAGTGAGTACAAAGTGGGTTGGAGAGATGGCTCAGGGGTTAAAAGCAAAAGCACTGACTGTTCTTCCAGAGATCCTGTGTTCAATTCCCAAAAACCACATGGTGGCTCACAACCATCTATAGTGAGATCTGATGCCCTCTTCTGGCCTGCACGTGTACATGCAGGCAGAGTACTGTATACATAATAAAAACCCAATCTTTTTTTTTTTAATTATCTCTTAACCTGTAGCCCATGTGTTGTCAATACCATGGTAAAAATCTTAAGTCTGAGAAAAATCAGGCAAGGAAATTCTGTATCATCTCCCTTGGTGTTCAACCTCCCCACCCCTCATCCTTGTGTCTAGACATTGCAGCAGACTTCACAGTTACCACCCTTTTCCCCATATTTCATTAATAATTGTACAAGTCAAACAATAGCTAATCTGGCAATTATGTGCAAGTTAAAAGGCTGGAACATGTTAACCCTGCATTGTCTGCCAAATCACACTGAAATTTGGATCAAGAAAGGCAGTGCAATGTTTTTGTTTTTGTTTTTTTAAGTTTGTCCTCCTTTTCTTCCTGCTTTTTAGGAGCAAAAGTTTTAAAGTGACCAAATTTGTTTCAAAAGCAAATTAGCAACAGCATGACTCCTGCCTCCTTGTGTCACTGTTGTTCACAGTTAACTGAAACCCAGAGATTGGGGGTGGGGGAGAAAACTGGGAAGTGAGGCGGAGTGTACACACACCCTGAGTTCATTGCATCAGGCTGAAAATATGAGTACCACACCCCAGGCAGTCAGATTTCTGGGGTCACTTACTCATATGCTATACACCTGTGCTCTGGGTGCAGCACAGCCACAAAGAAACCAAAGCTCTTGCTCACGCCCTCCCCAGATCGAGCCACATCCCGATGTCCTAGATTAGAAAACAAAATGTTTGAAAAGTGAAGTAAAGCCAGAGCAGGAATGGATCCGCAGTGTGCCTCACCAGACTCAGCCTTGCCACATCTTCTCTCGTGTGCTTCTTCAGCCTGGGCTCCAGCTGCCTGCAGTACACAGAACCTCAGTTTCACATGACCACAGTGTTTTATCCATGCCCTGAGTGTAGTGTGAGCTGTAGCCACAAAGGTCCCTTGCAGCCTCAAGGAGCGCCTTCAGAATTCAGGCAGTACCTAAAAATAGCACAGGCTAGCCAGACTACTGCATCCTGGGCTTCTCTGCTTCTGTTATTCCTAGGAGGTTTTACTAAGAGCTAAGAACATGACTACTCATAGGAAACAGAAGATGAGTTGTCTCTGAATCACAGTTTTCCATGGAAATCTGGAGAAGCAGCAGGTAGGATGTTGATGGGAGGACTGATTTAGGCTCATTCTTTTGGAAAGTTCTGTCAGGGGTCTGTGCTAGGTGATCACTGAGGCTGGCGTCCATGCGAGATGATCACTGAGGCTGGGGTTCATGTTACATGATCACTGAGGATGGGGTCCATGCTACATGACCACTGAGGCCAGGGTCCATGTTACATGATCACTGAGGCCGGGGTCCATGCAAGATGATCACTAAGGCCGGGGTCCATGTTACATGATCACTAAGGCCGGGGTCCATGCGAGATGATCACTAAGGCCGGGGTCTGTTCTAGATGGTCACTAAGGCCGGGGTCCATGTGAGATGATCACTAAGACCGGGGTCTGTGCTAGATGATCACTAAGGCCGGGGTCCATGTGAGATGATCAATAAGGCCGGGGTCCATGCTAAATGATCACTAAGGCTGGGGTCCATGTTACATGATCACTAAGGCCGGGGTCCATGTGAGATGATCACTAAGGCCGGGGTCCATGTTACATGATCACTGAGGATGGGGTCCATGCAAGATGATCACTAAGGCCGGGGTCTGTGCTAGATGATCACTAAGGCCAATTTCATCCTGAAATACTTCAATTCCTTGTCAACATACTTGGTTGAGATTTGGATCTGGATTGGGGCCAAAAGCCTAACATCAAGCTGGTCTCCAATTACAGTAGATTACTTTCCTTGCATCAAAGGTTACTATGGTCCATTGTGGGTTCCTTGAGAGATCTGGTCTATGTCACATTGACAAACAAGGACTTGGTGTCTGGAAAGACATCCTGGGATGGTTTAATATTGCTATTTGATGAGCCCAAATCTACCTTGAAAGCCTCCATAAGGATCTGTTTATCCATTCTCTGTAGAGCACGTGCATAGAGAAAGATGTGGGGTTGGCCCTGAGCCTCTAAAGCAATTACCAACAAAGCCCCATCTTATCATAGAAATCTACCTTAGTGTTTACTTACACTCATTCAGAGCTGGCATAGGTGATAAAGTAGGTTGGTCTTTATTATCCGCTACCCATATCTTGTTCTTTATCTTTCTTCCAGGTGATGAATACACACATATATCACCTGTGTGGCACAGAAAGTTTAACCTGTGGCCTGGCTAGGTGAATTCCACTGCTATCACCTCTCACTTGGGTTCTGCAGTAACCTCTGATCTTGAACTTCCTTCAATCCATTCTCTTCTCTAAAATGCAAATCAGGTCATAGTCTTGCCTACAGCCCTTTACTGGCTTTCCATTGACACTGGTTTAGACTTCATGTTTCTTCCCATGTTGTGCATGTCACTTTAAATGCAGTCGACACTTATGTCTCTAGCCTCATTACTTTCTGTGTCTCTCTATACCTGTTGACACCATCTACAAAACTCTCTTGACTGCTTGTACTGCATCATGCCTTCCGGCCATCAAACTTGCTATTCCTGTTCCTGGAATGTTCTCTCCCTCCTTTGCCCAGGCCACCTTTGGTATAAGACCACCCCCCCCAATCATTGTCTCCCATGGACCCTTCCTAATAGAGTGGCTTATATTGTTTTATAGTATCCCCAGTCATACTTCTTTGTCATTATCTATCTTTCCCACTGGACTGAAACCTCCACAGATGTGGGGGATTTATGTTTTGTCGCTGTAAACACCTGAACACATTCTTATTGGCATGTTTAGGAAGTTTGGCTTGAAACCTCCCATCTCTATATCCTGAATTATCTTAAAAGATAATAATACCTAAGCCAGGTGTGGTGGTGCAGGCCTTTAATCTCAGCCCTTGGGAGGCAGATGCAGGTGAATTGATGTGAGTTCGAGGCCAGCTTGGTCTACAAAGAGAGTCCAAAACAGCCAGGGCTACACAGAGAAACCCTGTCTCGAAAAACAAAAGCAAAAAAAAAAAAAAAACCCTAAAGATAATAATACCTAATAACTCCACTTGAGAGCCTGCAAATATGTCCATCTTTGAGACATTACCCTGAGAGATAATTAATGAGTTCTATTAATATAGCCCTCAATATGTTCTCTCAGTGTCTACAATAGAAAAGGCCTCATGACAGTAGCTAAGGATAAATGATGATGAACCTTTAAACCTGAAGATCTCAAAGTGTAGACAGAAGCAACATCTCCAAAGTCTGTAGTAGAAATCTGACCAGGACAGCTATAGAAGCAGCTCGCAATCTGTGAGTTGTGACCCCTTTGGGGTTCACATGTCAGATATTATATTACATTCATAAGAGCAGCAAAGTTATAGTTATGAAGTAGCAGTGAAATACTTTTATATTGAGGACATGAAGAACTGTAAAGGGTCACAGCATTAGGAAGATTGAGAACAACTGAACTATTGAGTCTGCCTGAGGAAGCTTAGAAAGATGTTAAGCAAGTCCCTTTTCTCCTCCTACAAGCTCCTACTTGTCCTTTGAGATTAACTCACCAGGGACTCCTTCCTTGTCATATTCTTTCTATCCCTTTCTGAGGCCCCTTCAGCCCTACACATAAGCAGGACAAATTCAACCAGGTCAGAATAAGATGCTCCATTCCATAAAATTCTTTGAGTCTGTGGAAAATTAGACAAAGTAAAAATTTGGGGCCTAAAAGATGTCTGGTACGTATGAGCTAGGGGGTGTCCTGAAAAATACATCATCCTGAACACAAAGATCTTAACATAATTGCGGAATCTTTGGTTACCAATTAGGAGAGCACTCCAAGAACAAAATGATGGGATGCACTTTTGAACACAACATGATGTCTATCATTTGGATTCCCTCCTTCTCCTCTCTCCCCTCTCTCCCCTCTCTCCCCTCTCTCCTTGCCACTCTCCCCTCTCCCCTCCCTCCTACCTCCTCCTTCCTATCCCCTCTCCCCTTTCTCCTCTCTCTCTTCTTCCTCTTCTCCTCTCCTTTCATCCCCTCCTCCTCTTTTTCTTCCTATTTTTTCCTTTCTTATTTTGTGATTTTTCTTTTTTATATGTTTTTCATTGTGATGGGGGCAGTGAGATAGCTCAGCAGGTAACAGCCTTTACAGAGCAAAGGCAGACAACCTGAGTTCAGTGGCCAGAACTGGCAGCAGCAGGAGAGAACTAACTCCCAAAAGTCCTCCTCTTACCTCTACATACACACACACACACACACACACACACAAACACACACACTGTGTCATGTGTGCACTGGGACTCGTGCATAATCATAAACAAAAATTTTAAATTAAAGCCCATTGTGTATGTTAATTATACATGGTGATGTTATTTAAAATATAATGATATTTTGATACAAGAAAATAATATATGTTGAACCCATTCTTTCCCATACTCCAATAGCCTTCTAATGGTCACTCTTCTCATCTCCTGTTAGTATCTCCTTGTTCCTGGATGCTTTTATTTTATGTTATGTTATATATGTATGCATGATTTTATGCATCTATAGAAAAATCCAAGAATGGCAAATGAAAGAAATCATGTAATTGTTCTTCTGAGACTGGCTTGCTTCAGCTAATATAATTATCTCCAGTTACATCCACTTTCTTGCAAATGATATAATTTCATCCTTTATAGCTGAAAAATATATTCCATTGTGTATGTATTTGGTATAGATAGTGGCTGACAAGAGTTCCACAAAGAAGACCAACAGAGCCAAATAACCAGGACCCAGAAGAGCCTGTGGAGTCTGAAGCACCAGCCAAGCATGGACTGGACCTAGGTCTTCTGTATAGATGTAGCCAATGGACAGCTCAGGCTTCATGTGGGTCCCCTAGTAAGGGGAGCAGGGGCTGTCTCTGACATGGACTCTAATGTCTGCTTTTCTACCACTTCCCCCTGGTGGGACTGCCTTGCCTGGCCTCAGTGGAAGAGGGCAAACTCAGTCATGATGTGACTTGATAAGCTGGGGTGAGTGAGTTAGGGGCTCCCCCTTTCTGAGGAGTAGGGCAAGAGGTGGGGGGGGGAGTGAGACTGGGAGATGAGAAGGGATACAACCAGGATTGAAGTGAATTAATAACAACAACAACAACAACAACAACAAAGAATCCCAGGTGAGAAAGAAAAGCCCAGCCATGGTGGTGCATGCCTTTAATCCCAGCACTTGGGAGTCAGGGGCAAGTGGATCTCTGAGTGTGAGAGCAACTTGATCTACAGAAAGGTCAGGGCTATACAGAGAAACCTTATATCAAAAAAAAAGGGATTTTCAAGGAATGTACTAAACATTATAGTAGATGTGTGTGTTTAAATTAATGAAAACTAACAGTATTAATTCCATTCTTAAAAATTACCAGGCACAGCCAGGCGTGGTGGTTCACGACTGTAATCCCAGCACTCAGAAAGGCAGAGGCAGGAGGATCTCTGTGAGTTCAAGGCCAACCTGGTCTACACAATGAGTTCCAGGACAGCCATGGCTATACAGAAAAATTACCAGACACGTTTTTTTCAAATGCTCAGAAAAGGCATACTGCTAGAGTTTTCTTCCCTAAGTAGTGTAGACATTCATTTTCAACGTCAACACTGAGCTAGGAGTTCCACTCGGCAAGAGAGACACTAGGAGTGTAGTTCCTATGCTCTCTGGGTTTTTTTTTTCACTAGCTTTTACCTATGCTCACACAGAGATGATAACTGGGAAACCTTAAGAAATGTTACTTATCCCCATTACTTATCCCCAGCCTATATATCTAGATTCTGAGATTCTTGAAGATGGATACTGTCTCTGACTCTGATGAGAGGGGGTGGGGGGGGTAGAGAGAGAGAGAGAGAGAGAGAGAGAGAGAGAGAGGCCACACGCTTGAGAGGCTAAGGTGGAATCTAGATCTACAAGTTTATTCAACATGTAAACATTAATTGAAGCAAGAATGAATATGTTCATTCACGGTGGTTGAACCAAGCACAAAACCTAAAGTTGGAAGAAGAAGAAAAAGAAGAAGAAGAAGGAGAAGAAGAAAAACAGTAAAGATCCCTAAGAAGCAAGGCTCAGAAAACTGACAGTGAAGTGTGCTTTTAAATTCAAGCAACAATAACCTAGCTCACCAGCTTAAGCAATCAGTCGAGCAATCATGTCATACAACACGGAGTTTGCTAGCATAGTTTTCAGGCATGGTATATCAGGAGTCCAACTTCATTTTGCTGCAGCTTGTCTAGAATGCCACTGGCTTCTTCCTTGTTCTAGTGAAATGGTCCTCAACCTTCCCAATGCTGTGACCCTTTAATACAGTTCCTCAGGTTGTGGTGACCCCCAGCCATAAAATTATTTTCTTTTTTTTTTTTTAAAGATTATTTATTATGTATACAGTGCTCTGCCTGCATGTACACCTGCCTACCAGAAGAGGGCACCAGATCACATTATAGATGGTTGTGAGCCACCATGTGGTTGCTGGGAATTGAACTCAGGACCTCTGGAGGAGCAGCCAGTGTTCTTAACTGCTGAGCTTTCCTTCCAGTGCTTTAGAGATTTTAAAAAAGGATTTATTTATTTATTTTATGTATAAGTGCTTTATCTGCATTTATACCTGCATGCCAGAAGAGCGTCTCAGATCCCAGTATAGAAGATTGTCAGTCACCCATTTGGTGGCTGGGAATTGAACTCAGGACCTTTGCAATTGCAGATAGTGCTCTTGACCACTGAGCCATCTCTCTAGATCCCTGTTAGAGATTTCTAAAGCAACCATTCATTGTCAAGAGTAATAGCACCATCCCTATTTGTTTAGAAAAATTATTCTTGTCCTTGACTGAAGGTTCAAGTGTTGATCATAGTAATTAGGACAAAAAGAAAGCAGAAGCCAGGTATGTTAGAGAAACTGAAAGAGAAGTGACCACACAGCCTTTGCATAGTATAAGTGAATTATTTTTAATTAAGCATGTTTGGTGATTGCTCATGATTAATTCGCCTTACCCAGTGAGCAATGTTATATAGCAGCTCAGAATTTTAGCTGGCCACTCAAGGGAAAGAAATCAAGAAACAGGATCATACTAAAAATGGAAGAGGGAAGAAGATGGAAAAATGAGCAGTCAAAAGAAGCAAACTGACATCTTTTAGGATAATATTAACAGCACACAGGATGTCCCGCTACCTTACCCAGTAAAGAAAATAGTAGAACATGAAAACAGATTCTCTCTAGAACTCACATGCCAAAGAGGCAGACTTAAGAGCCACTGTAACTTGTGACTTAATGGTAAAGCTAAAGACCTCTGGTGTCTTGTTTTACTTGGTGTTGCCAAGGCAGCCAGCCCCATAGCTTTGAAAAAATTGGCAAGGCAATCCTTGGCCAAGAGAGAAGCCATCTCTCAGAGGCCTCACTTGGCCATTACCCATGATGCTGATCAGTTCCTTGATGCTATTCTCAGAATAAAATTTCCAACAGATGCTAAGTTAATGAAAACACACTAAGAATTGCGAGAGGATTTCTTTTCCATCTGCTTACACCTGTATTCAATTGAGGATACCAGATCATAGCCTAGACACTATATGACAGAGGCCAAGGGGCTACTCCACCCATATTTTATAAAGTGCTCATGGTGCCAGTTTTAACATTACAGCTCTAAATAACAAGACTCCAGAGTACTAAGGAGTGATCTCACCCACCAACATACATCTGAAGCTTAAAGAAGACCCATGTGCTGTAACGGATATGCCTGAGTTCGCCAGCACTCCTACGGCCCAGCTGCATTTCCGTAGGGTTTCTCTGTACATCGTCCCCTCCCTTCTCCATCTGAGAATGTCATGAGCTGTTTCCCAGGGATTCAAATAGACGTGCTATATACTAGGAAGTGTGGGAAGAAGCAAAACAGTCACCTCATCGCTACAAACATAGTCAGTTAATTCCGTTTGGGGGTTATTCCATGAAAAGTTTCCTAATGAAGTGTTATAGTTTAGATTTCAAGTATTCCCCCCAAAGATCCAGTTGTTGAAGGCTGTTCCCAGAACCTTTAGGAGCTGTGTCCTAGGAGGAGGAAGTTAAGTTGCTGAGGATATACCTCTGGAAGGGATAGTGGGACACTGACCTTTTCTTGGCTTTTGTTTTCCTTCTTGCCTACCATGAGACACTGATCAAAGTCCTAGCATGGCCAACGAGGACTTTAGAGTCCGATACCTCCTTTAGCATCACCCCCACCCTTCACCACCTCTCACATGACACACGTCTCACTGTCCTCTGATTCCTTGGCGGAGGATGTCCAGGTTCCTCTGTCTAGTGTCCACTCTACTTCATACCCACTCTTTAGTTATGTTGGTTTTTTTTTCTTGGGTCTACTTATCTGGAGCGCAGTGCTGAAGACGTCAGGTGTGTGACACAAGGCAAATGTGGGGCTCAGGGGACAACCTGCAGGAGTTGGCTCTATCTTCTACCATGTCCCAGGGAACAAGTGCAGTCAGCAGGCTTGATGGCAAGCTCCATTACTCATTCAGCCATCTCACTGGCCCTTACCTCCTTTATTGTTAAACCTCAAGTACTTAGTGGAAATGTCTCTTCCCTGCTAAATCCATCACTTCCTTCTTTTCTACATTAGATTAGGAACTTCAGTGCCTTTCCTTTCCTTTCCTTTCCTTCCTTCTTTCTTTCTTTCTTTCTTTTTTTCTGAGACAGGGCTTCTCTGTGTAGCCTTGGCTGTCCTGCACTCAGACCAGGCTGGCCTCGAACTCACAGAGATCCACCTGCCTCTGCTTCCACAAGAGCTGGGATTACAGGCATGCACCACCACTGCCTGGCTGTTGTGCATTTTCTTACTGTCTGAATTTTTTGTACAGCAGCCACCCAAGTGTGTAATTCTTTAACTTATGTTATTCTTGAACACTCTAAGTATTCTGAGTACAGCAACATGCTTGTTTGCTTCACTATCCTCAACACCCATCCCGGTGCCTAACATGTAGTAACTCAGTAAGTGTCTTACTAAGATTACCGCACATATACACTATGGAATACTACTCAGCTATTAAAAACAAGGAATTCCTGAAGTTTGTGGACAAATGGATTGAGCTAGAAATGATCATAATGAGTGAGTAAACCCAGAAGCAGAAAGACTCAAATGGTATATACTCACTTATATCTGCATACTAGCCCAAGGGGCATGTCCCACGAAAGCCTTCACTTACCAGGAAACTGGGAAGGAGGGGAGGACATCCTATTGGGACTCTAGATGAGAGAAGCATGGGAGAATAACAAAGTAGAAGGATCCAGAGGGTCCTAGAAACCTACAAGAAGAACATTATGATAGGCAGATTTGGGCCCAGGGGTCCCACTCAAACTAAGGCACCAAACAAGGACAATACAGGCAGTAAACTTTAAACCCCTACCCAGATCTAGCCAATGGGCAGAACATTCTCCACAGTTGAGTGGAGAGTGGGATATGACTTTCTCACGTACTCTGGTGCCTCACCTTTGACCATGTCCCCTGGACGGGGAGACCTGGTGGCACTCAGAGGAAGGACAGCAGGTTACCAAGAAGAGACTTGATACCCTATGAGCATATACAGGGGGAGGTAATCCCCCTCAGGAACAGTCATAGGGGAGGGGAATAAGGGGAAAATAGGAGGGAGGGAAGAATGGGAGGATACAAGGGATGGGATAACCATTAAGATGTAACAAGAATAAATTAATAAAAAATTTTTAAAAAAAAGGTTACCGCCTGGTGAATTGCTTGCTATTCTTTATCCCTTCTTGAGCTGAAGTGGGGTGATTCCAAATTCTAACCTGTAAATAACTCAATAGGTTTCGCTTCCACTAATTAAATTCTATGCTCTTTCTTCCATTTTTTTAGTCAAGCAATTTTTAAAACTTTTTGTTTTTATTTTTCAAGACAGGATTTCTTTGTCTCCTACCCCCACCTCACCCCTCACCCCCAGCCCTGCTGTCCTGGAATTCTTTACATAGACCAGGTTGGCCTCAAACTCAGAGATCCACCTGCCTCAGGCTCCCATATTCTGGGATTAAAGGCATGTACTACCATGTTGAGTTTAAAACTTTTTTTTACTAATGATTGACATGATCATGATTTGATCAACTAACAATTAGCTTGTATCACTTAACTATCCTAAACTGCCTGTAATAGCACTTTCAAAGTATTATAAGTAAGCCTTGTTTTATAATTGAGTTGTATAGGTACAATACCTCATATTAGAGTAGAAATCTTGTAACATATAATCATGTTGCTCAGACGTCTTAAAGCTGTCATAATCTCATTCATCCAATTAATCATTATATGGCCATTCAATGTTCCTCTTTGTATAAAGGTCTTATTTATTTATTTATTTATTTATTTATTTATTTATTTATTTATTCACGTAGACCACCCCTTAGTTTAATAAGAATGCCAAAAAACAGTACCCTGTTCCCTTTGGGCTAGATATGGCTGTAGAGATGAGTTAAAGCAGCCATTTGCCTGTTTCCCCTTTTTGTGGTTGCTTTATATTCTTTCTGCCAAGATCTTGATTGAAACTCAATTACTTACCAGTTTTGTTGCTATTTCCTGGAATGTAGTAGCATCCCTTAGACCCACAGCAGTTATAAATCTCAGTAAATGTAAGGTTAACTATACTTTAAATCTTACGTGCATGTCGCAGTTTTGCCAGTTTACCCAATAACATTCTTTAAAGCAGTTTTCCCTGTAATGCAGTCTTCTAGACATTCATATTTGACATTAGGCTGCCACATTCTTTAAACCTTCTTAATACAAATCATTTCCTCAATATTTGTCCCTTATGACATCGATATCTTAAAAGAATGTTTTCTGTTGCTTTTATTGAACATTCCTTAGCTTTCACTTATATATTTCCAACCAGAACACTATGTGTTGTATCCTTCTCCGGGCTCCATAAACATCAGATGTCCATCTGACTCTCATTTAACACGATTCTGATTCCCTAGCTGAGATGTTACCCAAGTGAATTTAGTTATTAATAGTCTAAACTTTTTCTCACTTTTTTCTTATCTTCTTAAACTGTATAACATCAAGCTTTTGCTCTGTTTATTAATTTAATAATGTACTTTTGTTCCATTTTATTCAAGTGATTTAATCCAACCTCTAACAGTATTATGCTGGATCTCAATTTGTTTTCTTGACCCTGATATGTCACGTTTTAGGCACATGTGTTGTTTCTGCAATTATATATATATATATATATATATATATATATATATATATATATATATATATCGTATTTCTTTCCCTCCCCCAGCTCTTCCAAGAATCCCCAATCTCTACTCATCAACTTCATTTTCTTTCTCTCTTGAAAAAGAAAAAACAAAATGAAAAAGCACATGTCCAGCTCATGGACCATGCCTCCAGAGGAATTGGCATGGGACTAGCAAGGTTGGAGCGTATTCAAACCTCAGAAATCCCAAACTTGAGATGTAATCTCATCCTGAGAATGGAAGGTGTGGGACAAAGCTCTCTTGCTGTTTTCTGTGCCTGCCTCAGGAGCACATGACACAGCCCTAAGGTTATAGATGGTCACTCAAGGCTACAGGTAAGTCCGTCACATGAACTTGTCTCCTGTTATCTTTCCCTATGCAAATACAGCGTTACTAGCATCCTAGTCCCAGCCAATGGCGTGCATTCATCCTCAAAACTCCTCCCATTGCCCAAGGTTCCTGTTTCACATGAAATAAACAAACTAGCACCATCTACTGTATCAAAGATCCTCTGAGACTCATCATTATTCTAGGGAAAGAAGGCTTCCTCCTCCCAGAAGCATTTGTCGCTGGACCTCTGGGTTTGACTGATGCTCAGGCTGCCATAGTGGAACCACCTCAGTTGCTGCTAGAGACCGCCCAGCCGCCAAGAGCTTCTGTTGTTCAGTGGCATGTCTGCGCGTATCGCTACCGCTGCCTTTCAAGCTGCTCTGCCCATCACAGCGCTTCTCTGTTACCAAAGCAACTTCCTGACTCTCCCAAGTCAGGCAGAGCCCTGGTTCCTGCCTGGCTCAAGTGTTGGAGTCCTGAGCTCCCCGCTGCCACCTGGCTGGGTGCTGGCAGCCCAGCTGAAAGAGCAGTAACACTTAGCGTGGAGAGATTTCTTCTGTACCTCTGGCTGAACTGGAGATCTTCTGGCATGGGTCTTTGTTCTGGGTCCCTCCCTTCTCCTCGTCCTGGAGACTCACGGTCCTGGGAGAGGCTGAACCTTTGACCTTGCACTTTTACCCTTTTCCACCCAGAAGCTCTGGGACCTTCTCAGGGGAGAAATGCCCACTTTCAGCCAGGTGGCGGCGGCCAAGCCTTCTGGGAGAAACGAAGCCACAAACACACATTTAAAACTAAACAAAAGGGGGGAAAAGATAACAAACATGGAGTCCATTTTGTGTTCTGTTGGACAATTGCTCCTGAGCATAAGGCCTGCCCTGGGATGTGGCTGGTAAACTCAGTGACACGCCATTGGGGAAAAAATAAAACAAAACAAAACTGGTACTCCCTCTCCCAGCAGCTGCCTTTTTCTTGTTTTAACTGTGTAACACCAAGCTTTTTCTCTGTCATTAATTTTATATTGCTTTCTTGTTTTACTGTTGTTGTTTGTTTGCGATATTTTGTGGATACAATCTTCATCCTCGTCTTGAGCTTATTTGGAGGTTCCAGCAGGGGAGTGCAGCTACTGGTATACCTTATACCCTTGACCGGAGACCGGTCCTCTTCTCTTCAGGGAAGGTCGTCCTCTTCAACCAGCACGTGGCTTCGAGAGGGACACAGATGGAGCAGTGAGGGAGGAAGGGGACACCCCCCTAGCCAGCCAGATCAGCCAAGTCAACCCCGATGATCAGTGGAATGACAAATGCCGCAGCCAGATCGTTCTCACATCACTTCATTCTCTTCTAAATTACCTAGCTTTGTCTTAGGGCATGGGTCTGAGTCTAAGTCAGGTAGTCTCTATACTTTTCTTTACCATGGTGATACAGTCATAGTAGAAATAGAACTGGAATTCTATATCCCCTTCTTTGAGGCATAAACTCTCTTTACAAACTTTCATGTTTTATACTAGAGGCTCAGATTCCATACTTAGAGACAGACTCTATTCCAAAATCATTGGAATTCATGCCACTAATTTTGTATGGATCCATAAATGACACACACTCAGAATTTTATTTATTTTTATGTACCTAGTGAAGTACTCACGTGTTTTCATTGGTACTTCCTAAGGCTGTTTTGATTTCTCAGCAGTTCACTTCTCTCTCAATTTGGAGTCACTGACAAGAATTTCCCTCCTCCTTGTCTAACTTTTTTCTCACCTGTTACCATGGGGGAAGGAGAGGGGTGAACAGTAAAGTGGTGGTAAATGCTTAACTACTGGCTCCCAAAATTCAAGTCCCTGGAGATCAAGATATGGTTCAGATGGTGGCTAAAGAATGTGTAGTTCTTAATCCCAGCACTTGGGAGGCAGAAGCAGGAGGATCACTGTGAGTTCCAGGCTAGCCTGGTCTACAAAGTGAGTCTTGGACAGCCAAGGCTACACAGAGAAACCCTGTGGGGGGGGAAGAATGTGTAGTTCGAGCCAGGTGTGGTGGCACACGCCTTTAATCCCAGCACTCCAGAGGCCGAGGCAGGCAGATCACTGTGAGTTCGAGGCCAGCCTGGTCTACAATGTGAGTCCAGGATAGCCAAGGCTACACAGAGAAACCCTGTCTCGAAAACAAAACAAAAAAGAATGTGTAGTCCTTGCAGAGGACACAGGCTCAATTCCCAGCACCTACATGGCAGCTCACAGCTGGCTATAGCTCCAGTTCTGGAGTGGGGTGGGGGGATCCAACACCCTCTTTTGACCTCCAAAATCACCAGGGATGCATGTAATACATAGACACATGCAAACAAAACAAAATTATACAACAAAATAAAAGAAATCAAATATGTATATTTGGTATGTGTATATGTCACTAATGTATAAAGCACGCTAGAAAGTACTCCCACTATATCCAAGTTCAAGCTGCCAGCGCGATGTTTGCTACCAAATGTGGAATTGGTACATTTATAATGTAGTGTCATTATGTGGCATTACAACCATATGCTTATAGTGGGTGTAAAGAACTTCAAGAGCATATATATCAAAATGAGGTTTAAAATGTGAAAATAGTGTTTCTGAGAATTGACTATCTTTGTTTTAAATGTAGCTTATTTCTAATAATTGCTGTGCATATTAACTGGTCTAGAAGATACCTGGTAATTGGACTAGTGGTTTCTTTTGTTTTGCTATTTTTAAAGACAGACTCTTACCCTATATTCCAGACTGGCCTTGACCCTGCAGTCATTATCTTGCCTATTTCTCTGCCTCCGGAGAAACTACAAGCACATATCACCATGCATTGCTTCAATGTCTGTTCAGGCAAGCCAATGTGAGCCTGATCCAGCATACTACTGAGCCTAGAGTAAGAACTCAGATCATCCATTTCTTTCGTAGCCACCATTATTTTTGTTTTTTAAACTACATGTTCTTATTTATTTGAATGCACTGGGGTGTGTGTAGCCGGCGTTTGCTGTTTTATGGGTTCATTTTTCTCTCTTCCACCCCTTTACTTCTTTTCTTTCAACCTCCCAACACTAAGCAGGAGAGAAAAAAGGATAGAGAGTAAAGGGGCATCATTGTTGTCAGACCACTTCCTACTGATTAGGGACATCAAGTTCCTTGGAGGAAATTTAATCTTTGTTATCAGGATATCCTATTTCTCTTTCTCATCTCTTTATGCACAACCATTTGACAAACTGCAACAAACCACAACAGCAACCACCACCACCACCACCAGCAGCAGCAGCAGCAGCAGCAGTAGTCTTGGGGCTCTAGCATTTATATATCCTCTCAAGAATCCCCAGAATTTCAAATGTCATCCACTTGAAGAAATTATCTGCAAGGATAGAGACATGACTCAGAGGTTAAAAGCACTGGCTGCTCTTCCAAAGGTCCTGAGTTCAATTCCCAGCAACCACATGGTGGCTCACAGTCATCTATAGTGAGATCTGATGCCCTCTTCTGGCCTGCAAGTGTACATGTAATGCAGGCAAACCTATCAGAACTACAGCTGACTTCTCTGCAGAGACCATAAAAGCCAGAAGGGCCTGGGAAGAGGTCCTGCAAATCCTAAGAGACCACAGATGCCAGTCCAGACTACTATACCCAGTGAAACTTTCAATAACCACCGATGGAGAAAACAAGATATTCCATGACAAAAACAAATTCAAACAGTACCTATCCACAAATCTGGCCCTACAAAAATTACTAGAAGGAAAGCTCCAAACCAAAGTGACAAACTACAACCAAATTAACACAGGAAATAGATAACTTCACTGTTGCAAAACATAACCATACACTCTACTGCAACCAACACCAAAATCAAGGGACTTAACAGTCACTGGTCATTAATATCTCAACATCAATGGTCTCAATTCTCCCCCCCCCCAAAAAAGACAGACTAACTGAATGGATGTCTAAACAAGACCCAACATTCTTCTGCATTCAAGAAACACATCTCAGCCACAAGAATAGACATTACCTCAGGGTAAAAGGCTGGAAAAAGGTATTCCAAGCAATAGACACAAGAAGCAAGCCTGTGTAGCCATTTTACTATCTAATAAAATAGACTTTCAACCAAAAGTAATCAAAAGAAATGAGGACGGACACTTCATACTCATCAAAGGTAAAGTCAAACAAGATGACATCACAATTCTGAACATCTATGCTCCCAATACAAGGGCACCCACATTTGTAAAAGAACTATTAACAAAGCTTAAACCACACATCGATCCCCACACATTAATAGTGGGAGACTTCAACACCCTACTTTCAGCAAAGGATAGGTCATTGAAACAGAAACTAAACCAAGAAATATGCTCAACCATGTTCATAGCAGCCTTATTCAGTATATAAAAATGCTAGGGTCCGCAAGAGGCAGGGTTTTGGTGGGCGTTGTGGGCTGGTCCATGGTTGGATGGATGCTGTTGGGTGCTGTTAGGTGTTGTTGGATGCAGCTTGTTGTGGTTTGTCAAGTAGTTGTGTGCAAAGAAATGAGAAGAAGAAATTAGATATCCAGGCAGTAAAGATCAAACTTGCCCCAAGGAACTTGACACCCCTTAACAGCAGGGAGAATTCTAACAATAACTTTGCTCCTTTCACTTCTATCCTTTTTTCTCTCTTATCTAGTGTTAGGAATTTAATAAGGTGGAAAGGAGTAGAAGAGATAAAAAAAAAAAAGATATGCACAAAGTAGTAAAAAATCTAGTTATAGCCCTTCCGTTTCCTTTTTTAAATTAATTATTTTGAGAATTTCACACATGAATATTTATATCATTTTTACCCTTTCTTCCCCTAACTCCCCAAGTCCCTCTCAAACTTTTGGCCTCTTTTTCTTTAATTGTTTATTGTTATACACACACACACACACACACACACACACACACACACACACACACACAACCTGCTGAGTCCATTTAGCGTTGTTCATATATATATGTGTTTAGGGCTAACCACTTGGGGGGTTGCTCATCCCCTAAAGAAGACTGTTTTCTCTCTCCTCAACAGCTCTGTAGCTCTTCATCTAGAGCTGCAGCCTTGTAACATTTCTCCCATCTGAACTGGCATGTCAACTGTTCTTGTCATTATGCAGGTCTTGTTTATACTACTACTATGTTGTTGAGGTTTTTGTGGGTGCAGCTTCCTTGTCAGATATAGAAGCCAATATTTCACGGCAGACTTCTCAATCTGCTGCCTCTTAACAATCTTTCTGCCCCTCTTCCTCTAAGTTCCCTAAGCCTTAGGTGCAGGGCTTGTGCTGTAGATATATGAGCTGGGGGCTGGGTACCACATGGTCATTTGTTTACTGCATTTTAACCAGTTGTGCCTTTTGATCTTAATCTCTATCTGCTACAAAAAGAAGATTTTTTTTATAAGGAGTGAGAGCTAACACTTATCTGTGGCTCTAGGGATAAGTATTAAGAATGTAATTATAGCCAGGCAATGATGATGGCACACACCTTTAATCCAAGCACTCAGAGGCAGAGGCAGGAAGATTTTTGTGGGTGTGAGGCCAGTCTGGTCTACAAAGTGAGTCCAGGATATACATGGCTACACAGAGAAACCCTGTCTCAGAAAACAAACAGAAAAAAATGTAATTAGAAATTGTGGGCCAAGTGTGTTTGCTCATGCCTTTAATCCCAGTACACGGGAGGCAGAAGCAGGTGGATTGTTGTGAGTTCAAGGCCAGCCTGGTCTACATTGTGAGTCTAGGACAGCCAAGGCTACACAGAGAAACCGTGTCTGGAAAAACAAACAAACAAGAAAGAAAGAAAGAAAGAAAGAAAGAAAGAAAGAAAGAAAGAAAGAAAGAAATAGTACTGTTTTAGGAAAGTGGTAGTGTGGTAGTGAGTTCTCCTCTAGTGTCCATGTCTAACCAGTCATGGGCAACTAGTTAGATTTACCATATTAGGCATGTGTTCCCTCCTATTGAGTAGGCTTAAGCCCAATTAGACATCTGTTGGTTGTCCCTACGACATAAGCACCAACCTTCATGTATATCTTGCCATGGTGGTCATTGATGGGGTCCATAGGTTTTACAGCTGGGTTCTTTTCTCCCTTGGCAGCTTACCTAACGTCTTCAGATACTGTAAGAGTGAGCAGGCTTCCAGGTCAGTTCCTGCTCAATTCCTCCAGGTCTCAAATCTACAAAATATCATTCTAACCCAGACCCAGAAAGACAAGTACAGCTTGTTCTCGCTAATTTGTGGATCCTATCTCCATCTCTTTATATCTACATAGATGACTTGGACAGAAACTAAGGAAGTAAAAAGGGATCATAAGGGGGAAGAAGCTCTAGAGAGGGCGACAGTGACAGGTGTTATGAAAGTAAAATGGGGAAAACAGGGCAGGAGATTTTAACTGCAGAGGGAAGAGAGCAATAGAGAAGGAGAGAGGGAGAGGAAGAATTAGTAACACTAAGGATGGTTGATAAAACACAGGGAAACATATTTACTTAAAATACATATATAGGGGCTAGAGAGATTGCTCAGTGTTTAAGAGCACTTACTGTTCTTCCAGAGGATCCGGATTTGGTTCCCAGCATCCACATGGCAGCTCAAAACCATCTGTAATTCCAGTTCCAGGAGATCTGTCACACTTTCCTGACCTCCATCAGCAACAGACACACATATGATGCACCGACATACATGCAAGCAAAATAGTCACACACTTAAAATAATAAAGTATTTGTCTCTTTTTTAAATAGATATTTATTTATTACATACACAGTGCTCTGCCTCCATATACACCAGTACATCAGAAGAGGGCACCAGATCTCACTATAGATGGTTGTGGGCCACCATGTGGTTGCTGGGAATTGAACTCAGGACCCCTGGAAGAACAGACAGTGCTCTTAACCTCTGAACCATCTCTCCAGCCCCAAAATAATAAAGTTTTAAAGAAATATTTAAATTAAAAACCATATAATATAAATTTCTCTCTGTCTCTGTCTCTCTGTCGCTCTGTCTCTCTCTGTCTCTCTCTGTCTCTGTCTCTGTCTCTCTCTCTCTCTCTCTCTCTCTCTCTCTCTCTCTGTCTGTCTCTCTCTCTCTCTCTCTCTCTGTCTCTCTCTCTCTGTCTTTCTGTCTCTCCCTCGTGTGTGTGTGTGTGTGTGTGTGTGTGTGTGTGTGTGTGTGTGTGTGTAAAAGAAATGACTGAGGGCTGGTGAGATAGCTCAGAGGTTAAGAGCACTGACTGCTCTTCCAGAGGACCTGGGTTCAATTCCCAGCAACTACATGGCAGCTCACAACCATCTGTAATGCCAAGATCTGACACCCTCATACTGACACACATACAGGCAAAACACCAATGCACATAAAAAATAAAATAAAATAAAAAGAAATGACACTAAATGGGGATGTGGGGGCACACGCCTTTAATCCCAGCACTAGGGAGGCAGAGGCAGGTGGATCTCTGAGTTCCAGGCCGGCCTGCTCTACATGAGCTCTGGGACATCCAGGGAGAGACCTAGTCTCAAAACAAACAAACAAACAAGCTGGGCAGTGGTGGCACACGCCTTTAATCCCAGCACTTGGGAGGCAGAGGCAGGCGGATCGCTGTGAGTTCGAGGCCAGCCTGGTCTACAAAAGCAAGTCCAGGACAGTCAAGGCTACACAGAGAAACCCTGTCTCAAAAAACCAAAACAAACAACAAACAAACAAACAAACAAAAAGAAATGGCATCACTTGAGGTGATAGTGTTCACTCCAAGATCCAGAACCTATCTAACAAGAAGCCATGAGGAGCCTCCCTTTGATTCTCCCTCCAAAAGATTCCCAAAACAATATAGACTATTGCCATTGCCCTTGGTTTCCCCCCAGAACTTGAAGGTGGGTCTCTATTACCAAAGGTACCACACACTTATAGTACTTCCATTTCTAGCTCAAGATCATACTCCTTTTCTCATCAACGTTGCTTTAGGCTTTAGCTTTTATGTGCAAAGGCACCGTCATCTATCTAGGACAATAATGCTGTCTTCCTCTAAGGACAACCCTAACCCAAGCAGGAAAAGCAGACACTAAGTACTCCAGCTGAGGAAAGGTAGGAAACAATTGACAACCTACCTAAGATGGAGATAACTCACCTTGAAGAAAAGGAAGAAAGGATGATGTTCCAACACATGCCACATAGCCAGGCTCTTGGATATTGTTTTGAAAGAAGGATGGGGAGTGCTTGCCGGAGGTGAGGGACTGAGTTCAATTTCCATCACCAGTAAATAAATGCTTGGGGGATGGGAAGAAGGCTCAGTTGATAAAGTACTTGTCACAGGAATGTAAGTGACTGGGATCAGCTCTCTAGCCCCCATATAAAAGCCAAGCAGGGCAAACATGTGTCTGTAACCTAGCGCTGGAGAGACAGAGAACTAGAGAGCTCATTAGCCAGCCAGGCTGGCTGAATTGATGAGTTCCTACTTCAGTGAGAGATTATGTTTCAAGAAATATAATGAAGAGCAATTGAGAAAGACAACTAACTTGACCTCTGACCTCTGGCCTCCATATGCATGCTCACACAAGAGCAAGCATGTCTATAAACACATATGCACACACCCACATGCATACATGCAAACACCACACACACAAATGAATGAATGAGTGAATGAATTAGTTAATTAAAATTTAGATAAATAGATAAAAACAGATTTTAAAAAGACAAGGTTTGCTGAAATTGGCCTCAGTGTGCTCAAGAGCATGTAAGCTGCTCAGATTGTAGTATTTATCACATGCATATCTAGATGTATGGTTTTATGAGAAAGATTCTATTTGGGGAAGTTGTTTTTAAAAGATTACTTACTAAATGATTCATTGCTGAACCAAAGCATACATTCTAGTCAGTATTTCCAATAATGTAATTGGTCAAAGCCTTGTCTGGACATTAAAAGTCCCCTGGGGAGCTTTTAAAAGCACCAAAGCCAGGACCCCACTCCAAAAACTTCTGATGGATTTGCCTGGGGTGGGGCTGGACCATTAGAAACGTTAGAAGACTCCCAGGTGATTCTCATTGGTAGCCAAGATTGCAATTCGCTGTCATAATGTAACAGTTCACATTTTATTGCTGCTCTGGAGGATTGGCTGAAATAAATATATTAGCTCCCTAAGATAAAGGGAATAGAAAAATCTGTAAAGTTCCTGGAACATCTAAAGAAACACAAGATCATAATCATAATATAGCTAAGATGCTTGCTGAGACTCTGAATGTGT
This sequence comes from Acomys minous, assembly GCF_964271855.1. NCBI lineage: Eukaryota > Metazoa > Chordata > Mammalia > Rodentia > Muridae > Acomys > Acomys minous. The sequence continues at coordinate 125,733,448 of NC_140488.1, read as the reverse complement.
TGTGACTAACATCAATAAGAAAAAATCTGTTAGTGACTTATGGATTTGCAGAAGGTTATTAAATGTAATCATAGCTTGAAGCTGAGTCCTGAGGCAGGGTATGTGGATGGCCGCATGTCCAGACACTCGTCACGAAGAATGAGTCTCCTACGATAGAATCCCATAGGTGTACTTCAGTTAACACTGGAGTCTATATAGATCCTTTCTGAGCTAACTGCTTCTCGGGAGCACAAATTAAAAACATAAATAAGATTGTGAGAGGCAGATTTCAAAACTATTTAAACAAATAAACTGTCCTCAAGGGCTTGATTCCAAAGGAGCTCACAGGCTCACATAGTCACTGAAGCAGGGTCCCTGATGCTCTCTTCTGCTTCTACTTTTATGAACTATTTAAAATAAGATGATCATATTAATCAGGAGTCCTTGGGTTCTAAAGAAGTCCAAGTAAACTAAAATTAAGGGAAGAAATTTATTTGGTCAAATCAACTGAAAAGTTCAGGGACAGTCATTGGCTAGATCTGGGTAGGGGTTTGAAGTTTACTGCCTGTACTGTCCTTGGCTGGTGCCATAGTTTGAGCGGGACCCCTGGGCCCAAATCTGCCTATCATAATGTTCTACTTGTAGGTTTCTAGGACCCTCTAGATACCCTATGAGCATATAAAGGGGGAGGAAGTCCCTCTCAGTCACAGTTATAGGGGAGGGGAGTAAGGGGAAAATGGGAGGGAGGGAGGAACGGGAGGATACAAGGGATGGGATAACCATTGAGATGTAATAAGAATAAATTAATAAAATAAAATTTAAAAAAAGAAAAAAGTTCAGGGACAAACATAGGCCCAGCCTAGGTCTAGAAGAAGACTTGGAGATGTAGGTCAGTAGAAGAGTTCCAACCCAGCAAGTGCAAGGCCCTAGGTACAGTACCCAGTACCACACACAAAACAAGGCCTTCTGTTTTCCATTGGACTTCTAATTTCCTTGTGAGTAATCGCCATTCTTTGACCCATTATCACCCCTGTGCTAGCAAGCTGGCCGAAAGTAGTATTAGGCTTTCACACAACTGTTCGACTAACCTAGTCAAAGATAATGCCATCTCAAGCTCTCCAACAGAGCTCATAGATGTGAGTCTTATTGGACAGATTTGCAGGGCCTTGGGCAAATGCCACTGGAATGCAGTATTCTTTATGGTCACAGTTGTGTCACATGAATAAGATTGATGTGAAGTGCATCTCCATGACTGAGCCTGGTCAAGATGACAGGTACTCCCAAGAGACACCACCATCGCAAGACTTGTGAGCAGATACAAAGAAAAACAGTATTTCACTACAATTTAAAAATATTTTCACCAGGCAGTGGTGGTGCACACCTTTAATCCCAGCATATAGGAGGCAGAGGCAGGTGGATCGCTGTGAGTTCGAGGCCATCCTGGTCTACAAAGTGAGTCCAGGACAGCCAAGGCTACACAGAGAAACCCTGTCTTAAAAAAAAAAAAAAGAAAGAAAGAAAAGAAAAGAAAGAAATATTCCAAACATTCCTGCCACTCTCTTCTACCTTCCCAGTTAGTTGTAAGGCGACAATTTATGATGTCTTAGAAAGTCTTCTTTCAACCAGCCCATTTCCCATTGGTATTGTGAAATAGTAAACACTGAAGGGCATGGCCATTAGTAAAGTGTGCCACACTACTTTTTTTTCTTTTTTTTCCCCTTTGGTACTGTGAAGACTTTATTGTGCATCTTACTTATTTATTTTTCTTTTTTAAACCCTCATTTACTCAATAGCATATTTAACGAAGTAACACACAGTATGCATTTTGCCTGGCAGAATGTAATGCAATGTTATGGACAGAAGAAGGCACAAAAGTTTAATCCCAAATGTCATCAAATAAAAGACATTTTTTCCCTGCTGAGGCTACACTCTTTTTTTTTTAATTTGATAATTTTCTAAATTATTTTTTAAAACTTGCCCAAAGTAGAGTTATAATGTATTCGGTATGAGAAATGGAAGTTTTTAAGACTAGAGTAAGGAGGGTATAGCTTGGTGATAGAGCCCTTATTTGGTGTGTGTGAGGCCCTAGGCTTAAATTCCCAGTGCTATGAAAAAGGAAGGAAAGAAAGGCAAAAGAGCTAATTGAAGAACAGAATAAGGTCTGAAGAGATTAAGGGCACTAGTATCCACATGGTGACTCAAGGCCATCTGTAACTCCAGTTTCAGGGGATCTGGCGCCCTCTTCTGGCTTACTTGGGCACCAAAGAGGCATGCAGTGCACAGACAGGCATAAAGGCAAAACACCCCTAAGACATAAAATAATTTTTTAAAATTGAGGAATATAAAAATGTGACCAAAGACACCGCTTTCTAAATACTCTTTAGCATAAATCAATAAGCCTATATCCAAGTTCCTTTTGAAGACGAAGTTAGTACCTTGGGATGATTTTCAAACTGCCGGCAGTGAATGAAGATAAAAATATATACTACCTCAGAAACACCATCAGCTTCCATGGTTCCGAGGTGGGCTGTTAGAAGCAAATTAGTGACCGATGTTGAAAGAGTTCATGGTTTGTATTTTGTTAGTCTCCGTTGTCATGGCAACCCACAGGCGCTGCATAAAATGCCTGAAGCCAGTAGACATGTAATGGAACACATTCCTCCCAGTGAGTCAAAGCCTTGTTGAAAAGGAAGCAATCACACTGTTATGGAAATAAATTATAAACTCCTATGAATGGCTCAGGATTGAAATAAGCAACTTTTTTGGAATCCACTTTCTCCTTTCTCCCACCATTTTTTGGTGATAAGTAACTTGGCAATACTTTGTTTATGATGGGACTAGCCACCCCATATTTAAGAAGGGGCATGGTCATCCATGGCCTGCCTGCCCACCTCACAAGGTTTGAGTGAGAATCCAATGAGAATGTGTGTGAAGGAACTGTAAAAAAAAAAAATACAACACACTGCACTGACGTAATGTTGTTCCTTAACATACAGAAACAGAAGCTCCAGGTCAGAGTTTTGTTTTTTGTTTTTTTTTGGGGGGGGGCTTTTTGTTTGTGTTTTTGTTTCTGCTTTTGTTTTCAAGATAGGGTTTCTCCTGTGTTGCCTTGGCTGTCCTAGGACTTGCTTTATTAACTAGGCTGGCCTCGAAGTGACGGTGAGTCAGCCCGCCTCTGTTTCCCAAGTGCTGGGGATAAAGGCGTGCGCCACCACGCCCACCCCGCTTTCCAGGTCAGAGTTTTAACTTATTCCTAAGCCATTAACGATGACTTCTGACGACACACATATGAATATTTTGCTCTATCTAAAACCCCAAGTGCTTAAAGTGTAACTGCTCCCCAAGAGTATCCTAGTCCAGGGCAGAACCAGAAAGTTTACGCCTATAGAATGCTGTCTGAGGCTGGGTTTGGTGGCCCACGCCTTTAATCCCAGCACTTGAGAGGCGGATCAATGTGAGTTTGAGGCCAGCCTGGTCTACAAAGTGAGTCCAGGACAGCCAAAGCTACACAGAGAAACCCTGTCTCAAAAAACAAAAACAAAAACAAAACAAAAGAATGTGTGAGACAGACTCCTGTTTTAAAAATTGTCTGATATATGGGAACCTCCACATTACTTAAATCTGCATGTCACATCCTCATTTACAAGGCTGGTAAAGGAGGTAATGGTACTTATGTACCCCATAGAATTGTGAGGAGAATCTATACAGAAAAGTATTTGACAGTTTCTTGCTCATAGTTAAGTGTTAATTACCTTATTTTGGCGGGAATACTAATGTTGGAATTCTTTCTACCATAATTTATTTTTCTCTTCTTGGTTTCCTCTCTTGCTTTCAACTACCAATTTAATACTTTCTGCTGTCTTAATCCCAATATTTTGTCGTCATCTCTCTGGTTAGGATAAGCCATTTATTGCATAATTCTCAGATACTAGATTCCCACAACGAAGGCTAATAGTATTTTTAGTTTCGAGCTATCTAGTGTTACCATTAATGTAGATGGACTGTGAGGAGGCCAACTCACCTCCATATTCTTATGGAGCCTCACTAGCTTGGCAATGAGGATAAGCTTTTACGTGTCAGTGGGAGAGCCCATTTTGGAAAACCAGACAACTGGGGTCAGCCATGTTGGTCATCCACTGCCCAGCACCTTTACCTGGCAGGCAGCTCGACTTGGAAGGTCCATAAGAGCCAAATTGCATAACTTCGGCAGCAAATTTTGTTCGCTATTTATCAATCACTTGTACAACCTGGGTAGATTCCTGCACCTTGAACCTATCTGGACTCTTTGTTTTAGCATTATCAGCCCAAGCAGACTGATTCCAGCTTCTGGGAACATTCCTTTGGAGAGCCACAGAAATGTCGTCATATTCTCTAGCGCCCTTTCCAACTCCTAGACTGGTGAGGCCCCTGAACCAGTTCTCCAAATAAACTCAGAAAACCAGTATTCGAGGCTCCAAATTTGCATAGGATCAGTTTTTCCAAGCAATGCAGTCTCCCTTTGGGATGCTTAACTTGGAAATATTGGCATTTCCTTCTACCTGGCCACATGTGTTTTCTCCATCTTGGACATTGACCTTAAGTAATTTTTCTATATCTGTCTTTCCAGAGGAGCCATGTACTCTTTTCTGGCATCTTCCGTAGTTTTAATACCAGGCTGATTTTCCTTTTCCATAAAGGGCTTTCAGAGCCTTTCATTGTTCCTTAATTTCTCCTGACCATACCTCTCCCACACAGAGTAAACTTAACAAAATGGAGTTTTACAAGCACACCTCATGCCTTACGGCAGACATATCATATAAGTAATACAATCTCTTGGCCTCCTCTTTCACCAGTAAACCTTCACAGTTGGGGGTGAGGTACAGTAGTCAGTTCCCAGAACAGATTTTTTTTCCTTCTTACTCAAAGACACCTTGGGACCCTCATGGTCAAGGCAGAACTATTTTGGGGTAGGGAAAGAGACAAGACAGTTGATACCTTTGGTTTGGTTTAGTTTGGTTGATTTTCGAGACAGGGTTTCTCAGTGTAATAGCCCTGGCTGTCCTGGAACTCTCTTTGTAGACAAGGCTGGCCTAGAACTCACAGAGATCCTCCTGCCTCTGCCTTCTGAGTGCTGGGATTAAAGGCATGCACCACCACACCGGGCTAGTTAATACCTTTGTGGTGGCAAAATTCTTCTCAAATAGCTGCAGATCTCAAAGTTTCCTTGCAGTTGCTAACAGTTCAGGTGCTAATTACAATTACTCTTGTCTCACACAAACTCTAAACTGAAGACCACTTCTTTTTGGGTTAGGCATCTCTTTTGTTGAAGCCCTGGTCTAGAGGGAAAATGCTTTTGATTAGAGAGGCATTAAAAAAAAAACCCAGAAGCCATGTGTTCCAAAATTACTTTATTCCATCCAACCAAGTGGCCTGGTTTCTATTCTGGAAAACATCAACTATGCACTGCAATAAACTTACCATTTCAAAATGCAACAAAGTCCAGGACAGTGATGTGTGCTGAGTGAGTTCCAGTGGTATCAGGAACCAGGGATACCTAACTTAATTGGAGTGTGGTTTTCAAATTGCAAAGTTACAGACGTTATTTCACACCAATTTCCTCACTAATAGAGCTATAATTGCATGCAGAGGAAGGTTCCTCAATTTCAGCACTACTAGCATTCGAGCCAGATAATTTTTTTTAAGGGCTGAAAGAGGAGCTCTCCTATATCTTATATTTAGCAGCATCCCTGATCCCTATATACTAGATGCCAATAGAAATTTCATTTCTCTAGTGACAGCCAAAAATGTCTCCAGAAACTGCCAACTGTCCCCAGAGGGACTCAACCACCCCTAGTTGAGACTCACTGGTGTCTTTCCTTTGCTTGCTTTTCTAAACTATAAAATCTTAGAGGCCAATGAAAAGTAAACATAGTGGGCCATGGAGTGTACTATTTGTACATTATTATCATAAAACCCTTCACTTGTCTTACTTGACAGTTTTAGAAATGACAATTAAGTTTCCAAATATAGTTGCAGTATGTAAACACTGGTCCCAGCAGCTCTGTTCTCTGCAAAATTTTACAGGAGGTTTCCCAAGAGTTTGAAGGGCCCCTCTCTGGCCTGGTTCATTGAGGGCCAGGATAAAACTACTCATTAGCAAAGTGACTAATCCAACAGCCTATTAGCTGAAACAGTCAGGGAGGGGAAAGGGAGTGCTTCCTGTGCACTGTCTTCCCTCCTAACACATAAAATGCAGAAGTGTGAGTGGCCACATCCAGGTTGGTTTGATACATTGGCAACTGGGCTTTTGCTATGCAATACCTCAATGAGCTCAAGCAACCATCCTCACTGAACAACCAGCTTCAGGACCCAAGCCAGAAACAAATGGCACAGTCAATCCATATGGTTTGAGGAAAGCTTAATAAATGAGTGATTTGTATAGCTGGTGTGCTGGTGATGCAGGCCTTTAATCCCAGCACTCGGGAGGGCAGAGGCAGGTGGATCGCTGTGAATTCGAAGCCAGCCTGGACTACAGAGTGAGTCCAGGACAGCCAAGGCTACACAGAAAAATTCTGTCTCAAAAACCCAAAACAACAACAACAAATGAAATACTTAATGTCTTAAGACAAAACACCATGACCAAAAAGCAAGTTGGAGGGGAGAGGGTTTATTTGGCTTACCGTTCATTATTGAAAAAAGTTAGAGCAGGAACTCAAGCTCTTCTGGAAGTTCTGAGTTCAATTCCCAGAAACCACATGGTGGCTCACACCATCTATAATGAGATCTGGTGCCCTCTTCTGGCCTGCAGGTGTATATGCAGACACAACATTGTATATGTAATTAAAAAAAAAAAAGAAGAAGAAGAAGAATCTTCTTGGTGGAGAAGATAACACATGCAACAGACCAGGGGTAGGAATAACCTCCATTTGCTTAAAAATAGCAAGAAACACTAATGTGGTCATGGAGTGCCAGAACTTGGAAGGAAGAGGCCAGAGGATAAGGAGTTCCCAGTCCATCCTAGGCTATATAGTGAGTTTGTAGCCAATCTGGGCTACATGAGATACTGCCTTAAGAGAAACAACCAGCAAGAAGGCCAATATGACTAGCCTGAAGTGAGCAAAATGTGCAATTGAAGTCTAGTTTATGCTGGGCTGTATAGACTTGAGAAGGTATCAGGATTTCATTCCAAATATGAGAAAAAACTAGAAGACGATTTTCGGTAAAGCAATGATAGGATTTCATTTAATCATCTCATTCTGGTGGTTGTGTGGAGAATGGATGACAAGGGGCAAAGACTAAAGCACGGAAACAATAGAAATTGTCTCAGGAAAAAAAATCATAGTTTTCTACAAGAGAAATTTGGAACATATTGAGAAGGCTTCCCTGTCTCAAAACATCTTCCCTTTTAACCATGATCATCACGCTGGTAGGTGCATTACTGAGATCATGAAGTGTTTATCTTTCTAAGCCTCTCTTATTTCACTTTGCTATAATGTCTTTTTCTTTCTTCTATTATTTTTATATAGTATAATCTGATCAGAGCTTGCCCTCCTCCATCTCCTCCCAGATTCTTTCTCCCCACCTCCTCACCCATCCAACTTCACACCTCCTGGCTTAGCTCTCACTCTCTTGCTCTCTTGTTTTAGAAAAGAAACAGAAAAAAATTAAAAAACCAACAAAGCACAAGAAACAGACAACACACACACACACACACACACACACACACACACACACACACACACACACTAAAAACACAAAATCGAAAGCCATAACCTACAAGCAAAGAACAAGTAAGTTTTTTTTTAATCTACAAAACCACCATTGAGTTCATTTTGTGTTGGACATCTACTACTGGGCATAGGACCTACCCTTAAGTGTGGTTTGTACCCAGTGAAATTTCATTAGCGAAAACTCATTTTTCCTTTGCAAGCAGTTGTTAATTACGTGCTTCACTTTCACCCACATTTTTACAACTGTCAGGAGTTCCTTCTTTTTTAAGTCTGAATAATTTTCTGGGGTGTGTTTGTGGGGGGTTTCATCTATTAATAAACACTCAGGTAGTTTCATATCTAGGCTATTGTTATTAAAGGTGCCATGAACAGTGCAGATGTCTCTTTGGGATTCTCATTTCATTTCCTTCAGCTCTGTACCAAGAAATAGGACTGCTCTACAGTGTATGGAGTTCTTTTTTACCTCATCCTCAGTAACATGTACCTTTTTCTTTCATTTTTTTTTGAGATTATAATATAATTAGAATGCCCCCTTTCCTTTCCTCCCTCCAAATCCTCACATATACTCCTCTTTGCTCTCTTTCAAATTCAGTGATCTTTTTTCCCCTGGGGAAGACCAGTGAAGAGACACCATGATCAAGACAAATCTTATAAATGAAAACACTTAATTGAGGGCTTGTTTACAGTTTCAGAGGGTTTAATCCATGATCTTCATGGTGGGAAGCAGTCAGGCTTGATGTTGGAGTAGTGGCTGAGAGCTTTACATCCTCAGCTGCAGACAGCAAGCACAGAGAGAGCGAGAGAGCAAGAGCGAGACTCTGAGCTTAGCATGAGTTTTTGGAACCTCACGGCCCACTCCCCACTTCAAACAACACGACCAATGTGGACAGACCGGACTCCAATAAGGCCACACCTCCTAATCCTTCCAAGCAGTTCATCAACTGGGGACTAAGCATGCTAATATATGAACCTATAAGGGGCCATTTTCATTCAAACCACCGCACCATCTCCTGCTCCCAGCTTTCCTCAGTTGACTACAGTGCTTTGTGTAAGGTTTGTGTAAAGGCCCATGAGCCTTTCCTTTTCCAGACTGGCATATCTATTGGTGTCATGCTCCTTCAGCTCATGTTTGGCCAATCATATTGGTGTAGCTTCTGATAGGAGACACAAGCTCACAGCAAACGCCTGATCCTATGTCTCTTACAATTTTTCTGCTTCCTCTTCCAAAATGTTCCTTGACGCTTAGGTGCTGGAGCAGTTTCTAGTAGTTGATCGCATAAATGTCCATTCAGGTCCTTTTCTTCAGTTTTTTAAAATTGTGTTGTTTTTCTACCAGTGAGTGATTTGAGTTCCTTAAATATGTTAGATAATTACTCCTTATCAAATATATGGTCCATAGATATTTCTTCCCATTCTATACTTGTCACTTCACCCTGATAGTTTTCATTTTCTTGTTAAAATATTTTAATTACATTTATTTATTTTGTGTGTGGCTGTCAGAGAACAATTTGTAGGAGTCAGCTTTCCTTCCACAATGTGGGGCCCAGAGATTAAACACAGGTTGTTACACTTGGTATCCAGGCCCAGTGTTTCCTTTTTGTATATAGAAACTTTTTATTTTGAAACCCATTTGTTAGCCAGGTGGTGATGGTCCATGCCCTTCTTTAATCTCAGCACTGGGGAGGCAGAGGCTGGAGGATCTCTGAGTTCAAAGCAAGCCTGGTCTACAAAGAAGAGTTCAGGACAGCCACCAGCCTGAACTACAAAGCGAGTCCAGGACAACTAGGTCTGTTACACAGGGAACCCCTGTATCAAAAAACAAAAACAAAACAAAACATTTGTTCCTCTTTATTTCCTCTAACTTTAGGGTCACATTAAAAAAAATCTGTTGCCCCAACCAATGCCAAGATTTTTCCCTATTTTCTTCTAGTAGTTCTAACATCTCTGGTCTTATTATTCTAAGTGTTTAATACATGTTATTTACTGAGTTTTTTTTTTTAAACACTATTCATTGTAGAGACCTTTCTTTCCTCATCATGCAGTCTTGGCTTCCTTGTCAAAGAACAGTTTGCTGTATGTGTGTAGTGAGTTCATTGTTCTACTAGTCTTTATGCAAGTACCATACTACTTTGATTCCTGTAGCTTTGTAGATTGTTTTGAAATCAGGTAATGTGATGTGACCACATTTCTTATTCAAGATTACTTTAGCTATTTGGAACCTTTTTATTTCCATTGTCACTGAATTTTCCATTTCTATGACAAATAACATTAAATACTTGGTAGAAATTACACTGAACATGTTGGTTACTTGGAATACAATGGACAGCTTAATCGTATTAACTTTTTTCAATCCATAAACAAGGTATCTTTCAAATAATTTCTTAAATTTCTTAATTAATATTTTACAATTTGAGTATGTTAGTCTTTTACTTCCTTGGTTAAATTTATTCCTACATATTTTGTTCTTTTTTTATATGGTTGTGCATGAGATTGTTTCCTTGATTTCTTTTTCAAATCACTTCTTGGTAGTGTATAAGGTTACAACTGATTTTGGCAAATTTATTTTTTGTGTTCTAGAAATATATGGAGTTTATGATTAAAGTTTTGGTAGACTTTGGGAGGTGTTCACTGTTTAAGAAAAATGAACTGCTGGGCATGGTGGTGCATTCCTTTAATCCCAGCACTAAGAAGGCAGAGGCAGGTGGATCACTGTGAGTTCAATGCCAACCAGCTCTACAAAAGCGAGTACAGGACACCAAAGACTACACAGAGAAAAACTGTCTCAAAAAACAAAGAGAGAGAGAGAGAGGAGAGAGAGAAATGAATAATTATTCTTTCTATATAAATCAGTACGGTAAGTTATTATAATAGTTCTATTTAACCAGCTAGTTCCCAAATGACTGACACAGAGAGACTATGATTTATGTTTAAGCTGTAAACACTATGCTGGGCAGATGCTGAGCACTAATCCTAGTATCTCTTAAGCCCACATAAAAACCAATCACTTGCCAATCTGATGTCTTCAAGGTGGCTTCTGCTCCATCAGTCTGTTCCTACAGCCATGTGGTCATCACCCTCACCCTCCCTCCCTCTCTTGCTCTCTGGCTTCTTTCCCTCCTCCTGCTCTGCTGCTTTCTCTTGCCTTGACCCCAAGTCCAAACACCTACAACTTCTCCTCCCTCTCTTCTGCCTAGCCATAGGCTTCAGCACCTTTATTTAGGCAATCAGGGATAACTGGGGAACATTCTTTATCATCACATGGTTACAGGAGATAGTTCAACATTCATAGCAATGCCCATGGAAGGGCGGTAACCTGGTCTCATGGCACTGAAATCAGCATTTGAAAACATGGTTGGGCCTTCCTCCAACAGTTCACACAGGTACATACATACATGCATATGTGTAGGTATACATGTGTATACAGACATGTATGCATAAGCATGTAGATGTCAAAAGAGAAACAACCTTGGGTGGCATTTCTGAGGTGCTGTCAACCTTTTTTTTTTTTCTTTTCTTTTTGAAACAGGGTCACTCATTGACCTGGCACTCATCAATCTAGACTAGCTGGCCAGTGAGCCCCAGAAAGCCACTGTCTGCATCTCCCCAGACCTGGCAGGAGTTGGATTTCTTATCTGGTTCCTAATCTTAGAAGAAAAGATTTCAGATTTTTACCTTGATCATGACGTTAGCTGTGTACTTGTCATATACGGCTTATCATATCAATATGACAGCTTTTCTATCCACAATCTTGGTATTCTAGGTCAGATCAGACATTCTGTCATGATGCCTGAAATAAATACCAGCCATCTTGGTGAACAACAGGTTGAACTTTGTATGCATTCTTTTTTGTTTTGTATTGTTTTTGTTTTTGAGACAGGGTTTCTCTTGTAGGCCTGGTTGTTCCGGACTCTGTTTGTAGACCAGGTTGGCCTTGAACTCACAGAGATCCTATTGCCTCTGCCTCCAGAGTTCTGGGATTAAAGGCCTGTGCCACCATGCCTGGCTGAGATGTGTATTCTTATGAATGAAAATGATAGGCAGGCGTGGTGGCAGACGCCTTTAATCCCAGCATTCAAGAGGCAGAAGCAGGCAGATAGCTGTGAGTTCAAGGCCAGCCTTGCCTACAAGGTGAGTCCAGGACAGTCATGGCTACATAGAGAAACCCTGTCTTGAAAAACCAAAAAAGAAGAAGGAGGAGGAGGAGAAGAAAGAAAGAAAATGACAATGGCTGGAGAGATAGCTCTGAGGTTAAGAGCATTGGCTTCACTTCCAAAGGTCCTGAGTTCAATTCCCAGCAACCACATGGTGGCTCACAACTATCTATGATGTGATATGATGCTCTTTTCTGGTCTGCAGGTGTACATGTAGATAGAGCACTCATGTACATTAAATAAATAAATCATTTTTTAAAAAAGAAAATGACAATAAAAGTGGGGCTGACACCAAGAAAAATTGTCACCTGGATGAAAACACTGACAAAGGATTATTACATTGAGCTTTTAGTGTCTTCTTATTTAATACTGAGAATGAGCACCTATTACAGCAGAGATCAGATGCTAAAACTACCGTTCAAGATTGTTTCACCAATAGTTGCTATAGTCATCCATTAAACAATCCAGGTGAGCTTGAAGAAAGCAATGCCATTGATGTAAAATGAGCAGCATAGAGGCACTTAAAAGCTGCATTGGGAATACCCTTAAAAGAGGTTGACCTAGCTGGGCATGGTGGCACATACCTTTAAATCCCAGCACTCCGGAGGCAGAGGCAGGAAGATCTCTGTAAGTTCGAGAGCAGCCTGGTCTACAAAGTGAGTCCAGGACAGCCAAGATTACACAGAGAAACCCTGTCTGAAAAAAAAAAGAGGTTGACCTATGGGCTAGAAAGATGGCTCAGAGGTTAAGAGCGCTGTCTGTTCTTCCAAAGGTCCTGAGTTCAATTCCCACCATATGGTAGCTCACAACCATCTATAATGAGATCTGCTGCCCTCCTCTGGTGGGCAGGCACATACAAGGGCAGAACATTGTATAAATAATAAATAAATCTTTAAAAAAAAAAAAAGAAGAAAAAAAGAGATTGATCTAAATGCATTGTCTAACACAAATTTACTATAAGACCCAATCTGATGGTGTCTGGGGTGAACATGAAATTGATTATATTTTGTTCTGAGGAAGGATGTAATGTTGAATCGAGATCCCAATGAGATTAAAAGATATTGCTATGTATCAAAGGAAGAACTCAATGAAATAATGAAGAAAGCAGTAGTGAAATTAAGTTAAGCTACACCTGGCTTAACTTGCTGATTTTATGCTTGCAAAATCTGAATTAATGTTATTATTTACCCTTAATGTGTACCATGTTTGTGTTTTAATGGTTTCTTTCTTTCTCTTTTAGGACTTCTGAAACAGGCTTTTTTCTGTGTAACAGCCCTGGCTGTCCTGGACTCACTTTGTAGATCAGGCTGACCTTGAACTCACAGAGATCCGCCTGCCTATGCCTTCTGAGTGCTGGGATTAAAGACGTGTGTCCAGCATCTTAATGGTTTATTAAACTAAATTTAGGTTAGCATACAAACTCCTGAATTTGGCTGGGCAGTAGTGGCACAGGCCTTTAATCCCAGCACTTGGGAGGCAGAGGCAGGTGGATCCCTGTGAGTTCGAGGCCAGCCTGGTCTACAATGTGAGTCCAGGACAGCCAAGGCTACACAGAGAAATCCTGTCTCGAAAAAACAAAAACAAAAACAAGCAAACTATTGAATTTTATTACAGGGTTGTGTATTTGTGTGCATGTGCATATGTGCATGTATATGTGTGTGTGTGCCTGTGTACCTCTGTGTGTGTGTGTATGTGTGTGTGTGTGTGTGTGTGTGTGTGTTTAGATAAACTTTGGACATCATTCCTCACCTATCCACCTTATTTGAGACAGTCTCTTCAATGATACATAAGCTATGCTAGCTAGCTCAAGAATTTCTGGAGAGTCTCCATCTCTGCCTCCCATCTCCCAGTAGTGGCATGATGGGATTCCTGACACATATCTTTTACATGGGTTCTGGTGATCTGGCATCAGTTGATCAGGCTTGAAGACCAAGTCCTTTTACCTAGTGAACCATTTCCCCAGGCTTCAGTGTACTATGCATGGAGGACTGGGCCCTGACGAAGAGCATTATCAGGTATTTGGGATTATGGATGGGAGGTAGCGTGATAGAAATTATTTGAAGCAGGTGGCATGGGATTGGGGCAGAGAGATCAGTTTAGGGAATTAATATCTGCCCTGCCCCAGGTGAACCAAGGCTATTTTAAAATATAACAGGTGCCAGTGTTTTTATTAATTAATAACAGGTTAGAAAACACTGCTGTAGCAATTATGGCCTAGTAATAAAAAAAAAATTAGGCCATACTTATAAATTAGCCTCAACAAAGATCTGTGCATTTTGCTCTGAGAAAGTTAGACCTCAGTTGCGGAGCAAGCGAAGTCTAGAAGAGAAATCACAGTTCCTCAGTATTCAAGAGATATTTTTAATTAAACAAATGAAAAAATGTTGTCTGAGGAAAATGGAGCCTCCTAACTTTTGGGGGGGGGTTCAATAAGGGTTTCTCTATATAGCCTTGTCTGTCCTTGACTCACTCTGTAGACCAGGCTGGCCTTGAACTCACAGAGAACCACCTGCCTCAGCCTCCCGAGTGCTGGGATTAAAGGTGTGCCCGACCATGCCCAGCTGCCTCCTAACTATCTAAAGGGACTTTTTATTAATTTTCCCATCATTTTTCTCAAGTTTAGCTGTTGACACCATTAGTTTTTACCCTTTGTCTCATGCCTTCCTATGCCTTCAGGATTTTGCCATTACATCCCAGGAGTCTACCTAGAAATGGATGTTTGGAAAGTCTTGTCCTATGTGCTTACATACTGTTTTGCTGTTCATGAAGAGTAGAGACCTCCTCTGATCTTTGCAATAATCTTGTGGACAAGGGTGTGTGATTTATGTTCATTATCAGAGTCTGGAGCTCTTTGAGGATAAAATGTCATTTAAAACTCAGCATCTCTGACTTCTCCTGAGGATAATCATAAGCACTGGCTTCAGTACAGATAAGTACAGCAAGTGATCCTGAATTACATACTGGAAGAGGAAAATGCTATGAAAGTGGGACAGTGGACAAAATTTGATTACAGATTATGTAGAGAGAATAATATCATACTGCCACTTTTGAATTTTTATGGTGCTGGGAATAGAACCCAGGATATTACTGTACATAGTAAGCAAGTATTCTACCACTATACTGTGTAGCCAGCCAAGTAATTCTTCATTTCTTTTTCTTTTCTTTCTTTCTTTTTTTGAGACAGGATTTCTCTGTGTAGCCTTGGCTGCCCTGCCTTGGAGACCAGGCTGGCCTCAAACTTACATAGACCTACCTGCCTCTGCCTTCTCAAGTGCTGGGATTACAGGCATGAGCCATCTGGTAACTATTCATTTCTTGTTTTTGTTTTGGGGGGGGTTGTTTTTGTTTTCTTTTGAGGTTTTTTGTTTTGTTTTGTTTTGTTTTGTTTTGTTTTTGGCTTTTCAAGACAGAGTTTCTCCGTGTAACAGCGTGGCTGTCCTGGACTCACTTTGCAGACCAGGCTGGCCTCGATCTCACAGAGATCCACCTGCTTTTGCCTCTGGGATTAAAGGTGGTGTGCCACCACTGCCTGGCAAGTATTCATTTCTTGACCTTGATAATCATATTGTTGTCACGTAATAGAGTATCCCTTTTTTTTTTTGTAAGAAAAATACTGAATGAAGCTCATTTGAAATTGTATGTGTATAGTTGGAGAGGGAGAAAACAAATGTGCAAATGTTAACAAAATGTGAAGCCAAGGTGAATGGTGTACAAATATTTGTTGGAATGGACTTCCAACTTGCCCATAGTATTATTATTTTTTCTTTTAAGAAAATATTGGGAAGGGAGCTAGAGAAATGGCCTGCAAGCTAAGAACACATATCAATTTTGTAGAGGTCTGAAGTTGGGTCAGGCAACTCACAAACTGCCTATACCTCCAGCTCCAGGGGATAATCTGTTGCCATCTTCTGGCCTTTGTGGGTACTGCACTCACATGCGCAAACCACACACAGCCACACACATATACACAAATGAAATGTAAAATCTTTCAAAGTATTTTATTAGCACATATTAGTTACATACGATAATGGGTTTCATTATGAGATTTTCATAATATATACAATGTAGTTTCATCATATTATCCCCTATTAACCTCTCTTGTCACCTTCCTCACTCCACTCCTGCTGGTCCCTTTCCTGTTCCCCACCAGTCCTCCTCCTGTTTTCATGTCTTTACTGTTGATAATCAATTGAGCTTAATTGAGGCTTTCTTATAGGAACATGGACCTGGAGGAAACACCACTGAAGAAAATGTCTATCCATCCCCCAGCAAGTGTTTTTTTTGGGGGGGGGTCCTTTTGTTTTTGTTTTTGTTCTTTTATAGACAGGGTTTCTCTGTGTAGCCTTGGTTGTCCTGGACTCGCTTTGTAAACCAGCCTGGCTGTCCTGGGCTCCCTTTGTAGACTAGCCTGGCCTCGAACTCACAGTGATCCACCTGCCTTTGCCTCCCTCAGGAGTGTGCCGCCATGACTGCCTCCCCAACAAGTGTTAACTGCTGGTAGATCCCCAGAGAGGAGTAGAGCCCCACCTGCCCTTCTTTTTCAGCAACAAAAGCAGTACATTTTTCTAAATAAGAAATTTTAACACTAAGGAAAATATAATTTTCCTACAAACTCATGCTGTGCTTATGTTAGGCTCAAAACAATAAATATCTCAGGCAATGTGTTAGAAATGACACAATTCAGCCAGGCATGGTGATGCACACCTGTAATCCCAGCATTCAGGGAAACAGAGGCAGGTGGATCTCTGTGAGTTCAAGGCCAGCCTGGTCTACAAAGCTAGTCCAGGATAGCCAGGGGTACACAGAGAGAAAACCAGTCTCGGAAAACCAAAAGATAAAAAAGGTAATTTTTTTTTAAAAAGATAATTTTTTAAAAAAAGAAATGACAGAATTCTAACTCCTAGCATATTTATTAGTCATTTCATTTCATCAAAACACTGGAAAAATATCTCTCCTATTTTTCAGTTATCATAGTCTAGTGAATTTAATAGGAAGACCTGCTCTTTGGGGGCCAGCTGAAGTTTTCATAGTGTCAGATACCACGGTGTTTGATTATGAGGCCTTCAGGAATATAAAGAGTCAGCACCCTTGTGATCCCTGCTGCTTTATCAGTGTCCTAGAAAGGTGGCAAGACCTTGGAAGACTTAGCCACATGATACACAAAGAACCTTGACTCCTAGAGACAAAGGCACCATCTTTGCCAGAGTCCCACGATCCAAATGGTCTTGGAAGCAACAGAACTCCTCAACTTGAGAGGAAGGCAGGACCCTATCCAGTGTGGAAACACGGTCAAAAACCATTAAACAGTTCTGGGATGGAAAAGACTAGACATCTGACTTTGAACTTCCCCCACTGGCTCAAGATTGGTACCCCACA
Source organism: Acomys minous (assembly GCF_964271855.1). Classification (NCBI taxonomy): domain Eukaryota; kingdom Metazoa; phylum Chordata; class Mammalia; order Rodentia; family Muridae; genus Acomys; species Acomys minous. Next base: position 125,716,233 of record NC_140488.1, on the reverse strand, counting down.
TTGAATTTAAGTTAAAGTAAATAAAACTTGTTTTATTTGGATAGAGTCTTCCCTACTGCACAAAGGAGCACACATTGAGATATGCACTAATACCCTCCATTGCTTATCTCATCTTGTCCTCACAATACCCTTATGACTTAAAAATAACAAGCTCCACCCTATGTCACAGTGTAAGTCACTGGCAGAACCAGCATTTGAACCCAGGCAACCTACAGGATTATAGGTTATAGAGAAAAGAATAGCATCATATCTATCACTGTTGAATGCTTTTGTTGTGCTGGGAATAGAACACAGCTATAGAAGCAAATCTCCTGGTCCATCTGCCATGTTTGTGGTTGGCTACCCACTTCAAGGCCATTTTCCCACTGGGAATTCTCACCTATAGCTTTCAGGCTGTAGAAGATGGGTTTGTTAAATAATGTTGCTACCTCATGGCATAACACCAAATGGAAGAAGCCTACCCAAGCTCACCAGAGCCCAAGAAAAATCACTCCTTCCATCCCTTTCAATAAGCAGCCAAACTTTCCATAGTGCAGATGACTAAAAGATGAGCTGATTGTGTCCAAAAGGGAGTGACTCTTCTGCCAAATGTCCTGGCTGGTGGTGTGCTCATCTCCTGCAAAGAGTGAGGTCCTTCCAAACGACTGGTATTCTCCATCTCCCGCCATGGATGCATAACTGAGTCAGGTTAGCCTGCCAAATACAAACACTGTTCCATAACCAGTGCCCGAAAAGAGCTGGTCCTGCATTAACAGCAGTCTGTGAGGCATAATTAGTTGCAGATTCCTCCTGGAGCTGCTTAAGCTCCTTGATGTCTCAGAGATGTGGCTAGCGTGTAGTTCTTATTGGCAGCTGAGAGGCTGGAGAAGAGATCCAGATGTCAAAAACCAAGAGCATCATTCTCATCCAGCTTGGCTTTCCCAAGACATGGTGGGGTAGGCTCACATGCATGAATAGGGCTTTGAGGAGCACATACCATTTCAGCAGATCCAAACTACACAGATCACAGAATCTATGGAAAGTAACATCTTCCTCATGAGATGGCCAAATGTTAGCAATAGTCTCCATTTTGGCCCAATGGTACCTTGAGTGGGAAAAGGCTATAAGGAGCCTTTTCTCTTAGAAAAAGTAGCAATAGTGTAAATGTACCACAGTTTCTTTATCCATTCTTCGAATGAGGGACATGTAGGTTATTTCCAGGTTCTGCTATTACAAAAAGGCTGCTATGAACATGGTTGAGCATATGTCCTTGTGGTGTGGTAGAGCATCTTTGGGGTATATTCCAAGGAGTAGAATAGCTAGGTCTTGAGGAAGCTCTGTTCCCAGTTTTCTGAAAAAGAGCCAAATAGATTCCCAAAGTGGTTGTACAAGTTTGCATTCCCACCAGCAATGAAGGAGTGTTCCCCTTTCTCCACATCCTTGCCAGCATGTGATGTCACTTGAGTTTTTTATCTTAGCCATTCTGATGGGTGTAAGGTGGAATCTCAGAGTCGTTTTGGTTTGCATTTCTCTGATGACTAAGAAGGTTGAGCATTTCTTTAACTGTTTCTCAGCCATTCAATATTCCTCTGTTGAGAATTCTCAGTTTAGCTTGAACCCCATTTCTTAATTGGGTTATTGGGTTTGGTGGTGTTTAATTGCTTGAGATCTTTGTGTATTTTGGATATTAGTCCTTTGTCAGATGTAGGGTTGGTAAAGATCTTTTCCTAGTCTGTACGCTGTCACTTTGTTCTGTTGACAGTGTCTCCTGCCTTACAGAAGCTTCTCAGCCTCATGAGGTCCCATTTATTAATTGTTGACCTTAAGGCCTGGGATGTTGGAGTTCTGTTCAGGAAGTTGCTTCCTGTGCCAATGAGTTCCAGGCTCTTCCCCACTTTTTCTTCTAACAGATTTAGTGTCTCTAGTTTTATGTTGAGGTCTTTAATCCACTTAGACTTGAGTTTTGTGCATGGTGATAAATATGGATCTACTTGCATCTTTATACAAGCAAACATCAAGTTAGGCCAGCACCATTTGTTGAAGATGCTATCTTTTTCCATTGAATAGATTGGCTTCTTTGTAAAAATCAAATGTCCATATGTGTCTGGATTTATTTCTGGGTCTTCAATCCATTGGTCAACCAGCCTGTTTCTATGCCAGTACCATGCTGTTTTAATTACGGTTGCTTTATAGTACAGCTTGAGATTGGGTAAGGAGATTCCTCTGGAAGATCTTTTATTGTACAGGATTGTTTTAGCTATCTGTTTTTTGTTTTGTTTTGTTTTTCCATATGAAATTAAGAACTCCGGTATTAAAAACAAAGAAATCCTGAAATTTACAGGCAAATTGAACTAGAAATGATCATCCTGAGTGAATTAACCCAGACCCAGAAAGACTCACATGGTATATACTCACTTATAATTCGGCACTAGCCCAACAGAGATGTCCTCTGAAAGTCTTCACTTAGCCGGAGATTGGGATAGATGCTGGGACATCCTATTGAGACTCTAGGTGAGAGAGGTATGGGAGAATGGGGAAATAGAAAGATCCAGAGGGTCTTAGAACCCTACAAGAAGACCACTAAGGCTGGCAGATCTGAACCCAGGCGGGTCAGCTCAAACTACTGTACCAACCAAGGACAATGCATGCAGTAAACTTAGAACCCCTACCCAGATCTAGCCAATGGGCAGAACATTCTCCACAGTAGAGTGAAGAGTGGGATATGACTTTCACACGTACTCTGGTGCCTCACCTTTGACCATGTCCCCTGGAGGGGGAGACCTGGTCGCACTCAGAGGAAGGACAGCAGGTTACCAAGAAGAGACTTGATACCTTATGAGCATATAAAGGGGGAGGAAATCCCCCTCAGGAACAGTCATAGGGGAGGGGAATAAGGGGAAAATGGGAGGGAGGGAGGAATGGGAGGATACAAGGGATGGGATAACCATTGAGACGCAATATGAATAAATTAATAAAATAAAATTTAAAAAATAATTCACACAATTTATAGTGAAATTTCTCATTGTTTTGCTCTACCCAGCCCAAAATGTGAACCTTCCCTTTGTGCAATGTATCCGTACTGTATATATTACCCACCCATTAGTCACTTGGTACCATCTCTGTTGTCAGGCCCACCTTTCAATCAATATCTCTGTGTTTGTGCTTCAGTAAATTTCTCTAACATAACAGACCCAAAGTGCAAGAACAGTGATGCTGGCAATTCAAATATGCAAACAAGTTGCAAATTGCTTCTTCAAGTGTGAGAGTACAAAAAGATATGATGAAAAGGAGGCCACATTCACAGAACTGTTGCTGCCATATAGTATTATGGCTGCTTTATTTTACTCCATCTCACTATTTTTTTAATAGCTTACAAAATAATAGGTTTCTATATGTGGTTTGCGGGGGCAGTTGTTGTTTTGTGGTGAGGGGTTGTTTTTGTTTGCCTGCTTGGTTGTTTGGTTTTGTGGTTTTTGAGACAGTATTTCTCTGTGTACTTCTGGTCATCCTGGAACTCCCTCTGCCGACCAGGCTGGCCTCAAACTTACAGAGATCCACCTGTTTCTGCTTCCCAAAGTGCTGGGATTACAGGCATGTACTACCATGCCTGGCTTCCCATATGCAGTTTTTTTAAGGTTTTTATTTATTTATTTATTTATTTATTTATTTATTTATTTAATGTATATGAATGTTTTATACCTGGAGGCCAGAAGAGGACATCAGATCTCATGGCTGATGGTTGTGAGCCACCATGTGGTTTCTGGGATTCGAACTCAGGACCTCTGGAAGAGCAGGTGGTGCTCTTGACCTCTGAGCCATCTCTCCAGCCTCCCATATGCAGTTTTTATATGTACTTCACTATAGGTGGTTCTTCCTCCCTACTCTTCCTTCATCTCCCTGCCCCACCTTGCCCATTGTATCCTTTCATTTCCAGCATCTCCCTTCCATTTTCTTCTATTATCTTCCCTGCCGCCCCCTTTAAACTCCCTCTTTTGTCCAGTCACATGGCCTCAAGTTTCCTAGTCTTAATCCATCCACCTGGACTTACATATTTGACAGAGACCAGAATCTACATATGAGAAAGAATATATAGCATTTGGGTTTTTTGTTTTTGTTTTGTTTTGTTTTGAGCATGGTCACCTCTCTTAATATAATGTGTCCCAGTTCCATTCCTTTTACTGCAATTTTTATAATTTCATTTTCTTCATGGCTAAATAATGGTCTCTTGTATGTATGTATCACATTTTCACTATTCATTTGTCCATTGATGGACATCTAGGATGATTGCCTTTTCTTGCTGGCAAAATGGTTCAGCAGGTAGATGCACTTTGCTATGCAAGCCTGATGTCCTGAGTTTAATCTCCTGAACCCACAGATATGTGGAGAAGAGAGTCAATTCCATAGAGTTGTTCTCAAACTTCAACAAGTGTGCTGTAGGTCATGCACCCACACACACATCTGGTTACATGTTACATACAGAACACTGTATTAAAGTCTCCATTATTGTTATGTCCGAACCTATGTGGCCTTTTACTGTTGATTTTATTAAATTTGGAGTTGCAAAACTTGTTGCATAATATTTTACAATAGTTAGATCCTCTTGATGACGGCCCTCTTTATCTCACCTGATTTCATTTAGTTTGAAATCTACTTTATCAGCTATGAGAAGTGAGTGTTATGCCAACTTCCATTTGCTTAGCAGTTTGATTTCCGACATTTGATGCTTGGTTTTAGATGTCTTTCCCTGGCTATTTATGTTTCTTAAAAACAGCAGATATTCATGTATTCATGTCATGGGTTTGTTTTTGCTTTGGGGTGTGTGTGTGTGTGTGTGTGTGTGTGTGTGTGTGTGTGTGTGTGTGTGTGTTTTGTTGGTTTTTTTAGACAGAATAGCCCCAGGCTGGACATGCTTTGTAGACCAGGCTGGCCTCAAATTTACCGAGATCCACCTGGCTCTGCCTCCTAAGTTCTGTGATTACAGATGTGTGCCACCATGCCTCCAAGACCTGTTCATCCCCATCCCCCTCCCTCCTCTCCCTCCTCTCCCTCCTCTCCCTCCTCTCCCTCTTCCTCCTCCTCCTTCTCTTCTCCTTCTCCTCCTCCTCCTCCTCCTCCTCCTCCTCCTCCTTCTTCTTCTTCTTCTTCTTCTTCTTCTTCTTCTCCTTTGAGACAAGGTTCTGTTAGGTAGTCCTGACTAGCCTGGAACTTGATATGTAGAGCAAGCTGGCCTTTAACTCAGAGATCTGCCTGCCTCTGCCTCCTGAGACCTAAGATTAAATGCATGCACCACCACACCATTCAGAAGATTTTTTAAATATATGAAGCCCAAAAGTAAGCCGGGAGTGGTGGCGCACACCTGTAATCCCAGCACTTGGGGAGGGCAGAGGCAGGTGGATTGCTGTGAGTTCGAGGCCAGCCTGGTCTACAAAGAGAGTCCAGGACAGCCAAGGCTACACAGAGAAACCCTGTCTCAAAACAACAACAAAAAAACCAAACAAAGAAAAACAAAACAAAGAAACAACAATAACAAAAAAAACTCCAAAGCCCAAAAGCATCTTTTACTTAGCTAGATGTGAGCAAATCTTGTGGCTGCTCTGATTTTTATAAATCTCACCTTTTATTTAAAATGTATCTATTCATATAAAAAGATCTGACAAAGAGGTTCCAACTTCTCACCTGTAATCTTATTTCTGAACTAGCATGGTGGTACATGCTTTTCTCCCAGCATTGAAGTTGTTGGCAGTGGACTTTGTAAGTTGAAGGCCAGCCTGGTCTACATAGTGAAACCTTGTCTCAAAAAAAAAAAAAAAAAAAAGGATGGTGGTGCATGCCTTTAATCCCAGCACCCAGGAGGGAGAGGCAGGCAGATCTCTGTGTTCGGGATTAGCCTGGTCTACAAAGTGAGTCTAGGGCAGCCAGGGCTGTTACACAGAGAACCTCTGTCTCAAAAAGCAAAAAAAAAAAAAAAGTTTTAATGGCTATGGTCCCAAAGCTGGACAAGGCACCCAGAGAATAAACAAACAACAGTCCCCTATCCCTGTGACTATTGTCTTCTGGTTGGGAGCGGATAGCTAGAGAGCTATGTTCTCATAAAGTTTTCTTGGAACATAGCCATGCCAACTACTGACATATAATGTCTGTCACTTAGGCTTTACAGTGGTGGTGTGAAATACTTGTGATAAGCCGGATATGGTGGTGCACATCTGTAATCCCCAAACTCGGGAGGCAGAAGCAGGCGGATCACTGTGAGTTCGAGGCCAGCCTAGTCTACAAAGTGAGTCCAGGACAGCCAAGGTTACACAGAGAAACCCTGTCTCAGAAAAAAAAAAAAGAACAGTTATGCCACAAAGGGTATATGTCCCCAATACCCAGGATATGGATATCTTAAACTTTACAAGAAAATTTCCTGATTACTACTCTAAAAGAATTTGTGGGTGGGGGGTTCAAGATAGAGTTTCTCTGTGTAATAGTTCTGGCACTTCTGGAACTTTTTTGTATATCAGGCTGACCTAAAACTCACAGTGATCTGCCTGCTCCTGCCTCCCATGTGTTGAAATTAAAGGCACACCAGGCCTCTAAAAGAATTTTAATCTAAAATTTTGAGTAGAAAATTCATTCACATTTGTGTGGTTTGTTTATTTGGTTGGTTGGCTGGGTTTTTGATTTTTTTTTAAAGATTTATTTATTTATTTATTTATTTATTTATTTATTTATTTTACGTGTGAGTGTTCTATCTGCATTTACACCTGCATGTCAGAAGAGGGCATCAGATCTCACTTTAGATGGTTGTGAGCCACCATGTGGTTGCTGGGAATTAAATTCAGGACCTCTGGAAGAGCAGGAAGTGCTCTTATCCATTGAGCCATCTCTCCAGCCCCCAGGGGTTTTTGTTTTGTGTTGTTTTTGGTTTGTTTGTCTGTTTGTCTGTTTTAAGACAAGGTTTCTCTGTGTAACAGCTCTGGTTGTCCTGGAACTTGCTCTGTAGTCCAGGCTAGCCTCCAACTCATGGATATCCACCTGCCTCTGCCTCCCAAGTGCTGGAATTAAAGATGTGTGCCACCACTGCCCAGCCAAACCCCAGTTTTTGGTAGTTTATTTATTTTTATTTTGTGTATGGGTGTTTGCCTGCTTGTCTTTGCACTACTTGCCTGCAGTACCAGCTAACGGCAGAAGATGGCATCAAATCCTCTGGAACGGCAGTTAGAGCTGTTTGTAAACTGTCATGTAATTGAACCCTGGTCTTCTAGAAAAGCAACAATTGCCCTTAACCTCTGAGCCATCTCTCCAGCCCCTGTTTGCTTGTTTTTGAGAAAGGATCTCAAGCCAAACTAGCTTCCAAATCCTTATGTAGCCAAGAAAGACCTTGAACAGGTAGTCCCTGCTGCCTCCGCCCCCCAAGTGTAGCACGTTTTATAATTTATATATGTTGTTCGTTTATTTATAGAGAGCATGTGTGCCAATGACAAGCATGTGAGGTCAGAGGAAAACTTTCAGAAGTTGGTTCTCTCCTTGCACTACGTGGGTCCAATGGATCAAACTCAGGGCTTCTATCATACTGGCCCTCACATCTGCACAAGTTTTAAATACTTAACCATGTATAGTAAACAAGTAGATATTCAAAATGAGGAAAAGAAAAGAGAAAGGCATAAAAAGATATATTGTATTAATGAGCAATGCTTACGCTTGTATAATAGAATAGTTTGTCATTTTATGTATTTTTGTATATCAAACTAATACATACCCACATATTTTTAATGAAAAAAATATTTTCATTCAATATATTCCGATCATGGTTTCCCATCTCCCATCTCCTCACAGATCCTCCCTACCTCCCCACCCACACAATCCACATCCTTTTGTTCTCGTGCGCGCATGCGCGCGCGCTTTAGAAAATAAACAAACTAACTAAACGAACTAACCAGAAAATGCTTTGCCTTTTTTCCCATTGATTTATTTATCATTTTACAGCCTGATCCCAGCTCTCTACCTCCTCTCCTCCCAGTCCCATACCCCCTCCTTTTACTTCTCCTTCTTCTCAGAGAAGGGCAGGCCTCGAAGGGTACCAACCCACCCTGGCACCTCATGTCACAGCAGGACCAAGCACATCCTCTCCCACTGAGGCCAGATAAGGCAGCCCAGCTAGGGAAAAGGGATCCAAAGGCAGGCAACAGAGTCAGAGACAGCCCATGCTCCCATTGTTAGGGGACCCATACGGTGGCCAAGCTGCACATCTGCTACGTATGTGTAAGGGGTCTAGCCGCATCCCATGCACATTCTTTGGTTTGTGGTTTATTCTCTGTGAGACCCCATGGCTCCCTCAATCCTTCCTTCCACTCTTCCAAAACAACTCCCTACCCAAAAAACTCCACACTCTTTTGTGTTCTCTCTCTTTAGAAAACAGGCCAATAGAGGCATGGTGGCGCAAGCCTTTAATCCCAGCACTCGGGAAGCAGAGGCAGGCGGATCTCTGTGAGTTTGAGGCCAGCCTGGTCTACAAAGTGAATCCAGGACAGCCAAGGCTACACAGAGAGACCCTGTCTCAAAAATAAAAAATAAAAAATAAAAAAAAAAAAAAGAAAACAGGCCAATAAATCCAGGCACCAGAGGGAGTCAGATCTCTATGAGTTTGGAACCAGCCTGGTCTACAGAGCAAGTCAAGGACAACCAGGGTTACACAGAGAAACTATCTCAAAAAAACAGAGAAAGATAGAGGGGGGGAGGGAGAACAGGCAATTAAGGTAAAGCATAATTTTTAAAATAAGCAATTCTGGGTATGGTGACCCATACCTTTAATCCTAGCACTCTGGAGGAACAAGTAAGTAGATCTCTGACTTGAAGGCCAACCTAGTCTACAGAGCAGAGTTCTAAAACATCCAGAGCCACACCGAGAAAACATGCCTCAAAATAACCAAAAAAGGAAAAGCAACAAAGAAAAAACACAAGAAACACACACAAACAAAACCCATAAGGATACAAAATCAGAAATCATAATATACAAGCAAAAGACCAAAGACCAGTAAGACAAAAAAGAAAACAACAACAACACTAAGCCGGGCATGGTGGCACAAGCCTTAATCCCAGCACTTGGGAGGCAGAGGCAGGTGGATCACTGTGAGTTCGAGGCCAGCCTGGTCTACAAAGCAAGTCTAGGATAGCCCGAACTGTTAAACAGAGAAACCCTGTCTCGAAAAGAAAAAAACAAAACAAAACAAACAAACAACCAAAAAACCACTAAACTAAACAAAGCACTAAGAGACGGAACTCTTCAAAACTACTCCCCTTTCGCCACCAGTTTGTTTTGTGTTAGCCATCTACTGCTGAGCATGGAGCCTACCCTTAAGTGTGGTTAGAATGACTCCACTGGAGAAAACTGTTTTTCTTTGCAAAAGATGTCAGTTGTGGGCCAGGTGGTGGTGGTGGTGCACATCTTTAATCCCAGCACTCAGGAGGCAGAAGCTGGTAGATTTCCGTGAGTTCAAGGCCAACTTGGACTACAGAGCAAGTTCCAGGACAGCCAGAGCTGTTACACAGAGAAACCCTGTCTTGAAAAAAAAAAGACATCAATTGTGGGGCTGGAGAGATGGCTCAGAGGTTGATAGCACTGTCTGCTCTTCCAAAGGTCCTGAGTTCAATTCCCAAGAACCACATAGTGGCTCATAACCATCTATAATGTGATATGATGTCCTCTTCTGGCCTGTAGGTGTACATGCAGGCAGAGTAACTGTATACATAGTAATAAATAAAACCTTTTTTTAAAAGGGGAGATGTCAATTGTAGGTAGCTTCTCAGTTTATTGGTAGGATCCTGTGTTCATTTCCCATCTCAGCACTGGGATCCCATATGGCCTTGAACCTGCACAGTTCTTGTGTGTTGCCAGTCTCTACGAGTTGACGAGTGCATCAGTCCTGTCATGACTTGAAAACACTGTTTCCTTAGATTCCTCCATCACCTCAGGCTCTTATAATCTTTCTGCCTCTTCTTCTGCATAGCTCCCTGAGCCCTGAGGGGGAGGGGTTTAATGAAAACATCCTGTTTAGGACTCCATGTCGCAAAATCTCTCACTCGCTACACAGCTGTTCAGCTGTAGGTCTCTGTGTTAGTTCCTTTCTACTGCAAGAGGAAGCTTCTCTGATGAGTGGGGCACTGATCTAGCTCATCTATGGGTATAGCAGAATGTCCTTAGGAGCCATTTATTGCTGGGTTCCTTTAGCAGAACAGTAATAGTATTTGGTTCTTTTTTTTTTAAAGAATTATTTATTTATTAAGTATGCAATGTTCTGCCTGCATGTACACCTGCAGGCCAGAAGAGGGCATCAGATCACATTATAGATGGCTGTGAGCCACCATGTGGTTGCTGGGATTTGAACTCAGGACATTTGGTAGAGCAGTCAGTGCTCTTAACCTCTGAGCCATCTCTCAAACCTCATATTTGGTTATTCTTCCTAGGATCATAGCCTATCCAATTTTGAGTTCTTAGCCACCTGAGCAGTGTGAGATCTGGGTACCAACACACACACACACACACACACACACACACACACACACACACACACACACACATGTCACCTGGGTCTGTTTTGGTGAGAAAGCTGTTCCACAGGAACTTGAGCTACAATTGTCTTCAACCACACTCTCCTAGCCTCCTTTCCCCACAATCTCTACTTCCCAAGGGTTCCTCCCTCAGTTTTATTAGCCAGTGTCCTTCCACCCAGTGGCCCCAGTCCAATCTCACAAATGAGCTGCCTCCAAGCCATATTCCCTTCCAGCACACCCTCCATGACGTCACCAGATGACCTTGCTAAGAAGGAAGCCCAACAAGGTTATCTCTAGCTTAAAAAAAAAAGCCACCACCAACTGTTTCTTCAGTGTTAAAGCCCAAATTCCATAGTGACATAAAAAACACAGCTCTCATCTTTTTTTAAAATAATTTTTAAATAAATTTATTTATTATGTACACAGTGTTTTGATTGCATGTACACCTGCACACCAGAAATCATTATAGATGATTGGGAGCCACCATGTGGTTGCTGGGAATTGAACTCAGGACCTTTGGAAGAGCAGCCAGTGCTCTTAACCGCTGAGCCATCTCTCCAGCCCTCACAGCTCTCATCTTAAATGGAATATGAGTTAACTTATTCTGTAGCTATTTTGAATGAGCACAACCTGAGAATATAGATTTAGGCTGCCCAGTCAGGAGTGGTGGCGCATACCTTTAATCCCAGCACTTGGGAGGCAGAGGCAGGTAGAGCTCTGTGAGTTCGAGGCCAGCCTGATCGACAAAATGAATCCAAATGAATCCAGGACAAGGACAGGCAAGGGTACACAGAGAAACCCTGTCTCAAAAAAAAAAAAAAAAAGATTTAGGCTGCCCAAATTCCATGTCACGAAGTGGAAGCAGTTTTACAGAAAAAATAAAGGCATAAAGAGAGGCTGATACATTGAGCTGGGAGAAGCTTTCTGTATAAGCCCAAAATGTTATCTGTTGACATTCTTAGCTCTTAGATTGGTGGGAACTTGTGCTGCACGTGGATGGCTTCTAAGAGGTTTTTATCTATTATCACAAGGTATTTGTGCAGATACAGAGTAGGACAAGGAATGGCTGTTCCCAAAGGCCACAATTAGCCCAAGATAAAGTAACTAGTCTCCCCCACTAGCTACAAAATTCCAGTCTCAACCACAGTACTGAAATTCCAATGGCTCCATCAGGCTCCACAGACAGACTCCTGCCAGGAGTTTTCTATTGTTGTGGTTGTTCACAGCCAGACACAGCTTCTCTTCAGGAATTTTCCTTCACAATAGCCTGGCAGAAAAAAGGTTCTGGATTTGAGCCCAGCCTGTTTTCCCCAGGCTCCTCTCTTGTTAGCCTACCGCACCCTGCTCCTTCTCAAATCCCCCTGTCTGCAGCTGGAGAGAGAGAGAGAGAGAGAGAGAGAAGGAAGAAGAAGGAGGAGGAGGGAGGGAGGGAGGGAGGGAGGGAGAGCACTCTTACTCTTTGAACCCTTTGTGCTTGGTCAGCTCTCGGATGCCTTTGCTAGTGCTGCTCCCCCTTTCCTGGGATGTGTGATGCTCTTTCCCCTCCCCCCTCCTAGTGAAGGTCTGCAGTTCCTTAATCCCTGGCAGAATTAGCACTTCCCTGGTGAATGTTCTCCACACACCTCAGGCAGAACAGGCTCCTCCTCTGGGCTCCTCATGCCTTTGGGTAATTACTCACTACTGATGCTTAACTCTCTTCTGAACTGGGAGCAACCTGCCAAGGCTGTGAGGAGCTGTCGAAGACTTGCCTGTACCATGTTCACTGTTCTCTCTCCGGGGTCCAACTTATAAGTGATCAATAGATGTTGTTGGATAAATAGAATGATTTCTTGAGCCACAATCAGATTCAACAGATTGGGAGTATATAACCCAGGACTGGAGAGATGATTCAGCAGTCTCTACCAAGGAATGGAGTTTAGTTCCCAGCTCCCAGGACAGGCAGTCACAATTGCCAGCAACTCTAGCCCTAGGGCATGTGATGTCTTCTTCTGGCTTCCCCAGGCACTGTATACACATGCAATTAACCAATCACAGACACACATATATGCTCACAATTTAAAATAACAATAAAAGTAAAATCTTTAAAGGCACATGACCTTTTTGTTAGTTTGTTTTTTGTTTTTCCAGACAAGCCCTGGCTGTCCTGGACTCACTTTGTAGACCAGGCTGGCCTTGAACTCACAGCAATCTGCCTGCCTCTGCCTCCCGAATGCTGGGATTAAAGGTGGGCACGACCACGCCCTGGCAAGACAGGGTTTCTTTATGTAACAGTCCTGCCTGGCTGTCCTGGAACTTGTTCTGCCATGTACCTCTGCCTCCCAAGTGCTGGAATTAAAGGCATGTACTACCACCACCCAGCCCAGAGTTATATTTTGTCGGGGTATTTTTCTCATAGGAACAGAAATGAAACTAGAGAAGCATTTGTATTTTTTAGAGTGGCATTGTGGTTTAAATGACAATGGCCCCCATGGGCTCATATTTGAATGTTTGGTCCCCAATTAGTGGAACTGTTTGGGAAGGATTAGGAGATGTGATCTTATTGGAGGAGGTGTGTCAATAGAGGTGGGTTTTGAGTTTTCAAAAGCCCATGCCAGGCCCACTCTAACACTCTGTCTGCACCTTGTGGGTCAGATGTGAGCTCTCAGCTCCTTCTCCAGCAACCTGCCAGCCTGCCTGGCACCAAGGTCTCCATCATGATGAGAATGGACTAGCAAGTTTCCAAGTCAATGCTTTCTTTTATAGGAGTTGCCTTGGTCGTGATGTCTCCTCAGAGCAATGGAACAGTGACTAAGACAAGCATCCACTGTTATTTCTGCGATCCTTTCTCCCCTGGCCGACCGTGTTTGAATTATGATATCATGGTTCCTCTAATACTGCTGTTCTTAGGAATGGGAGAAGTAAATGAAAAAGACAGAAGGGCCGAGGGAGAAAAATCTCACCCTCCTTAGAGAAGCTGATCCTTGTTCCTCCTACCTAATATTCTTGAAAAACGGACAGACTCTAACCTAAAGATCATCATGAAGGTCTCACAATAGTGACCATTGGCATTTCCTAACAGACGTTTCTTGAAAGATCAAGTCTCCTCTGGTCGCCCTCATGGCATTCGGAAAGCTGAATGATTCTCATTCTCTGTGCCTTTGTCACAGAGGGAAGTCAACGCTTTCCACCAGAACAAGAGATGGGAGCTGCATCCTGCTAATGGACCTTGACAGAGAGTTTTGTTTGAAGTTCACAAGGACATAAATAAAGGGAGGAGAGTAAACATGACCTTGATGAAAGGGAAAGGAGAGCCACAGCGGAGTCCTTGCCTGCCATCATTTCCAAGATCTGTACTTAAAGCCTTGCATGTAAACCAGTGCAGAGCTAAATGTATGAGTTGTAAATGCAGCACATAACCACATCAGTCAAGGTTTCCTCTGGAGACAGGCGGGATGGACAAGCCTGGGCAGGTAGAAGTAGGTGGAGTCAAGAATTAGTAAGGGATTGTGCAGACATTTCCACATTTCACATGATTGTGGGTTCATTCACTCTCTGGAACTCTAAGCAAGTCCCAACTAAATGCTTTCTCTCTCTCTCTCTCTCTCTCTCTCTCTCTCTCTCTCTCTCTCTCTCTCTCTCTCTCTTGTTTTTCTAGACAGGGTTTTTCTGTGTAGCCTTGGCTGTCCTGGACTCACTTGTGTAGACCAGGCTGGCCTCGAACTCACAGGGATCCACCTGCCTCTGCCTCCTGAGTGCTGGGATTAAAGGCATGCACCACCATCACCCGGCTAATGCTTTCTTTTATAAGCTGCCTTGGTCATGGTATCTCCTCACAGTGACCGAACAGTGACTAAGACAAGCATCCATTGATATTTTTGTGATCCCTTCTCCCCTGGCCAACTTTGCTTGAATTGTGAGATGGCGATTCATCTAATACTGCTGTTTTGGCAATGGAAGAAAGCTGGCATGGTAGTGACACCCCATCTACTCAAGACCCATCCCTTGCTGTCCTGGACCTCCAGTTGAAAGCACAGGAAGGCACCAGGCTACAGTTTAAGCCGTGTGTGGTGCATATCACTGACTTTCCTGTGCCTTGTACACTGTTTAGCTGTTGCTCAGTCCACTTTCCTCCCTCAAGTAGTGATGATGACAATCAAAATTTCCACATGTTTAATGGACGCAAACTCACTCCCAGTTGAGAACCTAAAATTCACTGGATGAGGTGGCGCACACCTTGAATCCCAGCATTTGAGAGGCAGAGGCAGGCCTCTGCCATCATCTCACAGAAGTCTGTGAGTTCGAGACCAGCCTGGCCTATAAAAAGGGTCCAGGACAGCCTGGGATGTTACATAGAGAAAGAGAGAGACAGAGACAGAGAGAGAACCTACAATTCTAAACATTCAGTAGTGAAACTATAAAATGTAAAGCTCTACAGCTCCTGTTCCAAGATGGATATAGACTTTGGGTGTGGCTAATTTTGGTGTGTGTGTGATTTTTTTATTTGCAAGAGTCTTTTGTTGTTGTTGTTTTGTTTTTGTTTGTTTTTCGAGACAGGGTTTCTCTGTATCGTCCTGGCTGTCCTGGACCCTCTTTGTAGACCAAGCTGGCCTCCAACTCACAGAGATCCATTTGACACTGCCTCCACTAGTGCTGAGGTTATAGTCAGGCCTGACTGCAAGAGTGTTTTATATTTTTTAGTTTATTTTATTAAAATTTATTTTAATTTTTGAATTATAAAGACCTACCAGTGGACAGCCATGAAGGTAACTAATATCATTCTGCTATTTGCACAGTTTTGTTTGTCATTTTGGTCCTAGATTCACTTTGTAGACCAGGCTGGACTCACAAAGAGCCACCTGCCTCTGCCTCCCAAGTGCTGGGATCAAAGGTGTGCACCACCATGCCCTGCTTTATATTTATTTATATTAAAAAATTTTGATTTTAACAGATGAAGGCACTGTGTCCAGTCCACACAACAGTAAATAAGAGACACCAGGACTCAGGTAAGCAAGTTCCCTCTGTGCAGTGGTTCCTAAGAAGGCTAGACTTCCCAAAGATAGAGTAAGCCACAAGTGTGCCTATTTTCTCTTGTGTTCTCACAGTTCCCAAAGCATGCTAGGTGAATGGAATCCCCAAAATGCTCTGTATCAGAATCTTCCTAAGCATCACCATTTGTAGTGATTAAGTATGGGTTTGTGTACATAGAGTAGACAAATTCTTAAACTCCCCTGAGGGTTTTGTGATATAAGATCAGCCTGAGTCGCCGGGCGTGGTGGCGCACACCTTTAATCCCAGCACTCGGGAGGCAGAGGCAGGTAGATCACTGTGAGTTCAAGGCCAGCCTGGTCTACAAAGGGAGTCCAGGACAGCCAAGGCTACACAGAGAAATCCTGTCTCAAAACAAACAAACAAACAAACCAACAAACAAAAAAGATCAGCCTGAGTCAATTCGGGAGGAGTCCTTTGCCATGCATGCATTGAGTGTCTCCTGTATGCCTGCCACCATTCTAGGATCTGAGGTGTCCAACATGCACAGGGTCCCACCCTGTGAGGGGAGCCCTTGATATGGACTGCCACATACATGAAATCCAGATTATTCTATGGAGCAGACACACAAAGTCAGGTGGAAGAGAGTTGCTCAGTCAGCGGGATAAGCTGTCCTTAGCTGCTGATGTGAGCTGAGGCTTCAGTACAAAGACTTTAGGCATCCTGGTAAGAAATTGTTTGTTCTGCTAACAGTGGGAAAGTACAGGAAGGTGCCCAGCAGGGGAAGGACAATATTGATTAATGCCTTTGAAACAGACCCTTTACTTCCATGTGGGGGAGGGCAGATAGGACAGGTTGAGAAGGCTCTCACGTGACACATGAACAATGGTGTATCAAGTAGGTTGGAGAGGTGATGTATGATAGATGTGGGCTGGTGTAATGACTTGTTGGAAGCATGTGTGAGCCTTGAAGTGTTGGAGAGAGACACCAGCTCTGGATGAAGAGAGGCAGAAGTGTGGGGTGCTTGAGACTCAGAAAAGCTATTGAGACCAGCAGGAGGTAAAGACACAGTGACTAATAACAGAAACCAGGAAATGCCAGAATCCTGTGCACCTGTTTTTATTGTGAAGCAGGCTACCAGCCAAGAAGTAGGGCATTGTGTACCTTCTTGGAGCATCATGTCCAGGCAGCCTCTAGAACTTCCAGCTTTGTGAACAATGCAGCCCATGAGCCAAGGGTAGACTATGAGAGGCCAGAACCTGTGTAGCCTTTTCCCTCTTCTGTGGGTGATGCCTCTAACACCAAGTAGGCATGTCCAACCTGTGGACAGTATAGCATGATGTTGTCCTCTCCAAGGTATACTTTTAGGAATTGCACAATCCCATTACAAAAAAAGAATTGCAAAATATTTCACAATGGTTTGCTTCTTGTTTGTTTTTCCCCTGGTTTGGTTTGGTTTGTTTTTTCAAAACAGGGTCTCTCTGTGTAGCCCTAGCTATCCTCAACTCTTTGTAGAGCAGGCTGGCCTTGAACTCACAGAGATCCAACTGCTTCTGCCTCCCGAGTGCTGGGATTAAAGGCATGTATTTTTGAGACAAAGTCTCTCTGTGTAACAGCCTTGGCTGTCCTGGAACTCACTCTGTAGACCAGGCTGGCCTTGAACTCACAAAGATCCACCTGCCTCTTCCTCCTGAGTGCTTGGATTAAAGGCGTTCGCCACTATGTCTGGCTCATTTGCATTTTCTAGCCTATATCGTTCTCATATTAATTTTGTCTTCAGTAGCCTCTTGTAGCTTTTTTTTTTCAAAACAGGGTTTCTCTGTGTAGACTTGGCTGTCCTGGACTTGCTTTGTAGACCAGACTGGCCTCGAACTCACAACGATCCGCCTCCCTCTACCTCCCGAGTGCTGGGGATTAAAGTCATGTGCCACCACACCCAGCTGCCTCTTGCAGTTTAATATTGCACACACATCCTTATTTAATAAATACTTATTAAATGAATGCTATTTATTAGCTTCTGTAGTAGAGGCTAGAAAGACAGAAAAAAAATTTTTTTTTTCTTCCCAAGATTTGTTAGTGGTTGCCAGACTGTAGAAGCAAGTCACTAAAACGCAAAGAAAGAGCACTATAATCAAGATGAGTTCAAAACACTGCACACTAAATTTTAGTTTACATTTTATTAAGTAAAGAAACCATCGCTGGGCAGTGGTGGTGCACGCCCAGCACTTGGGAGGCAGAGGCAGGTGGATCGCTGTGAGTTCGAGGCCAGCCTGGTCTACAAAGTGAGTCCAGGACAGTCAAGGCTACACAGAGAAACCCTGTCTCGAAACCTCCCCAACACTCCCCCCACCCCCCCACCCCCCCATCCCCCCACCCCCCCACCCCCATCCCCCCAACCCCCCCCCCTCAAAAAAAGAAAGAAACCATGTATCCACCATTAACATGTGAATCGAGATTGTTAATGTTGTCTTTACCTATTTCAAGAAAGTTCCATACTCATTGGCAAGGGTTTTCAGTTTTTTAGGAAGTTAATGCCAACCTTTTCCTATTTCTTATGTTGGGTTGCCACCTGGTGGAAAGACTGTGTAGACTCCTCAACACTTTTTTTTAATCTCTTGGAATTCCATCTTCTGGCTTATTATGCTTTTGTAAATAGGGCTTCCTCTGTATTTCTCATGTTAGATTACAGCCTTATGGAATTTCTGTGGCACTATAAGACATTTCTTTTTATATATCAAAATGCCTCCTGAGGAATTTATCATGGCAGAGCAGGTCTTTTTAGTATGAGACAGGCCCAAAACAGATTTCATGTAATTGGACATACATGTTTCAGTCTTACTACAGTTGTGATGCCCCCTAGTGGAGTTTGTCTTCAATTGCACAACAGAGAATATTTTCCCCCTATTATACTGGGTAGACTGCCACCTAGCCATCTTGTCAGAAATCAGTGATATTTTCCCTGTAATTCAGTTTGAGTACTCCCACAGTGGAATTCATCTGTGTGGGATTATTATGTCATTACAGAACAGATTTTTTTCCTTATACAAGTTTACAGATTGTAAGTTGAGCATGTGATAGATAGAAAATGCATTGGGGGGTATTACTCAGTAGGTAAGAGTGCTTGCTATGTAACCAGGAGGACCTAAGTTCAAATCCCCAGAACTCATGTAAAAATCTGAGTGTGACTATGCCCATATCTTCACCCCCAGCTATGTGAGGAGCAGAGACAGGAGGATCACTGGGACTTGCTGGCTGCCAAGCTAGCCCTGGGTACAGTGAGAAACCCTGTTTGGAGGGATAAGATGGGGAGTAATAAATCAGGATGCCCAAAATCCTCTTCTAGCCTCTGAATATAAGGCACACCCCCAACACACACACACACACACACACACACACACAGAGGGGGGTGGCAGGAGACTTAGTAACTGAGCTACTGATCAGCCTACCTATGCAACACATTGCAAAGTACTGGCTCCTTTTGTGATCTCACAGCAGGGCTGGTTGGGAGTTCTTTGTTTGCTTTTTGAGACAGGGTTTCTCTGTGTAGCCTTGACTGTCCTGGACTCACTTTGTAGACCAGGCTGGCCTCGAACTTACAGTGACCCACCTGCCTCTGCCTCCCAAGTGCTAGGATTACAGGTGTGCGCCACCACGCTGGGTGTCTATGATTTCTTTCAATTTTACTTTTAGAGTAGGGAAGTTTGAGAGAAGGAAGGACACAAAAAGCTCCCATCTCGTTCATTTATTCTAAGTAATCTGTCACTATTGAAGGACCAAATTTATTTATCAAGCCAACTAATTTTTTGGGGGGGAGTACCGACTCTAGGATTTGGAGATTTACAAATACTATCCCATACAGTGAAACAACAATAACAAGGACCCATAAACCAACCAACCAACCCACTGCTAATATTTGATCAAAAGGTACCATGAATGCTTTGGAATGCCCTCAGAAAGCAAATGTTTCAAGTCTCCACAGCTCTTCCAAACGGCAACAATGATAGGAACATACGGGAAAAACCTGAGCTATGTGGGAAGATAAAATTTCAGGAATGCATTGTCAGTGGTTGGCCAAATGCAGAGTCCCTGGTAGGCAGCATCAGCACAAATGAAAATTGCCGGCTTCCCTCCCCATAAGGAAGCAAGCAGACGCCTGCAAACTTTTCCAAAGTTCTCCAATAGCTGGAGTCCAGTCTGAGAACCGATCATGGACTCTTGAATCTTTGGCAGCTGAACTAAGTAGCTCTCTCTCATCAGCACTGTAATAGAGAAGCATTTGTTCTGCATCAGCTGGGTAATCTCATCAGGTTCCACTCTAACACTAGGGAGAAAGAACTCCCAAACTGAAGTCGGGCGGTGGTGGCGCACACCTTTAATCCCAGCACTTGGGAGGCAGAAGCAGGTGGATCTCTGTGATTTCGAGGCCAGCCTGGTTTACAAAGTGAGTCCAGGACAGCTAAGGCTACACAGAGAAACCCTGTCTCGAAAAACCAAAAAAAAAAAAAAAAAAAAAAAAAAAAGAATAAATCGTAGGCAAAGTTCTGTCAAAGTTTTTCACTGAGGCAGGTACATACTTTGCCACACATCCTGTTCCAGTAAGGGAGGTAAGACTTTCTTCTGCCCTTGTGGCACCTGACTAGGTTGAAGTGCTGATTCAAGGCCCACTCAGTCATGTGACAGAGTCTTCTATAAGAACAGACATGAAGTCACAGCTCTAGGGCCTTAGACCCCTAGATTGCTTTACTCTGTTCATACAGGGGTAAAAATCCCTCAGAATTCTTGTCCACTGCATCTCCCGAACACCACTTACCCACTAAAACCTATTCCTATCATATCTTAGATGAATCAATAATTCCTCTGGTACAAGCATAAGGACCAGAGTTCTGATCCCCACCCCTCTAAACGTCTAATGTGGCTACATGCTCCTATGATACTAGTGATGGAGGCGGGGAAGCTGGGGACAGGAAGACTCCTAAAACTATGTGGTCAGATGGTAGGTTAGGCAATCCGTGAGCTCCAGGTTCAGGGAGCGAGCCTGTCTCAAAAAACAAGGTAGAGAGCAATTGAGCAAGATACATCCATCAACCTCTGGCTTCCACAGGCACACACATGGGCGAGAGTGAGTGTGAGTGCATGAACATGTACACACCACACCCAGGCATGTGCATGTAGGTATGTGCCCATACACACACACACACACACACACACACACACACAGAGAGAGAGAGAGAGAGAGAGAGAGAGAGAGAGAGAGAGAGAGAGAGAGAGAGAGAGAGAGATGGCTTTCACTGTCCAGGCTGACTGTCCCTGTCCCTGTCTCTCTCCTTGTCCCTGTCCAGAGAAGCCAAATGCCTCAACACTATGCCAGCCAGCTTCCTCTCTCCATTGGCCCCACTTCTTTTGATTTTCTAAGACAGGGTTTTTCTGTGTAGCCTTGGCTGTCCTGGGCTCACTTTGTAGACCAGGCTGGTCTTGAACTCACAAAGATCCATCTGCCTCTGCCTCCCGAGTGCTGGGATTAAAGGCGTGCGCCACCACCACCCGGCTGTACTAGCTATTTTTAATGTCACCTTGGCACAGCCTGCATCATTTGGGAAGAGAGGATCACAAATGAGAAAATGCCCCCACCAGATTAGCCTGCTACCAAGCCTATAGAGCATTTTCTTGATTGATGATTGATGTGGGAGGGCCCATCCCACTATGGGTTTTGCTACTCCTCCGGGACAGGTGGTCCTGGGATGCTATTAGAAGACAAGCTAAGTGGGCTGTGAGGAACAGTGTTCCCCCATGGTGCTTTCTTCAGTTCCTGGTTTGAGTTCATGCCCCGACTTTCTAGATGACGGACTACAAGTTGTAACAAACCCTTTCCTCCTCAAATTGCTTTGGTTTATCACAGAAACCCTAACTAAGACACCTTCATTCACTGAGCAATTACTCTTGAACCACTCCTTATGATTCAGTCTCTTAAGGAGCAGGAGACAGTGGCTAATTGGCAGTGTCCCCGTGCTCCTGTAGAACTTGTGATGTGGCAGCAAGGGAAGTGGTAGCAGTTATCAAATGTATCAGTCATTATATATGTTAGCTCACTTAAGTTATGTTATGGAGGGTAAGGAGCTTGTAGTCCCAGGTCATGCTGGGCAACTTGGACAAAGAAGTATTTCTTTCTCACAGCACTGGAGTTTGGGAGGTCTAAGGTCAAGCAACTAAGGGCTACCTCCCATCACACAGGGATTACATAATGTTGCATGCCCTTCTCATTTTGGTCTTGTTCTCCTATCATGCAAGCCATGGCTGATTAGCCTGGCCTGAAGTTACTTTCTCAATAATTTTTGCTGGGCTTATTCCCAAGCCGAACTAATCTTTGGAAACTTAGAAACAGGGCTGCGGAGAGACAGCCTAGTAAGCTGGACTCTGGAACCTGTCCACTTGGTCTCAAATCCCCAGCTCAACCACTTTCTAGCTATATGACCTTGGGCAGTTTGCTTAACCTTTCTATTTCATTGTCTTTTATTTTTATTTATTTATTTTATTTTTGGTTTTTCAACACAGGGTTTCTCTGTGTGTTAGCCTTGGCTGTCCTGGACTCGTTTTGTAGACCAAGTTGGCCTCGAACTCACAGCGATCGATCCACCTGCCTCTGCCTCCCGAGTGCTGGGATTAAAGGCATGTGCCACCACGCCCGGCTCCTCGTCTTTTAACAATGTAATGACAGCGTTCATTTCCTAGAGCTTTCATGAAGCTAGCATGAGTTAACATTTGTCAAGTCTAATGCTTGGCCCTTAATGTGCCCTATACTAGAATTTTGTTACTTAAATAAATATATAGGTCCTTGGGGCTCTTGGTGGGGGAACCTCTGTCTTTCAGATGTAGCTTGGGAATGAGTTAGTTGGGCACTTGGCTGATTTAAGGATTAACTCTGTTCCTGTGGAGGAGGGCTTCATGATGGGAGGCAGTGCTGCCCCAAAGCCACTTCTACCAATGGAGAGAGGAAGCTGGCTGGCATAGTGTTGAGGCATTTGGCTTCTCTGGACAGGGACAAGGAGAGAGACAGGGACAGGGACAGGGACAGTCAGCCTGAACAGTGAAAGCCCTCTGTCTCTCTGTCTCTCTGTCTCTCTGTCTCTGTCTCTGTGTCTCTGTCTCTGTGTCTGTCTGTCTGTCTCTCTCTCTCTCTCTCTCTCTCTCTCTCTCTCTCTCTCTCTCTCTGTGTGTGTGTGTGTGTGTGTGTGTGTATGGAAACACACTTGCATGCACATGCCTGGGTGTGGTGTGTACATGCTCATGCACACACACTCACTCTCGCCCATGTGTGTGCCTGTGGAAGCCAGAGGTTGATGGATGTATCTTGCTCAATTGCTCTCTACCTTGTTTTTTGAGACAGGCTCACTCCCTGAACCTGGAGCTCACTATGTGGTCATCTGACCACATAGTTTTAGGAGTCTTCCTGTCCCCAGCTTCCCCGCCTCCATCACTAGTATCATAGGAGCATGTAGCCACATTAGACGTTTAGGGGGGTGGGGATCAGAACTCTGGTCCTTAAGCTTGTATAGCAAGATGCCCTTTCCTCCTGAGCCATCACTCCATCATCATCCATACTTCTCATATGACTTTAAAATGGTCCCTTTGGACATTCCTGGGGTGAAAACCTGCGTGAGGAGTATGAGGATTTTCTGGGAATACAAAAGTGCTTGCTAAGTGAATGGAGGGACAATTATGTCCGTAATGTGCTTTGTCTGGGATTTGCCAGGCATTATCTACCACTGCAGAAAAATCCTATAACCAACAGCAAGGCTTTGAGGGATATTTGCGTCACAGAGATAACATCCCAGGTCAGTCTACCCTCACAGCTATTAGAGCCACATTGACTGTATGTTTATAGTCACTTTTCAAGCCCACAGATTTGTTTATAACAAGTGGCTTTCATTTCTTCATATTACAGCTTTTTAAAAGTCTATCCCCGGCTGGGAGTGGTGGTGCACGCCTTTAATGCAAGCACTGGGGAGGCAGAGGCGGGTGGATCACTGTGTTCGAGGCCAGCCTGGTCTACAAAGTGAGTCCAGGACAGTCAAGGCTACACAGAGAAACTCTGTCTCAAAAAACCAAAAACAAACAAACAAACAAACAAACAAACAAAAAAGCCAGGCATGGTGGCACACACCTTTAATTCCAGCACAGGGGAGGCAGAGGTAGGCAGATCTCTGTGAGTTCAAGGTCAGGCTGGTGTACAAAGGGAGTTTCAGGACAGCCAGGGCTATTACAGACAGAAAAACCAAACACAAACAAACAAAACAAAAACAAAAACAAACAAAAAACAAAAACAAAATCCCACCACCACCACCAACAACAACAAATAAACACAAATCCAAAAAACCAAAACAAACCAAAAACCTAACACAGAAGGAATGTTAGCCATTGCATGCAGTGTTAGCCATTGCATGAGCAAAGCCTTCAGCAGCTTCACCGCTGTTGTAGGTAGCAAGTGCCCGAACAACTGACTATGAACATTTTAAACTTAACTAGACATAATAGTTTAGTCATTGACATCTGATGTGTGAATTGCTGCTTTTCTAAATGAAAAAAGAAATCCACATACGTAGACAGCCACTGGCTGCTACATACCAATCACTGCCTGTCACAACAACCATGTAGTAGCTTATCTTATTGCTTCGGTTTGAAGACTACAAACAACCCCAGAGATGCCACCATTGCTGCAATGTTTTAAAGTTCCTTCCAGACATCTTATCACCCACCACAGAATCATCAGTGTGTGGGAGTTGCAGTAGGGCTTAGTGGTAGATGACTTGTCAAGCATGCAGCATGCATGAGCACAAGAAAACACAAAGCGAGCCGGACGCGGTGGTACACGCCTTTAATCCCAGCACTCGGGAGGCAGAGGAAGGTGGATTGCTGTGAGTTCGAGGCCAGCATGGTCTACAAAGTGAGTCCAGGAAAGCCAAGGCTACATAGAGAGACCCTGTCTCGAAAAACCAGAAAAAGAAAAAAAAGAAAACACAAAGCGTAAAAGTCAGCACACACCAGTATGTACCTGTAGAAGGTTAGGGCTCCTTTGAAAATCACTTTAAAAGCATTTTCACATGGTTAAAAGTCTTTTAATACCTTCAAACATCCAGTCAGTGATTGCCCAATGTAGTTGATAAATACCTATCATACACTCCTTTTGTTTGAGGTATCCAAACAAGAGAGACACATTCATTATATGTGATTCATAACCCCCTCTTTTTGGTTTTTTGAGACAGGATTTCTCTATGTGGCCCTGGCTGTTCTGGACTCTTAGACCAGGCTGGCTTCAAACTCACAGAGCTCCATCTGCCTCTGCCTCTCTCCCGAGTGCTGGGATTAAAGGAGTGGGCCACCCCTGTCCGGCAAACATATATATTTTTAAGGCTGACCACTTGATATTGGATAACGAATTAGGGTGCTCATCCCCGGGAAGGACTAACTCCCCCTTCTTTCAGCACTCATCGATTGCTTGTAGCTGGTCATCGCAGGTGTGTCCCTAAATCTAGCTGAGGTTATCAGTGTGCAGGTCTTGTTTGGGCAGCCACATTGTTGAGACATCATTGGTGTTGAGACGTCACTGGTGAGGCTCTGCTGTCATACTTGAAGACACGCACAACAGACTTACTGATCTTCTGGCCTTTAGATTCTTCCTACTCCCTCTTCTCCAGTCTTCCCAGAACCTTAGAGTAGGGATTGTGTTGTAGATCTATCAAGTCACTTGTATCCTGCATTTAGATCATTATGCTTTTCTTTCTTTCTTTCTTTCTTTTCTTTTTCTTTCTTTCTTTCTTTTTTTTTTTTGAAACAGGGTTTCTCTGTGCATTATGCTTTTCTTTTAGGGACTCTGCTGTGAAAGGGAGCTTCTTTGGTGAGGGGTAAGAGCCACATGTATTTCCTGCACCTTTTTTTTTTGTTTGTTTTTTTTGAGATAAGGTTTCTTTGTGCAGCCTTGGCTGTCCTGGACTCACTTTGTAGACCAGACTGGCCTCGAATTTACAGTGATCCACCTACCTCTGCCTCCCGAGTGCTGGAGTGCTGGGATTAAAGGCGTATGCCACCACGCCCGGCCTGCACTTAAAAAAAAAAAACAACTGGAAGACTCCACCGTCTTTGGTTGGTGAGGGCTGAGTGCATTCCCCTCTTGGGTTGGACGCTAGAATACTTCACAAGAACTGCGGCCACTTCATCTCCTGGCAATCAGAAAGGACGAACCATGAGCTGAGCTCCTAGTTCTCGATGTGATGCCATGTTCTAAAGTTCCTCCACAATATTAAGGGTTGTGAGGCAGAGGCATTAAAGCACCTAAACCTTTTATGGTAATGAAAAAGAAGGATGAGATCTGGTGCCCTCTTCTGGCGGGCTGGTGTACATGCAGGCAGAGCGCTGTATACACTGAAGAGGAAAAAGAGGAAGAGGAAGAGGAGGAGGAGAGGAGGAGAAGAAGAGGAGGAGGAGAAGAAAAGAAAAAGAGGAGGAGGAGGAGAGGACGAGGAATAGAGGAGGAGGAGGAGGAGGAGGAGAACAAGAAGAAAGAATGAACGACTCCTCATCAACCAATTCTCTGCCTTCCTGTGAGTGTGAGTAGGAAGGCAGAGAAAAGCTGCAACTCTTGTTCTTACCAGTTGTCAGAATTATTGATCTGATCTTTGCTTCTAGGACTTTCGAAGGGATATAGTTAAGACCACTCCACTTTGATTTCTTGGAGCATGTGTTTATAACTCTTCTTTTATCCTGAAAATCATAGTTTCTAATGACAGTTTTGAAACTGGATCTCATGTTGCCTAGCTGGTCTCTAACACACTATTGTCTTTTTGGTTTTTCGAGACAGGGTTTCTCTGTGTAGCCTTGCCTGTCCTGGACTCCCTTTGTAGACCAGGCTGGCCTCGAACTCACAGAGATCCACCTTCCTCTGCCTCCCAAGTGCTGGGATTACAGGCATGTGCCATCACACCAGGCCCCACGCTGTTGTCACTAGTTGAAGATGAGCTTGAACTTCTCATCTTCCTGCCTCCAACTTCCAAGTTCTGGGATTATAGGCTTGAACAATCATGCTGGTTTTATGTATTCCTGGGAATTGAACCCAGGGCTTTTGTATCACAGCAACCTCTCTATTACCAGTGAGCTATATTCTCAGCCAGTCCCCAATGACATTAACGTAATTATATGCACTGTGTGTATGTGTGTGTATGTGTGCACGCACGCTCGCTCATGAATGCGTGCTCACGCGCATGCTCACATTTGAATGCCTATCTATATATAGCTTCTGAGAATAACACTGATGGGCCTGGGGTCACCTGAGATTCAATCACCAGCACCAATAATCAAATCCAATGGGATACCACCCTTAGACAAAGAACTATTGGCAACTAATGGCTTCTGAGAGGGAGAAAACTTGGCCTTTCCCAAGGATAAGACGCCTAATTGGTTATCTACTACAAAGTGGTCATCCTAAAATCACACACACACAAGCCACAATAAATGGACTCATCAGCTTGTATTTTTTGCATATATTTAACAATGATAATAAAAAAGAAAGAGAAGACATGAGAATGGTTGGAGGGAGGACAGTGAAGGAGGAGGAAAATGATACATATATACATGTATATATGTATCGTATATATAATACATATCTATTCATCGTGTATGTATATAAACACATATACATATATGTGTATACACACACACACACACACACACACACATCCTTTTTTTTTTCCGAGACAGGGTTTCTCTGTGTAGCCCTGACTGTCCTGGATTCCCTTTGTAGACCAGGTTGGTGTTGAACTCACAAAACTGGGTGCGGTTGTGTATGGCTTTAATCCAAGCACTTGGGAGGCAGAGGCAGGTGGATTTCTGAGAGTTCAAAGCTAGCCTCATCTACAAAGAGAGTTCCAAGACAGCCAGGACTATTATTACACCAAAAAACCTTACTTTGAAAAGCCAAAAATAAAAAATTTCAACAAAAACATAATTACTGCAGGGCATGGTAGTGGATGCCTTTAATCCCAGGACTCGGGGAGGCAGAGGCAGGTGGATTGCTGTGAGTTCAAGGCCATCCTGGTCTACAAAGAGAGTCCAGGACAGCCAAAGCTACACAAAGAAACCTTGACTCAAAAATCAAGCAACAAAGAACAAACAAATAAAAAAGAACTTGAAGGAGATTTGCAAAAGAAAAGTGAAAACCCAAAAACATCCAGTATCTCTAAATGTCCAGGGAAGTCCACCATAAACTGATGAGTGCTGTGGGAGAGATTAGAAAACAAACTCCCTTGTTTGCAATTTCATTCAAGATGAAGGAGCCCTCCTTGCTCAAGAATTTCTCTTCCTCACATTCCTGCCTTGGCAATCCTTTCATCTCTCTGACCTCCGCTATATAGACTAGGCCCCTTTTTGTATGTTTTAGCACATATATTGTATTCCATAGTTTTTTTTGGGGGGTGCGGTTTTCAATACAGGGTCTCTCTGTGTAGCCTTGATTGTCCTGGACTCCCTTTGTAGATCAAGGTGGCCTCGAACTCATGGTGTTGTATCCCATAGTTAACCACCACAGTTACAATCTGGCTCCACTTGCTACAGTGTTACAAAGCATCTCTCACTTTCGATTTCTGCGCCTGTATGCCTGTGCTTGTGGGCCTGTGCATGTGTACATCAGAGAACACATTACTGGAGTCAGTTCTTTCCTTCTACAAGTGGGTTCCAGGGATTGAATCTATGTCCTCAGACTTGGTGGCAAATGTCTTTACCTGTCGAGCTGTCACAGACATGAGGACAAGTTTGTAGAGTCTTTCCTGACAAAGTTCCAGAGACCTCTGACTGTCCAGCATGATCTCTAAACATCCAGAATAGCTGTTGAGGCTTTGCTTAATAAAGTTCCAAAGATCTCTGGCTGATCACCACTGCCCTTAAATATTATAAATGCTCCAGGTGTAATTTTGCCTAAAAATCTGCTTTTTTGTCTAAAACTGTCTTTCTGTTTCTCAGCCCTAATGAAATTCACGCAGGGAAAACTTTCTCCCCAGCAGAGAATGTTGTAAGAAGGCATCTGGACAAAGGCTCCAGACAATGATAAGCGGCTGGGCTCTGACTGTGAGCAACCAAGCAGAAACTGGCAAGAAAGTTAGGAGCTTGATATAACAGTACCTGGCTAGACACTGTTAGCTGTAGAAAAGTTTCTTTAGGGTCTGCTTTGAGAACAGCAGAAGGTGGGCCTGGAACGTCATGCTTTACAGATACTCTACAATGAAGGACCCCTTGGCAGTTAGCCTAGGCTTAGATAGCATACCTGTTGGTTTGGGACTGGGAGTAAGTCAAGTGTGTTCTTTATTAGAGAACATTTAGCTCAAGCTATGTTGCTGTAACAATCATGTAAACACAATGACTTTAGCCCAGGGGGATTTATTTTTCTTTTCCTTCTTTCTTCTTTCTTTCTTTCTTTCTTTCTTTCTTTCTTTCTTTCTTTTTGGTTTTTTTGAGACAGGGTTTCTCTGTGTAGCCTTGACTATCGTGCACTCGCGCTCTGTAGACCAGGCTAGCCTCGAACTCACAGCGATCCTCCTGCCTCTGCCTCCCAAGTGCTGGGATTAAAGGTGTGCTGCACCACCACCACCACCACCACCACCACCATCACCACCACCACCGCCGCCGCCACCAGGCTACCCAGGGGAATTTATGATTAAACTCTCCTGAGTATTGTTTAAGAAATAATAATCAGAGCCGGGCGTGGTGGCGCACACCTTTAATCCCAGCACTCAGGAGGCAGAGGCAGGTGGATCACTGTGAGTTCGAGGCCAGCCTGGTCTACAAAGCGAGTCCAGGACAGCCAAGGCTACACAGAGAGACTCTGTCTCGAAAAACCAAAAAAAAAATATAATAATAATAATAATAATCAGGTCATGGTGACCATTGTTTGGAAATTGATTGGTGTTTGCTGTATGCTTTATTGTAGGTTATACAGAACTGTTTGTATTTCCTTGTTAGACTGTTCTCTTGTTTTGTTGACTTTTAAATGCTCTGTTGATTGTAAAAGATGAGAAAAATCATGATGTAGTCTGTAATGAAAAAAAAACTGAGCTGGGCTGTGGTGGTGCATGCCTTTAATCCCAGCACTTGGGAGGCAGAGGCAGGTGGATCTCTGTGAGTTTGAGGCCAGCCTGGTCTACAAAGAGAGTCCAGGACAGCCAGGTATACACAGAGAAACCCTGCCTCGAACAAACAAACAAACAAAAAACAAACAAACAAAATTGAACTTCACTTTAAATAAAGTACTGGTGATGACCCAAGGAGTCACAGAGACAGACAGTAAGCATGTGAGAGAGACAAAAAGTAAGCTAGTAGCAGAGAGCACGTAACAGAGACAGAACAGTAAGAAAAAGCAAACAACATAGAGAGACAAAAAAAAAAAAAAAAAAAAAAAAAAAAAAAAAAAAGACAAGTTCTCCTGGGTTTTAAGACCTTCAGTTTATACTGAATATGTCTGGGTCTAGTATTTCTTTTTTCCTCCATTCCTCAAATTCTCCTCAACAGCTGGTTGCTTTAACCAGTAGTTCCCCAAGGGTTGATTTCCTTTAACCAGCTGTTCACCATCTGCTAAATTCTCCCTACCGTGGATCCACTAAGACTTTCTCTTTTCTCCTCTTTACTGTTCCTGGAGCTGGTCTTGATGGCCTTGGCTTTGTAAGTTCTGTAATTTTTGCAAAGAAAAGAGTGTAACAAAAACACTCTAGTTATTAAAACACTGGTTCTCTTATTTTTCCATGGAATTTTCTCTAAGGCATTAACCTTTGTAATGACAAATTTCCTGTTGGAAGATATTTTGGGATAATGCAAAGGTCTTGTTTCTCATTTTTCTTTTATTTTTCCCATTCGGTTTTTAGCATCTATTGATAATTCTACTTGCAATGGTGACTATGTCTTTACCAAGTGGTGCCTCCCACCCATCAGTCCGTGTATATTTGTGTGTACACATGCATGTGGAAGTCAAAGGTTGATGTCAGGTGTCTTCCTCATTTACTCTTCATCTAATATTTTTGAGGCAGGGTCTTTTACTTCTCCTGAAGATTACCAATTAGCTAGGCTGACTAGAAAGTGCTGGGGACCCTCTTGTCCCTGCCTCTCCAGCACTAGGATTACAGGTACCAGTGGCTGTGCCCCATTATTTTCAGCATCCCTTTCACAATAATTAATTGGAATTCTACTGTAAGGAAATGTTGCACCTTTCTCTTATTCACTTATGTATTCGTGAAGGATTTGAGGCTATCTCTTTCCTGTGGGTTCTAATGTATTGCTATCAGCACTTATTTCATCCTTCATCCTCTGTGGATGAGAGAATAGCACAGAGCAGGTGACCAAGCTGCCAATTCCGGGAAGAGGTGACAAATTAGCCAAAGCATTTGAGGGACCTTACAAAAACTTTTCGGCACTTTCCCTTTCATGTTGTATTGACCACGGAGATCATAAATTCAAGTATTAGAGTACTTTTTATCATAGGTTCCCAAGTGACCTCATAGAAATGGTACCTGTCCAATCCATTTGAGTGGAAAAGTCAACTGCTGTTTCTTGTCAAGGCAATATAAATATCCTCCACTGTGGCTAATACAGTCTAAACTTTGAGAAATCATCATCTGCACTTTTCCCTTGTTCTCATAAAGTCTTGTTCCTAATCTTTTTTGTTCCAGGACAGGGTTTCTCTTGGCTGTCCTGAACTTGCTTTGTAGACCAGGAAGGCCTTGAACTCACAGTGATCTGCCTGCCTCTGCCTCCTTGGGTGCTGGGATTAAAGGCATGCGACATCACAACGGGCTTTTTTTTTTTTTTTTTTTTTTTTTTTTTTTTTTTTGGCTTTTCAAGACAGGGTTTCTCTGAGTAGCTTTGACTGTCCTAGACTCGCTTTGTAGATCAGGTTGACCTCGAACTCACAGTGATCTGCCTCCTGAGTGCTGGGATTAAAGGCGTGCACCACCATGCCTGGTTTGTATCCTAATCTTAATGGTGTTTTGAGTAACAACAACACACAGGAGATTCAGGATTCTGCCTTTCCCCAAGCATAGCGGACAGATGAGTGAGTTGCTTTTCTATTACTGGGTCCCCCACAAAAAGAAGTAAGCTAACAGAAAATCAAAAGAACAAATAAGTGCTAAGGCAAACTCTTGTATTTCTATGGTCAATTACTAATATTTGCTTTTATGTACTCATCTTTATTTTTTGAGATAGTTTCACTAAGTAGCTGAAACTTGCCTTGAAGTAATTAGTCATCCTGGCTTCCAACTCTGGCTATCATCTTACCTCAGCCTCCCTAGAGATGAAATGACAGGCATGCACAACCACACCCAGCAACATTCAACACTTAACAGCTGAATCCTCTTTTTGTTTGTTTCTTCTCACCCAAGTCAATAAGAGCAATATTTTGCGACGGATATGTGTTCTTTTAAAGACAAATTAGTGGCAGAACCATTTCTAGAAACCAGATGGTCTGTCTTTCAGGACCTGACACTATGGCTTTTCTGTAAATTGGAACAAGGCTGCGAAGCTGCATCACCAGCCCGACTGGGCAAACAGCCGGACTCGCCTTCACCCCTTTCTTCGCTGGTTTGTGGTGCACTGTGCAAGAGGAAGGCCAGGCCTCCCCACCGCCCCCCCCCCCCACCAGTCCCCACTTTCCCACGCAGGCGCCTTGGGGCTTCTGCCTCCTCACCAACTAGCCCACAAGCCCACCCCTTCTTTAGTTAATTCTTAATGGGCGGTCTTAGGTTACTCAGATGGGCGGAGCCTTTTCAGGAAGCCATTCTGATTGCCCTACAAACTGGTGTGGCGCGTGATGTCGTTTCGACTCCGTCACTGCGTTTAGGGTGTGGCCTCGACTTAGGGCAGCTCAAGGAGACTTAGGGACGTCTGAATCACTCCTTTTGAGTGCCTGGGTGCTGCGGCCGCCGCGTGTGTCTGCTGCGCTCCATGAGGAAGATGCTTGCCGCTGTGTCCCGCGTGTTGGCAGGCGCTGCGCAGAAGCCGGTAAGGTCGCCTGAATGCCGTGAGGCCCGGGTAGGGCTCGAGGTGGCCTGATGTGGGGTGGGAGGAGGACTGGCCGGGTCATCACAGCGTGCGGCCGAGTGCTGGGGACGAGCTATGGAACTCGCGTGGGCCTTCTGCGAGGTGTACTTCGCCACTGGCCTGGGGAGGAGGGGCTTGAGAATGGGCTCTGTCCCTGCGCCTCTCCCAGTCCCCTCTGGCGGACCTTCACGCCGGCTCCCCAACAGCGCCCCTCAACTGCCCGTTGCTTACCGGACCCCGGGAGGCGGAGCTTGGGTTTGCTCCAGCGTCTATGCTCTCTGCTGACTTCTACTTTTCTTGTCATCGCTCTTGGCCAAGAGGCCACGTAAGACTAAATAAAGAGCTCCCAGTCCCGGGAGTCGGAGGTTCTGTGCGCACCCTGACTTCATTATTTACTAGTCTTGAGACTACCAAGTACCAACAAGAAGAAAAGAGATTTTAAAAAAAATCATCCTAGGGCCCAGTTTTCTCATCTCTATAACTAGAGATACTAAGAACGCTACCTTATGGAATTGCCTTGAATTGGGGGAGTGGCACGTGTGCCAGCCTTTCTGCCTGGCGCCTGGCATTTACAGTTGCGCAGCTGGGTGAGCCTTTGTGGATCACCTATGTTCCGTTCTGAGTAGGGTTCAGACGGGGTCAGGTTCACGGAAAATAAACTTGCTCCACTCCCTCCCTGCTCGTCTGAGTTATTTCTTGGCAGTCAATTTTAGAGTAACCGAGCGAGCGTAACCCAGAGGAAGCTGCCTTTACCCTTATACACACAGAGGCTTAGAGTTCAAAGTAACGAAAGAACATAGCAATGACTTTCTCGGAGGGTTGGGATTAGAGTTAAGACTTAACTTATGGCCCCAGCTTTAAGAGGTGTCTACCTAAGCTTTTAGCATTTTGACCTCTAGCCACACAGAGGTTGCGTTCTCTTGGTGTAACTACCATCAGGCTTTGACTTGTAATTCTGGTTCTATTGATTTCTTCAGGATTTGATGCAATTCTGCTTAGTTTGGAGAGGTTGTGGAAAGGCTGGAAAACTTCTCTAGGAATTCCACTAAGTAATGGAAAAACGCCCTTTGATTAAGCAAATGCTGTTTTCATATTTGAATCTGAGCCGGCAGTAAAGCCTATTTCTTAATGTGTCTTCGTATATGTGTATGACATAGCTAACATTTATTGAGCTCTTAGTGTGTGCCCTCAATTCGGCCAGAATCTTCATAGGTGTTAAAACTGCGTCATCAATTTTAGATTGGTTTGAACAAGTTTCTTGTGTGCAGAAATTGTTAGCTGAAGGGAATTTTTTTTTATATAATTTGGAGACTGGACATGAAATAAAATTGAAAACTAAAAGAAGCTTTGTTTTCCCCAGTGGAAGGAGGGGGGCCGGAAGCAGCTCTTACTAGAATTAAAGTTTCAAGAAGCTGAAGTAGAAACTGAAATCAATAAAAACCATCCCTTTTGCTTTTAAGACACATCCTCCTCTTTTGGAGTATGGAGGGCAATAGGAGGCTGGGGACACCCTTAAATCTTTGTTAGATGCTACATGCTAACCTTAGATGTTGTACTGCTTTGTCTAGAAACCATTTACCATTTCCTGATTTACTTTAAAGCAGGGGAAAAAATGGATTCTAGAGCTGAATTCACCATAGGAAATACTCAGTTATTTTCTCACTTGTTACAGTGTAAACTCTCCAGTAGCTAGCTTTTTAGTTTGTTTGTTTTTTTTGGGGGGGGGGGAGGATTCTTTTGTTATTGGTTGGCTGGTTTGTTTTGCAGACAAGGTCTTTAACTATATATTCCTGGCTGGCCTGGAACTCAGATCTCCTTGCCTTCTGTACCTTCTGGAGTGCTTGGATTAAAAGTTTGTGTGTGATCACATCCGGCATGCTAAGGGCGGGGCGGGGTTGGGGGGAGAGAAGTAGGTTACTTTCTCTTTGTCTCAGTCTCTTTCTCACTGTGTAGCTCTGGCTGGCCTGGAACTCTGCTATGTTGATCAGGCTGGCCTCCAATCACAGAGATCCATGGCCTGCCTTTGCTTCCCCAGGGCTGGGATCACCATGCCTGGCTGCTGGGAGTTTTCTTTGTGACTATAGTTATTACTTGCTAATCAGGAGCCATTTTGAAGCCTTTCAGAATGTTGAAAACTTAAGTTTCACCTTTAATCTCAGACTAGACCACTAAACTCATACCCTTTTTCTAGTTCGCAATTCTAAGTATTTGCAGGTTTTCTTTTTTTAAACTTCAAGCCTGTGTAACACAAAATAGGCTTCAGAGTTTTTAGTTTTTCATGTTATACACGCGAAAAGACTTTAAAATTTAAGCCTTGCAAAATGATCCTTGCAAATAATAAGCAGTGGCTAGCCAAACTTGTGTAACTAGAGCCAAGAGATACTCAGTGGGGGGAGGGGAGGCTAGGCACTCAATGGCTGTGATACTATAAAAGTTAATCCCAGTTTCTTCCTCTCAGGCCTCTGTGTTTTGTACCTTTCCACTTTTTATTCTGTTAGTTCTTTCCCTCCTTAAAAATTTGGGAAACATGGAGATTTACCTCAGGCTTTAAAGATTGATGTGAGACTTTGAAATGATTTACCAAGTGTGTGGTTTTATTTTTAAATGAGGTTGAAAGCGTTCAAAGTCTGTAAGATTGAACTGCATTTCAATTTTTTACTTTGCCTTATTGCTTGTATTTCTTATACTTTCTTTTTGTGTGTCTGTGTTTTTTTTTTTAAAGTTTTTCAAGACAGGTTTTCTCTGTGTAGCCTTCGATGTCCAGACTTCTTTAGTAGATCAGGCTGTCCTTGAACTCACAGAGATCTACCTGCCTCTGCCTCCTGAGTGCTGGGATTACACTGGCGCGCGCGCCAGTGTGTGTGTGTGTGTGTGTGTGTGTGTGTGTGTGTGTGTGTGTGTGTGATAGAAAAGCAGTTTGCCTTAGATAAGGATTAATGGATAGTTTTATTTGGAATATTTTGCAAATGAACCTTAAAAGCCCACATGTAATCTAGTTTCTTTGAATTGGCCATCATTCTCACTGGATAGGTTTTGTTTGCCACCTTCCTTTTTGCTTCAGATAATGATATGGATGTGTTTTAAATCCATGCTTTAGGCATGGATTCATGATAGTAGTGACTTGCTCTTGACAGCACAAAATGAAACTAATGACTGCATATTTTTGTTTTCTAGGCAAGCAGAGTGCTAGTAGCTTCCCGTAATTTTGCAAATGATGCTACATTTGAGATTAAGGTAAGTGGTGTTGTACTTTATAGTAGTAGTATTTTGTTTTAGATTTATTTATTTATGCAGCATTCTGCCCCACCAGAAGAGGGCACCAGGTCTCATTATAGATGGTTGTGACCCACTATGGAACTCAGGACCCTTGGAAGAACAGACAGTGCTCTTAACCTCTGAGCCAACTTTCCAGCCCCTAGTTAGTTTTTGCACATGTACAGTCTGCAGCTTCACCTTCGAGGAGTATTTTGATACTGGTGCTTTGAGGGTGGGGTCCCTTTCAAATATTCCAGAATCAAAGGTTCAAAGACATTTAGCAAAAATAACTTGATGGTAGTTTAAGGGGGGATAGGCTTTAGAAATATACTCTGGGTGAGGTGTCCAACCTCTTTACATTCTGATATGTTGTCATCTACAAATAGGTCGGGTTCCCCCCATAGCTATCTTGGCTTGTGGCCCTTCTTGAGCCAAAGGTTGGGTACACCTGGGCGATGGGGCACGATTCATCAAAATATTGATTATACATTTAAGGAATCAGAAGCATTTTGAGGCACTGTTTTTGTTTTATTTTAAACCAAGGTCTCAGGGTTGGGCTCAAATCCTTATCTAGCAAAGTGATAATAACCTTGAACTCTTTTGGATCTAGAGGATCACCTTTCAAGTGATCACAGGGGTGTGCTGTCACACATTATTTCTTTTGTTTTCTGTGAGAGGGTTTCTCTGTGTGTAGCCCTGGCCTAGAACTCTGTAGATCTGGCCTCACAGAGATCCACCCGCTTGTGCCTGGCAGTGCTGGGATTAAAGGTGTGCACATCACACCCTGCTCACACATTATTCCTGAAGCCCTGCTAAGGCCTGCATTTCTTCGCTGTTGTTCAAGTTGTCTTATTATATGTGTGAAGTTGGATCTTAAATGAGTCACCAGTATTTGTGGAGTAGTCACTGGAGGGTGACCATCTCATTCCACTTCAGAAATGTGATCTTCATCGGCTAGAAGAGGGCCCTCCAGAAACCACAGTGCTCACCAGAGAGGATGGGCTCAAGTATTACAGGATGATGCAGACTGTGCGCAGAATGGAGCTTAAGGCAGATCAGCTGTATAAGCAGAAAATTATTCGTGGTTTCTGTCACTTGTGTGATGGTCAGGTAAGTGATAGGTTTGTTATAAAGCCATGTTGTTAGGGATATTTAATCTTTATTCCTTTTCTCTGCCCTCATCTCTTTTACTTCTCATCCCATCCTTTTAAAATTTAAAAACCTATGACCATATAGTGGGGGAGGAGGTCCCCCTTGGTCATAGACCTAGGGGAGGGGAATAGGATGAAAGCGGGAGGGAGGGAGGAATAGGAGTATACAAGTGATGGGATAACATACTTTGTTGTATACGGGGTCCATATGTGCCACCCTGTGTATAAGTGTGTATGTGGGTGGTATCTGAGGACAGGTTGCAGGATTTGGCTCCTCCTTTCTACCATACAGGTTCCAGGGATTTAGCTCAACCTGCCAGGTTTGATAGCCAACTCTTTTACTCACTTTTAGTTATCTGTCTGCCCTCCTACCCACTTTAGTTCTTGAGTTTTCTTTTTAAGTTCTTGAGTTTTTGTTCTTGTACACCTGCAGATCAGAAGAAGGCACCAAATTACATTATAGATGGTTATGAGCCACCATGTGGTTGCTGGGAATTGAACTCAGGACCTCTGGAGGAGCAGTCAGTGCTCTTAACCTCTGAGCCATCTCTCCAGTCCCGTTCTTGTTGTTTTGAGTATGGGTCTCACTGAACAAGTTGGCTTAATGCCTAGAACTTAGTACAGTGCTGCCTCATCCCCCAGAGTGCTGGGATAGGCATGAGCCACTATACTTAGCTTTAAATATATATATATAGTTTCTATCTCTTGTTTTTCATCCTACTTTTTGGGTCAGAAGGCTTTGAAGTAAGGATTTTAGAATAGAAACTAGAATGCTAGGTCCCACTATGAAGTGTATATAGACTTAAGAAATCATTTAGACTTAGCATTTCTTTTTTTTGTTTGTTTGTTTTTTTCGAGACAGGGTTTCTCTGTGTAGCCTTGGCCATCCTGGACTCACTTTGTAGACTAGGCTGGCCTCGAACTCACAGCGATCCGCCTGCCTCTGCCTCCCGAGTACTGGGATTAAAGGCGTGCGCCACCACGCCCGGCTTGCCTCTCTCTCTTTTTTTTCTTTTTCTTTCTTTCTTTCTTTTTTTTTTTTTTGGTTTTTTTCGAGACAGGGTTTCTCTGTGTAGCCTTGACTGTCCTGGACTCACTTTGTAGACCAGGCTGGCCTCGAACTCACAGCGATCCGCCTGCCTCTGCCTCCCGAATGCTGGGATTAAAGGCGTGCGCCACCACGCCTGGCGCTAGCATTTCTTTTTTGTTTGTTTTGTTTTGTTTTTGTTTCTGTTGTTTGAGACAGGGTCTCTCTGTGTAGCCTTGGCTGTCCTGGACTCACTTTGTAGACCAGGTTAGCCTCGAACTCAGTTATCCGCCTGCCTCTGCCTCTCGAGTGCTGGGATTAAAGGCGTGTGCCACCACGCCCGACCTTAGACTTAGCATTTCCGAATTTTATATCTGCTCTTAGAATTTACTGTTTTAAAATTTGGTGGAACCTCACTCATCTATACTTTTCTTGAAGAAAAGGGGCTATTTTGATTTTTCTGGGTGCATTACTTCCTTTTGTAACAATAGTCAATAGAAGCAATGTAGGGAAGTGTTTATTTTAACTCACAGTTTGAAGGTACAGTCGATCTTGGCGGTGAATGCATGACTGTAGGAACTGAGCTAGCTGCTTGTATTGCATCTGAGTTCAGGAAGTAGAGAGCGGTGAATGCTACTGCTTGCTTCTTTTTTAGTCAGTCTGAGATCCTAGCCTGTGGGATGGTTATGGCTTCTGGCTTGGATCTTACCCTCTACTTTGTTTTTTGATTAAAGAAATAGTCATTATCTTTGGGTTACTAGTGACAGGATCTACTAACCCATATTTATTTTTCTTTTCTTCTAATAGAAACTTTTTACTCAAAAAATTGCTTCATGGTTCTTCCTTTACTACAGGAAGCCTGCTGTGTGGGCCTAGAGGCCGGCATAAACCCCACGGACCATCTCATCACAGCCTATCGAGCTCACGGCTTCACCTTCACTCGGGGCCTGTCAGTCCGAGCAATTCTTGCAGAGCTAACAGGTTTGCTGTGGATTTACAGAGGGATAGTGAGTGGAGGAAGTTTTCAAGTATCTTCCATTAAGTTGCCAAGCATTATGTGTTAGTGGTTTAAAAAAAAAGCCTTAGGAGTTTTCTTTTTGAAACAAGCATTCTGGTATGGCATTTTTGCACCTCTGTTATGCCTTTGGGTAAACCCTTTATGAAGTCATATGGACCCTCGGGTGAAATTGAAAAATCATGGCCCTGTACAGTGGGAATAAGGTTTGTTGTCACTAAAACCTGTTACCTAGCAGAAAAAGTAAATTGGGTTGAAGCATTTTTGTGTATGCATAGATATCTATGTAATAGTCTAGATATCTGTTTACTATTCTTTTCTGTGACCTTTTTGAGTCTTAACATTATTTACTGTGTCAGTATAGAAGTCAGGTTTGTGTACTCCCTCCAAACCCAGTGTCAAAAATTCTGTGCTAAGATCTGAGGGTAAGTGATTAGAGAGCAGGCACTGTTGGAACAGTTTAACTTTCCTTAGCACAGACAGGGAGACAAGGGGAATGCCTTTTCTAGAAGGGACAGGTATTTAGACACTTGCTTGTGTGGCGGTTGTTGCTTGTGTGGTTGGTTTTTCATGCTCGATCTGTGTGCTGCCTTTTCTAGGAAGAAGAGGAGGCTGTGTTAAAGGGAAAGGCGGCTCGATGCACATGTTCGCCAAGAACTTCTATGGGGGCAATGGCATTGTTGGAGCTCAGGTAGCTGAGGAAGAGCACATACTTGAGTAGATTTGGTCCTGGCCTGTGGCTTTAGAAACATCTTCACCTCAGAGAATTTTTCTCTGAAGGATCTCAATAGCCTGAGAGTTTAAGTTTGCCTTTAAACACTTACTGCTTACCATTTTACTAATTAATAGGGGAGACTTGGGTAGTGACTTAACGTTCTTTTTGCTGTGTTTTATTAGTAAGAGCCTATAGCAGTGGAGCTATCCCTTTACCTTTCTTTTTATATTTCAGTAAGATAAATTGCTCATCACCTCACCGCACTTTCTATGACCTACTCATAGGTAATGCTAACACTGGGGCCCAATTACAAGAGAGAGGGTCTGTTAGATGGACAGCCTAATAAAAATCCAAAGCCTTGCACTAGGGAGGCAGAAGCAGGCAGATCTCTGTGAGTTTGAGGCCAGCCTGGTCTACAAAGGGAGTCCAGGACAGCCAGGGCTATTACACAGAGAAACCCTGTCTCAAAAAAAAATCCTTACTTTCATCAATAGGGAGTCCTCATTCTCCAACAATATCTAATACAGTAGGTTCTATAATATATATTATATACCTAGTAGGTTTCATTTTTTCTTATCTTGTTAGGATCGGTAGTTAAATCTTTGGGTGCAGAAATGTAAGCCCTTGCTGAAACAATGTAGCATTTACTCATATTTTGAAAATAACAGGGTATGTGAATAGTGACAGGGTTGGGAATGAAGACTCAACACCACTAGTTTAGCATCCCATATTATCTCCAGGAGTTGGAATTTAAGAGCATCTTAAACTCTGATTAACTTCCGTTGGTTCCTTTCTTGGTTGCTCTTTACGTTAGGTGCCCCTGGGAGCAGGAATTGCTCTAGCCTGCAAGTATAATGGAAAAGATGAGATCTGTTTGACATTATATGGTGACGGTGCTGCTAATCAGGTAAGTGCCTCTCTTAATTTCTAAGTTGTGACTAGTCATATTTGGATTTGTGGAGACATGGCATAGTGTTTATTAATTGAAATAGCATTTCATGTAGCAGACTCACAGTTGGTTTTATAGCCATATGAGAGGACTTAGGTTTGAGAGCCTTCTAGGGGCACATTTCTGTGAGGAATCCTGTGCTTTATGTTAGTGCTTTGCAAACATGCTCACCAGTCTTTGTGTGGCACTTAGTGAGACATGTCTTAATACTAAATCTAAGATGCTGCCATTTTACTCATTATCTGGTCAAGTGAGTCTGACAGATTAGGAGTATAAAAGTAATTGGTAGCTCAGTGTTTTTTCATGTTCCTCTTTGCAGTGTGTTCTATATGAGTAGACTCCCAAAATGTATACTAGGCATACAGTGCCTGCCCCATTTCCTTACCATGGCCAACACATAAGTCCTTTCATTTACCACCAGCAACTTGGGTTTATAAAAGGCTCTCTTTGGCAGTTGTGCAAGCTTTCTGTGTTAGGCAGAGCAACAGTTGTTAGGAATGGTGAAAAGGTCTAAAGGAAAATGCAAATTAAACCACTTGAACATTGTATAAAATACTTTCAGGGTCAAATATTTGAAGCTTACAATATGGCAGCCTTGTGGAAATTACCTTGTATTTTCATCTGTGAGAATAACCGTTATGGCATGGGTACATCTATTGAGAGAGCAGCAGCCAGCACGGATTACTACAAAAGAGGAGATTTTATTCCTGGACTGAGGGTAAGGTCCCTTATTGTAGAGACAGAGCCATATACCCTGACAGCTAGATGCTCTGGTTTCATCAGCTTATGCTTGAATAGGTCATATAAAAGTTGAGTGGGAGGGTGGGAGGTGTGGCTGGGCAGCAGAGCACTTCTCTAGCTTGTGTCAGGCCCTGGATTCATTCTTCAGTACCACAATAAAAGCGAGATGGGTTTGGACAGTTTATTTACATTCTGCCCCTCCTACCTTTGTTAACAGGTAGATGGAATGGATATATTGTGTGTCCGAGAGGCAACAAAGTTTGCAGCTGCCTATTGTAGGTCTGGTAAGGTAAGACTGGAGATCTTTTCATAGGCTTTTGGGTTTATAGGTTTATAATGCCATCTCAGAGTTAAAAGCCTTACTAAGTAGCCATTGGAGTTATCCTGGAGTGATGACTAAGTGTCCAAAAAGGTAGCATGGTCTTGGTGGCTTACCTGGTAAACACTCCATTTTTCCCCCTCTATTCTTGTTTCCATGGCATTTTGCCTTTGTCTTCAATTTGACATTCTGCTTCATCATTTGATTTAATTATGTGTTCCTATCCCTGCTAATCATAAGTCCCTTGAATGATCAAACAGGGAATCCTCACAATGCCTCATTTTACTTATATAATAGGCACTGAAGTAGGTAATCTATCCTGTTGTTTTACCTGGCAATCTATGGCAGTGAGGGAAAGGGAAACAGTGAGGCTGGCTTAAAGGGTGGTTAAAGTAGCAAAGTTTACTGCAGTCTTTTTTGGTAAAATTGAGAAGGATGAAACGTGATCGGATAAGTAGGTGTTGAGAATCAGCCAGTAAGCCAGATGGTGGTGGCGCATGCTTTTAATCCTAGCACTTGGGAGGCAGAGGCAAGTGGATTTCAGAGTTGGAGGCCATCTTGCTCAACAGAGAGAGTTCCAGGACAGCCAGGGCTATACAGGAAGAACCTCGGTCTTGAAAAAACAAAACAAAACCAAAAAATTAGCCAGTGAACTTTTTTTTTTCTTTGAGACAGGGTTTTTCCGTGTAGCCTTGGCTGTTCTGGACTGGCTTTGTAGACCAGGCTGCCTCTGCCTCCCAAGTGCTGGTATTAAAGGTGTGTGTGCCCAGCCAGTAAACTCTTTGTCAACTCAAATGATAAGTAGAAGATAGATAAGATTATATTGAATGTTGGGGGTGGGGTGGGGTGGGTGGGTGGCACTCTCCATTTGAGGTCAGTGATTGTTGGTATGTGGGTCTGTTTTAGGGGCCCATCCTGATGGAACTACAGACTTATCGCTACCATGGACATAGTATGAGTGACCCTGGAGTCAGGTAGGTCATGAGGAATTTTTTAAAAAGATTTATTATGTATACAATGTTCTGCAGGTTGTGAGGAATCTTGAGTGTGGTTTCCCATAGTGGGTGGGCAGGCTTTGGGCTACTTAAGTAAAATGGCAGAGTACCTCAACATTGGCTTTTGCAACCAGATAAAATTGTAGTTTGGTTGGCATCTAGCCGTTCTTTTGAATATTAGTCTGAAAGCAGCCTGAAGATCCCTACAGTATATCCTATTTGTTATAGCTTGAGCAGTAAGTTTTAAAAGGGCATTATATAACTAAATTGCAATGTAAAATTCAGTGTAAGGCAGGTCTAATGATAGGGAATTATTCGGGGGGGGGGCGCGATCATTTAGTTTAGTTATTACCCCAAATTCAGGCATGGTATATTCTACCTGACAAGTACTGGTGTTTGAAAATCTCACTGGTAAGGAGCAAGGCTAACTGTCACAATGGGAAGTTTTAAGTTGTCCTTTTTCACTTAGCTTTAACATGTAAATTCTGAATTAGCAGGCTGGACACAGTTGAAAAGACATTAGTTTAAAGTTTAGCCTTTATAGAATGGACTAAGGGAAGGAAGACAGAGAATAAATCCTGTGGGCAGATGGATTTTGTGTAGTAACTGGCCCATCATAGAACCCTTGCTTATGTTTTTCCAATTACAAAACTTTTGCTGGCCATGCTGCTTTCGGGTCTTGGTAGGTACTACGAAGTTACTTCAGAACCTATAACTTTCACCACTGCCAGCCCCCTTGCGCCATCCATGTGACAGTTTGAGGCTAAAGGTAGAAGTGGTGACCCTGCCTTCCAGATCAAAGAAGCAAATCAAAACTTGGTCCTTGTCAGAATGCTAGAGAAGCCCCAAATTATAGTGAATATGAAAGATACCTAAAAGCATGCCACCCTAGTATTTCCATAGAGACGTTGCTATTACTTGTTCCTCTTTTCAAAAAATATACTCCTATACTTTACTAAGCTGTCTGGTCCATGGACACTGTTTTTTTGGGTCTCAGTGCATCTCCCTTCCCCATAGTTATCGCACTCGAGAAGAAATCCAGGAAGTAAGAAGTAAGAGCGACCCTATTATGCTTCTCAAGGATAGAATGGTGAACAGCAATCTCACAAGCATTGAAGAATTAAAGGTACAGTTGCTTTTGGAGGTTTAAGCTGGCTTTAAAGTCTGTGACCAGTTTCTCACATGTCACAAAATGTCACCCTCGGGTGGTCAGTTGAGTTTTTTGCAAACTTAGAAAGTGCTCTGAAGTTCCACAGGGCTATTTTTAGGTCTTTCTGATGAGTCATAGGTCAAGGGAGATGGTTCAGTTGGTAAAGTTCCTGCTGCATAAGCAATAAGATCTGAGTCTGGATTCCCAGCACCCACATATAATGGGCACATTGGTGCATGTACATGGACAACCTT
The DNA here is from genome assembly GCF_964271855.1 of Acomys minous. Classification (NCBI taxonomy): domain Eukaryota; kingdom Metazoa; phylum Chordata; class Mammalia; order Rodentia; family Muridae; genus Acomys; species Acomys minous. Next base: position 125,672,121 of record NC_140488.1, on the reverse strand, counting down.
AGCCCTGGATAGAAATGGAGACCAGCAGATTCTGACATGCTGGTCAACTGATGAGCCCTGGGCTCCATGATAGATAATCTTGTCTCAAAAAATAAGGTGGAGAGCAATAGAAGACAACTTGGTAACAACTCTGGCCTCCACATTCAATTAAAGAGTTGAAAAGATAGGTCACTGCCTAAGTGACTAATCACATTCGTATAAAAACTTGGTTTAGAAGAGTCACATATATCAGCAATAGGTTCTCAAACATTTTAGTTGGTTTCAAAGTTGCCCTTGATTGAAAAATCTCTTGCATTGTAATCTGGTGTTTAGGAGATTGATGTGGAAGTGAGGAAAGAAATCGAGGATGCTGCCCAGTTTGCCACAGCTGATCCAGAGCCACCGTTGGAGGAACTAGGCTATCACATCTACAGCAGTGACCCTCCCTTTGAAGTGCGTGGTCCCAACCAGTGGATCAAGTTTAAGTCAGTCAGTTAATGGGAATTGGTCACCTACTTTTTGTGCTCTTAACTTAAAGACAGGTGGAAATAACCTAGACAACAAAAAGTCCTGAAAACATGTAAATTAAGGTAAATTAAGGGAGAATAAATTGCATGCAGTTTGTACATTGTTGTATTCGGAATATTCATGTGAATATTGGATTTGTATAGGATTTGAAATGACTAATGCAGAGCTTATAACCTTCCCACATCATCTCCTAGGTCAGTTTCTAAAAGGAGCAACTCTGCCAGTTGGTGGTGTGATCATAGCTATGTCTTCATGGAGGCATGTTGGAATTCATGGAACACATGGGTAGAGAAGTGTTAACAGCCACCCTGAATTGTGGAGGCTGAAGTCTGGTGGCACTGACCAGTATGATCTCTATGATCAAAGGCTATATTTAATCAGGCATTTTAAAATAAAGGTACTTCAGTCACTTCAAAGGTAAAATAATTTAATTTACTCCATTGAGACATTTAACAAACATGAACTTGTACTCCCATTGCAAGGCACACTTTTTACCTTTCACATTAAAGTATTACTCTAGTTTTATAGAATACTTACTGCTTTATCTTTCCAGCAATTGCTGTACAGTATGCTGACTTTATTTTTTTTTAAAGTATGCTGACTTTTTAAACAAAGTATAATCCTAAGAATTAAGTCAGGGTTGACATCACATACAATCCTGTTTAAACAAGGATGCTCTAAAATCACACGTGCTTGAATTGAACGAACAGGGTCTTTCTGTGTAAACGCTGGATTTGTGTGTGCACGAGCAGAAGCTTTAATCACACGCAGGTGTAGGGTATTCCTGGCTTGGCTCACTGTGAGGACTCCTGCGTTTGTTTTCTGTGCTGGGAGACTGCATGCCAGAGCCTACAGAGGACGCCACCACTGCAAAACAAGAGTTTGCTTAAGAAAAGCAAAACTTAAAGCCATCAAATGTAATCTCTAGCTTAAAGCAAAAATATGTTGCCTTTGTCTGGACATGGTTCTCTAAGAGTGCTGTTGGCTCTGTGTAGAGAAGTGGGCACATAAATAAGAGTGTAAGGAAAGGCCTTGTGCCACTTCACTTTTTAACCTGGGGGGATGAATTGTTTTTACTAAGATATAGGAAAGATAATTTCAAAGGTTGGAGGTTTTAAGTATTCACATGAAAAAACTTTCTATTATTCAAACTGTTTGGAAGCTCTTACCGTAGTCTGAGGCACCTTAGGTCTTCCTTAGTGATATCATTGAGAATATCAGAAAGTGTATAATCCTCTTCAACAATCTGAAACAAAGGTTTAGTATATGGATAAGTAGCTTTTCAACAATATCACAGGAATACTTTGATTTAGAAATTTACCTTTTCTATTGTATTTGCATCGACTCCTTGTAGTTGCAGCCAGTCTATAAGCGCTCTATCAGTTGCCAGTCCGTCAGGGGGTGCTGGATTCTCTGTACCACCTATAATGATTCCAATTTTGTTTTACTGTATAGTAAATGTATAACCATACAATGCTTCAAATATAACAAAGTGGATGTAATGACATATCCGAACAATGTAAATGTGATGTGAAAAGGAAATGAATTAAACTTGCTTGATTCAGCTACTTTCATAATTCTTGGGTTTCCTTTCCAGAAAAATAGTCTTCTCTACCTAATATGCCTTTAGTAAGTTTGGAATTTGCTTGTTTTCATCTATGAAGTGTCTTATCTCAGGGTGGATATTCCTCACTACACTGGAATTTCCAGTTCTTCATTCCAAGAGCAACTTTTAGGCCTAAGGGGCAGATATGAGATTCAGTCTAATATAGGTATCTGTTTGATACAGAATTGTGGAGGGACTATATCACAGTTAAGATACATTTTTGTTACCCTGTCCTTTGTTTTTGTTTTTTCAAGATAGGGTTTCTCTGTGTAGCTTTGGCTGTCCTGGACTTGATATCAAGGACCAGGCTGACCTTGAACTTAGAGATCTACCTGCCTCTGCCTCCCCAAGAGTGCTGGGATTAAAGGTGTGTGCCACTGTGCCCAGCACATTCTGTCCTTTCTTAATTCCATTCTAATTTCTGTCCATATAGTTTTGTCTCTTCCAGAATACTGACTAGAATCAGTATATTCTATAGTGGCCTCAACCATTTCTTCGAGGCATAAAGTCAGATTTTTAGTAGTCTGTCCCTCTTTGAAACCTGTATCAGGGAAAAAGTGACTTACCATTGGATTTGTATTGTAACTGAAGGTGATATAATTCTTGAGTTTTCTGTTCTAGAGTTAGCCGCAGAAGATTCTGGCACTCTTTCTCTTTTTGAACTAGGTGTTCCCAAAGTCTGTTTAAAAACACACATACCCATCACTCAAAGTATCCACATTTCAATTCAAACATTGATACTGGGAAAACTCACAATCCCAACCATGGGGCCACAAAGAGATACAGGTGGGTTTCTGCTTTTATTGGAGAACTATGTTTTTCTTCTCCTTGACAGCAAAGACTCTGAGTGTGAGTATATTTTGCACTGGAGTTGATGTTTGAATCCCTCTTAAATTCATATTAAAATGATATTAAGAGGCCTTGAGAAGGGGGAAAATACTGTCTTGTCACCATTTGAGGACACAAGTGAGTATTTGTACACCAGAAGGCAGGCCCTTATAAACTAAATTTGCCAGTACTTGGATCTTAGACTGCAATTTGCTGAGCTGTGAGAAACAAATTTGATTTTGTTTTTAGAGTAGCCTCTGTAGACTAAGACATTTTTATTCCAAGTGTATCAGGAACCAAAAGTGAATTTCTTGTTGATCTTTAAAACTCAGCTAGAAGCCGGGCGTGGTGGCGCATGCCTTTAATCCCAGCACTTGGGAGGCAGAGGCTGGTGGATCACTGTGAGTTCGAGGCCAGCCTGGTCTACAGAGTGAGTCCAGGACAGCCAAGGCTATGCAGAGAGACCTAGTCTCGAAAAACAAAACAAAACAAAAAAACTCAGCTGGAAGGATATTTAGTTATTTAAAACCAAGTCAGATAAAGTATCTGCACCTATAATAGATAGCCTCATTAGGAGCCAAAAAACTAGAATAGTAGTTTGCTGAGAACGGCCTTACTCATTTTGTGACACAGTTGTTTTGTTTTTTTGAGAGGGTTTCTCTATGTAGCCTTTGATGTCCTGGACTCCTTTGTAGCCCAGGCTGGCCTCAAACTCAAGAGAGTCTGCCTCCCAAGTGCTGGGATTATAGGCATGCGCCACCACTGCCTGGCTCACAGAAGTCTTTCTTATGATCTCCCTGCGACGTGAAAGGCAACCTTGGTATAGTTAAGTCTCAGACTTCTGGATCTCCCAATGCTAGCTCGTTAACTCTAGGAAGGAACAGGGTTGCAAGTTAGAACCATGACTAGCCTTTTTTTTGTTGTTTGCTCATGTATGTATCTAATAAACAAGATTAATTTTAACCACATGCATGGCATGCTCTTTTAATTGGTTTATCTGTATTGGTGAACAAAGGACTAAGCTTTAAATTACAGAAGCTCATTATTGATGTTGCCCTGAGAAGGCACGGCCATAATATATAAATGGATGAAAACACTGTTTTGGGATCATTTGGTAACAAAATGAAGTGGGAGAGGTAGATGCTTTTACCCCAGCAAGACCAAGCAGAAAGTATTAGCACTCAACAAGTCAAAAACCCTTCCACCTCTGCCCTGCCTGCCTTCACTAAGTAGCTTGAGCCTCTGGTTAATGGGAATGATTCCCATGGTTATGCCAGGCCATGACAGGCAGGCTGTGTTACTTATTAGCTAGTCACATTAACATCAAGTTGGATGATTACAAATCTTTCTGCAAAGACGTTTTGAAGAAATGGTGTAAGTTTTACTGAGTCTTGGAATCACTATCATTCACATTTCAGGCCTTAAGAAGTATATCACACCAAACTTCTGAGTCCCCTGAGGGTTTTTATATACATTTTTCCATCCAGAACATGAGCCCAGTACCTACTCTCCCCATTCAGACAGTACTGCCACAAGCAAAACTGGCCTCTGCAGTAAGTACTAGCTACTTTATTGTAGCTGTGGATGATGAATTTTTAAAATTCTGTTGACAATTAGAATCTCCAGACCAAAGGAGAGTTATATTCACTAACGAGGTTGGAAAAGGCAATCTACTAAATGCCTGCCTAGGGATCCTAACAAGTGACCTTCCAGGAAGGTTTACGGACAGGACTACAGGACACACAGCACTGTCTACAAAGTGCTATACTGTCCCCCTTCCCCCAACTGCTTCTGTCGGGCAGACTGCAGCTGTCCACTGCTGGGCCACATGTAATGCCAGAGGCTCCATCATGAAGACAAACTCAGATGTTGCGGCTTTTGACAGAGGAGATTCGTGTGTGATCCATGACAGTACTGACTCCTGGTATTGACAGAAAGACTTGTTTACCTCCTCTGTTAAAACTGTACAGTGTACCCTTGCCCCAGTTCACTGGTGAATAAGCATTCCCCACCCCCTCCTGAGACCTCGATAAAGTTCTGAGTAGTGACCAGAGGGCCTTGTACAGGGTGTGTGAGATCCTGACCTGTTGGTTTCTTCCCTGAGCTTGCTCAGTTGGAGACTTGGGTCTTGCTGGTGGGGCTGGCCCTCCTGGATAGGCGCTGAGCCAGGTCTGGCGCCTCTGGGTATTGCATGTACTTCTCGGCCCAGTAGGTCTACTTGGGGATAGTCTTCCACTTCTGCATCCTTGTCTACTTCTTCAGTCTCAGAGGCAGGCTCAAAGTGGGCTTGGAGCTCTATGAAAACACAGACCAAGGAACAAAATAGCACTTAACAAGGCAATTCAGGGCAGTGCTTGCTCTATGAGGGGACTACTGGTTAGAGAGATTTGAATGGGCTCTCCAGTGTAAATATGGTCCTTCCCAGTTTATACAAGAAACTGACAGTGAAGGATCTAAACCAGGCCACTCTGCTTGGTTCTGGGGAGCATTTGGGAGAGCAGGCAGAAGTGACCAGCAAGGGCCCAGTGTGAAGAGAGGAAGGGGCAGTAACTCTAAAAGCCCGCCATCGACACCAGAGCATTAAGCTTGTGTTAACATTTCCAAAGGGTCAGCTGGGCATGGTGGCACACGCCTTAAATCTCAGCACTCAGGAGGCAGAGGCAGGTGGATCTCTTTTGAGTTTTAGGCCGGGCACAGTCAGGGCTGTTACACAGAGAAACCCTGTCTCGAAAAAAAAATTTTTTTTTCCCAAAGGAGGCCTCAGATTGGGCTGGGGACACATAGCTCAGAGGTACAGCATGTGCTTCAGAATACCTAAGAGCCAGAGCTTGTTCACCAGAATAGAACATGCACAGGCATGTACACACATACAACAAGCTCCATAGCCAATGTAGGGTGATTCTAAGCAGAAACAGCCATGTAATTGTCAACCATCTGATAAGCATGAGCGAGCATGCACACTGAAGCTGCCTGAGCACTAGAGGACACCTGCCTTCAAATACTGACTCCCTGCTAAGATCAAAAGGATAATCTGGTACACAGTCACCTTCGTTATGCCCAGGAGGTATGTAAATGGTACCATGAGATAATTATCACAGACTTTTAGTCCCAGGAAGATCTGTGGCAGCATTTACTTAACTCTAGGTTAGTACAAAGCCAAAATGGAAACAAAAAGCCAACAGCCATTGGACACTGAGGATACTACTCATCTTTTTGACATCCTGAACCTATTCTTTTTTTAAAATTAATTTATTCATTGTATATGAGTACTTTATCTGCAGATGAGGGCATCAGATCACATTATAGATGGTTGTGAGCCACCATGTGGTTGCTGGGAATTGAACTCAGGACCTCTGAAAGAGCAGGTGGCGCTCTTAACCACTGAGCCATCTCTCCAGCCCAACAGCCTGAACCTATTCTTAAGTGCAAGAGGGCCACTTACCTGGGATGAGAATGGTAACTGCAGCCTGCACAGCTCTTCGAATGATGTTGTCCATTGCAAACATCCAGTGGGGCCTAATTAAATGGTTTCTCAGAATTCTATTGACCTAAAAAAAAATAAATAAAGTCCCTATGTCTATTATGTTGAACTTTTAAGAAACAGACTTAATAATTGTGATTCGTTTCTATTTCCTCTGAGATGAATTGCTGTGTTGTCCTGATTTCTGCCTGAGTCTTTCTTCTGAATGAATCTTCCTCTAGGTGGACCTTAAGCCACAATGGATACTAACTGATGAATATCACAGTGAGATCAATGTCATTGGGCTGCTTGGTTATACAAGGAGCATTTATTGAGCACCTATGACATCACCACAGACTGTATTGGGAGCATGTGTGACAAGACAAACCAGACCTGGCTTTGGTATTGGAGGAACACATGTCTGGGTAGGCACTAAAGCATACCCACTGTGCTGGCATCTCCCCATATCTTATAGATGTTCTGTGGTCAAATGTAATTGACCCACTTCACAAAATGGTGCTTTTTTTTATGATGTGCTTATTGTTTACAAAGAGCTGCTGAGATTTGGGATTTGGTTTGTAAACAGGTAAGAAGGAATGGGTGCAGCAGAAGAACAGGGTGAGTTAAGTGTGGTTTGGCTATCATGTTCTCCAGGGCCCAAAAGCGCACTTACAGCATCCTGGAATCCAAAGAGGATCAGGTGAATCTGGTTAATGGATGAGCTGTCAAAGTCCAGGTCCACCTTTAGTTTTGATATTGTGGCCGCCATCACCCTGTGCTCTGGGGAGCGGATGAAGTCCCTTAGGATTCCAATGATCTGTTTGATGTGACCAACTGAGAGAAGCAACTCTTCTGAACTCTGTCAATGACATACATACATACATATATACATATATACAAGTCTTCATTTGAATGAATCAGAGAGGAGGTAAAAATTTCCAAATGCATCGTGGGAAAGTAGATACTCTGTTTGCTAATGGAATTGTGGGAGGTCCTAAGTAAGGGTCTCCTTTTGAAGCCATCTATTTATTTATTCATTTTTTATTTTTTTGGTTTTTGAGACAGGGTCTCTCTGTGTGGCCTTTGCTGTCCTGGACTCACTTTGTAGACCAGGCTGGCCTCGAACTCACATCGATCCACCTGCCTCTGCCTCCCAAGTGCTAGGATTAAAGGTGTGCGCCACCACGCCCGGCTTTTTGAAGCCATCTATATCCTTCCTGTCAGTCTTAGGATCCTCTGGCAGGTGAGTAGACTTAAAACCTCAGCACTAAGTAAGCTGGGAAGGGTTCTGCTTTCCTATTTGACAATTCTCCAGGGGCCTTGGAAGGTAATGTTTATAGCAGGGCAATGTCAAAAGTACCTTCCCATTCATGATAAGAGGAGAGACATCACTTTGCTACTACGGTGATCTAGTTAAAACTTTGTTTTCTTGCATAACCATTCTCCCTTCAGTGGCTGTTTTCTTCTGAGTGTAGCTTTAGCATAGTGGTTCTCGGCCCTCTTAATGCTGTAACCCTTTAATATAGTCCTTATGTTGGGGGCTGGAGAGATGGCTCAGCGGTTAAGAGCACTGACTGCTCTTCCAGAGGTCCTGAGTTCAATTCCCATCAACTACATGGTGGCTCACAACGATCTATAATGAGATCTGGTGCCCTCTTCTGGCCTGCAGGTGTACATGCAGGCAGAGCACTGTGTATGTAATAATAAATAAATCTTTAAAAAAAATATAGTCCTCATGTTGTAGTGACTTCTCCAAGCTTTAAGATTATTTTTGTTGCTATTTCATAATAGTAATTTTGCTACTGTTATGAATCATAATGTAAATATGTGTTCTACAAGATAAGTGATATATAACCCCAATGGGGTTGCGACCTATAGGTTGAGAACCATTGCTTTAGAATATCTTTTTCTTAATATATTTCATTAATTTATTCATATTACATCTCAATTCTTAGCCCATCCCTTGTATCCTCCCATTCCTCCCTCCCTCCCGCTTTCCCGCTACTGCCCTCCCCTATAACTGACTGAGGGGGACCTCCTCCCCCTGTATATGCTCATAGGGTATCAAGTCTCTTCTTGGTAGCCTGCTATCCTTCCTCTGAGTGCCACCAGGTCTCCCCATCCAGGGGATGTGGTCAAATATGGGGCACCAGAGTTCCTGTGAAAGTCAGACCCCACTCTCCACTCAATTGTGAAGAATGTCCTGTCCATTGGCTAGATCTGAGTATGGGTTAGAAGTTTACTGCACATATTGTCCTTGGCTGGTGCCATAGTTTGAGCAGATCTGCCCATCATAATGTTCTTCCTGTAGGTTTCTAGGACCCCCTGGATCCTTCTATTTCCCCATCCTCCCATGCTTCTCTCACCTAGAGTCCCAATAGGATGTCCTCCCCTCTGTCCCTCTTTCCTGGTAAGTGAAGACTTTCATGGGACATGCCCCTTGGGCTACTGTCCAGATATAAGTGAGTATATACCATTTGAGTCTTTCTGCTTCTGGGTTAACTCACTCATTATGATCATTTCTAGCTCAATCCATTTGTCCACAAATTTCGGGAATTCCTTGTTTTTAATAGCTGAGTAGTATTCCATAGTGTAAATGTACCACAGTTTCTTTATCCATTCTTCTACTGAGGGACACTTAGGCTATTTCCATGTTCTGACTATTATGAGCAAGGCTGCTATGAACATGGTAGAGCAAATGTTCCAGAGACACTAAATCAGTTAGAAGAAAAAGTGAGGAAGAGCCTGGAACTCATTGGCATAGGAGACAACTTCCTGAAAAGAACACCAACAGCCCAGGCCTTAAGGTCAGCAATTAATAAATGGGACCTCATGAGGCTGAGAAGCTTCTGTAAGGTAGGAGACACTGTCAAGAGAACAAAGTGACAGCCTACATACTGGGAAAAGATCTTCACCAACCCTACATCTGACAAAGGTCTAATATCCAAAATATATAAAGAACTCAAGAAATTAAACACTACCAAACCAAATAACCCAATTGAGAAATGGGGCTCAGAACTAAACAGAGAACTCTCAACAGAGGAATATCAAATGGCTAAAAAACACTTAAAGAAATGTTCAACCTCCTTAGTCACCAGGGAAATGCAAATCAAAACAACTCTGAGATTCCATCTTACACCCATCAGAATGGATAAGATCAAAAATTCAAGCGACACCACCTGCTAGTGAGGATGTAGAGAGAGAGGAACACTCCTTCATTGCTGGTGGGAATACAAACTAGTACAGCCACTTTGGAAATCTATCTGGCACTATCTCAGAAAACTGGGAATAAGGTTTCCTCAAGATCCAGCTATTGCACTCCTTAGAATATACCCAGAAGATGCTCCAGCACACAACAAGAACATTTGCTTTAGACTATCTTACAAGGAGTGATGGGGAGGTGAAGGGAGCTCTAAGCATCCCAGGGCTTTTAGCTGCTACCTGGCTTGTTTTCCACCAGAGGGCAGCACTAGCCCACCAATGCCAGGAAGCACTGTAGTAGGCTGAGAATTTACCTTTCAGGAACATTTTTCTTTGTTTTATTTTGTCAGGAAAGGGAATGGTGTCAGGAAATAAGTATAGTAATCATTACAACTATGAGACTGTGCCAGGGTACAGAACACCATGTTGTCATTGTTTATACCTGTTGAAGAACTGGGCTAGGCAGAGTGGATATGATTATCAGATGCCTTTACTTGGCCTATACCTGTACCACACACTCCTGCAAGTTGGAAGCCACTTGGTTCTGTTCCTCCCATAGGATTCTGTAAAGGATGGCTCTGCGCTCACTGTCCTTGCGCAGCAGGAAGAGACCAGGGTCCCGCTCCTCTGGGGATATGACTGTGCTTCTGTCGTCTAAGGCTGTGCTTCTGTCGTCTAAGGCTGGGCTTTCATCTGGGACACTGTGGACAAACACATTCAACAATTCCTGTGTGTCTAGGAAGGGTAGCATGTTCTGCCCTGGTGAGAGACTCCAGAAGAGGATCTTGTGGAAGAAGGCTGGTGGGCAAGATGTATGGTATCCCCTCTCCCCTTCTAGACTCTTTCCATGATATCTTGGGAGAGAGAAACAAGGAGACAAGGAGATAAGGGGCCAAAAGGGAGGGTAAGGGAAGGAGGAGGTAGAGTGGGTGAGGGGAAGAGGAGACAAGAAAGGGGAAGTGGGGAGAAGGTTGGAGGAAGAATAGGGACAACTAGAGACTAGAAAGAACAGAAAAGGAACACTGGGTGAGTAAGTACCTCCTTGGCCCTCCTCATCCTGCCCCTCTGCAACACACACACACACACACACACACACACACACACACACACACACACTTTCTGTTACCCAGCAGGTATTCTTTTTTTTTTTTTAGTGTCCCAGCAGGTATTCTATTGAGGAACAACCAGCACCCTTTAGAGGACCACCACAGAGGGACAAAGGGCACTAATAGTACCTGAGAAGGTGGCTGAGCTGATGCTTGGGCACCTGGACCTTCTCAAAGAATGCATCAGTCTGGGCATCCGAGTCTGGGGAAATAGAGCCATGCTCGCTGCTGCTGCTGCCCATAAGCTCACTTGATGAGGGCAGGGCCAGAGCACCAGTGCCACTCCGGACACCCTCTGTGGGGAAACAGCCAGAGAGTGGTCAGGCCCCAAGACATGGGTACAATCTCTAAAGGATTTTAGTAAAAATGTAGGTTTGGGCTTACAACAAGACTAGGCTCTCTGAAGCAACTTGGTGAGCCACACTGCCATAGCCTCTGACCCATCCACTCAAGGAAAAGAGGACAAATTGCAAAAGTGTCATGTAGGCTTTTGTAGCCTGCGGGACAGCAACCACAGGCACACTTCCCCAATGTTCACTGTTAGCAAGGTATGTTTCAACACAGATGACAGGCCAGACTTCAAAAATGAAGCACCAGGCTCTACATGTGGGAAATCCCAGACAGGGACCTCTTGCCTTCCTCCTCTTCACATTCCTCAAAGAAGTACTTTAAGTATGGGAAGGGCATTGTGATTCATGAGGATTTCCTTTGTCAGGAAATAGATAGACCACTGGCTGGGTTTGCATACTCTTCAAACCTCCAGGATTATGCCGGTTGTTCTTCACATAAATGGGCCCAGCACAGGACACTTCTTTGTCTGAGCATGAGAGAAGCTCAGGGTGTTCCCCACCTGCCCAGGTAGGCCTTACCTGATGGCTTGAAAGCAATTCGGCTCTTCTTGCCTTTGTTCACCTGCCTTAAGAACCCTTCTTGGAGTAGATCAGCAGCAGTGACCCGTTTGTGTGGGTCAGGCTCAAAGCATGATAAGATGAAGGCTCTGGCTTCAGCTGAAAGGGCTTCTGGAATTTCAGGGTGGATCTTAAACATCCCCACCTGCATTGAAGGGACAGTTAACAACGTCAGCCTTGGGTGACCTCAGGTGCATGCACTTTCAATAGAAGCTGCCATCTCAGGATAAAAGCTTGGTGACGTTTATGTAGATGTCCCTCTGCTACATGATGTTTCTGCTTCTCCCATTGCAGATGAAGTCTATTTCCCCTTCCTTGACGTCTTAGCTAGTTTCTTGTGACGTATACCAAGAAATTGTTGCGGAAGCAATACTGTGAGGCCTTTCAGGACCCAGACCTAAAAAAACCTGTTAGACACTGCTCTTGGACCCTGGATACCTCTGAGAAGGGAGCCAGGATAGATAGCCATGTGGGAAGAGTGGCTGATCCCTCCCTGCAATGCCCTTAGCCATGCAGGAGAGCCCAGTCAGAGGATCCTGCCCCAGCAAGGTCACCAGTTGGATGCACCTATTAGTAAACAACCCAGGGAGGAACACCCAAAGACCAATAGCCAACTCAGAAGTGTGAGGAACAACTTTGTTTTATGCTTCTAGAGCAACGGTTTACAACCTTCCTAATGCTGAAACCGTTTATTACTGTTCCTCATGTTGTGGTGACCCCCAGCCATAATATTATTTTTGTCGCTACTTAATAACTGTAATTTTGCTACTGTTATGAATAATAATGTAAATATCTGGTATGCAGGATATCTGATATGGGATGCCTGTGGGGACAGGGACTCACAGGATGGGAATTGCTGCTCTGGAAGATGGTAGTTTCAAGGCAGGAAAGCCTCCAGCTAAGAATATTTAAAGGTTTCAAAGACTGGTACTATCTTCCCAGATAAAGACTCTAAGAGACACACTATCTCTATCTTTATTTTACTCCACAGCCCAGGTTTTTAGCCTCCAGCTCTAGGCCATAAGCAAGGACAGCCTGAGGTTGCCACTTTACTGATAAGCACATTTTCACCTTACTCATCCACCAACTAAGGTGGTGGCTGCGGGAGGGATAAATGCTTTTCTGTTAGGACTTGCAAGACAACTTAGCTTAAGTTCTTCCTGTCAGCTAATCCACTGCCCTGCTAAGGAAGGTCCCTGTGACCTACAGTGGGGCAAGAGGCAGTTCCCAGATGTCATGTCCCATCATGGCATAGGGATCTTCTGTGAAAACTCTTGTAAAACTACTTCCTCCATAACTATTCTCATTAGATGCTGCTCTCTTGCCCTTTTAGGAGCAGTCACCCTAACCTCCATTGCCTGCCTGTGCCTTTCCCAAGTCCACTGTGCAACCCAAAGGTAGATGCCACTCTGTCTTTCATATCCACCTCACATACCACTCCTCGGCTGTCCTGGAGGCTGGTTTTGACTCCCTTCCTCTACATTGTGAGCTCTGAAACTGCAGAGCCTTCTGATTGTTTATTCACAAAGCCCTTGACCAAGTGACATATGTCTTATTCTTGGGACACCACTCCACATAGCTTGAACAAATGAATGGCCTAAGACTTATGAGAATATTAGATGCTGGATAGAATCCAATCACCAGGCTTTGAAATGCAGGGCATTATTTGTAGCACCCCATACCCAAGCAATGGGGAAGAGTTTTGGCAGTGCCCACCAGCACCAGAATACACAAAAATTAAAAAATCAGGGCCTGAATCTAAAGTGGGAAGAGGCAGCTCCTCTCTGGCTTTTAAAACGAAAATGGCAAAGTGAGGAGGGGGGAGGCTGGAGAGATGGCTCAGAGGTTAAGAACACTGCCTGCTCTTCCAAAGGTCCTGAGTTCAAATTCCTGGCAACCACATGGTGGCTTGCAAACAGCTATAATGAGATCTGCTGACCTCTTCTGGTGTGCAGGTGTTACATGCAGTCAGAACACTGTATATATAATAAATAAATCAATCTTAAAAATGAAAAGAAAATGACAAAGTGGGTTCATTCTTGCAAGTGCATGCTGCGAGTGAGTGTAAGAAAGAGTCTCGTGCCCTAGGCTGACCTCAAACTTAGTCTGTAGCTGAGGATGGCTTTGAACTCTTAATCATCCTCCCAAGTTCTGGAATTACAGGAATGTGCTACTATGCCCGGCCTAACTATATCACTAAAGGTGTTTTCTTCTCTTTTCTTTTTTCTTTTGGTTTTTTGAGACAGAGTTTCTCTGTGTAACCCTGGCTATCATGGACTCACTTTGTAGACCAGGCTGGCCTCGAACTCACAGCGATCCACCTGCCTCTGCCTCCCAAGTGCTGGGAGTAAAGGCGTGCGCCACCATGCCCAGCCCTAAAGGTGTTTTCAAGGAAGTAAAAACTGACTTCACTCCAAAAAAGTCAATACATTTCCAAAGAGTTTGTACAGCTTATTAACTCAGCAAAAGCAGGAGACAGGAAGAGGACCCATAAAGTTACTTTTGCCCTGTGATGAATTCAGTTCATGGCTGTCAGTTGTGCTTCTTGAGCATCGTGAGAGTTCAACAGACAAGAAAGCACACACTTAGAATGTTTTCCTTAGCACCAGCTGCCCTAGATTCTAGGACCTGTGATGGAAGCTGCAGATATGGTCTTCAGTGGTGCAAATGGATCCATTAGAGACACTGATGTGCTGAGGGGAAGCTGTTTCTGTTTTGCAGCCCTTACATTCAGGCCTCTTTTGGGACTGAAAGGTCAGAAGACCCTGGGAAGCTGATTGAGGCAGATGGGCTGTGAGAACCTTCTGCCAGGGCCCAACTTCAGTGACAGAATCCTGTGCTTCACATTTGGGGTGTTCTGTCCCAACATCCAAAGCACCTAAATGAACAACTATATTTTACCTTAAACATGGCGACTTGTGGCTCACCAAACTCATGGAATGGAGGCCTGCTGGTTGCCATCTCAATAATGGTGCAGCCCAAGGACCAGATATCAGCTGGAGCACCATACCCTCGAGGTCCTTGATCAATAATCTCAGGTGCCATGTACTGCAGAGTCCCTATGTAAAAAACAAATGAACAAAGACTTAGGGGGCATCATATAGCTTAAAATGTAAGTGGGCAATGTGCATATAAGTATGTGGATTTTAGCTGCTTCAGCAATGACAGATGCAACGTCTTGGTAAACCATTTGGTTGCGTCATTTTTTTGACCAGTGTCATGCAATATGCTTTCCTTTAACATGATTCATACTGAGGATTATTTAGCCTCTCAAGCAGAACCTAATACACATGGTAATGAATGCCAAATACAAGGAAAATGGAATGGGAGAAATAAACTAATCAGAAAAAGTTGATGTAGAATCCCAGCCACTATGACTCCATGTTGTTGATAGACTTCATCTTAGGCCTGCCCTCAAAGTCACTCCAGTTACTGTAAAATATACAAACTGTTCCAGAAAAAAACAACTCTAGGCCTGAGCCAATCAGGAGACAGAAAGAAAGCACCTATGGTGCCCAGATGTTAAGCATTTTGTGGTCAGGCTAGACCAATCCCCTAGTGCCAACCCAAATTTGTTAAACTGTCAACCAATCCTGTAAGCGCCAAACTGGAAACTCCTGTTCTTTGTCTAACCATAAAAACCCTGCAAACCAGCAGTTTGGAGGTGGTCTACTGATCCGCTGCTTAGGTGAGGATCGAGAGATTTTGTATATGGCTTTGGACTCCTGGTGGTCTTTGGGGATCTAGCAGTCTGAGCATAACATTAACATAGTAGAGAAGAGGGCACAATGGTGGTGGTGGGAACAGTGATAGTAAAATGCAGTGTTATAGAGATGGAGAGATGGCTCCGCTCAGCCATAGAAGGCTAGTCTTGCAACCAAAATGCAGTACTATAAAAGAGGTACCTACTGATAGGTACTCTCCAGAAATAAAACTATCCAATTCAAGTTAAAGTAAAGTATATAAAGCCAGGTTTATCGGGGATAGCTCTCAGGGGCATTCACTGATCTCACAGGAGTAGTTCAGGGAAGTCACCATGCAAACTGAAGGTTGGAAGACAGAAAAGCAGGGCGGGGGCGGGCAGAGAGAGAAAGTGCACATATGGAGAGAGGAGAAGAGAGGGAAGAGAAAGAAAGTATGTATACAGAGAGCGAGAGAGCGAGAGAGAGCGAGAGAGAGCGAGAGAGAGCGAGAGAGAGCGAGAGAGAGAGAGAGAGAGAGAGAGAGAGAGAGAGAGAGAGAGAGAGAGAGAGAGAGAGAGAGAGAGAGAGAGAGGGGGCAGGAAGGGGCGAACCAAAATGTCTGGATCATATAGTTAAGAGGCTCTGGGGGAGGGGGCTGGAATGTTCAGTGTAGAGAGCAGGGATATGCTGAGAGAACCTAGAGGCCTGGTGTGCTTTGGTATGTTAAACAGGCACTTCAGCAGCTTGTCCAGGGTCTGAATCCCAACATCTACAAAGAGGCACATGTAGATGAATAAACACTTGATTAGAGTTTGTCTGAATTGGGGAAATTAGCAATGCATCATTTTTTTCCTGACAGATACCAGGACAAGAGCAGATATACTGAGGGAGTGTGTTTGTGGGGGGGGGGGGGCGGGAGCAAGAGTGCTACCAGCCTGCAATGCAGGTTTAATCCCCCAGGAAGAGGGATGGGCAAGAATCAGGTAAGAGGTATTGCAAAAGGCACTGCTGGAAGAGTCACCAGGGAGCTCCTGGCCAAAATATCTGTAATCTGGATGAGTTCTACCTTTGCCAGAATCAACCATGAATTGGGAGCAGCCTGAGTAAAGCATGACCAACATCATCCAAAAGGGCAGCTGCTGATAAGTTTTTGCTATAACTATCAAGGAGGAAGACAAAAGGGAAGGAAGAAATCAAGGCAAAGGGAAGAGCTTGAGCAAAACTCATGTATGGAGTCCAGGGTACAGCCCTGGTTGATCTGGAGCAAGGTGACACTTTTCTGAAAACTGAGTTTGGACTGTGGGTCATGAGCCACCAGAGGTTGCCACAGGCAAAGTGGTAACTGGATAAGGTAACAGGAATGTGAAAGGATTATTGAAGGGAAAAACATGGGGTAAGGGGGAGGTTGCAGAGGCCAATAAAGGGTTTGGGGAGGAAAATCTTTTGTTTTTCTTAAATCTGGCATGAGAAAAGAAAAGAATATGACATCAGGAGACACTATGGACTGGTAAAGAGGCTTAGAATAAAACAGCAAACTCAGAGATGACCTTAGCCAAGGCGTGACTAGCATACTCATATCCAGAGCAATGGAAGGGTCTGTCTCAAGACCATATAATAACAAAAGGAAGTTTCTGACCTGTTGGAGACAGGGTTTCTCTGTTGTATCCCTGGCTGTCCTAGAACTCACTCTGTAGACCAGGCTGGCCTCGAACTCACAGAGATCTGCCTGCCACTGCCTCCCAAGTGCTGGGATTAAAGGCGTGCACCACCATGCCCGGCCTACATTCTTTTCTTGAAAAACCAATGACATGTTACCATTATCCTTTCCTATAAAATATCAATTACTTAATGGAGACAATGCCTTATTTACTGTGTAGCTTAGGCCAGTCTGGATCTCACTAAATAGCCCAGATTAACATGGAACTCACTATACTGTACAAGTTGATGTTAAACTCATGCTGATTCTTCTTCTTTGGCCTTCCTAGCTTCTATTAAGTGTAAGCCACCACACCTAGCTTCCTATGAACATTTTTAAAACTCTAGGACAGTTGTGACCAATAGAATGTTTTGCAATAAGGGAACTCTATTCTGTGCAGTCTGACATGGTATCCATCAGCTACATATGACTATTACGTTGTTGAAACATGGTTAGTGAGAACAAAAAGAAATTTTAAATTATTTTAAGTTATCTTCAACCACTTTGAAGTTATATTTCAGTCAGTATTGGTAAAGACGAACATGTCAGTGGGATACAAATAAAAGCTTTTAGGCTCCTAGAGCCAAAATGAAGAGGGAAACTCTTCAGTCAGTTGCAAAGTTGGGCAAGATGGATGTTCATCTCGTGAACCTGCCCTGTGAGGAAATCCTAGTGCCTCAGGAAGGAAACTTCTGGTTTTACAATATCCCTTACAGGCTGTTGTTGCTGTGACCAACACTGGGAGTGGTGTTGGCAGGGGGTGCTTCTTCTAAGTACAGAAAGGTTTAACAGTGTACTGTTTAATTAACTAATTAATTAATTAGGTTTTTTTGAGACAGGGGTTCTCTGTGTAGCCTTAGCTGTCCTGGACACTGTAGATCAGGCTGGCCTCAAACTCACAGAGATCCACCTGTCTCTGCTTCCCAAAGTGCTGAGATTATAGGTGTGCACCACCCAGTATAATATTTATTAAGCTCTCATCTTGTTCTGCTCTGTGATGCTGGGGCTGGTACCCTCATTCCTCCTCTCCTGCAGCTTCCTGCAAGGTTCTGCAACTAGAAGGCACTAGAGACACCTTGGAAGGGTGGAGGTGGACTTACTCTTCCCTGTATGCTTGTTGTTCCTGTGAGCAGGCTTTGATGTGGACCCTCAGCTGACTCTAATAGCCAGGTTTTCTTTCCTTTTTTTTTCACTCTACACTTCCAGAACCAGCTTCTTGCTCCACAGAGGTACTTGCACCAGCCTAGATACATATATTCTCTCCTCGAAGTTCTGATCCCACCTTCCCATCTGTGCACTCCCACTCTTATGAAGGTCTTCTGATGTCTCGGTCTCCTTTCTGCCTTTTCAGTTTCAGTACTCAGAAAATGTTCTGGGAAAACAACTGGGGTGATTTATATTTACTTGCCTGGATCACACCTCACATACTTAAGAGGTATATAGCTTATTGATATTATATTCATTGTGCATAGCGACTGATTTCATAAAGATGCAATCATACGATTATTTCATATACTTTGAGCATATTCACACCCTTCTTCTACCTCCTTTTCCTATTCTATTTATTTCCCCAGATAGTCTGTCATCTGCTTTTGAGTAATATTTAGATATGACTTATGAATCTATATAGGATAAGGATCCAGAAATGTAAACATATACTTCTGTCTGATTCTGACTTATTTTTTGTATATGATAATCTATAGTTGCATCTATTTTCCTGCAAAGATATAATTTCACTCTTTATGTACAAAGGTATTTTTAAAAGAGGAAAACATACGTACAAGTAACATTATACAGACTGAGCAGGTTATATTTAGGAATATGTACATATATATGCACACAACAATAATTAATGAAAAAGAAACCATGAATTTGAAAGACAACAAGGGAGGCAGAGGCAGGGGGATTGCTGTGAGTTCCAGGCCTGGACAGCCAAGGATAACACAGAGAAACCCCATCACGAAAAACAAAACAGAAAGAAAGAAAGAACGACAACAAGGGGAGGGGTATATAGGAGGACTTGGAGGGAGGTAAAGGAAGGGGGAATGGTGTTATTATAATCTCAAAAGTAAAATAATTTGTAGAAAGAACATGAGGATAAATTTACACTATACAGAACTCAAAAATTGCACTAAACCAAACAGTAATGGCTAACTGACTCTGAACAAATAATTGTCTACCTTAGTATAAACTTTTCATAATTGACTTTTTGTTTTTTGAGACAGGGTTTTTCTCTGTGTAGCCTTGGCTGTTCTGGACTCGGTTTATAAATCAGGCTGGCCTTGAACTCACAGAGATCTGCCTGCCTCTGCCTCCCGAGTGTGGGCATTAAAGGCGTGCGCCACCACGCCCGGCGACTTTTCATAATTGAAACATACTTATTTAATCTTCTTGAGCTAAATGCAGAATTTTCTTTATATGAGACCATAGTGAATATCAACTGTTCTAAATAAAGGTTATGACTCAGTAAGGACATCCATATTATTTATAGCTATGTAATAAATTACTCCCAAATTTAGCAGCTTAAAACAATGTATTGGTATATGGGATGTAGCTCAGTAGTAGATGTTTCTCTAGAATACACAAGGCTCTTGGCTCCACCCTTAACCAAAAAAGGTCTTTATGATCTTACACAAGATCTAAGGGTGGGGACCCAGAAATAGCCACCTGAGCTGGCAGGCATGCAGTCTCCATTGAGACTGCAGTCCAGGTGTGGATTGGAGCTACATGATTTAAATGTTAGGTTAAAGTGGCTAGGTCTACTTTGAAGCTCCTTCATTCAGACTGGGATGAATAAGAAGCTTCCTAACTTCAGTTTCTCATCACATGGCATCTTCCAGAGGACTGTTCAGGCATGGTTTCTTCCAATGAGAATCATCTGAGAGAAGAAGTAGAAACTTTGTTGCCACCATCACTTTTAACTTTTTGATTCACTGGAAGTGAGTCACTATATCCAATCCATACTCAACTATATTGGTCCCCAAATCTAACTTCTGGTCAGTATCTGATGGCCCAAAATAGTTAAAAATAAGATTTATTTATTACATATACAGTGTTGTACCTGTATGTATACCTGCACACCAAAAGACGGCATCAGGACTACAGGACTACAGGACACACAGCACTGTCTACAATTGTCCTTATAATTTTCATGTAGTACTATGCATATGACTTTCACAATTCTGTAAAATTGGGCAAAGTAGGTGCAATATACTGCTATTCCACATTTACACAGGAGGGAACTGAGGTTCAGAGAAACTAAAGGGGTTGCTGAAGTTGGAACCAAGGTCTTCTGTCTCTGATTTCAGAACTTGACATCACTAAATTATACAAAAAAAAATCACTGAATTATATAGCAAATCAAGAAGTACTGCTGGAGAAAAAGCTGCCTGAAAAAAAAATGGCTTGGGGCTGGAGAGATGGCTCAGAAGTTAAGAGCACTGGCTGCTCTTCCAGAGGTCCTGAGTTCAATTCCCAGCAACCACATGGTGGCTCACAGCCATCTATAATGTGATCTGATGTCCTCTTCTGGCCTGCAGGTATACATGCAGACAGAGCACTGTATACATAATAATAAATAAACCTAAAAAAAAAAGAATGGCTCACAAAGGGCTTCAAAGACACAGTATTCCCTCATTCTCACATACCAGTAAGATGGAGAACAATGGTAGAAACCTCGGCACTCCATTTGATTTACTACTATATTCGCAGGTAAGCATCTGTTCACAAGAACAGCTGACAGAGACATAGAACTACACAGGTACTTCAGATAAAGGATCATTCCCAGTGGTATGTGTGTACATGTGGGTGTCAGTTCTATCAAAGGCTAGACTCTGGAGAAAACCAGTCAAGATGGCATTGTGATACACTTGAACCATGCACGAATATTGGAAAACTGCCTTGTCCTGCGCCTGGCTCTCTTTGGGGCCTCACAGTCTCACTAGCTTTCTTCTAGGAGGTGCTCACTTGTCCCAGCCCCCAGGTGGTGGTATAGAAGTCACAACACAGTGTCCAAAAGACCCACAGGTGCTGATTTAAGCCCCCTTGGGATATATTCCACTGGAAGCTTTTGGTAGTTTTCAAAGAAGATTGCTACATTCTCAGCAAAGACTATGGCATTGGGTGATTCTTTGACAGAGGAACCAAGCTATGATATAGATACTACAGCAAAGCATGGGACAGGGACCACAGGAACATAACATATTTTCTAAGGGAGCTTCAGACTCCTCAGTATACAATTTGGGCCCCTTACTCAGGAGCCTCTCATCCAAATGAAGAGGCTCAAAGACTTTCAAGAGGAAGAAAAATAGATGTGGGGTGGCTATTGAAAACAGCTTCCTGGGGCTGGAGAGATGGCTCATTGATGGTTAAGAGCACTGTCTGCTTTTCCAGAGGTTCTGAGTTCAATTCCCAGCAACTACATGATGGCTCACAACCATCTATAATGAGATCTGGTGCCCTCTTCTGGTCTGCAGGTGTACATGGAGGCAGAGCACTGTATACATACTAAATAAATTTTTAAAAAAAAGAAAAGAAAAGAAAACAGCTTCTTTTGAGAAGTATGCTAGATTGTTTACCCAGTGCCAAGTAAGAGGAGTGAGTTTGGGGGAATCCCAAGAAAGGTATGGCTCATGGCAGCTAAAGCAGCTCAATGGATTCTAAAATACCTGCTGTTGAAAAGAGATCAAACATGTTATCATCTCTCATAGGTCCCTTGAGATTTTGTTAGCAGCCCAAATTTCAAATCTTTTTTTTCCCCAGATAGGGTTTCTCTGTGTAGCCTTGACTATCCTGGACTCACTTTGTAAACCAGGCTGGTCTTGAACTCACAGTGATCCGCCTGCCTCTGCCTCCCAAGTGCTGGGATTAAAGGTGTGCACCACCATGCCCAGCTGGAAATACCACTTCTTACCAACCCCAAACTTTCTATCCAATAAGAGTTTGATATTACAAATTCCCCTCAGATAACTTACATGGAGTATAGGCTGCTGAAGAAGCAAAAGCCAAGCAGTAAATAGGGGTCCTATAATGTTTGGGGATACTGCTACACCCTCTCAATGGGGAATTGAAGCTAACACAAACATGTTTAATAGGTGGGGCCAGCTATAGCCATGTTGATTTGGGGTCTTTTTCAAAGAACTACATAAACAGTTTTTTAGGGCTTGAATGCCTCCATGAAAAGAAAAAGAACAATGGGTACAGCGTGATGAATAAGAAATTGGGAGACATAGAGGGAGTATTCCACCAATAGCCAGCCTAGGCACCAAGGACATGGCAGGCACATTCAGAGGTATCAAGCAAGGTAAATGAATATCAAACACCAGGCCCCAGAGTACAGAGATCCAGCTTACAATGGTGGTAATCAAGACACAACCTGCCAATCCCCTTTCTTTGACTTCTTATAGTTGGTGACTTAGGAAAGAAGTGAGAGAAGAAGCCAACACTACCTGACTGTAGGGTCCAGGTCACTGGCCAACATTGCAGTTGGCAGGGAGAGGGGCAAGGAAGTCAGCACCATGAATGAGGACCGGAGCAATGATGAGTACACAGCCTAAAACTTTCCCATCACCCACTTTAACCTGCTGTTCCCTCTCAAGTTTCCACTGTGATTCTGTCATCCAAAGCAGCTGCAAAAGTCATGGGACAAACCACAAACTGCTCTGGGCTAAATGTAAGGGACAGGAGGAGACAAATGTAGCCTTTGCGATGACACCTTTCGTGTCTCACAGGTTTAACATGTTCATTCCGCATGGAAACTCAGATCTCTGAAAGGCATGCTCCAGCTCTAACAGCCTATAAATTGCAAATGCAAATTATTTAATTAACAAATACTTCAATTGAGCTGGGCTTGGTCACACATGCCTGTAACCCCAGCACTCAAGAGAGGCAGAGGAAGGCAGATCGCTGTTAGTTCAAGACTAGCCGGGTCTACAAAGAAATTTGGGGGACAGCTAAGGAGCCAAGGCTACACAGAGAAACCCTGTCTCAAAGAAACAAAAACAAACAAATCCCCAAATGCTTCATTTTCAATTGCCAGTAAAAATATTTCATCACTATTTACCCATTTCATCCTTGGTAAACTCAAGGTCTGTTTTTGTGAGCATTTCCATTTGTTGTAACGGTTTCCCAGAAGATTAACTTTCCATTTTGGAGGAAAATTTCTTCAGACAGGATGTTTACAGGGAGGCAAAACAACTGGGTGTTCTAAAGGGAGGCAAAATACTTCAGGGAAGCTCATTATGACTGAAGTCAACAACTCCAAACACCCTCAGGAAGTCCATAAAACTAACTAGATTCTCTATTTACTCTTGAGGAAGGTGGGTCCTGAATAGTAAAAACTGCTGAGAGTTACTCTTAGATGAGCCAAGCTACAAAGAAGACTCTCAGACTAGTCCTACTGCCTGAAAGAGGCAGAGATGAAGCAAGTAGCCTTAAAAAAGAGAATTGGCTACAAGAAACAAAACCAAGCCAACCTGTCTAAAAGAGACGTAACCAACCCAGCCACCTGGAATGGCTACTCTCTAACCTCTTAGGCTATCTACAGGCTGTGCAGTGTGCCCCAGATTTGCAGCTTTTGTGAACTATCACCGATGCTGGGGTGGGCTTTGGTGATGCAACTGTTTTTGAGTCAAATCTGCTCCTGTAAGTAACCTCTCATCCATATTCCTGTAAGTAACCTCAGTAAGACTCACTGGTTCACCAAAGTGGACTTCGTTGTATCCATACATTGGTCTGTCATGGACTCCTTATTTGCAGCAAAGAGACGTGTGTTGGGTCTCTTCAGGAAAAGTCTGTCACATAACACCATTTTACTCAATAAAAATATGAGGCATAAGTATATAGGTAATAATTTACATGTCTTAGGTGACACAGGTAGCAGTGGTTGAACCAAAAATTGGGACTGCTCATCCTTGCTTGGAAGAAGTTTATAGTTATACACCAAATCTAATTCTTGTTCTGGTGCTAATCCTAAGTATGTATGTAAGAGGGATGTAAAAAGCATGCATCCATACAAAGGTTCCTGTGTGAGTGATCGCAGAACAACCTATATTATTAATACCTTGGGAGACTACTCAGATAGAGAGGAATGAAGGCCTGGTACATGCCATAATGTATAAGCCTTGAAAACATATCACTAAATGAGGAAGGTAAATGGTTTAAAAATGTGCATTGCCACATTACATTTGTAGCAATATCTTAAACATGGAAATCTGCACACATACCAAATTAATCCAATGATTGTCTGGGCCTGAAACCTGAACTGATGGCAAAGGGGCACAGGGATTTTATAGGGGAAGCAGAAACATTAAAAAATAGAACTGTGTACATTTACCAGAAACCATTGATCGTGCATTTTAAATGCGTACTGTAACAACACATAGGTTGTATCTCCATGAAGTGTTAAACCTACCACAACAAGGACAAGAAGGCTTGGTGTGTGATTCCATAATAAAGCACCAGCATGGCAATGCACAAGGCCAGTGCCAGTACTGTTTGAAATTGGGCTTTATTTTTGTAATTAGTTTAGCATACCCATAACAAAAGCCCTTCATCATAGGAACATAGGAAGGGGGGGCGGGATCCAGGACATGCAATTGCCTGAAATTATTGTTTCTCTTAACAAGGTTCAGACAATCTCAGAGCATCTATGAAGAAAAGTTCCACCATTATCCACTATAGCCAGACTTCTGTACCAGCCAGCTGAGACTGCTTTACAGAAGTGTTCTGTTTTGTAAAGAGTAATTACATGCAGAAGAATTTCCTCACCAAAATGAGATCCCCTCCTTATTATTCCCTAAACACCCCTGCATTATTTTGCAATGCAAAATTCAAGCCTCCTTAAGCCAATTACTTGGAAAATGTGATATGCAATAATGAATTATATATGTGTTTTCCATGTGATTTTTTTCTCCTTAGGGATGCTAATTATGAAATAAATTGTTGGCATTTTATGATTTTGAAATAATTCCTTGTCATATCAGAGCCCCTCTTGCTTCATATAGCTACGCTAATTTGTGGCTTCCAAAGAGGAAGATATAAGTCATTTACAATTAAAGTCATAAAATGCTGAGAGAAAAGGGGGGCAGTCTTATATACATATTCATATATAAGATATGGGCATATTTATATTTATATCAGACACCATAAATAAAGATTCAACATATTCTTTATGTAGAAACACTAATGGAATCCTGATATAACCTTGTCCCATTTTAAGACACATGAACTGTCAGGCGTGGCGGTGCACACCTTTAATCCCAGCACTTGGGAGGCAGAGGCAGGCCGATCCCTGTGAGTTCTACAAAGGGAGTCCAGGATAGCCAAGGCTACACAGAGAAACCCTGACTTGAACCGCCCCCTCCCCCCACCAAAGACACATGTACCTCTCCTGGCCTTATAATTAAAAAGTCATTGTCTTATAGATTCACTTTTCCTTTGATAGGGAGCATGTTTCCACTTTGGGTACCCAGTGTCTAATAAATAACAGTTCTCTTAGTGAAGAAAATGTCCTTTAAAACTGGGACATTATTTACTGCAAATAAGGGTAAATTTGTTCATTCTACATCTTTGGCTATTTCAAGGACAGAACCTGCCATCTGTATCTTATTTCAGAACTATAAGGTTATGAGAGCTGTTTCACAGTTCTATCACACATACTCTTTGCTATTGTCATGTTCCTCCTTAGGGGACCACAATCTTATTAAAAACCAGCACTTTTTCCCAAGGATCAAAGTTTTAGCTATAGTTGTTTTTAAGCAGGAATTTCAAAAAGCCACAGGTAGCTTGAGAGAGTCCTTATACCTACTGGTTTAGTAGATGGAAAACCAGCTGGTAATTTATATCACCTTTGAATCTAGTCCCTGTCAATATTCAGAGTGTTTCATCACCATCAGACGGACAAGAAAATATAGTTCTTCAAACTGACATAAAATATTTCCCTAGAAGAATTAGCTTTTGTTGGGAACATAGCCATATCAAAATGCAAAGAGGTAGAATTCACTATGGTAAAGAGTTATCTTTATGGGGCTGGAGAGATGGCTCAGCAGTTAAGAGCACTTAACCACTCTTCGCCACTCTTCCAGAGGACCCAGGTTCAATTCTCAGCACCCACATAGCAGCTCACAACTGTCTGTAACTCCTGTTTCAGGGGATTTGACTCCCTCACACATGCAGGCAAAACACCAATGTACATAAAATAAAAATAAACAAAATTTAAAAAAGAGCTATCTGACCCAGGCGTGGTGGTGCATGGCTGTAATCCGAGCACTCAGAGAGGCAGAGGCAGGTGGACTGCTTGTGAGTTTGAGGCCAGCTGGGTCTACAAAGTGAGTCCAGGACA
Organism: Acomys minous; assembly: GCF_964271855.1. Taxonomy (NCBI): domain Eukaryota; kingdom Metazoa; phylum Chordata; class Mammalia; order Rodentia; family Muridae; genus Acomys; species Acomys minous. The sequence continues at coordinate 125,645,786 of NC_140488.1, read as the reverse complement.
GCTAAGACTACACACAGAGAAACACTGTCTCGGAAAACAAACAAACAAACACAAACAAACACACCACCAAAAAAGGATGCTTAAAAAAGAGCTATCTTTATGATACACAAATAAAATGACCCAATACGTTACACAGGATTACCCATGATTTTGACAGGTGTGCTACCAACTGTAAAGGCATACTGCCCTTTTACTGAGTAAGAACTCTTAGGATAGCTCAGCAGAATCCTTTGTCTACCCAACTTGTAAGAGGCCAAAAAGAAAGTAGGGTAATATTGGTGTCACAGATAGCATCACCATAAAAATATTAAAATACTTTACTTTAAAGTCAAGGACAATACTTTATCTGCATTAAAAACCAAAATGGATAGAGCTCGAAACAATCATTCCAAGTGAGGTAACTCAGACCCCAAAGACAAACATGCTTCTCTTATTTGTGGATATAAGCTTTAAAGTTTTAGATATGTGTGTTTCAATCTGAAAACCACAGAGGTTAGGTACTAGTAAGGGACTATGGGGAAGACAGGATCTTCCAATGAAGGGGAAATGGAGTATAGTGTTATAAAAATATATAAAGGGGGAACTAGAATACGGAGGATTAAATGGGGAGGGGGATGGGAGGAGAGAGTAAAGGAAGTACTTTGGGAGTGGATTATTAACAGCTTTTGAAATGCCATATGGAAAATTGCTACTCTAGAAGCTTCCTAAAACATACCTATATATGAAGGAAGTTAAATGGAGTCATTATAAGGGAAGAGACAATGCCCCAACTAGACATTTTATACTACCAAGTAAAATCTTCACTGCTAGGAATGAGTTACATCTTGTTGAGTCACTAGCCGGAGGGTTCCCATAGAACTTCTAAACACCACTAGTATTATCAAGGTTATTAGTTACTCTTCATGGTTACTCTCTATAACCTGATGGAAGTCCCTATTGCTGAAGACATAACTTACTTTACACTGAACCCGAAGACATGGACCTGGTGCCCAACTAGAAGTTTTAGCCCTACTGATTAGTGTTCATGATGCTGGAAAGTACTTTCAATAGTAGCAGAGGAGGGGGCTGGAGAGATAGCTCAAAGTTTAAGAGCACTGTCTGTTCATCCAAAGGTCCTGAGTTCAATTCCCAGCAACCACATGGTGGCTTACAACCATCTATAATGAGATATGGTGCCCTCTTCTGGTATGCAAGCACACATGCAGGCAGAATACTGTATAAATAATAAATAAACAAATCCTTTTAAAAAATAGTAGCAGAGTAGAAAAGCAAGCATCAGTATAATCCAACTATAAACCATTCCACCTATGACAGTGACCAACTCTGCAAGATATACTGGTATGATAGTAGCACAAATATTATGGGAGTAACCAACATCTTTTTCAATTGGATTTAAGGCCCACTCCATAAGATGGAACCTGTATCTGACACTGCTAAAATGGCCAAGAACCTGACAGGCTACATAGTTCATGAGCCTAGGGCTAAAACCTACTATACTATTATTTTGCTAAAGCAGTAGTTCTCAATCTATGGGTCTTGACTCCTTTGTGGGGCCATGTCACACATCAGATATCCTAAATGTCAGATTACATTGCAAGTCATAATAATAGTAAAATTACAGGTATGAAGTAGAACTGAAATTAATTTTACGGTTGGGGGTCACTACAACATGAGGAATTGTATTAAAGAAGGTTGAGAACCACTGTGCTAAGGGACAGAAATAAAATGACTTCTAATTATACACTGCTATATCCTTAGTTAAATGTTTCTTTTCAACCCTCATCAGAGAAGATTCTTCTTGCAGAAGATGGGAATTAACATAACTTTGGAACACTGAGTCCTAAATGAGATATCTTTATCAGAACCCTCCCTCAAGGCTCAGGGATCTATGCAGAAGAGGAGGCAGAAAAAATTTTAATAGTTAGAAGTGGTAGATGACTCCAAGGAAACAGTGTCTTCCAGATACAACAGGATTGATACACATATGAACTCACAGAGACTGTGACAATATGCCCAAGACCTATACAAGTTCAAAATAGACAAAAGTCCCAACATTGAGAAGAAGAAGAAGAAGAAGAAGAAGAAGAAGAAGAAGAAGAAGAAGAAGAAGAAGAAGAAGAAGAAGAAGAAGAAGAAGAAGAAGAAGAAGAAGAAGAAGAAGACATAATCTTAGTTTTTCACTTGGTGTATCATCTACAGTCCAGGGAAAGTAGGTCCCATGCCCAAAAGTAATTGCTAACATGAAACAGACTCCATGTTTTTTGTACACTTTTTGCTTTGCTTTAGTATTTTTTGTCTTATTGTTTTTCTTTTAAGATTGTTTTATTTGGGGCTGGAGAGGTGGCTCATTGATGGTTAAGAGCTTTTTCTGCTCTTCCAGAGGTCCTGAGTTCAATTGCCAGCAACCACATGGTGGCTCATGACCATCTATGATGTGATCTGATGCCCTCTTCTGGCCTACAGGTGTACATGCAGATAGAGCACTCATATACATAAAGAAATAAAAAGAAAAAAAAAGAAAAAAGAGAGAGGGGAAGGGGGAAGAGAAAGAGAGAGGAGCAAGAGAGAACATATCAAGTTGGGTGAGTAGGGAGGTGGGAAGGACCTTGGAGGAATTAAGGAGCCTAAAGAGTATGATCAAATTATATTCTATGAAAAATATTAAATAAATTTAGAAAAAAATCAAAATGATAGTCTGTGCTGAGAAGGTAACCAATAAGTAGTTCTTAGATGACCACCGATTCAGGAGAAAACTGAGATCCAAGATGGCACAACATAACCAGCTTTGCTCTGCTTACCTGCAAAGGTCTCGGTGCATGGGTTAATTCCTGCGAGGCGTTTAGAGGTTCCAAAATCAGAGATTTTTACCACTCCACTATAGGTGTTCACCAGAACATTATCACCCTTTAGAAAAAGAACAGCACTGAGTGTGTATAGGAAAATTTAAGCAAACTTGTACCCTATAGTGAGGGGCTTTGTTAAACTCTTTACAAAGACTGGACCTGACATGAGGTGGGGCTGTCTTGCTAAGCTATTTCCCTCTGTGAGCAGACTATTCACGCATACTACAGTGACATCTTAGAAAAATACCACCTTGATGTCTTAGAGACTTCCGTACCTTTATGTCTCTGTGGACTATCTGGTTTTCATGGAGATACTTCAGGCCTTCCAGGATCTGCTTGGTATAAAACTTGATAGTGGGTTCCCTCATTGGTCCCCATTTGGATCGCAAGAGAGCTGAAAGGCTTCCTAGAAAATGAAACAGCAAAACAAAACCAACAAAACAAAACAAAAACAAAAACTCACCAGGATGACAAAGAGTCATTTGTAAAGGGTCAAAGAAGTAAACTAAAAAGTTATGTTTCTAACCTACCATTGGTATTCAGATAATGTTCAATTAAAATGTTATGGGAGTCATTATTTTTTCAATGTACGCTTATTTACACAGCTCTTGCTCACTGACAGGCACTTTTTCAGAAGCTATTACATGTATGCCATCTCATTTAACCCACTCACTGATTGGCTGAGTTAGGCCTACTTAATATTCCAATGATGTTTACTTCAAGTATTATGGTAATTATCACTCCAATTTTACAGTGTGTTTATTTAACCAGAAACTAAGATTCCATAATCTTAATGGCTAGACCTACTCAAAACTACCAGTTCTAGATCCAAAGAATTCTTATTTCCAAGACTCTATTGCCTACATGTAGGGACTCGATATATAAAGAACTACTATTTAGTATTTTGTTATTTTGCAACATCTCTTTAAAAGAAACTGTGCCTGAAGGATATGAAAGTGTTAAGGATTCCAGGTATAAAAAGGTTTAAAGGGTATGGTAGTTTGAATGTAATTGGCCTTCATTAGGCCCATAGCGAGTGGCACTATTAGGAGGTATGGCCTTGTTGGAGTAGGTGTGGCCATACTGGAGGAAGTATGTCACTGTGGAGGGAGGCTTTGAGATCTTATATATGCTCAAGCCCTGCCTAGTGGGACACTTTCCTACTGCCTAAGGATCAAGATGTAGAACATATCTACCTGCACATGGCCACGTTTCCAGCCATGCTAATAGAGTAAACCTCTGAAACTGTAAGCCAGTTCCAAATTAAATGTTTTCCTTTATAAGAGCTGCCTCAGTCAAGCACACACCTTTAATCCCAGCACTCAGGACAAAGTCCAAGACAACCAAGGCTACTTAGAAAAAAATCAAGAGAAAAGGAAAACCCTAATTAAGAGAAAGGGGTGGGCATGGGAAGATGGAGGAATGGTGGGTTTATTGAAACTAAAGATGCATTAAAAAGCCATATAAACCAGGCAGTAATGGTGCATGCTTTTAATCTCAGCACTAGGGAGGTAGAAGTAGGTGAATTTATAAGTTCCAGGCCGCCTGGTCTAATGAGTAAGTTCGAGGACAGCCAGGGCTACATAGAGAAACCCTATCTTTTTTTTTTTTTTTTTTGGTTTTTCGAGACAGGGTCTCTCTGTAGCCTTGGCTGTCCTGGACTCACTTTGTAGACCAGGCTTGCCTCGAACTCACAGCAATCCATCCTCCTCTGCCCCCTGAGTGCTGGCGTGCGCCACCATGCCCGGCTGAGAAACCCTATCTTAAAAAAACAAATTGCCGGGCGGTGGTGGTGCATGCCTTTAATCCCAGCACTTGGGAGGCAGAAGCAGGTTGATTTTTGTGAGTTCGAGGCCAGCTTGGTCTACAAAGCGAGGCCAGGGCAGTCAGGGCTACATAGAGAAACCCTGTCTCAAAAAACAAACCAAAAAAAAAAAAAAAAAAAAAAAAGGAGAAACCCAATATATATATAAAACATTTGAAGGGAAGTATCCAGAAGCCGTAAATTTTTCTAGATTAATTTTATTTTATGTGTATGTGCGTTTGCCTGAATTTGTGTTTGTGCACCATGTGTCTCAAAGAGATTACAGATGTAGAAAGAGGGTTTCAGATCCTTTGAAACTGGAGTTATAGTCAGTTGTGAGCCATGATGTGGGAACTGGAAGTAGTAAGTGCTCTTAACTACTAAGTCATCACTCCAGCCCATGCCATAGGTTTAAAAATGAAAATCCCAGTGCTGACCAGCAAAGCCCCAGAAGCCTTCAAAACAATGCAGGCTACTGCCATTGCTCTTGGTTGCACCCTAGAACTAGTTAGTAGAACTATTGCTAAAGACACAACATTACAAGATATAAAGGGAAATCAAGTTGGAACTGACCAGGGAACTTCCTCTTTGCTGGCTACTTTTCATAGGTTTGTAAAGTGCTATGCATGCTGGTAGAGGATGGTATGCACAGTGGTTAAACCCCACATATTTCAATATTGACCAGGCTATCAAGATGCCACTGGAGCAACAGTGGCATTATGGTTATGGGGGAGGGGCAGCCAATTATTTTCTTTTGGATTTTAGTTCTATTCCCAAAGAGGGAATACATGCCTAGTATTATAAATCTGCTCAAAAGCCGATTTGGGGATTATCATAGGCCCTAGAGGAGAATCTATTATTGTTGTTTAGCTAATAGACATGTCAAACTGCCTTTTAAATATTTGTGTTTATACCTACAAACTAGTGCTGAATCCAGACTTGGTCAATGAAGTCTTTTGGTAGTGGGCAGTGGTTAATGCAGACTCATAACTGGTCGAAGTACCGAGAATAAATGATTGTTAAGTGCCAAGTCCTAAATGGGACACCTCTATCACTCTTCTCCAAGGACAAGAGAACATTACATAGAGGAAATGGAACTAATATAAGAGCGAGAAAATGGTGAGGAATGTGAAGAAACAATGTCATTTGGATATGACATGTCCATTGCAAATATAAACACATAACTTAAGTTACCCTGCATATGAGCTATACATAATTGGGCCCTTCAATAGTCTATCATGGACAGGCCAAGACCAGTGGAGATATTAGCAGTTAATAGTTGTGGAGGTTGATATTTTCAGTGGTGTAGACACTGATAGCCATGCTCCAATTAAAACAAAAACAAACGTTAACCATGCTCACATAAGCAACCCTAACTAAGCCCAGTGGGCCACAAAAAATATGTGAAAGAAAGGGACTAGTTGAGAAGAAGGGGGTCAGTAAGAGTGGGAAAGAGACAACAGAGGGTAACATGGGCTGAATAAGATAATAATATATTATATGTGTGTAAAATTATAAAATGTTCCAGTGTCCCTTTTCCATCCTTTCCAAATTACAACTAAATTCCTAGACTGAGAAGATCAGAACTCAAGGCCAGAGATTTTGTTTTCTTCACCTCTTGGTCTCCAATATTATCATTCAGTAGACAGTATTTTAGGCTAAATAAACAAGCCAGAAACGAACTGTTTATCTGACATTTGCAAAATTGTATACAACTCTTCTGTGAAACCAATTTTTTAATATCTAAAAGGTTTGTCTTTTATTAATTGGTGAGGCAATCAATGATGTCCAGATTGTATTCTCATGAATGATTTTCAGAATGTGAGATCAGAAAAGAGCAACTACTTACCTCCAGGCACCTGCTCCATAAATATTTTAATGTAGCCATTCTCTGAAACAGAGCCCAGGTACTGGACAATGTTACGATGCTTGAGATACTTGTGCAGGGCTATTTCTTCATGCAGAGGCTGAGAGTACCTATTGTAGGAAAAACAAAAGCCTGTATCACCTGCCAAAATGCAGGGCTCTATCTAGGCCCTTATGATCCTTCAACAGTATCCACCCTATTGCTAATCATCCCTTCTGCAATCTCTTCTTCAGATTACATAAGAATATTCAACTTCCCATATGTAAAACATGGGATACAGGCTTAGTATCCCCTAATCCAAAAAGCTGTATTATTGAAAACATTTTGAGTATTAACATGACACTAGTAGAAAATGCCACACCTGACACTGTGTGATGGGTCATTGTCAAAATGCAGACACAATGAAGTATTATCTAAAATTACCTTCAGGCTATGTGTACAAGAAGTTTGTGTTTAGATTTGGGTCACATACCCTACACATACCTCATTATGAATACACAAACATTCTAAAATCTGGAAAAATTCTTATCTCAAACACTTCTTGCTTCTTGTTATAAGAATTTCAGATAAGAAATATTCAGTCTGTAACAACACAGCCATGTGGGCTGGCTTCCAGAGGACCAGAGTGTCCCTAGTTTCTCAGGCATTGACAGTGTCTGTTATGTGGTAATCACTCAATTAATGACTACTACTTCTACCATCACTATTGATTGGGCATAGATTCTCCAACAACATTTCCCCTTTTCCAACAGTCCTTCTCCTCCTCCCATAGAAGGTGGTAGTATGGAAACTTTTGTCTTAAATTGACTTCTAGTCCTATTCTACAGGCTCAACCCAGAACTAATGAGTTGCCCAGTCCCAGCCTCTAGATTTTCAAGTTCATCCCCTCTACCTCTTTATGAAATATAAATTTCACTTTACCACTTTTCTTCATAGACTCTACATAAAGACTATATTGTTTAAGGTGACACCAAGAACCTTGAAAATCAGGTCAGATGATACCTTTTTTAGTTTTTTTCAAACAGGGTTTCTCTGTGTTATCTTGGCTGCCCTGGACTTGCTTGGTAGACCAAGATGGCCTCACAGCGATCTGTCAGCCTCTGCCTCCTAGTTCTAGGATTAAAGGCATGTGCCACCATGTCCGGCAGATGGTATCTTTTAAAATTTTTGCCTCATGAGACCTTCACTAGCCCATACCCTACTACGGAAATTGGCTGTTTTCTCAATATACTTTTATTTCTTAACAGCTGTTTTCTCCTTATAGGCCTCATTTTCTACCAAGGTATGCCCCACTGTTTTCTATAGACATTGTTTGTACCCTTTTGTTACCATTTTCTACCAAAGCAGCGCCCTAGAATCAGGAAAGTATCTCAGTCACCTTTTACTCCCTAGCACCAGCTCAGATTCATGGATGGAAAACATGACCAATCACCCTAAACTGAGCCTAAAACTTTTACAAGTTGGACAAAATGGTCTTTTAGGTCTGTTCTGGCTCAAAAATCCCAGGAACTTCTATGGGCAAGGAAAAGCTGGAACAACTAGTACTACCAATAGGGGTACATGCCAGGAATAGCCCCAGATTTATGCAACTGTAACAGCTTATCTATTGCCTGAATAAAGGAGAATATTGGTTGAGAGACTGGAATTCTCATCATGTTTCTGTATATCCTTTTGGCAGTCCATTAATCTCCTTCAAGCTTGGTTTCCATATTGATGACATGAAGAGATAAGATTGGTTTGTTTCAGGTCTTCATTATAATTCACATATTATATTATCCCACTCAAAATGGACAAATTAGTGAATGAATGGATGGTCATACAGATGCTAGAAATCCCATGTAACACAGCCTTAGACAGAGTCACCTAGATGGAGGGATGTGTGCACATATCCATTAGCATCCAGTGCTGGATGCAATGCTGAAATTATGGGGGCTGTTAAGGAGAAAACAGCTGTTAAGAAATAAAAGTACATTGAGAAAACAACCAATTTCTGTGTCTGTAGTCAATGGATGATTCTTTCTATTGGAATCATGATTACACGTATAGCTTCTCAACAGTAAGCATTGTTGTGCTTCTGTTTAGATTTAGATGGAGTAGGCATTTAAAATGATGTGAACTTAAGAACACGAAGTTGGGTGGGTAGGGAGGTGGGGAAGACCTGGGAGGACTTGGGGGGGGGGAGGAGAAAGAATATGACCAAAAATCTACCATATGGAAAATTAAAAAATAAACGTAATAATAAAATGGCTGAGTAAGTTGTAATACTGATGACAGAAACAGCCCAAATCTATGGGTAAGGTTTAAGGGCACAGTTATTAATAAAATTTGTATTGTGAAACTTTTCCCCCCCTGAAACAGGGTTTCTCTGTGTAGCCTTGGCTGGCCTGCTGAGTCACTTTGTAGACCAGGCTGGTCCTGAACACAGATCTGCCTGCCTCTGCCTCCCAAGTGCTGAGATTAAAGGTGTGCACCACCACGCCTGACAAATTTGAGGTTTTTTTTTTTTAATTTTTCTGAGACAGGATTTCTCTGTGTAGACTTGGCTGTCCTGGACTTGCTTTGTAGGCCAGGCTAGCCTCGAACTCAGAGATCCGCCTGCCTTTGCCTCCTGAGTGCTGGGATTAAAGGCGTGCGTCACCACGCTCAGCTGTGAAATTGGTTTTTAAAAATGCATTGAAGTTCTGTAATGACATATCCAGACAAATCATAGCCATTTTCAATTGTTACAGTGTAAATTTAAAAGCACTCAGTCAAGGCTGGAGATGTAGCTCAGAGGAAGAGTGCTTGCCTATCATGCCCGAGGACCTGAGTTCTATCCCCAGCACTGAAAAACAAAGAGAAAAGTTTCTCAGTCACATTTCTCAATGTAATTAAAATATGCAGAAAACAAAAGCAGACCACCCTTTAATAAGAGTATTACAAACATTTTTTGTTTTTGTTTTGTTTTTTTTTGAGACATAGTTTCTCTGTATAGCCTTGACTGTCGTGGACTCGCTTTGTAGACCAGGCTGGCCTCGAACTCACAGTGATCCACCTTGCCTCTGCCTCCCGAGTAGAGTGCTGGGATTAAAAGCATGAGCCACCACACCAGGCAAGAGTATTACAAACTTTAACAACATAGGTAGCCACATTATTCTACTGACACTGATTAAGTCATTATATCTTTGCACCATCAGTAGTAGACTTGGGATATAGAGGATTGAGATAGCAAATGTAGAATATTGAAGGCAGTCCCAACTTGCCTGATATCTCTCTCTGGGATTTCCTTGATAGCTATTCGTACTTGATTACTGAGATCTCGGCCAGCATACACAATCCCATAGGAGCCTTTCCCCAAGACAACTCTTTCCCCATTCACATCATGGTCATACTCATACTAAACAAAGTAAAACAACAGGACAAAGAGAGAGAGAGAGAGAGAGAGAGAGAGAGAGAGAGAGAGAGAGAGAGAGAGAGAGGGAGGGAGGGAGGGAGGGAGGGAGGGAGGGAGGGAGGGAGGGAGGGAGGGAGGGAGGGAGGGAGGGAGGGACAAGATACAACTTATCAAAAGTTATCTAACAAGTTTTCAAAACTATAAAGCATTATTTGAGTGCCAAGCAAAATCATGGTTCTTAGGTTACACACTTTTCATTTAACAATTATTCCCATTTGTTCATGTGTTTGTAGACTTAATGAAATGGAATTCAGGAAAGTGAAAAAAGAAATACTCACCTGTAAATTACCTGGCTCACCTTTTGGGGACTTTTCACCATTTTAATGCTGCAACTTAAAACTTTCTAAGCATGTTAAGTACCACACATAAATATCTTCCTGTATGATCTCTTATCAACTTATCAGGAAGCAAACCTCTTTCAATAGCCCAGGAAAGAAGTAAAAGTTAATAGTATCTTGATATAGAATATACACATGTAGGGAGGTTCCCCCTTTTATTCATATAGATATAACACATGTTGCAAGTACATTTTACAATTAGGATTGCTAGTCTGTTTCACCAGTCTTATCATCAAAAATCTGTTGTTGCAGACCTGCTAGATATGGTAGCATATGCCTCTTACTCCACCATTCGGGAGGCTAAAGCAGAAATAAAGTTCATGAGATTTTGGGATTAGCCTGGACTACAGAGGAAAACCGGTCTTTAAAAAGCAAAAACACGGCCAGTGAGATGGCTCAGTGCGTAATGGTGCTTACCATGCAAGCCTGGTGACCTGAGTTCAACCCTCTAAACCCATAGAAAGAAGGAAGGGGAGAATCAATTCCACAAAGTTATCCTTTGTCCTCTACACATGTGCTCATATAAAGCATGCATATACACAGTAATTTGAAAATGACAATAATAAACTACTGCATGCAGCTACATTCAAGTTTATTCTTGTTAGTGATTAAAACAAAAGCAACAGTCGTTTAAGTAACTCTTATGTAAAACTGAGAGAAATATTTCTGGGGGTTGGCACGCTCCCACTGTTTCTATTTACCCCAAATCAATACCTTGGGGTATTTCTAGAAACCCCACTGTTTCTACAATACTCAGAGTGATACACTGAATAATGTTTATATTCCTTCCATATACCTATAGATGCTCATATAGATTAATGCTCATATAGATAACTTTAGGGTCTCTACTGTCTGACAGAACTAGAAACAAGTCCACTCCACAGACTTATTTCATAGCTTTCTCTTTTTCACATCTGTTCCTTTAAATGTAACCAGTCTGCTTCTATAACATACTTTGATACTAAAATGAACCCTTATGAAACTTTCTGAAGAAAACCTTAAGAAATTAATTTCAGTCTAACTTCAAAATATAATAAAAGCCCATTAAATTGTAATTACTGGAAGAACTTGAATTAGTGCCAAATATGAATGACTTCAACACTTAAGCACATATAAGTGGTATAGTCATTGTAGACTACAACTGTGCTGTACAAATGAGGTTATGATAATGTCCCTTTCTTTAAAGTGATTTAAACTTTGGTATATTTAATATACCATCTGTAAGGAGATATAACTAAAGTCCATTTAGGCAAAATTCTGTTTCCAGCTTGTCAACTATTTCTCCTGGAGTCTCATAAGTACTCAGAAAAATGAACTTTGTATAGTTAGGCACAAAGGAAAATTTTAATGTAACCCGTGGCCATTTTTTCTTAAACATTGTGACTAACATGATCCCATGCTTATAAGATTCTTCTATGAAGATACTTTAAACTTAATCTCTGAGACCCATGGACAGTGATATCTGGTTGGTTCAAAAGTTTCTTTAACTATACCCAGTAGAGGATTTCACATGAAAATTGGCACATTTTCTTTAAGCACCAAAGGTATTATTAAAGGATGTTTTCCTAGTTCTCAATCTTCTGTGACTTACCTCTAACGTGTCTCCATCAGCCTCTCCCTCCAATTCCACTGTACTGCCCACTCCATTGTTTAGCATTTCTTTGACCAAAGAGCAAAATCTAGAACAGCAAATGCCACAGGATACTACCCATCAGCATCACTCTTGCCCTTGATGTTTAACTTAAGTTTACTGTATTAATAAGTAAGTCATGAAACAATAATCCCACTTTTTATTTGACATGGTACTTTGTGATTACCTTAATCTAGTTCTAAAACATATGTGATACCTAAGTCCTCTCCATGCAATATCTCTTTTAACTAGCTGGTCATTTGATGCTAAACCACTTCTCTTAAGTGCAGCATATATGTAGAACTCAACAAGAACAGTTTGTCTTCTACTAAACTCTAAAGACTTCTTTTTTTGTGGGTTCCACTCACAGACTTAAGGTTAATTATATTATATTTCTGTATAGGTACCATATTTTCTTTATTCATATATCATTTGTGAATGCTCAGATGGTTTTCTTTTCTTTTTTTTTCTCTCTTTTTTTCTTTTGGGTATTAAGTGCTGCAATAAACTTGGGAGTGCAGATGTTTCTTTGACAGACTTAGTTCAGGTCAGAATAGAGTGGTGATTACTAAAGACTGGGGATAGCAGAGGAAAGGGAGGGGTAGAAAAAGATGATCAGGGGCTGGAGAAATGGCTAAGTGGTTAAGAGCACTGGCAGCTCTTCCAGAGGACATGGGTTCAATTCCCGGTATCCACATGGTGGCTCACAACTGAACTGACTCCAGTTCCCTTACACAGACATACATGCAGGAAAAACACCAATGCACATAAAATAAGAATAAATTAATCACTAAAAAAAGAAAAAGATGATCAACAGGTATTGAGCTATATCTAGTTAGGAAAAAGGAACTATTGGTGCTTTGTGTATAGTGGTGTGACTATCAATAACAATAATATACTGTATTTCAAGTGTTATTTATTTTATAGTTTCTTGAAACAGTCTCTCACTTGTAGCCAGGCATGCTTGAGCCTCACTATGCCTAAAACTTGTGCAATCCTTTTATCTTGACCTCCTAAGTGCTGGGATTATAGAAGTGCATCATCATGCTTCAATATACTATAATTTTCAAAACTATTCAATATAGAAATGAAAATTATAAAGATTAACTATTTGCTCTGATTTGAACATTACACACTATATGCATATATATACACAATGTGGTATCCCACAGATACATGCAATTTTGTCTATCAGTTAAAAATAAAAAATTAAAACATGACTATTTTTCTACATATCACCCATTAGAAATGTAACTACTTGGCCAGGGGCAGTGGCTTATGCCTTTAATCCCAGTACTTGAGAGGCAGAGTCAAGTGCATCTCTGTGAGTTGGACACCAGCCTAATTCACATACTAAGTTCTAGGACATCCAGGACAACATAGTATGACTCTGTCTCAAAAAAATATGAATAATTTTATCATGTCCCTATAAGCATTTTCTTCTTGTCCTTTACTGTTTTCCCTAGGACTGATTTGTTAGCCATTCCACTAGTACACCTTTTCAAACGTGTCCCTGCATTACTCTTAATGCCTTAAGACCAGTATCCAGAAGTAATCAGTGCTAAGGATAATGGGACTTTCTTCTCTCAAGCTATGGGAAATCCAGTTCTCAGTGAGGCAGAAAGTCTTATATAAGGGAAGATAATGAGGAAATGCATGAAGTGCCCATGTTATTCTCTTGACAAATATGAAGCCTAACATCAGTGATTACTCATTTAACTTTATCACAAATGCTGAGCTGCATAGGTCCCATTCCCAGTCCTGTGTAGTTGCTTTTTTTTTCTTACATACATAATCATCTTGACTTAGTAGACATGCTTATCCATATTTCTCTGTTAAGATGTTAAGGAAGAATCATGTACACTTGAACATTACAATGTTCTTTTTTCCCCTTAATGCATTCTACTATTATTTTTTCTAGTATTTGAATGCTGGGATACCTAATAAACTTAAGGAGATGCAGGATATGCATTCATTCACTACAGTAAAATTTAGAAGATAATATTAACTGTTGCCAAGTATATAAAGCAACAAGACCTCTTATATGTTGCTAGTGGGAATATAAATTCTCGAGACTACTTTGGAAAGCCACTAGCCAAAGCTGAATATAAATCTCCTTTGTGATAGATTATTCTACTTCTAGGTGTGTACTCAACAGAAATTGATGTTTGTGCTCACCAAAGGGAGTGCATAAGATTATTCATAGAGGTTTTATTTATCAAGCACCAAAGGAAAATGACCCAAATGTTCATTAGTAGGAAAACAGATAAGCTGTTGCATGTTCTTGCAATGGAACACTTCAAAGAGTAAAAGGGATAAAAATGACATGGCTATTACTTTAAGGAACTGGGTGGGTGGGGACTAAAAACAATTTATTTGAAGAAGAATGGACAGAATTAACTATGGTGATTGAAATCAAAGTAATTATCACTAGAGGGGGTTTAATAATTAGGGTGGGACACAAGGCATCTTCTGGAGTGCTGATATGGAAGATAGCTACATGTGTATAGATTTATATCAGATATACTGGTATAGGTATAAGAATAAAAGTAACTGCACATTTAACTGAAATTTATATACTTTAACTGTATGTATAGCACACCCCAACTAAAATTTATTAAACCGTGTGATACAAAGTCATTGAGTAATGACCTAGACTTTGTAATAAAACAGTGTTCTGTCCATTAACTGGCAGAATTTTCTGACTGTAAACTGAGGACTGTGATTCAATATGTTCTTCACTATGCTATTTACTTGGATATCTAAATATACTATGATAATGATTGAGATACAGTGAGATAAAGTCTCCTAAAATTATACAATATAGATACTCAAACTAGGAGTAAAAGGAATCTCTTAAACCTAATAAAGGCTGTTCATGAAAAAACTGGCTGCTAAAATCATACTTAAAGAGGAAACACTGGTTTCTTTTTTCTTAAGATCAGGGCCAAAAGTAGAATGCCTTTTCTTGCCATGCCTATTCCACACTGTACTGAAGGTGAAGAGTCAAGATATTTAAGCAAGAAAACTATACAGCCATCTATGTCTGAAAGGAAGAAGATACACCATGTCCCTAGACTACATGATTTTGACAGAAAACCCTAAAGAATTCAATTAAAAATATTAGAACTCATCATGATTACTCTTGCCAAGGACTGATGTTTAGTTCCCAGTACCCACATAGGGTGGCTGGCTCACAACAACCTGTAACTCTAGATCCAGGGGATTTGATGCCCATTTCAGGGTTCTATGGGCTCCTGCCACATGTGGTCTTCACACATATAGTCTGACAATACATACATATACAAAAAACAATAAAGCAAAAATTCAAAACCATTCAAATTAATAAGTTCATGAAAATTATAAAACCAATATACAAGGTTAAGCACATTTTGAAATAAAGAAAAACTTCATTTACAATAGTCTCAAAAAACATTCAGGCATAAGAAGTACAAAATTTATGTACTGAAATTATGAATTACTGATAAAAGAAATTTAATAAAACACAAATGAATAGAAATGCATGCCATGTTTACAGGTTAAACAATACTCATAATATGGTGATACTCTTTGAGTTAATATTTCTAACAGACTTCCCATCAAACCTCTAGGCACCTTTCCCCCCTAATAATTCAGAAGTGGACCCCAAAGTTAACATGGAAAAGCAAGCACCAACAATAATCAAAATAATTTTAAAGAATAAGCACAAAATTGAAAGACTCATATTTCATGATTTTACAACTTCATGAAAGCTACAGCAATAATATATACTTGCAAATAGCTATGCAGATCAGTGGAACAAAAGACCAAAAGTAATCTCCTAAATTTAGGGCCAATTCATTTTCTAAGAATGCCACAACTATTTGATGGAGAAAAGAATATTC
Source organism: Acomys minous (assembly GCF_964271855.1). Lineage (NCBI taxonomy): Eukaryota > Metazoa > Chordata > Mammalia > Rodentia > Muridae > Acomys > Acomys minous. The sequence continues at coordinate 125,629,987 of NC_140488.1, read as the reverse complement.
TTTTCAACAAATGGTGTTGAACAATCAAATACCACACAAAAGAACAAAGGTATAATCCTATCTTAAAGTCATATTAGTATAATTTTATATGATATATTATATATGCTATATTAATATATTAGTATATACCATATTATTGTATATTAGTATAATTACATATAACACATTATAAAGTTATATTTCTGTATTACTATGTTCCTATTTTATAGTATATTTAAAAATTAATTAAAGGGATAGTGACATAACTCAGCAGGTAAGGTCACTTGCTGCCGGACTTGAAGACCCAAGTCTTATCCCTAGGATCCACAGGGTGGAAGAAGAAAACCTATTCTAGCAAGTTGTCCTCTAACCTCAACGTGAGCACCCTGGAACCCCATAATCCAACAATAAGTTATTAAGGAAAAAGTAAGAACCGGGTAAAGCATTTTAAATTTAAGTAAGTTTTTAGTATGTGTGTGTATATGTGTGTGCATGCCTGCTAATCCATACACATACCATGTGTGTGTTGCAGTGATCATAGCGGCCAAAAGAGAGGCATTGGATCCCCTAGATCTGGAATCACAGGTGATGGTGAGGTGCCTGTTATGGGTTCGCCACAAGTACTCTTAACTGCTGAACCATTTCCAGTCCCTCAAACTTTAAATATAAACACACAAACAAGCAAGCAAGCAAACGAACAAAACCAATGGGAGTAGGGGCTGTCTCCAACTCTCTTGCCTGCCACTGGATCCCTTTCCTCTAGCTGGGCTGCTTTGTCAGGCCCCAGTGGGAGAGGATGCACTTAGTCCTGCTGTCACTTGAGGTGCCAGGGTGGGTTGGCACCCCTTGGAGGCCTCACCTTCTTTAAGAAAAAAGGAGAGGAGGGAGAGGGGAGGTGACATGAGAGCGGGATTGGGAGGAGAGGAGGGAGGGGGCCGGGATCAGGCTATAAAAAGATTAAATAAATAAAGGGGGGGAGTAAAAAAAAGAAAGAAAAATGGATAACTCTCATAATTAAAAACGTTTGTGGGGGCTGGAGAGATGGTTCAGTTGTTAAGAGCACTGGATGCTCTTCCAAAGGTCCTGAGTTCAATTCCTAGCAACCACATGGTGGCTCACAACCATTTATAATGAGATCTGGTGCCCTCTTCTGGTGTGCAGGCAGAACACTGTATACAAAAATAAAATAAATAAATCTTTTAAAAAAATTGTGTTGTGATACTTATCAGTGACATGAAAAGACAACTCACAGAAAGGGAGAAAGTCTAAGCAAATTGTATGGAGAATATATAAGTAACCCATAATAAAAAGACAAATAGTTCAACTAAAAGTGAACAAACATCACTTTCCCTAGGAGAACCAAGTTAAGATTACCAGGAATAACAGAGATATTGAGCATCATCTAATACGAGGCACTAAACAATATATAGTATCATTCTGTGCTATTCCTACCCCAAATATATAACATATATATAATAATGAGGAAACAGCAAACAAACCCACATTAAGGGACTAAATAACAGATAACGCCTGCGCCTTTTAAAAGTATTAAGTCTTCAAGATGAGAGGAGACTATAATACAGAGATGGCAACTAAATGCAGCACATGATCCTAGACCAGACTGTGAACCAAAGGTAAAATACCTTATTTTGCTACAAAAGACATTTGGATGGAAATAAGTAAAATTTTGTACTATAATCCCATGTCCATCTTAATTCCTAATTATGTAACTATAATAAGTACAAAAGTGAAGATTTCTTGTTTTTAGGAAATATACTGGAATATTTAGAGGCAATGCAGCATTGTTTCTATGGTTTCCACTTCCCTAGTTTGGAGAAAACAAACATGCATTACTTTAGAGAAACAAATGATGTAAAATAACTGTAGCAAAAGAGGAATTCCGGGTAAAGCATTCATGGAAAGCCTTATTTTTTTTGAGACTTTCCTATAGCTTTAAACATTTTTCTAAATAAAATGTACATTTTTTAGTTGGGCAAAGGAGTTGAACATATATTTCTTTAAAGAGGCTACAAAAAAGTGTTCTATCAATATATGAACAGCTGCCCAGAATCATTTGTTATTAGGAAAATGCAAATCAAATATACAATGCAATTCAAAGAAATACTATGATAGCTAGAGCTAAAAAATAGATAATTAGAGATAAGGAGGTGAAAAAATTGAAACCTTCATATACTGCTAATGGGAATGTAAAGAAAAGAATTACCCTAAAGTGCAGTCTTTTGATGCCAAAAATCTACAAACTTTGTATACTTACAAAACTTTCATATAGATGTACACAGAAGTAAAATTCTTAAAAATTCAAAAGCTAAAAGCATCCCAGATGACTAGCAACTGATAAGCAGAAAAATAAAATGTACAATTAGTTATACAAGGCAGTATTGCTTCTCAGCACCCCATAAGCAGCAGCGAAGTATTGATAACATGGTTTGTCTTGGAAGACTCTTGAAAACTGGCTTCTACAAAGAAGCCAGGCACAAAATGTCACATATTATGCCACAACATGTTCACACAATGTCCAAAACGGACAAATACATAGAAAGTAGGTTACTAGTTGTGTAGGGCTGAGGTTATAGAGGATGATGATGAGAAAATGGTAAGTGAATATTAATGGCTACTGGGTTTACATTAGGAAGAATGAAAATATTTTCAAATTATATGTGATGGTTTCAAAAGTCTGGAGCTACATTAAAATCATCAGCTTATATACTTTATTATTACTGGTTTTTTGAGATAGAGTTTCTTTGTGTAGCCTTGGCTGTCCTGGACTTGCTTTTAGACTAGGCTAGCCTTGAACTCATAGAGATCTGCCTGCCTATCCCAAGTGCTGGGATTACAGGTGTGCACTACTGCACCCAGCTGATTATTTTATTTTATTATTTTTAAATTTTTATTTACCTTTATGTGCATTGATGGTTTGCATGAACATATGTCTACGTGAGAATGTCAGAACTTAAGAGTTATAGACACTTGTGAGCTGCCATGTGGGTATTCAGATTTGAACCCAGGTCCTCTGTAAGAGCAGTCAGTGCCCTTAATTGCTGAGCCATCTCTCCAGCCCCAGCTTATACACTTTAGATGGTTGTAAGGTATGTGGCTTCTATCTCAATGCTACAAAACAATTTTCTATGAATTAAAATTTCAAGATAGTACAGTTAATATTTTTCATAAGAAAGATCCTTTAAGATGGCCATCAGTCATAAATACACAACACATACCTAAATTAGCTGTAACTCACCTATTACACTGGTCTTCAGTGGAAAAATAGATTTGAAAGTCATCAGAATTATCATGGACATAAAGAAAACAGCACCGTTCATCAAACTTGGATAGGCTGTAAAATTTCAAAACATAAGAATGTTTTATACAAAGCCAAGTGTGGTGGCACACACTTTTAATCACAGCACTGGGAGGCAGAGATAGGTGGATCCCTGAATTTAAGGCCAGCCTGGTCTACAGAGCAAGTTCCAGAACAGCTGATATTACACAGAGAAAGCTTATCTAGAAAAAGCAAGCAAGCAAACAAACAAGAAAGAGCATGCCTATATACATATATTATGATGCCAACATTAATTTTTAAAGAACACTGAAAAAATTTCTAGCTTAGATTTTCTTCCACTTTCTAAATTCCTGATTTTATTAATCATTAAAGTGTTTTTATTTTTAAATTATGTATATATGTTTGTGCTTGTGTGCGCAGGTTCTGCAGAAACCAGAAGAGGCTATGATATCCTTTGGTGATTATGATCCACCCAACATGGGTGCTGGGACTTGAACACAGGTCATCTACAAGAGCATTGATTGTTCTTGACCACTGAGGCATCTCTCTAGCCCCAATGCTTCATTAATCTTTTAGCGAATACTCTCATAGTTTGTCCTTTCATACTCTATGAAATTTAAATTTAGAGCCATTTATATTACAAACGTATTTATAAATTGACTTTAACATGTATCAAGAGATTCCTTTACACCTAGGGCAAAGGAAATACAGGCAATAGAAGAAGGTAGAAAATATGATCTCTGTCTTCTATGAATTTATAATCCAGTAAAAATAGAATCAGGACATTCATGGTCAAGCAATGTAAACCTGAAAAAGACCTTCAAATGTTTTCTAGTCTATTTCTACCCAATGTATGGACCTGAGCTTCAAACAAGAAATATTTGGTTTGCTTAAATACATCCAGTAAACAAAAGTCATCACACTCTTATCTACTTATAGATTTCACTGTTAGAAAGGGGGTTGTTGAGGTGGTGGGGGTGCAGCCTTAAATCCCAGCCCTTGGGAAGTAGAGACTGGAAGATCTCTGAGTTCGAGGCCAGCCTGGTGTACAGAGTGAGTTCTAGGACAGCCAAGGCTACACAGAGAAACCCTGTCTTGAAAAAAACCAAAAACCAAAACACAAAAGAGAGAGGGTGGAGAGGGTGGGTGGAGGAGGAGGAGGAAGAAGAGGGAGGGAGGGAGAGAGGGAGGGAGGGAGGGAGAGAGAGAGAGATAAAGAGAGAGAGATAGTTCACTCACATCGAGTCAATATGTAATGGCCCTTATTCTGCCAGGTAGCAGTATAGGGGCTAGTTTATCATCTATATAATAAGCTCTTCAGCCACTTTATCTGGCCCCTTGCTGGTCATTTCTCTTCATCCAGAACTTGATGGTTTGTTTTTTGTTTTTTGTTTTTTTTTTTGTCTGTTTGTTTTGAGACAAGGTACTGGTGTATGGCTCAGGGTGGTGCTGAGCTTGCTATGTAGGTTGGGCTAGACTCCAACTCATGATTTTCCTGTTGTAGCCTCCCAATAGATCAAATTTTACTTAAACTATTTTTTAATGTTATAGATGACACAAAGATGACATATTAAAACAGCAACAGTTCAGGGTGATTCAAAACAAATATAAGTTAGGTTATGTGTGAGCCAATTTTGAAAAAGAAATCTACAAAAAATAACTACCATAGCAACCAAAGTCTGTCTCTTATATTATGGCAGTCCTGAAGTCTAGTCACCGCCCTATGTTACAACTCCCTACTGATAGTCTTGAAAATGTGCTTTGTACTATCTCCTGGTTTTGAGGCAATATTATGCAAGTACTCCATTATTCCTATTTAAACATTGATGTGTTCAGGACAGGCTCATACTGGGTGTGAAAGTAATAAGGGATTCACTCAATAGTTTTTGAGTTACATATCTTATATTTAGAGAAAGGAGAGAAAACTACAGCCCAAGCTCTGATTTGACTAAAACAGAAAAAGCGGAATCATACAGAGGCTGAGTGATCTTTTTTTTTTTTTTTTTTACACAATGCCGCATAGAAAAGAGAGATCTGATATCTACTTCACAGCAACTCCCACCTTTGGACATCCTGGCAAGTTGATTAGGGAAGCTGAGGTATGTTTGCCTGGCTTGAGGCAAGCCATGAAATCTCACCATTCCTGATCCCCAAAGCAAGTGGTATGCTTCTTGGAATCTATCTTCTGTGTTCCTATTGATAGTACCCTTGCCTCCAGAGCTCTGACCAGAAGGCCCTACTCGAGTATTAGATGCAAGTAACCCCTGACTTCAGCCCTGGTGGCAGGGGATAGGGAAGGAGTGAGCAGTTGAACCTTTTGGCTCTAAAAAGATACTGTTTAGTCAACAGATGGAATTTCTCTTTAAAGTTTGATATACAATCATTTTTTTTCTACTGGATTAGAAAAGTTACCATATTAGAAGCAGTACACTATGAACCTCATATGAGGCAATGATAAAGAAAATAGTGCTAGGTTCTGTTAAAAATAAGAGCATCTTCTAAATGAGTGGAAACACCAAAGCACATGAAATACCTACATTATTTGTTTTAAGACAGACAGCAGGTTACCGAGAAGAGACTTGATACCCTATGAGCATATACAGGGGGGGGGAGGTAATCCCCCTCAGGAACAGTCATAGGGGAGGGGAATAAGGGGAAAATGGGAGGGAGGGAAGAATGGGAGGATACAAGGGATGGGATAACCATTGAGATGTAACAAGAATAAATTAATAAAAAAAATAATTAACGAGGAAAAAAAAAGACAGACAGCAGTTACATTTCTCTCATGTACCTTATTCCCTTGATAGAAGAGGCTGTAAAATTCCACTCATGGATTTGTTTCTGCAAATATAAAAGACAGAAGAGCTTGATTTTTCTCAGCAAAGTATCATTTCTGGTTTCATCCTATAATTATTTCTTCTAGTTTGTTTTCAATAGTGATTAGGGGTTAGAGCAATATACTTTGCAAAACTTGGGATACACAAAATTTTTATGAGGTATGAAAATTCATGTCTCTGATTCATTTAGAGCAAACAATATAAATTTGAAATACATAGCTTGAGATAGATACACTACACACACAAAAACACACATTGTGTAGTCTTTCATCTTCTGTCAACCGAATAGGCAAACTCTGAAATAGGCTTAGGAAGAGCTCATTTTAGTTATAAAAATATTTAGAGAAGTAACACTGACAAAACTCACTTATCTTCATTTCATTTTCTCCCTTGGCACATAGCTAACACAAAGCTCAGTGCCCCTTGCAGTTAGATGAGGCCATACAACAGTCCTAATCAATGGGGTGTGAGGAAAACCTCTATGAATGCTGAGCATAGGGGCCCAAGTCTGTAATCCTGGCACTTAGGAGGCAAAAGATTGCCACCACAATCCAAGATTGGTCTGGTCTATATGATAAATTGCAGCCCACCCAGGGCTACATGGTGAGAGCCTGACTCCAAAAAAGTAAATGAAAAATATCTTCCCATGAAAAAACGTTATTTCCCTTTTGATAAAATCCAACAAAACCACCGAAATGTCTATCTACAGTAATCTTCTACCTTCTTTTTACCTAGCTACTACAAGATGTTATGATGTCTCCTACTAGCCTGGATATGGCATGAGGAATACACAAAGATTTATAATGTTAATATGTTGAAATTGGGGGTTGTTTTTAATACCCTGGCAAGAAAACTAACGGGTTTCACTATATACCAAGTTTCAACTTTCTAAGACAGCTGTCCCTTCCCTCTACTACCATTCCTTGGTCTTAAACTTTGCATAAAGTTAAGCCTTAGAAGGAATGTCTAAAACACAGTTTCAGAAAAGCCAAAATGTATGTGTGTATGTGTATGTATATATATAACAAATGACCAACATATAACTGTAGAAAATAAATTTTTAAAAGTTTTTTGAGATAAGGTTTCTCAAACTCATAGAGATCTCTGCCTCCTAAGTGCTGGACTTAAAAGTGTGCACCCTGACTGCCCAACTGTAGAAAATTATTTTAAATAGGAAAATCCACTTGGATGTCCTAAGGTTGTTTGAAATTGGTCTTTGGGATTAAGTATACCACACTAATAATCAAATACCAGAAATCAGCCTGCACTCCAAGGGAGCTGGTTGTTCAGCATTTCCCAACACATTACTGCATCATACTTCCAAGGAGTTTGAATTCGTAATTAATAAACCAGGAATTGAATCTAATTCTGTCTTGATATTATATGAAGTTGTATATATGCATGAGAGTGTTCTCTTTGTTTAATCCTTACATAAGCCATCAGGAAAAATACAACTCTGAAGAGAAATGTCATCTCACTCTTGCTTTCCCATTCTACAGATCTTCAAAATTGTAATGAAGACAAATGTAGGATGTATCTCACAGAAAAAAAATTCTATCTCTGACAAATGTAAGGAAAAAACCCCATAATACTGTCAAGGAAAACTTGCTTTGTGATAGTTCTTTTCCATTTCTTACTAAGACAAAGTTAAGATATTTACAATTAGTGGCATACATGCACCAAAGGGAATTTCAATTAAGAACCAGCAACCATCCCAGGATTCAAATGAGGGAGGCCACACTGGTAGAATTCCATGACATCAAAACCATTTTGCTTTTATAGCATAAGTTTTTTTCTACAATCATTTCTCAAAATGTGAGGTATTTCACATCCATATCAATGAATTTATGAGACTACAGATCTGAACTTTGAAGTTTCTACTACACTGTAAGTAATATTCATGGTATAATGAAAATAATCAAGTTTAGGGAGTGGAACAGGAATTTCCATCTTGAGAATATGGAGATGGCACTTAGAAGTCTACCTAAAGGCAACCGGAGCAGAGTTTACTGATGTTCTGCTCTTTGACCTATGCTGACTTCTGAAGTGTGCTCACCTTGTAAATTCACCACCTCATACATTTATGATTTGTACATATTTTCACATATCTAGTATACAGATTGACTTTCCAAAGTCTGTAATACTGGGGATCAAAAATGTTTCAGATTCTATAATATTTCCATAGACTTTAATAGTTCAGCATCTTTGATCTAAATATCTAAAATCTGTAATGTTCCAAAATCTAAAGCTTTGTGACTAGTAACACTAAAGAATTTCAGATTTTGTAATATTTTAGACTTTCAGATTAAGAAGGTGCCATCTGTACTTCAATGAATAGATTTTATTAAAACAAAGAGGAGGCAAATTAAGTAAAATATATGTACTCTTCAAATGAGAAATATCTATTTATATACAAGAACACACATATTATATATATAAATTATATCTATATGAGCAAATATCTCTCTTTTGCACTCAAGTATTTAATATACACAGTGCAGGAAAAATACAAGCACGTCATGGCAGCTCATCCTATTAATGATTGCTAACTGTATTTTCAACAAGAAGATTACTCTAGAGTTAAATATTAGACAAGGTTACCGGCCTTCATTTGAGATCAGACTATCTGCTTAGGTATTTCTAATCTGAATGTGAGCCTCTGTTTATTTTACAATGCTGTATTTTATTTGCAAAGATAACGTTTACTTTTACCCGATAACAAAATCATTTCCATTTTTGCTAACAGGGAGAAAAACAATCTTCTTCTACCCAGCTAATGGTAGCAGTTCCCCATATTCCATGGAAACACACGTACGGGCAAATAAACCTATCTAATGTGCTTGTAGCAGGTGCTGTGCTTCATTGCTACAGAGTTTATGAAATTTTGAAAAACCCAATGAAGTGCTTTAGATAAACAGATGAAGATACTGCTATTACCACAAACCTGAAGACCCAGCTCAGCATTCTGTAATCTGTATAATGGGCAATTGTTACTATGAACATCAGCTCATATAAGTGTGATAGTAATTCTACAGACTCTGGAGTATATATAGTGTGTATACACACACACACACACACACACACACACACACACACACACACTTTGGAGTCAAGCAAGCCCATTTCTAAGTTGCACACTGGCACGTTACTGACAAGGGTGAAAATGGAACTATTTACAGATTCAATGCAATCCCTACCAAAAACCTACAAAATATTTTAAAGACATTGAAAGATCAATTCTCAACTTCATATGGAAAAACAAAAAACCCAGAATAGCAAAAACAATCCTATACAATAAAAGATCATCCAGAGGAATTTCCATACTCAATCTCAAGCTGTACTATAGAGCAATAGTAATTAAAACAGCATGGTACTGGCACAGCAATAGGCTGGTTGATCAGTGGAATCAAATTGAAGACCCAGAAAAGAATTCGCACACATATGGTCATTTGATTTCTGAAAAGAAGCCAAATCTATTCAATGGAAAAAGGATAGCATCTTCAACAAATGGTGCTGATCTAACTGGATGTCTACATGTAGAAAAATGCAATTGGACCCATATTTGTCACCATGCACAAAACTTAAGTCCTGGTGGATTAAAGACCTCAACATAAAACCAGAGACACTAAGTCAGTTAGAAGAAAAAGTAGGGAAGAGCCTGGAACACATAGGCACAGGAGACAACTTCCTGAACAGAACACCAACAGCACAGGCCTTATTAAGGTCAATAATTAATAAATGGGACCTCATGAGGCTGAGAAGCTTCTGTAAGGCAGGAGACACTGTCAAGAGAACAAAGCGACAGCCTACAGACTGGGAAAAGATCTTCACCAACCCTACATCTGACAAAAGTCCAAAATATATAAAGAACTCAAGGAATTAAACACCACCAACCCCAATAACCCAATTAAGAAATGGGGCTCAGAACAGAGAATTCTCAACAGAGGAATATCGGATGGCTGAGAAACATTTAAAGAAATGCTCAACCTCCTTACTCATCAGAGAAATGTAAATCAAAACGATTCTGAGATTCCATCTTACACCCATCAGAATGGCTAAAATCAAAAATTCAAGTGACACCACATACTGGCGAAGATGTGGAGAAAGGACACTCCTTCATTCCTGGTGGGAATGCAAACTAGTACAGCCACTTTGGAAATCTATCTCAGAAAACTGGGAATAGGGTTTCCTCAAGACCCAGCTATTCCACTCCTTGGAATATACCCAGAAAATGCTCCACCACACAACAAGGACATATGCTCAACCATGTTCATAGCAGCCTTATTTGTAATAGCCAGAACCTGGAAACAGACTAAATGTCCCTCAGTTGAAGAATGGATAAAGAAACTGTGGTACATTTACAGTATGGAATACTACACAGCTATTAAAAACAAGGAAATCCGTAAACTTATGGACAAATGGATTGGACTAGAAATGATCATAATGAGTGAGTTAACCCAGAAGCAGCAAGACTCACATGGTATATACTCACTTATAATTGGGCACTAGCCCAAAAGGCATGTCCCATGGAAGTCTTCACTTATCAGAAGACTGGGATAGATGTGAGGACATCCTACTGAGACTCTAGGTAAGAGAAATATAGGAGATGGGGAAATAGAAGGACTCAGAGGGTCCTGGAAACCTACAAGAAGAACATCATGATGGGTGGATCAGATCCGGGGTGGGGGGTCTGCTCAAACTATTGCACTAACCAAGGACAATACAATAGTAAACATCGAACCCCTACTCTGATCTACCCAATGGAAAGGACATTCTCCACAGTTATGTGGAGAGCAGGTACTGACTCTGACATGAACTCTGGTGCTCCATAGTTGACCACCACTCCTTGGTGGGGAGGCCTGATGGCACTCAAAGAAAGAATAAGCAGGCTACCAAGATGAGACTTGATAGCCTATGACCATATAGTGGAGGAGGAGGTCCTGCTCGGTCACAGACCTAGGGGAGGGGAATAGGGTGAAAGCAGGAGGGAGGGAGGAATGGGAGAATACAAGTGATGGGATAACAATTGAGTTGTAATCTGAATAAATTAATAAAATTAAAATAAAACAAAAAATGAGAAATATGAAGGGACTTTATATATTCTGTATCTACTTCCTTATGGTTTAACTTTTTAAAAAAATCAATAAAACTGCATTATACATAAACACACACATATACACTTACACAACCACATACATACACATGACCTCCATGTCCACATACACAAAATAGATCTTTCTTCTTTCATCTGTGATTATAATTCCATGTATAAAGTTAAACATGGGTGACTATTATTTCTGATACTACTGCGAAAATTGTGCTATTTGAAAATCAAATCACTGATTAAATAATATGAAAGAAAGGGCTACTCATAATTTTCCCATACCATTTCTGTGGGTGAAACGTGCCATAAAGAAACAGTTCTTTCTTCAGCTTCATTGTTGATAGAAACATAAGAAGGCTGGTACACTTTGGTTGGCTCTATTACCAGAACCTAAAATAAGAGAAGATTTTTACAAAGCACAGCAATCTACAACAAGTGACCCTGCCCAGTGAGGAAGCAGTAGAATTTGTACTGAACAAATACTGAGGCAACTAAGCAATCAAGGCTCTAGGATCCAGGCCTATAGCATGGCAGGTTAAGTCCCTGTCTACATAGGGCTCTGTTCCAACAAGGGCACTCAGAACAGCGGATACACAAGACTATACAATTCAGTGCTACCTAACACTCCAAAAGAGCAAGTCAAAAGCAGGGAAGTTGGGCCTCATCATATAGGAGGACAAGAAAGGCCTGCTTGAAAGGTGATAGAAGAAAGAAAGAAGTTACAGTTATGGGGAGAAATAAGGAAGGTGGCCAGCAAGTACCAATACGTACATCTGCAGGGAAATGATAAGTGAGCGGTGTTTCCATCAGTAATGCTTGTTAATTGGTTAAGAATATGAAAGAACAACGAGGAAGAAAGGGAAGGGAAGGAAACGAGGACAGGTGGAGATGTAGGTAGGAGGAGAGGACAAGGAAATGAATCTCCCAGACAGAGCAACCAACACATTCAGCATGATAAACCTATGTAGAGCCTACACAAGTTGTTTGCTTTGTTACTGATTTCTACCTATCCAGTTTGAAATATTTTAAAATTAAAACAAGATTTTAAAGTGTTATTACTCAGAAACAAAAATTTATAATCATTTCTAACAATTGCATTTTGAGTAGTTAATGAAATTCTTTTTAAAAACACCCATATTCACAGTCTCATGGCATAAAAATGAAACACAAATACTGAAATGCAATTTCTAGAATACTTGGACATCTTTTCAAAGTGTAAGGGAATCCCATAAAACTGAAATAAAAACTAAATGAAAAGCTAAAAGCAATTCTGCTTTTTCAACAAAGTTTTAAATATTAATTAGTAGCACTGGAGGCAAAGTAAAGCTTAGGACAACCCAGCATGTACAACATTTTTTAGAACAAGATCTCTTCAGTTTCACCCTGTTATTTTCTGAATCTGATAATTTGTGTGTGTGTGTGTATGTGTGTGTGTGTGTGTGTGTGTGTGTGTGTGTGTGTGTATGCGCGCGCGCGTGTTACTGTTCTATGCATTGGAGGACATTTAGCAGCCTCCCTAGTCCTCATACCTTATTGATTATCAGTAGCATCAACTTTGACCCCTAGTTCTCTAACAATCAAAAATGTTTCCAAATTCTGCCAAATGTCCCTTGAGTAGGACAAAACTGCATTCAGTTGAGAACCACTATTTGAGAGGCAACTTTTTCCCAGAGGCTAACTTATTGGCTGATTCCCCAGAGGACTATTATCTTAATATTATCAATTGTAGTTTTATCCCTTCTTAGAGTTTTTAATAATCACATAGCATGAATACCGAGTTTCTTTCGTCTATCTTAAAGGATTGTGGCTAGTGGTATAGTTCAGTGGTAGAATAGTTTCCTAACAGGTGCCAAGTTCTAAGTTTGATCCCAGAAAAGGAGCAAACAAGCAACCCCCTACCCGTTTAGCACATCTTACTGGAAATCTGAGTCCATTAGTAACTTCATTTGTTGCTTCAAAAATGATATCTAACCAGAAGTTAAGCCGTTCCTGCCTGGGTGAATGTTCTGTAATGGTTTTCTTGAAGCGCTGAAGTAACACCAAGTTCTGAACTAATGACCGCAGGTACCTGGAAAAAACATCACAAACCTCATGAATTAGATTCCTAAAGAAACTGAAATCAATTCTAATTCCTTTAAAAGAAACTTCCCAAAGCCTTATGTACTTCAATTCACATTTGTCACAAGCTCTTCATAAAGGCACTGAGCAGCCACATAACTAAATCACAAGAAATGCAAACAGCAGGCAAAATCAGTCCAACAAAATTGTAAAAGACAGCTTTTTACTAACACTTCAATTTTAGTACATACTGTCCAATGTTTCTTGGCCTTTTGGCTAAGACCAAGCATCAGAACGACATCTAATCAATCGTAGTGGAAAGCATGGGATAACTGTTTTAGAAAACAAAAGTAATTAGTCCAACAGAAAAAAAAAACAATTACAGAATGGCAATATGTCAAACACTTTTTAAAAAAATTTGAGTAACCTTTATGTTTTGAGATATTTTTAGAAATAGTATACTGAACGCTGTATACCCTACTGACAACATCCTGCAAATCCACAGTACAGTATCACAACCGAAATTCTGCCATTGATATAATCAAGATACAGCTCATGCCCATCACTATGAGCCACCCCCTCATGTCGCTGTCCTACAATAACAACCGTTCCATTCCCATCCCTATCTTCTCCCTCAATTCTAGCAAGTGCTTATCTAAAACTTGTCTTTCTTTTTTCTTTTTTCTTTTTTCTAACTTGTTGTCTTTTACATTTAAAAAAATCTGGCTAGGTACACTTTCATGTCAGGAAGATTTGATTCTGCCCACACTTTGCTATCTTCAAACAAACTGAATATTTGAAAATATAGCTGCCAGGCAGTGGTGGTCACACCCTCTCTGGCACTAAATTGGGATGATTAATATGAAAGCATCATTGTATTACTTGGTTCTTTGAATATAAAATATAGCACTATCTAAAAAAGTAGACCAGTTTGACTGTAGCTGACTTGTTTGGGTACTTACTAGGTTTTAACCCTCCAAACTTAACACAATTCACATACAGGTCTAACCTTTATCTAGATACTAATACTGCTCTAAGCTCTGGAATATTCTATCTGTCAGGAATGTATTTTCCAGGGGTCTTAGACCATGCTAGACAGTCTTCACTAACAACATGATTCATGGTGGAAGACCTTTTGGTCTATGCACCATATCAGTTTGATCTCTGGAGATGCCGAAGAGTGTGCTATTAAGAGCAGCTACAGAACACTTGGTGATCACGTAATTTATCCTAATAAAAAAGCTGAACATCAAGGCTTATTGAACCTTCCTGGCTGGCAGCAGTGTATACCTGATGTTACATACTGGTGACAGGATAATTATGCACTGTGTATCTTATTCCACTGGGAGATGGGAATTGAAAGTGTGTACACAATCTCCTCTAGACACATGATCTGAGTATGTTCTGCCATCACTAATTTTCTGTAGTATTTCAATGTAACAAGCCATAACAACGAGTATAATAACATTTCTGAGTTCTGTTTAAATCTTAAACATCAGACTGGCTTTTGGGTACTAGGCACTCTTGATGATAAGCACAATACTGTTAGTTAACCCAGGTACCGATATAAGGATACTATATCCAACTCTGGGGGTTTTTACTCTCTGGAGTCTACTTTATCTGGTCCAGTCACAGCAATGTACTTTTTAGGATGATGTACACAGCAGCCATTCTAGGAGGGCTAAAGACCCAATAGGGATGCACTCTTTCAGTCTAAGAGAACTTCTAAAATGTTGATATGGCCTGAAAGCCTAATGATGTTAGGTCATTCAGATTGGTGAGAATGGACATTGAAGAAATTTCTACCCTCAGAATCTAATGTGCTAAACTGGAAAGCAAGGTGACCCAAGTGAACATGGGACATTTGATCTATTTTTAAACATGCAAGTGTAAGGTGAGTACTAATCAGAGAATCAGAAATCTGAAATGTTCCAAAACCCCAACCTTTTTTAGCGTTCTATCTGCATATCTGTGTTTATTACAGCACTGTTCACAATAGCAGAATCATGCAACCAGCCTAGGTGTCCATCAACAGGAAAAATGTGGTATACATAAACAACTGGGTATTATTTGATTATGAAGAATGATATTATATCATTTTAAGGAAAATGGATGGAACTAAAGATCATCATGTTAAGAAAAATAATCTAGATCATGGAGGAAAAATATGGAGAAATGCAGTCTTAATTTTAGGAAAGACTGGAAGAAGCAGGGCGTGGTGGCACACACCTTTAATCCCAGCACTCGGGAGGCAGAGGCTGGCGGATCTCTGTGCATTTGAGGCCAGGCTGGTCTACAAAGATAGTTCCAGGACAGCCAAGGCTACACAGAGAAGCCCTGTCTCAAAAAAAAAAAAAAAACCCAAAAGAAAGAAAAGACTGAAGCAGACGGAAGGAGGGAAGATGGGAGAAGGTAATGGGAGTGGCTGCAATCAGTATATGAACACTCATGCAGAATTTAATGATGAAATCCGTCATCAATATACACAAATTTTAAGTCTTGGGTTTTGAAACAGTTCACATTTGAATTAGGGATATTTAAGTTGTGAAGTCTATACAAATATTAAAAAAAATCCAAACTCTCAAATCTCAAATGCTTAGGGTTCCAAGTATTTCAGATAAGGATTATTCAACTTGAAATAGATTTGTATTTTAGAAAATTTAGACAACATGAATAAGATAAAACACAAAATTAAAAGTTTTATAAGGGCCTCTTTCTAAAATAAATACTATCAATATCTAGGAGGAGAATATCCATCTTTATTTATCATTATGTAAGTATGTACTAAGCATTTATTATGAGCCTATAGTCATCAGTAGGTAACCACAATTCTAATGGAGCTTCATATATTTATGGGGAAGTCTGATATTGCCCATGCTTTTTCTGTGAGTAGCATACTAAGTACACATTTTTAATCAAAACTGGAACCTAGAGAAAAAAAATGGACTTCAAAGTGTGTTCCCCAGATGATCAGTAACAGTATCTTATAATTTGAAAATGCAAATTCTCAGGCTCTCCCATAAAGCTACTGAATGAGACACTGGAGTTTGGTCATCACAACTTATATTTTTATCAACACAGATGACTTCAATGTACAGTAAAGACTGGGAACCATTAATACAGAAAAATAAAATTTGTACCTGGCCTTTCTCACTCTCTGATAAACCCTGAACATACTTCATGTCATTTAAGTAGTCTTTCCTGCATAGTTAATTGGCTGACTCATGGGTTGCCCTAAGGTTCTTGCTGTGTCACTATTTTATTTATTTACTCTATTACTAGTCTTTTAGTCCCAGTTTTTAATGGAGATGAACGTCATTTTTCTCTCTAAACTGGCTTTAAATACTCATGAGGGTGCCACAGGAAGGAGCTGGGGCTAAAATCTTGTTACATGTGTAAAGCTGCCCCAAGAGACAAAAAGGTGGGGGGGGGACCTGTGTGACAAGGCCACTGAGGTATCTCACCCTTATCACAGAACAAGGGAGTAGAGTAGAGGCCCTCTCTGGAGGGTCTCAGGGTTATATAGGAATTAGTCCTCCCTTGGAGGTAGATCACTTGGGAGGAACCAAGGAGCAGCTCCCAAGGTGGCAGGGGCAGGCAGCAGCAGGCAACATCTTCCTCAATGGGACTGCTGGCAGCTGCTGTAACCTGGGGGCTATCTCGGGTTCTCCAGGAATGGGTATAGACTTTGGGACAGCCAAGCAGTATAGCAACTGAGGAGGATGTCAACACCCTTGAAAGTCAACAGAACCTACTACATCACCTCAGAACCCACCATGGCCAGTGGACCACTGCATGCCTCCAGCTCAGGAACATCATTTTCTTGGCGTTCTTTTTCAGCTTTACTATTTGCTTTATCACAAACACATACAGATACTAACATTAAACAGCATTTTGCTCTTGAAGACACAAACTAAAAGAATTCCACATATAGATACTAACATTAAACAGCATTTTGCTCTTGAAGACATGAACTAAAAGAATTCAAGAGGACTGACAGTCTAGTCTCAGGGAGCGAGCATGTAAGGATACATTCCAGGTGAGCACATATCTGTCTCTTCTAGCCTACACATAAAAACAATCACCCCTCAGAGCTGCCATGTCTGTCTTAACTGCTTTAATGAAGAAGTCAGAAGGCAAAAGAGCAGTTGTTTCTCTACTGCATTTCACATTTTCTTTTTGAATGGGACATTTCAGAACAGGTTCAGGTTTGGAGACATGAGAATACTAGGCACATATGGGACTTACCAGACTGGAGGTTTCAGTTTGAACAACCTCTCTGCTGCCTGGACAGCCTTCCCAATATCACTTGCCAACATGCTGACGGTGAAGAACTGACCTACATCCCAGTAATTGTTCATTTTCTCCAGGCTTCCTTTTCTTCCCAATAAACTGTTCAGCCGGACACCTATGAGCATATACAGGGGGAGAGGGTCCCCCTCAGTCACAGTCATAGGGGAATGGAGTAAGGCGAAAATGGGAGGGAGGGAGGAATGGGAGGATACAAGGGATAGCATAACAATTGAGATGTAATATGAATAAATTAATAAAATATATTTAAAAGGAACTTGAATGTTGATATCATGAAAGAACTTTCTAGTCCTGCCATATTATACAAGACTTTAGGAAAAGGACAAGCAGGCATTGTATTTGGCTGCTGTCTCAGGTACACTATTGGAAAGTAACTGAAAATGTATTACTACAACATATATTTAATACATATATCAGTTCTTGCTGTGTAGGACTGGCTATCTTGAAGTCACTATGTAAAACAGGCCAGCCTCAGGGAGATCCACCTGCCTCTACCTCTGCCTCCACAGTAGGTGACAGATGTATGTCACCTAACCCAGCAAATTGCTCAACTTGTATAACTAAAGGATAAATGTCTGCAATAATAAACAGTTTTACCTATTTTCCTTAGTTCCATTGAAGTTTCAAACTGTTGTCCAGCAACTATCAGCAAAACTGCAAGGTTAATTCCCGAATAAAGAGATGACTGGAGTTCAAACCCTTTGCGATACCTATAATTACAGAATCACCAAATTTTTGTTGTATCATCTTATGTTAGAATGAAATATGTAGACAATAATACAAACTATCTTCTTATGAAAATAATTATTAGTCTAAGTTTTATAGTTCCTCTCCTAACCCTAACAAACAGGTACACAGAGCATCAATGTTTTGACAATGTAATAGCAACACAGTAACTTATATCAAGAAGTTTTTAGTTTTCCTCCTAAGGCTTATATTTTGATTCTAAAAAGCCTATGTTGACTAGATAAATAGGGAAATCATATGAAAGCATACAAAAGATTAAAAATCCACTATAATTCTCACAAATGATGATAATTAAGTTAAACTCTCAGTATATATTAGATAGTTTTTATTTTATAGAAATGGTATCCATCAATCAATCTCTATATGCCATTTGCTTGCTTGCTTACATTATCACAGCACTGAAGCACTTCTTCATATATGAAGACACTGCTTGAACCTCAGATACTAAATGGCTATCAATGCAAATGTACAGGAGGAATCTACCATATGAGGATAAAGAATGAGATAAAAAAAACTAGGAATACCATTTTATAGGAAAAGCTTTAGTTTTAACTCTCTTCATTCTTTACTAGACAGAAACTGTTTATCTATTAACAAGTATGGCTTCTATGATAAGGAAAAGCAATTAATTCAATGGAGTGGTAACACAAACACAGTTGAATACCAAGGATTTCCAAACCAGGAGTGATTTTCTTTTTATTCATGTGACAGGAGAACTTAGTGACCCACTAGCTCTTAAAGGGAAAAGTTATTTAGTTGGTTTAAAATGTGGTTTTATGAATTTTGGAGATGACACAGGTACCCCTACCACACAGACTAGAGTATAACAAGAAAGTCACTGATCCTCCACTCAACAGAAGGTTCTCTAAATCTTTCAATGTTCTAAAACTTAAAATTTCATATTTTACTAGATTTTCCTATTTTCCTGGCACAATGAAATACCAAAGCTAAGCATGGTCTAGATTCATGCCTCTATTCCCAGCACTTGAGAGGCTAAGGCAAGAGATTTGCAATGAACTCAATACCAACATCACATTTAAAGAAGAGAACAGGTAGGCAAAGAAAGGTAATGGGGGGGGTCATAGTCTAAGAGTAGATGAGCTGGAGCTCTCTATCTAAGGGTCTTGTGGTATGAGAGTAGCTGGGAATCCCAGAAGCGTGTGTGTGAGAGAGAGAGAGAGAAAGAGAGGGGGGGAGGGAGGGAGGGAGGGAGAGAATATTTCACTATTGCTTTAGTAGCCAACATTAATTATTTTAACAAAATGTGGCAGAAGTGAGTTCAAGTAAGTCCCTGAACATAAGCCCCAAAAGACCTTGGAGCTCCCACATTCACTTTTGATATCAGCTTCCAGATATGCATGGGGCCACCTTAGATTTTCTAACCTTGGTAATCCCCAAACGGATAGCAACTTTAGGAGTGAGGCCTAGGAAAGTAACTGCCTCCACACCCCACAGAATTACAAACTACAAATGGCTACAATGTGAAGCTACTAATATTCAGCACTGTTATGTGTAAGCAACAGCAAGGAAACTCTAAAAAATATTCATTGCCTAAAAGTGAGACTACTCTTGTTAAAAATACACATCATCAGTCCTTGATGAAAACTCTCCAATAATGTCCCTTCCCATTTAAGACTAAAATAATCTTTATGTCTCATTTCAATGATCTTCTTTTGCCTATTCCTCACCATCACTGAGTGTGTCCAACATGCTTCATCCCCCAACATCTTTGCCTTTGCTCTTCCCCTTATAAGGAACACTTTCTCTATGAAGCCCATTCCCTCACTACCTTCATATCTCTGCCTGCTTTCACTATCCTATTTAAAACCACAAACTAAGGACTGGAACTACAGCTCAGTGACAGAGCACTTGCCTAGCATGCACAAAGTCTTGCAAAGTCCCTAGGCCACAAATTAAGACAAAATTTCAGGCCACTCTCCCAGCCTTCCTTTTACCCTGCCCTCCCTGCTTACCACCCTCAAGCCCTTACTATCAGCTGATATCTTATAGATTTTATTTGCTTGCTGACCTTTCTAACTACCAAGGTAAGGTCCCCAAAGACAAGGATTCATGTCTGCACCTTCCATCTAAGAAAGCTCACTAGGAAAATGAACCCCAATAGTGGTGAACACAATTCTTCTGGAAGGGCAACTGGCAGGAGTATGGGAAGCCTCATTCTTGTCTCAGGAATGAGTAAATGAATGGAATAAGCATAAACAGCAGGAACTCCTATTTCTCAGGGTTTTCTCTCAGAACCGGGAATCTGAACATTCCTTGATCACATATGTTGTGATCGTTTTCACTGTCAGTCGACATGCACTAGGGGAAAGACCTGGCTACTCGGCCTACATGGTTCTGTTCTATGCAGCACTGTGTGTACTATTTACCACTCAATGGCACTGTCTCTGCTTGCATCTTCTTCACAGTCTGAATCCAGGAAGATGTCCTTGTAGATCCTCCCACATAGGCAAAACATGTCAGGAGCTGGGTGGTCACAGTTCTGCAGAACTTGGAGCATGACCTGAAGAGCCTTCTCACGGTCACCTGTGCTGTTTCTTCTGAAAGATATATTATGAGATTATAATCATCTAATTTAAGATATTTATGTATGTGCATTTGTTCTGCTCAGAGGATAAACACTCTGATTTCTTTTTTCCTTTTCAAGTGCAGCAACTACTTAAGAACTGTGCCAGAAAATCTCATACAAAAGTATAGTCAATTCCTTCCTTGATTTTATTCTTAACAAATGTATCAGGAGAAAACAGTATAAAAAAGAGACTGAAGAGCCATGTTAATCAAATGCAATGTATAAACTATGCCTGGATTCATAATCAGACACTGTAAAAAAATGTAAGGGACTGGAGAGATGGCTCAGTGCTCAAGTGTGCTTGTTGCTTTTACAGAGGACACAGATCTTGTTACAGTACCCACATCAGGTAGCTCACCATTTCCTATTACCCCAGCTCCAAGGGATTTGACACTCTCTCCTGGCCTCTGCATGTACCATGGTATGCACACATACAAGCAGGCAAAACACTCATGTACATAGATAAAAATAAATAAACCTTTTAAAAAGTAAGTAAAACAACTGAAATATGAACACTGATATTAAGGAATTAGTATTAATTTTAGCTATGATAACATATCTGTAATTATTTCATAAAAGTACCCTTAACCTTGAAGTATCTAGAGGTGAAGTGGAATGTCTTTAATTCATAATAAAGTCTAGTTTCTGAGTATAAGAAAGTGAAGGTTAAGGTAAAATAAAATTGCCTTTACAAACGTAATTATTCAAGTGAACAAAGGGTATATGGAGGTTCATTACAATGATGGTTTGCTTTGCATATCAAATTCACTATGCTAATTGATGCCAAGACACTTGGTAAAAATATGATTTCTGGGTGTGTGTGGGAGGGCTAAGATTAGCATTTGACTCAGTAGATTACTTAAAGACCTACTCCACCAATGTGAGCTAGCACCACTAACACACTGAGGCCCAAGTAACCAAAAAGGTAAAATCTCTATCTTCTTCATTCCCTCCCTCTGAGGTGAGAAATTATCTTCTCCTGCCCTCAAACACTGAGGTTCCTAGTTCTAGGTTTTCAGACTACAAGAATCACATATAGTGGCACCTCTAATTCTTAGGCCTTTGGACTCACTGAATTCTATCACTGGCTTTCCTGGGTCTCTGGCTTATAGACAGCCTATGATAGGGCTTCTCAACACTTAATAACCACATGAAAAAAATTTTAATGATAATATTTTCCAATTTCTATTCTTTCCATCTTTTTCAGACATGATCTCATTTTGTAGCCCTGGACATTCCTGGCACTCAATGCATAGTTCTGAACTTGTAGCGATTCTTCTGCCTTTACCTCTCTAGTTCTGGTATAAGTATGTGCCACCATGCCAGGCTCTTAGATTTCTGTATTTCCTATTGGTCTATGGCTATGGAGATCTTTGTCTACAATCACAGTAGTCTCCACTTTTGAAATTTTATGTAAACATATAACAGGTAGGCAAGCATCCTGAGCTAACAATTCCAATTCTAGAATTTATAATATACAATCTCCCCAGCAAGGGTTGGAAAAGACCTTTGTTATGACATTGCTTATAATAGTGAACAAATGGAGATGGTTGCAAATGTCTATTAATGAAATAAATGAACAGATAAATGTGTTGTTTAACAACCAAGTTATATAATACTACTATGAAGCCCTTAAAAAGAAACAAATACATAAGTAATATTGTAGACTAATATCCATAATGTTGTATGGAAAATGCTAGTGAAAATAAAATTCTTGTTCTTTGGGGAAAAAAACACTACTAGCATATATGTTCATGCATATAGATAGAAGCTTGGAAGAATATACCTTAAACTCTTTAGAAAACTCCTGTGATGGTTTATATAAACCAGTACATTTATGCTTTGTTAATAACTAGTCTAGTGAATCTTTTAAATATTTTGTTGGGAACATGTTACTCAGCCCAAGCTGAACTGAAACTTACTATTGTAACCCCAAGCTGGCTTCAACCTCAGGCAATCTTCCTGGCCCAACCTCCCAAATTCTGAGATTACATGTACCAGCTACTACACCAAGCTTTATTTTAGTAAATCAATAAACTACATTTCTTAATTTCTTGATACTTTAAATCAGGTTTTATGTTTTCTTTCCTAAAGATATAAACCTCAAAATCCTACTTCATCATCCAAGAAGACAGAACAGTACCTAAACTGTCTTGCTCAACTGGGGACCCACAATATAATTAAGCCCTAGAGAACATTACTACATCATCTGCATGACTATTTTCTAAATTCTTCCAAAGATGGTACATGACTAGCCTCACTGAACATGCATGAGAGAAATTTATTATGTCATACAGTGGATGCCATAGGGCATTAGGGCTTAATTCTCTTGTTGGAAATCAACCCAGATTGAGAAAGGCTATTCTAGATACTTGGCACCATTCTGGAAGCCTGTAATAGTTAAGCCTGTTTTTACATTGTCTTTAGTCTTATTTTAATATATTCAGTTTCCCTCTCTTTGTCATAAAGTATCTAAACTAACCATACTACAAAACAAGATTGCTTTTTGCATAGTCTACCATGATGTTCTTTAATTATTAGAGCTAACAGATACCAAACCAACAAAAATCAAGTACCCCAAAAAATGAAAAGCCAAGAGATTTTCAGCTTAAAAGTCACTAAAGAGCTAATCCATTTAGTAGTTACTAATCAGCTTTCAAATACGATTATCATTTTCAGATACCAAGTATCTAGAAACAAGCCTTACAGATAAAAACTCCTGTGTTAATCAGTCAGGACATGAGTTTCTGACACTAAGGGCAGTTTACAATGAAAAGAAAGTAAAGATCATAGTGGGTCTTACCCTTATTAGATATACCTAGGGGTCTTTAAAAGTTCAGGGATCCAAGCCAGATGTGGTGGAACATACCTTTAATCCAGGGAGGCAGAGTCAGGTGGATGCCTGTGAGTTGGAAGCTACCCTGGTCTACAAAATGAGTCTAGGACAGCCAGGGCTGTTACACAGAGAAATATTTTCTCAAAAAACCAACCCCCCCAAAAAAGTTCAGGGATCCAGGATGCACCTCAGATCAATTAAATGTGAATCTCCAGAGATAAGTTTTGGAAACCCATACCTTTTATCCTGCATATTCTGATTCAGTGTGTCTGTATTACTGCTAAGTCTATGAGTCTATGGAACAATTCTCAAGTCTGATTATTTGATCTAGACATGCATTTGACTTACTGTGCATTTGATCTGTGAGTGCACCTAACAACTGTGGCTTCTTTTTCATTTATGTAATTAGCAGGACATTGCATTTACCTGATTTTCTTTTTTTTTATTCTTTTTTTAAATTAATTTATTCTTGTTACATCTCAATGGTTATCCCATCTCTTGTATCCTCCCATTCTTCCCTCCCTCCCATTTCCCCTTATTCCCCTCCCCTATGACTGTTCTTGAGGGGGATTACCTCCCCCTGTATATGCTCATAGCATATCAAGTCTCTTCTGGGTAACCTGCTATCCTTCGTCTGAGTGCCACCAGGTCTCCCCCTCCAGGGGACATGGTCAAATGTGAGGCACCAGAGTACGTGAGAAAGTCATATCCCACTCTCCACTCAACTGTGGAGACTGTTCTGACCATTGGCTAGATCTGGGTAGGGGTTTAAAGTTTACCGCCTGTATTGTCCTTGGATGGTGCTTTAGTTTGAGCAGGACCCCTGACCTGGGCACAAATCTGCCTACCATAATGTTCTACTTGTAGGCTTCTAGGACCCTCTGGATCCTTCTACTTTGCTATTCTCTCATGCTTCTCTCATCCAGAGTCTCAATGGGATGTCCTCCCCTCTGTCCCAGTTTCCTGGTAAGTGAAGGCTTTCATGGGACATGCCCCTTGGGCTAGTATGCAGATATAAGTGAGTATATGCCATTTGAGTCTTTCTGCTTCTGGCTTAACTCACTCATTATGATCATTTCTAGCTCAATCTATTTGTCCACAAATTTCGGGAATTCCTTGTTTTTAATAGCTGAGTAGTATTCCATAGTGTATATGTACCACAGTTTCTTTATCCATTCTTCTACTGAGGGACACTTAGGCTGTTTCCATGATCTGGCTATTATGAATAAGGCTGCTATGAACATGGTTGAGCAAATTTTCTTGTTGTGTGCTGGAGCATCTTCTGGATATATTCCAAGGAGTGGAATAGCTGGGTCTTGAGGAAGCCCTATTCCCAGTTTTCTGAGCTAGCACCAGATAGATTTCCAAAGTGGCTGTACTAGTTTGCATTCCCACCAGCAATGAAGGAGTGTTCCTCTCTCACCACATCCTTGCCAGCATGTGGTGTCACTTAAATTTTTGATTTTAGCCATTCTGATGGGTGTAAGATAGAATCTCAGAGTTGTTTTAATTTACATTTCCCTGATGACTAAGGAGGTTGAGCATTTCTTTAAGTGTTTCTCAGCCCTTTGATATTCCTGTGTTGAGAATTCTCTGTTTAGCTCTGTGCCCCATTTCTCTATTGGGTTATTTGGTTTGGTGGTGTTTAATTTCTTGAGTTCTTTATATATTTTGGATATTAGACCTTTGTCAGTTGTAGGGTTGGTGAAGATCTTTTCCCAGTCTGTAGGGTGTCGCTTTGTTCTCTTGACAGTGTCTCCTGCCTTACAGAAGCTTTTCAGCCTCATGAGGTCCCATTTATTAATTGTTGACCTTAAGGCCTAGGCTGTTGGTGTTCTGTTCAGGAAGTTGTCTCCTGTGCCAATATGTTCCAGGCTCTTCCCTACTTTTTCTTCTAACTGACTTAATGTCTCTGGTTTTATGTTGAGGTCTTTAATCCACTTGGATTTGAGTTTTGTGCAAGGTGACAAATATGGGTCCAGTTGCATTTTTTTTTTACACATAGACATCCAATTAGACCAGCACCATTTGTTGAAGATGCTATCCTTTTTCCATTGAATGGATTTGGCTTCTTTGTCAAAAATCAAGTGACCATATGTGTGTGGGTTCATATCTGGGTCTTCGATTCAATTCCACTGATCAACCAGCCTGTTGCTGTGCCAGTACCATGCTGTTTTAATTACTATTGCTTTATAGTACAGTTTGATATCAGGTATGGAGATTCCTCCAGAGCACCTTTTATTGTACAAGATTGTTTTAGCTAATCTGGGTTTTTTGTTTTTCCATATGAAGTTCAGAATTGAACTTTGAATGTCTTTAAAAAATTGTGTAGGTGTTTTGATAGGGATTGCATTGAATCTGTAGATTGCTTTTGGTAGGATGGCCATTTTTACTATGTTAATTCTCCTGATCCATGAGCAAGGAAGATCATTCTATCTTCTCATGTCATCTTCAATCTCTTTCTTCAGAGTTTTGAAATTTTTTTCCAAACAAGTCCTTCACTTGCTTAGTTAGAGTAACTCCTAAATATTTTATATTGCTTGTGGCTAATGTGAAGGGTGTGGTTTTCCTAATTTCTTCCTCTGCAAGCTTGTGATTTGTGTATAGGAAGGCTACAGACTTTTTTGAGTTAATTTTGTATCCAGCCAATTTGCTGAAGGTGTTTATCAGCTGTAGGAGTTCTCTGGTGGAATTTTGAGGGTCACTTATGTACACTATCATATCATCTGCAAAAAGGGATAATTTGACTTTCTCCTTTCCCATTTGGATACCCTTGATCTCCTTTTGTTGTCTTATTGCTCTGGCTAGAACTTCGAGTACTATATTGAAGAGATATGGAGAGAGTGGGCAGCCTTGCCTTGTTCCTGATTTTAGAGGAATTTCCTTGAGTATCTCACTATTTACTTTGATTTTGTCTATTGGCTTGCTGTATATAGCCTTTATTATGTTGAGGAAAGTGCCTTGCATCCCCGATCTCTCTAAAACTTTAAACATGAATGGGTGTTGGATTTTATCAAATGCTTTCTCTGCATCTAAAGAGATGATCATGTGGTTTTTTTTATTTTCAGTTTGTTTATATGGTGGATTACATTGATGGATTTCTGTATATTAAACCATCCCTGCTTGCCTGGAATGAAGCCTACTTGGTCATGATGAATGATATCTTTGATGTGTTCTTGTATTCGTTTTGCAAGTATTTTATTTAGTATTTTTGCATCGATGTTCATAAGAGAAATTGATCTGAAATTCTCTTTCTTTGTTGAGTCTTTGTGAGGTTTAGGTATCAATGTGACTATGGCCTCATAGAATGAATTTGGTAATATTCCGTCCATTTCTATCTTTTGGAGTAGCTTGAAGAGTATTGGTATTAGCTCGCCCTTGAAGGTCTGGTAGAATTCTGCACTGAAACCATCTGGCCCTGGGCTTTTTTTGGTTGGGAGACTATCAATGATTGCTTCTATTTCTGTAGGGGAAATGGGACTATTTAGCTTGTTTATCTGTTCTTCACTCAGCTTTGGCAAGTGAAATTGATCAAGAAAATCGTCCATTTCCCTTAGATTTTCAAATTTTGTGGCATATATGCCTTCAAAGTAGGATCTTATGATTCTTTGTATTTCTTCAGTGTCTGTTGTTATGTCTCCCTTTTCATTTCTGATTTTCTTGATTTCAATACTGTCCCTCTGCCTTTTAGTTAGTTTGGCTAATGGTTTGTCTATCTTGTTGATTTTTTCAAAGAACCAGCTCTTGGTTTTGTTGATTCTTTGGACTGTTTTCTTAGTTTCTAATTTGTTAATTTCACCTCTGAGTTTGATTATTTCCAGACGTCTACTCCTTTTGGGTGTTTCTGCTTCTTTTTTTTTTCTAGGGCTTCCAGTTGTGTCGTTAAGATGCTTATGTGCGATGTTTCCAATTTCTTTTTAAAGGCACTTAGTCCTATGAATTTTCCTCTTAGCACTGCTTTCAATGTATCCCACAAATTTTGGTACGTTGTTCCTTCATTTTCATTGAATTTCAGAAACTCCTTGATTTCTTTCTTTATTTTTTCCCTGACCCAGGTGTCATTTAGTAGAGAGTTGTTTAGTTTCCATGTACGTGTAGGCTTTTTGTTATTTCTGTTGTTGTTGAATTGCAGCCTAAGAGCATGGTGATCTGATAGGATACAAGGTATTATTTCAATCCTCTTGTATCTGGAGAAGGCTCCATGGGGTGCTGAGAAGAAGGTCTGATTTTCTTTTTACCATAGCTTGACTCCTACCTCTCTCTCATCTTTTAACAATGGATTTATCTCCAGAAACAAACCTTTGGCCTTTCTCTTCAGTATCAAATATAGTAGATCTCATGATACAATCTACTTATAAGTTTTCAAACCATTTTAACAACCATCAAATTTCTATTTCTGGCTCAAATCTTTCCCCTAAACTCCAAATTTATATTTCTACTTGCCACACGAGCATGTCCTTTGCATGTCTAACACCTCAAATTCAAAATATCTAAAATCATTTGATCATACTATCATACATGTCCTTCTCTATCTTGCTTAATGACTAGACCATTCTTCTTGTTATTTAGGCTAAAAAAATGTTAGTTATGCTTGATATCCTCTAATACTATTTACTCAACAAGCAGATGCCACTGTTTTTTATTTCAAACCATATCTGAAATTAGTCCACTCCTCATGACTTCCAGTTACCTCCACAGCCCAAGCCACTGTCATTCCCCACCTTCTCCCTTACTCCTCTACAATCTATTCTTAACACAGAAGTCATCGAAACTGTAACAATTTTATGCCAGGTAACAGCTCTAATCTAACCTCTCCTGGGGCAAGTTGGGTATAGTGATTATGACTAAAATCCCAACACTTTGGAGGCTAAAGGAGGAATAGTATTATATATCTGGAGCCTGGGGTACACAGTGAGACTTTGTCGTCAACAATGACGACGACGACAACAACAACAACAACAGGGACTCTTAGCTTCGATGAAGTATCATTTTCTAAAATCTCTTCAATACTTTCCAAGATCTTGTAGCTAGTTTTTTCTCCAATCTCATTTCTTACCATCTAACATTCACTATCATCTATACTGCTCCAACTGTGCATGCCTTCTTATGGTTCTCTGTGCTGGTCTCTCTACCTATAACCTTTCTCCCCATGTATTTACATGACGTGACCCCTGATTACTTTCTGACTTTACTCCATATCACTTCCTAACGAGTAAAGTGTTCTCTGATGAGACAACTATCCTTTCTAGAACATTGTCTTGCAGCTACTAGAAACATAATGAAAGACTTTTAGGATGCACAAGCATGCGAACAGTCCTGTGGTGGGAAGTCACGATGAGGTCAATTCCAGAACTATGACAATTTCCACACTTGCTTCTCTGGTCTAAGTAGATGACTGAAGAAACAAGCCTTTGATAGTAAAGACAAGGAGTAAGTCAGCTATTTTTTAGGGGAAAAACATAGTAGATGACAGGAGAAAATGCAATCTAGAACCATCCCTAAGCAAAACAAAATCACCCATCCTAACAATTCTCTTGCTCCATCCCCACCCTCTGATTTTAGTCTAGAAAGCAACACTGAAAGAGAAACTCAGAAATGAAAAGCTATCACATGCATTAATCACAGCACTTGGATTCAAGGCCCTACAAGATCTGAATCCAAAGATATCAGAAACAATAGTCTCTGGCCCTTCCTGCACAAATATTGACAAGACAGAAAGGGTAGCAGAGGAACAGGAAGTGGGGGGTTGGGCTAATCAGAGTTGAAGTGAATCCAATTAAAAATGCAATTCACTTTCAATCCAGTTATTCTCGAGAACCATAAAAAAAGCCATAAATGCTAATCACCAGGCCTAGGCAAAGTCTCTACTACTCACAGTAACTAACAAAATAAAACCATATTTTAGACTCAGGTCTTTTAGGTATAATGTGTGGGGAATATAGTAAAATTGTGAGATATGTAGAGAATTTGAAAAATATAATCCAGTAACTGAGATACAACATAACCAACTGGACTGACCAGAGATGATTTTACTCAAAGTAACAAGAACTTGGGAAGGGTGCGTGTACCTCTATTCTAGATCTCTCCAGGTAAAGGGTGGCAGAAGCTTCCTACAGCTGCTACTTTCTAGGGTGCCTCTTGATTTTCTGATTTCCTCCTCAACTCTTTCATTGCCTGTGCAGCCAATTTCCTGTGTTCAGTTTCTTCTACTTTAAATACATACGGTGTTTCTGTTTCCTGATTGGGCTCTGATACACATCTGCCACAGGAAAGCAAGTGCCCTCCCCTGGCCAGATGCCTTATATTTGCAGATGAGAAGGGAACAATTAGAGACAACCTGTGTTCTCATGCTAACAACCACCACAGCCAAAGAAACACAACCCAAAATAGTTGTTTCCTATTCTACAAGTAGGTCCAAGTTATATCGCTCCCAGCCTTCAGGGGGGTCACAAAGAAATATATGACGGCTCTGTAGTGACTAGAAGACCGTGCAACAGAGTTGAACATTTTGCACACTAGCTCTCCAACTTGCACAAAGACAGCTGGATCTGAAGCACATTCCTGTCTTGATCCTGTCCTGTAACATTATTAACAGAGATCTTCACAATGGATCTAGTTACATTTCCACTCCTTATAGCAGGCTCATTGCTGCTTATTTCCCCTTTTGCCTGATCACCCAGACTCCATTTCCCAGCTTCTCTTGCATTTAGGTAGGATTTAATTTTGATGAATGAACATATTAAGTAAGGAGTAACAAACATCAATTCCTCACCAGGCTCATACAAGACTCCATATAATGACTGATGAGTAAAAAAGAACCAAAATACCCACCGACAGATGAAATTATAAATAAAATATTGTCTATGGAATGCTTAGCAACAAAATTAAGTACTGACACATTCTACAACATGAATGTTCAAAATACTATGCCACATGACAAAAGCCACACACAAAACAACACATATTTTAGCATTCTATTTATAGGGAATGGTCAAGACAGGCAAAGCCATAGTCAGGGGGGAAAAAAACGGTGAGGGAATTAGAAGTAATTATGAATGGGTTGCCAGAACAGATTAATAGTGAATAGGGAGGAAGCCTGGAGGAAAAAAGAAAGTGAAGGGACTGGTAATGGATAGACTTATTCAGGGTTAATGATGCAAATGCTCTAAAATTAACTGTGGTTGTGATCGTACAACTCTGTGAATATGCTAAAATTCACTGACTTGGCTACTTTAAATGGGTGAATTGCATGGTATGTATGAGCTGAAACAAAACACACAGCTCTCCCCTTGCAATTTACTATGTTCTTCATTTTGTTTTATCACGTGGCCAAAAGGAGATCTGACAGTCTATAAAAGGATAGAGCCTTGAGATGGATAGAGACTAGGTTCTTCAGACTAATAGCCTGAAGAAGGACTGTCCAACCAGAATACATCTATACTTGCATGGTGTAAGAGGGAAGAGAAATTTTCATCACTTTAAGCCACTGACTCTGTGGGTTGTTTCTTTGTTTTTCAAGACAGGGTTTCTCTGTGTATCCTTGGCTTTCCTGGACTCCCTTTGTAGACCAGGCTGGCCTCGAATTCACAGCGATCCACCTGCTTCTGCCTCCTGAGTGCTGGGACTAAAGGCGTGAGCCACCATGCATGGCTGTAGGCTGTTTCTTATAGCACTTACCCTGGTAAGTACAAAAGTCAACAATACTAAGGAGGCAGGTGTTTACCCAGTCAAGAGGATAAACTCCCCTCTGAGTCTATCAAATTGTCCTTTTTGAAAACACTTGGGGTCCCTGAGTAGGAAGACTTCCATCAACACTGACACTGATCTAAGCTAGGCAAACCTCCCCTCTTCCACATCCCCTGTTTTGGGTCCTAATTCAAGGGATAAATTATGTGTGGAGGTTTGGATGAAAAATGTCCCCCATGGGCTCTGAAGACCTAGTCCCCTCTTGGTGGTACTATTTGGAACCTACAGGAGCCTTGCTGTTAGGAAGCATGCCACTGGGGGCAGGCTTTGAGAGTTTAGTCTCCTCTCATTTGAAGTTCACTCTCTCTGCTTCTTTCACATGGATGGGATTTGGATCTCTCAGCTTTCTACCGCCAGGCCTGCCACTTGCTTCCATGTTTCCCCCACCATCATGGACTCTCCCTCTGGAACTGTAAGCCAAAAGAAACCATTTCTTTTACAAGTCCCATTTGGTCATGTTGTTTATCATAGCAGCAAAAGTAAATAATATATTATGTAGATGGTGGTATTACCAGTAATCTTTAAATATTTTTCTCTATATAATGAATATAACAGAAATGTTTCATGCATATAGTAAATAAGGATGACATGAAAAATTTGACTTTTACTGCCAAACCCTGAAAATAACTATAGCATTCCCCATTCATTATATATGGATCTTTTCCAACTCTATACTTCAGTCAACCATGTGGCCATTAGTTAATTTACTCTATTCAATGAGTATGTATTGAACACTTGCATATGGGTGGCACAGTGATCTTAGGCACTGGGTATACAACAGCCCAGTATATACTATAGCATGGTCCCTCTTCAGATTTAGAGTCTAGCGGGAGAGATGATATGTATTAGACAAATACGCATAGGGATCTATTTCTTTCAGATTTAGTAGCAGCCTCTCAGAAAGGGATGTTTAAACTAGATATCAAAGGATGTCCCCAGTCAGTCAAGTAAGACATGAGAGAGAGAGAACATTCTCAGCAGAGGCATAGCATGTAGAAGCATCCGTAGGTATCAATAACCTGTTGATCCTCACATGGAAGACCAGCTAGAGAGAGGTGAGCCAGAGGTAGAACCAGACTACATGGAGGTACATTTAGTACTCTTCTGAAAAGTTTCTGAAAAGATCAGCCTAACCAAGAGACACCTATCCAGAGGAACTCAGAAGTTTTTGTTCAAATTTCACATTTTATTCTATATGGCTTTTCAAAGCTTAGCTCCTTCCAAGATGTGTTTCCCTAAATACCCAAGGGGCAGCTAGTTCAGTGTAGGCATGAACCACCCATTTGGCATTCCTTACATCTCCACAAATACAAGAAAGTTACATATGGGCAGTTGGATCTTTCATGTTTTCAAATTCATTTTTTGTGAATTCTGGCTATTCAGTTAAAAATCCCATAAAAGGCTTACTGCTAGGAACTCACAACTTACTTTCATCAGATTTTCTAGGCAACTCTTCCTTTTTTTTTCAAGACAGGGTTTCCCTGTGTAGCCTTGGCTGTCCTAGAGTTGCTTTGTAGACCATGCTGGCCTTGAACTCACAACAATCTGCCTGCCTCTGCCTCCCAAGTGCTGGGATTAAAGGCATGCACCACCATGCCCAGTGGCAACTCTTCTTAAAAGCACAAAATGGCATTATTTCTAAAGTAAAATATGGTAGCCATTTTATCAAGGGTGCCACACGAGACCTAATTTAATTCTTTGGTAAGAGTGACTAACAAGTAATTTAAATTTTTTTAAGTTTTTGGGTTTGAGAGATAATTCAGCGTTCTGTTCTTCCAGAGCACCTGGGTTCAATTCGCAGCACCCACAGGCTGACTTACAATCACCAATAACATCAGTTCCAGGTGATTCAATGCTCTGTTCTGACCTATATATGAATCAGGCATTCATAAGGTACACAGACATACACGTAGGCAAAACATCCATTCACATAAAATAAATTATTTTAAAAGACTCATTAAAATATAAAAATTTAACAACTTTTGACAGTTGCATATAATATATATTTATATATTACACATGCCTACATAATACAATGAATTGATTCATACTCATTCCCATGACCCTCTACCATCACTCCTTTCTTTCCCTCTGAATCCTTAGTTTTCCACTGATGTTTTACTAAATAGCACACTGTCAAACTGCCTTCAAATATTTATGTTTAATATATATTGTTTAGTGCTACTCTCAAATCTTTATCAGACAAGCTTATTTCAAAGGGTAGTGGTTAGTGGAGAGAACTGCAACTGTCCAAAGTGTTTGAGAATAAGTGATTTTAAGTACTTAGCCATAGATGGATGGCTATATCAAACTTCACCCAAGGGAGCATCTCAGAAGAGCAGGGTGGAAAGAATTTAAGAGATGGAAGGGGTGCTGTGAAGTGCTGTCCTTTGGACATGACATGGCTATTATATACATGAACTCACAGCAGCTGTGGTTACCAGAATAAGTCCTGCAGAAGATCAAGCCAGATACAAATTTCAACATGATGTGTTGGAGGGCTGGGGGCTATTGGCAGATTACATCCCTTGGTGAATGAAAAGTCACTTTTGGGGAGTAGGGTGGTCACTGAAAGATAGCCTATGCCTCAGTGAATAATCACACACCCATGCACATATGGACAACACAAACTGGACTAAGTATCAAAAAGAAGATTAATCAAAAAGGAGGATATAAATTTCAGAAGCATGTGTTTAGGAGGAACTTTCAGAGAGGAGTAGGGGATGGATATGACCAAAATATATTCTATCCAGGCATGGAAATTCTAAAGAATAAATTTAAAATATTAATTTAAAAAGTAATTTGCCCATTGTAGAAGGCCCTTTGATAGTATTTCATTTGGATCAATGACAGAGCCAACAATCTCCATCTGTTCATAAACAAGTGAAATTGGGGTGGTTTTCTCATTTTAGTGATTCTCCCAAGTTGCTCTTAGGAGAAACTCCGTGTATGTGTGCATAATCCAGAGATGTACCACTAAAAGCTTTCTGGGTACTCATTTATCAGAGAGTCAAACAAACATTTTTTTGAGATGGGGTTTTTCTATGTTGCTTAGGCAGTCTCAAGCTCCTAGGCTCAAAAGTTCCACTTGCCTCAGCATTTTAGTAGCTGGGACAACAGGTCTGTGACAATTCACCCAGGTTAAAGCCACTTTTGAAAAGATAAATGTTACATCCTAGCAAATAAAAAATCATCACTTGAGAGAGGGGGGAACAAGTAGGGAGAACTGAAAGGGTAAGAGGGAGGCTGATATGTGGAAATGATGTAAATACCATACTTATATAAGAAATTCTCAAAAATAAAAATAAATTTAAAAAAAGAACACAGATAGACAATACTTTTTACTTTTAATGTTAAATTTT
The DNA here is from genome assembly GCF_964271855.1 of Acomys minous. NCBI lineage: Eukaryota > Metazoa > Chordata > Mammalia > Rodentia > Muridae > Acomys > Acomys minous. The sequence continues at coordinate 125,595,122 of NC_140488.1, read as the reverse complement.
AACTTTTAGAGTTAAAAATTATCTTAGAAATGTAAGATATCAGCTATCATATTAAAATTTATTAGTTTAGCCAATATTATATACAGAGCAGCTAATATTGAATGTTCATTGGTATTGTATCTCCTGTAATTCTCATCATGCAAAGGAAAACTGTCAGAGATATTTGAGCACCATTAATCTATCATTTTACATATACTAAAGCCTTAATGATATTTGGTATTTCCATACTAAGACTACTCCTGAAAACTAAATTCATAGCCATTAGTCTGATAATGATCTACAATGTATATTATCCAGAGGCATCCTAGCCAATGAAGTTTTTATGCTCTGTTACTTCAGTCACCCTAAGTATTACAGAAATGAAATAATTGTTTAAGAAAAAAAGTCTTGGAGATCCAAGATGGCTGCACCCAACACACATGATGTCCGAGACCACAGTAACTACAGAGTGAGCTAGAAGCCATGCTTCATACTCCAAAACACCAGCATCTGTGTTTCTCAGGTGAAAAGAGAGGCCACAGGTACCAGGAATGAGCTCTGACCACTTGACTCCCGGAATCCATGGAAACAGTCTCAGCTTCTGGTTCATGGCTCTACCTGTCTCCCTTGAGGAACACATAGGATCTCACTCTAAGATGGTGGTGCACAGCAGCTTGAGCTCAGAGACCACAAAGTGAAATGGACAGTGGCAGGGATGCTGACTCTGGAAGTTCCCTGAGAGATAGGAGGGCTTCTGCGTCCTGCCAGTCCTCAGGATCACACAGGCTAGATAACCCCACTCCAATCCCCTGCCTGTGGATCTAACTGGGATAACAGCCACCTGAGGAGAATGGCGGGCTATAGAACATTTCACCCCAAAACAAAAGAATATATATTCTTCTCAGAACTTCATGGAACCTTCTCCAAAAATTGACCATATACTTGGTCACAAAGCAAGCTTCAACACATATACGAAAACTGAAATAATACCTTGTATCTTATCAGATCATCATGGATTAAAACTGGACTTCAACAACAGAAACAAGAGAAAACCTATAAACTCTTGGAAACTGAACGACTCTCTACTCAATAACAACTGTGTCAGTGAAGAAATAAATAAAGAAATTAAAGACTTTCTAGAAATCAATGAAAATGAATGCACATCATACAAAACTTATGGGACACAATGAAAGCAGTGCTAAGGGGAAAGTTCACAGCACTAAAAGCTCTCATAAAGAACTTGGAGAATTCTCATACTTGCAATTTAAAATCACAACTAAAAGCTCTAAAACAAAAGGAAGCAAACACACTCAAGAGTAGTAGATGGCAAGAAATAATCAAACTCAGGGCTGAAATCAGTAATTTAGAATCAAAGAGAACAATACAAAGAATCAATGAAACCAATAGCTGGTTCTTTGAGAAAATCAACAAGATAGACAAACCCTTAGCCAAACTAAGTAAAAGACAGAGAGACATTATCCAAATCAACAAAACAAAAAATGAAAAGGGGGACATAACAACAGACACTGAGGAAATACTAAGAATCATTAGGTCTTACTTCAAAAGCCTGTATTCCACAAAATTGAAAAAACTTAAGGAAATGGATGACTTTCGTGATAGATTTAAGTTACCAAAGTTAAATCAAAATCAGGCAAACAGTTTAAACAGTCCTATGAGCCCCAAGGAAATAGAAGCAGTAATCAAAAGTCTCCCCCCCTTAAAAAAAACCAGGGCAGCTTTATTCATAACATCCCAGGAACTGGAAACAATCTAGATGTTCTTCAACTGAAGAGTGGATAAAGAAAATACGGTGCATGGAAAACTACTCAGGTAATAAAAATAAGGAAATCATAAAAATTTCAGGCAAATACAAGGATCATCCTGAGCAAGGTAACCTACACTCAGAAAGACACACATGGGATATACTCACTTATTAGAAGATATCAGCCATATATTACAGGATATCATACAATTCACAGATCCAAAGAAGCTAAGTAACAAGGAAGGCCTAAGGCGGGACACCTTGAATCTCACTCAGGTGGGGAAATAGACAGTGGAGGTGGAAGTAAAGAAGGAACTAGATAGGAGCGAGTGTCGAGTATCAGGAGGGAAATGAAAGGGCAGGGAGATCAGATATGGGGAGATTGGGGGAGAAGAGGTTAGAGGTCTTGGAGAGAAAAGGGAAACTGAGCAGGCATGGTAGTGCACGCCTTTAATCTCAGTACTCAGGAGGCAGAGGCAGGCAGATCCTTGTAAATTCAAGGTCAGCCTGGTGTACAAAGTGAGTCCAGGACAGCCAGAGCTACACAGAGAAACCCTGTCTCACCCCCCCCCCCCGGCAAAAGGGAAACTGAAGGTGGGGACATCACTGAGACAAGCTGGAGACCTTTGACAGGTTAAGCTACAGGGAGGATATGAGGGGGATGTCTTTAGCTGAGCCTCCCAGCAGTAAGGACAAGCTGAGGAGGCTACCTTCTAGCCATGCAGGACAGAGTAGTGGTGGGAGGGGAACACCAATCTACCTACAAAACCTTTGACCTAAAATTTACCCTGCCTAGAAGGTATGCAGAGATAAAGATAAAACAGATATCGAGGGAATGACCAACTAATGACTGGCCCAACTTGACACCCACCCCATGGGAGAAAGCCAACTCCTGACAACCATTAATGATATTCTGTTATATTTATATATTGGAGCCTAACTTAACAGTCCTCTGAGGAGCCCCACCCAGCAGCTGATTATTCAGATGCTGAGACTCACAGTCAAGCCATTAGGCGGAGCTTGGGAGTCCTGTAAGAGTGAGGAGGAAGGATAGAAGGACTCATAGGGGACAAGGATCCCAGAAGACCAGCAGAGTCAACCAACCTAGACCCTAGACCCATGAGGGCTTACAGAGATGGAAGCACCAACCAAAGAGCTTGCATGGACTGAACCTAGGTCCCCTACACATATGTAACCAATGGAAAGTTTGATCTTCATGTGGATCCCCCCAGTAATTTGAGTGGATGCTGTCTGACATGGATTCTGTTACCTCCTTTTGACACTTCACTCTAATGGGGTTGCCTTGCCTGGCCTCAGTGAATAAAAAGAAGCTCAGTTCTTATGGAACTTGATGTGCTGGAGTGGGTTGGTCGGGGGTGGGGGTGGGCTCCCATTTTCTGAGGATAAGGGAAGGGGATAGGGCGAAGAGGGCAGAAGAAAGGGACTGGGAGGAGGAGAGAGGGGGCTACAATAAGGATGTAAAGTGAATATATAAGTTTTTTAAAAAGAAAGAAAAATCCTCAATAGAGTGCAACATCAAAAATTCTTGTAATAGACCTCATTCATGTAAACATTTCAGATGTTTCTGGTTTGTTCTGCAGAGCAGAATAAGACACTATAATAACCTAAAATGAAATAACTCATATAATTCTGTGAAAAACAATGTAGGAAGAAGTGTATTTTAAAAACACTGATGAAAATAGGCACCAATGATATAAAATCAATTCTAGTAGAGGTAACAGACACACAAAGTCCTGTCCTTATCCTACCAGCACTCATTCCCAAACAGATTTGACAAAGCCTACTATCTGCTGTTACTATGGACTTCCAGAATAGTCTGCAACCAATGATGGGTGGAATTTGGTAGGTAAGCTGCCAGTTTCCCCTCCTTTAGGCAACATAACAATGTGGTTTGTTCTAATTAGAATAGAGGTGCTGGGTTAAATTCCTAGCACCCAAATGACAGCTCACAACCAACTGTAGCTGGTTACAGGGATACCCTGACACTCTTACATGGACATACATGCAGATAAAACACCAACACACAGATATTTAAAAAAATAATAAAAACACAAAAAGAAAGATGCGTTAACACAAAGTCTACTATATCTGACTCTAACTGGAAAAAACTTAATGCACTAGAGAAAATGAGAAGGCATTTTCCCAAAAAATATACAAGAGAAAAACATACACATAAAAACATATTTTAAATCTCATTAGAAAGACTGGTGCTAAGTAGTGAAAACAACTGCTCTTCAAAGGTCCTTTACTGATTTTATTTAATACTTTCATGGCTGTAGTATCTTTGACAGAAAAAATAGTAACAACATTAAATGTTCTTTGGGGCAAGCAACAGTTGCTTATGATCTATGAACACCTTTTTAAAAATACTACAAATATTTTTTCTTGTCTACTTTGAACAATCATAATTCCTACATGCTAAGCCACTAAGTCACATGCCACTTACCATGTTGACACTGCAACAATTTTATACACCACCAGTTTAACTCTCAATTTGACTTAAGAAGTATAAATGGGAGAATAAATGAAGGCAGAACAACTTTAGTGAACTTCCTTCCAGTTGTTATGGGACGTAACAGGATACCTGCATATTGACTACCTCATTTACTGCTCATTACAGGCATCATCAATCCAGTTTACAGATGAGCAAACTGATTTTTACCTTGTCAATGTACTGCAATTCAAATGTCAAAGTAGGTTCTCTTTTTACATCTTGAAAAGCTTCCCTATAGAGCAGTGTATTCAATCAATTAGCTGGCTCTTGTTTCCCGTGGGCCATTTGCCAATGTCTACAGACATTTTAAATTGTTACATTTATACGGTGGATTTCATTGATGGATTTTCATATATTGAGCCCACTGCATCCCTAGTGAAGCCTATTTGATCATGGTGGATGATGTTTTTGATGTGTTCTAGGATTCAGTTTGTGAGTATTTTTGCATCAATATTCATAAGGGAGACTGATCTGAAATTCTCTTTCTTTGCTGAGTGTTTGTGTGGTTTAGGCATCAAGGTAACTGAGGCCCCATAGAATGAATTTGGCAGTGTTCCCTGTGTTTCAATTTTATGGAATAGTTTGAGGAGTATTGATAGTAGCTCATCATTGAATGTCTGATAGAATTCTGTGCTGAAACCATATGGCCCAGCAGGTTTTGTTTTCTGTTTTGGCTGGGAAACTTCTAATGACTTCTTCTATTTCCTTAGGGGTTATAGGACTATTTAAATTGTTTACCTGATCTTGATTCAATTTTAATAAGTGGAATCTATCAAGAAGAGACTTGATACCCTATGAACATATACAGGGGGAGGTAATCCCCCTCAGGAACAGTCATAGGGGAGGGGAATAAGGGGAAAATGGGAGGGAGGGAAGAATGGGAGGATACAAGGGATGGGATAACCATTGAGATGTAACAAGAATAAATTAATAAAGGAGAAAAAAATAAAAATAAAATAAATCCATACAGATATAAATACCAAAAAAAAAGAAAGAAAGAAAGTTTGTCCATTTCATTTAGATTTCCCAATTTTGTGGAGTACAGGATTTTAAAGTAAGACCTAATGGTACTCTGGATTTCCTCAGTGTCTGTTTTAATGTTCCCCATTTCATTTCTGATTTTGTTGATTTGGATATTCTCTCTCTGTCTTTTAGTTTGGCCAAGGATTTGGCAATATAATTCCTGGGCATATACCAAAAAGATGTACCATCATACCACAAGGTCACTTGCTCAACTATGTTCATAGCAGCTTTATTCATTATAGCCAGAAACTGGAAACAACCTAGATGTCCTTCAACCCAAGAATGGATAAAGAAACTGTGGTACATTTACACAATGGAATACTACTCAGCTATTAAAAAACAAGGAAATCATGAAATTTGCAGGCAAATGGATGGAACAAGAAAAGATCCAGACCCAGAAAGACACATAGGGTTTGTACTCATGTATAGGTGGATATTAGCCATAAAATAAAGGATAACCAAGCTACAATCCACAGACCTAAAGAAGCCCCAGGGAGGATGCTTGAATATCACTCAGAAAATAAAATAAAACAGGCCTTGTAAGTTGACGGAAGGAGGGAACTGGGTAGGAGAGGGGATGGGGAGGGGAGCAGAGGTAGGGATTAGGAATAGGGAAAGGTGGAAGGGAAGAAGGCGAGGTGAGAGAAAGGAAATCAGAGGTGAGAGGATTTCTGGGACATGCCAGAGACTTGGGATAGGCTCCCATAGACCTGGGAAGACTATAGAAGCCACCCTAGCTGAGACTCCTGGCAGTAGAGAATATGGAGCCTGAAGTGGCTACCTCCTATAGCCAGGCAGGACTTCCAGTGGAGGGTTAAGGAGACCAACCCACCCACAAAACCTTTGACACAAAATTTGCACTTGCCTACAAGATATGCAGGGACAAAGATGGAGCAAAGACTGAGGGAATGGCCAACGAAAGCCTGGCCCTATTTGAGACCCACCCCATGGGAGAGAACCAATCCCTGGCACTATTAGTGTTACTCTGCTATGTTTGTAGACAGGAGCCTAGCATAACTCCTCTCAGTAGCTGATCAAAACAGATGCAGAGACCCACAGACAAACAATAGACAGAGCACAGGGAGTCCTATGGAAGAGGTAGGGGAATGATAGAGCAAAAAGGGATCAAGGACACCACAAGAAGCTCCACAGAGGAAACTAACCTGGGCCCATGGGGACTCACAGAGACTGTACCACCATCCAAAGAGCATGCATGGGCTGGACCTAGACCCTCTACACATATGTAGCAGATGCGCAGCAGCTTGGTCTTCATGTGAGTTCCTCAGTAACTGGCCTTCTTGGGCTCTGAGGCCTGTCTTTGGATCCCATTCCCCTAACTGGGCTACCTTGTCTGGCCTCAGTGGGAAAGGATGCTCTTAGTCCTGCAGCAACTTATTGTGCCAGGAAGGGTTGGTTAACCCCTTTCTCTAGGGAGAAGGAAAGGGAAGGATGGGGGTGTGTGTGTGTGAGGAAGGGACTGGGAAGAGAGGGGTGGGATCCGATCAGGATGTAAAGTGAATAAACAAATACTTTTTAAAAACTGTTACATTTAGAGGTAGCAAGTTCTTGGCATCCAGCTGATAAAGACTAGGGATAGCTCCAATTACAGAAAATTATTGAGTCCCAATGTTAATCACACCAAGGTTGAGACACATGCTGTAACTAACTTTGAAATTATCATACATACTACTGGCATTCAAATAAATCTTGTCCTATTCAAAATAGTCATCTTATATGAAAGCAGAAGAGGGACTACAAAAGTGTGGGAAGACGGGCAAAAACAAAATATGAAAATACCATAATCTACTACCTTGTATGCTAATTTAAAAATACCTTACCTTAGAGAGCACATGCCTGTCCCAACAATATTCTGTACTAACAACACAGCTATGAACCTCATAGATTTTTTCCAGAGGTGAAGGTAAGTATTTTCTTGGTGGAAATCTCTGCATTTTGTTAATAATTTTTGTATTTTAAAGTGATCAGAAGTTATCACTCAAAACTCATAAAGCTATGAAAGATCAAACTGCATAGTGATATTAATAGCCATAGCTAAGCACCTGCTTCATTCCATTACTATTCCAGGTAATTTAGGTTGAGTACTCCTAATCTAAAAATCCAAAAATGTCCTATTTGGACATTCAGATTTCAGATTTGTTTAAAAATAAATTTATTAAAATTTATTAATGTATATGGGTGTTTTGTTTGAGTATATGTCTATGTATCATGTATATGCAGTGTCCATGAATGGCAGAAGAGGGCATCAGATCCTCTGGGACTGAAGTGATAAGACTTTTCTGAGCAATGTGGGGGTTGTGAATTAAACACAGGTTCTCTGGAAGAGCAGCCAAGCCAGTGTTCTTCACTGCTGGGCCATCTCTCCAGTCCCAAATTTCAGATATTTTGATGAGGGTCTTCAACTGGTAAAGCCTGTAAATACTCTAAAATCTGGAGCAATAAAAATCCCTAAAGATGTAAATACTCTAGTCCCAAACATTTCAAATAAGAAATACCTTTTAAATTCAGCTTTTAAAACTTTTCTATCTATCAACCTACCTACCTACCTATCTATCTATCTTTTGAGATAGAGTCTTATATAGCTCAAGATAACCTTCAAAATTAGATTTGTCTGTCTGTAAAATCCACTAAAATTATATTAATTTTCTGTATTTCCTGTAATTTGGCTTTTAGACAATTCCAGAGGCAAAAAGGACTCTTCCTCTCTGGTATCATTATACTTTCAATAAAGGAGACACTGTCAAACACAGATTACTGCAGTACAATTACTTGAAGAGAATGAGTTTGCTCATTTTTGTAAATTCAAATGTGTGTGGGTAAGTCACAAACATGTGGTTAAAAAAATTGCCCACTATCTTCATTCATCCCTCATTAGCTCATTTCCCATTCACAAACAAAATATATAAATGAGTCAGTAAATAAAGGAGGACAAACAGGAGGGAACTAAACAAGAAACAAAAACAGGATGATATAATAGGTTTAAGGTGGTCAGTGAGAAGCAATGTGAGCAGACAGAAAGAGCAAATAGTTTGAAAAAACAAAACATGCATTATTGGCAAGGCTACTGTTCAGAAGGAAACAAGGTAGTTCGTTTCCTCAGGAAACTAATTCAGCAGGATTTCTGTTCATAGCAGCAGAATTCACAATAGCCAAGAGGAAAAGGTAACCTAAATACCTATCAAAGAATGAACAGATAGAAAATGTGGTCTATTCATACAATGAAATTATATTTAGGTTTCAAAAGGAAGAAAGTTCTGGTACATAGCACAATGAGTCTGGGCCTTGATTACACTAAGTCAAATAAGGCAGGCACAAAAAATGACACTTACATAAGGTGTTGAAAGTAGTCCAATTCATAGAAAGAACAGCAGCTATTAGGTGCTCAAGGCAGGAGGAAGTAGAGTTGAGATATAAATACACAATTTCTGCTTGGGAGATGAAAAAGTTCTAGATATCTGCTTTACAACAGTAGTTGTATTTAATACTACTGAACCACAAGCTTAAAATTCTTTAAGAGTAAATGATTACATGCTTTTACCACCATAAAATGTTTCTTTTTAAAAAAATATATTTTATTAATTTATTCATATTACATCTCAATTGTTATCCCATCCCTTGTATCCTCCCATTCCTCCCTCCCTCCCACTTTCCCCTTACTCCCCTCCCCTATGTCTGTGTCTGAGGGGGACCTCCTCCCCCTGTATATGCTCATAGGGTATCAAGTCTCTTCTTGGTAGCCTGCTAGCCTTCCTCTGAGTGTTTCTTAACTAAAGTATCTATTATGAAAACAGTATCAACATTCAGCTACCATCTAATACTCTCAATTAAATATGAAAAATCAAGAAATATAACAAGATTGCCCAGCAATTTCAAGTGGAATCCCATGGCTTGTTTTAGCAGTCCTGTGGGCACACAAAATATAAATTAAAAAGTTTGAGATTAGTGTAATTAATTATGCCATGGTATTATTAACCTTAGCTTTAAAAACTAATATTATATGTCATCCTAGACTAAAATAATATGGTCATGGATCCAGATTATATTAACCAGCTCTTAATTTAGTACCTTTACTTTTTTTCTTTATCCTCTCTAAGATAAAAAGCTGAAATTACAAATATATTTCCCTTTGCCTTTAGATAGCTAAAGACAAAGTGCTATAACAATTGGAAGATGGCATTTTTCTACTCATGACAAACACATATTTCAGAAATGACTATTTATATAACCATAGAAAGGAGATGGCTACACTGAATAGTGAATATACACAAAAGAGACAAAAAGAAATAGACTGAATGTATTTTGTATTATGAGACAGGCACGAGATTTTAGGAGCCAGAGGTTGAATGTTATAGTTTAGATAGGGACTATCCCCAACAGGCTTAGTTAGCAGCTGATGGACTTTTTTGGTAATGCTGGATCCTGAGGGCTCTGACTTAGTCAATGTGTCGATGAATTCATAATCTAATGATATTTTTGAGAGGGGATGAAAACTAGTAGATAGAGGAAGGAAGTCACTGGAGGCATGCGCTGAAAAGATATGTCTTGTCTCTCCCTTTCTCTTTTTCTCCTGTTAGCCATGAAGTGACTTTCCCTGCTCTTTTATGTGCTCCCACCATATACTGCCTTACTATGGTCTAGAAGTGATGGATTTGAATACTATGATCTAAACCTTCTGAAGCTGAGAGTCAAACCAAATATTTCCTCTTTTAAATTGTTTCTCTCAGGTAACATAATGGTGATAGAAACAAAAACAAAAATCACTGTTTAGGCCACTGGCTAGATCCTTGGATAGAATATTATGCCTACAATAGTATATATAGTAACGCCTTGTCTATAAAAGTACTAGCAAATATAAAATTGCTCATAAAGGATTCCACACCATTGAGAGGCCAGCAGTTTAACTGCCCAGTGGAAACTTCAAGTAGCTTTGAATGGGCTTCTGAATGCAGTGAAGTGGAAGATACCAGGAAAATCTGGCTGGCTCAAGCCAGCTTTCCCACTGACAAGGAGCCCCTGCCATCTGAGGGTCAAACATCATTCATTCCTGCCAACCTTTAGTAACTAATTTATGGCCGTGTTTTGGTTCACTTCATAAAAGTTAAAGGTCAACTGAAATGAAGGAATACCCCTTTCTTTCCTTTTCTTTTTTGCCCATCACTATTTTTCCCTTAAATATATAAGGCAGCAGTACTAACTTCCTTAAAACTGTATACAAAAGCATATCCTACTGCAACTATGCTGACAGGTGGGCAGCTCAAAAAGAAACATGAACTTCAAGATTACATATAAAAAATGAAGCAATTAAAAACTCATTGTGTGAAAAATAAAGTTCTCAGCACCAAGGACGCTTGCCTGGGCTCAACAGAGCCAATATATGACAATCAGACCAGAAAGCAAAAGGGATGTTGTTTTTGTATGTAATACTAATTATTCTCCCTATAGACTAGAAATACAGTTGTCTCTGAATCATCTCATACTGTCATAACCATTTTTAGATATCACTTTCCTCTTTAAACTCTGTTTTATTCTTTCATCTCTTTGAGAGGATAGAAATCAATTACTTTATCCACTGTTTGACAGTGGGTATCTTCTGTTCTGTCTCGTGGGAAAAAAACAGCAACAAGCAACTCACATGGATTCTAGTTATTATTTAACAAGATTTCTTTGGGGGGGTTTTGAGACAGGGTCTCTCTGTGTAGCCTTGGCTAGCCTGGACTTGCTTTGTAGACCAGGCTGGCCTCAAACTCACAGTGATCCACCTGGCTCTACCTCTCGAGTGCTAGGATTAAAGGCATGTACCACCAATGCCTGGCTAACAAGCTAATTTTTATTGTATTATAGTGCATCAGAAATTTCTCGAAGAATTTCACAAATGATGACACATTAAATTCTTTTAAGTCAACAACCAATCATATTAGAGGCAAGTGTTACTAAAATTGGAGCTCACTACACTGAAGGAACAGGATTATTATACTTTGTTTTCTCAGCTTAGTGAAGGCTGGCATTCATTCTTAAGATGCTCCCTCTACTTTGGGGTATTGAGTTTAAAATCCACTGTGTGGTTAGGATGAAGAACATGAAGGATAACACACATTTTTATAGAGATCATGATGTCTTTTTTAAAAATTTTATTAATTTATTCAGATTATAACTCAATTGTCATCCCATCACTTGTATCCTCTCATTCCTCTCTCCCTCCTGCTTTGACCCTATTTCCCTCCCCTAGGTCTATGACCGAGGGGGACCTCCTCCCCCACTATACGGTCATAGGTCATAGGCTATCAAGTCTCATCATGGTAGCCTGCTCATTCTTTTTTTGAGTGCCACCAGGCCTCCCCACCAAGGGAAGATGGTCAAAGATGGAAGCACCAGAGTTTTCATGTCAAAGTCAGTCCCTGATCGCCACAAAGTCAGTCCCTGATCAGTCCCTGATCTCCACATAACTGTCCATTGGGTAGATCAGAGTAGGGGTTCGATGTTTACTACTGTATTGTCCTTGGTTAGTGGGATGAGATTCCATCATTATTTGCTGGTATCTACTACATGTACATAAGGTATATCCAAAATAAATGCGCACGCATGCACGCACACACACACGCGACACACACACACACACACACACACATGTACAAGAAATGTTTATAAAAGCATTTGTTTTAGCATCTCAAATCTGGAGCATCTTAAATGCCCATCATCAGTAAAATGAATTATGACATATCTATAAAATGGAATATTCTACAACAACAAAAAATGAACTAGTGATATACACAATAGCATATATGAGTATCATCAACATGCTGTTGAAATTCTGAAGCCAAATACAAAACAGAGTATGTTGTATGATTCTATTTATATGAAGTTGAGGACAAGGAAATTAAACTATAGAGATAAGAGGTTGTAACATCGGTTGCCTTTGGAGTGGCAGATATAGATGAACAGGAAACGTTGAAGTGATTAAAAATGATAGGGATATTGTATATATGTGTATATTAATTTCTCAAACTCATCAAATTATGTATTTATGATCTATATACTTTCACTGCTTGCAAAATTTTATCTTGATTTAAAAGACATGTGACCTTACATAGGTGACAAGATACCAGAGGACATGGGCTCCTGTTTTGTTGCTGTCTTAAATATGCTGCCAGTGGCATGTCACCAATCTAAAGCTTAATCTAGCTGCTGAAAAAAATACAGCCTCTGAAACTGAGAAACCAGATGCAGTAATTCTCATGTTATTCTGAACACTCACTTCATGTGTTACTTATTTGAAGATGCCATTCATTGGAAAGCTGATGAGGGCACTAGAAGCCCCTAGATATTAAACCACATTGCATACATTTCCAGAATACTCTTCTGTAGTGATCTGACAAACCATGTAAGTAACAGCTTACTTACTGGAGACAAAAAAGAATGTACGTCATCATGATTCTTAAAATATTTAGTTTTTCCTATATATTATCAAAGAAGAGAGACAGTAGAAATAAGACATTTAGACACCTAGTATTTTGAGAGGTTGAATGTGAAACTCTACTTATACTGTAAATTCACAGTACTCATGTTTGGATGCTCACGTAGCTAGAAACTACACTTTCCAATTTCACTTGCAGCAAGATGATTCCTAGTAACATACCCATAGATTAATGTAGCTCTCAGCTATCATGAGAGAAACTTCTATTTGTAGTGGATAGTAACTAACAGACATGTATAACTGGTCAAGGTACAAAGAATAAGAGAATGTGGAACATATAGACTGAACTACCTTCCTCCAAAGGCCCAAGGATCACTGCAGAAGAGGATACAGAAAGAGTGTAAGAGCCAGAGGTCATGGATGACTGCAAGGAAACAGTGTTTTCTAGACACATTAACACAATTCCACATATGAACTCGCAATGATTGTGACAATACACACAAGACCTGTGCCAATTCAAGCCAGACAAATTCTCAGCATGGAGAGGTGATATGGGCATGAAGTCTCACTCATAATTGTTACTATAGGGAGAGGGAGAGTTGGTTTTCTTTTAAAACATAGCCCATGGTATGTTGACCAGTGGAAGGCCACACAATCAAGAACATACAGGCATCACAAATTGGATTTGATGGGTTTAAAAACATGGGGATACAAATTTGGGTGAGGAGATAAGAGGGGTGTATCTGGGGGTAGCTGGGGGAGGGGCATGAATATGAGCAAAGTATAACGTACAAAAGAAAGAATTAACAAGTGGGAAGAAGAAAATCACTTGCCTCATGTTTCCTTCTAGTCTCTAACCCCGTTTTACAGGCTGCAGTGTAAGAGTGATAGTGAACTAGCTTCAACCACGCAGATGAGGCCAAACATGATAGGACAGTCATTCTTAACCTTTCAAATGCTGTGACCCTTTAATTCAGTTCCTCATGTTGTAGTGACCCTCAACCATAAAATTATTGTGTTGCCACTTTGTAACTGTAATTTTGCTACTGTTATGAATTGTATTGCAAATATCTGATAAGAAGAATATCTGATATGTAACCCCCAAGAAAAGGTTGTTTGAAAACTGTTGTTCTAGGGGATAAAACCTATAAAATGGTTGGATGCTAAGTCTAAATGCAAGTTCTAGAGTAGTGCTATTTTACTAACAGCCTGGTTTCCTCACCTCTAGCCTGCTATATAAGAGGAAATTTTCAATCTTATTTAGATCATTGGATTTGCAGGCTCTTTTTTGGAGGGCGGGGAGGAAAGAGTTTATTATAATTTTTACTCTCAAGTCAAAGTTAGAACAGGAACTCAATACAGAAACCTGGGGCAGCCACTGGAAGCAGAAGCGATGGAAGAATTCTGATTACTGGTTTGTTCCGAATGGCTTTTTCAGCATGTTTTCTTAAGAGTATCCAGGACCACCTACCCAGGGGTAGCCCCACCCACTGTTAGCTGAGCTGACCCATATCAAATATTAGTCAAGTAGTACCCCATAAACTGGCCTCTAAGCCAATTTTTGCTACATCATTTTAGCTAATCTACTTGCTATTTAAGCTTTTGAGGCCTGTAGTCTAGGCAGGACTTTCTCAGACACACACACACCACCACCACCACCACCTCTAGTTTTATGTCAACTTGACACAAGCTAGTTATCAGAGAGGAGGGCCCCTCAGTAGAGAAAAAGCCTCCATAACATCAGGCTGTAGGCAAGCCTATAAGGCACTTTCTTAATTAGTGATTGATACGGGAGGGCCCAGGCCATTATGGGTGATGTCATCCCAGGGCTGATGGTCCAGGGTTCGATAAGAAAGCAGCCTGAGCAAGCCAGGGGAGGCAAGCCAGAAAGCAGTACCGCTCCATGGCCTTTGCATCAGGCCCTGCCTCCAGGTTCCTGCCCTGTTTGAGTTCTTGCCTCAACTTTCTTTGATGATCAACAGTGATATGGAAGTGTAAGCCAAATAAAATAAACACTTTCTTCCCCAACTTGCTTTTTGATCATGGTGTTTCACTGCAGCAACAGAAACCCTAACCAAGATATCATCTTTGTCTATCATAAAACATCAATCTTGTTGCTTCAGCTAGTCCCCATAACCTAAAAGATACCTTAAATACCTTTTACTCTTCTTTTTCTTTTCTTTTTAAGGTTTTTTTTAAAGACAGGGTTTATCTAAGTATCCCTGGCTGTCTTTCAACTAGCTCTTTGAGCAAGCTGGCCTTGAACTCACAGAGATCCAACTACCACTGCCCACCGCCCCCCTCAAGTACTGGGATTAAAGGTGTACACTACTGCTGCCTGGCAATACCCTTTTCAAGTATGTGATCCCATTCTCTATGCTTAACCTTCTATCCTGCATTTGCCTTCACTTGCATCTTGTGTTCTGGTTGCACTGAATATTACTTGGATGCACTGTGTACCAAAAAGAATTATAGGCTTGCATTCCAAGCAAATGGAATGGTCTCTCTCAATCTTCCACATCCTACTCTCTCCAATGCGTGATGTAATCTTCAAAACTTAGACAAGAAAATACAGAGACACTTTTCTTCCCCCTCTGCTATGCTTCTGTATCACTTTGGACAACCCTTCATCAAACTGCTTATCTCCCTGAGCTATTAGGATCCCTCCCTCACCCACTCCACACCCCCCTCTCTCATTTTGAGATACTCTTACTATGTAGCTCTGGCTGGTTGGACTAGAACTTGCTATATGAACCGGGCTAACCTCGAACTCATAAGATCTGTCTACTTCTGCCTCTATAATGTAGGGAAATAAAGGGGTGCACTGTCATGACTGCCCCTTTAGGATTGTTTTACATGCCTCATCTCATAGTTAGAATATATGTCTCAAAGGCAAAGTATCTAGCGTATTTTCATACCTTTGGCAGTTATCATATGACTTGGGTCATATCTGATGAATGTTGAAAAAACAACAAGATTTTAACAGGTCATATGGTCACAAACCCTATACACACATCATTCTTACCTATTCAGTGCAAATGCATAGTGGAATTTAATGTTGTGCTGATCAGCCAAATCACATGTAGGCAGCATCTTCAGTGTTTCTACCAGCTTGACCATTGCATCATAGTCCTGTTGGAAAAAGTTCTCAGAGTGTGAAAGAGACAGGAAACAGCTCTTCATAGATTTTTATGAATAGTTATAAACATAAGACAGTCTCCAAATTTAAAGATAAACTTTTCTTTGCAGATATTATTTATTGAAGTTAATCATAGCTTTGACAAGTACAGAGAATAAATATCAGAAAAGATAAATGGGGCAGAGGAGGAATTCCTGCTATCGGAGGGCACAAAAAGATCAGTAGAAAAATTGTTACATCCTAAAACAAGAGGGCGAGTGAGCCTAGCAACAGGAAAAAGATATGCTGAGTGTGGGAGGATTAACAACATCAGCAGACCTGTGTTAAAATGAGTTAGAAAATACAAGAAAATTTGTCACATCCCATGCAAATGGAGAAAACATTTTATTCCTGCATACTTTGCCTAAATTAATCAAAGTTAGAATTTCCTAACTGCAGTACTGTTGATATTCTTGGCCTACATTTCTGCTCTGCTCTGCTGTCCTGTGTATTGTTGGATGGGTAGCTGCATCCCTACTAGAAGATACTAGTACTACTGTCCCACAAATCAGTTTTGACAAAAAGAATGTCTCTCTAGACAGTGCCAAATATCCCCAGGCTGAGAATTACTGTTTTAAATGTGGCATACATTACCCTGAGGGTTAAACTGCTACCAAGTGTGTCTCCATTGGGTTCCATTTTAGCAGTGCCACCAATAGTTACCCTTTATCCAGGCTTAGAACTACCGGTATTGGCCAAGTCACTGCTAGCCAGTCAGCAGACAGGATCCTCATACAGAAATAGACACCTGGCTTTAGACCTTGGTGCTGCTGTCTCAGAAAAGGGAAGACAATATATCCCTGGAACCTTCCAGCTATTCTTTGAGCCTAAGAGTTCTACCAATGGAAATGGAGAACTAAAGGCATTCAGGAAAAGAAGGGCAGAAGAAAGCCAGCAACTCAAAGAAACATTTCAAGAGTAAGGCATGGAAGCATATGCCTACATGACTGCATTGAGGAAGGAAAAGCAGGAACATCTGGAGATCAAAGTCATCTTTACCTACATCACAAGTCCAAGGCTCAATGGGCTACACAAGGCCCTGTCTTCAAATAACAACAACAAAACCAAAACCAATCCCAAAAAGAAATACGTCAAGAAATGTCGATCACATTTTCCTCTTGCACAATACCACCTGTTATTAAAAGCAGGTAGCTATATTTGTCATTCAGGCCATGGGTTCCTTAGTAGCTGCCTCTGTTCTTGGGCCAGATCATTAATGGATGTCGCCATCATTCAGATTTACAGAACTGTGATCAACTTCTAGTGTAGCTTTGCAGTCTTCTGTAAGTAAAGCACATTATCCTTTGTGCCTCCAGAAGGAAGAAATGCAAGATACTCTTCAAACAAGTTCAATTTGGAAGAGTAATCTTCCTTTTTCTTCATAGTTCCACACCTCATACCCTTCACAATATCCCAGTAACTTCTGATGCCTATTTTAGAAAACCCATCTGCATTTCCCTGGTTCCTTAAAATAGTCCAGCTACTGCTACTGCACTGAGGAGTGGTGGTAAAAAGAGAAAGATGTGACAAAAGCATAAAGGAAATGCCAGAAGAGTTGAGAACAAGGGCAATGAAGGTAGTCAGCCTCTGTTTGGATCATGTCTTTGTCACACTCTATGAATTTGAGGTTACTTAATTACTCTCTGCCTCAAATTTCTTCACTTAAAATTAAAATAGGAACAATAAGAGCAAACCTAAAACATAGGTACTGAATCAGGATTTACAAAGGCTTGGAGTATTGCCTAGAAAACACACACACACACACACACACACACACACACACACACACACACACACTTCTTTTCGTTTGTTTGTTTCAAGACAGGGTTTCTCTATAGTACTTGGGGAGGCATAGGCAGGCGGACCTCTGTGGCTTTGAAGCTAGCCTGGTCTACAAAGGGAGTTCAGGACAGATACATATACTTCTTAGTTTCATAATTTAAACAGTTCCATACAATAGGATCTCTTGCCAGAGTGCTCATTCGAGCTCTAATATGACAAAATTATCTTTAAAACATCCACAATAGTCCATCACCAGGTCACATTCCTATTTAGATAAAGCAGCTTCTTCACCACACCTCTGATGTAAGTAGGCATATTATGTATGAGAAATTCCTCGTGACAAAGAAAAGTCAGGCACATGCTAGCCTTCCCTAAGCACACTTCATACCTGGATATCACGGTAGGACAGGAGTAAGTTAATGATGATGTCTGATGTCAGAACCTCAGTGTTATCTATGCGGAATTTGATCCGAGTCAACTCTTTTGCCAGTTCATCACCCTGGTATTTTTCTCTGGCTTTTCGGATGTCATTCAGCAAGGTTTCTTTGTAATAAGCACTGGAGAAAGAAACAAAAACCTCTGATCATATACAGGGATCTAGGACTCTCTTGAGTGCTCAAACAAACATGGTTCTCAATAACACACAGGGACCTTGGCCATTCCTATACCAGTAAATATAAGATAATGTCTACCTTTTTGCATACTGCAGCAATAAACTAATAGGTGGTAATAAAATTCAGCTTATTACAACCTTAAAAATATCTTCAAAGCTGAAGTTTCAGACAGTCTGTAGAATTTTCAATGCAACCCGATAATCACACACATACACAGAGGGGGGAGGGGGAGGGAGAGGGGGGCATGAAACAAGTTTATGCGATTATTTAATTTCCTCCACTATCAACAGATTATCAAAAGCCAAACAAAACTCCAAATAACATGAAACCTAGGTAAAATTCATCTGAGAAACATTCTCATCTACTAAGTGTTCCAAGTTAGTAGTTATGAAGCTGTTCCCAGGTGAAGAAGAAGGGACCGTAGTGGTGTGTCTCTGAGTAATCCAACGAAGGGTACACAGTGGCCATGCCAGAAAGATAATAGACAACTGTACCTTTCACCCTTAGCTTTCCTTGTTATATGTTTCTGCAAATGTTTTTTTAATATAAAATAAAAATTTCTCTCGTATTAGTGTTAAACAAGAGAGTATGCAAAAACACTTAAAGACATGATTCCTCTGTCAGGTTCAATCTATACACCTCTTCATTAGACCTAAAAATATGCTATTAGGAGAGGTTTCTCCCTAAATGTCACTAAAATTTTACTTTGAAATAAAACAAGAGATAGCAAGGTGTCAAAGAAAGCCTTATTTGTTTTCTGTTGCTGCCATCTGGGTTTTAAGACTTCTTTCCCACTAAAGTCTGCCTGCCAAGGAAAGGCAACAGGACAGAGAAGGTGAGAGACGGGAAGCCTCCACAGTTTCGGGTGCCATGAGGTCCTTGACATTTATTACAAGTCAGTTTTGCCAGTCCTTCGGATTTTCATTTGTTTTGGAAGAACAAATCCTTCTTATGACACAACAGGAATAAATCCTTTAAATTGGCTGTAGGCAAAAATAACAGGGATCCTCTAGCTAAGAATCATTTCCTGCCTTTAACTTTTCAACTAACAACACTGAAGGAATTTATTGAGCACTAAGGTTCAAAGAGAGGAAGTGACTTCTCCAAGGCTATCCAGTGAGCAATCACCTAAGCCAGGATTCATACTCAAACCTGTCCACCTCTGAGTGGACACCATACCCCATGACGTAAATCTACAGGACATCCTGAGGTCAGGTTGGCTGAAGCTTGACTCAATGCATGCTTATAACAAGAACGTAAGGTCAGCATGACCTTGCTCTAGCATTTTGAGAACCTGAAGAACTGAGAGTATAAAGTTATGTTCAGAAATCATCTGAAGGCACAGAATCTTAAGAGTGGAAAATTGTCATTAAAAAAAAAGTCATGGATTTAAGCTCTCTGTTTTCTAAATAGGAAGAGACATAAAGAAGAAGAGCTACATAACAAAGTCACATAGGGGAACATGGCTAATAACATGGCCCAATTATGATCATGGGAACTTCACTCCTCTTCTCTTCTGGATTCATCTTAGGAACTCAGCTTAGTGATGCACTAAGAGAGTAATGATGGGTCCAGGATGATTAAGTGGATAGCCAATGACCCCTATTCTCTAGGCATCCTGGTCACTTCAAAGTAAACCTTATACCACCTCCCTGAAAGTGGAGGAAAATTTCTACAAGACTCCCAGGATTTTCAGTAGCTGACAGAGATTACCATGAGGTCACACGGATATCCTTAAGGAGGTTAGTGAACTTGTCCACCAGGGGCATACACAGTGGGCCCAGGATGGTGTCCCAGTTGGGCTGCATATACTCTGAGGCTCTCTTTTGGGCATCACTCTCGCAGCAAAAGTAATCAGCACATGGTGTCACAGTATAGGGGATGAAATAATAATTTCCACTAGATGCCTGTAAAAAAATAAACAAGAGGCGTTTCAGAAAGCAAGTAGTACAGAAACACAGCTGTAACCCTGAAGAGAACAACCTGGTAGGACAGAGAAGGAGAAGATATACAATATGGACATCAATTTGTGTGATTTCATTACAAGTCTATTAGGCTCAAAACAGAAAACCACTCAATTTCAAAATCACTACCATCTGCTTATATCTCTGAATTTCACTGGCAAAAATGTTAAAGATTTTTAAGCTTTAGAAACTATACAAATTTATTACCTATCTTCCAAACCACAAGGAACTTGTACCCCTTGATAACCAAGATTATAAAGTGGGTATTGACGCCAGGCATGGTGGTAGTGCACGCCTTTAATAAAAGCACTTGGGAGGCAGAAGCAGGCAGGTCTTTGTGAGTTTGAGGCCAGCCTGGTCTACAAAGCAAGTCCAGGACAGCCAGAGCTTTTACACAGAGGAACCTTGTCTTGAAAAACCAAAATAAATATAGATAGATAGATAGATAGATAGATAGATAGATAGATAGATAGGCAGGCAGGAATATTGGTTTTTAGTGTAAATTAAAAATCCACATTGATGAGTTAATACAGGTACTATTAATTTTTGCAAATAAAAAAGAGATACATATTAATATATGATTATTTCCAAAGATTTTATGAAAATATCTATTTAAGTATTTCACAACATTAAGCAATACTTATAGAAAGTGATATCTTTTGTTCTATAGAATAATTATAGTTGACTAAATCATGATCCTTTCAAAAGTATAAGCATTACCTTTAAAACATTAACAGAATACTCAATTTTTAGCATACTGAAGGCTAAAAATATATTCTTTATATGATATTCTTATAGTCAATTACCTTTACAGCTACAAATATATAAATATATATATGTGTGTATGTACAAATAAATTTGTCACACACACACACACACACACACATATATATGTTGTCATACACACACACACACACACACACACACACACACACACACACACACACTTTTTACAGAAGCAAGCAAGTGGGGACTGAGGACTGTTGGGCTGGCTGGGCTTCCTTTTTTCCTCCCTAACATCTTAATGAAGCTGCAGTGGTCATCTTTACTCTCTGAGCTTTGCCATGCTGCACAAGGACAACAAGAAAAAAGATGCCAAAAAGTCAGCTAAAAAAGACAAAGACCCAGTAAATAAGTCTGGTGGCAAGACCAAAAAGAAGTTGTCCAAAGGCAAAGTTCGGGACAAGCTCAGCAATCTAGTGCTGTTTAACAAAGCCATTTAAGACATATTCTTTAAGGAAGTTCCAACCTATAAGTTTATTTCTCCAGCTGTGGTCTCTGAGAGACTGAAGATTCACAGTTCCTTGGCCAGGGTAGCCCTTCAGGAGCTACTTACTAAAGGACTTATCAAGCTCGTTTCAAAACACAGAGCCCAGTTAATTTACACCAGAAACACAAAGGGTGGAGATGCCCCAGCTGATGGTGAAGGTACATAAACAGGTTCAAGCAGCTGTACATTTGGGAAAATAAAACTTTATTAAATCAAATACAAAGCAAGCAAGCAAACCCTGCCCCCAACAGATCCTACAGTAAAGGCCTTAAGGAAGATCAAAGAAGACAGGACTGAAAGATTGTAAGAGGAATATCAGGCAGTCTGCTGTGAAACAGTCTCTCCTAGGAATGGATGTATTAAAAAGGCTGGACTAATAGCAATATCAACAGATATGTTAATGTGGAAAGGGGAAACTTTCCTGGGGTCCCACACCTAGATAAAGAATTAAAGGCAATTGTTGACAACTGGGAAAAGGAGAATTAGCCTCTCCCAGAATGAGCTCCCTTATTGGCTGTCTAAAGTGTCAGCCTTGAAATCATACACATACAAACAACAAAAAGACTCAGCGGGTTGTATTCATATATATTTGTATGCGAGCGCATGCGCGCACGCACACACACACACACGTAACAAATATAATCAAAGTTTTAAAAAGCTATTAATTTGGGGGCATTGGAACAGTTTGAAGAATGGTTTGCTGGAAAAAAGGAAGAGATAATACTGTATCAATTAAAAACAAAAAAATATTCTAGACCTATTAGCCAATAATGAAGACTGACAATTGGATGTAACACCCACACAGCAAGATTCATCAAAAATATGACAGGAACAGCAAAGTGTAAGATGTTTCAAGAGCTCATCTTCAAGTCATTCATGGGGAGATTAAAATAAATGCCCCTGCCCAAAGCTGTGCAGGAGCCAGATTAAGAGTGGCACAATAAAGAGACATAGACATCACTGTAGTTCAACCAAGTCACAAAACTAACATGCAAGTTACAAAAACAGTAGGCCCAGGGGTAAGAGGGAAATCAATAAGCACTCTTGCAATAATTAACTTAAAATGTCCTTTCCCACCCCCCCCCCCAGCAAAACACAGAAAACACATGAAGAACTAGGACAGGGTAAATCATTTTATTTATTTATTTTTTATTAATTTATTCATATTACATCTCAATTGTTAGCCCATCCCATGTATCCTCCCATTCCTCCCTTCCTCCCACTTCCCCCCTACTCCCCCCCCCTCCCCTAAGTCTGTGTCTGAGGGGGACCTCCTCCCCCTGAATATGCTCATACGGTATCAAGTCTCTCCTTGGTGACCTATTATCTTTCCTCTGAGTGCCACCAGGCATCCCCATCCAAGGCACATGTTCAAATATGGGGCACCAGAGTTTGTGTGAAAGTTAGATCTCCTTCTCCACTCAACAGTGGAGAATAGGACAGGGTAAATCATAACGCAAGGAAAACAGCTTTTGAAAGACAGAAACATTGGATTTAGAAGACAATGACTTTTAAACAGCCATTATGCATTATGTTGAAAGATGTAAGAGAAGCCATGTTTTAAATATGAAAAAAGAGGGACTACTGGGGATGGAAGGGTAGAAAGTAGGAAGCAGAGACAGAAAATGCCATAATGAAACATTTTCTGTGTTAATTAAAAATAAACGAGTAGGGCCAGCTAGATGGAACAGTGGACAAAGCTGCTTCCTCAAAACACTGACAACCTGAGTTCACTCCTGGGACCCATAGGGTAGAAAGAAAGAACCAATTCTTACAAGTTGTCCTCTGACTTCCCTACAGGTGCTAGGACATGCACACCCGCACACAGACAAAACAAACAAACAAATAAGTGAAAAATGTTTAAAAGCATAAACCATATTTAAGCAAAACCAAAAAGGCATAATAATAAAGTCTCAAATAGAGAGTATCTATAAACAGAAATTATTTTAGAACAATAAAAAGAACCAAATTCTGAAGTTGGAAAATTCAATCACCAAACTGAAATCTTCACTGGAGGTCAGGGTTAGCAGACGTCAACATAGATTGATCTCTATTAATGCAATCTAGGGAGCAGAGTAAAAGGGACAAAGAACTAGGTACAGACTGTTAATTAAATGTGAAACAACACTAAATGCACCCGTATATACAAAATATAATACAAGTCCCTGAAGGATAAACAGAAAAATGTTCAAAGGAATAATTGTTGAAAAATTCCTTAATTTGATGAGTAGCATTAAATCTATATAACTAAGAAACTCAGTGAATTTGAAGCAGGCTGAAGACAAAGGTTCAAACTCAGGCACAGTATACTTAGAATCTTGAAAGATCAAGTTGGAGAGATGGCTGAGTGAGTAAGACCATTTGCTACTCAAATATGAGAAGCTGAGTTCAGATCTCAGCACCTACATAAAAAGCACACCTGTAAGCCCAGTGCTGTAGGGGCAAAGACAAGATCACAGGCTGCTAGCCTAGCTCCAAGCTCAGTAAGAAACCCTGTTTCAAAAAAAAAAAAATTAAGGCAGGGAGTGATAAGGCAAGATTCCTCAGATCCACTTCTAGCCTCCACATGCATTTACACCTACACACACATTTGCACATATATACACAGATCCTTACAGACAGAGATAAAATCTTGAAAGCAAAAAATAAAATCTTTCTTTGTTGGGTTTTGATCATGTCCCCTGGAGGGGGAGACCTGGTGGCACTCAGAGGAAGGACAGCAGGTTACCAAGAAGAGACTTGATACCCTATGAGCATATACAGGGGGAGGTAATCCCCCTCAGGAACAGTCATAGGGGAGGGGAATAAGGGGAAAATGGGAGGGAGGGAGGAATGGGAGGATACAACGGATGGGATAACCATTGAGATGTAACAAGAATAAATTAATAAAGGAGGAAAAAAAAGAAAAAAAGAAAATCTTGAAAGCAACAAGGAAAAAAATGTCATGGATAAAGGAATTCCAATAAGAGAGTATCTGACTTCTTATGAGAAACAATGAAGTCCCTGGGATGACATTCAACGTGCTTGGGTGGTGGTAGGGGTCGGGGAGGCTAGTAAGTGAATTTATAGGTATTGGTATACACCTGTAATCCTAGAATTTAAGAGGCAGGAGGATTGCATATTCAAGGCTAGCCTGGGATATCTAAAAAGTTCAAGGCTAGGTTGAGTTTCTTAGCTCGACCAAGTCTCAAAGAACTGAGGACTAAGGACTAAGGAAATTGCTCAATGGTAGACTGTTTCCTCTAGTATATGCAAGGCCCTGGGCTTGACCTTTAAGCACTGTAAAAATAAAATACTGTATGATTGTTAATTTCTTCACGTACCTTATTTAAAAATCCAATGCAAAAATACAATGATTTGACATCAATAACAGAAAACCATACAGGTGGAAATAAAGTTATACTGGAATAAAGATGATACCAAATGGTACTTGAATCCAGAGACAAATGAAAAGAAGCAGAAATGTCAAAAAGAAAGGTCAATACAATACTGCCTGCCTCCCCAGCACACACACACATATACACACACACATACACACACACACACACACACACACACACACACACATACACACGTACATTTTCTTTTATCAGTCTCATTTGAAAGCATAATTAAGCCAGATATGGTGGTTCACTTCTATGATTCCAGCACCCAGGATGCTAAAGCAGGAAAACTGCTGTGAATTTTGGGCTACATAGCAAATTTCAGGTTAGCCAGAGCAATGGCAAAACAAAAAGACATCATCAAAACAAAAATGTTTATAAATATCACAATTAAATAATCCCAGGCCTCAGTAACATGGAGGCAGATTAAGGGCACAAGAACAGAATCTATTTACATAGATTTCTGAAACAAACATTTCTGCTAAAGTCTTGTCAGCCTTATTCCTTTAGCAAACCTATCTTCCCAAATAACACAGGAGTAAACTTTGCCCTAGTCCTGCTGAAATCCTAATAAGGTGTGAAAACAGCATTTTGACAAGCAGGATGTGTGCTGTGATGGGTTCTTGCCCAAGAAGGCACAGCCAATAGCAGCAGGGACTGATGAAGGCCTCCCTGCAGCTAGGAGAGGTGCTGAGCTGGGAACAAACATTTAGCCACTGGTAGAGAAAAATGAGGAGAAAGAGAAGAAATGCATGAACTCTGAAATCAGCTCAGTGACTTTAATAAACAGGACTGGAGAGACAGCAGGAATCTTAACACTTGGGAAGGTAAAAATACTTCCTTTGAGAAAATCTTTCAGAAACCATCCCAAAGTTAAGGAAATTTGTCAGAAAGAAACTGGAACTAATGATTACATGTTTACGAGTAATTCATAAACTCCAATGAAAAAGGAATTTGTTTTTTAAAAGTGTCCTTCAAACACTGTATATTAAGCATACCAGAGTGTTGTCAATTTTGTAGAATCTAGCATCTCCTGGGAGATGGGCTTCTGGGGGATTATCTTGATTATATTGAGGCGAGAAGACCTGCCCATTGTGGGTAACATTTTTTAGATGGTCCTCTGAAGTGCATAAATGGAGAAAGGGAACTGAATGGGAGTATTAGTTTGTCTCTCTCTCCTTCCTGACTGTGGACATGATGTGACCAGCAGCTTCGCTGAAATGATGGACTGTACCCTCAAATTGTGAGCCAGAATAGACTCTTTCTGCCTTAAGTTGATTTTGTCAGAGTATTTTATCACAGCAACAGGAAAAGAAAATAAGATGGCACATTTGATAATTTTGGCTCTGAAGCCATGGCAAACTTTAAAAGTGAGGAGGGCAAGAGAAAAGGACCAGGAAAAAAATCTGTCATCCTTGAACATGGGCTTAATGATACCCACATGCTGGAGAAAATATCCAGAATTTAAAACAATGCTCCAGATATTGGCAGCATCTGTTTCTCAAAGAATTTTTAATTCATTGGAATTATAAAGATAACCACTTAAACAGGAACAATGAGTTTCTCTAAAATCTTATTTTCCAGAAAAAAAAATCACCTTGTCCAAAGGTCAAGAACCAGATTAGTTAAAAAAAAAAAAAAAAAAAAGAACCAGATTAGTTTTTAATAAAATGGTACTTTTAAATAATGTGATCCTAGCTTGAAAATTTAACTCGTTTTTATACAAAACAACTCTTCATTCTGTCACGGGACATGACAAGTGAAAATAAGGTCTGGTATTCTTTTGACATTTTCTTCCATAAACATAAAATGGAACATATCACCAAATAATTCTCCTGAGATACAAAAACATTGTAGGCCTCTGTCTTTCCTCTCTGCTAAGGTTATATAGTTTTCAGGTTATAAACATTCTACTCAATTGAAAAAAAATTCTGTACTTATCAGCCTGAAGAATGCATTGCTTACTCTTGAGGTACATATGACTTCTGTACTTGGGTTGTTTCTTCAATAAAATGCTTATAATTCATGCATACCCAGGTGTATTATCCAGATCTCCACAGCTGGGAGCTCTTCAACAGACTAGCTCTGCTGTCAGACCCTTCTGGAACACTGTCAGCACCAAAATCTACTTTACCCAAGGTTTTACTCCTTCCAGAAGTATACAAGTGTGTTAAAATCTGGGCGTTACATGACAACTCAAAACAGCACAGAAAAGCCCTTCCAAACTCAAATCTCCCAGGGAAACTGGCCAAAGCACCACAACTCCCCTCTTATCTCTTTGCCCAATCTGGCTTTGTTCCTCCTCTTGCCCAGTGTGGACCCCAAAGGCACTTCTTAATAAGCCTCATGGACCCTACACTGAGTCTCAAACTCTGCTTCCAGTGATTCACATAAATCAACCCATGAAAAGGAAAATTAGAACAAAACAACTTCCTGAATACATTTAAATTATGCACACTAGTGACAAAGAACCAGAAAGTTTAATAGGTTCCTGAATACCTTTAAATTATGCACACTAGTGACAAAGAACCAGAAAGTTTAATAGATAAAACAGCCTCAGGACTGGCTACACTTTCAAACTTTTCCTTTTGGAAATATAGCTTTTTATTCTCTTTCTTTCTTTCTTTCTTTCTTTCTTTCTTTCTTTCTTTCTTTCTTTCTTTTGTTTGTTTTGTTTTGTTTTTCAAGACAGGGTTTCTTTCTTTGTAGCCTTGGCTGTCCTGGAACTCACTCTGGAAACCAGAATGGCCTGGAACTCACAGAGATCCATCCGCATGCCTCTGCCTCCTCAGTGCTAGAATTAAAGGGGTGTGCCACTACTGCCCATAAACATGATTTCTAAATGGATAAAATATTGAAAGTGGCTATATTTACCTCTAAAACAACAGAAGCCACCACAGCAATGAATATGGATAAAAATACAGCAAAAGTGAGAAGTCATTTCTTAGAACTCTGACCAAAAACAACAACAACAAAAAACAAACAAAAATTTTTGCAGTTTTCAAATATTTGAATCATGAACTAAAACAGTGGTATTAATAGATTTTTTTTGGTGAACTGATTTTTTTTATAATCAATTCTGGAAAATAAATTAACAGTTACATTTATAAAAACAACCACAGTACAAAGTCTAATTGAATTTAAATCAAGGTGAGGAAAATGTGTATTCTGAAAACTATGAAACACTGTTGTCATACCCAAAATAAATGCAAAGATAGCCCATGTTCATGGATTAGAAAATTTAGTACTGTTAAGATGCTACTTTAGTTACTTTTCGTATTGCAGTTATAAAATTCTTTACAAAAGCAACTTGATAAAAGTTTTATTTTGGGCTCATGGTTTCAGGATATGGTATGTCATGGTAGAGAACATGTAAATGTTTAAAGGAGCTTCAACTATGGTAATTTTTAGCACTAAGAAGGATATATACTAAATTCAAGGTTAGCCCAGACTACACAGAGTCTCATATAGTCTGGGTTAACCTTGAATTTAATATGTATCCTTAAGACTCCGTGTCAAATCAACAACAAAAATAATGTGTGAACAACTTAAGTGACTATTATTGAGGAATAGAGAGAATACATGTGGACTATCCACACAATGGAATGCCATTCATCAACAAAAAAGAACAAAACTATGAGTGTATGTTACTTCATGAATCAATTTTTAAATAATCATGCTAAGTGAAAGAAAGGCAAAAAATACATAATACATGTTCCACTTATATGAAAAGACAAATGTATAAAATAGGTAGAGATTAGCAGCTGCTTGAAGTTAAGGGCTTGTCTGCAAGTGGGATGCTTAGGAATTGATGTAAATATTCTAATACTAGATCACTGAAATGGCTGAACAACTCTATAATTTATTAAAAATCACTGAGACAGACAGTGGGCTTAAATGGTATGTACATTATATCTAAGTAAAGCATAACAGAAATGCAAGGACATGAGAATATGAACATTATCTGATAAGGGGATGAACACAAATTACCTCAAAGAACAAAGGAGCCCAGGACAGCTGAGGATAGTCCATTCTGAAGACTAGGAATGGCCTTATCATCCTTCCTCAAAGTCTCTACCAAGCATTGCTCCTGAAAATGAGGACCAGTACGCCTACCCCTCTTTCATATCAGCTTCAAAGTAATGCATTTTCAGGCACAATTTTAGAACCACCTAACCACTCCCTGAAGACTACAAAACAGCTTAGTTTCACTTTCATACACATTATTTTAAGCATAACAACAAGTCTGTATGCTCAGAGTATGGCGGTTAGTCTGTACCCGATTCACAGAGCTTTACACCTTACTACCTATTGACTATGGTGGTTGTAGTGGTAATGGGGGAAGGGATGCATGTGTGTTTATAACCTTTCCAAAGTAATCACATACCAACAATTTTTATCAGTTTCTCTCTTGTAACCTCTGATGTCATATGACTGTAAGACCCAATCCACAGACAGGTGATAACTGAGCAAATGCTTCTTAAAATTCAACCAATTTACTTTGACATTCTGTTTTAATGTTTAATCACCCTTAGCTGCAAGTTGTCCATTTTGCTGATGCAAACCATTCCTCTTTGCCTTACTTCCATCCCACCTGGAGTGGAAAAATTAACTCTCTTTTATTGCCAGAAGGAAGATATCATGGAAGGATGAACATGGATACAAGCACTCTCACCTTTGTTTCACTCCGGTCTTTCCTATTTGATGCTATTTAGTCTCCTTCAAGTTACAGCCATTCATTTTCTTAATTCTTCTGAACGCTCTGCTACTTTACACCTTCTCAATCATTAGAATACTGGGCATTGAATTCTAATAAAATGCCAACTGTAGCAGAGGTGGCTGTTGCCAAATCCTCTGGAATAAGTCATTCCCAAACAAACAAACCACGATAGAAGAAAGGGGCTAGGTTATACTTAGAATTATTACAAATGTTAAAAGAACTCCTGGGTGATCAAGAGGATATGCCAGAAGGGCACATGCATTTTCATTTCTTTTCTGAAGAGGAACTCCAAAGCACTTTTTTGTCTTATTTTCTAAAAATATCTGTTTCCAAATCCACATTCCAACAGGAATCACTTTGTTTCTACCTGAGTCCCTCAGCTGCTCAGTGGGACCCTCTGAAGAGGTAGTTACATAAAGCTCCTACTCTCCTAAAGAGGGTGCCCTGCTGAGAACCTCATCTCCTGGGCCCTTTTCACCATGTCCCTGGAATAACTCCAAGTGGAATAAGAAAAGTGGAATGGAAGCCTTTCCTTCTAGAATGGCTGGTAGGAAAGAAGCTGTGATCCAAGGGCTTATTCCTGAGTCCAGGTTACAGTTTCTCAAACCACAATGCCATATATCAGAGGGTGGTGGGAAGTAGCTTGGGGTACATCCAATAGGTATGGCTAGAAAGATGGCCCATCGATCTTGGCTGGGTGGTGGTGGTGCACATCTTTAATCCCAGCACTTGGGAGGCAGACTAGGACAGCCAAGGCTACACAGATAAACCCTGTCTCAAAAAACAAAAACAAAAACAACAACAACAAAAACAAAACAAAACAAAAACAAAAAAGAAAGAAAGAAAGAAAGATGGCTCATCCACCAAGAACAGTGTTGCTTTTCAGAGGACCTGGTTTTGATTCTTAGCACCCACCTAGGAACCCAATCATATGTAATTCCAGTTCTGAGGGATTGGATACCATCTTCTGGACCCTGGACAATGCATGCACATGGTGCACAAATAGACATGCAGGCAAAACAACCATACCCATAAAATAAAATATTGTTTTCAAGATAGGGTTTTTTCTGTGCAGCCATGTCCATCCTGGAACTAGCTCTGCAGACCAGCCTGCCTCAACTCAAGAGATTTTCCCACCTCTGCCTCCTGAGCTCTGGGATTAAAGGTGTACATCACCATCACCTGGATGAATTTAAAAAATATATATAGGGTAATTTGGGGACTATTTCTGAGGAGGTGATCTATTGAAATGTTAGGGTGACAGTTTCATTAGTATGTTCAAAGCAGCAGGGTAATGAAAGGATGCAAGAACAGGAACTTGTTTGAAGCCAATCTGGAAACTTCAGTACTTAAGAAAGAAACAGAAACAGAAGGAAATGGAATTCTATCCCACTTCTTTTCAATTTGGGTCAAGAGAACATCAGGCTTGGCCCCCATATGAACTGGGATACAAGTCCACATTCCTTCATCACCAGGAAAACTTTGGTGAGCAAGTATGGAAGGTTTCGCTCCAGAAAAAAAAAAAAAGACTGCAGGAGGACTGACCCAATTCATAAACAACCAAATTGTACCAAAGTTCAAAGTCCTAGTGAGTAATAAATACATACTTACCTGACCTGACCTTTTACCCCACTTTCTAAGTGATTGGATGGGTCCTGCACTGCCAATTGACTTGTGGAACAAGTGATTTTTAATTGTTTTCTTGGAATCAAAACCAACAGGCATGATTTTTTAAAAAATCATCAGTGTGGGCTGGTAAGATGGCTCAGCCACTAAAGGTACTTTCCGCTAAGCTTGATCTGAGTTCAGTGCCTGGTACTCACATGGTAGAAAGAGAGCAATGACTCCAACATACATGCCATGGTACATGCCTCCACCACCCTGCCATACACATTTGAAATAAACGAAAATATTTTTTTAAAACCTTTTTGCTACATATATGATCATCAGTCAAGCATTTTACTAATTTATATAAATATGGCCAAAAATCTTAAAATGTAATACTTACTATGTTCTTTTGAGTAACCATATCCTGAAAAGAAACAGAAAATATTAATATAATTTTAAAGTCAGTTCTCATAAGGCAGTATTCTCCCCATTTTAAAGGGTTAATCATTTGGTTTCCCCTCTGAAAGCTTCGAATAGAATGAAATTCAAACAATAATATTCAGATGCTAAGGAAAACTGATCATAATTGATTTTGTTCTGCAACTACTGGGAGAGATTTATGCTTATAAAAATGCTCTCATATGTATCAGAGACTTATTTATTCATATATACTTTAAGATCTCACTTTGGGGTACTCAATGCCCTGTCTTGCCTTGCCAGAGAAAAGCATGAATTCTAGGACGTAAAGCACTGGGCTATGCTTCAATTTGGAACCACTTCTTGAATGGACTAATGTGAAGGCTTCAGGACATGCCATGGTCAACCTTCTCACAGAATGGTGTTGTTCAAAATAGTCCTGGTACCCTACTAGAGATGTATAATGACAATAGGATTTGTTAGCAGCATGATGGCACTTGATTGCAACATTTTTTTTTTACTCTAAACCCCCATATATCTTTAAAAGGAATACATAATTAAATGGCTTCCCTATAAAACATGTATTAAATATTGTGACATTCTGTTTTCTGATAATAATAGTCTCCTGCTTTTGGTATTAGGCATACCTGGCTTGTCATTTCCATTTTAGGAAATATTTGTACTATTAAAAAAGTTTAAAACTTTGCAACACCTACAACTATAAAAAATTAAAACTTATCTAGCTCATAGGATTTTATTGAAGGCATTGCTAAGACACAGTTGAGAAAAAACATAAAAGAGAGAAAATAAATTCTAACTATGTTTCTCAAAATATAAATATAAATTTTCATATTTATAATTTCTAAAGTTTTCTAAGCACAACTAATTTAGTCAAAAGAAATTAATATATACAAATCTAAAATAATTTAGATTGGTTTAAAGTCTTTAGAAACTATTCTATAATGTAACTTATACTGACAAAAATTTCTTTTCTCAATCATATGAATGATTCCTATACTCCTGAGATCAAGTTACACAGTAAAAATTTATGTAAAGTATGTGTAAAATTTACTATATACACTTTACACATCTAAAACAGGTAGCATTTCTTGCAGGAAATAATCTCTAATCATTAAAGAAACCAGAAAAATCTGGTTTACTAATACATCTCAAGAAACCTTAAACATCTAACTTTGGTATCAAACTGTACTGCTATATACTCATGATTTTTAGCACTGAGGGAACTGAACACTTAAGGATGATGTCTGTGAAGCCTAACTCTCTAAACCACTGGTTCTCTTCCATGGTTGTATATTTGGAAGTTCTAAAAGAAAAAAACCTTGTGTGTGGGGGGGTCCCCCTAAGAGACTGTGATTTAATTGATCTGGGCGTGACCTGGGCCTTGGGGCATTTACCTGCTCTTTGGGTAATTTTAAAGGCCAGTCAAGATTGAGAGGTGTGGCTATAAACAAACTAATACATTACTCTTAAATTGATTTCACATAGACCAAGATTTCCCAGATATTGCTAAGATATTCAATATTATTAATAAAAGATGAAGTTTGGAATAATTCCCATCAGGAATTTACAGTTTATTAATATAAACATTTTAAAGTATTATGATATCCAAGAAAGCTTGCATAAAGTTTACAAAAACCACATTTTTAAAATTCTCAATAACAACTTAATTATGCAGGAACATACAGGTTTCTACGGTTTATCTTTACTTTCAGATTAGCGGAAAATGAAATATTGATTATGTCTTTGCTATTTTTGGTTCATTTTGAGTAACTGTTAGGTGTCTTAATATGATTTCTTAAGCAAACTGAGGACTAATTTTTATAACACGTTGGTTTGGTTCACAATGCCCACAAGGGGACTCAGAGCCATGTGTTTACATCAATGGAAACTAACAGATTTTTGCTTCTACTTCAGTGCCTACAAAAGCTTAATATAAGAAGGATGCTTACACAGCAGGCAGAGGGTCATCTGCAGAAACCAGCAAGTGTGGTGGGAAGGAAGAAATTCTATAAGTAATTCTTTAGTACATTTCCTAACCTCCAATGTTCTAAGTTATATTTCAACTGGACATATTGTGGCAAACAGTGCTCCTTACCTTCAATGACAGAGCAGTGTCGGCATCAGTATCATAGTACAGAATTACATTATTAGCCATGTCAAAACTCTCTCGGACTCCAAGATGGTAGAAAAGGGAAGGCTGTCTGGAGATATCACTCATGTCCACGATGGCAACATCTGAGATGAACAAGGAGACAAGAGTTGAGAGAGCTGAAGTGATCTGTGTACTTAATTCTTCTACTTGATGTTGATCATCATTGAGGCTTATCGCAATTTGCATGGCTATCATCAGCTTTTTACATAAAGCGAGGAATTATTTAATTAGGATTACCTCCCATGAACTATAAAAGGAAAGCCATAAGAATTCCAAAAGAATAATGAAGAAACATAATATGTGTATGCATGAGTGAGTGAGTGAGTATAAGAGGGAGTGTAAGAGTGAGAGTGAAGGGAGGGGAGGGGAGGGAGGGAGGAAGGGAGAGAGAGAGAGAGAGAGAGAGAGAGAGAGAGAGAGAGAGAGAGAGAGGGAGAGAACAGGGAGGGAGGGAGGGAGGGAGGGAGAGAGAGAGAGAGAGAGAGAGAGAGAGAGAGAGAGAGAGAGAAAGAGAGAGAGAGAGAGAGAAAGAACAGGGTCTCAATATGCTGCCCTGGATGGATGGCCTGGGACACACAGAGGTGAGCTTGCCTCTGCCTCCTAAGTTCTGGGATTAAAAGCATGTGACACTATACCTGTCTTGTTTCCCTTTTTTTTAAAAGACAGAGTTTTTCTGTATAGCCTTGGACTCACTTTGTAGACCAGGCTGGTCTCGAACTCCCAGTGATCTGCCTGCCTCTGCTGGTATTAAAGGCATGCGCCACCACTGCCCAGCTTGTCTTCCTTTTTAACTGCTGAGAATATACTCTCATTTAAAACTTGCTAACAGATTTGTTTTCAGTGGTGGTTTTTCTTATGAAATAGATATACAAAGAACACACGTACCTATTAATGAAAGGTAATGAAGTGAACCCCATGTGCTTAGCATTCTAATACTAGTCAGACCCTCACATATCCCTCCATTCTGCCAGAGAAGACTTCCCTCATCTATGTACCACTTCCTTGCATATATGTGCATTCTATAAGCTGAATATCTGCATGTCCACAAATTTCATGTGTTGAGACCAAACCCCTCATGTGGCAGTATTTAGAGATGATGCCTTTGACAGGTCATGAGGGCTGAATATGCATGAATGAAATCAATGTCCTCTTCAATGAGGCTCCAGAGAGTTGAGCTGTCCCATTCTACACCAATGAGGACACCGAGACAAATGCAGACTGTGCTCAGACATAGAATTTTCTGGTACCCAGCCTCCAGAATTGAGAGATAAATCTGTTATTTTCAGGCCACCCAGGCTATGAGAGTTGGTTCCAGCAGCCTGAAAAGACTATAATACACACGGTTTATTGTTTGGATTCACATGTCTCTGAACTTTATATCCATTAACTATCACAGTTGACACACTGATATTCTAGTGTTTGATGTGACTTAACCAGTTTGTCTCAGTATAGTCCTTACTTTTTCATTTCTGTATTAGTTTCCATTGCATGATGACTAAATCACAATTTCTTTACCCCATCTACACATGGAGATTTTAGTCAGTTTTTTTTCCTCTTTCCTATTTCAAGCTGTTACGATGAGCATTTCCGTGTCATGTCTACTGGTTCACCTTAGCCATAAAAATGTTCCCTGAAGTTGTGACCTGTCATAGTAGAGGGGCAACTAGTTGCATCAATTGCAGCATATTAAAATTTGTTGCCATTTCAGAGCTTTTAAATTTCAAGGGTGTGTAAGGGTGTGCTTGTGAGAGAGAATCAATATCTCTCTCTCTCTCTCTCTCTCTCTCTCTCTCTCTCTCTCTCTCTCTCTCTCTCTCTCTCTCTGTGTGTGTGTGTGTGTGTGTGCGCGCGCACAAAAGCTCCATGTCTGAATGATGGGAGCTTCTTCATCACATGTAGTAGAAAGACATGAATGAGTGTTCAAACCTATATTTGTAATGCTATGGCTCACAGAAAGGCCATAAAAGTACTGATGAAACACAATAGACTAGAGCTGTAGGCAGGAAAAAACGAAGTGCAAGTTAAAGTCATACCAGCTCCAAGCACCACTGGTTCTGTACTGAGACACTGAAGATGCAAGGGCAAGTGCCACTAAACCCTGGGGTGGTGGGCATTTTATTCTCTTAAAAGATGAACTGCCACCTGCAGGCCAGGCATTGTGCTCAATACCAAGGATACAAGTGTAAATAGGGCATAATCATTTTCCTCAAAAAGCTTTTATAGTACAGGAACTGAAGAGATAGCTCAGTTGGCAAAGTGTTTGTTATATCAGCATAAGGACCTGAGACCAATCCTCAGCACTCACATAAAAAAGCCAGGCATGGGCTGGGGGTGGTGGCTTATGCCTAATTTAATCCCAGCACTCAGGAGGCAGAGGCAGGCGGACTGCTGTGAGTTTGAGGCCAGCCTGGTCTACAAAGTAAGTCCTGCATGTTAGCTAGTACATACTTCCCTAGGTTGAAAGGTGGAGAAAAGTCCATCCCTAGTTCACTGGCCAGCTAGCCTAGCGTAATCAGTAAACTCAAGGTCTTAGTACTGATTCTGTCATAAGAAACAAAGTGGACAGTTCCTGAGGAATGGCAGCCAAGGTTGATTTATGGCCTCCACATGTGTAGGCACTTTCCCCACAAATACACAGAAGGGGGAAGGGAGGGAGGGAGGGAGGGAGGGGGAGGGGGAAGGGGGAGGGAGGGAGAGGGAGGGAGGGAGAGGGAACGAGAATGAATATGAATGATGCAGGTGACCAAAAGGAAGTGGGTATAAAGTTTCTATGCCAAAGGCTAAATGAAAGAATGACACATTAACTGGAGTGTAATAGAGGATGGAAATGAAAGGGAAGAATGTTTTAAGAAGAAAAAAATGTGAAAAGGGCCAGGGGTAAAACAGAATGCAAATGCTAATATGGGAGCCAGAACACCTTTGGAGATGAATCTGGAAGAGTTACTAGGTAACAGGTGGTCAAGGAGTCACAAAAGGACTGGATTCTACCTTGAGACAATGAGGAGCCTGTGGTAAGGTTCTTGAACCCCTTTTTATTATGGACATACACAGAGTATAGTGAAATTCCAATGCTCCTCATCTCACAAATTATAAGCTCCAACCAGCTTTTATCTCTACTGCCACCTACACCATCCCCTTCTGTACTCATTTGAGCAAATACTAGATGTCGTATTGTTTTCTCCTTATAGGTTGCAGGATGTATGGCTGAAACATGAGAACTTGAAGAAAAAAATAGTATCAATGTATCACCTAGAGTATTTTATTTTAAAATAGTCATAAAAGGTTTTAACACAGGAGTCTATCATATTAAAATCCACCTATTAGAGCTTATTGCTAATAAAGAACAAATGTATATATTAAGGAAATGCTTTACAACTCAACTGGGTCACTATCTCAAATGGATAATTCTGTTCTCTGCAGATATATTCACAGAGTGAAAAATAACAGCAGAATATATTAGGTATTCTGCTTACCTGAGTTTTTCCCTGGACTCTATTATTTATCAAAATTAAAGTGTTTTATAGGGATATTACTATAAGAGGCAACAATAATGCTAATTCCAAGGCCATACCAACTACCACCGTTAGAGGAAAAGAAGTAAAGAGAAGAAGAGAAAAAAGAGAGTGGTGAGGAGAGACTAAGCACAGAGCTGAAGGATAGGAGTCTTTAAGTTACTCAGTCCATTCCTGTATGAAGTTCTGAACCTGATGGAGTGACCTTTTAAGCAGACTAAGTTTTCATCTGATAATGCAAATTCCTTCCTTTCTGCACTGGAATCTGGATACTGGCCTCACCACCTCTAGAAAGGTGGCCTTCTGTGTCTTCACCCAGGTCTTGGATAGAAACTCTCCAGTACTAATTGAAACTAGAAAGGTGAATACAGCTACGTAGGAAGACAATGGCTGAAGGTTTACAAATTCCCAGGTCAGCCTGAGCTATACAGCAAAACTGTCTCAACAATTACCCCCTCTCCAAATTCTAAGTAATTCTTATGTTCAATAGTAAAAACATTTCAAATAAAAAAAAATCAAACAGGGTTTCACTATGTAGACCAGGCTAGCCCTGAACTCATAGAGATATGCTGCCTGTCTCCCAACTGCTGGGATTAAAGGCATATGCCACTATGTTGGGCTCATCAAATTTAAAACTTTTACTTGACTAATATTTGTCACTCAAATGAACAGACTGAATTCACTTTGAGGATTTGTGTTTAAACAAGATTTAGAGCATTTATGACACTAATCCAGTATTAGGTTTCTAAATACTAATTCTGATAAGGCACCAAACTGAAATTTTTTTAAGAGGCCACCAATCCAAGTAATCGCAGCACTCAAAACTCAAAAGACAGGAGGACTGCTGTGAATTCCAGATCAGCCTAGGTTACAAAGTAAGACTGCATTTTAAAACAGAAACAACAACAACAAAAAAATCCCATACAGTTGAAAAGAGGAGAAAAGAAAAGGAGAAAGAAAAAGAGACAACTAATCCCTTCAAATCTTTACTTATGACAACATTTATAAGCTTTACCACATGGAAAATACCTGCAGACATCTCAACTGAGTTTCAGAGGCCTTTTAAAGAAGACAGGTAGGGAAAGGGCTGGCTTCACTTTGCAGGTGGGGGAAATGAAGCACAAAGCCATTAACAGACTCCTCAAGGTCACTTAGCTAGGGCAGAACAGACAGGGCTCAACCTCACCTTTTCTGGCCCCAAGTCTTTGGCTGGCCAGGGCCTAGATGAGGCTCACTACTTTTCTGACTCACTAAAACTGAGCTACCTGGGAGCAAAACAATTTATGTATCAGGCTAAATCTTAGGTAAACAGATCACTGATTCCAAAGGAAGAGATAAAATGAAGGTTTTCATTACTAAATGCACTCTGTGCTCTTAGCAACCATTACTTTCCAGTTTCTTCCAGTTAGTTCCTAGTGATGCAAGCCAGCCTTTGAGGAGAGACTATAAAGCATAGCTCATCTACCCTAGTCATGAGGCAGGCACCCACCCACCTAGAGCAGTTAACACTCTTTAGGAAGTGATTCTCCATCAGCAAATGCAAAAAGCCAAGGCTTCAGTTGAAACCTCAACACTGTTTGAATTCACCATTGAAGTATCATAAATAAATATATATATATATATAATTGATATATAAATATATCAATTATGATTATTCCAAGATGTGTTACTGTGAAATGAGATGAAATATATATGATTTTAATTCATTAAAAACCCTTTAAATTCTTTTTTTTCCTTTATTAATTTATTCTTGTTACATCTCAATGGTTATCCCATCCCTTGTATCCTGCCATTCTTCCCTCCCTCCCATTTTCCCCTTATTCCCCTCCCCTATGACTGTTCCTGAGGGGGATTACTTCCCCCTGTATATGTTCATAGGGTATCAAGTCTCTTCTTGGTAACCTGCTGTCCTTCCTCTGAGTGCCACCAGGTCTCCCCCAAATAAAAAAAGCAGCTGGATGTGGTAGCCCATGCCTTTAATCCCAGCACTCGAGAGGCAGAGGCAGGCAGATCACTGTGAGCTGTGAGTTAGAGGCCAGCCTCATCTACAAAGTGAGAGTCCAGGACAGTCAAGACTACACAGAGAAACCCTGTCTCGAAAAACCAAAAAAAAAAAAAAAGCCTTTTGATAAAAGCTGCAGAAGATCAAGGCAGCCAAAATTTCAGCATGGACAAGGGCAGGGCTCTACCTGTTCCATTTCTAGCTAAGAAGCTTCTAGCAACTGATGGCTGCTTGGGAAGGGAGAGTCAGTTTTCATTAGCAATGTGGTCCCCTCAAAGGCTACTCATGCTTTAGTAGATGTCCCTACATATATGCACATATAGGCAAGTACTAAATAGATGCAGCGGGCTTTTTCTTTGAAAAAAAGAGAAAAAAAATATGGTGGCGCACGCCTTTAACCCCAGCACTCAGGAGGCAGAGGCAGGGCAATCATTCTAAGTTTGAGGCCAGCTGGGTCTACAAAGTGAGTCTAGGACAGCCAAGGCTAACACAGAGACCCTGTCTGGAAAAACAAAAACCAAAAACCAAACAAAAAAAAAACATATAAAGTTGGGAGAGAAAAGTAGTTAGGAGACTAGAAGAGGAAGTGTAGAGGAGGGAATAAAAGGTGGATTTTTATCAAAACACACTATATGCACTATAACATCAGTTTAAAAAGACCTCTTGATCAGTCTTAAACATAGTTTTGGTTTTAGTTTTTGAGACAGGCGTGGTGGTGCATGCCTTTAATCCCAGCACTCGGGAGGTAGAGGCAGGCAGATTATTGTGAGTTTGAGGCCAGCCTGGTCTACAAAGCAAGTCCAGAACAGCCAAGGCTACACAGAGAAACCCTGTCTTAAAAAATCAAGAGAGAGAGAGAGAGAGAGAGAGAGAGAGAGAGAGAGAGAGAGAGAGAGAGAGAGAGAGAGAGAAAGAGACTGACTGAGTGACTCATGGAGCACAGGCTAGTCTTGAACTTGCTGTGCAGCAATGGATGATGTTGAACTCCCCACCTTCCTTCCTCCATGCCCATAGGTGCTAAGATTTCAGACGTATATCACCATGCCTGTTTTTGTTAAATATTTTATAGGTAACAAATAAAACCATACTTGTTAGTGTAACTTGAAGGTACTGAATTTATGTGTCATGACATTAATGATATCATAGCAATTTGCCTCATAATAATTGTGTGCTCACACTGGCTCATGCCAGTCTTTAAATATACTCCAGATTGTCTGTAAACCTATCTTCCAGTAGAAAAAAAAAGAAAAAGGAATGATTTTAAATAATGTTTTTTTTTTCTCTAAACAAAGATCTGGAGTTCAGAATAACTTTTCTGCCAGAGACATTAAAAAATCTAATTAGAATCACTTTTCGGCCTTTTGGCTAAGATCAAGTGTAGTAACTGTTCTTATCAGTTTAATATCAGACATGTCCTCTATTTGAGAACGATAATGGATTTTTGGAGCTAGGAGTTGGAATAGGAGCTTGCTCCATCCACTCCACGCAGTACCTCCAGGAATGGTGCACCTCTAATTAGAGCCAGGCATGGTGGTGCACTCCTTTAATCCCAGCACTCAGAGGGACAGAGGCAGGCAGATCTCTATGAGTTCAAGGCCAGCCTGGTCTACAAAGTGAGTCCAAGATAGCCAAGGCTACACAGAGAAACCCTGTCTCCAAAAAAAAATCTAATTGGATGTATGTATGGTAATGTTGGTCCCATTAAAACTGCCTTTAAAATAAAAAGCTGAAGCCGGGCGTGGTGGCACATGCCTTTAATCCCAGTACTCGGGAGGCAGAGGCAGGAGGATTGCTGTGAGTTTGAGGCCAGCCTGGTCTACAAAGTGAGTCCAAGATAGGCAACGCTACACAGAAAAACCCTGTCTCGAAAAACAAAAACAATGAAAATAAAAAAATAAAAAGCTCACCTTTACTGAACAGAAGCCATGTCTAATGACTTCTATTATAATTAGAGCTGTCTTTATTCACTGTTCCTCATTTCTAACAAACTTCAGGTCAGGTGAGTACAAAGAATGCTGTGAAACGTCATTTAAATGTATTTTCCTATATTGTAAAAAGCAGAAAGAGCTAACCTACCAATTCAGTGTCAGAAAATCCATACTGAGTGCTATTATCACATGGGTAATATCACTTGCTTGGGTCGTTGAGATTTAACTAGGAGGAAGAAGGGTAAATTTAGGGACATCAAGAAACTCCATCCTTTGTCTCCTAGTACTTCATTTTTAAGACCAAAATAAATCATATATAAATAAACTGTGTGTGCCCACTAAGGTGAACAGATTTGCAGTGTCTAATTTTACTTTTTTAAACACCATGAAGTATTTGTAAAATAAAACATGGCATGACTTAGGGCCCTGTTTTTTGTACATGCATGTTGCTTTCCAACTAACAATGCAGAACAACATTGTGCCAGATTATACTGCAAGCAAAGCTGCAGTTTAAGGAGTTCCAATACCATCATTGTCATCCATGCTGTAACACTTCCACAGTCCCCTACTGTGGCTTCTCTTGTACATATTGCCTCAACGTTTTCATCTTCATCACATGGTATTTTCTTTTCATATTTCTTCTATTGCTTATAGAACAATAAAATGAGGGAAAATTTGAGCCTTATTTTTAGAAGGATTTTCTAAGCACAATCTTTTTATTCAAAAATTGTGTTGCATCACCTTTGAAATATATGCTATTTAAGTTGGACATGGTGGTACACACCTATAATCCCAGCACTCAAGGAGGCAGAGGCAGGTAGATCTCTACAAGTTTGAGGCCAGCTTGGTTTGCAAAGTGAATCCAGAACAGCTAAAGCTACACAGAGGAACCTTGTATTGAAAAAAAAGAAAAGGAAGAAAAAAAGAAATAAAGAAAGGCTATTTTATTTTAGAGCATAACTGTTTGCCATATACCACCAACCATGAATAGGTACATGAAGCTTTTCTTTTACAGAGACAAAATCATAGGAAACAGGTCTTAGATTTATGTTCTCCTCTCTTTGTCTCACTGAAGTGTAAGTCAACGGGAAAGGACTCAGGGATTTTACAACTATTTCTCCTACAATCATTCTGCTATCTTTCACTTAAGAAAA
This sequence comes from Acomys minous, assembly GCF_964271855.1. NCBI lineage: Eukaryota > Metazoa > Chordata > Mammalia > Rodentia > Muridae > Acomys > Acomys minous. The sequence goes on along the minus strand of NC_140488.1, from coordinate 125,552,709 downwards.
TCAATTGTTCCTTCAAGATCACTAAACATTGGGACTTTTGCATGACTGCTAATTTCACCTAGTCTGTGCTTTATGTTTCCTCACTGGCATCTGTCTGCACAGCCTTTATTGAAGGCAACTGAATTCATTTGGCACTGATAACTCACTGCTGGATATAAAATCATCATTCTTTGTCCTTACCTCTTCTAGATCCATTGTATTTTCTCCTGTCTGATTTCCACTGTGCAATGAATGTACAGTGATTATTATTAGCATGGAACATACTTCTATAAGTCACAGCCGTTACAAAGATTTAGCTGCTTAGGAACAAGCAGCATTCTAGATACAGAATTCCCTTTTTAAAAAAATTTATTTATTATTATGTATACAGTGCTCTGCCTGCATATATACCTGCAGGACAGAAGAGGGCATCAGATTATATTACAGATGGTTGTGAGCCACCATGTGGTTGCTGGGAATTGAACTCAGGACCCCTGGAACAGCAGACAATGATCTTAACCAATGAGCCATCTTTCCAGCCCCAGAATTCTTATTCTCAGGACAGAGAACACTTTAAACAAACCCATCTATCTAACAAGGTTTGAAAATTTGGCTTTGTGAAACTAATGAATCCAATAGCCATTTTTTAAAAAAAATGGTAGTTGCTCCCTGTAATCGGAGTTTTGGTTTCTTAAAAAAAAAAAACAAAAAACTCAGTTATAGTATGTAAATATGTTTTTGTTTTGATCTCAAGTGTGGGATTTTAGTATGGGCTTCAGTTTTTCCACAGCTGATAAATGCCTTGTGGGGGTGTGGTCCTTGCTAGCTGCAGTTAGTTTAATTCTGAGGACTCTGAGGGTTATAAAGATGAGAACTCAGAGAGAAGGAGTGGCAGTTTAGAGAGGATGGAGAGAGAGAGAGAGAGAGAGAGAGAGAGAGAGAGAGAGAGAGAGAGAGAGAGAGAGAGAAGGTGGCAGCTTGGAGGAAACAGAGGAAGAGAAGGCTTTGAGGAATACCTGGAGGGCAATGCTCCAGGTTGGGGGGGCCTTCAATCGACCCTAAACAACTACCTTCTTTCTCTCATACCTAGTTTTGGGGTGTCAGAAGGGATTGGGATGGAAAAGGGAGGTAGAGGCAGTAAATACCCCAAATAAAATAGCATTAAAAACTAATGTGAACAGCTCCCAGTTCAGATAATGACTATTTGGAAGCCATGGCTTTATATATGATTTGACTGTGTCCCTAAAGGTTCATGTGTTGGAAGATTTTATGTCCAGTGTGGTGGTATAAAAATAGTGGAACCTTTAAGAGCTAGATCCTAGTATAAACTGGATAGGTTGCTGGGAACATTGCCCGTAGAAAGAACTAATGCAGTTTTCACTAGTTTCCAGTGAGTTGCTATTTGAGGGCTAACAGGAATAGTCTGAAATTAGACAGTAATGATAGTAATATAACTATGGATATTTCAAAACCCACTTAGCTTTATACTTTAAATAAGTGCATTGCATCCCAATAAAGTTGTCAAAAACCTAAGTACTAGAATATTCATAACAGCAGTACTATTCATGATTATGCCCAGAGAGAAGCAATTCAAATGCTTATTTATAACAGAAAACAAATAATTTGTGGCATCTTCTTGCACTGAAATACTATAGCAAGCAGTTCTTAATCGGTGGGTTACAACCCTAGGTGATCCCTCACCTAAGATCAACACAGATATTTACATTGCAATTCATTACAGTAGCAAAATTACAGTTATGAAGTACGAACAAAAATAAGTTTATGGTTGGAGGTTACCACACATGAGGAGCTATATTAAATGTTCACAGCATTAGGAAGGTTAAAAGCCACTGCTATAGAGATATGGCAAAGAATAAGCCATGGCTACAGTGATGTCATAGAGGCAGCCCACAAACAAACAATAAACAAAATGAGCCAGTCATGGAAAGATATAAATTTTAAAATTAAATTTATAAAAAAGGATAAAACCAGGAAAAACTCACCCACTTTTTCTATATATGCTGTATGTCAATTCAAAAGGAAAACAATAAACAAAAAAAAACAAACAAAAACAAAAACAAAACAAAGGAATACAAGTAGCACACACCAACCTGGCTTTTTTGTCTTTTTCTTTTTCTTCAGCACAGAACAAGAAATGAAGTTGAGGTGCAATCTTTAATCACCAAAACTCAGGGATCTTTTCATAAAAACTGCAGGAGACCATACTACATGATGAGTGTTTAAGAGATTTATCAAGAGTCTTAAGTGCACAAGGCACATTTACTCTATACACTGAGGTTTCTGGTATGGTTAGTGGTGGGAATTAGAGAGGAATTGTACAGAGAGAACTGACAGTGAGCATGCGCTCAATTCAAGCCACTAGCATTTATTGGGAGATATTTATCCTATGCAGGCATTTATTTGAATAAGACTCAGATATATTAAGTTATACAGCCAGAGAGACAGAGGCAGGAGGATTTCTGTGAGTTTGAGGCCAGCCTGGTCTACAAAGCAAGTCCAGGAAAGCCAAGGCTACACAGAGAAACCCTGTCTGGAAAAACAAAACAAAACAAAAAGTTATCCAGGAGTTATACAGCCAACAGATGATACAGTAGACTTTCAAACCATAAACCCAATGCATCACTAGCATTTCAAGGGTGAATGGGCTATTATGATTGGATTCATGTTGGTCTGTTTAGGCAGATTTTTTTTCTTCAGAAGGCAGACAGGCCATTAGCCTAAAGAACCTGGACTTCTGAGCCTTTAAAGTATAAGAAAGGAGGTAGCAAGAGTCCTGTTGCCAGTCTCCATATGTCAGACTTACCTTAGGCCAAGACTAGCCTCTCTAAAATTTTTATGCCAAGGTGCCATTCTCGGAATATCATTTCATTTGAAATGACATAGTGATGTGAATGTCAAAGTGACACCTGCAAGCTTTCAAAAGACTATATAGACCAGTATCTGCATAACTAAAACCTGAAAGGTGTTTTAGGCACACAGTCATAAAAATCCATAAACAGATCATCTAAATTAGACTGTATCAGGGCTGGAGATATGGCTCAGTGGTTAAGAGAACTAGCTATTCTTCCAAAGGACCCGAGTTCAATTCCTAGCACCCACATAGTGGCTCACAACTGTCTCTAACTCCAGTTCTAAGGATCTGACACTCACACCAATGCACATAAAAAAAATCAGACTGCATCATCAAAACCCACTAATAAATAGATGAATTAGCAAACCAAAATATGGGAGATGCTCATATCTCTGACAAAGCTCTTAAACACAAAATATATAAAAGGAGCTGACAATTCAACAAGAAGGTAACAACCAACTATTAGATAGGTAAATGACGTCAATGGAGACCTCAGAGAGAAAGATATATCCATATCATATAGAAAGGTGCATGACATGATTAACTTTTAGGAAAGGCATGTTAAATCCATCAATGAAAAACTGCTATACTTCTCACTAAAAAAGCCTAATTTTAAAATATCAACACTACAATGTATTGATGAGGATATGAAACTCATGCACTGGTGCTGCGAATATAAAATGGTATAACCACTTTAGATAAAGGACTGAGTCCCTTACATAACTGAAAATATACCTAATTCTTGAACTTAGCCATTTCACTTCTAGGTATTCCAAGAGGAATGTCTGCAAAAGACATACAGACGTTTGTAGCAGCTTTCTTTGTAACAGCCTCAAACTGGAAGCAACCCAAATGTCCATAACAGAATGGTCTGAATACATATTTGTGTGTGTATGTGTGTGTGTATGGGAGCACATGTGGAGACCAGAAGTTGTGTTGTGTCTTTCTTAACTGCTCTTCTCATTTTTTGAGGCAGGGTCTTTCACTGAACCCAGAGCTCAGATTCGCTAATTGGCTAGACTTGCTTTCACCACACATAGCATCTGTACCATATTCTTATGATGGAACAGTACTTAGCATTTTTAAAATGTCATATAACAATATAGGTGAATTTCAAAAACATGCTGAGTAAACGAAGCCACAAAAGATATACTAAGCACTCAAAGAAAGAATAAGCAGGCTACCAAGATGAGACTTGATAGCCTATGACCATATAGTGAGAGAGGAGGTCCCCCTAGGTCATAGACGTAGGGGAGGAGAATAGGGTGAAAGAGGGAGGAACAGGAGGATACAAGTGATGGGATAACAATTGAGATATAATCTGAATAAATTAATTAAAATAAATAAAAACTTTAAAAAGATATACTACATGAGTCCATTTATATGAAATACCAAGAAAAGGTAGCTCAAATCTACAGTGATGGTAAACAAGTCATTCTTTTGGGTCACGAATGGAGTAAAGGGAAAGGGAAATGGGAGGAGACATAGGTGGGAATATAACTCTTTACTATGATAAGAGTTTGAGTTACACAAGGGCTGGTCACTTTTCAATGTTGTACATTTAATTAATATAGTAATAGTATGGCTAGGGAATGGGTAAGGAAGAGAATAATAGAATGAGGGGGGATTATAGTTCTGCTGGAATGCTTGCATAGTATGTGTAAGGCACTAGATTCAATCCCTAGTATCAAAAGAAAGTTGGAATGTTAATAATTGCTGAAGCTTGGCTCTGTACATGCTTGAAATTTTCCATGTTAAAAATAATTTGCGAGTGAAAAAGGGGGTCAATATCAAATGCACCTTCTTTTTTCCTTTTTTCTCCTGTGAGTCAAATTCTGCCTGCCTTCTAGGCTACCCTCTCACAGACTGCCCTCAAAGCCAGAATGAGACATACTTTCAAGTCCTGCAATCCATCCCCCACCACCCACAACAATCAAGCCCCACCACCCACTAGGCATTTATGCCAAGCCTTGTCACACCCAGTAGCTCAAAGCCTGCCCAAAGTACTGGGACACATGAATTTTTCCAGCCTACACTGCAGTATTTCAACCCTACCCTAACTACACTATTTAACTTAGGATTTGAATAGCACCTATCTCAAAGCCTGAGACATAGAGGGCTTTAAATGTTTACGGCATCTACACCAAAACTGTTTGGAAGTTGAGGGCTAGGAATAAAAAAAAAAAATATATTCCCTGGTAACAAATACTATACAACCCATAAAGCAATGGACCAGCTCCCAAATTTCTCTATTTAGAATGCACTCAAGGTGAGCAGCTATGGTTCAATTAAATTCTGCAGCTGCAGTTTCTTTCCACACGGTAAGGGTTGAGGGACAGTCCAGATTCAATGTTGAGTGAATAGGATTAACAGCAGCATAGAAAGAAGGCAGCTCAGGAAAGGGCCACTAAAGGCCTGGTACATCAAAAAACAGCTAAGGTCCAGGCAGGGGCTCATGCAGTCTGGTTCCTGGAGTGAAAGAAAACATGGTGGTGCATCAAGCCACTCTCTCCAGTGAGGATGGAGCAAGCGAGGCAGCTTCAGAGTTACATACCCATCTTTAATCTCCTGCTATATTTATTTTTTAAGTAGCTGTGAATAACCAATAAGGAAACAGTATTGTTAACATTCTATTTTCATTCTATTGTCAAAGTCTTCTGTATCTATCCAGCATAAAATACTTTTGTTTTCCAATATCCTGCCTTATGTATGCTAGGCAGGTGCTCTGCCACTAAGGCACATTCCCAGCCCCAGGTGGAGTTCTTTTAGATTTTTCCGTTAGGCCATGGCTTTCCTGAAGCTCTTCCAATCAACCTTTTGCTAATGACACAAAAATCTAAGATACACACACATACACATGACCATAAAAAAAAACAGTATAAGAAAATCTAAGCCAGTGTTGAGCTGCTATGAGAATAGAAGACAGGAAATGCCTAATGTCACACCTCTATGATTCCCCAGGGACAGTTTAATAGTTGCTCTCCCCAACTAATCTTGTTCTAGAACAGCATTGTCAAGGAGACCTTCTACTATGAGGAAAACATTTTATCTTTGCCATTCCAAATACTGTCCATACTATACTGGCTGTTCATACTCAGCACTTAAAATGGGGCTATTCTATGTCTACAGATCATATTTTATTACATTTAAAAGAATTTAAATGTAAATGGCTACATGTGGCCAGAGGCTACCCAACTGGACATCCTGGTTTTAGAAATTTTTACACAAAACAGCCAATGACAGATTTCTATCTTTTTTTTTTTGGTGGAAAATACCAAAAAAAGCTTGTGAAAGTGGAGATCAGGAAGCCAGGAGAGTGAAGGGATGTGGAGATCATCTATTTAATCAAAAACTCACTTATGGCAATAGCATTGATAGAAATTATTCATGACAAGGGCAAGGAGATTCACGGTGTAGGCAAAAGTAAACAATGTGAATCCAGAGTGAGCAAGGGTGATGTTCAGGTTTGCTGTCCACACTGTCATACCCAATCTTTTCAAAGGAGCCTAGACAGCAGGCAAAGATGTACCATATACCATGTACAGGCATGTAAAATATACGCCACTAGGCCCAGAAAAGCAAAAGGCATTACACAGAAATCAACTTACTGTCAGTAGACAGGAGGGGAGGGATGTGTCTGACATGGTGTAATGAACATTTTACTTTTCAAAGAATCTGTTCAAACTCCATCTTGGAGCAGAATGAATAGAAGTAGAAAAAAACGAAGTGGTTCTAGGTAAAGTAGGCTCCTGAACAACTTCTCTGAAAAGATGTGATGCTCGAGTATACTCAACTTGGTCAGAAATGTCAACGAGAGTGTGTTGAACGGGTCCAGCTGTCACTTGTTTGAACAAGCCTAATGCTCCACCTCTTTCCAGATGGGAGTGGGTTTGGCCATTTGCTGTGAAAAAAATCTACATTTGGTCTGCCTCCAGGAAACAAGGAATTGAATTTACTGGCATTGAGGGGGTAGGGGGTGGGAGGGATGCTCAGTGGTAGAACCTGCAAAACATTTGAAAACACTGAGTTTTATACACGCACAACTAAGACACCTTTCCTGCTGTAAGACAGCATACCATGAATACTTTTTGAAAACAGCTCCCGATGTCTCTGCTTATGTGTTTTTAGGTTTAAGGTAGACACTTACTTCCATTTGACCAGAGGAGAAATGAAAGCACAAACATCCCCTGTTAATTGCTGTGTCACATACAACGCTGATGAATGTCATCCAGGTTCCACAATTTTATCCCCAAAGGTTAAGTAAGGAAAACAGGCAGGAAGGAACTGTTGTCAACTCAAAAGTGGTGACTTGAAAGCTGAATGGTTATGTCACACTCACCACAGGGAGCCTGGAAACAGTGTCCTGGTCTAGCAACGGATCACATTATGAGATTAAAAAGTCACATAGGGATAGGTTACACCCCACTATGTATGTGAAAGTGTGTAAAAACTCTAAGATTCAACACATACATGCTTGTCAGGCACTAATTGCCACTTCTGGTTGTAGAATTCTTCACCTAGAAGAATTAAACACTCCCACAGCCTTATCTTGGATGTCACTGGTCTGATGATGGGCACACTTTTTTTTTTTTTTTGCTTGTTTGTTTGAGGCAGAGTCTCACTTTGTAGCCTAGGCTGGCCCCAAACTCCGTATGTAGCAGAGGTTGGCCTTGAACTTTCAATCCTCCTGTTTCTGTCTCCTGAGATTAGCTGAGTAAGCCATTTTAAGTTCACAATAAGTTTTAACAGCTCTCCCAGATGATTACGGCAAGGAGCATGCATTAGGGATATTCCAGGAGAAAACAACGTGGGGAACGGGCTCAACATCTTAAGTCAGTGGCTCTCGACCTACCTAATGCCTTAATATAGCTCCTCGTGTTGTGGTGAACCCCCAGACATAAGATTATTTCGTTGCTACTTCTTATCTACTATGCGACTCTTGTGGGGGTAGCGACCCAAGTCTGTGCACTGCCACCTTGGGCGATAGTGTGTTTCTTAGGTTGTTGGCTATTATATATTTTTAAAAAAGAAAAGAAAAGAAAAGGAAAAGGAAAAAAAAAGCAAGGTGAAATGGGTCTAAAGTGCCAATGGTCTCAAACTGTGCAAAGGCGCCTTACTTGATCTACCCTGAAGAGGAGGTGGAGATTTGTCCTAAGCATTAATGGTGGGAGGATGGCAGGGCGGCTGCACGAGAGGGCCAGGGAAGAGAGTGGAGGGGTGGCAGGGCTTGTGAGAGGGCGAGGACAGCTGAAGGAACCAAGGGGGTACCCGCCCTCACCTGCGTCGTAGAAGGCATCAAGCACAGCTGTCTCTCCGAAGTCCAGTTCCCCGAAAGATACTGAGGTGAGGTGGGCGCCCTCAGCTTCGCAGGCCCTAAGCAGACACTTGAGCGCCCCGGCTTCGGGGCACTCGGCCGCCGCCCCCTGGGAACTTTCACTGCGCACATACACTGCCCTCAGAGCCCGGCGCGGTCCGCGCCCGCTCTCAGCCTCACCGCCTGCAGCCTCCACTGCGCTCTCGGGCCCCGCCAGCTCCGCCGCGCCCTCGGGCCCCACGAGCCCCGCGGCGCCCTCGGGCTCCGGAGACAACCTGCCCTGAGGCGACAAGCCTGCCTCTTCCAGCGCCTCAGCTGGGGCCGGAGCGCTGCTGCCTTCCTCCATGTGACTGGCCCGCGGGGCAGGCGGCTTCGAAGCTGAGGAGCGGTCCTCGCTGCACCTGCTGCAGAGGCGACGGATGGCAGCTGGAGGGACCGGGAGAGTGAGGTGAGCCCGCGGCGGGCAGGTGAAGACGGGTTCTCCAGCCGCCCGGCGGAGCGACGCTCAGGACCAGCTTGCCCCCGTGAGCCCTTTGAAAGCCCGCGAGAAAGAGGCGGGGGCTCGGACGTCAGGGCGGGTTGAGGGGGCGGTTGCGAGAGCCTAGGGGCAGGAACAGGAAGAGCGCCCCCTTCCGGCTCCCCCCTGCAGCGCCCCCAGCCCAGACGCTGGCCAAGCCAGGGATTGCAGTGTTTAGCTTGTTGGTTGGATGTTTTGGGTCCCACCTCACCCTTCCTTACTTATAACTTAACTGGCTTCCTTCCTTCCTTCCTTCCTTCCTTCCTTCCTTCCTTCCTTCCTTCCTTCCTTCCTTCCTCCCTCCCTCCTTCCCTCCCTCCCTCCCTTTCTCTTCTTTTCCTTCCTTTTCCTCTTTCTTTCGTCGTTTTTTCTTTTTTCCCCCTCAAAACAAGTTGAAACTTTCCACCACAGTAGACTTTCAAGGCACTAACTGAATGGCGCATGCCTTTAATCTCAGCACTAGGGAGGCAGAGGCAGGTGGATCTCTGAGTTCGAGGCTAGCCTGGTCTACAAAAAACGAGTCCAGCACTAGCCCAAGGGATATATCCCATGAAAGTCTTCACTTACCAGGAAAGTGGGACAGAGGGGAGGACATTCTATTGGCACTCTAGGTGAGAGAAGCATGGAAGAATGTGGAAATAGAAAGATCCAGAAGGTCCTAGAAACCCAGAAGAAGAACATTATGATGGGCAGATATGGGCCCAGGGGTCCTGCTCAAACTATGGCACCAGCCAAGGACAATACAGGAAGTAAACTTCAAACCCCTACCCAGATCTAGCCAATGGACAGGGCATTCTTCAGAGTTATGTGGAGAGTGGGGTCTGACTTTCACACGTACTCTGGTGCCCCATATTGACCACATCCCCTGGATGGGGAGACCTGGTGGCACTCAGAGGAAGAACAGCAGGTTACCAAGAAGAGACTTGATGCCCTATGAGCATATACAGGGGGAGGTAATCCCCCTCAGGAACAGTCATAGGGGAGGGGAATAAGGGGAAAATGGAAGGGAGGGAAGAATGGGAGGATACAAGGGATGGGATAACAATTGAAATGTAATATGAATAAATTATTCATATTTATTTGAGCCCAGCATTAGACTCAGGGCAAATGAAAACCCATTTCCCCACTTGCTATGATTCCATCCAGTGTATGAAAGGTACAGAATAGGCAAATCTAGAGTCAGGGCTGGTGTTTTGCTAGGAGCTGGTTATTTTGGGGCATGGAATGAAGTGATTTCTAATATATATATATATATTTATAGCAAGTCCAGGGCAGCTAAGGCTACACAGAGAAACTGTCTCCAAAAAACAAAAAACAAAAACAAAACAAAACAAAACAAAGAAAAAAGGATGTCGATAATCAATTCCAAACTAAATGCAAATTGAACTCCACATGGGGATGAGCACTGAGCATTTGGCAGCCATCCCTGCGAAGTCCATAGCCTCCTCGAGGTCTATCTTGCAGCCTTATTTGTTTTGACTTTGGTAGTGACTTTGACAAGTCATGGGAAAGGCACCAGCAATAAACCTTTGTTTGCCTGGAAAATAGACTCCTGTAAAAGTGCACTAACTGCCTGACCTCTGACAAGGCTCCAAAGACATCTTTTTGCACCTCACCATTTTAGTTTCCAGTATTAAATTATATTTAAACAATAGAACATGCTACAAGTTGTTATGGAGGGTGGAGTTTTTTCTTAATAACAGCTTCGAGATATAATTTACAAAACACCTAGAACAAAATGACTGGATGGATGGATTGTCAGTATAGTCCCAATTCTGTAGCCATCACCACAATTTTTAGAATACCTGACCCAACACCTCACACAGCAACCCCAGTACTTATTAGAAATCACTTCATTCCATGCCCCAAAATAAACAGCTCCTAGCAAAACACCAGCCCTGACTCTAGATTTGCCTATTCTGTACCTCTCATACACTGGATGGAATCATAGCAAGTGGGGAAATGGGTTTTCATTTGCCCTGAGTCTAATGCTGGGAGGAGGATTTCTGGGTTGCGTGAAGTGTATGTTTAACCTTCAAAGAAATTCGCTGCTTCCCAAAGCAGTTGCATCATTTCACATTCCAATGGCAGTCCATGAGCATTTCATTTCCTCCCTCAGCAACGCTTGCTACTGTCTATCTTTCTTCATTACAACTCCTAATGGGCATGAAATACTAACTTAATCTGATTTGGTTTTGCAATTCCCTGTTGGCTAAAGGTGGTCAGGGTCTTGTTCTATACTTCGGCTTCATTTGTATAACTTCTTTGGGGTATTATCTATCTAGGCAATGTACCCACTTTTTAATTATTTTGTTTGGTGTGTCCATGCAAGTCACATGTGCATGCATGTGGAGTCCAGAAGATTTCAGGTAGGATTTCTCAGGCACCATCAACACCCATCCAATTTGATTTTGAGACAGGGTCTCTCACTGGCCTGGACCTCACCAAATATGCTGGACTAACTGCACGAAAAGCCTCCTTGGCTCCACTTCACTAGTGCTGTGGCCCATTCCCGCGAAAGACAGTAAAATTGTCTTTAGAGATCCTTCAAGAAAGTCTTCCCTAGTTGCAGCCACAGTAGAAATCAGGAACAGTATGAGTGGCAGAATTGTGCACTCAGAGGAAATCTGTGAGAACACTCAGATAGGACTCTGGAAAACTTTTAACACCTCTGTTCTAAGCTTTTTTTTTTTTTTAAGTGTGGTGCTATACAAGGACACATGTGTTCTTTGCAACTTTGCAATGCATAATAGTCGTAATTTTCCTAATGTGCTTGTTCGTCTGAAATTACTCCAGTGACTGGCACAGCCTTTCAAAGGGCAGTCACCCATTTGAAACCCTTTTGCCAGTGTCGTACTGTTGTCTTCGCTGCAATCTTCTCGAATTCCTCTCAGATCTCTCTGGGGCCTGGCTGATGGAGTGAAAAGCCTAGGAGTTGGGAATTATGGCTTGAATAACACCTTTCTCTAAATACAAACCCTACTGAGAAAAGAACCTACCATTTACCCAGCTAACAAGCGCCTTCCCTGAAGTTGGCACACACAGCCCACTACCGCATTGTCTCCAGCAATTTGCATACATGAAGCAGACCTCAGTGTCCTATGTCCTTCCAATTCCCTCTAGCCCTTCTGAGGAGAAAATTGCAAAATGCTGGCTTAGTCTTGCCTGTTTAGTTGAACAGGTGTTCTTTTCTAACTCGTGCATTGCCGCTCACTAAAATTCATGTCCTGGAAACCTCTTTGTCCTATTGTAGAAGGGTCATCAAACGTTTTTCTTGGTACTTTCTCCCGGTGGGTTTTTAAAAAATGTAATCCTCTTTTGCCAGGCAGCTTTCTGAGTACTGCCCTCAGGAGGGCTCTTCTTTTAGGTGATGCCAGTCCCCTCCATTTCTCTAGGACATAATTTCTGGACCATTTTCCACCTTGACAATTTTCTTCTAGAAGATTTCCTTCTTGCCATTGCTGTGATGATTTTGAGATAATTGAATATCATATGTAAATATCAGAGCTAGCTTAGTAGACCTTTGACCCAGTTTCCCCCAGTAACAGCATCTTGTTACACTAGTAGTGCATTATCACAACCAGGATGTTGGCATTGCTGTAATGAAGACAGAGAACAGCTCCATCACAAGGGTGCATCCTGTTATCCTTTGGCAGCCACAACTATCACAGTCCTCAACACCCCTGGACCACTAACTGCTGGGAACCACTAACCTGTTCTTCATTTCTGTAATTTTGTCATTAATTTCAAGAGTGTTATATAAGCTAACCCTGATGATGCACACTTTCCAGCCTTTGGGAGATAGAGGCAAGTAGATCAAGAGTTTGAGACTATCCTCCAGGCATAGTGATTTGCAGCCAACCTGGGCTATCTCTATGAGACCCTGACTGTAAAAAAAATGTTATTTAAGCAGAATCATATAGTGTATAACTTTTTTGGATTATTTTCCACTCGCCATAACTACCTTGGAATTCAACTAAGTTGTTACACGAGTCCGTAGTCCTTTATATGATATTTTCATACCGCCTGTTCTTCAAACTACAGTCCATTTGAAGGATATGGGAATTGTTTCCAGTTTGGAGCTATTATGAAGAAAGCTACTAGGAACATCCATCCACAAGTTCTTGTGTGAGCATGAGCTTTAATTTTCCTGAGATAAATATCCAGGAATACAAATTCCAGGTGATAGATGTGTGTGTGTGTGTGTGTGTGTGTGTGTGTGTGTGTGTGTGTGTGTGTGTGTGTGTTGTGTGTGTGTTATTTTTCTAGAACTGCAAAGTTGTTTTCTGAGAGGCAATCTCACTTTACAGTTCTACTTATAATATGTATATGATGTACTTTTTCACAGCTTCAACAGCATTTATAGTATTCTCATGTTTTTAGACCCATTCTGATAACTCTATGGTGATACTTCATTGTGTTTTTCTATACTTATTTCTTAATTTTGTTATTTACAATTCTTCAAATTCTAATTATATCACTTCCTCTTCCATGTATTCCCCTCAATCCCCCAAATGCCCCCAACTCCCTCCCAAGTTGATAACCTCTTTTTCTTTTATTATTATTGTTATACACATATATGTATACAAATGCATAAACATATAAATACAATATGCTGAAGCTGTTTGGAATTGCCTGAGGGTATATGATTTCAGGGCTGACCATTTTGTATTGGATAATCATTTAGGGGTTCATTCCTGGGAAAGACCAATTCTCCCTCTTTCAGCAGTCAGTATTTGATTGTAGTTCTTTGTCTCAGGGTAGGACCCTCATGAGATTTCACCCTCAATTGTTAGCATGTCTATTGGTATTGTCATTGTTCAGGTCCTGTTTAGGCAGCCATATTGTGGAGGTATTATTGTCCTTTTGAGAAGACACAATCCCACAGCTGACTTCCTAGTCCTCTGGCTCTTATAATATTTTGCCTCCTCTTCCACAGTGTTCACTGACCCTTATATGCAGGAATTGTATTGTAGATGTATCTGCTGCATCAGGCAACCCATTATCAGTTGATCTCTGCATTTTTCTGTAATAGTCTCTGTTTACTCCAGAGGAACTTTTTTGATGTTGGCTGAGATACATATTTTTTCTAATAATTAAAATTGTGTAAAGTTTATTTTAAAAATTTAAAGTTAATTTGGATTATAACTTACTTACATTACACCCCAATTGTTGTTATGCCCCCACTCTTCACATTCCAACCCTCCCTCCCTCTTCTGCCCTATTCCCCTCCCCTAGACCTCTGATTGGGGGTGGTGCCTCCTACTCCAATTGACTGACCACAGCCTATTAGGTCTCATCAGGATAGCCTGCATCCCCTTCCTCTGTGTGCCCACAAGGCCAACTTGCCAAGGGGCAGTGACCAAATCGTGGCCACCAGAATGCATATCAGAGGTTCAGCAGCAGTCCTCGCTGCCCACACCCAAATGTGGAGAATGAGCTGTCCAATGGTTAGATCTGAACAGGGTGTCTACGTTTACTGCATGTATTGTCCTTGATTGGTGCATCAATTTGTGCAGGTCCCCTTGGTCCAGATCCACTGGCCCTAGTGATCTCCCAGTTGCAGTTTTGATTTGCATTTTCCCAATAGCTAAAGACCTGAAATTTTTCCTTTTTTCCCCCAAAATGTCTTTTAGGTTTTCATTTTACATTTATGCCCATGATTCATTAGAGATCATTTTTGCGTAGGGTATGAGGTTTAGGATGAAGTTCATTTTGTGCCTATGTATGTTCAGTTGCTACAGCACCATTTGATAAGTAAGCTATCCTTCCTCTATTGTGTTGATTTCATCCCTTTGCAAAATATCAGTCATAAGTATACCTGTGTATATGTACAAACCAGATCTATGTTCTATTCTATTGACCTGTGTGTATATCACTCCATAAAAACATATAGTGTCCATTACGTGGTTTTGTCCATCTTTGTATCCAAACTATAACTCTTCATATCTGATTGAGTGATAACTCCTGTATTTGCCTTTTCTCAGATTGTTTTAGCTCTATTAAGACCTTTGTTTTCCCATGTCAAATTTCAGTAGAGTTTCTACAATTTTGAAAGGAGTTGTAGTAAATTATAGTTTGGAAAAAAATGGCATATTTGTTGTGTTGGTTGAATCTTCCAAAGGGGGAACATGGTATGCTTCTTCATTTAGTCAGCTTCTTTAGTTCTTCCATTAGAACTTTCTAATTTTAACTATGCAGAACCTCTCTACAATCTTTTAAAGTACATGTAGATGGTATAAGCGTTAGTGTTTAACTTCAGCTCTACATGTTCATTGCTTATATACAGGAATGCAGCTTTTGCATTGCACAACCTTACAGAGTTCAGTTATTAGTAAAGAGGATTTTGTTTTGTTGGAATGTTTTATGTAGACTATCATGGAGTCTGCAGATAGGCACAATTTTGTTTCCTCTTTCCAATCTGTATTGCTTTTAGATTTTATTGTCTTATTACTGCATCTAAAACTTCCTGGAGTGGAGTAATGTCAGCGGACATCCTTGCCTCATTCCAGATCCTAGGTAAATAATTCAAGTCTTTAACTCTGAGTGTGATTTTAGCCATTTTGTTTTGATTTTTGTTTCTGTAGATCGTACTTAATGAGTTGTGAAAGTTGCCTTCTCCTAGTCTCCTATTTATTTATCATGCTAGATGATTGGATTTGTTCAAGTGTTTTATGCATCAATTGATATAATCATATGAATTTTCCTCTTTTGGCTGTCCATATACTTTTTTATTTTGTTTTATTCCACTAGATATTTAATCAGTGTATATTATACAAAATAATGGATTTCACTGTGACTTTTTCCATGCATGTACACAATGTACTTTTACCATATTCATTTTCTATTACCTCCCTTTGCACTCCGTCCAATATGTTTTAATGCTATTTTTGAAAATAAAATATAATTACATCATTTTCCCTTTCCCATTCTTTCCAACAACTCCTG
Source organism: Acomys minous (assembly GCF_964271855.1). Taxonomy (NCBI): domain Eukaryota; kingdom Metazoa; phylum Chordata; class Mammalia; order Rodentia; family Muridae; genus Acomys; species Acomys minous. Next base: position 125,537,079 of record NC_140488.1, on the reverse strand, counting down.
TGTACCCCCTTGCTTTCAAATTCATGCTCTCACCCCTCTTATGTGTGTTCCTAAATATATAGATACAACCTGTTCAGTCTGTATAATGTTATTTGTACGTATATGGATTCAGGGCTGACCATTTGGTACTGGCTAGCCAATTAAACGGTTCATCCCTGGGGGAAGACTACTATTGCTCTCTGTATTTCTTTTCTTTCTCAGTATTTCTTAGTTGCTTGTAGCATTTTGCTTTCTGTTTTTGTTTTGTTTTGTTTTGTTTTGGTCTGGTCTTTTTTTAGGGTTGGGGGCCCATAAGATTTTCCTCTTTCACAATAGCATGTCTGTTAGTGTCATCCTGGTTTGGGTCTTGTTTAGACAGACACGTTGTTGAGACTTCATAAGTGTAGCTTTCCTGGCATTTGTAGGAAACATAATCTCACAACTGACATCCTGCTCCTCTAGTCCTTATATTCTTTCCACCACCATTCCCTTTTGAAATGTTACCTGAACCTTAGGTGTGAGAGTGGTGTCAAAGATGAATCAATTGGGGCTGAGAAATATATGGCCACTTGTTATCTGCACTTGGGTTATAGTCTTCTAGAATGGTCTCTGTCTATTACAAAATAGAGTTTCCTTATTGAAGGATGAGAACTACACTTATTTTGCTGGACTGTGGCACAAGATGTGCCTCAAAAGCTTTTCTTTAAAACTTATTTCTGAGCTGGGCGTGGTGGCGCACGCCTTTAATCCCAGCACTCGGGAAGCAGAGGCAGGAGGATCGCTGTGAGTACGAGGCCATCCTGGTCTACAAAGCAAGTCCAGGACAGCCAAGATAACATAGAGAAATCCTGTCTCAAAAAACCAAATAAATAAATAAATAAATTTAAAAAATAACTTACTTCTGGCCAGGCGTGGTGGCGTATGCCTGTAATCCCAGCACTCAGGAAGGCAGAGGCAGATGGATTTCTATGAGTTATAGCCAGCCTGGGCTACAAAGCGAGTCTAAGACAGCTAAGGCTGCAGAGAAACCCTGTCTCAAAACTACAAAAAATTATTTCTGTATGTTTAAAGTTTTTACGTTTGTATTTTGCCTACATGTATGCCTATACATCATGTGCATGCACCACGCATACAGAAGCCAGGAGGTGTTTGATCTCCTGGAACTGGAATTACAGGCAGTTGTGAGCTGCCATGTGGGTGCTGGCAATCAGCTCAGTCCTCTGGAAGAGCATCGAGTGCTCTTAACCATTGACTCAGATTTAATTATTTATATATTTAATATGTATGAATGTTTTGCCTTCATGTATGTATGTGCACCACATATGTGCCTGGTTCCCAGAGAGGCAAGTAAGGGACATTAAATTCCCTACAATTGGAGTTACAGATGGTTGTTAGCGGCCACGTAGGCACTGGGAATCAAACGCAAGTCCTCTGATAGAGCAGCAAATGTTCTTAACCACTATGCCTTTTCTCCTGCCCTGCATTTCAAATATTGATCCACTCTTACATACTTGGAATAAATCCTACTTGATTGTATTTTATATTTATTATTTATGTATGTATTTACTTATTTATTTGGTTTTTTTGAGACAGGGTTCCCTGTGTTGCCTTGGCTGTCCTAGACTCACTTTGTAGACCAGGCTGGCCTCAAACTCACAGCGATCCCCCTGCCTCTGCCTCCCGAGTGCTGGGATTAAAGGTATGTGCCACCATGCCCAGCCCAGTTGTGTTTTATGATTATTTTTTATATAATATGGCTGATATCTATTTACTAATATTTATCAAGAGGCTTTCTATCTAGGCTCATGAAAACTACTAATCTGTAGTTTTGCTTTAATTCTTTGTACTGTCTTTGCCTTGCTTGGATATTAGCTAATACTCATTTCATGAAGTGGCTTAAAAAGTATTGAAATTTGATGTAAAAATGGTGTTATGTATAGATTTAGTGGAATTCTTCAGTGAGACCATTTCAACTCAGATTTCTTTTTCAGAGCCTTTTGACTATGAGTTCAATTTTGTTAAAGAAGACCTATTTCAGTTGCTTAATTTACTAGTTTGTGATTTTTCAAAAGTCAAGTTCAGTTTCTCTAAGCTGTTGAATTTATAATAATGAAAGTTCATAGTTTTCATCCCTTTAATGGCTCTGTAGTGATACTGTTTTGTTCTTGACTTATTGCTTTATACCTTCTGTGCTACTTTATCCCATAGAAACATTCTAATCTACTGATGAAAGCACTACAGGAATTTTTCAGTTGTTCTATTGTTTTTATTTCTAGCCATCTGATTCTCACAGTATCCACTTTTGCTGAAATGGCCTCTCTTATCTTGCAGGACATCTACTTATTTCACGAGAGCTTGATAGCATGTTGCTTAATTTCATTTTGCTTGATATGGCATCCAGCCCAGGCTGGACTCAAACTCACCAAGTAGCTGAGGTTGGCCTTCACCTCTCAATTTATTGGCTTAGAGATGTGTTTAGATTTTACATATTTCCTTTTCATTTGGAGGGGTAAGGGGTTATGGGGATTGAATCCAAGGCCTTTACATGTTAGGCAAGGGCTCTACCACTGAACTACATACTCAGCCTTCCACAAAGCTTTCTCAATGTAGTAACCATAGTCATTTAAAATTCTGATACTTCCAATAATCATGCTATTTCTAAATTTGACAATGATCATTGCTTTGCCTCCTCTTACCACTTTTACTTATTAGCAGTCCATGTAAGTTTTTGTTGAAGGTTGGACAAGTTATATAAAGCAATAAATAATAAAATAGATAATTCTTTAGTGTGGTAGTTAGTGCTAATCCTGCCAGAAGATGGGCTATGTGAATGGCTAATCTTTGCTTTCCTATGGACATCAGAAGTTACGATTTCTGTAGGCCATCTCTCCTCTTCTGTGTGTGTGTTGGCTCTCTATCCTATTTGTGCTTTAGAAAAGGCTTCTCACTGGTCAATGTGGTCCTCATCAATTGGCAAGACTCACTGGCCAGCAAGTCCTTGGGATTTTGTCTCCACAGCACTGGGATGGCACATACCAGTAGGCCTAGCTTTTTAGTGGATGCTAAGAATCTGAAATCATGTCCTTCCTTGTGCTTAAGCAATAAACCTGTACCCTATGAACCATTACCTTAGCTTCTCCTTTAGCGACCTTGTATTTTTTTTTTTTGTCCCTTCTCTCAGCTTTGGATGTACCTTTTCTGTTGTTCTTCAGGCAAAATCTCTTGAATTCTATTTTCCTGGAGTCTAGTGAGCTTGCTGATAGAGCATGGGGCTGGGTTCTCTACTGTTTTTAGAGTACACAGGGACCTTGTGTCTCAGATGTAGAGCAACCACTGTGAAAGGGTTGTTTGACCCCCCTAGACTGAGAACTGCCTTTGTAGAGCATCTGACAGCTTCTTCCCCTGCAAGCAAGTGCTTGGCTCCCGCTCTGTGGACTTAGGTGTCATGTTTTCATCCCTACAATGATTTGCTTAATTTACTTGCCTGTCCCCAACACCCACTTGACTCAGAGCTTTGTGACAGCAGGGACTACCTCATCACATTGTACTCACCACAATCATGGTGCCTAGCATATCATAACCATCCTATACATGTTCAATGAAAGAGTGTCTCATCTTCTGCTATATCTATAGAATCTTATATAGTGTTTACAGTTTCTGCAAAAGTCATAGCAAAGGTAAAATAAATACCCAATAAAATAAAGCTATATATACAGCAGCTCCATTTTGAGATACTAAAATAATTAAATTTCTAAATGGGGTTGAATTCAACTTTTCTTTCTCTTCCTGTGTTTTTATTTATCTTCTAATCTAGGTATATTAGCTTCATAGCTAGAAACAAAAAGCTATTTAAGAACCTCAATGTCTGTGTTCTATGTCTGAATCTACTGTAATAGTCATTGCTCTGGGTCTCACCCATTCTAAAAGATGAAGATCTAGTTGAAAGGCTCTTGAGAGCAGCAAGTGAAGTACCACTATCACCATGAAACTTAGCCCTCTCAGTTCTACTTGTTTGGTCTTCTTCAGAATCCCATCCCATCTCTTCAGCACTAGATGCATTAAGAAAGTGGGTTGGTTTTGCTTCCAGACACAAGCAAGGCACAAGGCTCCCTTTGAGACTTCTCTCTCTCTCTCTCCACGGGCTTTTCCTCATTGCAGACTCACTTGCTCTGAGGAAATTACCCTGAGAACAAGAGTAATTTCAAAGCAGTCTCTGGGATCAAGGCAAGGGGGAAGGGTGGACATTTCTCATACACGTAGCTGTCCTTGAACATTGGATGGCAGGGCTAGTTTCAACTCCAGCCAATCCTTTCTTTTTCAGACTGAATATAATTGTAAAGCTTGGGGAAAATTATTTTCCCTTTTTCTAAGGCATCTCTAGTGTTTCTGTGAGAGATAACCTAAAAATGTTATTTCCTTGTGACTTTTGTGTTTTGTTTCAGGATGATTCATCAGCTAAACTGGCTTACAAATTGGTGGACACCTTAAAAGTTACTTTTTTTTTTTTTTTTTTTTTTAGCTTTTGGAGGTTTTTGTTTGTTTGTCTGTTTTCCGTGACAGAGTTTCTCTGTGTAGCCTTGGCTGTCCTGGACTCACTTTGTAGACCAGGCTCACAGAGATCTACCTGCCTCTGCCTCCCAAGTGCTGGGATTAAAGGCATGCACCACCATGCCCAGCTAAAAGTTACTTTTTAATTAATAGAAATAATGAAAATGTGCATTTCGGAATCACCTTCCTATCAAACCGCAAAGCTTCCTAGCATACCTTTTCTGAAGAACTAAATCTACATGATTGAAACTTGTTTCCATTTAAGCAGAATGGCCCCATTGAGGTCAGCCTGTGTCCTGTTCTGAGTTACTCCATATTGCATAAAACTGGTTTTTCAGGCTGTGCCTTGCCCCGTGAGACTCAGATGGCAGATGATGACTGTGCACCTGGAGGGAATATTTAAACAGCACCATCTGTCTGGCATCACCCATACAGCAGAGTCTGATAAATGACTTACTCCTGGGAGTAGAAAAGCTGCCACTCTTTACATTTATTGGAGATGAATTGAGACTGCAGGGGGTACATGAACATATTAAAATCACACCAGGGAAAACAGGCTCAAGAACTTAGAGGAAGCATTAGCCCAAGGGGGAAAATGTAACTCCATATAAAGAGGTGAACACCTAGCACTACAAAGGTGATGGCCTCTACCAACTTGTTATCTGAGTGTCACATAATGTATGCTTCAAGGACCCACAGAGAGAATCCTTGACTGTCACGGGGGCTTCAGCTGGGCCCCAGTCCTTGATGTTGATACAGCCTAACCCAGCTGCATCTTCCCATCCTCCTGCTTGCCCATCTATACATGCTGTTGGTCCACCTACCTAGTCCTTTGTCTGAACCTGGTCCTGTTTTGGTACTTCTGTATCTGGACTCAACTGTGCAATTTCACTCTGAAACCTGTGACCAGCAGTGGTCCTCCCAACAGAGACTTTACATCTCTGTGAGCTTTCCTGCCTCTCAGGCCTCTGAACTTCCTGAGTTCTTTGTCACCAACCCTTTACAACCATTCTGTAACCTACATATATAAATACATTTATGTCTATATGTAATGGGTGATCTGAGAGTTAATAATTAAGACGGGAATATAAGAGCTTCTGTTCACCTAGGTCAGGATTATCAAGGAAAGTGAAAGTAGATGATAAATTGCTGCTATTGAAACCGCTGTACTTTGTGCATTTGTTATTAAAAAAAATCTGACCCTGTAGAAAAATAGTACCAGAAAAAAAAAAAAAACCTTTCTTTCTCGTCAAAAACTAGATATAACCAAACACTGTTCTATGGTTTGGTTGAGATACTTGTCCCTGAGCATGGTGGCTTACAACTGTGATCCCAGAGTGCTTCAGAGGCAGGGGCAGCACTGCTACAAGTTTAAGGGAGATCTTGTCGAAAAGCAAATAATAAATATAAACAAGCAAGTATCCCTTACTCTGAATTCCAAATTCACAAGTGAGCATACCCAGCTACAGCTGCTAATAAGAATGTTCTGTCCCCATAAGCCACTGCAATTTCAGATCAAATAAATGACAGCAAAAAACTTCAGGGAGCTGCACCATGGGTGGCAATTCACTCCAGGAGCAACCTCATATCCATGGCTTGAAAACAAAGCCTTGTGAGCCAGGGACAGAACTGGGCTGGGCATGGTAGATAGATATGGCTCATTTCCTTAAGGGACTTGATCTTCCTTATCAATCCTTATACAACTGACATTTATTTCTGGACGAGAAAGAGCTTTCTTTGCCTAGACCCTGCCAAGCTAGGTTTAGGAACAGCATCTCTATCACTCAGCCAAGTTCTGAGCACCACTCTTTCCTCTATCAGATGCTACAGTCAGCCATGCTGACACCCTGTCACTCCTAAATGTGCTTTTTTGTTCCAGTTCTCATTTGACCAGAAGCAAAGGGAAGTGCTTTTCATCAAGCGCTCTTAGTGCAGAAACATCTTGACATTAGTTTGTACAAAAATAACTAAAGGACTAAAACCTAATCTGATGAAAAAAAAAAGACTGTGATGACCTCAGGTTATAATACAAAAGTCTTTATGGAACCTGAGGGTTATTTTTATACAAACCATAGCAACTATGGGCAATAGATTATACACCCTGCAATCTTATAAAGGCACTGCTTGTGAAAGGAAATAAAACCACACCATTACTAACCACAGACTCATGTGATGACAGATACAGGATGTTCTTATTGGAGAAGATGGATCGTGGACTTGAATGTGCTGCCTTGAGGGCTGTGTACGAATAAAAATGGCTTTACACAATTATTCCAATAATGATAATTTAATGGTTTTTACACTAAAAAAGAATTTATACCTAGCCAGCATTTTATGCTTCAATAGGAATGTAAAATCAAACCATTTAAAAATGGAATTCACAGGCACAGATTTTAATGGATTACTTTGTCTTCTAAGGACATTTATGTCACAGTAATCAAATTGTTTAAAATAGAGAAAGGAGGTTTGTGTTCCAAGACATAGTTTCTGAACTTGGACCATGACAACTTTAAACAAAAATATTTTCACAAAATTTCATTTTAATCATCTTCTTTTACAAAGCACAATACGTAAGACTTTTCTAAATACAACTTTAGAAAATGAAGCAAAAAAACAAAAACAAAAACCAACTCTATAGATGTCTGGCTGAGTCCATGCTGGATGCAAAGGAATTTTCATTTTTTTAAAAAAAAGTGTTAATTCCAAACTTTTCAATATTCTTGATGGGTCCATCTGATCAAGAGAAAAGATGGTGGCTGTTTGGGCAGTGCCTCATCCAGCTCTGTGGCGTACAATCTTCTTGCTGATTGGCCCAATGGACAGTAATAAAGCTGGCTATATCAGCTTATTTCTCTATCATCTGTGTGTGTGTGTGTGTGTGTGTGTGTGTGTGTGTGTGTGTGTGTATCTGTCTCTCTGTTTCTCCATCTCCCTTCCCCCTCTCTCTAAAACTCCAAAACAATCCACTGCATCTCTTAGGGGGAGATATCAGCCCTCTACATTCCATGTTACCAGCAGCCATTGAGGATGCTCTAAACTTTCAATTTAATTGTTAATGACCTCACTCTGGATAAACATCCTATATCATCATTAGGGATTTTCTTGACAAATAAATGAGAAATTGAGACATTAAAAACCTAATCCTCACTGTTGTAGTAGGTGGTAGGAAATCTCTGAAGTCTTCAAGTATAATGCAGAAAGGCTTAGCACAGTGAAGGGGAACAGAAATGCTTTTACACTGCTCAGAGAAATCTTGTACTCCTGCGCCAAACACACTGAGACCATGGCTGCCAAAAGGGCAAATATATTCACATATGAGAATGAATAATGCTTTCTTTACATATTCCCTTCCTTTAACTGTGTCCCCGCCCATGAAGGTTAGGGTATTAGGTCTCTGTAAATACTTGGAAGGATGTGATAGCCTCAAGCAGATAGGATAAGTATGCAAGTGAGAACAAGGCATGGGGAGGGAGGGAGACAGGAAGAAAAAGAAAAAGACATTTATTTGTTATATTTTCAATGATGAATAATGTGAGGGGTTTTTTTTGCATCATTCCTTCAGTGTCATCAATTCTCATTCTTTGTGATAGTGAGAATCTATTAATATTTAGTAGTTTCACTATAAAATGCAGGAAGTAGACAAAGCAGCAGTTTAGAAACACATCAAACATATTTGGGGACCATTAAAAGACCATCCTCTCCACCTCTACCCCATCAACAGTTTTGCAGTACAGGATGCCCCCATTTTCAGCTAAAGAGGAGAAAACAGTTACACAGTCTAAGGCTGTACTATAAAGAGAAAGTTGACAAGCAAACATCAGTTTCATTGGGAAGGGAAAAGCAATTCCATAAATGCAGGAAAGATCCAATAGCTACATTTCCACAAGACCCTCCTCCCATTCTCCTGGATATGAGGAGGGGGTTACAAGTGCGCAAGGCAAATAACACTGTGAATACAGATTAAACAATAACACACACACACACACACACACACACACACACACACACACACAAACACACACCCCCCACACCCCACACCACATACACACCAGTGCAGGAAATAATCCAACTCCCCCCCTGTTTTCACTTGCATTTTATTTTTATTTATTTTTGCTTTAATAATGCATATTCTGTTCACGCAATAGGTGTAAAAGGCAGGAAGCAGGGGTTTTACTTGGCTGATGATAAAACAATCAAGCTGGAATGACATTTCTAGTTTCATGAACAACCTCAAAGCAGGAGAAACTGAAAAGTCACAGCTGGTACCAAAGAGCAGGCCAGACTTCCCAGCTGTCTCCTCTTAGGACCTTTGGCTATGGTGAGAGAAACTGTGAAGACAGCGGCCTCTAGTGGACAAGGATAAGTGGCTGATTTTTATTTCTTTATTTGGAATCATGGTAGCTGCATCACAAAAGCTCCAATCAAGAGGGTGATAGAAAGAAGGCACAGATCATTGCAAATACCAGATTTTCTCTTTCTCTTTTTGTAAATATACCATCATATATAAGCTAAATTTCTCTTAGAGTGGTGAGGGTTGGCTGGCAGGGAAAGGGAAGGTCTGGACCTCAAATTGCATATGTAATAAAAGCCTAAAGGGAAATACAAAGCCAGGTGGCATTCGTTCCATGTGCAGCAAGTGAGCAAGACACTTGCTTCTGACTAGGTTAGCACAAACACTAGGGGCATCTGTGACAAAACACGATTTAAAAAAAATCATAAAATTATAAAGCCTGTAAACGAATAACCTGAAATTACGTTTTATTAATGGAAAATATCATCAAAATAGTACTACTATGGACTAAACTGCCTGAGTTTTCATTTTGCAGGTGATCTCAAGGTAGAAAAGCCTTTAGCACAACTGGCTATAAATCACAACCACTGCCAGAGCCAGGACGACACCATGGGAAAGAGTCTCCTCTTGGATGGAATTTGTGTTGTGCTATCAAGACTTTTGTGCTAATCATTCAAACAGGGACATATTGAGGCAAACCTTTAATCTTTTGGCACAAGATGATTTTGGCTGGGGCAGAAAATTTGAGTCTTGGACTCAGGGTGAATAATGTAACGTTTCAATTATCAAGTCTTCATTTTGATTGAAGAGCTTTCTTTATGTCATTTACTTCCATCTATAAAGAGGAAAAAAAAACCACAGCAAACACAGACATCATTAAAAAGCCACGTTTAGAGAGGGTGCAAGATAATATACCTTTATTAATGCACAGAAATGATTCTAGATTCCTAGCTAGAGGGTGGAGCAGGCAATCAGGACCTTCTGAGAGTGACAGAAGGCAGCTTTTTTTCCCCATTGTACATTCAAGTCATTGGTTTCTAATTTCTTTTTTAAAATTTTTTTATTAATTTATTCATATTACATCTCAATTGTTAGCCCATCCCTTGTAACCTCCCTTTTCTCCCTCCTTCCCACTTCCCCCCTTCTCCCCTCCCCTATGTCTGTGACTGAGGGGGACCTCCACCCCATGTATATGCTCTTAGAATATCGAGTCTCTCCTTGGTGACCTATTATCCTTCCTCTGAGTGCCACCAGGCCTCCCCATCCAAGGGACATGGTCCAATATGGGGCACCAGAGTTTGTGTGAAAGTCAGATCTCCTTCTCCACTTAACAGTGGAGAATGTGCTGTCCATCGGCTAGACTGGGTAGGGGTTTGAAGTTTACTGGACAGAAGGCAGCTTTGGGTGACCCCGAAAGGTAGATATAAGCACTCCCAGCAGGATGGTGAGCCATCCCTATCCTCTTTTTAAGCAGCATGGGTCCAAACTGAATGAACAGTAAAAGTCAGGCTTTGGTCATTTGGAATGATCACTCACAAGATCTCCATCGGTGGCTAGAGGAGGACAGAGCTCAGATGCCACAGAAGAATTAACAAGGCCATTGGGGGAGAAGTCAAAAGTTGAAATTAAACACCAATGTGGAGATCTGTGGTCCCTGGAGGGACCACATGATGGATCCCCCCTAGCTACAGAGCCTCCCACATGCCATGTCCTCTGGTACTTAATATGGACGAGGCATCCTATACTATCATCCTGTAAACTGGAGGGAATGCTTTACAGAGGATTTGTTTAAAACTAAGAGTATGTTGACTCATCTCTTCCTTCCCCAAGACCTTTTGGAGCTCACGTAAGGATAGAATATAAAGCCTATGTGAATCTGAGACATTCTTGTGGCAGCAATCATTTTTTTCTTTGTTTCCCCTCTTTTCAGACAGGATCTCACTTGGGAGCTCAGGAAACCACTCGATAGCCCAGGGTTATCTGGAACCTGTGATCCTCCTTCCTCACCCTCTCCAGGGCTGGAATTAAAAAGTATGAGCCACCATACCCAACAGCAATAATTTCTTTTCAACTTGGAAGCCTTGACATTGCCTTCATTCCCAACTGAACCCAGGCCTCACAGACAGCAGAGAGCTAAGGGACCTACCTGAAGTCGAAGTCGGATTTTCTTCTCTTCATCCAGCTCTGACAGTAACTGCTTAATCTCACGTCTGTAAAACAAATACCAGTGGAATCAAATCAAAGCCCAGAGTGTCCCAATGAGAGATTAGAAAATCTATTATCATATGAAATCCATCTGACCTTTTTACAAAGTGTGTGTGTGTGTGTGTGTGTGTGTGTGTGTGTGTGTGTGTGTGCGTGCATGTGTGCACGCATGCGCATGTGCATGCATGCATGATGGGGGCAGAAGCATGCATTCTACATTGGGTGGAGGTCAGAGAACATCTTTTGTAGAGTTGGTTCTCTTCCTATCTTTACATGGGCTTCAGGGATTGAACTCGGGTCATCCCATGCACTGATGGGTGGTGGGCTGGTTAAGTTTTTGTCAGCTTGATGTAAAAGTCATCTGCAGAGAAAGAACTTCACTTGAGAAAATGCCTCCACTATATTGGCCTGTAGGCAAGTCTGTGGAGTGTTTTTTGATTAATGATGAGGTGGGAGGGTCCAGCCCACTGTGATTGGTGGCTAACCCTGTCAGGTGGGTCCTGGGTTGTATAAGAAAACTGGTTGAGAAAGTCCATGGGGAATAAGCCATTAAGAAACAGTCTGTAGTTTCTGCCTTAGTTCCTGACTCCAAGTTCCTGCCTTGGCTTCCCTTGGTAATAGACTGCAACCTGTAAGGCATATAAACCTTTAATCCTAAATTAGATTTTGTCATGGTCTTTATTACAGCAATAGAAAGCTAGTAAAGACAGGTGGCAAGCCCTTTTACCCACTGAACCATCTCACCACCCCCAAACATACTTTCTTTGAACTATTACTTCTTTTTTTTTTGAACTATTACTTCTTATGATTTCTTTTCGACAGAACAGTTTGCTGTTATTTGGGAGGGAGCCACCAAAACATATAGCCTTCAAATGTCAGATCTAGAGATGACCTTAGCAATCCCTTAGGCTAAATTTCTCCCAATAGAAGAAGATGGGGAAACTAAGGCCCAGAGTGGTGGTCTGATCTCCCCAATAACTAGACTCAAAACATCCAGGCTCATAATCTGTCATCTTTCTTCTAATTTCTCTTTTGTAACAGGACAGCTGGGTACTTACAGAATAAGTTTCATTGTAGACAATTTGTGTGCTTTTTCATGTTCATGTGTATGTGTAAGTCCTTGTGTGCAAGAACATGTAGAGGCCAGAGGTTGAAGATATCAAGTGTCTTCCTTGATTTCTTTCTACTTCCTTGTTTCAGACAGGGTCTCTTACTAAGTCTGAAATTTGCTAATTTAGGTAGATTAGCTGGCCAGTAAGACCCAGGATCCTCATTTCTGCCTCCCCAGTGCTGGTATTATAGATGCTTTGTACATGGATGCTTGAGTTCTGAACTTAGGTCTTTATGTTGGTGTGCTAATCACTTTCTCACCAAGCTATCTCCCTAGACCCATTGAAGGCCATCTTGCTACTCCATATATACTTCATTTTTATACAGTACTTAACTTAAAAATAGGTCACTGTTCCGGTTTCACTAATTCTCACAATCCTACACAGTGACTTTACCTTAAGATAGACTAACTGAGCCAGGCGTGGTGACACATGCCTTTAATCCCAGCACTTGGGAGGCAAAGGCAGGTGGATGGCTGTGAGTTCGAGGCCAGCCTGGTATACAAAGCAAGTCCAGGACAGCCAAAGCTACACAGAGAGATCCTGTCTCGAAAAACAAAACAAAACAAAAACAAACAAACAAACAAAAAGATAGACTAACTGAACATTAAACATGTGAATTAACAATATAGAAATGACACTCAGGAAGGCAGAGGCAGGTGAATCACTGTGAGTTCCAAGCCAGCTTTGTTGACAAAGTCAGTCCAGGACAGCCAAGGCTATGCAGAGAAACCCTGTCTTGAAAACAAACAAAAAACAAACAAACAAACAAAAAATAATATAAAAATGAAATCTATAAAAGGATGAACATAGGGCCTACAGCCTAATTCCTTTTCCAAGTTGAAATGAACAAGCTGAATAATGCTACTCATTCTGCAAAGCTGGGACTCTGTTCTTTTTTAAATTAATTTGTTCATTTATTCACTCTACATCCCCCTCATAGCCTCTCCCTCCTATCCTCCCCTATTCCTCAGAAAAGGGAAGCCCCCTCCCCACCCACCGCAGCTCATCATAGGACTCTGTTCTTTGGCTTGGTCTAAGATCTATATCCACCTCCCTTTTTTGAGGTATTAAACATGTGTACATTTGTGGAATGGGAAAAAAAGACTTTAGAAACATCACAATGAACACAGAAGCAGTAACAGTGCATCTGTTCAACTCCAGATGAAGACTGTGATGGTCTCCTATACTCAACTGTGTCCTATCACTACTTTCAACACTCTGGTTATGTGACATAAACTAGTTGTGATTCATTAGTATAGTTATTTAAGCGCACATTATACATCCATATCTGTATGGCTATCACTTAGGGCTTGGGAAAGCTGTCAATAATGAGTCCTAAATCAGCAGTCTAACCCCAAGAAAACTTGGCAGGCATAGTTTTGTTTTTTGTTTTTGTTATTTTTATTTTTTGTCTTTTTTTGAGAGATGGTTTCTCTGTGTAGCGTTGGTTGTCCTGGACTCCCTTTGTAGACCAGGATGTGCTTGAACTCACAGAGATCCGCTAGCCTCTGCCTCTCTGAGTGCTATGAGTACAGGAGTATGTCACCATGCCTACTGGCAGGCATAGTCTTACGTGGGCCATGGTCTAGGAAGAAGAAGTCAGTTGGGGAAGATAGTGTCAAGAAAGCCCTTATGTCTTGAACTAGAGAATATGGGCATCTGTCTTACAAGGAGAAAGGGAAATAGGACAGTTGGAGGAAATTCAAAGCAGAGAAGGGAGGTGAGCTTGCCTCTGAAAGCCAAGCACATTTGAGGAAGATAATTGGGACAGACATGAATTGAATGCTACAGGTAAAGTGACACCAGGGGGCAAGATAGAAAATTGGTAGGGACTCACTGACCTTGGGCAGGCTGGCCAGGCTAAGGAAGGCTATGAGACCCAGGTATTTGAAGTGTATGTGTGGGGGTATTGACATCCTGAGTTACTGACTAAATAAGATGTTGGCTGGGGAAGGAGCCTTGTGACCAATTACAGGCTTTAAAGCACAGCTCCATGTGAACTCAGAGACAAGGTCAGGCTATTAGAGTTGTGGGTAGCTTCCAGCCTACTAGCCCCAACGATTGAGTATAAAGTTCCAAAGACCTGGATCCACACAAATAAGATCCTAATATGGTCCTGCTCAGAAGGCTGGATGTCATGGAACCAAGGAGTCATTGTCTTGGCAAAGGACACCTGGATATAGATATCCTTTGGGTACCCAAACCTACAGCTTCTAGCGCCACACAGGAACTGGGAACTTTAAAGAGTTTGGGGGAGCCTGGATGGCCTTAGGAAACTCTTCCCAATGTCATCTCACCAGTTTTCCATATTTATCTGATAACTCTCTTTCAGTCAGGAAGTGATTTGAAGAAGCCAAATTCTGCTCTTGTCTAGCCTGAGTGGAACAGCACCTGCTTAGCTCTACATTGTTCAAAGTTAGTCTCTTGGAATCCTTATCCTAGAGCATGCTAAAGAGTCTCATGATTACATGCATTTGCAAAACTGCATATGCTGTCTTCTCTCTGAGTCCTCCCAGTGTGTGGGGGAAGATTTCAAAAAGCCCTTCAGGGGCCGAGTGGTGGTTAGACACACTTTTAATCTCAGCACTCAGGAGGCAGAGGCAGAGGCAGAGGCAGGTGGAGCGCTGTGAGTCTGAGGCCAGCCTGGGCTATAAAGTTCAGGAGAGCCAAGGTTACACAAAGAAACCCTGTCTCAGAAAACAACAACAAAAAACAACAAACAAACAAAATAGACAAAAAGTCCTTCAGGGCCCCCCCCCCATTCTTGGAAGAGTGGCAACTATCAGTCAATTCCAGCCCCAGAACCCCCTCCCTTGGGCTGCAGGATTTTGGCAACATCTCTCCCCATTATCCCAGTGAACCTTTGGAACCAAGGTGGCCAAGTACCCAGGGAGACAGTGACCCACCAGGCTGTTCAGTTGCCTATGAAGCTACACGCTAGTCTCTCTGCTAAAGTTCCCTGCTCCTGGTCATTCTGGATATATATATATATATATATTTAAATGCTCATGAAATACTTCTCTGAGAAGTATTTTGAGAACGATCCTTTCCAGAAAGAGCTAGTTGAGCTTTCAATTGATGGTCTGGGAGCCTCAGGTTCTGTAGGTGCTGCTGACTGCTAATCCTTCTACCAGCCTTCCCACGGTAAACAGCATCCCAGGCAGTCCTGGGGTAGGATATTTTATTTGTGTTCACAGGCTTTTCTTCCCATTCAAGTGCTCCCTGAGGATAAGAGATGTGAAAGTATATGTGGGCATGCATGGGGAAAGGCCCCTGAGTCTCATGATGAGGCCATCTTCCTGATAGGGAAAAAAAACTGTGTTTAAAGATTCCCTACATCTTCTTTGATGCAAGTGAGTCTTATCTGCCATCTAAACTAAGACTTTCTATTTCCCCCCTAACACAAGAGGAAAAGTTCATGATAAAGATGGTGCAAGAGAGGTGGTGTACATATTAAGAGGATGGGAGTTCAGGTTCTAGCCTACAGCCACCGCCTACTCCAGTCTTTGGGGATCGGACAGCACTGGTCTCTCTGTGATCCCTGTACACAAGTGCACAATGCCTCCTGCCCGCAACACACACATAACTGAAAACAAATTCAAAAGAACTTTGTTGTTGTTGTTGTTTTGTTTTTCAAGACAGGGTTTCTCTGTATAAGAGCCAGCCCTGGCTGTCCTGGACTTGCTTTATAGACCAGGCTGGCCTCAAACTCAGATATCTGCCTGCCTCTGCCTCCCATGTGCTGGGCGCAAAGGTGTGCACCACCAATGTCTGGCTAAGAATATGTACATATACAAATATGTACTGCTAGTGTTTGGCTCGTGAATGTTCCCCGCAAAGTGCTAGGCTTAAAGGCCTGACCTCCAGCCTATGATGCCAGTAGGAGGTTATGGACTTTTAGGAGCCTAGGAGAAGACATCTAGATTAGTGTGAACATGTGAGGACTACTGGGACTCCCGTCCCCTTGCTGATTCTCTTTTGCTTCCTTGCTACCATGAGGTGAGGAAGTATCCCCTTTAATATGCTCAGTGCCATGATGTGCAGCCTCAGAAGTTCAATTCCCATGAACCAACATACTCACTCCCTTTTCAAAGTTGCTTTTATTTTGTGTGTATGAGTGTTTGCATGCATGAAGGTGTGCATACCACATACATGCTTGGTGCCCACAGAGGCCAGAAGAGGATATTAGATCCCGTGACACTGGAGATACAGATAGTTGTGAGCTGCTATGTGTGTGCTGGAAAATGAACACTGGTGCTCTTGAAGAGCAGTGAGTGATCATGACCTCTGAGCTACATCTCTAGCCCAGAACTTCTCCTTTTTTTTCTTTTTTGTTTTTTTTATTAATTTATTCTTGTTACATCTCAATGGTTATCCCATCCCTTGTATCCTCCCATTCTTCCCTCCCTCCCATTTCCCCCTTAAAGTTGATTTTCTCGAAAGTCTGCTACAGTGATGCAAAGCTAGTGAGATGGCCAAGCAGGTAAAGGTGCTTGTTGCTAAGTCCAATGACTTCACATCGTGGAAGGAGAGAACCAACTCCTGAAAGTTGTTCTCTGTCCTCTGTTCATTGTACATCCTCCCCACACTAAACGTAATTGGAAAAGTTTTTAAAATACTGATTGACATAGAAATAATACACTTCCTAAGGAATTTTGTTTTCTTTTTACCAGTCTGCTAAGACTCTGTCCTTGCAACTGACTCATCCCTTTAAATGCCTCTCTGGCACACAGTGGTCTGAATATAAAACACACATGTGTGTGTGCACATGTGTGTTTCTACTTCTGGACAGAGTGAGAATCAAGCTTTCAGAACTGGGCCATGGTTCCCCAGTGGAGAGCCACCTGGAAGCAGCTGCGAAGGGTCCCTGGCACTCACTTCTGCTGGTCCTTCATGGTCTCAATGATGTTCCTCAGCTCACGGACTTGTGCCTTAAGCTCCTCGACAGCAGTCTGGCTGCTGCTGCCAACTGCAGGCTCCATCTTTGGTTTTCCCTCTGTGCTGAAGAGAGATGGAGAACCGGATCTGTGTCCAGCTGTTCCCAAAGAGGATGACATGGGGGAGGATGCCATGGATGATAAAGGACCTGGCCCACTGCTGCCAGCTGCCATCCCTGGCTTGGGTGGCAGGGATGTCTTGTTGTCCGACACCTGTGAAAAGGGAAGGTAGAGAGGCTTCAGAGCCGGGATCTGTGCAAGGGCTGCCTCCCTGGCCTGGCTAGTCAAACCTTCCTTCAATACCCAACCCCACACCTGTCTCCATACACTCTCACTCATTCCCTCATTCACAAGCCATCTATGGGCACCTTGGTGCAGATAGACTGTCCAAGGGCTGCCTATGTGTATTACATTTCATCTTCTTTCTAGACAAAACAGTTGCAGATTGGTTTCATATACACAGAGAGATGCTTGCCAGGCTCTACAAACCCTCAAGTAAGCAGACTATTTGCCTGGTCCTTAGCACTCACTGGGGGCCCTGGCAGGCAGACAGACAGACAAGCAATGCATTGCAGCACAGGAAGAAGACTGTACAAGAGGGAGGAAGCACAGAGAGGCCAGGAAACACATCAAAGCAGCCACATTCCAGGATGGAAGAAGCAAGCAGCTAACAGTCCATCTTGTCAGAGGGAAGAGACTGTAGGAGAAAGAAGCTGTAGGACGAGGGAAGGTCCTAGACAATGGGCTAGAGACCCGGAAGCAAAACCTAGTGGGAATCATAGCACGATAAAGGGAGGAGAAGAAAGCAAGGCTGGCAATGGGGAGAGAAGGGGCTGCTTCGAATGGCTGCACACCTTGCTCATTATTGCTGTGGGGGGTAGAAAAGCTTGAGAGTTGGCGAGTCTGGAGCTGGACAGAACTTCTGAGACCCTGACATAATGCAAGCTAGAAACAGTGAGTATCTGACCTAGGTTGTGACCAAGGATAAAGACTCTTTTGAGAGGTGTGGGTAAGGCAGGTCCATCTAACAAAGGTCATCAGGTATCAGTCCTGGTATTGGAGTGGGCACTGGGTAAGGTCAATGGAGTCTCTGCCCTCATGGGTCAGGCTACCCATTGTCAGGGAGATGAGGGCCTGGATAGAATGCAGAGGGTTAAAAAAAAAAAGAAAGAAAGAAAGAGAAAAAGAAAGAAAGAAAGAAAGAAAGAAAGATGAGACCATAGGAGGGGAGAGAAGAACCAGGCAGAGGTGGACCTTTCATGGAGGAAGGCTCAGGTGATCATTTTAGGTTTTGAATTGTAGGAACCTGAAGGATATCTGAGAGGATGTGCCTAGTGGGCAGAGCAAGCAACTAGAATAAGACACTTGGCCAAAGGAAACGCAGGTTGTGGATAAGAGAGAGATGTGAAGATGCCCAGTGGTAGAAGCTGGGGGAATTCTAAATCAATGAGGCAAGAAAAGAAAGGAAGAGAGAACTCTTGACAACTGGGAAGAAGTAGTGAGAGAGGAAATGAAGGACCAGTGGAAGGGCATGGCTTATGGATATCCCCAGGGAAAATAAAGGTTGAATAGGTATGTCAAGGGGGTTTGAGAGAAAAGTGAACCCACTTGGTAGTACAAGTATGGAGGCAGCGACCTGAATGGGAGAGACTAGTTGATGAATGGGCACTGAGACATGCGGCTGACAATTTGAAGATGCTTTCCATAAACTTGACTGATGAAGGAAGATGGAGGAGAGGGGGGTGTGAACTTATGCAGAAGCTTCCTGGAGAGATACGGTAGAAGAGAGGTTTTTGTTTGCTTTCACAGAAGGGTGAGACCCTGAGCTGCATGAGATGCTAGGGGATAGACCTAATGCCTCGTGGATGGACAGGTTCAACATGGAGAGGTGGGAAAGGCCTGATCGAGAGGTATCCCCAGGAACACACAGACTGTGAATCAGTCTTGGGCAAGATGGAGTACAAGTGCCTGGCAGGCCCAGAGAGGAACCACTAGCAAAGGAGAGTGAGTGGATAGGCAGGTGGGGAGGAGGCAAAGCAGTGGGGATAGGACTTTGGGAGCAGAGTGGGTGAGTGATAGAGTGGAAGCCGAGGATGGTGCTGAAGCTTGGCACAGTAACCATGGGATTTCCTCCAGCAGAAGCTGCTCAGCCGGCCATCCCAGGGAAGATGCCAAGAAGGGGTTCGGCTGGCACGGCAGCAAGGAGGTAGAGTCTGGATTCAGGCTGTGCTAGAGGCAAAGACTGGGCAGACTGTGCCAAAAAGCAGATGGGCCATCATTCCCAGTCTCTCTGTTCGCCTTTTCTCTGCCAAGTTACCATTGAGGAAAAGCACTCTCTGCTGCCAGGCAGAGCACTCTGCCAGCCCGGGCTTTGTTGTTAGTAGGAGTTATAGTACGAAGGGAGAGGAACGGACATTTACAGAGCTGTGACCGCACCCTAGACATCAGCTCTACTGATTAGCTGGCCCACACATTGTACCAAGCAGGAAACTGAGGCCTATAGGGAAAACTGCCTGAGTCTTGGATCTAATCACCAGAAGGACTGGGATTCAACTCCCCCCTTTACCAGTTGGGCCCTCAGCCCAGCACTGTAACTGTGGTTGATGGAGTCTGAAGATCTGTGCTTTTCTCTTGGTTTCTTTGTTGATTATATTACATATTCCAGGCCTCGTGCCTTCTTCCATTCCCCATTCTTCCTGTCTTATCTTTCAAGACCCACCAGTAGCCATGACACTGGCTTCCAGATACTTATTCCAGATCAATAGTTCTTTTGTTATTTTCTGGCTGATGGGCTCTCCAACTAGCCCACTGCAGCTAACACGTATGTTTTTAGTTCCTAACATGGTCTGGGGCACCACACTCCTCAGTCAAATTAGTTCAAGTGGAATTTCCAGAAGGAGTGAAATAATACAACCCGACAACTCCAGGAAACTGAAATAGCCTAATGGATAGGGCTGTGCAGATCAGAAACATGAAAAGCTACTATCCACCAGTAGGTGTCACTGTGGAGACATCTCTGCGATGAACAGGAAACTAAAGTTATGCTTATGGTCATCAGAAAACTAAAAAAAAAAAAACTGGTCTGAATCCAATTTCAGCAAATAGAACCCTCTGAAAGGGAAGAATGCCTTGGCTGTGTGTGCAATTAAAATTGATCTGTTAAATTATAGGATCATGTTCCGCTTAATGTATCAGAATTTCAAGAAAATCTGTAATGTAGACTCTTGAATCTATGAGAAGGAAAATCCCATCCAACCTTCAATATCTTTGTGCTAATGATTGTTTCAAATGACTAATGTTTTGTGCTTCTAGATATTAATGTGTTGCTAATGGTCCGAGAAAACAATCCTACTTGATGGTTTTCTTAGTACAAGAAGATGGAATTTTAACGTCTTCACTTATTTCTAGAAAGATCTGAGTGTCTATAGAATGCTTCCTGTTCAGAGCTTTGCGCAGTAGCTAAGCAATGTTCTTTTGTGGGTGGGACTCTCCCCCAGTGCCTTGCATATGCCAGGTCAGTGCTCTTCCACTGAGTCACACTTCTGCTCGCCACTCCCTTCTGTCCTTTGGTCTCTCTGTCTTTGCCTCTCCAGTCCGTGTGTGTGTGTGTGTGTGTGTGTGTGTGTGTGTGTGTGTGTGTGTGTGTGTGTGTGTGTGTCTTGAGATAGACAGTATTCATTCACTACATTATCCAGGCTCAAACTCCTGGAATCAAGTGATTCCTCCTGCCTCAGCTTCCCCAGCAGGTGAGACTATGGGTGTTCACAACTATAGCAGTGTTGTTGCTCAGACATAAGTAAGTCACTTAAATCAGATTTACCATTCCCTGGGCATGGAGTGAAATTGAAATGCCTTAGACTATAAATTTACTCTAGAGAATGACCCCAAGTCAACTTTTCCTTTAGAGACCATGTAAGTTTTAAAAAAATATAATACATAAGCAGGGCGTGGGAGCACCCATCTGTAATCCGAGGCAGAGGGAGAATCAAGGCAGATCTCTGTGAGTTCAAGGCCAGCCTGGTCTATAGAGTGAGTCCAGGACAGCCAAGGCTACACAGAGGAACCCTGTCTCAAAAAATCAAAAAACAAAACAACAGAGGAAAAAAAAACACTCCAAAACCAATAATACTATTTTTGGCCAGTTTTGAATCTACAAGACAAGGTCTGTGAATAGAGAACACAGCACTTAACATAATCTGTCTAGGAACTCCATTACTTTTGAAGTTGATCAGGTGACAGACGTGTCTGAGGGCTTTTTTTCCCTTTTTGCAGATGTGACAGTATGAAGAGACAGTATGAAACACTCTATGTGAGAAATTGGAAAATAAACACCTGAATGCACAGCTCAGGGACTCTGCAACATATCACAGGGATTGTGATGACTACAGTAGTCACTGTCACTAAAGAATGACAAACATCCATACTCATTGTCTGTTTATCTATCTTGCTTGGTTTCTAACCCATTGTCAGTACGCTCATGGAGGGGTAGGGACACCTCACCCTGGCTGGTCACTCACTTGGGAAATGGTAACAGTCTTGGAAGTCTTCTTTGACACGTCTATTCCTCTGTTCACAAGCGAAACGTGTTCCTCTTTCTCTTCTTCGGGACTTGGGGAGTCAAAGATATCGGGGCTTGAAAGGGAGGACTGGATAAAGCCAAAAGAAAATGCCTTCGTCAGAATCACACCTTAGCTGACACAGCGTTGTTTATGTGATGCTGTTTGCTTCTCAGAGCAGTCAGCACTTCTATTTGATCTGTCTTTATAGTCTTGTGAGGCAAAAAGGATGGTGTTTATCTTCTTACAACAGATAACCTGCTACCTAGCAGCAGGACGGTAGACCAAGCTCTAAGAAGCTAAATTAGGAACTGCCCCTGATGCCCATCAGTCACTTCAACCATGTAACCATCTGTTGTATGGCCTTTTCTAGTCTCTCTTTTCCCCAAACATTTGTTACTGTGTGCCTTATACTGAGCTGGTAATGCAAACTCAATGATGACGTGTGATATATGGTCCCAGCCCTTTCAGGGTTAGTAGTGTGGTAGGAAGTAACCCACATTTGACAGAAGCCTGCCCCATATCCTACTCTCCTTCATCCCCCTCTGCATCCTAATCCTTGACTCTAGAATTATTATACCTGCTGCACACTGGAGGGCCTTAATGGATACATCTGAGACGACACCATTTCTGGAGCTAGGGAGCTTTTTCACAGCCCCAGCACACAGCCCTCCTCACTAGCATAAACTCACCTCTCCTTTGGTATCTGCTACCAATATTTGCCCTCATTGCTATGGACAGTAAGCATCCATTCTGGAGTGTATTTGCTAAGGTATATTTCTAGAAAGGCAGTATCATTGGGTAAAACACGGTTTGACACCCCTGCCCTTTCTGCCTCACTGTGAAGTCATTGTGAACACCCCAAAGCTGGATGAATGAAGAGCAATTCATCAGAATTCTCTTGGTCACAAGTAATTCCTCAGTTAGAATGTCTCACGTTTAGAACAAAACAAATGAAATCAAGAGCCCCCATTGCAAGGATTCTTTTTAAAATGAAGCGTTTTCTAGAAATATACTGGAGCAAGCTCAAATTCACCTCCATTTTCACTCCTTTGCTTTCTACCCTAGTGTAAACAAGTGGCTCTTTTCAGAATTACCATTTGAAGATGGAAAAATTAGGCTCACAAATATTTTTCTTCCTTTTATCCTGTTTATCAAGGCAGGAACTTAAAATATTTGGGGGGAACTTTTAAGCCAAGGCTTTGCTTCAAGGGATCTTATTTGTTACTCTTCACTTAATCTAAAAATCTGATTACCTACCCAACACAATCTTTCTTATGAATCTAGGCTTACCTACTTAACTACCATGCAATACATGGATCCTTTCAAGAGTTTATTCAAAAACCTTCCGTCTATACAACCCATATTGTATGAGCTTGCTCTTTAGGGTTCATAAACATAAAAAAGCTCCAATTAGAAAGAAACTACCCTAGGCCAGGGAACCATAACTAGTGTTTCCTCAATTATTCCCTCACTGGCTTTGAGGAATATATCCTTATTCACTAATACCATTTATAATGAAAAGCCCACAGGTGCTAATTTTAAGAGGGAATAAGAAATTCAGGGTGTATACCAAAATGGGAATGGATAATAATGAGGGACAAGGATCTGCTCATTCTACATCATTAAAGCACCAAGACATTCTATTTTAAGTCCAAGTAAAATCACTCTCTATAAGATGTCAGAGCCGGGCGGTGGTGGTGCATGCCTTTAATACCAGTACTTGGGAGGCAGAGGCAGGTGGATTACTGTGAGTTCAAGGCCAGCCTGGTCTACAAAATTAGTCCAGGACAGCCAAGGCTACACAGAGAAACCCTGTCTCAAAAAACCAAAGCAAACCAAACCAAACAAAAAAAGATGTCAGGCTTTGAGTCACCAAAATAAGCTTCTTGAAGGCAGTGACCATTACTTCCCATTACCATTTATATCCTTGGCACCTGGCACAGTGCCCTGTCCACAGGAGACGGATGTCTCTGAATATATGTTGACCAAGGAAATAAACAAACCATGTAGTCTAAAATCAGGGTGAAGATGAGCTACCATGATTTGGTCGCCAAAATAATACACAAACTTCTCAACACTGGATGTATGAACTAAGGGGGAATAATTTGAACCACTTAATATTTAATTCTGGAAAGACCCAAGGCTCCTTATACCTGAAGAGGTTTATGAAAGCTTGGAAGGAAAACAAAAATGATGGAGGATTTATAGAGAAGACAGAAGTGGTAGAATTGAAAAATAGGCATGCAAACATGCCAAGAAGCAATCAGATAGGGGGTGCATATGTACATGTTGGGGTGGGCAGAGTGTGGACAGGAGAAAGAAAAGAAAACAGGTGGCCACAGATTTCTAAGAGTGTAAAGGAAGCCACTTCTTCAAGTCTCCATCTCAAAAACGTTATCAATCCCAACTTAGGTGTGGTTCACACAAGGAAGAAAAATTGGACAATTTTAAGCCATACTTCCAGACTCGGTAGATATGAGAGAAGAGCTCAAAGGAAGTGGCATTCACTTTTTCCCCTCTAAATGATAAAAGCACAGGTGAGATTAGTGATGAGGTGAAAAGAGGAACATCCTGAGAAACCTGCAAATGGTTATATTCCTTGGTGTATCTGGAGGAAGGTCATAAGGCCTTAGAACTGCAAAGGACAAGGCAACGTGGCAGACAGATGGAGAGATGGTCTGTAGGGAGATGAACACATACACACTGCTTGTGGAGGGGAAACGACCTTGTGGAGGGGAAGTCTGCCACTTAGGACAATAGCAAAGCAATGCACTTCCCAATGACCAATGTTCAGAAAACTTGAACCTACCAACATTAAGATTTTTTAAAACAGACATTCATGTAAATATGGCTTATAAAAACGACTTGGAATCATCATCACAACTCAATAATAGTGCAATCACTAGATAAACGCTCATATACTCACACTGTAGAATAGGAGGCAGTCATTAAATACGCCGTTCTGGGGACATTGGCAATGATCGGAAAGAATGGTGTGCAGTTTAAGTTTGTGGGTGGAGGCAAAATCCAAAACAATGTGTATTACATGATCCCAGTTTTGAACAAAAAATAAGAATAAAAGTTTTGAAAATGCTAAGGATATACAGCAAGTGTTACAGCGGTTCTCTGTTCTTGTGGCAGGACTATAGAAAACTTACTTTCTTCCTTCTGTGTCACATTGCTCAAATTTGGCTACAGCAGGATTGTAATAAAAGTTATTTAAAACTACCCAAATAACAACAACCATCTGTGGTTTATCACTGGGTGTTCTCCATAGTCTCCCCTATAAACCATGCACTTCATAAGTTAAAGTACAACCTTTTGGAGGTCTGCAAAGGTTTTCTGTAGGCATGAAGATAGTGGAGTTTGGGAGGATATAGGCCACTTTTATAGGAAGATGTAGCTCTCACAGTGCATGGTGGCAGATCTTTACTGAGTAAAGCTTTGTCTTCTTAATAGATCAAACTAGGCTCAATCTCCTTTTTCTCTATTTTGCTTAACAATTTCTTTTCAGGTTCAAACAATAACTGGTCTAGAAAGAGACAGAAGGACAGTGGGAAACAAGGAGTGCCATCTTGCTGTCAGAAACACAGAGCAAACAGAAAGAAATACTGCTCAAGTCAAAAAGATTCTCCAAGTATTTTAGTTGGCCATATATCTGGTGGCCTCCTTCTCCCTTTCCCTCTTCTGAGGTGTCTCCCATCATCTGCTCGCAGAAGAGTCTTTAGCCAGAATCTCCAGGCCTTTTTGCTTTTCAGTTGTAGAGAAGTAAAGAGACACTTACGGATGTGAGCGACTGAGATGGAGGGCGCCGCCCGGTAGCTTTTGGTCTGCTTGTAGTTGGGTGGCTGAGTTTCTCAGCAGATGACACTACAGAGTCAAAGCCTTCTAGGTCTAAAACAGAATGAAACAGTGTTTTAAAGAACAAAAATAAGAAGGATAAAGGGCTCTTATAGTATGTTATAAGCATCTCTTTCCTTTAATAAGCACCCTGTCAATCTAGATCATGCTTTATCTTTTACAAAGGCCATTGATACCCTTGGGTCATTCAATAAAGAACTCAGTGGTACAGAATAACCATTGTCTCTCAGCTTAGCAAGCCTAGCATACTAGCAAGAAAGAGAGAAACATCTTGCCTTGTCCCCTTCAACAGTTACGTTCATAAATCTTTCAAAAGCTACAGAACAAAGATTAAAGGAGGACTCTTCTCTCTTGCACAAATCTAGCCATTTTAGTAGGTAGAACATCCTTGAAGTCTCAAAACAAAAGACAGTCATCACAAAATATAACAGCCATGGAGATATGAATGCTGGTTGCTGTTGATTCTAAAAGACAAGATGTCAGAGTTGCCTCCTTATCTGTTTGTTCCACAATAGTCAAGTCATCAGGTGTCACCCTGTTAGACTAAGCTCCTAGGCAAGGGGAGCGGGCTCAGATAATTCAATGAGTCTCATTCTATTCTGCTTCCAGAATCATTCTTGAGTGGAGACATTATCTTCAGCAGTCATCCATCCATCCATTCCATACATTTTTTCTCTCTGTGTAGCCTTGGCTGTCCTGGATTTGCTTTGTAGACCAGGCTGGCCTCGAACTCACAGAGATCCACCTGTCTATGCCTCCCCGAGTGCTAGATTACAGGTGTGTGCCACCACACCCAGCTCCATATTTAAACATCTTAAATATACCATTAAAAAGTAAGTTCTGGCTTCAAGCTCACAATAGTCTTCGCTGAGCGTCTGTAGCATTGGGATTATTGACATGTACCATCACCCTGAACACCTGTTATTGAACAACTACTTCGTGCCACACAGGGTAAGAGCTGCTACGATGATCCTAGCAAATGTGCAGAGATGAGCATAGCCCTCAAAGAACCTATAGTCCTACTTGATGGACAATCAGATGAACAGAAAGTTGTACATGTCCCCATATGTCAGAAACTTTGCCGCTGTCAATAAGTTATCAGGGTAAGGGGTTACCCTGTTCTACAGACTCTGGGATTGTCAAACCAAGTGCGTTTGAAATGAGAGGCAGTGGGAAGGCACTGAGTGATGAGGGACACACCTTCAAGGATCATACAAAGACAACTTCACAGCCAAGCTCTGAGGCCAGCCAGGCGCCCATCAGTATCTAGCACCTGAGAGTAGCTCATAAAGGGTCTTAGTTCTCCAGCTGACTCAGCAATGTACCAGGAGGGCAGAGCTCCACATTGCTGGGATCTACTTGTCCAGAGCTGGCTGACTAGACTGGCCCTTCTTAGGAGCCTTCCCTTTAAATAATCTGATTATCCTAACAGGTTCCTGTCTGGGCTCTACCCTAGGACTTAACTCCACGAAGTCATGTATTGTCTGAAATAGAAATTCCCTATTACACAGTTGGATTGATGTGAAAAAAGCCATTCTGTGACATTAACATATCAATTCATCTTTTGAAAATCAGTTTTTCTCCAGATACAAAAGTAATACACATCTCATGCATATTTTTATGTGAAATTGTAACAAAAGAGAAAAGAAAAGAAAAAAAATCAATGATAATCTTACCACATTGAGACAAACACTTAGTATTTCAGTATATTTTTCTCCAGGCTTTTTGAAAATAAGACATAACTCATGTTATATATCATATTGTACTCTGCTTATTTCACTTAACCTTGGATGTCATGTCTCTAAAAATTCTTCATACTTTATACAATCTTTGGTGGCACTGCAATTCATCATTTATTCTATTCCATACTGCTGGATAATTCGTCTTCAAATCATTCCCCCTATTTGTTGCTATTATAGAAAAGTGCCACAGGAACACCCCTGGCATGCACTCTATGCGCAGTGCTTTCAGCAGGCTAGTCAAGCAGATGCTGGGCTGCTCTGGAAAAAGGGAATGAGGCCTCAGACAGGGTAGTTTGCTGGTGGGGGGTGGGGGCTGGCTGGGGAGGGCAGAAGGCACAATGAAGGACAGAGGAAGCCTCAGGGAGTGGAGCAAGGAAACAGATGCAGAGCAGACAGCAAGGGGGAGGGAATGGAAGAGCGGGCTGTTGAAAGTTCCAAAGAACAAGCCATTGCCAAGGGCCTTGGCTGGGAGCTCCTGGGACTGAGCTGCCCGATGTATATCATCACCCTGTCCAGGAAGCCAAAACAAGCTCTGGGGGCAAAACCTGAGAAGGGTGAAGTGATTAAAGAACAATTAAAGGCCAACTGACTCCAGGTCTCGGCTGGATAGCCAAGGCTGATTCCTGGAGACAATTATTTGAACCAGCGTGTGGGAGAGGGGAGAGACCAGAGAAGGGGAAGGGAATAGAGAAAGAAGGGGGAAAGATGGGGAAGAGATGAGAGGAGAAGAGACTGGGGCAGGGCAAAGATATCCATGGAGGCCAGAGGGTTGGCTGTCTTACTCAATCACTCTTCATCTTCTTTCTCTTTAGTTTTCTTCTTCTTCTTCTTCTTCTTCTTCTTCTTCTTCTTCTTCTTCTTCTTCTTCTTCTTCTTCTTCTTCTCTCTCTCTCTCTCTCTCTCTCTCTCTCTCTCTCTCTCTCTCTCTCTCTCTCTCTCTCTCTCTCTCTCTCTCTCTTCTTTTGACAGGGATTCTCTGTGTAGCCTTGGCTGTACTGGACTCACTTTGTAAACCAGGCCATCCTTGAAATCACAGAGATCCACCTGCTTCTGCCTCCTTGAGTCCTGTGATTAAAGGCGTGCGCCACTAGACCCAGCTTCACCTTTTTTCTTGAGACAGGGTCTCTCACTAAACCTGGAGATCACAGATGCACCTAGGCTGGCTGGTCAACTGAGCCTCCTATGTCTACCTCCCATGCTCAGCTGTTCTGGGGGGCTCCCTGGGAGTACATAGCCAGCCAAGGCAAGTTGTACGGAGTAAATCTCACCAGTAAAGTGGGTCCTCCAGCACCTGGTAAAGGAGTGTTAGCCTGACAGCAAACCTACAGAGACGTTGAAGCCCTTGCCAAAAGCATTTGGTTACAGGCTCAAATAGTTGACAACAGATCAAATAGACACCCTTACAGCTGGAAAAAAGAGGCAGAGGTGAAATGATGCAGCAAGCAGGATGGAATAGGAGAAGGATGCTAGAACTAGGGGAGAAGATGGGCCACCTTGGACTCACCATGGGATAGACTTAGCACGCAAAGAGAGAGAGAGAGAGCGCGTGCTAAGTACAGACCAGGAAGCTTCTGTTTCTATTGCGGGTGCCTCAGGGCACATGAGATAGCGCATGCTAACAAAGTAAATCATCTCTTCATAGATGGAGGTGGGGAGGGTCAGCAGACCCTCACCCAAGACTCTGGTTATGCCCTCATGCACCTCCCAGCCCACTGCATGTAATTCTGCTATAATAGCGTATGACCACATGGTCTCTGTGGGTGCTAGACTATGTAGAGGGTGGAAGATTAATTAAGGAGGGGCTCCATCTACACAACTCTAGAGGGCAATATATTTTGATAGCATGGCTTCTGTAGAGCCAACCATGTTCCTATAAGTAACTCCTTACCCATGCTGTATAAGCCCAATAAACCCATTGGTCCCAAGTTGGACTTTAGCAGAATTGTACTCTGGTCTGTCTTTGGTGCCCTATCTGGGGGAGGGCACATTTGTTCATGTTTTCCAGGGAAACGTTCATGTAGCAGGCTCTAATGAATTTTGCTCTTAGAATGACTTGGAAGCATGGAGCCCATTGCCTACATTTGGACTGTGAGACACAGGAAGGTAGGACCTTACCCTTAAAGTTTATCCCATTCCTAGTGAAAACCATACTTGATACTCTGTCAAGGCAGAATGAATGAATGAATGAACTATCTCAAGGAAAATATATGCTTTGGGAGTATAGCTTCTAGAGGTAGCTCCTCTTCGTGGGACACAGCATGGCAGCTGCAGGGCAGAAGGCAGCATTCTGTGCCATGGCAGGAGGGAAAGAGTGTGGCTGGCTCACTTAGCTCTATTGGCTGAGGTTTGTACTAAAAAGACCTAGGCATGTTGGAGCCTGGCCACACTCAGCAAGTATCTCCATGACAGATGGCCAAGAAGGCTGCCTCGTTTATGTCACTCATCAGTAAGAGGAGGGTCAGAGTCCCTCATGGGGAGCCACTTTTAGCCTCTTAGTGCACATCTCAGCCAAGTTTAATTTTCTACAGTTTTAGCTTATAAAGAACATTCTTTTGAACACTAACCAAACTAAACTACCACAAGAAATATACCTCAAAGATGAGGTTACTTGCTGCAAGGGGAACCTCCGATTATCTTGCTCTGTTTCCACAGACTGGGAATTGTCACATACTTCTCTGCCTTCTGATAGGGAAGAGGACACACTCTTCAATATTGTTGTGTAAATTTTTCATGTCCCAGGGCATGCTCCTGATTGTGGCCATGGTAGCTGTGATTAAGGAAGAATTTCCATGACTAACTCATTGTGGTGTGAAGAAAATGTCCCAATTTTCATGGTGGTTTTGAAGTGAATCAAGCTGAAACTTGATATGTGCTTTCTCAGCCTAGCTGGGAAATTTTTCCTCCTAATGAAAAAGGTTCTAATGCCCATAAGCCAGTCCAAAACGATTAAGCTGGCTAGCACTGAGGCTGGTTTTTTGTTGTTGTTGTTTTTGTTTTTGTTTTTTATGTTTCATAAGGATGAGAGGCTCTTGGCTTTTGAGACAGATGAGAAGAGGAACCCTCTGCTGACATATGGGGGTGATTCATGTTGGACACAATGGAGTCAGCTTGGCAAGGGCTGAGCCTCTTCGTGGCACCAGGAACTGCCCATTTTCCATGAACTTGAGTCATGCCCTATTTAGCTCAATTAGAACATGTAGCCTCGTTTTCCATGGATGAGAGGCATGGTCCCAGTGACCACAGGTGACCTAAAGCACATGCACTGGCAAACAGGAAAAATAGTCAAGAGCTGGAGATAGCTCAGCTGTCACTAACAGAGCTATGCAGGAGCTCAGAAATGGGCTCTGTTTAGTCACTGCAGCTGGTTGTCTACACTTGAGAATGAAAGGAAGTCTGCTAAGGTTTAAACTGGCCACATCACTATCTCCCAGTATCTCCAGAAGCCATCTTGTCTGCATATCCCCCACTTATTATAAAGGCTGCTGGAACATCTGGCCTGGAATCCTGGTACACATGATTTTCTGCTTTAAGTCTTCTGCCATTCCACATAGTGCCACTAAGGAGCAAATGCATAAAGAGCCTGAAATTATCTGCCTAACTAACTCCTGTGTTGTGAAAGCTTGGTCCATTTTTAATAGGCCAGACTGCACCTCAAGGCCTGGGTTGACTGCTCGATCATTTATACATGACTGCCATCTCAGCCTTCAGCACTCGGTATTGACTTTCCATGTTGACTTATTGTGGCTTTTATCTGTTTTCCCAGGCCTAACATCAGTCCTGGCTTGTGGTTAAGTGTTCAATAAATGGTTCTTTAACAGATTAACAAACAACCTTTCTAAGAAAGCCTTGTTTTCCAGAGAGCGAGAAGGGGAGGGTGGAGGAAAGAAGGAAAGGAAGGAAGAGAGGAAGGGGAAAGGGGAGGGGGGAGAGAGGGAGAACAAGACGAAATTATTGAGCTTTACAGGGTTATTCTCCCACCATGAGAGATTATCTGACTTAAGTCATACAGGTGGAATTTTGTTTTCATATGCTCTCAATGAAGGTGTAGGATTTGAGATCCATGATCTAACTGTAAGGCTGGCAGTCGAAATTTCCTTCTTTTGTTTTATAAGGCTTAGATGGGAAAACCCCATGCCCACAGGGTTGCAGATGCTTTCTCTGCACTGAAACACCACCACAAGACATGGTGGGCAGAAGAAAATCTTACCCCACCTATCAGCCATTTGATGGCTGTTGAAAATCTGTGCAAATTACAAATAGGGGCCCATTTTTTGAGCACAAATAAACACCTGTGGCAGCTGAGTCACCAATGGAAAAATGAGCAATGATTAGCATCTGCATCTCTAGGACCATAAGGCTAGACCAGATTAGCTGTTTTATTTGCACTTATAATCCAGCTGTGAGGCTCATATGCATAGCTGTCAAGGGGATACACATTTTAAAACCCATTTAGCACTGCTCCACCAGCTCACACAAACCCATTTCATCCTCAGCCCATACAGCTCTTCAGACAGGTATATGGAAAATGAAAGCCAGAGTCAGCCTCTGCCAATCTATGAACCCACAACCAGTAGGTAGAAGGCAGGAGTGCCTCAAGCCAAATAAATGCTACATGCAGTCTAAGGGCTGAGTGACACATCTTCCCTGTTTGCTCCCTCAGACATCTTTCAGTGCAACGGCTCCCGTGGATGTAGCAAAGGTTATGATAGAAGTCTGTCTGCTATAAAAACGACTGCCTTGAATCTATGGGGTGTGACCCAAAATTTGTACTGTCAAGGATGAAGAGGGTCAGTACACACAGCAAATATAGAGACACTTAAGGCATCAGGCTGGATATAGACTGGGAATACCTGTCTATAGGAGAGAAGTGATCGAAATACCTGCATAGGAATTCTGGGCCTACCTGCAAGTCCAACACGGCAAGTAGGCATAGTGACAATGATTGAATAACAGTACTCACATATGAAGTTCTCAAAAAAAAAAAAAGGCAAAACAAGTGTCAGCCTAAAACCAATAAAAACTACAAATAGATGGACTGCCAAAGCCAAGACTGTCTTGTTCGTGGTGCACAGGTGGAGTGAGTACCTGGCTTTTGATATAAGCCAGTAACAGGGAAGATCTGTAACTAGAGCCAGTTAGTTAACTGTCCTTGAAAGCACCAAGTTGAGGCCCATCATTGGTCTATATCCTGTAGGACTCAAAGATGGTGTTTGAAATGAGTGCTGGTGATAAGGTTGGCCTGGTTTACTCCACGACACCCCTATCCTATGAGCTGGAAAAAGATACACTTAGGAAAGGCCCAGAGTGCTGTAGGGGATGGGCCAGGCCTAGATGCTCTTTTGAATTAAACACATCTTCAGAAACACCAGGCAGCAATGAAAACGGTTAAGAAGACACTGTGAGGAGGTAAGGGGCAGTTAGCATAAATATGCAATACAGCCTCTTTTGCTTCGTGGAATAAAATGTCTGACCCTCAGACCAACCTCGTTTCTTTTTGGCACACATTTGAGAAATGCAGAGCGCTTCTCAACTACCCATGATAGCAATTTATGTTTGATCTTGACTCATGTCCCTGAATGAGAGCCAGAGTGACATACATGTTTACATGTGCACCCCATACAGCCCCACATAATATATGACTGAATGAAAACCACAACGGCACCTGCCATCCTTTGGGCTGGCAACACCAAGCATTATCTGTGATCCCAAAGGCTGTCCGAAGGTCACTGCTGAGCTGTCAAGCTGTGCCTCTTAGATGAAAGTTCTCATGTCTGAGCAACTAACCCTGAGAGAGCTAGGAGATGTGCTTCAATGTTCACACACAGCTCTCAGCCAAGAAAGTACCTAGAAGTCTCTAAATGTCAGCCATGAAGGTTTCTATGGCAGGGCACTATATCCTATGAAACCGGGGAAATTACTTAATGACCTGAAATGCTGCAAGGACTAATAACTGGCTCTGTAGTTCTGAAAGAATCTTAATGTGAACGTGTGTAACAGAAAGTTGTTAGTAGAAAGAGGACTGAAAGGCCAATAGTCCAAAGCCAGATGATCTATGTCTTTTCTCAGAATCTGCCTACAAAAGCCTTAAAAATGATTTCTTATAGAAAAAGGCAGAAATTTCAAAATGAGGTTAAGAATTTACGCACTTCTTAACTGAAGATACAACAAAGAATTATGCCATTGGTCACTATTAAGTTGCTTTATGTATGCCTTGCATAGTTTTACCATTATGATTTAGAATCTACTGCTGATCAAATTTCTTGTCTTTTATTGAATAATTTAGGCATTAGCTAGTAAATTAACAGACAAGAATATCTAACCACAAAGACAGTGTTTTCTCTCTATGCAAAAACCAGGCTTAACTCATATCATTTTTGTAGGGTAAATAACATGCCACAAGTCTGAGAGACAGCACACAGGAACCCCACCCCCCTTCTCCATTCCCCTCTCCCTTCCTCTCTCCCTTTCCTCATAACCACATCACTGGTTGATGCTTAAATTCATTATTTCCAATATATTTATTTACATTTTTGTATATACAGTCACTGGCTTCCAAAAGCTCGGAAATTGTTTTCAAAATACATCTAACAGAGATTCTCAGGAAAATTAGGAAACTCCATGAAATGCAAATCTACATTTGAGGTGGGGGGGGGGTCAGTATCCTTTGTACAGCTGTCCCAGCTCACTGATCAGATTTTTGGGGAGGGGTTTCGAGACAGGGTCTCTCTCTGTGTAGCTTTGGCTGTCCTGGACTAACTTTGTAGACCAGGCCAGCCTCGAACTCACAGTGATCTGCCTGCCTCTGCCTCCCAAGTGTTGGGATTAAAGGCAACTCTGTTTTTTCCTAGCCAGCTGGTTAACTTTACAAAAATATCTACCCACCTTTATTCATCATTTCTTTGTTCTAAAACCATGTTGCCATACTCTTCCCCCAGGGTTGTTAGTAAGAAAAGTATGTAAGACATGGTAGGCACCTGGCACTGGCCAGTTCCTTCTCTCCTCCTTTTTGCTTGCTCTCACTGTAGTAACTTCAGCACTAGGAAACAAGGATTCTGGTAGAAGGGAGAACAAGAAACGAAGGGTCTGCCCTCCACATGTACTAGAGGAATGAGTGTTGCAGCAGGTTTATATACATATACATATAAATTTATATTGCCCTAGAGGCAACCACCTGCAACTGCACCTCAGGAAGGAGCAACCACCTGCAACTGCACCTCAGAGAGGAACAACCACCTGCAACTGCACCTCAGAGAGGAACAACCACCTGCAACTGCACCTCAGAGAAGAACAACCACCTGCAACTGCACCTCAGAGAGGAACAACCACTAGCAACTGCACCTCAGAGAGAAACAACCACCTGCAACTGTACCTCAGAGAGGAACAACCACCTGCAACTGCACCTCAGAGAAGAACAACCACCTGCAACTGCACCTCAGAGAGGAACAACCACTAGCAACTGCACCTCAGAGAGAAACAACCACCTGCAACTGTACCTCAGAGAGGAACAACCACCTACAACTACATTTCAGAGAGGAACAACCACCTGCAACTGCACCTCAGAGAGAAACAACCACCTGCAACTGCACATCAGAGAGGAACAACTACCTGCAACTGCACCTCAGAGAGGAACAACCACCAGCAACTGCACTTCAGAGAGGAACAACCACCTACAACTGTACCTCAGAGAGGAACAACCAAACACCTGGAGCTGCACCTCAGAGAGGAACAACCACCTGCAACTGTACCTCAGAGAGGAACAACCACCTGCAACTGCACCTCAGAGAGAAACAACCATCTGCAACTGCACCTCAGAGAGGAACAACCAACTGCAACTGCACCTCAGAGAGGAACAACCACCTACAACTGCATTTCAGAGAGGAACAACCAAACACCTGCAGCTGTATTTCAGACAGGAACAACCACCTGCAACTGTACCTCAGAGAGGAACAACCAAACACCTGGAGCTGCACCTCAGAGAGGAACAACCACCTGCAACTGCACCTCAGAGAGGAATAACCACCTGCAACTGTACCTCAGAGAGGAACAACCACCTACAACTACATTTCAGAGAGGAACAACCAACTGCAACTGCACCTCAGAGAGGAACCACCACCTACAACTGCACCTCAGAGAGGAACAACCAAACACCTGCAGCTGCACCTCAGAGAGGAACAACCATCTGCAACTGCACCTCAGAGAGGAACAACCAACTGCAATTGCACCTCAGAGAGGAACAACCAAACACC
The DNA here is from genome assembly GCF_964271855.1 of Acomys minous. Taxonomy (NCBI): domain Eukaryota; kingdom Metazoa; phylum Chordata; class Mammalia; order Rodentia; family Muridae; genus Acomys; species Acomys minous. The sequence continues at coordinate 125,501,599 of NC_140488.1, read as the reverse complement.
TGGAGCTGCACCTCAGAGAGGAACAACCACCTGCAACTGCACCTCAGAGAGGAATAACCACCTGCAACTGTACCTCAGAGAGGAACAAGGGACAGTGAGGACATGCTTTATTTCATGTGAAAAAATGTGCATATTTCACAGCCTAAGAAAATGAATTGCATCCCCCTTCTTCCCACAAAAAAGACCTCTCCAGAGTTTTAGGGAGATTTCAAGAAAGCTCGAAAACATAGCTCTATGTATAATAGATTGGTTAACATGTAAGTCCGAAGCACCAGGGCAGTGGTTTTTTTGGTATTGTTCTACATAGTCACAGTTATTTTTAAAAGTACTGAAGAGGGACACTTCTAATGCTATACATGAGTAGTATGTCTATGTTTTTGTATGCATGTCTGTGTGCATGTGTGTACATATGCACATGTGTATGGAGGCCAGAGGATAATCTTGAAGTCTTGGGTGCTGTTCCTTGGTAGCTGCCTAGCTTTTCATGTTTTGGAGAAAGGGACTCTTTCTGGCTTGGACCTCACCAAAAAAACTAGGATGGCTAGCCAGTGAATCATGGGGATCCATCTACCTGTCCCCACATCCTCTTTGTTGAGATTACAAGCTCATGGCACCACACCAAACGTTTTAAAACTTGGGTCCTTCAGATTAAACTCAGGTCCTATAACTGATCTATCTTTTGAACCTCATGTTTATATATATTTTTTTAAACATATATTAAAACACCAGGATTTTAATGTGAATGTTTGGACATTTTCAATTCATTCTTCCTTTTAATAGCTTTAACTGAGGTACAAATTATAAACATAAAGCCCTCCTTTTAAGTACACAATAATACTTTTAGTAAATTTACAGAGCTACCTATCACCATAATTGAGTTTTTGAACCTTTCCAACTGGTCCCCAGATTGATTGGCTCTTAATAGTATTCCCAACACATAGTAAATTTCTTTTCCATTCCCTGGTCCAAAGGAAGCACAGTCACCAGGCATCCATGAAAGATGCATCCAGGATGCATCTGAAGATAAGTTGAAGTTTTCCTTCAGATTCTTCCAATCAAGTCTTCTGACTTTAAAGTCAATGACTCTTAGACTCTCAGTTGACGACAGTGTGATGTGTTTGGTGGGTCAAACTCAAGACTGAGAGGAAATTTTCAACTACTTTAAATGAAAGGGTGGTGGTGGTGGTGGCGGCGGCGGCGGCGACGGTGGCATAAAAAAGGTGGCAACCAGAAGTTTAAGTGGACTTGAACAGAATGGAACAAACACAAAGATGCCAAGCAACTGGGAAGGAATGAGAAGGCCTTTCTTGAAGTCAATTAGTTGAAACTAGGTGACTTAGTTCATAGGCTGCTTCCCATCTGGAGGCCTGTTGCTATGTGCTTCAGAAAGAAAAGAACAGAAAATCTCTTGGTTGTATTGAAGTGTAACAATAAATCTCACCATGCGGTGGAAGCTACAATATAAGGAATAATAAAAGTAAATGTTATGGCACTTAACTTCATGGCCTACAATCTCCCATTCAATCAGACAGAGATTCTTCCATCACCAAGAGAGAACTGGACAATTTAATTTTCATTTCTATTCATGCACAGGCCTGTGTTGGAGCTCTTCCATATTTTCTATTATGCTACTTGAAAAATGGCTGCATAGTTTGATACAAACAATATCTCAATCTGACATCAACAGCTTAGTTTTGGACCAATTGATTTCATTCTAAATTATCGTTGGCTGACAGATGCTGAGAGCTGCCCACATGAGATCTGAAAAGGCCATGTTCTCTAATTTAATATTATAATAATTTTAAATTACAGCTTTATTAAGAGGAAACACAGATTTATTTATAGCGAAAACTGATGGTTTCTAATGATGTTCAGGGTTGCATTATGCTATTCACTGCAGCCCACATTCGGACAGCTTCAATTGTCTGAATCACTGACAAAAAACATTCTGGTACAAATAATGTCCTCCTTGGTTCAAGGCAATGGAATCCTACAAAAGCAGCCATGGAGAGAGCCACCCATCTCTGCACCGTCTTTTTCTCCTTGACCATTCCACCTGCAAAGGGCATTTCTGCCTTTCACTTTAACGACATGCTGCTTAAAAATCTGCTTCTCCCTTTACTTCTGTGAAGTTGCAAGATCCCTTTTTCTCCTTGAATGTGAATTTTGTGAGGGTATACATAGTCTTCACCCCTAGGCTCATCTCACCCATTTTCAATCTTTTTGTGGTATGTCAGAGTAGTATGTGTATACACCTTGTGTGTGTGTGTGCGTGTGCATGTGCGTGTGTGTGTGTGTGTGTTTGCATGCGCATGTGCATACTTGCATGTGTATTTAGGTGGGGGCATACATTGCCCAATATGGTGCATCTATGAAGGTCAGAGGACAACCTTGTCTTCTACCTTGCTTGAGGCAGGGTCTTCCCTAGGTCCCCACTATGTGTACAGGAACAGCTTTAGCATCAGAGGATTCTCCTATCTCACCTTTCATTTTGCTGGAGGAGCACGAGGATTACAGATCCCTGCTACTATGTCTACTATGTGGGTTCACTCAGGTCCTTTCTACCCAGAGATAATTCTCCACCATCACCCCCTTTGAAAAAATTTTAAATCTTCTTTCTTTATGGTAAATTTAGACTTTATCTTCCTAGTCCAGAAGACACCTTTAAGCCAACAATACTAATATAAACATTTCTATCTTTTTGCAGTTCACCAGGTGGTTTTGACATAATTCTGGAAGACAAGATAAGGAAGTCAGTTTAGATGACAACCTAAGTAAGGAAGCCACCCCTGGCAGAAGCAACAGCTCTAGCACTCAAATTCAGACTTGTAGCCACCAATCCCACATTCCCCCACTGCAGCAGTGCTTATGGGAAACTCAACCTCTACTTCCAATCCCTGCCTGTCTCTAAATCTTTTAACCTCCACTTTCGGTCTCCATCCAGCACTGAAATGGGGCATCTGGAAAAATCACTAAGTCAATGTGCTTAACTAAACCCACCCAACTTGACATCTAGCTTTCCTTTATCTGATTGGTCCCATAAAGCTCTTCAGCATTTAGCGTATTAATTTGGAAGTTGGATACATCATTTCAATGCTACCACCACCAATAGATTCTACTCTTCTCTAGAACAAATTAGAAACCCACCCCCCTTAAACTCAATTTGATCCTTACTTACATTTTCAAGTCAATTCCTCTACTCAGCACAAACATTCTACTACAGCCAGGCTGATCTATCTATACCAAGCTGCTAGCACTTCCCCATGTGATTTCCCTGCCTGCTCCACCTCTGCCTAAGCAAATCCAAGATACAGACAAGTCTGTGCTCTTTTGTGGAACTTGTCCCAGCACATCCTGATAAATATTATGTTCTTCCACTCAGTTGTCGCTTACTCACACCTCCAGGGTCATCTCATTTGTTATCCAGTATCTTATGGAGGCAGAGAAGTAGGCATGTGTGAGGGTGTCTGGGTAGTAGATATTCCAGTATTTCCTGGTTGGTGACATAGCTGCCTGTCAGCGTTTCTTGAAATTCAAATAGTCTACACTTAAGGTTGTTAACCTGGGCAGTGGCAGTCTCCCGGGATTCGTGTCTTCTTGGCAAAAATGGCAGAAAAAACCCTCAGCACCACCACTCTGGGTTTTGGAATACAACTGGGATCTAGTTTCCACAATGGGAAAAGCACGTGGAGGAATTCTTCTCCCATCCATGTGATCAATATTACTAAACTAGTTGGCCAGACTAGAGAACATGCTGGTCACACTCTGGCACCAGCCATCCTAGACAACTCCAGACCCAGAGAAAGCAAGGGTCAAAGACAAGTGCTCTTAGAAAAGCAAGACACACAGCACTGTGCATTCTAGAGATAGAGAAACACCTTCCCTTCCTGTGTGAAGTCCCACCTGAAATCTTTACCAGTATCTCACCAATCAGTTGTTCTGGCTGAAAACACAGGCTCAATACCAAACCACGTTGGGAGAACGATAACTTAATCCAACCTTTCAATCAGCTACTCATTGTTCTGCTCTTTCCTGCTCTTTTACCCAAAACAAAACCTACAGCTGGCCTGTTTTAACTGTCAGGTTATCCTTTGTGACAAATTCTCAAAGGCTGGATGTGTGTATCCTACACACAAGGCCTCACAAGATAAGACCAGAGACTTCAAGTGAGTAGCTTGAAAAGATGTGATTCTTTTAGCAGATTCAGAGAAAACCAGTATCCAACCTTGGGAGTCACATCAGGCAGGCCAGAAGACTGCTCATGTCAGGAATTCTGCTGCTCTTGTAAGGCCTGCTAACTGTTGGGCATTTGTTTCTAAATTAAGTGGCCAACACAGATGATTCTGGAAATCTATCTTCTATGTCAAATCAATCCCACTAATAACTGCCAGATGTTGGGAGTGGGCAGATTAGAGGAAGGTGGGCATGGTAAGAAAGGAGCAACAACAGCCTGATATAGTGTCACATGCCTGTAATCCTAGGATTTGGGAGGTGAAGGCAGGAATATTGTGCTTGACACAAGAATACTATTATTATTATTATTATTATTATTATTATTAATATCATTTAATAAATAAAAATAAAAATAATAAAAATTAAATAATAATAATTACTATGATTATATTATTATTATTATTATTATTATTATTATTATTATTATTATTATTATTATTATTACAATAAGTTCTAGGCTACCACAGTATGATGGTTCATTTCAGTTGTCAACTTGACAAAAATCTTGAATCTCCTGGGAAGAGTGTCTCAATGAGGCATTGTTTAAATAAGCTTGTATAATGGGCATGTCTATGGGGGATTATCTTGATTGAATTAAATGAGGTGGCAAAACTCACCCACTGTTGGTAGCATGTTCAGGAGATCCTGAACTATATAATAGCAGAGAACACAAGCTGAGTGGTAGTATGCATGTATTTATTCTCTCTGCTCTTGATAGTGGATATAATTAGCTGCTTCAAGTCATTTGCTGCCTTCACTTCCTCACAGTGGTGGACTGCAGCCTGGCATTGTGACCTAAAAATAAGCCCTTCTCTCCTAAGTTGCTTTTTTTTTTTTTTTGGGCTAGGGCATTTTATCACAGCAATTAGAAAGGAAGCTAGGATACTAGGCCTATATAAAGAGACCCAGCCTAAAAAGCAAAGCAAAGCAAAGCAAAATAAAACAAACTCTTCCCCCAAAAAATGCTGAAACAAAACAAAACAAAAAAAGGAAAGAAAAAAGAAATATGTAACAGGAATCCTGGTAGTGACAGAGATATTATGAATCTTAACACAAAATAAAATTGCAGAGACTTATAAAGGCATGCATACCAGTAAAACTAGGCAAATCTGAATAAGATTGGCGAGTTGCAACAAGTCAATGTCAATACAGGACTATAATTTTGATAGAGGGAACGTGCAGGAGGATAATATGTATGTAGACATCCTAGGACTGTCTAAAATCTGTCAATCTATAATGAACTCACAACCAAACATTAATTAAAATAAGGACAATTTCAAAATGCAGCCCTCTAAAATAGAATGCAGAAGAACACTACCTTATGACATTAGGTCCAAATAAAAAGACATGGGTGTTGGTGGCGCACACCTTTGATCCCAGCACTTGGGAGGCAGAGGCAGGCTGATTGCTGTGAGTTCGAGGCCAGCCTGGTCTACAAAGCGAGTCCAGGACAGCCAGGGCTACACACAAAAACCCTGTCTCAAACAACAACAAAAAGATACTGCACTTGAAAAAAGATCAGGACTTGAGGCTTAGCATCCTAAGAGGGTTATTACCCAGAACACACTGCCAGTTATCTCACATCCATCCAGACATACCCTCCCCCAAAGGGCCTTTGACTTTTGTTTACTCACAGTGACCTTAGCTGCTGTGCCCCCACCCTCCCCCCATCCCTTTTATCATTCAGTGCTGGTTTGACCTTGGGAAAGCAAGTCCCTCACATTTTGTGCTAAGTGGCAATTACCACACACACACCAAGCTCATTTTAACTTAAAGTCAAAGTTTTTAGTGCCCCTTCTATAGTGAACCCTGACATTTTGCATTTGCACCCTTGTCTAGGCTGGAAAACATGAACTAAGTAAGTGCCTGTGGCTACTTCTACAAAACTGTTCATTCACCATTGGCCTTCACTAGAACTTATAAGGAATGTGATGAAGGCTGGGGAGGACAAGAAGCCTGGGCACTTTGCTTTCAGGTAGAAATCCCCATCACTTACTTTTCCTTGTGAAACAGTGACACCTAAAAAACCCAGCAGAGGCTGAGAGCTTAGCATTTCAGTGGTCAAGACGGAGCCCAGCATGTTGCTTGAAGAGGCAAGGCAGGCCCTGGAGTCCGACTCTAACAATACAAAGAGAAGCAGGACCATGTCTTTACTCACCAATATCATTGTTGCGGTCTGAGTGGTCCTTATCCAGGATGCCAGTGAGTATGCTGCTCGGCAAGTCAATCTTTGGACTGTCGCCCCTACGTTCAAAACAGACATTTAATTGTCAGTGTGTACCCTTGTCATTCTGTCCACTTTCTTACTGCATACACTTTAAAGACAGTGCTGTGTGTGTGTGTGTGGGGGGGGGTCAATGGCACTATGACCTGTGAAGGGAGCCAAAGGAAGGCAGTGAGAGCCAATGAGCTGTCCAGCCACACGGGCTGTGGTAGAAACTGGCCAGCAGACTGGACGTCCCTCTGTTCTGTACATATTTTCTAAGATGGCTATTTTAATAATGACCCTTTGCCAATGTACTTCTAGCCACAAACCCTCCCGGTGTCTCCACAGGATACAACACAGGCCTGTTCCTGCCCCATGGCCAAATAAGCACTGGCAAACTGGTGGCTTCCCTTTTAAGGAGTACAGAATTTAGCCAATGCTTCTTGTCAAAGGTCAGCTACTTTTAACCTTGAGAAAAAAGGTATTCCGGGCTTCCGCAGAGGCATCAGTCAGGCTGTTGACAGGCACAAGGTGTCAAGTTGAAATCTGGCAGTCTGAACGCTGGCACTGGGAGCACAAGTCTGTAAAATTAGATAGCTTCTGGGTGGTCATGCTCCACCCAACCTCAATGCCCATTATGACACGGGTGACTTGTCTCACAATCCAGGCTGGAGGAAGTCCATATATGGGATTGGGATAACTCTCCAAGACAAGGAAGGAAACACTTTGTACACTAAACTGAGATACCCCTGTATTCCCCCAAAAGGCAGCTCTTTGGCCCTGTTAGGGAGATGAGTCCTAAATAAAGTTACCCAAAAGCTGATCCTTACCATGAAACAAAAGAGCTGAGCCAAGTTGTTCCTATCAAAGCAATAGAAACAGCCCATCTCACAGCTTTTGGAAGTCACCACAGCCTGAAGTCAAAACACAGCAGGAACAGATAGATTCCCCTAAACATCTGTCTGATTCCTACTCTGCTGGAGAATGGAGAGGGTTAGGGTGGGAAGCACCTACTCTGGAAAGTCTCATAGTGTTGATGGGATGGACATAGAGATCACCATGGGTCCACAAAGCATGATAACACAGGTCACAGTCTCTTGCCACACAAACATGAGGGCCGGAGTACAAAATTTGATAGCCCACAGAAAGCCAGGCACAGTAGCATCCATCAGTAATTGAAATGTTCCTAAGCGAAGATGAGAGGTTGAGACAGGAGAATTCCCAGAAGTCTATGAGCCAGCTAAGATCAGCAAATACAGCGATGGATGGGTGGGGGAGGCTTGAAAACAGGAAGAGATCCTATCTCACTCAGAGTAGAAGGCAATGACTGACACCTGAGGTTGTCCTCTGACCTACACACACACACACATACACACACACACACACACATACACACACACACACACACACACACACACACACACACACACACACACACCCCACACACACACGATGAGGAAAGAAAAGAAAGGACAAAAAGGAGAGGAGGGTAGGATTGAGCAAGGACAAGTATATATGAGGCTATCTATGTGACCAAGGGTCCCAGGACTAAAGTCCCCAGAGAGAAGCCAGAGGAGCCAAGCTGGCAAGTTTAGCATGGGCAGGGATGTACTGTACTATGTACATACATTTGCGTGCATGTGTGTGTGCATCCATATGAGTTTGTGTGTGTGTGTGTGTGTGTGTGTGTGTGTGTGTGTGTGTGTGTGTGTGTGTGTGAGTTTATACATATAAGATGCTGAGATAATTTAGTATTGTTTCTATGTGTTTAGGGCTGGACTCCTGAGACTGGCTAACTTATCAGGGGGCTCATCCCTGGAGAAGACTGATTTACCTTCTCTCAGCAGCCACCAATGGCCTGCAGCTCTTCTTCTAAGAGATGAAAGTCTGTGGTGACAGACTCATGGAAGGAGGTACATTTCACTTTTCTTGAGGAAACACTTGATTCTAACTCTCACCTACTCCTCCTTAGAGGACAGACAGCTGAGAACACTTGGTGTCATGTTCCCTCCTCTGCTGGGCCCTAAGGATAACATGGCATAAAGCCTGCTCTAGAATACATATCATGGAACTTGCTGGATTATTCAGAGCTAGGTTAGAACAGGAGTCCAGGAAGAACATGATCTACTGTAAAGCTTGGGTGGAGCCTTGATTTACTACCAAAGGCTTTGGAGTCCCCAAGCCAGGGGTCATCTCAGACTCCCTTTTTATATCCTCTGGCAACCAAACCTCAGGGCCCTTAAAGCCACTCACTGCCTCAGGCAGAACCCAAGCCATTTGGTGTGGTGGGATGGAGGGAACTTATTCCAAAACTTCTGAATATTAAGACCTCGGCATCCAATTGCTTGCAAGTGTAGTCAACTTTCTACCAGTTTTGCACATACAGATTCAACTAACGGTGAACTGTTCAACTCAACAATAAAACCACAATGGCCAGAGTTAGGCATTTCTCAGGAGGATATACACATGGCCAGTAGGTACATAAAAACCTGCTCAACGTCAGTAATAATCAGGACAATGCCCACAACTACAACTTACACCGGTTAAAACTGATAGTACAAAAAAGCAAAAAATATAGCTGGCAATGGTGGTGCATGCACATAATTTATTACTTTGGAGGTGAAGGCAGAATGATTACAAGCCTGAGAACAGCTCAGAATACATAATGAAAGCAGGAGGATTATAAAATTTAACATAGTGAGAGCCCCCTGCCCCAAGGGGGAAAAAACAGGGGCTGGAAAGATGGGTAAAAGACACTTTTCTTTTTCTTTTTTCTTTTTTCCTTCATTTTGTTTTTCAAAGCCTTAGCTGTCCTGGACACACTTTGTACACCAGGCTGGCCTCGAATTCACAGCTCTCCATCTGTGTCTGCCTCCCTGAGGGCTGGGATCACAGGTGTGTGCCACTGCACCCAGCTGGTTAAAGGCACTTGTAATGAAATTTTAGTAACCTGATTTCAGTCCCTGGAAACCACATAAAAGTATAAGGAAAGACCAACTCCATAAAGTTGTCCTTTGACCTCCATGTACCCACACACAAATATTTTTGAATTTTTTTTATTAATTTATTCATGTTACATCTCAATGGTTATCCCATCCCTTGTATCCTCCCATTCCTCCCTCCCTCCCATTTCCCCCTTACTCTCCTCCCCTATGACTGTGACTGAGGGGGACCTCCTCCTTCTGTATATGCTCATAGGGTATCAAGTCTCTTCTTGGTAGCATGCTATCCTTCCTCTGAGTGCCACCAGGCCTCCCCATTCAGGGGACATGGTCAAATATGAGGCACCAGAGTTCCTGTGAAAGTCAGACCCCACTCTCCACTCAACTATGGAGAATGTCCTGTCCATTGGCTAGATCTGGGTAGGGGTTCGAAGTTTACTACACGTATTGTCCTTGGCTGCTGCCAATCTCAAATAGAAAAGTGAAGAGTGATCATCAAAGCCTGAGAAGGGTATAGAGAAAAGAGAACTAGGAAGATAATAAATCAAGGGCCACAGATGGACATAGGAATAACTTCTAATGTGTTGCAGAATGGTTAGAAACTGTGGTTGACAGCAATTAATTGAACATTTCAAAACAGGGAATAGGGTTTTGAATATTCCCAACATAAATAAACAATACATATCTGAGGTGGCAAATATGCCAATTATTCTGGCAAATATGCCATTATAGGATGGACACACACTGTGTATACTAAAATGTCACACTATACCGGTTAAATACATACAATTAACTATTTTCTAATTAAAAAGAATAAAAAAACCATTTGTGCTGGGGAATATAGTGCTGCAGTAGAGTTTTTGCCTAGCACATAAAAAGCCCTGAGTTCAGTGCGTAGTATTGCAAGAAATAAATCAACTTGTACTTTTAAAAAGAAACAAGGAGGCTGGAGAGATGGCTAATGGATTGTATTGCTCTTTGCAGAGGATCTGAGTTCAGTTCTAAGCACCCATGCTGGGGGGCTCATTACTACCTGAAACACAAGCACCAGGGAATCTGACACCCTCTTCTAAGTCTCCATCAGCATCTACACTCATATGTGTGTGCACACACATGCTTGTGTGCAGGCACACAGTTTAAAAAATACATTTAAAATAAAAAGAAATGAAAACACTTAGGGGAGAATTACAAGTTGAACACAGATTTTTTTTTTCTTACCAGCATCCTTTAAAGAATACACTATAACACCATAGCATAGTGTGTACACCGAAGCATTACTGTAAGTAATAAAAAGCCAAAAAGTACAGAGGAACACTGGATAAGTTCTATGTAAATATATCAGTGTATCTGAAGGAATTTGGCATACTTGGCCCTTGGGATCCTGGAAGGGAGGCTTCCAAAAGCCATCCAAAGGCACAGTGGTCTGATATTCTGGTGGGTAGCTGAGGGGTATATGAGAGGTGCTGTGGAGAAAGAGGAGGAGGAGGAAGAAGAGGAGGAGGAGGAGGAGGAGGAAGAGGAGGAGGAGGAGGAGGAGGAGGAGGAGGAGGAGGAGGAGGAGGAGGAGGAGGCTTGCTTCTGAATTAGTTATATGTACCTTAAAACTTGGCTTCCTCAGAACATGTGCTTTCATGATGGATCTTGGCTACTGTCAATCTTGGAGCTGCTGCATACTTCTTACAAATGAGAGCCTATCTCAAGGGACTGGAGATGACTCCAGTGCCCATTCATTATTAAGCTCGGGCAGTTTGCCATTATTATATGACTCAACCATTTTATTCTTTTATATGTATTGTTTCTTTTGGATATAGGTTTTTTTTTTGGCTTTTTAGTTTTAGTTTTATTTTACATATTTGTGGGGAGCATGTGTGTATGCAATTGAATGGGTATATGTGTGTGTGTTATGTATGCATGTATGTACATGTGCCCATGGAGGTTGATATTGGGTATCTTCCTTGACTGTGCCTTATTTATTTATTTATCTATCTATCTATCTATTTATTTATTTATTTATACATTTATTCATTCATTCATTTATTTGGATACAGGGTCTCACTATGAAGCCCTGGATGGCCTCACATTTACAGAGATCTGCTTGTCTCTGCCTCTTGAATGCTGGGATTTAAGGCATGCACCACCATGCTCAGCACCTCATGTTGAACCTGGAGCTCATGAATTCAGCTAAGCTCATTAGCCGATGAGCTCCAGGGTTACAGACACATACAGCACTACTCGGGGTTTGCATGGATGCTAGGGATCTGAACTCAGGTCCTCTTGCACATGGGCACTTTACTGCATGAACAATAACCCCAAGGCTTTTAGCTTTTTACTTTAAAAATTATTCTTTAAAGAAAGGTATAACATTTATTATCACATTATGGCCATCCAAAACCAGTAACAATTATAGGTTTATGTCTTATGAACTAAAAATATTCTTCTTAAATTTTCCATGCAACATATTTTGCCATATTCTTTCCTCTTTTCCAACTCTTTTCCTGCCCACCTTCTTTACCCAACAAATTCCATTAAAAAAAACACATTTATTTTTAAGGTGGAAAAGTGGAAAACTGTGATCAAGATTATGAAGAGAAACTTTAATAAAATGCAAATAAACATTTTTACAGGTAAACAGTAATTGTTTATACTTATAAGGTGCAATGTGAAGTTTCAATCCATGAATCCACCATAGGCTGATCAAATCAGGTTATTTAGCATATCTATCATCTCATTGCATATTTATCTCTTTAGCATATTTATCATTTCTTTGTGGTGAAAACACTTAATCATCCTTTCTTTTAGTTGTTTTGAAATACACAACACATTATTATTGATTGGGATTACCATGTTGTGTGGCACATTACCAAGATTTATTCCTCTTGTTTAAGTAAACTTTGTCCCTTTGTCCATTTGAGCAATGTCTCCTCTGCCCATCCATATAGAGCTTTCTTTGAGTTCCCAGATTATCTCACCTGCTAGCCCATGAAAACCTTAAAGTTACTCAGACCCTCTGTGGAATGGCACAGGATAAAATTAATTGTTTTAAGTTAAAACTAAAACTAAGTTTTAAAACTAGGGTGTAGATTTTAAGTATTCTTATGCTTGGAACCCAGGTCTGAGCCATAGTTTGGACTGTGTGAAAGAAATGGTCTGCAATAAATGGTTTCCATGAATTGTATTGTTTACAATGAAGAAAAAATGAAAACAATCCAATGGGATATTTTACATCTAGGGAAACACTTGAATAAATTGTGACGTTTGATGGGATTTTATGAGGTATTTAAATGACACTTATAAACAGGTTTATTCTGACAAGAATGAATGCTTATATTACAATGTTAGAGAACAAAGGCAGGTTAACAGCGACACACACAGCAATATGCATACACCCACACACCTCCCTTATGTGTTAGGAAGAGGAATTCTTTTTTAAGACTAGAGAATATTTATGGTAGCTATTCCTGAGAAGTCTGATGAGTGATTTTCATCACCCAGTTCATTGCCTAAAAAAAATACCTGTGGAGTCCAGGAGCACTGGCCAAATTTTCTGAAATGGGAATGTATTATACACTTGTACAATAGATGAATTTTTCCTAAGTTATATGGTTTTATGATCTTCTATTGACAGCACTTGTATAAGATGGACAAAAATCAAGCTGAATCAAGGTAAAGTATGGGCAAGAATTAAAAAAAATGTGAATTGCATTTGTCTTCAGAGTAAGTTTATAGGGAACCCTTTCCTTCCACGTATATTTAAGATTTATTTACTTTTTATTCATGTGTATGTGTATTTGTCTGTGTGTGTGTATGTTATGTATGTTTAGGACTCCCCGGAGGAAGAGATATAGGCAATTGTGAGCCACCTGACATGAGTGCTGGGAACTGAACTCAGGTCCTCTGGAAGAACAGCAAGTACTAGTAACTGCTGAGCCATCTCTCCAGTCCCCTTCTCTTCTATTTACATTTTGCATTTATTATATGACTGGAGATCTGGCTTAGCACTTAAGAGGACTCATTGCTCTTGCAGGGGGCAGGTCGTAACCATCCATAACACTAATTCCAGGGGAACCAACATTACCTCTTCTGACGTCCACAAGCACCAGGTATGCACTCAGTGCACATCCATACATGCAGGCAAAACATGCCCACAAAGAAAATAAAAATAAGCAAATCTAAATGAAACATCAAGTTTCCTTTATCAGTACTGATTAGAGAGTTACACAAATACAGCCAACAGTGCTTTCATAGTAGAAGGTGGCATAGCCTGGTCTTTGCCCAACAAACTGATTAATAATTGTCTTGAACACAGGTGGTCCAATGTAGCCATTTCTCCTGGGAATCAGTCAAGATGTGTGAAGTTATGAATCCTAAACTTACACACACAAGCCGGGAGTACTACATCTGAGCTCACTAATGTATGTATCTGTATGATCTTGGCCAGGTTGTTTAATCTCTCCTGAACATGGGTCCTTCATCAGCATGACTGCTGAGCTAGTTTGGGCAAGATTACCTCCAAAGGGCCATCTAGAGTTTGTTTATTTTCCTATTTTCATTATAATTATTAATAATATAAATATTAATTAATACAGGATGGAAGACTAGTTTTTAAGCTACAAGAGGCTGAATCTATTCAAATTGTAGAATTGTTTTTGTCATCTTGTTTTTTATTAAGAATTTCACCTGTGAGTACTGTATATAGGACATAATTTCTCCTTCCCTCTTCTACCTTCTCCAACTCCTTCAAAGTCTCCATCTTGGTCCATAATTCAAACATTAGAGAAATGGTTGAAATTACAACAAGGATGGGGCGCAAGATGGCTCTGTGAGCTGTCCTCAAATTCTCAGACTTTTAAAAAATTGTTTATTTTTACATATGAGAACTCTATTTGCACATACACCTGCAGGCTAGACGAGGTCATCAGATCACATCATAGATGGTTGTGAGCCACCATGTGGCTGCTGGGAATTGAACTCAGGACCTCTAGAAGAGCAGACAGTGCTCCCAACTGCTGAGCCATCTCCCCAGCCCCAAATTCCCTCTCCTTTTTCCTTCAAATCTGGATGTCCCTTCCTACTCTGCTTGAGTAAAAGTGACTTTTAGTATTCAGAGACCCGTCATTTGTTTTCTCTTGGTTGTTGCACAGCACACCTCTATTCCTGATTTTGTCACAATATTTGATACTTGTATATAAACCCAGTGATCCCTACATAATCTGCAAAAGAGAATTTTAAAATATTTATTTATATTATGTGTTTATTTCTGGCAGTGGCTTCTGGGTGTGTGTGGACTCCCATAGAGGCCAGAAGAAGGTGTAAGAGTCCTTGGAGCTAGAATGATAGGTGGCTCTGAGCTTTCTGACATGGGTGCTGAGATTTGAACTTGGGTTCTTTGGAGGAGAAGTAAGTGGTCATAAACCACTAAGCCAGTTCTCCATGTCATGCAGCAGAGAATCCTCTCATGTCTTCTCTCCTAGTACAATACTCCTACAAATATAAGATAAATGTCTGTTGTTTACATTACTCAGCCTGTGGTATTTTGCTACAGTAAACTGAGCAAATTAATATAGCTTTAAGCCTAAAGAACCGAACACATTTTACCACAGTGGCCATCAATGGAGAACTTTTGCTGTACAGGTCATTTTGGGGTTCACAACTGCTAAAATGATAGAATAAAATATAAATAAAAATAATATTACAAATTTTTTATAACCACTAGAGGCTCTATGCACAATTTCAGGACCTCTGTTTGATGGTTTGATAAAAGAAAAAAACAATATGTTCCAACTGTTAGGGTGGTTTCCTCTCAAATGACATTTGGTGTGAACTACAGCGAACCCTTGCCTTAGAGGGCTTCTGCCTAAGAGGATAGTTTCATATTTCTGAGATTCATCTGTAGGCTCTATAGGCTGAGGCACAAGGAACCACCCTGAAGGAATAGAAACTAAATATTCCCAGTGCCTTTTCCCAGATTCTAGAACACAGGCCACCCTTTATAAGGAGGCTGGGATATTGCTTCTTCTGTCTAATTGAACTCTCTGATCCCTCATGCCAAGAGCTAGACATGGATTTCAGTTGAAATGCTCTTCTATCTAGGGCCAGAAGCAAGCCTATTTTGAAAACACAGTAGGTGTAGTTTAAAAAAAGTTCTGATCCTTCCAAGTAGGGGAAGCTGCAGCTGGTGTTTTGACAGCGTTCAGACTGTGGGTGTGTAAGCATTTTACAATGTCTATTTGTAAATGCCTTTCACTATATTTATAGCCTCTTTACAACAATGCTAATGAATTTCAGTTCTGAGAAATAGCAGAATTTCTGAAATTTACTGAAGCACATGTCTATAGTGGCTGACAGCCAATGAGGATGCAGCTTTTGATGGTCTCCATTCTACCACAGTCTCTTCAACACAAGGGTACCATTTTTTTCCAGAAAGGGTTTTACTGAACTCTCAAGAAGCGAAACGAGCTCACCCTTTCATCATTTACTGGCTCCTGCCAGAGTTTCTCTCTGTTGAGTTTCTATTCCAACAATAATTAAATAAAAGGAGAACACAGAAGGTTGGCTATACATAGCACCATCACCGAAAGGCACCAGAACAAGGCTGCCCAGGCTCATGCTTCCTCCTTCTAAGGGTTCATTATGGAAGAGGGTAAGGAAAGGTTGTAAGAGCCAGAAGCGGGGGATGACTAACAAGGAAGCAGTGCTTTCCTGGCATAGCAGGACATGTACATATGTGAACTCATAGCCATTGTGATAATATGCATAAGACTCAAGGCAAAGCAAATCTCAGCAAGGAGTTGACCATGAATTCCCACCCCTGGATGAGCACCTATTGGCACTTGATAGCTGCTAGGAGAGGAAGAGTCAGTTTTCTCTAAGAGTATAGCCCTGGGCAGGCTGACCACACTCCATCAGGAGGCCACTCATCCAAGAGCAGCCCAAACTGGAATTAATGGGTTATTAAAAAAAAAAAGGACACAAAATTCAGTGGCTAGAGAAGGGAGATGGATCTGAGAGTTGAGGGAAGTGAATATGGTCAAAATACATTGTGCAACATTCTCAAAAAGGACTAATAAAAATGAACATGGAGCTAAAAAGTATGTTTGAAATCAAAATGATTCTGGTTCTATATATTTTTCTTGGAAGTTTTAGTTTGATGCTTGGGATGACAGGTAACTGGACACAACAGAAGTCCTCTTGCTTTCCTGAACAAGGAAGCTAAATCACAGGCAAGGCTCTGAGCAGTTCAAGGGTTCCAACAGGAAGGAAATAGATCCAACATGGGACAACTCAACTGGACCATTTTAGCAACAGTGCTCTTTGTGGATCTCACAGGTGCTTGTTTAAACACTATAATAACTTAATTTTCTGTCCAATCCTGCTTCTATGGTCATAGAGCCCTACAACACATTTTCATATTCTGCTAGAACAGTCCGATTCCTGAGGAACTGCCCCTGTGATATCTTGTCTTTCATTATATAGTGAGAGAAAGTCACTTGCCAATGAAAAAGTCTCCAAAGTGTTAAAGTGGCAGGATCTAGATTTGAACCTACTAAGTCTAATTGCAGAGACTTATTAATAATAGCATTTCTTTAAGCTGACTTATTTATTCACTCAAACAGACACAGGATCTCATGTATCCCAGGTTGGCCTAGAAATTTCTATATAGTCAAGAATGACCTTGAACTTCTGATCCTCCTGTTTCCACTGAAGCTATTTTACTATTCAGCCTCTTGTTCTTTTGGGCAGAACATCTGGCCTTGGGGACAGCAAGTCATCAATGATACCAAGATATCTGTGTCACTCCCAGGTAGGTAAATAATTATTGTTTCCCAAGTTAAGAAGTACCAATAACAAAAACAAACAAACAAAGAAGTGCCAATAACAAACAAACAAACAAACAAACACCCCATATACCCAGTGTGACCTATTCATCCCACTTGGACCTGAGATATGACATCGGACTCATACATAGAGGAAGATGTGGAAGATGTACAACAGTGTGCAACTTTTGAAAACATGAACGCAGCCAGTGGTGTGGCCTAATTTAGCTCAAGCTTGGACAGTTAAGCCAAGACATGTGGGGGTGGAAACAGTGTTAAAGTGCAAGAGGAAGCCAAAGGAAGCAAACTAACAAATCTATGATAGCACAGCATTATGAGAGAAACCCATCAAGCAGAAACCAATCTTCTAGAGCTATGTAGGGATAAAACAAGCAAGAGCAGTTCCTACAGAACAAGATTTCAAGTCTGAATGGTGATTTTATTAGCATCCCCCTTTCCCTCAGCAAGATGTGCTACCATAATGCAAATCTTTCAGCTTTAGATACCTAAAAACATTATGAGATGGGGCAGAGCTGAGAAGGAATAGACACCCCTCAGTCATAGACCTAGGGGAGGAGGGGAATAGGGTGAAAGTGGGAGGGAGGGAGGAATGAGAGGATAGAAGTGATGGGATAATAATTGAGTTGTAATCTGAATAAATTAATAAAAATTTAAAAATTAACCTGGATGTAATCTGAATAAATTATACTAGAAAAAAGGTGTCACGAACAATATTACAGAATGTCTTTTGAAAAATAAAACAACTTTAGTTATAAAAAAAATTTTAAAGCCCTATTTCCCATGTGGAGGCAATGACTACGGCACACAAGATGAGTCTTCTAATTTTCACCACCTCTCATCCCACCTGGGAACTGTGACTTCGTATAGATGATTGTACGTGCTAAAAACGAGATCACAGAGAAACTGCTTGAGTATCCTGTCTTCTTTCTTTCTCTCAACTAGGCAATCTTACTCACCATCCCATTCTAGTGTAAAACATATATACACTCCTTACTTGTCCCGACATCTCAGTCCAATGGTGCCTCAAGATGCAAAAGCTCAAGGTAGTATACTGGTCAATTTATTTCAACTTGATACAAACCTACACATATCTGGGAAAAAGAAATCTCAACTGACGAACTGTCTTCATCAGATTGGTCTGCAGGCAAATCCTTTTGATTAATGATTGATGGGAGGAGAGGGGCAGCTCACTATAGGCAGTGCCACCCATGGGCAGGTGGTCTTGGATGCTATAAGAAAGGAAGGTGAGCGAACTATGGGAAGCAAGTCAGTAAGCAGCATTCTTCATGGTCTCTGCTACAATTCCTGCATCCAGGATTCAACATCAGCTTCCCTTTATTATAACTTTTGTTTTCGAGATAGGGTTTCTCAGTGTAGCCCTGGCTGCCCTTGAACTCACAGAGATTCGCCTGCCTCTGCTGAGTGCTGGCATTAAAGGCATTCACTATCACCTCCCAGCTATGGATTATAACCTTTAAGCCAAATAAGCATTTCCCTCTTCAAGTTGACCTTGTTCAGTGGTACAGCAACAGAAAGCAAATTAGGCCAGCAAATGAACTCATTTTTCCCATTCTCCTGGCTACCTGCTTAGCATCTCAGACCTCAGCTTTGACTGTGAATGTTGGGTAGGGACAGCCAGCTCAACTTCCCACTTGGTTACAGGCTTCTGCTTGTAGGTCCCGTGTGCTCATTGGGTGCAAGGCCGGGAAGCTGACTGATAGCAAAGCAGGAACCAGATGGAAGATCCCTGATGCCAAGCTTTGTCTTTTCCTATCATACTTGAGATGGCAATAATACAAAGGAGCATCCACATGCACATATTTTGTTCTTTAGGGGATTTTTCTTTCTCTCGGAGTAGTGACCGAAAGGGAACTAACAACATGCATGAAGGCAGCAAATGTGGAGTGCATCCCTCAGGATCATTTTGCCCCACAATATGGGGTGGGCCTTTCCATCAAGAAGACAAGACAGGTTTCCTTTATTCAGCACTTGAATGGGCTTCCTGCCCTTTCCCAAAAGTACACATCCAAATGTCCTGCTGAGATCTTGGAGTCTCCACACAACCTATCTTATAAACAAAACATGTCCCAGGTACCACAGACTTTGGGGTTTAAAAAGTAGTCCCCATTGAAGTATGGGACTGCCCAAGTAATGCCAGGGACACAAGAACCAACAGCCAGAGTGATTTCCTTGGCAGCTCTCTCCTTGAAAAGCATGTCTTCACCCAGATGAACACAAACAAGCTCTGCTATTTATAGAAGGTGAAGGCATGTTGGAAGGTGATAGGGCATTTCTCACTCAATCTCTCTCCTAATCTCTTGTCTTTACGCAGACTCTGTAAGGACACCTGGAAGTAGGCCTCCCTCCAGAGCCCAGCAAGGGCATCACAAGCCCAGCAGACCCAGAAGGGCAAAAGGATGGTATCATCAGACTTCATCTATAACTCCCCATCTTGGTGTTTCAAAGGCAAGCAAGGGGCTTGAAAGAAGCTGAGCCCATATCCTTGTCAGTGTCAGGAGGAGACGTAACTTATTATTGCACAACTGTGAGAACTGTTTGTAGGGTGCCACTTAGAGGAAGAGCATTGCAAAGAAAATAGCTGTAGGAGAAGCATGCTAGAAACCAAATGGCACTGTATGGTGTTGATCCTCCCTAGTGTTTCACTGCTTTATTCTGGCTACCCAGGGGCAGGAAAATCAATGTGGCCCAGTCAGGGCTAAACTCTATCACTACTTCTGGGTTTTGCTGCAGCAAATACATTTCACTGTTAAGTGTGGGTGGAAAGAAAGAGAGAAGAGTGCATATACAAATAAGTTCAGTCAGCACATAACACATCAGATATCCACTGCCATCTCTCTGTTCCCAGCCTCCTCCTCCTGACACTGACACTTTTTCTAGGGGATACTATGTATGTTTCTACTTCCTGGTGGCCTTCTGGTCTATTGTCTGAGGGTGTCCATGATTCTACCTCCTCACAGGATCCAGAACATGACCTGCTTTCTACTACATGGGAAAATTGTTCCATTGAATTCATTCAAAGGAAGAGAAAAAGGCAAACAGATTTGGTGATATCTCTAAAGTTTTCATGCAAGGAGTTAGGGTCTGATACACAGTGGCTTATTTAAACTCCCTACACAAAGCTGGAGAGATGACTCAGATGTTAAGAGCACTAGAGGACCTGATCTCTATCCCCAGCATGCAAATTGCAAATGACAACCATCTGTAACTTCAGTTCCAGGGGAATCCAATGCTCTCTTCTTGTTTCTATGGGCACTGCATGCATATAGTTTATAGACATACATGCAGGCAAAACACCCATACACATAAAATAAAATAAAAATACTTTCTGCACCTTACTTTAGAAACTTGGAGAGGAAAGCGTTTATTTTATCTTACAGCTTTGAGTCCATCATTCAGGAAAATCATAAGAGGAACCTGGCAACTAGGATTAAAGCAGAGGCCATAGGAGTGCTGTTTACTGTCTTGCTCCCCATGGCTTGTTCATCTACTTAAAAAAAAACCCTGTTATTGGTTCTTTGTGAAATTCATATCCTGTACCTCAATCCCTGTCATCTCCCCTTCCCCTTCTACCTGCCCTCCAGCCTTGCAACCTCCCCAACAACACAGAAAAATATCTTGCCATGGAAGCTATAGTGTGTCACAGTGTGTTCCACAGTATACCTTTTTGTACACACCTCTTTGTTTACAAATGTTCATTGCAATGACCCATTGGTCTGGTACAAGGCCTCTGGCTTCTGCTACTCTATCTATACCTCACTGAGACCCCTCTTGGATATCTTGTTCTTGCCCCGAGTCATGGAGATTCTGTACTTTTAGATCTATAGCATCAGCCCCTTCATGTACTCCAGCAGTTCATCAATGGGGTAGATGGTGGGATGGGCCAATTCAAAGTCCTGGATCTAGGCCTGAGAGGTATCTGAACTGGTAAGCTCACCAGCTCTCCTGCTCTCATGCCCTTAGGGCCGGCTCACCAGCAACCCCCATATTCAAGGCCAGCCCTACCCTGCTGCCCAAGTGAAGTAGAGCATCTGCTTTCCCAAGTGTTGTTGCCGATGAAGGACATAGCCAGTTCTACTCTCATGACTCCAAGGCCAGTTCTGCCTGTCATAGCTGATGAGGGACAAAGGGGGAGAGGAGGGTATCTTTCCCTCATTCAGGACACAGCTCAGAAGACAGGCAGAGCTGTCTCTCCCACACTCACACCGTGAGGGATGGCTCATCCACAACCCCCACATCCAGGGTCAGCTCTACTGTGCTGCCCAGGTGAGGTGCATGGCCTGCTCTCCTGAGTGCTGCAGTTGGTTAGGAACATTTGCAGCTCTCCTGCTTTCATGACCCCAATAGAGCCAATGCTCCAGCCTGCTGCTGGCACCCACTTTTCTTATACCACTCTGGACAAACTGTCCAGGGGTGGCACAGTACATAGTAAGTTGGGTCCTCCCACCTCAATCATCAAACAATTAAATGCACCACAGGTTTTCCCACAGGCCCATCTAGTGGGAATATTTTCTCAATTTAGATTTCCTATTCTAAGATGATTCTAGTTTTTGTCACAATGACATAAAACTACCCAGTATACCCAAACACAAGCACACTGAATACACATAATTAAAAATAATTGAAAAATAATTTTTAAAAAAGATATATCTTCATTTCAATTTGCAGAAAAGAAAGAAAATGCTAAAAACAATCACTTAAGGTATCATTGCAGATTTTCAAAACAAAGCACTTAAGTAATCTAAATGCAAGCTGATGACCTAGGCAGCAGCCTGGTACATATCTTACAGGCCAATGCACAAGATATCTACATGTACTCATTCACTAATTTTTCCTTCTTAATCAATAGGTTCACTCATACCATTGGTTCACTACACCAAAAGAGGTCTTCTTTTTTTTCTGAATTACTGCTTTATTAAGGAAATATTTGTATAAGTTCGTGAGTGATAATACTGCAGATTCATGTGTTCTACCATAAATTATGGATATACAACCTGCCATGAAGCCAGTCTTTTTTTTTTTTACTTTTTTTCTCCTTTATTAATTTATTCTTGTTACATCTCAATGGTTATCCCATCCCTTGTATCCTCCCATTCTTCCCTCCCTCCTATTTTCCCCTTATTCTCCTCCTCTATGACTCTTCCTGAGGGGGATTACCTCCCCCTGTATATGCTCATAGGGTATCAAGTCTCTTTTTGGTAACCTGCTGTCCTTCCTCTGAGTGCCACCAGGTCTCCCCCTCCAGGGGACATGGTCAAATGTGAGGCACCAGAGTATGTGAGAAAGTCATATCCCACTCTCCACTCTACTGTGGAGAGTGTTCTGTCCATTGTCTAGATCTGGGTAGGGGTTTAAGGTTTACCGCCTGTATTGTCCTTGGCTGGTGCCTTAGTTTGAGTGGGACCCCTGGGCCCAAATCTGCCTATCATAATGTTCTACTTGTAGGCTTCTAGGACCCTCTGGATCCTTCTACTTTGCCATTCTCCCATGCTTCTCTCATCTAGAGTCCCACTAGAATGTCCTCCCCTCTGTCTCAGTTTCCTGGTAAGTGAAGGCTTTCATGGGACATGCCCCTTGGGCTAATATGCAGATATAAGTGAGTATATACCATTTGAGTCTTTCTGCTTCTGGGTTAACTCACTCATTATGATCATTTCTAGCTCAATCCATTTATCCACAAATTTCGGGAATTCCTTGTTTTTAATAGCTGAATAGTATTCCATAGTGTATATGTACCACAGTTTCTTTATCCATTCTTCTATTGAGGGACACTTAGGCTGTTTCCATGTTCTGGCTATTATGAATAAGGCTGCTATGAACATGGTTGAGCAAATTTTCTTGTTGTGTGCTGGAGCATCTTCTGGATATATTCCAAGGAGTGGAATAGCTGGGTCTTGAGGAAGCCCTATTCCCATTTTTCTGAGCTAGCACCAGATAGATTTCCAAAGTGGCTGTACTAGTTTGCATTCAAAAGGGGTCTTCTTAATGCTTTCCTTTGGTAGACACAGAGATTAATACACACCTCATGCCAATCAGTCCCCAGAAGCTTATTTCCTGCTAAGTTGTAACCCAGGTGCAGAACCAACCAGGATACATTAGTCAATCTGACAAAAACATTAACTTCTATGCTGATAAGTTTGTCTCAAGAGACATAACAACCTTTCCCCAAGCATTTAGTTTATATTGGGTACATGTAATCTTTGCCTTAGCCCAAAATGTCTCAAGGCCCCTCAGTCACTTATTGCCCACATTTCTCGAAGATCCAGGGCTCCTGAACTGCCCTATCCTGTGCTACAATCTTCTTGGCAGAGCTTCTTGTCCTCCATAGGTAGCGTATGCATTGTTATGGCTTGAGTATGACATGTGCCCAACGGCTCATGGGTTGAACATCGGGTTCCCATCTGATAGTGTGGGTAGGCTGTGGTAACAGTTGGGAGATGGAATCTTCCTGAAGGAAATAGGCCAACTGAAAGTGTGCCTTTGAAAGTTATTTCATATTCTCATCTCTTCCTGTCTTTCTGCTTCCTGTCCACCATGGAGTAAACAGCTTTCTGCTCCCACAGTCCTGTTGCCACAATGCTCTGCCTAAGCACATGTGCTAAACAATCATGGAATAACCCTATCAAACCCTGAGCTAAAATATGTTCTTCCTGTCTTATTCTGTTTTGTGCAGGTATTTAGCCATAGTAAGAGTAGCACTGGTTTGGGAGGTTATTGGACCTTCTGATCACAACTCCATGTCAAACTTCTAGGACCACTTCTCTTTCACATCCCATGCCAATGGACAGCATCCTCTGGGAGATCTGAGCTTTAGTCATCAACTCCCCTACATCCATCACCTCCTCACTGAATGGCCTGCATTGACCTCACACTCTCAGCCACAAGCCAAAGTAAAGGTTGTTAACTTAGCACCTCTGGACACTGGACAGAAATTGAAGGTTAATTCAGCAGTCTTTTCATCGCACTATCAAGAGCATACCTCCCACCATTTTTCAAAAGTCCCATTATCCTTTGGAGTCTACACTATCTGCTAGCAATTTGCTAAATCTTTATCCCAGACTGTCATCAACCTCTCAAACACAGCAATAGCCATTTTGGAGGATGCTAGCTTAAAGAACACTAGCCTTCTCCCTCTTCTCTTGCCTCGCTCTACGATTGTCACCTGGGTGATCTATCTCCAACACTGCCCCTTCATTCATTCATCTTCAGCCACGTACAACCATGGCCTTACACAATGTGAACTGTAGATAGGTGCCTCTCCATAGGTCTCATCTCTAAGACAGCATAAATCTCTCCTCTGGTCACAGACTCCTGTACCCCCTTTTCAACTCTCAATTTTTCCCGCGTCACTCTTGCTCACCTGACTTCTCCGTAACACCTGTAGCTGTGCTTTCTTCCCTATCATCTGAGACCCCACGTCTATCACGTAAGCTTCAGGGCCCTACCTGTTTCCTCCAGGCAGTGAGCATGAGCTTGCAGCAGGCAGCAGTATGGCAAAAAACAATCAGTCTTTCTCTCTCCCCTCAGAGCAAAAGGCCTCCTCTAACTTCCCCATTCTTTAGGCGAATAAGAAAACTGATTATGACTTAGGTTGTCTGAGTTGGTAAGGACTGACAAAAATCTGTTTTTGTCTAACCTCTAGCTAGCTTTCCTCTATCTCTCTTCCTTTGTGGGCGAACCTGCTCTGCAGCTCAGGCTTCTGGTTTTCTGCCTTCTACTCAAGTCAGTTTCTAGAGCAGATATCGACCTGCTTCTTTCCAGCAAGTTTTTAGAGTCTTTTCTTCTTCTTCTTCTTCTTCTTCTTCTTCTTCTTCTTCTTCTTCTTCTTCTTCTTCTTCTTCTCCTTCTTCTTCTTTTCTTTTCTTTTGGGCCCTTCTGCAGAGTCTTGGGCTCTCTGATCAAAGAGGTTTCTTAATCTGTTTTTATGAGTATTAAGTTGGTAATCGAAACTATTACACCTATAACCCCATACTATTGTGTATACAAGTGCGCGCACCGCCCCCACCCCCTCACCAAGATGTAGATATAAGAAGTTAACTGCGATCAACTATCAAAACAGGATGGATAGAATGTTCATTGGATCACAAGCACCCTTTTGACTGGGTGGGTGGCACAAGGTGGACAAACTAGCTTAATGTACCATGAAATAATAACTGAGAGATCCCCAAGACCCCAACTACATCTGAGGTGACACTTTCAGCCTAGAGAAAAACATCCTCATTTCCTCATTGGAGCTGTGCTTCCCTCCCTTTCCTGAGACCCCATGTCTATCACTTATGCTTGAGGGTACTATCTGTTTCCTCCACTCAGTGTTCATGAGCTTGCAGCAGGCAGCAGGTAAAACAAAAATTTCATCATTCAATTTTTTGTTTGTTTTTTTTGGTGTTCCTCTCACCCTTAATTTAGCATTTCACTAAACAGTCTTGCCTGGCCCGAAACTTTTGATTACTCCCACCTCATTTCCCAGAGGCTAGGTTGAGTGACATGTGAGCCACCGCTGTGCTTGGCACTCACCGTTTTAAAAGTTAACCCTGGGAATGGTTTTTGAAGTAGTTTTTCATATTAAAATTACCTATGCACTTTCTAGAAATTAGAGGACCATTCTTACCAGTGCTGAGGGATGTAAAGATCTGAGGAAGACAGCAATCACTATCTTCAGTTTGTTCAGAATGGACATAAACTTCTTTGCTGCTGCCCTTCTGGTGTCCTTCTGTCCCTGAATAGCACTCTTGAGAACTGAACAGGAACACTGGAGCCCCACCCTCCCTAAGATCTAGAATGGTGCCCCAGCACACAGTGGGCCCTTGGTCACCTTTTGTTGAACGTGTGCATGTAAACACAGCTATGCTTTTCTTCCGCAGAGATCCCTTTCCTTGGATCCTTATTCCCGTTAGAAGAGGAAACCTCGTCTGCGAGTACTGCATGCCATCAGCTTGCTGGCCGCTGAAGAGTTCCAGCCCAGACCCAGCAGCTGATGGCACAATGCCTCCTTTGCCAGTAAGAGCTGCCAATGAGGACTGTGTGTCCTTTTGCTTAATCATCTGTCTGTTAGCCTGCTGGCCATCTGGTCAGGTAAATCTTGGTAAAGATTTGTTCCATGCAGCACACCGTACCCTTTATGCAGAGGGACACTGGCACAGGGCCGCTTGAATACAGTTGGCATAGTCCTACTACAAATAATTTGGCAAAATAAAACAACTGTGCAAACTAATATATGCTACACTTTTCTAATGTAACTTCTTAGCAAGAAGTATAACATGTATTAGGTACTAAAAAACAATGAAATTTTCTTTAATCTTTAATATTTTTGCCTCTTAAAATTCATAGCATACTAGGCTACTCTGAATGTAAGGAACACATGCTAAAGAGCTTGTATAGAGGCTGAGAAGGAACACAGAGGAGGCAAATGAAATAAAATATAACCACTGGTACCCCCCTTAAAGAACTAGGGCATTCAACAAGTGTTTGTTAAATGAGCCACTACCATATGCTCGACACCATAAGGCATGTGGCAATGACAAAACATGCTCTTGATCTGCTTTAAATCTGGTAAAGGAGTCCGGGGGTGGGTGCATCCCAAGTGGCACATTATCAGCCCCAGCACCACATTAAACACAAGGTGTCAGGCATTTGGAGAAGAGAGCAATAGTGAAAGATAAGAAAATGTATCCAGGATGTTCTTCACAGTTGAGTGGAGAGTGGGGTCTGACTTTCACACGAACCCGGGTGCCCCATATTTGACCACATCCCCTGAATGGGGAGGCCTGGTGACACTCAGAGGAAGGATAGCAGGCTACCAAGAAGAGACTTGATACCCTATGAGCATATACAGGGGGAAGAGGTCCCCCTTAGTCACAGTCATAGTCATAGGGGAGGGGAGTAAAAGGAAAATGGGAGGGAGGGAGGAATGGGAGGATACAAGGGAGGGGGATAACAAATGAGATGCAATGTGAATGAATTAATAAAATATATTAAAAAAAAGAAAATGTGTCCAGAGGAGGACATGCCAACTGGCACAGAGATCAGGCTGTATTGGCACGTACATGAGAGGTAGTCAGAGGAGAATGGGCAAACACCAGCATCAACTTGGGAAAACCTCAAACAGTAGTTCTGGGAGTGTAGACTCCACCATCAGCAGTAGTAGCAGCATCTTGAAACTATTAGAAATGCAAATTCCAGGATTGTGGATATGGTTTAGTTGGTAGTGGACCTGCCTTAGTTGGTAGTGGACCTGCCTAGTATTCACAAAGACACAGATTCAATTTCCAGCACCATATAAGCCAGATATGGTGGCACATGCCTGTGATTCCAGCACTAAGAATGTGTAGGCAGGAGGATTAGAAGTTCAAAGTCATCATTGAATTCAAAACATGTTGAAGGACAGTGTGGGGTACATGAGACCCTGTCTCAAAATAAACAATAAAATAAAACAACAACAACAACAAAAAACCCAAAATGCAAATTCCCAAGTTTATTTCAGGTCTACTGAGTCAGAACCACAGCATGGGGTCCTCCAATCTGTTTTGTTTATGTGGTTCTGGAGTCTGGTCAAGTTTGAGAGTCATGGAGTCAGTGAAACCACTGCCCTCTTTTCAATGGGCTAAGCAAGAACCTGAGGCTTTCCTCCACCTCCTCGCTCTTTTGCACAGTAGTACCTTCGAGGCTGGGCAGACACAGCGTGTAGAGAGCTTAGAGAATCTCCATCTTCTCACAGCCTCCTCAGGTGGCATGGCAATGTTAAGAATTTATGCTTCCCACTAGTTTATGTACTGCGATGTCCCTTGTGTACATCCCCTTTGGAAGCCTGCTCTCCTACCTCACAAGTAGATTTGAAAACTGGAGGCTGAGAAGAGCTAGCCAGAGGCAGGATGTGAGTGTGACCTCTTGGGCTTGCTAGCTCAGCAAGGACAACTAGTTTTCTCTAGCTTGCAAAGCTGCACCTATTCCATGACCACACTGTTGAGGGTAACTCTCGAAGGCAAGGACGTAGTGAGAATACCACTGCTCATTTGATTAGCTCATTATAAAACGCAGCAGGGATGTATTAGAATATGCCATTGAATATATTGAAATGTGTGTAGTCCCTGAAAACCAACAAGACTTGGCAGCATGTGGCCTCGGCTGTCCTTTTGCCAGCTATGAAGTAATAGGTGATCTTTCCTGCTCTACATCTTCTCTCTGTTTGGATAGCTCATGTTCTCTTCAGAAGCATTTCTGTTTATATAACCTTTTCCTTCTGGTATGTTAGCTTCTGGGATAAGAAACCCACTGATGTGGCTGCTGCTCAAGTTATTGAGGCTTTCAAGTGGCCCTACCACGCGCAAAGAGTTCTTTACTATCAATCAGAAGAGGAGGGTATGACACATAGGGACCTGACCATAACACTGGAGGTCACAATCCAATTCATTCTTATAAGGGCCATTTCAAAGAGGCAGTGGTTCAACTGAACCTTGGTACAACAACTACGGAATGCTAACTCACATGCTCTAGAGATGCCTATGGCTCTGTGCTCAGCTTGGGCAGACAGCCTTTCATACACAGACATGTCAGTATCCAACACTATTGGCTGTTTTCTGATATCTCTCACCCATCTGGGTCATGAGGTGTCTCTGTATTTGGTCACTGTTGAAAGGGCATTTGTTGCTCTTATTATTATAAGAATAATGGGCCATGTAACAACATGTATGAACACATAGTAAATACATCGTACAAACTAAAAACAGCCATGCACTTTGATTCTACTTATATGAGGTACCTATGGGTCAAAGTCATAGAGACATAAAGTAAAATAATCACTTCTAGGACTATAGGGAGGCAGCAGTGGTGAGATGTTGATTAATGGGTACACAGGTGCAGTTATAGAAGAGGTGGAAAGTTGTAGAAATGGCCGCACAATGATGTGAATATCCTTAATTCAAACCATGCAGTTAAAATGGTTAAAATGACAAATTGTATGTTATGTGAGCTCTACCACATTTGAAAAAATTTAAGTAAATACTATTGTCTTCCTGCAGTTTACACAGTTTAACAGTTGACAAGGAAAATACTGTTAGTTTATAGGTATGTGCTACATGTTTGGACATTACATCTAGGTGAATTTCAGGATCACCCTCGATTTACACATGGTGCAAGGTAGGTTAGGAAGACAGCAACTCACAAAGAGGTTGACTAAGATTCAAGCCTGAAGGACTGCCTGCTTTCAACACAGGACCTCAGAATCTGCACACAATGCTGACCACACAAACAGCTTATAAGAACAGATGTCAGTGTGTTGGCAGAGACAGGTGAAGATCGCAGGTCACTGATTTACTCTGCTGTATCACACCAACATGTATTAGGCATGTATGTAAGAGTAGAAAATTCTAGGTAAGAACTAGTGGGAAGAACTCAATAGTTTCTTATCTGTGCAGTTCTGGAATGTATAATACCAACTGTGATTTTCTATTTCTCACACATGTATCTGACAGCCAGTGAAGAACTTGGCAATGAAGAGATCACTATGTTGCCAGGTGTGTCTATGAGGGTCTCAGAGCTCAAAGACACATACCCTAGGAAAATCTGTCATGCATCTTTTGCATTCCACACCACGCTGTGTAGTGAAGTGTAGAGAGAACAGAGGGCATATAGCTCAAGGGACCACAGAACAGCTCTAAGTGAGGAAACACAGCTGTAAGTGAGGTGTGAAGAGGTGTGTAAAGCCATCTAAGGGATGAAGGAGAGCATTCCATCTGCATCTCAGTCTACAAGGCAGCCGCTTGTGTTCTGACTAATCCTAGGAAAATGCCCTGGGTTTGAGCAAGGTCTACATGATGTGTGCCCAGTTCTCATCTACTGATTCTGTAACCCATGCTGTGCTTAGCAACACCTTGCAACCACTTCCTCAATGGAAAAAAGGAGGCTGGAATCTTTAGACATAGCTTTATCCCCATTTTTCACCACTCCCTGTGTTCATCCCATTCCTACCCGCCTTGGTGAGAGCATGGCAGTACCTGGTGTGTGTCAGTGGGCCCACTGGTCGCTCAGGTCTTCTAGGGGGCAGTGCACCAGGTCTGTTCAGAGAATTGGTCTTAGGTGGCCGAGGCTTTTTAGGTGGGATGGCAGGAACAGAAGGCTTCTGTAAATCCATTTTTGGCTCTCGCTCTGGTCTTTCTTTAAGTCATTGTTTGTGGAAGCAAGCATGAAGAAAACAGATAGACCTCATGTCAGTTACAACATTTAGATGTACATTGCTTATTCCCTGATTAAACACACACACACACACACACACACACACACACACACACACACACACACACACACCGATGACATTTCCGAGAGTATAACTGATAGCAAAGAGCACCACTTACCACCTATTCAACTTAGAAGAAGCCAGAACTCACTTCCCTCTTCTTCCTGGGCTTTTACTTGTGCTGGTACTTTGGCCCTGACCCCTAAGCAAGCCCTACTTAACCTTCAAAGTCTAGCCGAAACATCTCCCTAGGAGCCTGTGCAGTGCTGGCATACAACTGATGCTCCATAGATAGCTGATGGTTTTTACTATATGGCCCACATGATATGCTACTGGGTGTAGGGAAAAATGAGCCTGATACCTCTCAGATTAACCTCTGGGAAGCCCATCAGCCAATAAGGAGGAAACTATTCAGGAAAGAGCTTGTTCAAGAACCTCTATGCCTATTTTGAACCTGGAAGACAAAGTGGGACTTCTCAGATTTTGGGCTCAGTTTTTGAAATCAAGGAGATTTTAGGAAGAGGTTGAATCCAGATCTGGTAGTTGAACTGTTTAAAGCCAGCTTCAGCTTTCCCATTTTCAACTAGCCTTGCTTTGTGTGTGGTGGAAAAAAGCATTAACTCATAATCTTACTAATAAAGACTGAACTTCTGTGTGTGTGGTCCATTGAAGTATAGGTAAAATTCCTATATTTATTTATTCAGAAAACCTTTCATTGGCAAGAAAAGACATGAAACCATGTTGTTTGCGAACTCAGAATAGGTGACAACAACTTCAGGTGTCTCCTTGAGTACTGCACAGGTACCACTGTAATTATCTTCACTGTATATCTAAAGGAAAACACACCCCAACCAGGAATGATAAGAACTCAGTTTCTGGCACATTAGGAGCAGAAAAGGAGGGGCTAAGCTAAAATGTTAAGGAGTCTAACTCCCTGGCTGTGCAACAGGAACATAATTAGGATAGGAATGCCAGTAACTTACAGGATGACACTGGTTCCTTGAAGGCCCTATTGCTTTTGACTAGAGCTTCTCCCTATCTGACTCACTGTGGCATAGGACAAGGACTCTGTGAGAGAAGAGTGAAGGCTGTGTGGCTACTCAGTCAGCCAAGGAGAATGGCTGTAACAAATCCATCTGTGACAGGGGATGAAGCATCTTTATCACAGAGCCTGTCTAGGATGCATTTCATAGCACATGTTTTTAGCAAAGAGCTGTTGGTAGGGTTTATATTGAATAGGGTTTTTCCCACTGATCTCTAACATAGACTTGGCCTTCACAATGAAGTTCTAATGACTCAAACTTTACCTGCTCACCAAGAAAGAAAGAGGCATAGATCCTTAACAGCTGCAATATTGGCAAAACTTTCTGCAGGCTGATATAAAATATTAAATTCCACAATAAAATTTCATGAGGCCACCAAGGAGCACCTCCAGATAATTATATTCATTAATTCAGTATTTCTCTTGTGACTTCAAAATAACTGCTTTTTAAAATGGAATTTGCTTGGCTTCCTGTTAATAATAACATAGCACTTTTCCATAAAAATGCATGATCAATCAAAACTTGGGTACCTAGTAAAAGGAGCCCTTCCATGGCATGCAAATTTCTTTGGGAAAAACACTACAATGATGGGAATCAAATGCATTTGTAAACCTGGGTGTGTGAGGTTTTAAGAGACTTCTCTGCCAATGGAATTTCTAATGTCTTTCTGAAGACAATGAGACTGAGTTGTTTTTCCCACTACGATCCTGCCACCCTTCTCCCCTCCAATATTCTTGACTTGGAACATGTGTCTGTAATGCT
The DNA here is from genome assembly GCF_964271855.1 of Acomys minous. Lineage (NCBI taxonomy): Eukaryota > Metazoa > Chordata > Mammalia > Rodentia > Muridae > Acomys > Acomys minous. Next base: position 125,469,332 of record NC_140488.1, on the reverse strand, counting down.
ATTTGCCAGAGTCAAAGGCCCAGCAGTGACCAAGGATGAGGGTTTTCATTTGTCTGAATGGGAATTTCAGCAAGCCAATACCACCTATCAATGGTGCATGACCCCTCCCCCAAAGACATTGAGAAAAGTGCAGGGATCAGATGGAAAGCGTCAGCTATATGCAGGACCCTTGATGAACTTAGAAATCACCACCTTTGGGGGTACAGGCAAGATGGCAATGGCGGGCAGATCATGGAATACTACTAATGTGTTCAGTGGCTGGGCTGCTTGGTTTTGATTTGATGACAAACCATCCCTATGAAAGTGCTACAGAACCCTCTCATATTTCCTTTGAAAGGAGATGTTTGGAAGCAGTCAAAACAAACCCATAATCACTATATTCCAAAGAAAAAGTAAATTGTGTGGGTAATCGGAAGTAGCACTGTGACTGACAGCTTCATCGCTTGCTGTTCTAGAGGCACCAATGAAGAATTGATCTCATACCTTTTTCTTCTGTTCTGTTTGGAAGTGTTTCTGGTCTTTCAGGAGGTATCTTTTTAATTTCATGTTTTCTCTCTGTGGTACCTAGGATGGAAAAGCTAATTGCAATCAGAAAATGTTTTCTGTATTTGTCACATCTACATTTAAATATTTATCAAGCATAGCAAAGACAACAGATCCTCCCTTACCCCCGAGATGGCTGATGGTGGTATGCAGATGTTAACTGTTCAGAAACATAGCAGAACTTATTTCTAGTCTATGCTATGAAATTGCCTTGCATAGCCAGGTGTGGTGGTACGTGCTTATAAATCTGACACTTAGGAGGTCAAGGCAGGATTACTACAAGTTCTAGGCCAACCGGGACATACATATATACATACATACATATACACACATAAACACATACATATGTATATACTGTCTTAAAATTTCTGCATGCCTGTAAATATTTAATTAATAAAAACACCATTAATCTTTTCAAAATATTTAAATATTATTTCCTTCGATATTAAAAGTCAAAGGATATAATGGGGTAGGCATACAGAATGTATAGAAATAATTTACTCATCAAAACACATAAATAAGGAATCATAATAAACATGTTACATTTTATAAATAAGAACAGGTTTCACAGGGATCTAAACTCTATCTTGTAATAGACTAAATATATGGCCTGGATTGTTTAATCATCCTTGCATTATAAGGTGAGGCCTATATTCCCTTGACCAGAATGGCGTCAGCCTTGCAAATGCTTTGACCACTAGTGAAATAATTGCACACTATTTCCAAGTCTCCATTATATGAGGCCATCTAGCTTAGACTTTATTTGCTAGAATGCTGGACATCCATGTAAGAGGTCAACTTCCCAGGAGAATCCAGCATACACATTCTGGACTGCAGCTCCAGCTAAGCCTGGTCTCCCAGGAATTCCTGACATAGGGAACAACACATGTGAGGAAGCATCCATCTTTCAGGGGGATACTCCAGCCTCAGCTAGTTTAGCTTTCCAAGCCACTGTCCCAGGACTGATGGAACAGAAACTAACCATTCTGGTCATGCTCTGTTCACATTCGTAGCCCACAGAATCTATGGCTCTATAAAGGTTGGCACTTTATACCACTAAATTTGAAGTGGTTTGTCATACAGCAATAGTATCTAGAATATAATTTTGAGGAATATGCAGATAGGTTACAGTGGTTTTCCCTAAATCTGTTCTCTGTGTCTGAATTCCTTATGTATTACATATTCCCCAATACATCACTTTACATTTCTTCTTTATGCTTGTGGCCTGCCACTATTCCCTCACCTAAGGTCCTCATCATTGGTGTTGGCTTCAGTATATAAAAGCATGTTGGAAAGCAGCTAAAGCACACGAGAGTCAAAAGTACTCTTCCAACAGATTTGGAGGAGTACTTGACACTCTGTCTGGCCGGCACCATGGATGGCTGTTAGGTATTGAAATAGGAATTATGAAGCCTCGAAAGGCCAAAAATAATTTTAAAATTCCACTGAACACATACTTCATTTGACTGCCTTTAATGATGCTATACACGAAGCACTGTTTTTGCTTTATACCATTTACACATACCTGGGTTCTTTTTGGTAAAAAGGAAGTTGATGACAGTAGGATGGGAATATGAATATTTCCTCATTACCAAGCAATTCTCAAGATACTTCAGGATAAAAGAGCAGGAAAACGAAATGCTGCTATGCCTTACCTGGCAGAAACTCATTGTAAATGTTGGTAAAATTATTTTTAAAAGATTTGTCTACCATGCTACCATATAGTCTCATTTCTAAGGACAATTCTACTGTCTTCAAAAATCGAGTCTTTCTTTCTCTATTCCAGGCTGCCAGATCCTCAAATTGCTCAGTTCAATGCCTTGGGCTCCAACTGATTACCAAGGCCCCTAGGGAAAGAGGTCTTCAGAGAAAAAGACACAACTAGTCTGTTTTAGTCTTAGCACAATAAAATATTTCTACAGCCAGAGCCACTAGGTGGCAAAATAAAACTGTTCAATGTCAGCGGAGTGGAATAGGAGACAGCATTAACACCCAATGCTGGGCCAATCTCGATAATTCTTAACTAGAACTAAATAAATGGGAAAGAAATGAAATCTTAAATAGATTTTTTTCCTCCAAATTTGTGGTTCTCTTCCCCCAAAAATTTTTTTTAGAAAAATTACTTCTTAGTTGGAAGTCAACCTGAACTTCATAGAGGATTTCGAACCATTTAGTGCTAGAGTGAGAGGCCGTGTGTTTAAAACAACAGAACACTTCTTAATAAACCAAATTTGATCATTTACATCCATTCTTATATTATATGCTATAGATATAACTGTGGATTTTTAAATTAAGAACAGCCTTACTTTTATTTTAGCTGTTTCTTATGAAAATTACTATGTATATGCATACATATATGTGTACATATATTAACATACATTCACTGTGTACTATAATGGGTTTCACTGTGACACTGCCATTCATATATGCCTTGATTGTATTTATATCTGCTCTTGTCTCTTTCCCTCTTCAGTCTGTTTAAAAAAATAAATCAACCACTTAAATAGTCATCCACAAGGGAACGTTCTCGCCACTGTGAGTGTCATAAAGAGGAGTTCCACAGGGAAGCATGACCCATCATCTTTATGCATGAGAGTCTACTGTGAAGTGAGTTTCTGCATGTCTAATGACCCCTTCTTCCTATATTAATCAACTTTAATATCTAAACCACACAGAATGAGTGAACTAGAATTTTTTTTTCAAGACTAGAAAAGAACCAAGAAGGAAAGTATCTATGTCTAGAAAAACATCTTTTGGTTGGGGGAGGTGAAGTAAGTGCAAATTTTGGCTAACCACACAGCACAGACAGTAAAACCCCAGCAACTCTGCTCATATACAATGACGCCGTTCCACAGGACACAATCCTCACTAAACTGACCCTCACAAGGACAATAACCGGCTCTTTGCTCCTCAAAACTAGATTGTTTAAAAAAAGAACCCAGACCCAGTTCATTTGTAAGTATTTTCTGGCCATTCTCCTTGGGAACCCCAATTTCTGCACTGTAGAAGAGGAACGTTTCAGTGATATGGGCTCTTTTGTTTGTGTCGTAGGAAAAATAGCAGCTCATTTAAAACCTGTCTGCTGAGACCAAATCACAAGCTCTAAACTGGTAGTCTGTGGACCCAGGAATCTTGAACTCTAACAAAGAAAATTATAGCAAAGTAGAAGGATCCAGAGGGTCCTAGAAACCTACAAGTAGAACATTATGATAGGCAGATTTGGGCCCAGGGGTCCCACTCAAAGTAAGGCATCAGCCAAGGACAATACAGGTGGTAAACTTTAAACCCCTACCCAGATCTAGCCAATGGGCAGAACATTCTCCACAGTAGAGTGGAGAGTGGGATATGACTTTCTCACGTACTCTGGTGCCTCACCTTTGACCATGTCCCCTGGAGGGGGAGACCTGGTGGCACTCAGAGGAAGGACAGCAGGTTACCAAGAAGAGACTTGATACCCTATGAGCATATACAGGGGGAGGTAATCCCCCTCAGGAACAGTCATAGGGGAGGGGAATAAGGGGAAAAGAGGAGGGAGGATACAAGGGATGGGATAACCATTGAGATGTAACATGAATAAATTAATAAAAAAATGCTAAAATAAATAAATAAATAAATTGAAAAAAAGAAAGATGAGCATTTTTGTTCTATGGATCTGAAAGGTACATTACCTGCTCCTTGTTTGATGACAGGAGCGGACGGAGGTGGCGGCTTCTTGGGTCTCTGAAAAAAAAAAACAATCAAAATTATACATGAGGCTGTTGGCAAGCTGTAGCATTACAGACGGACCACAGACATTGTTTTTGTATGTGCAGTGTGGACAATTTAGAGAACCTCTCCAAAAAAAATTAAGCAAGTCTCTCTCTCTCTTGGGACTCCAGTTTTCTTTTGGCACCTCTAAATAAACACTGAAGCAAACTCGATCGGCAAAACAAAACTCGACCAACAAATGAAACGCCATTCCCCCTTTTCTAAATTTACAACAGCCTTCTGGAAAAGCTCAGCTCAGCAAAAAGGGCCTGAAACCAACAAGCACAATGGTGCCCCTTCGCTGAAACCACATTTACAATTAAGATGTAATCGGCTGAATCACAAGTGGTTCAATAAGTGTCACAGGGAAGACTCAAAATCAGACCTGGTAGGATGTGGAGAACCTTCAACTAGATGCAGACCAATGTGCAACCTGGCAAGCTCTCCTTTTTTTGCCTCTTTCTACGCTGAGGCTAAAAGGTCATCTGTGAGATCTCCTACATAGCAGTGATCTACCTTACGACACGTGATAAACTGGAATGGACGTGGGCTTTGTCAAACAGGCCTACTATTTCTTTTTCTACTCCACATTGTTGCTCTATAGGTGGTAGAAGTAGCAGTGTAATCATTCCTGAATCAGTTTCAGAGTTTGTATGCTTTTCCTTGTTACCCAGGATTGACTGGAGGAAGGGATATGAGTGAAGCTGAACTCGCCAAAATCTTCAGTGGTCAGAGAACACAGGCAGGAACCATTTTGTACTGTGATGCTAAGGGCAAGGGGAAAACCATCCAGTGTGATGGCTCTATGAGAGGATGGGAATGGAGAGGGTTGGGGTGTATGCTTCAGAGCACTGCTGATATTCCTTACCCACTCAGGCACTATACATTTGTGCATCTAAGAAAACTACATAGAATACCTTCTCGTTTCCAAAAATGTATTAGTGGGACTTTACCACAGGGACCACAAGGGGCCCAGCTCCCACTCTGACTTACCTTTCTGTGACACAGCACTAGACCATAGAAAGAATTTGTTTTGAATAAAATCCTGAGACTACTAGACACACAGGGAACTTTTTATCTTGGGGGAAGGTGGTGGCATCATAACCTACGGGTTCTGGATTCAGTAACTTTTCAGCCTGATTCTTCATTAGCTGGCAATTCCAACAAATTACTCTGAGTAGAGGCTATAGCATGGCGGGTAAGGGAAAGGGTTCTGAAAGCTGAAGATCAGCATAAATCTCTTTTGTTAGCCAAGGTCTCACCTAGCTCTTCTTTCTCATCAATAAATGGCCATTACCATTATCTTCCTTGTGGGAGGAGGTAGTTTTGCAAGAAGAGTTAGTAATCTTTGACTTGGGTAACTCCTGTGGCAACTCTATGAGGAAGTGATATCAATATGCCCATGCTGCTGTTGAAATAATTGAGAGAGAGAAAGGCATTTCTCAAGGTCACTGAGCTATTAAATGGGCTAGCGGGGACTGGAAGTAAAGCCCAGGGATCCACGCCACATTCTTAACCACTGTGACGGGCCAGTGCTGGAGAATAGCCATGAGGCAGGCATCACAGCGCGCGCACACACACACACACACACACACACGGAATTCCTCAAGCACAAGCAACTGTGTAGTAGTTAGATTGGAAGGAGGACATAGTTGTCACATTGCAGCGACAGGATGAGCTCACTTCTGCTGTAACACAGAAAAGTAGAAAGACCGGCAAGAAGTATGGTTACAGTGGTGATCTCTGAGCTGCAGGACTGTGTGTGTATGCACCCTGCTGTGTTTCCTCCTCAATGTTTCCCTGTACTGCATGTCTACGTGCAGACAAACATACTTTAGTATGAAAGCAGGCTGGTCTCAGGGCCTCCTTCCCTTGAATACAAGCCTTGCACTGAGTGGGTTTGTTTGTGGCTCAAGGTCTCCCAATATTATATTCCCTTTGTCAGCTTTTTCCAGCTCCCTGTTAACTCTGTCCTTTTCCTTCCTTTTCTGTCTTGGTACTGACTAGTTTGGGAAGAGATGTGTGTTTACCTAATGATTTTATTGCTGACACCTTGCTATTTATCCTTCCTTTACCTCGGGAGGGATCAGAGTTACTGCTTATTCATGAAACTGACAACACCTTATAGTCTAATTCTTACCAGCTGAGTCCCAACAATGGGATGTCTTTCTCACCCCTTTCTGGTTTTAAATATTCTTTTAACTTTTAAAAAACATTTTTAATTTATTGTGTGTATATTGTAATGTACCCACGCATGGCACAGCATGTGTTTAAAGGTCAGAGGCCAGCTTGTGTGAGTTGTTTCTCTCCCTCTACTCTGTGGGTTCTGGAGATCAAACTCAAGCTGTCAGGCTCCAAAGCAAGCACTTCTACTGGCTGAGGCATCTCTCAGGCCCTAGCTTAAAATATTCTATATTCAATCTCACATCAGCCTCCCTAGTAGAAGCTGTTACCCCAGAGACCTTGCCTCAAAATAATGGGGAAAAAGAAAAAGACAATTACAAAGTATCACATTTCCTGTGATTACTGGGCAACGTAAACAAAACAAAACAAAAAAAAAAACCTCTTATGCTGTGTAAGGCTTGGCATGTAGTAGATACATAAATGTGACATGGAAGAAAAAGAGGAGAGAAGGGAGGTTGAGAGAGAGGATGGAAATGTTGTAATAACACAGACTGTGGGAAAAGTGGTCCCAATAAGTATACATGAGTATGGCAATGGGAGGAGGTAGGAGTATACATTTATGATGAGTGGCTTGGCCACTGCAGAGGTGATTAGGACACAAGCTTAAAAGGAAGGGATAGTTTGCTAGCTGTGCTCTCTCTGTCCCTTATATACCACAATGGCCAGGCACTGGCCAGCAGAGGGAGTTTACACTCTTCCCTCATTTTTGGACTGACTCCACTTCCTCCGGTCTCACTAAATTTAACAGATTATAATTACAATAATTCTCCCTTCCCTTTCCTCCCTCCAAACCTTCCCATATACCTCTCCTTGCTCTCTTTCAGGACCTAAATAGTTCTAGACCACCTCCTCAAAAACTGAAGTACCACACACGGGTCTATGTTTATATTTTAATATAACAAAATGGGTGATGAGAACTGAAAAGGCAGACCAGCAAATCTCTAAAAAAATATGATGATGATGATGATGATGATGATGATGATGATGATGACGACGACAATGATAGAAACATGGAAGTTGATGATTCTCAAAGAAATAGAGATGAGCAGACACAGAGTTGATTTTCCTCAAAATGCTCAACTGCGGCTGGATAACAGAAATGGGACTAAGAAGCCACCGGGTTGAGCAGTAAGGCCAGGTATCATCTGTGGAATTTAACAGCTACATACTAACTAGCCTCCTTCAACTCAGGTAAGGATTTGAAGTCCTGTATTTTTAGAGTCAGTTGTTCCATTTTTTTCTTATTCCTTTCTCCATGGTAAAACTACAAAATGCCAGCTCCAAACTCGGGTGGATTGATTATTTATTTATTTATTTATTTATTTTTGGTTTTCCTTTTTTTCCCTCTTTTTTTTATTAATTTATTCTTGTTACATCTCAATGGTTATCCCATCCCTTGTATCCTCCCATTCTTCCCTCCCTCCCATTTTCCCCTTATTCCCCTCCCCTATGACTGTTCCTGAGGGGGACTTCCTCCCCCTATATATGTTCATAGGGTATCAAGTCTCTTCTTGGTAACCTGCTTTCCTTCCTCTGAGTGCCACCAGGTCTCCCTTGGGTGGATTTAAGCACCCAATTTATAGGTAAAAGCTGAAAACAAAGCAGTGGATGTTGGGGCCATATGATATAGGAGGAATCCCTTCTGTAGTAGAGAAGATGATGCTCAGAGGGACTGTGGCAACCAGCTGGTAGTTAGGGGGCCTAAAAGCCTTACTGCTCGTTGTCCAGGCATTGGCAATTTATTTTTCTTTTTAAAAAAGATTTATTTACTTTTTATTATGTATAGTGTTCTGCCTACACATACACCTGCAGGCCAGAAGAGGGCATCAGATCAGATCACACTATAGATGGTTATGAGCCACCATATGGTTGCTAGGAACTGAACTCAGGACCTCTGGAGGAGCAGTCAGTTCTCTTAACCTCTGAGCCATCTCTCCAGGCCCTGAGAATTTGTTTTTCAAAAGACCAACAAGAAAATGCTTGTAAAAGCAACAAAATCCAGCGGAGTCAACATTTCCTGATTTCTAGTGGAGTCCAAAGCCTTCCACGGTCTCATGTACTTAGGGCACATATATCTAAGTGTGTTGTATGGTCACCTTTGCCTGCACATGGAGTTGTTGGCTCAAATGAAAACAACCTGTCCTCCTTCAAAGGACAACTCAGCTATGTTTGATTATTACCATTACAGTACCAGGAAGGAAACATGTATGAATGTTCCAGAGTATGGAGAGCAGGAAGGCAAACTGCTTCCTGATGAAGGATTTCAGAACTGACTCTGCCTCTTATTTGACAAGATTTGCCTGTTGCTAACCCAAGGAACTCGTCATCTGGCTCAATTGCTTTTCCTGGCTGGAACTATAATCTGGGGCTTTGCTTTATGAGCCAGTTTGCAGTCATCTCCCCACCAACTGCTGAGATATACTTTTTTAAAAAACCCGAGGACATACCTTGATGGTTGATTACATATAAGGAAATGGTCTACCCTGTTTGACCTTGCAGCAATAGAAAACCTAAATCTGAGTGATTTACAGATAAAAGAGGCTTGGGTTCTTCATTTTGAAAGTCCAAGAATGTGGTATTAGCTTCTTATAATGAGGGTTTTATACTAAGTCAAGTCATGGCAGAAAACGGGAGGGGGCTGCAACTACAAGTAGAAATGGCACACATAGAAGAGAACCCAAAGCATGGTGCCAGGACTGCAACTTGCTTTCGTGAGAACTAATTCAATCTTAAGAAAACTAACCAGGTCTCTTTAAGAATATATTAATGTGGAGAACTGGGAGAAGTGGAGGGAGGGAAAACTGGTTGGGATGTAATAGATGAAAGAACTTTAAACAAAAAAGAATATATTAGTCAATTCATGAAGGCAATACCCCATTACCTATCTCTTTTGTTTGGGGTAGCAGGACTTGAACACTTTGTACATGCTAAGCAAGTACTCTACTACTGAACTACAGTTCCAGTCCCTAAGCACCCCTTAAGGATCCAGTTTCGGCACTGTTACAACAGGCTACCAAGCTCCAGCATGAGTTGGATGAGTTCAGTGTAGCTGGCATTTGCTGCTTTATGAGATTCTTTTTCTCTCTTCCACCCTTCTCTACCCCTTTACTTCAATTCTTTCAATCCCCTAATACTAGATAGGAGAGAAAAAAAGGATAGAGAGGAAAAGGGGGGTCTCATTTTCATTAGACTACTTCCTGCTGATTAGGGTATCAAGTACCTTGGGGCAAGTTTGATCTTCATCATCAGGACATCTAATTTCTTCTTCTTGTTTCTTTGCACATGACTACTTGACAAACACCAACCAGCAACCAGCCCACAGCAGCCACCCCGCCTCTCAGGGCTGTAGCTTTTATATACCCTCTGAAAAGTTTCCAGAATTCCAAATGCCACACACTTGCAGAAACTATCTGCGACTAACAAAACCACACCCCTGCTAGAGCGTGAGGGAAAAAAATAGTCAACTGCTGTGAAACAGCCTCATATCTCCACACCTGGGATTAAAGCGAAAACATATTCCTATAACATTTCTGTGGTTTTTTTTTTTATAGAAACCAAAATTACACAATTCTCACTACAGCTCAGTCCTGTTTGAATTCTATCACAGCATCTGGACTTGGTTAGGGGAACAGGTAAGCAGATCATAGCTAAGATTTTTAGCAAACCTTGGGCCTTAAGGGAGGGGGAATAGGGTGAAAGTGGGAGGGAGGGAGGAATGGGAGGATACAAGTGATGGGATAACAATTTTGTTGTAATCTGAATAAATTAATAAAATTAAAATTGAAAATTAAAAAAGAAAAAGAAAACATCACAATGCATCAGGCTAAGCTCACAGACTGGAGCATACACAAATGGACTTTTCCAGACCAAGGCACCCAGCACAGTTCTAGAGGAACATGGAGGCTCTGCCCTGCCATCACTCTACTATCATGTCTAGAGAAACATGGAGGCTCTGCCCTGCCATCACTCTACCATCATGTCTAGAGGACTCACTGCACTTTGAAAACGTGGAGTTGGGACAATGACCTGAATAGCAATAATATCTATAACTACTCTTCTGTATCTTCCAGAGTCCAAGCAACTATCTTCCCTGTCACCGGCACAGGAGGTCCCAAGGAACCATTATGTAACCTGTTCTTGGGAGAATCTCTTGTTGGTTTCCTACCTCACTCTTTGACCTCATGGTATGCATCTGTAGTCTCCCTTTTGGCTGGGTCAATCCAAATGGGTGGCCTATTAGGTGGTCATCTAGGTGCTGGAATAGAGCTTCCTTCTAATTGGCTGCCTCAGCTTACCCTTTCATTCCATCCGGTATACACTGCAAGTCACAGCTTAATTATGTGTCCAGATCCCATGTCCAATGGAAGGACCGGGGCATCCCTTTGTCTAGGAAGTAGAATGTGGTAGGAGCCCAGCTTCATGCGTCCCTCCCTCTGTTCTTCTTTATCTTTTATACTAGTACAAAAGGGAAACCAGGGAAGGAAGGGCAGAAGAAAAAGCAGGTACATTTGACACCACAAGACCAAAGGACAAAGAGATCCTATCTGCCAGTCTTATATCATATACACTATAGTCCAGATGAAGAAGAAGCTTGGGGGTGTTGGCTCAAAGAAGTTCCAACTGGACAATGGAAGATCAGCCCTACAAATAAAGATATGACAAATGAGATGTTGATCGTAGTCTGTAAGTACTTCTAGGGAAGGGAAGAAGTGATGCCATCTGGGTAACCTGGGGAAAAGTCCACTGAGGCTATAGCAATAGGCTAAATTTGAGTGACATAAACAGCTTGATAATCCCAATTCCTATATATATATATATATATATATATATATATATATATATATATATATATATATATATATAAAACTAAATATATAAGGTAGATATGTTATGAATGGATTATTTTTCTAAAACTGGTTATTTGGAGGTATATATTCATTTTTTTTGTAATTTGTTAGCTACATTTAGAACTTAGAAAAATTGTAGGGGATCTCTGAGGGCTAATGGACATGCCTAGTAATGAAAAAATATTGGCTAAGAACAAATTTACAAACTAGGTTGTCATTTGATGGCAGCTCCTAAGAACTGGGTAAAGAGAAAGTAGTCAGGATTAATGCTGTAAAACTCATCTGTGGTGGGTTAAGCCTCATGGAAATCCCTATTGTATAAAAGTTTGAATTTGCCAAGTTGCCTGACCTAGAACAAATTTATGAGCTATAACTGAGGGAGTGGGAAACCAAAGGATCGTATGACAGTGTGTCTGGAGGCTGGTATGAAAAGGAGAAGGATCTGGTCGGTGGTTATTTTTAAAGAGCATTCATTCATCCATCCATCCATCCATCCATCCATCCATCCATTCATTCATATTCTCTCTCTCTCTCTCTCTCTCTCTCTCTCTCTCTCTCTCTCTCTCTCTCTCTCTCTCTCTCACGCACACGCACACACACACACACACACACACACACACACACACACACACACACAAACACACACACACACAAACACACACCCCTGTGCACTCACATGGAGGTCAGAAATGGACATTAGGTGTCTGCTGGCATCACTCTCCACCTATCTCTCTGAGGTGAGGTGGAGCATCATGTTTCCTTGGCTAGGTTGGAAGGCAGCAAACACTGGAGACCCTCTTATCTTTGTCCCCCTCAGAGTTGGAGTTATATGCATGTAAAGGATTCGTGGCTTGGTTTTGTTTGTTTGAGGCAGGGTTTTGTGTATCCTAGACTGAATTCAAACTCAATATCTAGCCACAGATGAACTTCGGATCCTCCTGCCTCTACATCCTGAGCACTGGGATTAAGGTGTGCAGCACCATACCCAGACTAAGCAGTGTTGAGGATCAAGCCTAGAATTCTGTATTCCTAACAAGCACTCTGCCAATTCAACTGCAATCCCAGACCCTGGTCAGTGCTGGATATGGAGAAAACAGGCTCTTAAAGCCAACAATACAGTGTTGAAGCCAATAGTATAACTCTTGCGGTGACTGTCTGGGTTTAGCTGAACTCAACATATGGCTCCCTTGGCAAACCTTCGCTTTCCATGTGTGATGAGGACCTCAAACCATACCTGCCAAGCTCTTTCTAAGAGGAGCTAATGCCTCTCACGTGATCTTTGCCTTTCCAGATAAATCTGGATCTTTTTTTTTTAAAGTGGAACCTGCGTCTTAAAAAATTAGACCCACAGTGTGTATTTGGGGGTGGGGTGCAAATGACCAGGGCAGGCAGACTCTTCTCTTTGAGACTGGCTGACACGTCTCAATTCCTGTTGCAATTAGTAAGCTACCTATGTAAGTCTGGGAGTAGGCAAAGTGAGGTTGAGTTGCAGTGGCGGAAACAGACATCTTCAGAGCAGGTTTCTAAGTCCCTGTGACTGAGTGGCAAATGTACCACTGTGGTATATTCAGTAGGAAAAACCCTAGGAGAGCCTTAGAGGTGTTCATTTGTGACATGGCACCAACTCCAAAGTACCCATTCAGGGGCCATACACTAGCATGGCCATGCAGCGTCCAGTGATCTGCTTGTTTCTCTTAGAAGAGAAACAGCCTGAGACATTCCTGAACTACCACCCTTCAAAAACACTATCTATCTAAAGACTTACCCTAATCTTTATCTCTTTTGATGACATCAAGGCACTGTTCCTGCTAGTCTAGAGAACAGTCCTAGTTCCCTGTTACACTTCACTGACAATGACAGCATATGCACCTCGCTTCATTAGAGCTCTCAGAATATTCCATTCGGATGCTCAATTGTACTGTCAAGGCTCAAAATAAACAGCAATTGAATCTAGCTTCTCTCATAAATAGCTTACATAATTGCTTTAAAATATGCACCACGAGATCAATGAGCGAGAATACCTTGAGGAAAAGCCACAGAATGCTTGTCACAATGAAGAGAGACTCCGCTGAGTGTTCTCAGGGAGAAAAGTCCACCAGAAATTGCAAAAGGCCTGATGGTGACTCTCCTGAGTCCACGTCCTGGCAGAAAATATGCCAGACTCAAAATCATGCCCAGGTGATGCCTACTGAGTCAAGAAGCCTGCTGTGGAAGAAATGTCATCTGCTTCTATCTATCTTGATCATTGCCGACTGTCCTCTTTTTTGGGTGAATGACTGCAACCTCAGTCACTGGCAAGACAAGATGACATCTGCTGAAACTGGTGGGAGAATGTTTCAGACACCGTCATCCACATGACATCTTCATGTTAATGATTCTAATCATCTTTATACTGTCAGCTCAGCAAAGGGCAGTTCCCAGCTCTACCTCACTGTCACCAACTCACTGACAGTCTAGTTACAGCAATAAAGGCTGGCATAGCAATGGATGCAAAGCTAGCTCACTGGTTTTATAGGCCAGTGGGGTTGAAAAAGGATGCTCTACTTTGAAATTTCAATAATCTAAATGTCACATTAGGCAACCACTTTTCAGCATGAGTTTATGTGACAGGAATGACTATTGTATCCCTAAATTTGAGTTTTCTGCTTCATAAGGATGAAGTTTTAAAAAGGGATGATGGGGGCTGGAGAGATGGTTCAGTGGTTAAGAGCACTGTCTGCTCTTCCAAAGGACCTGGGTTCAATTCCCAGAACCCATATGCCATCTCACAACTGTCTGTAACTCCAGTTCGAAGGCATCTGACACCTACATACCAATGCACATAAAATAAAACTAAATAAAAATTATTTTTAAAAAAGAGATGATGGCTGCTTGTCTAGGGCTGCGGAGATGTCCATGGGGCTCTACAAAATATGCATGCCCCCATGTCCCCTCAGTACTAACAACTTCACTCTCCTGTAACAACGAGCTTCTAGAATGTACCCTATAGATAGAGTCTGTCGAGCATGAGTGAATTCATGACCCCAGCAAAATAAGTCCAGGAACTGAAAGTCAGAGGACCACAACAGAGCCAACTGAGTTTGCCCATTCATTAGAAAGAATGGTCTTGTGTTTACCTTAGTCTTCAAAATCATGTTCCTGTCACGCTAAAAATGACAACAGTGTAAAGGAAAGCATATATTGATTACCTCAATTTAGTAATTCCATAATGGAAAATACACACAGTAACCTCTTGGAATCTGTGGTTGATTGGTTACATGATTACCCTTTGGACACCAAAACCCATTGATATTATGATCATGTCCCTTATATTGTTGTATACTGCTTGTACATGACCTAAGTTCCTCTTCCTGTTTACCAAAAAGTCACCTTTATATTACTTATAAGTAGCTGTCACACTGTTTTGTTAGGGAAAAATTTTTAAGTACGTATATGTTCAGCAAGACACATTTAAAAAACTTGAGTCCATAGTTGGTTCAGCTATGGATGTGGAGTCTGTGGATCCTTCAAAATACCATGTTATGTGGTAAATACTTGCAGTTTGATCTTTTATCTTTTCTTCAGAGCAAATCATACTGCCTCAGTCAGAACTAATGAAATAACAAAACCTAGAGGAGTGGCCAAAGGAGGAAAATCACAGCAAGGGACTTTCTAGACTCACAAAGTTCAGTGAAGAAGGGTACTAAAAGCCACGTGGATGGCCCCTTGTTCTACTCACTCAGCCCAGTCACAATGAGGGCCCTTCAGAAAGCTTGAAGGCCAGCCTTCCTGCCCAGCCTCGAGTCAACAAGAACAGCCACTGTATATTTCATTTCTATTTATCTACCATGATGGCCAGCCCAGGGAAAAGCTTCCAAAATACTGAGAGAATGACTGAAAAATCAAACACACTTGCCAGGCAGTAAATCCTGGAAAAAAATATGAGAAATAGAATGGAGATTGTGATTCTTTGCTTGGTTATATCACTGAATATCTTTTTAGAGGCTCTTCATCAAAATTCTTAGTTTCATTTGGATTCCCAGGGAAATTAACCAGGGTATCAAGATAGTGAGTTGATTTGGTCAGCTGAGGCAAAAAGAACCAGAGTTAGTATTATAGCATTACTTCATAGTTGTGGCTAGAGTTTTTCCCCACCCTTGTAAGTGGTAATTATACCAAGTAGAATGGTTACTAATTACAGGACAATTTACCCACTACTAGACACACTTTGAGACATCTCCCTTCGATCATCAATTGAGTCTGAAGGCCAAGGCCGTACTTTTAAAGCACTTTAATTCCTTGCTTTCTTGGACTCTTTATGTGACAAATGTTATGTTCTATACCTGTTCACCTCTCTTGATATTTGCACCAGAGGTCTGGAGAGTCTAAATTCTGCCTCTTCAGGTTTTTTGGAACCTTGATGTTGAAAGAGTGATCAATAGACCAGCAGGGTCAACATCACCTGGGAATTTGTTAGAGATGCTAAAGCAATATAGCTTTTTAAATAAGCACACCCATTCCTCGAAAAAGCATACACAGCATTAAGTGGTGGCTTGACAATCTACTAGCACTGTAGCTATCCTTCTTGTATATTGGCTCAGGAATGATGATGTATCAAAGTCAATGTGATGGCTTATACTGTTGTCTTGATAAGACCTATAATCACGTTGGAGATCCATCTCTGGGCATGTGTATTAGGGAATTTCCTTCTGGTTCCTGGCTTGAGATATAATATGACAGCTCTCTGAAGCTTCTCTTGCCATGATTTCTCTACTATGGTTGACTGTAATCTCCAACTGTGAGCTAAGATTAAACCCTTTCTCTCATAAGTTATACTTGTCAAATACTTTGTTGCAACAACTGAAAAAGTAAATAATACAGTCAGGTTTAGATTAGTCCAAGAACAGAGCCCTCCCTGGGCCCAAAGAGGCCACAGGCCAGAAAAGGTTGACAGAAGTCAGGCAAATGCTTCACAAGTATAAATGTACACTTAAGTATATGTATCTACATATGCAAATATAGTATATAGTATATAGCTAGCAAGCTGTGTTCTCCATTTTTAGTCTCAAAATGTAATTTTCAGCAACTTTGAATATTGGCTGCTTCTGTACCCCAAGGGACTAGGCTATGCAAAACATGAGGTGTCTTCTTACTATGTAGAATACCCAGGGTTCTTACAGGTTTCCTGGGAATTCCAATGTGTCAGGTACTGCACTAAGTGCTCTATATACATTAAACTCTGGGTAAGTCTCACCAGCTGGTGTATGTATTGTATAATGGGCTTATTCTATGGCAGCCAGAGGCTCAGAACCCAAGTCCATTAAACATTCAAATGTCAGTGCTCTTTTTGTTTTATACCTTCCAAGTCTCATCATGGAAGCCACAATTCTTACAGAATGGGATTTACTGAGATCCAATCGAGGAAGACTTACATTCCCTTCCTTATCAAAGTCCGGTGGAAGTAACTTCACGAAGTTATCAGGGAACACTCCTCTTCTGCCATTGAGCTCTCCTTCCCACCAGCCTACATCGATGCAGTCCTAGAAACAGCAGAAGAGAAAGTAAGAACTGGGGCAGAATGGTGTCCTATCCTGTTGTGGGAGAATAAAAGCTCTTTCCTTTTTTTCCCTTTTCTTTGTGGTGCTAGGGGTTCCACCCAGAGACATATATGTACTAAGCAAATGTTCTACCTTTCAGTTACATGCCCAGTCCAAGGAACCCATTCCTTCAGGGTGCTATCAATGTGACAATTTACTAATATAGCATGGAGTTCAAGGTCAGAAGGGATAATACATGGTACCCACTGAGATTCAAAGCTCAGTTGGAATTTTATTTTTATTTTTATTTTATAATTTATTCTTGTTACATCTCAATGGTTATCCCATACTTTGTATCCTCCCATTCTTCCCTCCCTCCCATTTTCCCCTTATTCCCCTCCTCTATGACTGTGACTGAGGGAGATTACCTCCCCCTCTATACTCATAGGGTATCAAGTCTCTTCTCGGTAACCTGCTGTCCTTCCTCTGAGTGCCACCAGGTCTCCCCGTCCAGGGGACATGGTCAAATGTGAGGCACCAGAGTACGTGAGAAAGTCATATCCCACTCTCCACTCTACTGTGGAGAATGTTCTGACCATTGGCTGGATCTGGGTAGGGGTTTAACGTTTACCGCCTGTATTGTCTTTGGCTGGTGCCTTAGTTTGAGTGGGACCCCTGGGCCCAAATCTGCCTATCATAATGTTCTACTTGTAGGTGTCTAGGACCCTCTGGATCCTTCTACTTTGCCATTCTCCCATGCTTCTCTCATCTAGCCAAAACATGGAAACAGCCTAAGTGTCCATCAGTAGAAGAATGGATAAAGAAACTGTGGTACATATACACTATGGAATACTATTCGGCTACTAAAAACAAGAATTCCCGAAATTTGTGGATAAATGGATTGAGCTAGAAATGATCATAATGAGTGAGTTAACCCAGAAGCAGAAAGACTCAAATGGTATATACTCACTTATATCTGCATATTAACCCAAGGGGCATGTCCCACGAAAGCCTTCACTTACCAGGAAACTGGGACAGAGGGGAGGACATCCTATTGGGACTTAGTTGGAATTTTAGATTCTCTGAATCTAGTTCTTTGTTTGTTTGTTTTAGCTTCATTTCATTTGGTTGCTTTTTTTATATATAGTTTTGCTTTGTTTGTTTTTTGAGACTAGAACTTATGTATCTCAGACTGGTCTTGAACTATGGATCCTTCTGCTTCTACTTCAGGAGTGCCAGGATGTCAGGTGTGTGTAAACCCCTATGCCTAGCTTCAAGTTATCTTTTTTATTTCCTCAAAGATGAGAAAATGTGTATTTTTCCATTTAATTCTAATGAAACAACAGTGTTTCATTAATTGCAAAGGTGGCTTAGAAAGTACCACATGCACAAACATCCTCTTTGAAAAAATGCTATAATGCTCATCAAACTTAAAAAGGGCTTTGTGACAGCCAGCCATGAATAATAATAATAAGAAAAAGTCTCATTTTACTAGAGTTCATTAACACGTAGGTCTCCTTCACCTTCTTTTGATATCAACAGGGCACAGATGTGTGTGTCCATAATGTAGTCCCCATAAGCTAGTCCATTCATTTAGATTTCTTTGACTATTTTCTATTCTATCCACCCATCGAATTCTTCTTGAGTAGCTACTTTGTGTTGTACATGGAGCCAGTGGCTGTGTAGAGGGCACTGAGCAAGGCTTGCAAGAGTTTCACCTTTTCCAGGCTTCCACCCTGAACTCTTTGGGCACTCAGCATCAGGCCACAGGACCCCTCCCCAGTTTTTCCTCTTTGTAAATCATTGGAAGTAAACTCCTCAAGGTCCTCTGAGTCTAAAACCAATTCTATGATTAAAATCAAGACTCAGCCTATGGCAAAGCTCCTCTATTACTTTCCAGTGGCTGCACAGGACTGCACAGTATACACAGTAGTGTCAAGTAAGTAGGAAACCCTTGAGCTAAATAAAATAAAACTGAAAACATCTACCTGAAACTTAAATGAGTAAACATTTTTAAGAAAGTGCTGGCAACACAGACTTTTAAAAGTTATACTCGAAGTAAGATGATGGTCAAGAATGAGAAGGGATTATGCTCAGGGTTGTGGAGAGACCCCATCGCTCCTTAACACAGGGATAGAGATGAGAATAGGAAGATTCAAGCACCAGATGTTGAATTGGAAGGCCATGGATTTGTAGTTCACTTGTGTCTTGCTAGATCAGACATTCCAACAAGGTGAGCTACACATCATCTTTTCTCACTTTTATGCTCCTCAGCCCCTTGCACAATACCCCGCATGATGAATGTGCACATGGATGAAGTCTAACTCTGATATCTGTAATCTCTTGCAGTTCTATATTTAGATTATGCACACAATATGGCCTAACCGCACTACAGGTGAAATGCCCTTCCTCTCCCCCTGTGATACTGGTGACCTGGGAAAACTCTCCCTTTAGAAGAGAATGTAGACTTTAGAGACCACTCTTTGGTTATATGCTGAAAAATCGAGACCTAACCAACACCATCGATCACATACACAAGAAGCGCCAAGTTCAGATTTGCCCAAAGCAAAACAAGGGTTCAAAAGACTTCCAACAAGAGAGAATGCTGATCTTTTTGGGAAATTACAATTAATCCAGGTGAATAGTTTGGTCCTTCCCCTTGTTATGTCACTCTCTAAACAATCTAGCATCAATCCCCAAAGAAGGGATGATGGTAGCACAACTTGATGGCTTCTGAGGTCATTATAAATGTCATAAGTGACACTAGAAAAACTTCCAAAGGAAGTAAAAGAATGGAATCAATCCTTAGAAATTAAGTGCTTCAATCTAGAAGATTCTGCTTTTAAGATTTTCCCATCCTCTCTTTCTGCACGTATCCTTCATAACTTCAAAACCCAACTTAAAATGCACCTTCAGGATGGCCAGTAACATGAATAGCTACTTTTTCCCAACACTCCATTCTGTGTTAATTCATACTTCCCCATACTCAATTCAACTGATATTAAGTGCAAAAACACAGTGAAGTTCTGTAGGTACTATAGATTAAACTTGCAGTCTCATGATAGCTACTCCCAGATCCTAGAGATGGATGTGGAAGACAGACATGCAGTATCCCACAGTATCATTGGGAAATAGTTCTTAACCATATGCTCTGGCATGAAAATCACCTCAAATCTTCATATGTGAGAAGGGGTTGCTATGTGAGGACTGGGCCTTTTCATTCATTTGGCTCATCTGATACTGAACTGTATCCATCAAACACATGGATATATTGTTCAGTGCTACATTCCTTTCAAACTTTCTAAATGGCACAAAACCATTTTTCACTTTAGTTTTAATCAAACAGTACCCCAACCATCATTTTATCTCTTAGGTGATTAAAAAAAAGCATTAAGAATGATTTCAATATGCAAGAGCCTATCCAGAACCACTTGAGAACTGAAGCATCTTTACATGGGGAAAACAGTGCATAACAAGCACATATTCACCATGTCTCCCATCAGCAATAACTGGCTTCAGTGGGTTCCTAAGCTCTGCTCCTTAAGGAAAACACTAGCATATAATTATCATGTAATATAAAGCAAGGGCCAGAAAGCGCAAAGGATAGACATGATCTGTCTATTGCTCTGATGAGTATAAGAATAAACACAAGACCCATGGATGAGATCAGCAAAGGCACAAAAGAAAACTGCCAGGAGGCTGGCAACTAGGGAGAGCCAAGGAAGAAGGATACGGCAGAACAGAGGCCAGGCACTGGATCGGATATGCAGAGAGGGTTGGAGATTTACAGACAACCAAAGCATTTCCTCTAGCAATGAAGCAATAACTTACAAGAAACAAGGGAGAAAACTGATGGCAAAGTGACAAGTGAAAATAAGGCCTTTATAACACAAAGCAGACAAAAGAACTAGGTTTTTGAGGGTACTGATGAAGAGATAGTCATTAATATGAGGACTGCACTTCCAGAAGTATAAAGCAGCAGGGCATTCTATTTATTTGAGGACCTAAAATGTACAGGAGAAAGAGTAATTCAGGAATAGGAGAAAAGCATCACGTTCTCATGGGACTCTCAAGCTGGGAGCGCCATGGAAGAAGCAGACACAGTGAACCCAAAAATCAAGGAAATACTGTTCTACAGGTTTTGGATGGATTTAAAAACAAGCAGGGCCAAGAGAAGCTGGCAAGCTGGGGGGTGGGGGAGGGGGTGGGTAACGGGGCTGAGAAGTGAGACCATGAGAAGGTTAATGGCTAGATCATTGAGTATGAACAAAGGGTAGCAAAAGAGCAGGAAGCTGATGACAGCGGAGAACATCCAAGAACTGGAGCTGAGTGCACAGGCCAGTATCTATTGCAGTTATCTTAGGTCGGAGGCAAAGTGAGACCTAGTAGTAACAGGGATAGAATAGGGGAGTCTGGACTTCTAAGTCCAGAACATCTGCTGGGTGAAAGAGGTTATGTCCTTAAAGCAAGAACCTAGTGAAGTTAGGACTGAAGGTAGTAGCTGACCATTGAGGAAAGCGACAGTGGGAGCAAAATACTGTAATTTATTTCCAAACCTGAGGCACTATTAATAATGAAAACAGGCATAGACCAAGATGACAGCCACTCTAGTGGATTTTCAGAGTCTAATAAGGAGAGAAAGAGCAGCATAGGCCTGTGAATAAAGCAGATGGTGGAAATGAAATAAATAGCCGCCACTATCAAGTGTGTCCCACCTGTCACCTGCACGCATCCCAGTATAGCTATCAATGTAGTCCAATGAATTTGTATATGACAGTGCCATGTCACCATGTCAAAAGTTTGGACACACAGGAGAGATGAAAGCTTCTGGAAAAATGATGTTCAGTTATAAGCTCTACTGGCAGCAAAGAAGGGGCAAGGCAAACTGAAGCCTTAGGAAGACAATGAAAAGATATTCTATTTCTGAAAAAAATAATGTTCACTCTTCCATGATCAAACCCTCGACAAAATGTCAAAAATGGTTTGTCTATGTCTCACAGCTGGGCAGTTTATTCAGCAGAATAGGATATTATTCTTCATGAAATGCAAATGCTAAATTCTTTCTTTTTATAAGAACAACATATCTGAGTCTTGGGAATGCTACAGCCCAATGCTATGCTTTGAGTTAGCTGTTATCACAAATAAGGGAGACATGGTAGCACACAAATTTGCCATTCCATATTTTGTCTGGTATGTTTTAAAAATACGTTTGAGCTAAAATAGAATTCTATCGTTTTCCCTCTTCCCTTTCCTCTCTCCAGCCCCTCTCAGGTGTTTTAAATGGAACAGAGAGAAGAAGAGAAAAAAATAAGCCATGTGGTACAACTAGAACTCTCTAGATCTGTTTCTTGTCACACGAGAAGATCTTTGTAAAGCACAGTGCACTAATGGTTGGTGTAATCATTACTGGGATTGTATGAGCCGACCCAAATATCTAGGGGATAATATGGTCATAGACAAGGTCTTACATGGTCCAGGTGGTCCAAGTTAGCTTCAGACTCACTAGGTAGCTGAGAACGACCTCTTGATTTCCCTGCTTCAGCCTCCCAAGGGCTAGGATTACAAGTTTACAGGACATCACCTGATTCCTGATTCCATAGCTCTGTACGATAGGTAAGTGCTCTACCACCTGAGGTGCAATCCAAGCCCAAGGTCAATTACTTTGTGAAGCTCTACCCCTTACATCATTTCTGGGCACTGATATGTCACTCTTCTTCCCTTCCTCCCAGGATGAGCCAATTCTGGACCCTGGCAAGAGCTCATTCTTGGAAAGGAGACAAAGGGAAGCAAGCCAAGGCTCTAGGGTGTGTCTGAAGGAGGAGGCTTATACCCAGATTTCAATACCATGCCACGGCCTGTTCAGTCATGCCAGCATAGCCTCAGGGAACCTGGATGAAGCACTTTAGTATTCCACATCTCTATTGTGCCAGGGACCAGCTAAGAGCAACAGACACTCTGTTGCCATAGTGACACCCATCTGAGCAGGAAGTACAAGTGAGACTTGATATATCTACCTTGGGTTCATCACTTCAAACCTTGAAAAGAGAAAAATTTGCAACCTGGCTTGTAAATTGATTAAGAGAACATAACCTGATCACATATTGAGCTCCTTTGTCTAGAATGCAATGGGATTTAGTAGACAGTTGGTTCTCAAATCTGGCTGCACATTAAAATTATTTAGGAATTTAAGTGCCCAAGGCCTAGGACAAACCCCACATCATTTAAACCATAAATTGGATTAGGAGAATATAAGAAATCTGTACTTTACAAAAGCTCCTAGGAAATTCTAAAGGCAAGTTGGGAACTATCCTTCTTGTTAGGAGATATTTTAAAAAGCAATGTTAATTCAGATTTTAAAGTTCTGGGGTAAGTCTGAGATTTAGTATTTAATAGCCAGAACATGGAAACAGCCTAAGTGTCCCTCAATAGAAGAATGGATAAAGAAACTGTGGTACATATACACTATGGAATACTATTCAGCTATTAAAAACAAGGAATTCCCGAAATTTGTGGATAAATGGATTGAGCTAGAAATGATCATAATGAGTGAGTTAACCCAGAAGCAGAAAGACTCAAAGGGTATATACTCACTTATATCTGCATATTAGCCCAAGGGGCATGTCCCACGAAAGCCTTCACTTACCAGGAAACTGAGACAGAGGAGAGGACATTCTAGTGGGACTCTAGATGAGAGAATCATGGGAGAAGGGCAAAGTAGAAGGACCCAGAGGGTCCTAGAAGCCTACAAGTAGAACATTATGATAGGCAGATTTGGGCCCAGGGGTCCCGCTCAAACTAAGGCACCAGCCAAGGACAAACCTTAAGCCCCTACCCAGATCTAGCCAATGGACAGAACACTCCCCACAGTAGAGTGGAGAGTGGGATATGACTTTCTCACATACTCTGGTGCCTCACCTTTGACCATGTCCCCTGGACGGGGAGACCTGGTGGCAATCAGAGGAAGGACAGCAAGTTACCAAGAAGAGACTTGATACCCTATGAGCATATAGAGGGGGAGGTAATCCCCCTCAGGAATAGTCATAGGGGAGGGGAATAAGGGGAAATTGGAAGGGAGGGAAGAATGGGAGGATTCAAGGGATGGGATAACCATTGAGATGTAACAAGAGTAAATTAATAAAGGAGGAAAAAAAATAAAATAAAAAATAAATTTAAAAAAAAAAAAAAGAGTTTCCCAGATAGTTTGACTGCTGGTGCTTTGTGGACATACATTGAGTTTGCAAAATGGGTAACTTTTTTTTTTTTTAAGTAAGGGTCTGCCTTCACACCACAGCCACCAAAACCCAATAGAGTGCATGGGTTTTTGCTCTGGCTAAATTGATAAACAGATGGATGGTCTAAAATTTCTTTATACTGTTTTTCTTATGCCATTCAAATGTCATTTTGTTAAAATTTAAGTTTTTAATTTTTTCACTCTTTTACACATGAATACAATGAGTATACCATTCTAATGGTATTATGTATTTATACCATTTTGACCCACATCTTTCCTTCCAACTACTCTTGTGCCCCCAATCCCTCTCAAATTCATTATCTCTTCTTTTAAAAAATATTTTGAATTTATATATTCACTTTACATTCTGATTGTAGCCCCCTCCCTCCTCTCCTCCTGGACCCTCACTTCCACCCTTTTCTCTCTATTCTCCCTTCCCTTGTCCTCAGAAAAGGGGAGCCCACCCCCATCAACCCACCCTAACACATCAAGTCTTATCAGGACTGAGCTCCTCCTTACCCACTGGTCCAGGCAAGGCAGCCTGGTTAGGGTGAAGTGATGGAAAGCAGGCAACAGAGCCCATGTCATAGATAACACTCACTCAACTTACTAAGGGAGCCACATAAAGATCAAATTGCCCATCAGTTAAATATGTGATGGGGGCCTAGGTCCAATCCATGCATGCTCTTTGGTTGATCTCTGTAAGTTCCATGGGTTTATGCTGGTTCACTCTACTGGTCTTCTTGCCCCCTCTGGATCCTTCTATCCTTCCCTCCTACTCTTCCATAGGACTCCCCGAGCTTGGGCTTAATGTCTGGCTGTTGAGTCTCAGCAACTGATTTGATCAGCTGTTGGAGGGGGAGCTCTCAGAGAAAGGTCAAGTTAGGCTCCTGTCTGTAAACATAGCCCAGTATTGTGAAGGGTATCAGCGGTTGGCTCTCTCCTATGGGGTGAGTCTTAGGCTGGGTCAGGTATTGGTTGGTCATTCCCTCATTGTCTCTGCACATCTTGTAGGCAGGGTAAATTTTAGGTCAAAGGTTTTGTAGGTGAATTGGTGTTCCTTTCCTACCACTATAAGTCCTGCCTGGCTAGAAGGTGGTCTCCTAAGTCTCATATCCCCTGCTGCTAGAAGGCCCAGCTAGAGACATCCCCATATCCTCCCTGTAGCCTCCTTTGTTGTCGGTCTCCATCTTGTCTCAGTGATGCCCCCACCTTTGGCTCCCTTTTGTCTTCAGGCCCTAAAACTTCCCCTCCCTACTCTCCTCACATATAATCTCCCCCATATTTCCCTCCCCACACCCTCTCCTATCCAGTTCACTCTCTACTTCCTCTTCCACTGTCTATTCTATTTCCCCATCTGAGCTAGATTCAAGGAGGGCCTATCTTGGGCCCCAAGCATCTTTTGGGTATATATGTCCAGAAGTAGTATAGCTGGGTCTTGAGGTAGCACTATTTCCAATTTTCTGAGAAAACACTAGATTGATTTCCAAAGTGGTTGTACAAGTTTGCACTCCCACCAACAATGGAGGAGTGTTCCCCTTTCTCCACACCCTCGCCAGCATGTGGTGTCACTTGAGTTTTTGATCTTAGCCATTCTGATGGGTGTAAGATGGAATCCCAGAGTCATTTTGATTTGCATTTCCCTGATATTAAGGATGTTGAGCATTTCTTTAAGAGCTTCTGGGCCATTTGAGATTCTTCTGTTGAGAATTCTGTTTAGATTGGTACCCCATTTGTTTGAATTAATTTTGTATCTAGCCACTTTGCTAAAGGTGTTTATCAGCTCTATGGGTTCTCTGGTAGAATTTTGAGGGTCACTTATATATACTTTTATATCATCTGTGAATTGGGACTTGTTCCTTTCCGATTTGTAACCCCTTTATCTCCTTTAGTTTTCTTATTGCTCTAACTAGAACTTCAAGTACTATATTGAAGAGATATGGAGTGAGTGGGAAGCCTTGTCTTGTTCCTGATTCCAGTGGAATTGATGTAAATTTCTCTCCATTTAATTTTATGTTGGCTATTGGCCTTCTGTATATTGCCTTTATTATGTTTAGGTGTTGGCCTGTATCCCTGATCCCTCCAAGACTTATATTATGAAGGGGTGTTGGATTTTGTCAAAGTCTTTTTCTGCATCTAATGAGATATCATGTGATTTTTTCTTTCAGTTTATTTATATGGTGGATTACATTGATGGATTTTTCATATGTTGAACCATCCCTGCATCCCTGGGATGAAGCCTACATGATCATGGTGGATGATGTATTTGATGTGTTCTTAGATTTGGTTTGCAAGTATTTTATTGAGTATTTTTGTATCAATGTTCATAAAGGAACTTGGTAGGTGAAATTTGGTAGGTAAAATCTATCAAGAAACTTGTCCATTTCATTAAGGGTTTCCAATTTTTGGAATACAGGTTTTTGAAATTTAGACCTAATGATTCTTTGGATTTCCTCAGTGTCTGTCCTCCTTTTCATTTCTGAATTTGTTAATTTGGATACTCTCCCTCTACCTTTTAGTTAGTATGGCTAAGAGTTTGCCTATCTTGTTGATTTTTTTTTTCAAGAACCAGTTCGTGGTTTCATTGATTCTTTGTATTGTTCTCTTTGTTTCTAAGTTATTAATTTCAGCACTGAGTTTGATTATTTCCTGCTGTCTACTACTCTGGAGTATGTTTGCTTTCTTTTGTTCTATAGCTTTTAGATGTGCTTTTAAATTGCTAGTATGAGAATCCTCCAATTTCTTTATGAGAGCACTTAGTGCTATGAACTTTCTCTTAGCACTGCTTTCATTGTGTCCCATAAGTTTGGTTATTTTATGCCTTCATTTTCATTGAATTATAGAAAGTCTTAATTTCTTTATTTCTTCTCTGACACGGTGGTCATTGAGTAGAGAATTGTTCAGTTCCCATGAGTTTTTAGGCATCTCTTTCTTTAGGTTGGAGAAATTTTCTTCTATGATTTTGTTGAAAATATTTTCAGGGCCTTAAAACTGAAAATCTTCTCTTTTCTATTCCTATTATTCTTAGGTTTCATTTTTTCATAATATCCTTGATTTCTCGTATGTTTTGGGTCAGGATTTTTTTGGGGGAATTTAACATATTCTTTGACAGATGTATTGATTTCTTCAATTGCATCTTCTATTCCTGAGATTCTCTCTACATCTGTTATATTCTGTTGATGATGCTTACCTCTGTAGTTCCTGTTTTCTTCCCTATGTTTTCTATCTCCAGGATTTCCTCAGTTTGTGTTTTCTTTGTTGTTTCTTTTTCCATTTTCAAGTCTTAAACTGTTATCTTCTCCCCCCCCCCCGTACTTCTTTAAGTGACTTATTTGTTTCCTTTTAACTGCCTCTATAATCTTCAAAAGCACGGTTTTAAGGTCACTTTCTTGTGTTTCATCTGTGTGAGGGTATCCAGGGCTGCTTGCCATGGGATAACGGGGTCTCAAGGTCCCATCTTGCTCTGGCTTTTGTGATTGTGTGCTTACACTGGCCTTTGGCCATCTGGTTGTCTCTGGGGTTGGCTGTTTGTTCCTGGTACTAGGTATATTTCTTGAGGGTATGGGAAGAGCCCTGGGTGAGAGGCTAGATGTTCCTGGATGTACCAGCCCTCCTCAGGCTGGTAGGTATGGTTGCGGACTGGCTGATGGATCTTCAGGAATATCCTACTGTTCTCCTCCAGTGGCTGTGTCTCAGTTAAACCCACAAGCAGAGGATTGGAGTCAGGGTTTCTAACCTGCATGATCCTGAGGACCAGAAGGTCTCCTTAGGAACCCAGGAGTCTTCCACTTGCTAGATAAACTCCTGGAGTCAGCAGCCCTGCCACTTGCTCACTAGCTCCGTGGTCTCTGAGCTCAAGTTTCCCTTCTTGGAGCGAGATCCTGTATGTTCCTGAGGTCTGGCTGGTCTTCTTAGGGAGATGGGTAGAGCTGTTGACCAGAGGCTAGAACCAAGTATCCCCTGAACCCAGGACCTTTTCCCAGGATGGTGGGACTAGCTGGGTGGCCAGAGGCTGGAACTGCTCATTTCCAGACCCATGGGCTCTCCTCTCACCTGGGAAAACAGACACTGACATTTTGTAATCTGCAACATGGCTTCCTGCTCACTTTGCAGTCACTGCAGTCCTGCTACTGAGAAACTGTGCATGTTGGGTACCTCCATCTTGGATCTCCCTACCTCTTCGTTTGAAATTATTATTGTTGCATACCTTGTGTACACACACACACACACACACACACACACACACACACACTATTGATACATGTGCAACAGAATCCCTATTCTTAAGGCTCAGAGAACATTGGAAAGGAGCGATCAGAAAGATTGTAAGAGCCAGGATGCCCTCTGTGAAATAGTACATATTAGACACAAGAAGGGAAGTTATACCCATAGCATTTCAACAATATAGTTGCCTAACTAACACCTGCACAATGACAACACCAATTAATATGTGTGTGTTGATGGGGGGACATTTTACAAGGCCCACTGCTAGATGAAGAGCTACAGGTAATCAATGGCTGCTGAGATCAGGGCCATCAGTTTTCTCCAGGAATGGGTCCCCCTGATGGGTTATTTAACCCCAAGTGGTCAGCCCTAAACACTTGAAAAGTTCTATTCTCAATCAACAGAAGTGAGATCAAGTTAGATAAGAATCAGGTAGTTCGATAAGTTAAGCTTCACCTACAGTTATGCTTACTTGCTGGTCTGTACTTAATTTTAAAGCATCTGTAGTTACAGGAAAAAGTTAAAAGGATAGGATCACATGTTATCAGAAATTATAAAGGTCTTATTTAGTTCAAAGGGGAACAGGCAGCTTAGGACATTGTATTTTCAACCCCCCAAATGCAAAGTAGGTTAAGAATGGATTCACCACCTTGTCCAAATCAAAGAGAAGGCCTACTATATTCAAGACTGCTTGCTAGTGGTCAGATGACTCCCTAGCATAAATTTTCTAGAAATTATCTAGCATGGCTTCTTTTGTGGGCATCTCAGGAGGCTGAGATGTGATTTAAGGAGAAACCGAGGGTTGACCAATTTCAGTATCGCTGTCAAGTGAGCCTCCCAGTGTCTAAGGAGAGCCTCATACTCTCGGTACTCACTCACAATAAAGAACTGCTATTGAACATTACTAATGAGTTTCTTCTACATGGAGCTTGGGAGAGGGGTGCAGAAAAGCTCCATGGAAGCTGCAGCCCAGGAGCAACTCTGCTCTGTTCCTACCTGTTAGCATCTCCCCAAGAGATGCAATTATGCTGTATGGCTGAGACTGTTGTTCAGAATTCCCTGAGCCCAGAAACCAGTTACTAATGTAGGCTCATTCACAGCATGGTTCAGTTCATGAGGTCTCAAAGAGAAAAGAGAACTATATGCGGTCTCCATGTCAGAAGAAATGCTTGCAGACCACAGTTAATTAGGGAGGGGGACCCAGAGACACAAGAAACCGTCCTAACCATGAAAACGGCACAAGCCCACTCAGGAAAATACCATACTCAAATGGTAACATGCACCAAGCTAAAGAAGCATCCTTTAGTGGCTCTAGGAAGCCCATCCACATATAAAAATACCTGGCTTTATTAGGCAACAATTTATATATATTTTTTGGTATTAGTGACTGAATTTTTTGTTTTATATATTGTATAACTAAATAAACAGCAAATAAAATCAGGATGGACATTAGCATATGCTGATGTCTGAAAACTGTACTTAGAAATGCTGCCATACCTTTTACAAGCTACCCAAACCAAACCTGCTTCTTCATATGGTGAGGTTTTTTTTGTTTTTGATTTTATTTTTGTTTTTTTTAAAGGATAACAGGCTCTCAAAATAGCCTGGATTTTGTAATCTTCCCGGAAAGAGTACTGAGTTTTGTTATGGTGGGACAGTTATTTACTGATCAGCCTGGCTAGTCAAAGCTTGGTTGGGGGCTTCACTAGAGTAGGCTAGGGTAGCATGAGTCCTCTGTCTGGATTTCCTACGTTCTCTACTGGCTGCCAGAGGTATTAAGTGCCCCTCATTTTTCTACTATTCGTAAAAAGAACTGTGATGCCTCCCACTCCTGGTGAGTTCTGGGATGCCTATATAGCTCATGTTCATGCTTTCTGTGTGGTCCAATGGGGTCTTGCTATAGTGAGTCTTAGTACAATATTTGGCCAAGAGCCAAGAAGAGCTTTCCACAGATTTCCAGAACTCTTTTTTTAATTACATAATTTTTAAAGTTTATTTTTCTTTTTTTTTACTTTATTAATTTATTATAATCTTGTTACATCTCAATGGTTATCCCATCCCTTGTATCCTCCCATTCTTCCCTCCCTCCCATTTTCCCCTTAATCCCCTCCCCTATGACTGTTCCTGAGGGGGATTACCTCCCCCTCTATATGCTCATATCTCACTTCTCTATAGTTCTCTACTAGGAAAATTTGAGCCTTCTCCACAGCATGCATTACATTTTCTGTTCCCTCTGTTCCATGAGACTGCTGTTCTTTGTTTGGGTACTGCCCAGTGCTGTAGTCTATAAAACACCCCAGGCAAAAAAGTCACTTCAATGCTTCCCTTTTCTCCAGAATCATGTCCTTGTATTATATAGTGTCCAATGGCTTGAAACTGCTGCTCTTTATATTCTGTTAAACCTTAGAGTTCTTAGAGTTCTCTACAGCAAGGGTGGGTGTGGGTCTATCCAACACCCTTTACTCTGTTGTTGATATCCAGAAGTCATATGTTTTTAAAAGAATTAGCTCTGAATCAGGCATGGTGGCACACGCCTTTAAGCCCAGCACTCAGGAGACAGAGGCAGGTGGATCTCTGTGAGCTCGAGGACAGCCTGGTCTACAAAACAATTCTAGGACAGCCAGGTATAAACAGAAAAATCTGTCTTAAAAAAAAGGGGGGTTCAGTTCTTTAATTGGAATGAATTAACTGTATTTGAGGAATAAGAGAGCTCTAACCTTTATCTTTTCAAATCTGAGCTACTGCAAGGGAGAATGTCCTATTTTCTAACAAAGAAGGTGAAGTATACTCTAAGATAAAGCAGAGCCTCTATTAAACATCTTAATATATGGAAAAAAACACACCGCCTAACCTTTTTTGTTCCGCAATGCATACCTATAAAATGATATTGTTTGTGTAACATAGTTCTAGAGGCCAAATGTTGCTGGAAGCCATCACCTGGGGATGGAGGGAGGGAATTCCAACCACCTAAGGCCCTTAAAATGTGTACAGGCAGGCTGGGCTGATCACTTTCCTTACCTTCTCACAACCCGTTCATAGCACATGGGTTAGGAAATGGTACAGAAAGTAACCTTTCAGTCCAGAGATCTTAAGAAATGAAGACAAGTCTCTTCTTGGTAGCCTGCTATCCTTCCTCTGAGTGCCACCAGGTCTCCCCCTCCAGGGGACATGGTCAAATATGAGGCACCAGAGTTCGTGTGAAAATCAGACCCCACTCTCCACTCAACTGTGGAGAATGTTCTGCCCATTGGCTAGATCTGGGCAGGGGTTTGTAGTTTACGGCCTGCATTGTCCTTGGCTGGTGCCATAGTTTGAGTGGGACCCCTGAGCCCAAATTTGCCTATCATAATGTTCTTCTTGTAGGTTTCTAGGACCCTCTGGATCCTTCTACTTTGCAATTCTCCCATGCTCCTCTCATCTAGAGTCCCAATAGGATGTCCTCCCCTCTGTCCCAGTTTCCTGGTAAGTGAGAATGGCTAAGATCAAAAATTCAAGCGACACCACATGCTGGCGAGGATGTGGGGAGAGAGGAACATTCCTTCATTGCTGGTGGGAATGCAAACTAGTACAGCCACTTTGGAAATCTATCTGGTGCTAGCTCAGAAAACTGGGACTAGGGCTTCCTCAAGACCCAGCTATTCCACTCCTTGGAATATACTCAGAAGATGCTCCAGCACACAACAAGAAAATTTGCTCAACCATGTTCATAGCAGCCTTATTCATAATAGCCAGAACATGCAAACAGCCTAAGTGTCCCTCAGTAGAAGAATGGATAAAGAAACTATGGTACATATACACTATGGAATACTACTCAACTATTAAAAACAAGGAATTCCCGAAATTTGTGGACAAATGGATTGAGCTAGAAATGATCATAATGAGTGAGTTAACCCAGAAGCAAAAAGACTCAAATGGTATATACTCACTTATATCTGCATACTAGCACCTTCCCTCTTTTTACAAAAGGCTTTTCTGCCTGGAATCTCTTCAGAGACCAGCACCCCATAAACATGTCCTGTTGCTCCAATGCCAGGGTCAGCAATCTTCATGGGCACCTCCTGGGGCTGTCAAGACTTGGCTGTACAGTTGGAGCATAACTGAATGAAAATGAGGACATGACTGCTCTTAAGTGTGGCTGAGAAGTCGTCTTTATTGTAGATTGAAGGGAGAAAGCATCCAGAGGCACCTAGAAGGGTCCAAACTGATGCAGGCCATGAGAGGAGGCAGAGTCAGGGGAGAGCCAGTGAGGAACAGAGGGAGGGGACAAGAGGCCAAGAGAACCAAGAGCCAAGAGAGCACATGGCCAAGGGCAGGGGGCAAGGGAGAAGTGCTGGAAGGAGCCACAGGTATGAGTGAGACTGTCCCAGGCTTCTTTGGGACCTGACAATAGAGCAACTATATGAAAATTGTTTTTTTGACTTGATCTTTATCTGAGCAACACATAATCTTAAGTCTTCTTTTAAAAATGCTTGTGCTTTAGTCTTTCTTCTGAATAACAGAATAAACTACTTTCATGCTCCATAAGGCCACCTCAAAAGCCAATGCTCACATGGAAAGGGTGTGATACCGACAGGGTCTTTCCCATGTCTTTTTCATCTGACTTTGAGCCGGGAAAGAAATATAAACTGCATAAGTCATTCACAAAATAAAAATTATTTATGGGGCACTTTCACATTTCTCCTGCCCATTTAAACATAATTCAATATTTGAACTTAGGTACTAGTAAGTTTTCAGACACTCTTCATTTTCTATTTACTTCGTAATTCACATTGAAATGGCTGCTGCATGGCAAATCTTCAAAGCTACTTCCAGTGGCATCTTTGCTTCATCTACAACACACAGCTAAGTGCAGTTTACTTCTCAAGGGCATGTGTCCTGGTGCTGGAGTTTTCATTTTCATTTATATTTAGGGAAATGCATGGCCTCTGCACTCAAATGCATGTCTTCCTTCCATTAAAAGGACAGTGGACATGGCAGGAAGTCATTTTGCCACATTGCTAAAGACAGTGCCAGCTAGAGCACCTTTCCTTATGTTTTGAGCAATTTTCTTAGCTGTTCTGTCACCTCAAGGACACGCAAAAAGGGTGTCCTTTGGTTGTAAAGAGGTGTCTATACTCATTGTACAGAAAAGGACTGGGAAGGAAGGAGATAAAGGGCACAGACATGCGCATTCTGAAGCGCCAGAGGCACCAAGCAAGACAGCTGCAGTAGCCAGTAGGAAATTCCGGCCTTCTGCTACCATTCTCCACTGGGACCAATCTACAATTCTTTTAAGAATTTTTCCTCCCATTTGAAAGCTTATTTGCTGGCCTAAAAACTGTGTGCAGCCTTTTTTTTTTTCAATCTACATTTAGCTGATTTAGCCTCCAGGCCAGTGTAGTGAATGAAAAATTGCAGATCTCAGGCCAAACTCCAGCCCTCTGCTGGGTCTACCTCAGACCAGAGGATTATGACAATATCTGCCACTCACCATCGGGGAGAAAGAACACATAGGCAGGAGCAGTGTAAGAGATCCATGACTTTATATTACAACGGAATTTGAGGAAGAGGCAGGAGAAAACTAAGGCCTTGAAACATGTAATTATACACTGGGCAGCCACTAGATGAACACTGTGACTCTGAGGCCTATGTAGTAAAGCCAGACCCACAAATATTCACTTAACAATGTCTTGGAAGGGGGCTGGAGAGATGGCTCAGCAGTTGAAAGCACTGCCAGCTCTTCTTAAAGGTTCTGAGTTCAATTCCCAGCAACCACATGGTAGCCCACAACCATCTATAATGAGATCTGGTGCCCTCTTTTGGTGTGGAGGTGTGCATGCAAGCAGAACACTGTATATATAATAATAAATAAATAAATCTTTTTTTAAAAAACCAATGTCCTGGAAGAAGCAACATTTTCAATTTTGCTGACATCCAATTTAACATTGTTTTTTATATGTGTACACTGTCTAACAACTCTCCTACATTTTCATGAATACTATGGTTTGCATTTCACATGTAGACTTATGGTCCATTTTGAGTTAATTTTTGCATAGCATGCAGGGTTTAGATTAAAGTTCATGTTTTGTTCATGCCAATGCCATTGCTTGAAAAGATTTAAAAAGTGTGTGTTTGTTGTGTGTGTACGAAGCATGACAGTGCATAAATGTGGAGGTCAGAGGACAACTTTCAGGATTTAGTTCTCTCCTTCTATCATGTGGGGCCCAGGGATGAAACTCGGGCTGTTAGGCTCAGAGGCAAGTGCCTTTATCCACGGAGCCACCTCTCCAGTGCAAGATTTAAACTCTTAAAAGTATCTTTTCATTTCTCTTAAAAATTAATTGGCTGGTTAGGTGGTGGTGGTGCATGGCTTTAATCCTAGCACTTGGGAGGCAGATGCCAGTGGGTCTGTGAGTACGAGGCCAGACTGGTCTACATAGAGAGTTTCAGGACAGCCAGGGCTGTTACACAGAGAAACCCTGTCTTGAAAAACAAAACAAACAAACAAAAAATTGGCTACTTCCAGATATTCTCTTTCATAGATCAGCAAATTACAGCTTATGGGCCAAAAGCTAAAAATAGTTTTTAATTTTTAAATTTTTTTTAGAGAAGAATTAAGTTTCAAGAAATGTGAAAATGACATGATACTCAAATTTAAACGTCCATAAGGTGTCGTTGGAACTCAACCAAACACATTCATTTACCTCTACAGCTGCTTTCCTCGTACAATGTCAGAGGAGCAGTTGCTGAAGAGACTGAATGGCCCACAAAGCCTAAAAATACTTGCTTTCTGGCCCTTTATTGAAGCTTGCCAAGCCCTCCTCTAGGACAGGAGGATCCTTGTAAGAATCCATGCAGAATCCCAGGGGCTCTCTAAATGCCAATATCAGAAATACCGAAAGGGTTGAAGCTTTAAATAGAACCCCTGAAACCCCTGAGGAAGGCAGAAAAGGAATGCATTTAATCACCAGCTACTCTCTCTCTCCACCTCAGGCTCCAAACATAAAAGCCTTAAGTAAAACTCTCCTTAAAATGATAAATTCTATTTCACCATACAGTTAACTATAACATGAGGAAATTGTGAGTCTAAAAGGTATTTATTTTAATGACTTTTTACTTAAATATCTCCATGAGTCATAAACTAAGAAAAATATTTGTAATATGAAAAATGACAGGTTAATGGCATGCATATAGGGTGTTTTCTAAAAATCAATTGGAAAATGATGCATAAAGATTTCAAGCTCAGTAATAATTTTCAGAATGTCAAATTAGCAGAGGTTAAAGATATTAGCAGAGAACAAAAAAATGGTAATATCCTGGGATGACAAGGGTAGGGAAACATTCATAGACACTCCTGTGGGGAGACTAAATTAGCACCATCCCTTAAATGCCCTCAAAACACACTGATGCAGCATTACATTTAGCAATTTATCATCAGGAAATAATAGCTGCTAACGTTTATATAACAGTTACTATGGCCAGGCTTTCTAAGTGCTTTGCCTATTGTGTTTGTCTGTTTTGTACTGCTATAATAGAATGCCTGACACTGGATAAATGACAAAGAACAGATTTAGTTCTTACAGGCAAAGGAGGAGACACTAAAGGGCGAAGGGCCTGCACCTTGCTATGTTGTCCCAGGATAAATGATGATGGAAAAGCAAGAAAGCACGGGCAAGAAAAAGAGGAGGGGAGCCTGAACTCATTCTTTTATCAGGAACTTACTCTGCCAACGATGACTCCATTTCCACAATAATGGCATTAATGTAAGCCTGAGGCAGGGCCCTCATACCCTAATCATTTTTTTTAAGTCCTATCTCAATTGTTGCCCTGAAAATTAAGTTTTGAATGCAAGAACTCTGAGGGATATATTCAAACCACAGCACCCGTTTTAATTCATTTTCTCTTTGCAATGCCAGGAGGTAGGTGCTGTTACTACCCATGATTCAGAGATGTAGAAACCGAGGCAAGGAAAGATGAGCAGCTTACCCAAAGTTGTATATTGCCAGTAGAATGTGGCAGGGGTAAGGCCAGTAAAATGGCGCACTGGGTCCAGTGAGTAAAGAAACTTGCTGCAAAGCTTGGTGACCTGGTTTTGATTCCTGGGACCCACAGGGTAGAAGGAAAGAACAGACTCCTGCAAATTGTCTCCTGACCTCCATACTCAAGCTGAGGCAAACCCATGCCCCCATATACCAATAATAAATAAGTTTTTTGGTTTTTTGTTTGTTTTTTGTTTTTGGTTTTGATTTTTGGAGACAGGGTTTCTCTGTGTAGCCTTGGCTGTCCTGGACTCATTTTGGAGACCAGGCTGGCCTCAAACTCACAGCGATCCGCCAGGCTTTGCCTCCCAATTTTTAAAAATTAAGAAAATGATAACAATAATTATAGCTTGAGTTAGAGAGATGGCTCAGTAGCTAAGAGCAATTCTTACTCTTGCAGAGGACTGCAGATCAGTTACCAGCACCAAATCAGGCAGAACACAGGCACCTGGAACTTGCACTTCAAAAGCTCTAGCATCCTTTTCTGCCCTTCATAGGCCCGAACACACACACACACACACACACACACGCACGCACGCACGCACGCACGCACGCACGCACGCACGCACACACACACGCACGCACGCACGCACCCACGCACGCACACGAACACACCACTCACATGGACATAAGTGGAGATAAACTTAAAAACAAATAGAGTATCAAGTCTCTTCTTGGTAGCCTGCTATCCTTCCTCTGAGTGCCAACAGGTCTCCCCATCCAGGGGACATGGTCAAATATGGGGCACCAGAGTTCGTGTGAAAGTCAGACCCCACTCTCCACTCAACTGTGGAGAATGTCCTGTCCATTGGCTAGATCTGGGTAGGGGTTCGAAGTTTACTGCACTCAGAGGAAGGATAGCAGGCTACCAAGAAGAGACTTGATACCCTATGAGCATATAAAGGGGGAGGAAGTCCCCCTCAGTCACAGTCATAGGGGAGGGGAGTAGGGGGAAAATGGGAGGGAGGGAGGAATGGGAGGATACAAGGGATGGGATAACCATTGAGATGTAACAAGAATAAATTAATAAAATAAAATAAAACAGAAATAGAAAGCAGAAGCAGTGTTTCAGGATGATATTGTGAAGAATGCTATGTCCTGCAATTGAAGATTTGCACTTTGTAGTACGAAACTCAGATTCAACAAATAATTTGAGGGGCCTTTTAGACAGTTTCATCTAATTAGTGAAGGTATATGAGCCTGGGAATTTGTGACATCCATAAACTCATCTATTCACTCTACAAAGGAAGGAAGTACATTTCTTGGCTATTAGTAAGCCAAAAGAAAAATCTCTCCTTCCCCAAGCCTTAAATTTTCATCTCATTTACAATTCTGTCTTAAAGGGTATATACACAAGCCCAGCCAGAATGAGTTTCTATGAAACGCATTTAGGGAATCACAATTCTCTTCTCCATCCCAGTAGCCTATCCACTTTTAAGAGGAAGAGAGACAGAAATAAGCTATATTCCTTTGGGTTTCTAATACTCTGAGGGATATATACACTGTGACTTACATCTCAGATAAGGGCATACACAGTCTAAGAAGATGGGTCCTATGTAAGAAAAAACATCCTATGATAGAAATGAATCATTTGCTGAGCACTGATATTTTCAAATGTGTGGAAACTCAGATGATCCCAGATCTGTGCTTAACTTCCTCACTCACTCATAAACCATGTCCTTCTAATGGTGCTGTCAGCATGCCATCATCTTCAGGGTGACACCTGCTAATTTACTCCTCACCCATTGAACCTCCTTTAATCTTAGCATTTTAGCTCTGCTAAAAGCTTCAGCAATTCTGAATGGAAGGGTCAAGGCCAGCAATCTATTTAGTTGAGTGGCTTTTTTGCTACCAAGCTAAAGATCTTTCCCAAGATCCTCAAAATTACTTGTATTTGTGGAAGCAACCTTACTTATTATAGGAGGCCAGGAGTCCTAAAACCATCTTCCCTATACATAGACATTTCAGGTAATTAAGGGGTTAGTGAAGAAGGGTGGAGGAAGGAAAAACTAAGCATTGAAACATTAGAGCATGCCATCTCTGAAGGACTTAGAAAGATCAAGCCTCCGGTCTTTCTTTCTTTTGGTAATAGTAACAGCACACAGAGAACTAAGCAACCCCCAGACCTACAAGAAAAGATACCACCAAAATATACTCCATATGGGAAGAAAGCAGAAGTCAGCAAATGGAGGATGTGCTTTACACATAGAAGGAATCGACATTAGGGACTTCGGATGTGGCACAATTGGTAAGACTGCTGGTCTAACATTCACAAGGCCCTTGGTTTCATCCCCAGA
Organism: Acomys minous; assembly: GCF_964271855.1. NCBI lineage: Eukaryota > Metazoa > Chordata > Mammalia > Rodentia > Muridae > Acomys > Acomys minous. The sequence continues at coordinate 125,430,725 of NC_140488.1, read as the reverse complement.
AACATGTAAACCAAGTGTAGCATGACATGCTTGTAATCCCAGCACGCTGGAGGCAGTAGCAGGAGAATCAAGGCCAACTTTGCCTGCATAATGAGTTTGATGTGAGCCTAGGCTATATAAGATCCTGTCTTAAAAAAATAATAACATACCTAGCAATGGACTTTTAGTTGTTAGCCTCTGGTGTAGTGGATGTAAAGATGTTTTTGTTTTGATCCCAAGTGTGAGGTGTGAAACAGACTTGTGAAAGGTGTGCAGTGTTTTTTGGCTGAAAACAGACTTGTGAGAAAACAGGTGATTTTGTCCACTAGAAAAGGAACTGCCTCTTGTGAGGGCATAGTTTTTGCCAACTGACAAACATCCTAGTATGGACTCTCTGAGAGGATATGTGTGTGTATACATACACACACACATACATATATACACACACACATATACATATATGTGTGTATATATGTATTTGTACACACACACATATACATACATACATACATACATACATACATACATACATACATACATACATACACGAGCCCAAAAGAAGAGGTGAGGCTTTTTGGTCTTGGCTGTTATCACTCCACTTCGAGATGCTCCTAGAGACAACCGCTCCAGTGAACACTTCAAGGTTCTGGGTTCAGGGTGCTGCTCTGGGTTCCAGCGGGTGCAGTTGCAATCACCTTTGCTGAATTGCTGGTTTGTGGTTTAACAGGTCTGCTGGAATGCTGCCAACCACACCAGTGGAATCGTTCTAAAAAACTGAGTCTAAAAAAGGTCTACTTCTCCTGTTCCCATTAACCTCTTTTTCCCTCCTATCTAGAATACATGGGTTAGAAGAGAGGTCTAAGCATTTAAAAAAAACAAAAACAAAACACACACACACACACACACACACACACACACACACACACAAATAAAGTAGGTTTGAAAAGTTCAAAGGCTAGACTCTGATATCTAGTATTGGCACTGTTACACTGTTACAGGGTAACTCAATTCTCTTTGTGTATGTGTCTCTGTAGTAAAAGGTGGTGTGTGTGTGTGTGTGTGTGTGTGTGTGTGTGTAAGAGAGAGAGAGAGAGAGAGAGAGAGAGAGAGAGAGAGAGAGAGAGAGAGAGAGAGAGAGAGGAGGGAGGGGGAGAGAGAGGGAGAGGGGGAGAGAGAGAGAGAGAGAGGGAGAGAGAGAGAGGGAGAGAAAGAGAGAGAGATTTGGATGTTTCTATAGTAATAGGTTTCCATATGCCTTTTTTTTTTCTCGAGGCAGGGTTTCTCTGTATAGCCTTGGCTGTCCTGAACTCACTTTGTAGACCAGGTTGGCCTCGAACTCACAATGATCTGCCTGCCTGTGCCTCCCAAGTGCTGGGATTAAGGGCCTGTGCCACCACACCCAGCCTCCATATATCTTTTTTTAAAAGGTCTTTGGTGTTATTTACACATAAGGAAAATACATACTACAACCCTCCTCCCAAGGCTCTGAGATCTTTGTGGAAAAGGGGGTGGAAAGAGTGCAGGAGGTGGTGGATGACTCCAGGGGAACACTATCATGTGAACCCACATGGCAGTTGTGTACATGTGAACTCACAGCAGTTGCAATAGTATATACAAACCCTGTGCAAGCTCAAGCCAGACCAAATCCCAGCACATGGGGAAGGGAGGGGGCACTTGATGCATAATCCCACCCTAAACTGTGGAACTGCTGGCACTTGTCAGCTCCTACAAGAGGGAGAGACAGTTTCCTCTGAGAGTGTCGCTCTTGCTGTGCCTATCTAGCGAAAGAGCATATATCCAATGATACTTAGGTAAGCAGAAACTTAACCTTGAGGGATTTTTAGAAAACGACACAAATTTGGAAAGAAGGTGACTTAGGGAAGAGTTGGAGTGAATACGATCAAAACACATTGTATTAAACTCTCAATGAACTAATGCAACTATTTTCTAAATAATTGACATTAGCTCGAGCTGGTCGGTTCTTTCCTTTTGACTGGCTAGCTGGAAAGCGATAGGTTCTAATAGGTCAGAAACATGGCGATATAATGGTATGATTGCTCTTCTGATTGGTAAGAATGGTATTAATAATCGAAAAGGAAACTGCAGATATCAAGCAACACTGGATGACTCTCCACTGGAGTGGATAGTAGTCATGGCTGGGACTGGCTAAGCTGTACCTACCACAAACATCTGGCAGCCCCCAGGAAATAAACGCTGTCCAGAGTTACCACACTGGCTGGCCTCCAGGTCCCACGAATGTTCATCAGGGAGTCAGAAGACTCCTGTCCCAATTCTTCTGGTGACTAGCTGGGAGGTTTTTGAAAGACCCATTTCTATGCTTGCTTTGGGTCTTTGTTCTCCTGTGATATGGAAAGAAGACTCAAGGTCCTGTGTGACTCCCATGGCTGCCGTGAGGATGCTTCAGTGTGTTAGCTTTCCACAAACCCCCGCCCCTGAGGAGAAAGGATGGGGTTGAGGGATCTGACCTTTTGCTAATGGCTGCCAAGAAGCCTGTACTGGGAGGCTGTGGCCCTGCAGGCACATCTAGAGAGTATTAACTGTTCAAGGAAACGGTGCCTGAGAAAAAAGGGACGCATGGAGACATGTTAAAGCAGCTAGGAAAGAAGCTAGGTGGTTTAGTACTTAATTCCGACTCCACCTTCACAGTATGTCTAGCTCGAAATATTTGGAACAAGGAAAAAGCAAACCTTCAAGTTTGGAATTTGTGTTCACTTGTGTAATCCCATCTCCTAGCATAACTTCTGGCATATCGCAAATGTATTTCAATGAATGAATGAATGAATGAATGAGGATTGTAACGGGAAGAAGACAATGTACAAATAAATTACATTTGTTAGATTAATTAAATAAAATAAATAAATTAAAATTGCTCCCAGTGAACATCAGAAAATAATCCTTATGATCCACGGAAGCGTTCCCAATACTCCTGCAGTTAGTAGTGCCAGAAACAAAAACAGTAGTTTTTATATAGTTCCATGTGTTTCCCTCCCTCTTTAGGGTATATCTGGGTTTTCTTCCATGAACATGAGTGGTATTTCACATCATCTATCTCTATCCTCTTCCTGTCATCCCCACCACTCTGGCCAACACTATTATATTCCTAAACACCCACTTCAATGCTTTCTTTTTTAATTTTTTATTAATTTATTCTTGTTACATCTCAATGGTTATCCCATCCCTTGTATCCTCTCATTCTTCCCTCCCTCCCATTTTCCCTTTATTCCCCTCCCCTATGACTGTTCCTGCAGGCGGTAAACTTTAAGCCCCTACCCAGATCTAGCCAATGGGCAAGACATTCTCCACAGTTGAGTGGAGAGTGGGGTATGACTTTCTCACATACTCTGATGCCTCATATTTGACCACGTCCCCTGGAGGGGGAGACCTGGTGGCACTCAGAGGAAGGATAGCAGGTTACCGAGAAGAGACTTGATACCCTATGAGCATACACTTTAATGCTTTCAAACAGGTTTCTAACAATGAAGACTGCATGGCAGGGGAATAGGCTATCCATGACAGCTGTTTTATGAACATTGTATATGAAGGGGTCAGTAAGAAACACTTCCTCCTAAATTCAGGGAGGGACATCTCTCTTAAGCATAGGATCATTGTTCCAGCAGGGTTTACTCTGCCCTCAATGGGTGCTTGTCACAGTAAGCACATGCTCCAGTTGTAGCTACCCTCAACTGTGGAGCCATAAACTTGTTCTCCAAAGCTACCCTTAGCTGTTCACCAGGGAGCTTCTCCAGTTAAGCTCCAGAAACTCGGGGCTGGCTGGGTATTGTGGCACATGCCTGTAACCCCAGCAGTCTGGCAATAGAGGAGAGGGGAATGAGGAGTTCAAGGCCACCCTCAGCTGCATAGTGACTTTAAGGCTAGCTGGTGATAATATGAGAGACGAGACCCTGTCTCTAAATAACTTTTTAAAAAGGGAAAAAGAAATGAAGAAAGCCAGAAACCACACCCAGAGGCTTCTGAACCTTCCTGAACACTCTGAACATCAATCAGAAAGTGGGATGGAGGTGGCAGAAACACAGACGCAGGAGCTATTTTTAAGGGTCTAGAAATAAACAACTAAACACAGGTGTGTTCTGCACAAGGAGAAATGTTCCTAAATCCATAGCCTTCTTTCTAAATAAACTAAAAAACAAACCGGGTTACCACATCTCATCCTAGTTTCCAGGGACACACAAATAGTCCAGGTCTTTGCACCTTATTTCAGGAACCAAAGAGGTCTCGCAGACGCCCACTAAAGGTGTCTGACTCATTTTCTAGAAAGCCACACAAATGACATTCTAGAGCCAAAAAGGAGGCCAACGCCTGCTCTGACTCCTGCCATGGCGCAGAAAGCAGGCCAGAGCTAATCACCTTAGCTGACAGCAAAAGGAAACATCCGCAGCATGTGGGGACAGTGGAGACTTAAACAGCAAATATAACTGATGTGGAGCGCAGCAATTCAGCTCTTTGACCTCAACTTATAAATACAATAAATAGGCACATCAAAATACATATTTAACCATCTTGGATGAAACTATTCATTTTATAATAGTTTATAATCATCTCAATGAATTTTGGGTTGCACATCAACTTAAAAGAAGAGGTAAGAATTTTTCTATAATGTCAGCAGGGTTTTTACATGCTCAGAATCCATTTTTCCCACTTTCAGCAGACCAAAGGAAAAAAAGTATAGTGTATTTTCTTTCTAAATTCTTGCTAAAACCTCCCCCCTACCATGGATTCTTAACTATTGCAGGTGGATTTTTAAAACTGCTTTTACCTACTTAATGCCACAGTATTCATCCCTAACAGCAAACAGGGACCAGATCCAGAGCCCACGAATCTTTTTGCTAAACTTTGAGAAGGAAAAGCCAGACTGGATGCTGACGATAGCTAGGATTATGGTTGCCAAAGGCAGATTCACTCCTGGGAGACAGGCCTCATGCACAGGGTCTTAACGACTAGTCACAGAAGGCCTGGAACATAAGCTTTAATGCCCTTACATTAGTGCTGAGGAAACTGAGGCTCAGAGAGGTCAAGCCATATGCCCAAAGATACATAACCAGAACCTTCTATGCTGGGACTCAAACCTTGGTTTCTCTGAGCCTCCATGACTTATTATCTTAACATGCTGCTTTCAAGGTCAAGGTTGACAGAAATTTTACGACCCCCTGGCAATGGGCAAAAAAGAGACACCTTTTTGGTGGTGGTGTTCTTATATCAGTCAGTGGCAGAGCAGATGGCAGCCCTTTGTTCATCTTAGCTTGATGCCTGGCTCAGTGGCCAGAGCTATTTTATACCTAGAACTCATAAAAATCAAATTAATTCCAGGCAGCATAGCCTGGGAAGAGGAAGAAGACAGACAAAGGCCTGCAGACCACTATGCCAGACAGAGACCTGCTCCGCAACGCACAGCATAGGAGGGCCCTAGACACCTGCTTGCTGCCATGCCATGCAGCATGGATAGAGGATGTCACCCAGGTGCCTGGAAGCTGCATGCCCAGCCTGCAGTAGGAACCACCACAATGTGTGAGTATGTAGTGGACAGATGGAGAGAAAGAGAAGTGGAGCAGTTTGAGCATTATAAAGAGAAATGGAACTGGAGATTTAACAGTGGAGGGGAACAGCATATTGCGAGTGGTTAGCCCCACCCCCTGGGGCCATGGTGAGGTCCCAGTCTGAGATGCTTGGCTATGTAGTAGCAGGGGTTGATGTCTGTGGCTCATATTACCATTAGAGAACATGGCCTCTGGTTGAGATAGCCACAGGGGACCATGTGGATGCCCAGGGCCTCTGCAGAACTGGCCCTACCCTTGACTGGATGCAGTATTCTGGAGAAATGGCCCCATCTCTCACGGCTGGCTGGAGACTGAGACCCTGTGCCTCACCCAGGCATCATAGTGGAACTGGCCCTTGTGGTGGGGGTATGGGTGAGCTGGCTCAAGGATGTGAATGCCAGAGAACTAACCCTGCCACTCATCTGTCATAGGGTGGCACAGGAGCAGAGGTGATGCCCCCTCCACACCCCTTGCTACCCCTAGCAGTCAGGAAAGCTGCCCACAGGGTCCTAAGATCAGGAGAGCTATCCCTGCCCCTCACCAGCTGCAGCACTTGGGAGAGCTGGCCCTGAACCTTGCCTGGACAGCATAGCAGAGCTGACCCTGATGGTGGGGGCACAGGTGAGCCAGCCCTAAGGGAAAGAGTGGGGGAGAGCTTGTCCTGCCACTTGTCTGCTGAGAGGTGGCCTGGGGGAGTGCCCTCTGCCCCCTCACCACCTGAGGCCATCAGGAGAGCTGACCCCTGGGGCCATGAAAGTGGGTGAGCTGGCCCTGTCCCTGGCTGGCTGCAGCACTTGGGAGAGTGGGTCCTGTACCTTGCCTGGGTAGCATAGTAGGGCTGTGTCCTGTACCTTGCCTGGGTAGCATAGTAGGGCTTGGCCCTGGTCAAGGAGGCATGGGTGAGCCAGCCCTGAGGGTGGGTGAGAGTGTGGTAGAGCTGGGCCTGCCACTTGTCTGCCTGAGGTGGAGTGAGTGCTGGGGTGACCTCCTTGCTCCTCACCACCTGTGGCAGTTGGGAGAACTGGCCCTGAGGTCATGATAGCAGGTGAGCTGGTCCTGCCGCTGAACTGTTGCAGCACTTGGGAGAATGGTCCCCTGCCTTGACTGGGCAGCACAGTGGAGCTGGCTCTGGAGGCATAGGTATGGGTGAGCCCACTCTGAGGGAAGTAGAACAGGAGAGTTGACTCTGCCCTCTGCTGATGGTGGCCTAGCCCGAGCAGTGTTAGAGAGCCCTCCCTGATGGTGTAGATAAGGGAGAGCCAGCAAGCTGACCATCTCAGCTATCCCTCTGGCTCAGATCTAGGGCTCAGAGTTGGTCCACACCAACATCTATGTCATCTGCTAAGTGATTGGGATGCATTAAAGGGCCAGTCCTGCTGATATAAAGCTACAGGATCTCCATGACACAGGGCAGCAATGGGATGGCCTGGAAGAGTCTTGGTAAGGATACAATATTGATGGTGTCACAGAAACCACAGATCTCGGGCCAGACTGATGACTCGTTGCAATGATCATTTGCAAGTAAAGATGTGTGGACAAAGCAGTATACTGTGGGGACACACTGTGACATAGTACAGGTTACACAATGAGATGTTTTCTGTGCTTTGTGTTTTTGTTGTTGCTCTTGTTTGTTTGATTATTTGTATGGGTTTTATTTTGGTGGGGAAGATTGCAAGGGCAAAGGGCAGATATGAAGTGATGGGGAGATAAATGGGACTGGGGTGCATGATGTGAAACTCACAAGGAATCAATAAAAAGTTTAAAAAAAACAGAATTCATATGAATTAATAAAAATTAAATCAGAAGAGGATATTAAGAGACCTGTTTTCTCAGCAGATCATATAAAATAATAAGATAATAGAGCATAAGTGATTTAGGCTAAGCATCAAGATTGTAATGCACCTAATCAGTGTGAGTTAAGACTGCCTCTGAAGCTGGGCAATGGCGGCGCATGCCTGTAATCCCAGCACTAGGGAGGCATAGGCAGGTAGATTTCTGTGAGCTCAAGGCTTAGGCTACAGAGTGAGCTCTTGGACAGCCAAGGCTACAGAGAAAAACTTTGTCTTGCAAAACCAACCAAACAAAAAGACTGCCTCTGATACTACATATCAAGAACATAACATACAGTCATACACATGTGCAAATACACACATAATAAATATGTTTTTAAGAAAGCAACTAAGTGGATAATCAGGGCATCTCTACAGGAATACACATGCTCAAGGTCAGTCCTATTAGGACACATGAGTAAGACTGGAACCAATGGTACTGCAGCAAAGCCAAAATGTCTGAGGGGAAAAGTACCATGTCCCCACACTGGATTTTACCGTAAAAGAGAGAAGCCATTGAAGACTTTGGCTGGTGTACAGGGGTCACAAGTGAAGTATTGTTGTGGGGTGTTAAAAAAAAGTAGGCAGTAGGATGCTCAGGAGGGATGGTAGAGCTGGAGAAAGCAACCCCGCCATTCTTTACCATCTCAGGGCACATCAGGGACTGAGGAGGAAGCTCAGACTGTTTGTCAGGGCAGTAAAACAAGCCTGGGCTCACCCGCATGCTCAGGAAGTCAGGTTGGAAGAGAGCTGAGGATGGGGGCTAGAGAAGGCACGTCTAAATAATATGTATATTCTCAGCCTAGAAAGCAAACGCTTATAGCAGAGCTGGCAGCATCGCATTGTATGAGCAAACCAATTCCACGTGTATTAACCTTTGAAACTAGAGAAATGGGATGCAGAGGACACATTTCCCTGTTCATGATTATCGTCTGAATGGCTGGACCTGGTAGGGGTTGCTTTTTGCATCAAGCGTTCCCTTCCTCAAATAAGATTTCTTTGTATAAGACTGGATTACGGGCTGCAACATCCAGGACAAAATCAAGAGACGAATGTATTTTCATCATGCATAGAATGTACTTGAGGGGTGAGGACTGGAGGATAAAGTCTTAAAGTGAAAATCACCATCTTTAGGTAAAAGAGAAACCATGGTGGGATTGCCTTTTCTCGAACCTTCATAAATGTTATTAACACCCTGGGTTTTCAATTAAAAAGGCTTCCCCTGGCCCCAAAACAAAACAGAAACAGAGACAGTGAGTCCATTTCCCACTGCAAAGAATGGCAGTTACTTAATTCCCTGAGCCTCTGTCAGTATAAGAGGAAAGTGCTCTATTTCTTTCCTTGCATGACTAAAACCAATTATCAGTGCTAATTATTAAAGTATTTGCATTATGCTTCACGCCCATTTAACAACTTGCTTATCCCATTTGTTTGGTTACAGGTCTGATTAAAAATAGGAAATGTGCTCTGCAGAAGAGAGCCGCCTCCTTAGGAGGAGGGGAAGGGAGGCTAGAAAAAGGAACTGCCTCTTGCAGCAAGGAGCAAAGAGAGCATCATTCCCCTCCTCTTCTTTCCTCCTGCCACATTCAACACCCACAGAGTTAGACTGAACTAAGCTAGGGAGAGAATAGTTCACAGGTCAAAAAAAAAATGGATGAGTTCTTAGAAGAGAGAATAATTTACTATTCCAGAAAGGTGTTTGCACATCTGTAGTGTTGTTCTGCATATTACATACATACTACATGTCCATAAGAGAGTCGATATTCTCCCTAAAAAAATACCCAACAAGCATTAGATGGTTGGCAAGCTTCTTAACATCTGGAGCACTTCCCTCGCTGGCAGCTAGGAGTAGAAAGAGGTGACAGCACAGCAGTTCCCTCCCTCCGTTGTGGTACAGAGGGAGGACAGTCACAGGCCCTTTCCCCACCCAAATTCCCTCCTCCCTCTCCCAGCCCTCTGCATCATGCATCCTTTAGACTGGCAATGCTTCCCCATCCCATAATAGCTCTCAGGTGACTGTGGAGATTTCTAAGTCATTCTGGCATGAAGAGAATAAATACCATGCTTCCAGCTACTCACCTAAATAAAAAATAAAAATCAAACTACTTTCTGCATCCTGAAGACTACCTGGCTTCTCACTGTACTCAACCACCAGAAACTCCCTGTACTTCAGAGGAAAACACTGTATTTTTTCCCTAGGAACCACTTGACTAATATGACTTTTAGCTACCAGTGTGATGAGTAGCATTGCATGAAAGGAAAAACAGTGTGTGGTCAAGACCTTAGCAAACGACTTTGCTTCACACAGATTTTATGGCTCTCCAGGTTTTTAGAAGGCTTGGGTTGTAATGATAATAAAATCATCCAACCTTTATAGTCCATACAAGACAAGCAAAATTCTCTCAGGCATTCCACTTGTTTTTGATATGAATAGCAAACATTCTTTAAGGGTTTGCTGCCTGTGAGGCAGGACCAGCCTTTCATGATCCCTTTCTTGGGTCTCCGATGACACGAGGCTTTCAGCTTGGCTACTGTAGCAGGCAGAACTCACAGATAAATAAGCTGCCTTCTGGGTTATCCCTTCCAGGACAGACTCTTCTTCAGAGTCATGTAGACAGAAGTACAGGAGGCCCCAGAGATCTTCTGGACTCCCAAGTTGGTTTGTTTGCCAGGGACTTAGCCTGAACAAAAAGAAAGATTCTAATTTCTCTCACAAGTTCAAGACCATAAAACCTAATGTTTCAAGGTCTATAACAAGCCAGGCATGGTGGTACATGTCTGTGATCCTAGTACTTGGGAGGCTAAAGCAAAAAGATGGTGAGTTCAAGACCTGCTTGGACTATATAACAAAATGGCTAAAATGAAAGCTTATAGTCTATAGATACTCCAAAGCACTTTTCAATTTAGAAGGTGGGAGAAAATAATCTTTGTTTACCTTATTGATGAGAGTCACTATATCTCCTTCCTTGATTGTCAATTCGTCATCATTCTGTGCCTCATATGGAAATATTACTTTGCAGTAATCCTTGGCTGTAAGAAGAACAAAAAACACAACCTTTAAGGTGCTTCATCTAATCAGCTGACCCAGATGAAGGCGCTCTGTGTCACATTAACCTCAAGAAAAAAGTATGCTTAACAGGATACTACGGCTGCATAGAGAATGAGTCACCCTCCAAAACTGCCTAAATGTGCTCATGCATATTTATTTCTGCATTTTACCTTCACAATTCATAGAACATCGTGAATGCCATGGGATGATTTGCTTTTCTCAGGCAGAAAGGCAAAAATGTGTCATTCAACTTGAGAAAGCAGTTGTGAACTATCTGAGATTTTCTGAAGGTACATGCATAGGCCAACCTGAATTTTTTTTCTCATTGCTTTATTGTACATATTACAGAATCAGAAAGGGGGCCTTTAGTTCTGTTATAAAGCCAACATAGCAAATAAAACCATGAGGAATTCCCTTTTACATTATGTATTAAAATATAAATACCAATGCATTTGCATATAAAAAAGTCAACCACAAGCAGCCAACAAATACAACCAAAATATTTTTCTTTTATTTTTCTCTCATAGATTCCTCCCCTCCCTCCATTTCTCCCAGTCCCTCCCCCATCTCCCTGCTCCCCCAGATCAACTTCTCCTCCATTTCCCTTCAAATAAAAGAGTAGGCCCCCTAAGGATAGCCACCAAACAAGACATAACAAGCACAAACCCCCATATCAAAGCTGGACTAGGCAAACCAGTAGGAGGAAAAGGGTCCCAAAAGCAGACAAAAAGAGTAAGAGACACCCTCTCACTCCTATTGCTGGGAGTCCTGCAAGAACACCAAGCTACACAGCCATAAGGTATATGCAGAGGACCCAGGTCAGACCTATACGGGGTCCATGACAATCACCAAAACATTTTATGCACCTCTGTGTAGGGTGGGTGAACTTATTTACGGATATCTCATGGTCTCTTTGCACAAACCCACTTGCCCATTGATGGGGCTGTTTATAAGCAAGGGAATATATAGTCCTCACTGAAGGGAGATAAATACTTTGGCCATTCAAAATCAATTAAATATGTACTAAGTTGTATGCTTTGAAAGTATATCTGATTTAAAATAACTCTATCAAAAAGCACCAGGGAAGAAGGCAGCAAACACCTTTGCAAGGAATTTAGAAAAAGAAGACTTGGCAAACCAAGCTTCCATGACTCCAGACAGAAGGTGGAAAGAAAACAGAAATTAGTACCTTCTAGAGCAGACATTTACCATATTCTCCAGCAGAGTCCAAAAATCTCATGGCTTTGAATATCACCAGTTATTTCCTAAGACTTAGGTCCTTCCTGCAGCTAGATTGTAACCTACAACTGTATGCTTAAGTGGCAATTAAATTGTCCCTAGTATATTTTATACCACTGAAATTCATTGTTTTGCATTGGTGAGCATCCCATCAATCAAAGAGAGTGACATATAAAATAAAGGAAATCAAAATATCCATAATATAGACACACTGTAGGCTAGGGTTGTTATGGCAAGGGGGAAAGGGATGAGGAAGGGACTCACTTTCCTTCTGTGGAGATGTTTTTGTTTTCTGTCCAGTGGCTTCAAGATAGCAGTTATATCCCTATCTGCATGGTACAAACCTTCATCCTTAGCTCTCTAGGCTTTCTCATGGCTTTTATTCACTAACCTGTGCTGAGAGGCACCTATTCTAAAACACATGGAGACCACACTCCTAAACTTAGAGAATCCCAATGTGCCATTTCTCTTTAATTAGAAGGAGTAAAACTCCCCAGGCCTGAATTGGTTAGATGTTTTAAAGTGAGGGAAAAAGTGAAACATGTTTCAATTGGATAATGACAGGCTTTGCCAATTTTCCTATTGACTGTCCTGGTGAAATATGACTTGCCAACCTCAAAACTTCAAAAATGAGCACATAGTATTACTGAAGAACTGCCCTACAAAGTCCCAACTCTATGGAAATCATAGACATTTTTTGAAAGAATATAAGTTACTCATGACCAGCAAAGAAAGAACACATCATGTGTCTGTTTTTCAGTGAAAAGGTTAATAAAAACGTGATCGAGCACTGGGGACTAACATCCCAGCAGCTGTTCCCAAGCCCATTCCTACTTGACAGAATCCTCATTTGGTCAGGTTTATTCTGTCTAGGAATAATGTTAATCTTCCGTCCAGGTACTAACCAGGACCAACCACACTTAGCTTCCGAGTTCAGGCAGGCTAACAAATAATGTTACCCTATTCCCCTTTGTTGCTGCTTTGTTTAGGAGTAAGATGTGCTCTTCTACTCAATGAAATCTGAAGTAAGAGATCTGTTAGAGATGACACTGCTAGATTTTGTTGCCTATAGAATGTAAGGCAAAGAGCAGCCTGCCCTTAGTCTTTTTGTTTGGCTTGCAGTGCTAGAGACGGAGCTCAGGGCCAAGGGTCCGCCAGGAGTCTCTACCACTGGGCCCAATCTGCCTGCTACCTTGAGACTTCTACCACAGTCGATCACTGTCAGAAGTCAAGACAATGCTTGGCACTGTGGGAATCATATCTGAACAGTATGAGAAAATACAACAATTTGACCTGGAGTCCTGACATTATTGAGCTACCTTTTAAATTTATCAGTTTCAGGGGGGCCCTTTTCTCTGAACCTCTTGCTATACAGCTTAGCAGACCAATCGTTTTTCGCTGTTTTGTGATCCAGTAGGTATGTATTCACTCAAAACAGAAGCATACTCAGATGAAGAAACTTGGTACAAGTTATCTTCTCAAAAATTTTCTTAGTATAATGTGCCTCTTTACTATCACTCTACACCAAAAAGAAGCCTCTTCCTATGTCATTTCCTTTTCTTCCTCTCTCACCTTCCTATTTCAGGGCATATCCTATAGGAGTATACCATGGAGTTCCACTGTAATCACAATGATGGAAATACTGCAAAGAAAGAGCTAACATATCTTTCAATTATTTCACAGGACCATTTTTATCTTACACTTACAAGTTCCCTGTAAGTTAAGATGTGTCTTCTACATTAAAAAAAAAAAACAGATTTTAATAAGTGTAAGTTTAAAGGAGGGGGTAATTATAAGGAGTATTATAGTATTATAAGGAGATAAAAGAGAAACTTGAATAGGAGGATTAAATGGCGAGGGGGATGAGAGAGTAGGATAAAGGAAGGAACATGGGGAGGAACAGCTAACACTACTGAACATTTGAAAAACAATATGGAAACCTACTACTTTAGATGCTTCCCAAATTATATATGAAAGAAATTTAATTCTCAATATAATGGGGAAGATAATACTCCATCCAGACATCTCATGCCACCAAGTAAAACTTCCAATGCTAAGAACGGTCTTCATCTTGTTGAGTCATTGGCCAAAGGATCCCTACCATGTCCTCCTCCAAACATCACAGGCTATTGCGAAGGCCACTGGTTTGCTCTCCACAACCCAAAGGGAAGATCCTACTGATGAGGACAACACTTGCTTATTTTATTGAACTGGTGCACAGCTAGAATTTTTACCCATACTGACTGGAGTTTAGTAGTCTGGTACTGCTGGAATATACTTTGTATTCTATCAGCAGAGAAAAATAATCATCAATATTGCATAGCTACAGAACCTATGACAAAATAACTGAGACTTCCTACAAGATATACTGATATAATTGTGGCACAATGTTATGGGAGTAATTAACTATTGGATTTAAGGCCCACTCCATGAGATGGACCCCATATATGACGCTGCTAAAGTGGTCAAGAACAGAAGACTAGCTAGGTCATGAGCCCTAGGAGAAAGCCAAACACTACTGCTCTAAAATGACTCCTAAGGGCATAGAGATATACCCATAGATCAATGACTCACTCAAGCCTCATCAGAGCAGCTTTTGCTTGTAGCAGATGGTTATTAACATAGAGACCCACAACTAGACAGTGTACAGAGAGCAAGAGACTTCAGAGGAGTCAGTCTAAAATGGGATGTCTTTATCGAACCCCTCCCCTCAAGGCTCAGGGAGCTATGTAGAAGAGGATGCAGAAAGATTAAAAGAACCAAAGATGATGGATGACTCCAAGGAAATAGCATCTTACAGATACAACAGGACTGATACAAATATGAACTCACAGAGACTGTGGCAGCAAGTATAGGACCTGGACAGGCTGAAGACAGACAGGATCCTGGAACTGAGAAGGGGGGAGTAGACACAGGATTCCACTCCTAAGAAGCAATTTGTATATGATACCCACTGGCAAAGGGAAAAATCAGTTTTCTCTAATAATATAACATTGGGTATATCAATCACATTCGAGGGTAGGCCACTTGTCTAGGAGTAGTTGGCCAACAAAAATAGACTTCAAGATTTTTGTTTTGATTTTAGAGAAAGAACATGAGATTGAATGGGTAGGGAGGTGGGGAGGATCTGGGAGAAGTTGGGAGAAGGGAGATAATATGACCAAAATATATTGCATGAAAAATTTAAATATAAGAAAAATGCTCTCACTTCAACTGTGTAGTTTAATGTGCTTAAATATTTCTACACTTGTGTGAATCTCATCATACTCTAATTTTAAGTCATTTATACTGTGCAGCTATGCTGTTTGATATTAAGAGGGATTAAACAAATCATTATCTTGAAAGCATTACCTTTATATGAAAACAAGGGGTAACTGGGGCTGTAGCTACTAGCTATAACTATCTTCCACAGAGTATGCTGCTACCATATGACTTGCCCCTATGTGCGTCCCCAGAACTGCCACAGTTCTTGCATATTTCTTGATGGTCCTTGAGTGACACCTAAGAAGTAGTAGAACACTCAAGGGGAAGATTCTTTAGTAGAAGATTCTGGATCAGGAATCAGTACACTTGGAACTGGGCTCAGTCCCAGCTGGATTTTGTGGAGTACATGACCCGAGGCAGTCACATTGTAGTTCTTGATGAACACAATGCCATCAGGTGTGAAATCAGAAACCAACCAAGGAGGAGAGAGGTTAGTTAACTTCAGCAGAACATCCTTGGCACATCTGTATAAGAAATCACAAAGTTTAACAATATGGCTCTGATTAGGAAACTGCACTGTTCTGGCTCCTACTTAGGACCTCAAAAATGTATCATTGATGTTCTCAGATCACCCAGTACCATACTGGGTTATACCTCTGTTCTTTCCAGCAATGACATTTCAACACTCCAGTCACAACCACTTATAAGCAAATATGGCAGCCAGTAGACTCATAGTTTATCATAATGTATCTTTAAATAAGAATTTATCCTAACTTATGAAGCATTTTAGCCATTTACTTCAGCCATATCATAAAGTAAAGACACATTGGTTTGGGTTTCAATGGTTTTAAAATAATCACTCAAAAAACGAAAATATATACAAAATCACTATTAACTTCAAAAGTGTGATAGTAAATTTACTGCATGTTGTTCCTTATTTCAATACATATATTTTCTAACCTACCACCATGCGAAACTTACTGCCAACTAGTTCTGGAGCCTGAGCCTATTGATGGGCCTTCCTGTCCTTACATGGAAGTGATACACTAATGCTTGGAGAAAGGAGAGGGGATGAGAATGACAAAAAGACAAAACAAATGCATACAGCAATTGATGGTGGGGGAATGCTGCCACTGTGTTTCATAGAATGACAAGATCATATGCATACAGAAAAATGTTCAAAACACAAGGGGTGTTTGATATGCTTTAAAAGAAGAGGATAACTCTAAATCCTTTTTGGACATGGAAAGATTCTAAGTTTTAACTGAGTAGCAAACAGATAAAGAAGAATAAAAACCTGAAATTAATTTTTGCAGGCAGGTGTACCCCATCAATTCATTAATTTTATGGAGTTAGTCTGAAATCAAGTAGGAATGAATATACACATATACAGAAAGAAAGGTACAATTTATACAGCAATTAAGATGGCTTTGTTGTTACTTTTTGTTTGAATGATTAAAATATGTTAATGAATTAGCTAGCCTAAGTCTAGATTTCTAACTCTCTTAAAGCTTTTTGCCTTACAGTCTTTAAATAATCTGATAAGAAACAAAATAAACCATACAAGCACAGTTAAAAGGGTAGAGAAAATGTATATAACACTAGAAGGTTTCTCAACAGGCGTGGTGGCACTTGCCTTTAATCCCAGCACTTGGGAGGCAGAGGCAGGTGGATCTCTGCAAGTTCAAGGCCAGCCTGGTCTACAAAGTGAGTCTAGGACAGCCAAGGCTACACAGAAAAACCCTTTCTTGAAAAAAACAAAACAAAACAAAACAAAACCCAGAAGGTTTCTCCCTCTCCCTAAAACATTATTTCAATCTCTAGACTTTGGGAAATTTACACGTTATTAAAAACAGACCATTAAAGGAATTGAACTCACATGTTCACATTCCATGTTTCCCTTCATCTGGTTTTATAATGGATTAAAAGAAAGAAACCAGCTTAAATCAACCAAACAAGCAAAAAGAAAAATTCCTTCTGCTTCAAAAAATAAAATAAAAACAACAAACAAAATAAACATGTTAGCCACCTGAACACATACATATGAGGATATACTTTAAATCCAGAAACTCTCTGGGCTCACTTTCAACCAATGAAGATTTTGAGGCCATGTACCCAGACTCTGGGAGAAAGAAAGCTTTGCAGAACTTTTGGCAGCAATGGAAAGTACTAGGTCATGCCTAAATTGGAGTTTCATTTTCCCTTGAGACATAATAAAAGAAACAGTATCATGGGCTAAGGGGATGCTCAGTGGGGAAAATGCCTGCTGTGTAAGCAAGAGGACCCAAATCAGATAACCATCACTTATGTAAAAGATGAGGGCAGCCACATGTACCTGCCTACGAACCCAGTGCTAGGTAGGATAAGGTAGTACGGAGACAGGTGGATCCTGGGGCCTCTCGAGCCATCCAGTCTAGCTGAAATGGTGAGCTTTTGGTTCAGTGAGACCCAGTCTTGACCTCTGATTGCCACTTGCACACATATACACGCAAGCAAGCATATCTTCACCCATGTGCATACACACACACACACACACACACACACACACACACACACACACACACACACACACAGAGTACTAATTCAGTGATGTTGACTTTCCCTAACATTGTAATCAGATATTCTTCCCTTCAATGGATAAGTATTATCTAAGACACTACTAGTTTGCAGTTTCAAGCAGAATTCCCAAGAACACAGTTGTTGAAAATTTGTTTTAAAATATGCTTCACATCATATGTAACATATATCATATGTAACATCCACTACTTGGGTCTTATGTTATGCCCAATCATTACAATTGTGCAGCAAATGGATGGCCTATCACGCCAAGTGAGAAAAATAAATAATAAATAGGTATATGTCAGTCAAGAATAAGATTTATCACCCTATGAGCACTAAAACCTTTTCATTCTCAGAGATTTTACTACTCTGGGACTGCATATAGGTGTGGTATTCTATCATGCTCTGAGGTCAACAGACTAAGGTAAGTAACACTAAGATCTGGCTGTCAGGGAGCTTACAGTTGAGTGGAAGAAATAAAGCATGCATAAATCTAGCTCTTTTGTCATTGAAATTTTATTTTTTTCAAATATAATATTTTATTGATTATTTGTGATTTTTTTAATTTTTAATTTTTTCACTTTACATTCTGATTGCAGCTCCCTCCCTTCCTTGTTGCCTCCTGATCCCTCCATCCCTCATACCCTCTCCCTTCCTCCCCTAGTCCTCAGAAAGGGAGCCCTCTTCTCCTAACATCTGGCTTAAGCCTGTATCCTCTTCCTCTGTGGCCTGGCAAGGCTGCCCCACCAGGAAGAAGTCATCAACATGTGGGGGCCAGAGTCCATGACAGAAGTAGTCCCTACTCCCCATATTATGGGACCCACAAGGAGACTGTGCTGCCTATCTGCCACATCTGAGCAAAGGATCTAGGACCACATCTTATATGATCCTTGGTTGGTGCATTAGTCTCTGTAGCACTGCCCTCCTCTGCTCAGATTTGTTGGCTCCATTGGTTTCTTCGTGGAGCGCCTAACCCCTCCAGGTCCCTCTATTCCCCAACTCTTCCATAAGACTCCCTGTGCTCCACCCCGAAGTTTGGCTATGAGTCTCAGCATCTGCTTGGATCTCCGGCTGGGTGGAGTCTAAATCTAGTTTTTGACAAGGCAAGAGTTGGAAGGGAATGAGAGCCACAGTCAGCTCAAAGTATCTGAATGTCAGAAATAGAAAAATAACTTTCATTGTCAAGAGACATAGAACCCTGTTTTTTGAGGGGTAAAATGGCAGTGGAATTTCCTCAGTGTTCTAGGACACTGACCAGAGGAGCAGGACTTGGGGTTTCACAGCCATTCCCTATGATCAAAGCTGTGTGAGATATCTGCTCCACTCCCACAGCTTCTTAGATCCCTTTTCTGGGATCTGATTCTTCAAGTCTTAGGTAGGATGAGGATTCTATCTACTAAAACTGATCATTCCCATTATCAGGGAAGCTTTAAACACCCTGGTCTCAGTCTGAGGTTCTCATATTTGAGTAAATATTGGCTTCAAACATAGGACTTGAAGAAACAGGTCACTGACCCTGGCCCCACCCCGGGTTTTTGACAGGCGGTAGGCCATGCAGATTTGCATTTATGACAAGATTTGCAGGCTATGCTTTGCCTGCTACTGGCTCTGAAACACACTATGAGAATCACTCTGTCTAGTGATTAGCTAAGATACAATGCTAGGAAGAAGCCTGGTAATAGCAGGGACTGGGAAGATGGATCAGTACAGTAGTGATAGTGGGGCTAATTGTTCTGCATGCTTTATTTAGACAAGACCTCCAGCTCTGAATCGTATTGTGAGCATGCAGGGGTAGTAGGAGGGGTCAAATATATACTAGGCTTACTTTAAAGTCAATAATGGGTGTCAATTGTGCAACAAGGAGTAAGGTGGTGGTAATAACACCCTAACAGAACTTACTATAAGCACACTAGTAGTTCAAAACTGGGGCTCTGCTGTAGTGTGTAAATATATCCTCCAAAGGCAATGTATTTGTGAACTTAATTACTAATGCAAGAATGTTGGGGGATGGTGCCTAATGTGAAATTTTTAAGTAATGAGGATTCTACTCTCATAAATGGATTAACGCTGGTTATAAAAGCACTAAAGTTTATGAGTTCAATGTCTTCCCTTTATGTGTATGTGTGTGGTGTGTGTGTGTAGACTAGAATGGGATGTTGGGTATTGTGTTCTATTGCTCTTTGCTTTATTGGAATAGAGTCCCTCAATGAGTCATATGCTCACTTTTTGGTAGGTTGGCTGGCCAGAGAACTGTCTGAACTAGTAAACTCCCAGGACCCTCCCATCTTTACTCCCCATCACTGGGCCTGACTTTATATGTAGGTTCTGGAGATTTAAATTCAGGCCCTTCATGAGCTATTGTAGGAGGACGCAGAAGAGAAATTAAGTGGGTTCCATCTAAACTGGTTTTTAAAAGGGCAAGAAAAAAGTAATCTGGAAAAGTGGTACATGGAAAGGAGAGATTGCACTTCAAAGAGGGTAGCCAGAAAGCAGAGAAGATAAAATATGAAGAGGAATCAGAGGAGTTGGGGATAATTGCATCCTTCATTGTTTAGTATTGACCTGTAGATCATACAGAAATGATGAGTATGGGGCCTGGGAGATGGCTTCATGGTTAAGAGGTTTGCATGAGGACCTGAGTCTAGAACCTGGTATACACATAAGAAGCCAAGTATGGCCTGTGTTTCTCTAACCACAATGCTGTGGGAAGCAGAGATGGGAGGATTGATGGGACTTGCTGGTTGCCAATCTAGCTGAAGGTTCAGGACTCTGCTTCAAAGGAATAAGGCAGCCAGTGACAGAGAACAAGGTATCCATTTCCCTCTTCTGTCCTCTGCATGTGTGCATACATGTGGGCATCCACAATACCTGGACACAAGAATGAATGTGTCACCAACCAAAGAGCAAGCCAGGACTAGACCTAGGCTCCCTACACATATTTAGCTGATCTTCATTTAGGTCCCCTAGCAATTGAAGTGGAGGGTTGTCTTTGACATGGACTCTGTTGCTTGCTTTTGGATCACTTTCCCCTAGTTGGCCTGCCTTGTCTAGCCTTAGTAAAAGAGGATGCACTTAGTCCTGATGAGACTTGATGTTCCAGGGTGGGTTTGGGGGAGGCTCCCCTTTCCTGAAGAGAAGAGGAGGGAATAGGGAAAGAGGGTGGGAGAGGGAGGAGCTGTGATTGGGATGTAAAGTGAATAAATAAGCTAATGAAGAAAAATAAAAATAAACTCAGGTCCTCATACTTGCAAAGCACACATTCTTATCAACTGAGCTCTCTTGCAAATCCGTTTTGTTTTGTTTGCAATAGCATCTCATGTATCTCAGATTGGCCTCAAACTCATATATAGCTGAAGATGACCTTGAACGTGTGATCCTTCTATATCTACTTCTAGAGATCTATGATTACAAAGACATGCATCACCACTCGTTTTATGTGCTGCTGGTGATCAAATCCAGGGTCTTGTGCATAGTAGACAAGTACTCTACCAACCGATGTATACCCCCAACCTCTTGTTCTTTCTGGTCCATGGGATACTTTTCACCATGTTATAAAAACAACTTGACATCCCTCACCAAACATATTTCCTGTATCTTTAATCCCCTAGCTTCCAGAACCATAGGCAAACAGACTTCTATCACCTGTAAACTGTTCAATCTGTGGTATTCTACTATAGTAACAGAATACAGACCAACATAGGCTTTCTAAGGGACACTGGCAATACCTTGAGACATGTTTTAATTGGTACCACTAGAGAGGAATAGGTCCTACTGGCATCTATTAAACAGAAGGCAGGGATGCTGCTACTCTGTCACATGCATAGGACAGTCCCCACAACAGAGAATGATCTGGCCCAGGTGGAAATACATTCAGTCTACATTCAGAATGAATTCAGACATGGAAATGAAACCCAGAATTTACATTGCCATGTTTGTCAATTCTAACCTAACAGCTTCCCGTACGAAGAAACTAACTGTTCAATTGCCTTTGATCTTAGACACTGCTGGGAACTTGACTCTTCAATTATGTCCCAAGGATTAATTAGAACACCTTTCTCTCTCATGTTTAAAGAAGAAGCATCATTTCAAAAGAATAAAATAAAAGCCTGAGAAGCAAAGCCTTTCTGTTCTACCTCAGAGCAGAGGCTGAAGCACTGCTCCTCTTATGGGCAGCTTTTTCTGCTCAGATGAAAAGCTTGGAGACTTTGGGAGAAAGGCTAGCCATCAGGAAACAGGAAGCCTTTCTTCTCTAAGAGGACTGAAGTTGAAAGGTCGATATTAAACAACCAAGGTAGCGGGATACCATCATAGGAAGGCCCTCACCTTGAAACCAAAGAGTAGATGTATTGGGGTCATTTGATGAAAGGTGCTTCCTAGGAAGAGATGGGACTTTGGGGAGATTGAGCACGAGGGCTCTGGTACACGCAGAGACATCAATGGGTAAGGAAGAGATGTGTTTCATATGGGATGTGTCCAGAATGATTGAGCTTCGGATAGAGGAAGTAAGCAAAAACCCCACAATGGCAAAAGCCATTTAAAAGTCTCCATCTGTTCAACCTCCACTCACTATATAGCCACTGTTCCAGGGTGCAGCACGGGAAAATAAAATACAGTATCTGTCCTAAACCTAGAGAGATCAACAATCTAATGGTAACAATGAAGCACCACATGGTGCTGCCATAGACACCAATTTCCAAGAGGCAAGTCAATGAAGACAGTGAGCTCAGAGGTGGTACAAATGTCTAGTCCTGAAGTGAGTGAGGTGTAACATGGAAAACTTAAGCCTGTGTCCCACCCTCACCTCCAGTCATACTTTATCCAGATGCCTGTTCCTGCTGTGTACAAATTCTGTTAGGGGGGTTTATTTTCCAAGCCTATCTGCTCACCTAGAGCAGTGGTTCTCACCCTTCTTAACGTTGTGACCTCTTAATACAGTTCCTCATGTAGTGGTGACACTCAACCATAGAATTTTTTTCACTGATACTTCATAACTTTAATTTTCTACTGTTATGGATCGTAATGTAAACATCTGAGATGTAGGATATCTGATATGTGACCCCTGTGAAAGGGTCATTTGACCCCAAAGGGATCGTGACCCACAGGTTGAGAATCACTGATTTAGAGTCTTCTGCATCTATAATGAACTAATAGTTCAGAAAGATGCTAGAGAGGCCTGTCTTTGGGGCCATATTTCTATCTTACAGAGACCACAAATCTGCACCAATTGTAATAAGAAAGTATGAGACACCAGATGTGATAGGCTGAAGGCACCTCGAGGCACTTTGTTATGAATATTTAGATAGTTTTCCTCTTGTTATGAAAATTATGGCAATCTGTTTCCCAGCAGGAGTTGCTGATGAATTTCAGTATCGTGAATGCCTTTTGCTTGGGGGTGGGGTAGAGAGAATGTTCCCTGCTTAAATAAATCTGGATCACTCAAAAAATATCGACTCACATGAGTATTTTTGAGTCATCATAACTCTGGATCCTGATGTGAGCTTCTGGCTTAGTGTGCTGAGGAGACAGCTGGCAGGAAGCAACAGCCCTCCTGTGTACTCCTGGGTATCCTTTGCCATAGGTTTCTATTTCAGGCCAGAAGGAAGAAGCAAGGAAGCTGCCTGGATGTCAAGCTCAGGGTCATTTCCAAAGGCTGCCCAGCACTCTGTAACCTTCTGCTTAAACACAGATGTAGCATCAGGACCCAGAAACAGGGAAATGATCCAAAGGCTGGAAGAATTATACTGGCTTCAGGTTCCACTAAATGGCAATCACAGTAAAATCCAACTGTGAACATTCTTGTCCTCAAATCCATAGAAAGTGCCCAAGAATAAACAGTAAATCCCTCAAGGCCTTGCTGACCTGATGCCCACTCACAGGCATATGAACATCAATTCCCAGCAATATCACATACTCTCACAGAATGGTCCATCTCTTCCACTTTCTCTCCCATTAGGCTGCTCAATACTGTGGAGTGGAAAACCCTTCCACACCAAGTCCGAAAGGTTTCAGGACTGAATGAGAGGGTGAAGATGCTGGGAGAAAACTAAGGGCCTTTCTTTGTCTAGTGCAACATTCTGACTGCATACATAAAGCAGATCATGAGAACAGAGGCCAGAGAAATGAAAGCAAGTTATCTGTCTGAGGCCATGTCAGTAGCTAATAACAACTGCTCCTAGGACTCTAAGACAAAAAGCGCTCCATCCAGTCTCTGTTAAATCCCTTCTTTGTGAATAGTCAATTCTACCACCATAATGCTTTGCGAGAGCCAGGTACATGGATGTCGCTTACTGATGTTTATAGTCCTAAACAAGGCATGGGCTAGCGGCCGGATTCTATATGCTTTAGGCAGCTGAGCACCTGCAGCTGTGAAATCACCTAGCCCAAGGAACCCATCTTAGACCCCGTGAAATGAAATTGCCAGGGGGAAAAAAACGCACATGTGTGTTGAAGGCTCTACAGGGTGACTGACTTTCAACTTTTGACTGTAAAGAGATAGAAAGGTGCAAATCTTTGAGAGTCAAAAGTATCTTGGGCTATGTTCAATCCTCTTAATAACCACTGACCAACCTACCTCTGTATCAGTTAAGACCTTTGAAAAGTATAGTTAGCAGATAACTAGCAATCACCGAGCCAATAGCTAAGGATGTCATCAGAGAACATCTAAAACTACAGCAGAGATGTCTCTGAGTTGCCCATAACCTGCCTACCTCCCTACCTGCTGTTCCCACCGAAGTATTGGGTAAAAGCCTTGATTCATGACTTTCTTTTGTTCTGTGGCTATTAAAATAAGTTCATGTAACTATTTTTGGTATTAGAACATGTCATGCAGGTCAGCCAAAATGCATGTTAAGAGGCCATGGTTACTCATATTTGGCTTAGCAGAGTTTATGCCTCTGAGAGCTGTGCCTTTCAGTCAAGGGCTTCAGTATTACTTTTGAAACACACCGCCCAACATGGTGACCCATAGGCACATGTGATTACTGAACACTAGGAAATGTGGCTGCTACTCTACACTGAGAAATACGATACATGCAAACCATATATGACACTGTGAAGACATCACACTGAAAAAAAGTACACCATCTTATTGATAATTTTATAAGGATTACATATTGAAATGGTTCTATGTATATATACTAACTTAAATATAATACATTAAAATTAGCTTCCATTTTTCAGCATGGTCTCTAGAAATATTTAATTTATATATGTGGTTCATTGGATCACTTTATTGGATGGCGTAGTTATAAAATGAAACTAATCTCTTCCCATCTACTCATCTAATTTTTCTGAAAGAGTTTAGTCTCCTGCCTTAAGAAATACCTGGAGGTATTCAAGAAAAGATGTAGGGATAGAGAGATGGCTCAGTGGTTAAGAAGGTGGACTGCTCTTTCAGAGGACTGGAGTTCACATCCCAACATACTCACATCAGGAGCTCATAAACGACTGCTACCCCAGGTACCAGAACTCCAGTAGCTCTGATTTCTGCAGGCACCTGCATTCATGTGCATATATCCCCATAGAGACACAGATGCATGCACATAATTAGAAATAAAAATATTTTTAAAAAGGATGTGTTCAAGAGGCCAGCATAAGTGGAAGAGAAGTAATACTGGCTTAGTGATTAGGCCTTTCTACTGGGAGATCCAGGAATCCCTTATGTGCTTTAGTTAGCAATCTCCTGAGGTCTTTGGCCACCTAACCTGTGCACATATGGACAATCTCTGCATGTTGGCACAATGCATGTGGCAGGAAAGAATCAAACTGCCCACAATGAAAAAAAAAAAAAACAGAAGAATTCTGATTCTAACTTGTGCTGCCAGTCTACTCATGGAGTTCTAAGGAAACACATTTTTATGCTTTTTTATGAATATGCAAAAGCTTTCAGAGGTATATAAGGATTTTTTGGTAATTAAGGAAACTCACTTTTTGTCCTGCTGTCCATTTCTGTTTTGGCTGGGTCTGTAGTTGATGTAGCTGGAGGTAACTTCTTCCCAATTGTCTGAGGAAGAAATAAGATGATTTATTTACACATTAGGATGATTCACTTCATTAATGAAACGAACAAAATCAAAATCACAATGAGAAATCCCCAAACATGGTTCTAAAAGCCACAGCTATGAGTTGAGACTGCTCTGTGGCTTGATGAGTCTTATTGTGACAAACTAGAGGTAAAACAGATAAAACAGGCCCTTTTCCTTGAAGTACTCTCAGTGCCTTCTATTTCTTTCTTTCCTGATACTCTTTATAGGTCTGTTATTATTTTGAACAGAAAAAAAAGATGCCGTTTCCTTCATTTTATGACAAGCTGATCACATTTATTGAGGCCCAGTGCCGGGCCCTGTGCCGATGCTCCAGAATAAACCCCGCAGTGGAAGAATGGAAACGAGTGGGAAGAAATGAAGAGAAGGAATACCAGGGCAAGAGCTGGAAGAAAACATGGAGGACTAGGAAGGTAGACAGGCAGGCAGAAGCTAGACTCTCCAGAACCCCTAGGCCTTATATTAACTCCTTCTTACCATCTAAGATTTCACTTATTTTGTGGGATATGAACAAAAATATCCTAGTCCTTTAGAAATGGTCTACCTATCTCCTAAAACAAAAGCAAGGAGGGTCCCCAGCTCTATTCCTACCAGTTGATTAATCCTCCATACTTCAGACCTTATGTACATTGGTTTTGTTTAAAAAAAAATCAGTTTGAGTCTGTTTTGATGTCCCTTCTTTATTTGCACTTAATTCTAGTGTTATTTATGAGTCATCCATAAGAAAGATTGAATACTATCTCTTTGTCTAAAGATGTTCCTGAAAGCCACAGGCTACCCAGCAGTTCACAACCACAGACCCATGGGTAAACCAAACCCAATGGTTCTAGAGGTGAAGGCTCTTCCCACTCTTCTTTCTGCCATTGTACCCATGTAGATGTCATTAATGCCCAACAAAAGTATCCACTGATATGAGAGCAACAGTTGTCACACCCATACTGACAGATGAGTTGACATCCTCAACAATGAAGCCACTGGGAAAAACAAAGTTCTCTGTCCCTTGAATAATAAGCTGTGTCATTTAAAAACCTGGTATGGTTGAATTTTTCTTCAAATGAAACTCATTTGCCATTTTTTTTTATTTGAAAGGGTTCTTTATGTTGCAAACATTAAATATGAATAAATCACTGAAATAGGAAAAGATAAATCAAATTTTCAGACCTTCATGAATTTTTAAAAATGTTTGTGACAGAAAGCCTTTACATTTTACATGGTGACATTTTTATTTAGTGCCACAAGGCTTTCGATAGTGGGAAAAAAAATGAAAACCCTAAATAATATGCCACCTTCTACCACCAACTACTCAACCTAATAGTATTTTATGGTGCTATGGAAGTGTCAAGGAAGATTTTTTTAAAAGTTTGATATTCTTCTGCTAGAAGGTCAAATTTGATGAAGAAACAGTTTGGGGAGTATATTGAAAAGTGAGGAGGGAGCCTAGACGCTCTGGAAGCATTGCTCACTCTCACTCTCATCACAGAGCTAGAAGCACACCTGCCAATCTCTTTGCATGTCCTTTTGGGCCACCTGCCAATCTCTTTGCATGTCCTTTTGGGCAGGGAAGGCTGGAAGAGAGCTTTACACCCATTAACACATTAGGAAGAGGCAAACAAAACCAAAGAGCACTTCAGTTATCGCTGACAGTCCAGAGAGGGAATCTGGGGCTGCAGCAATAGCAAGGGGCTGGTGTCCATCTTAGCTTTGTTCACTCTCCTCAAACATACAAACATACAATCCAAAAAAAAGGGGAGATATGAAATGAACAGCTTTGGATTTAAACCAGAAATGCCTTCTTCTGGAGAAAGTCTAGCAGATTGCAGATTCTTCTTGTTTTTCCTTTGGTAACCGCAGAAAGTGCTGCCCTCATGCCCGATGTCCTGATATGCCAGAACATTCAAGTTCTCAGACACCACTCTGCTTTTTTTTTTCTTTTTTCTTTTCTCTTCATTCAGAAAAATCCAGTGCACTGGCTTCCATGTATCTCAGCAATAGAGTTCACAGTGAAGTTCATATTATGCTCATCTGGGGACTGGTGCACCTTAAATTCTTCATCTTTGTAGGCCATGATTAGAAGTCTAGAGGGTAAGCCATGTTCCTCCCCCACTCAGTCTGGTCTCATAGGGATTCCGAAGACAGAAAGCACTGTGGTACTTCTCTGCTAGAAGCTACATTGGCTAGTTAACCAGCAACAACTGAAAACTTGTCAGCAGGGGTACATTCCTGGGCCTTGCCCCAGACTTTCTCAACCAGAAACCCTGGGGATGGTGCCCAGCAGTCTCTTAGGGACTGTGATACATGCTTGAGTTTAAGAACCACTGACACTCCTTCCTCCCCACCCCCATGTAGCAGGAATTCTACTAGTGAGAATTAAATATCCTTTATTGGATTAAAAGCTCAGCGCCTCTTTCCATAATTAGATACAGCATAAAACTCTCTTTCAATGCTTCTTCCTCTGTTCTTTCTCTCCCTTCCCACAACATGCTCCCTATTTTCTCTCTTCTCGTGGGTTTAAGAACTTAATATTGCTATTTAAACTACACATATGTATCTACGGCACACATAACTGAAACTCAAGTACAAAACAGCCCGACACACACAGACACACAAACACCACACACACAATAAATAAATAAATAAATAAATAAATAAATAAATAAAAATAAAAATAAAACAAGGAATCTCGTGCACATCTTTTGTTGCACCTGGAAGGCACCAGAAGTTAGGCTTATTCTTGGCTGTGGCAGAGGGCTCAGGATATGCTCTTGAGGCCTCTCCCACAGAATGAAAACTTCTCTCCCTCATGAGTATCATAAGGAAGATAGTTTGTCCAGGACAAGCACTAGGGAGGCACTTGGAGGTTGTGCTGACATGGCACATGACACAGTTCCTGAGAGATCATCCAACAGCCTCATTTCAGTGAGTGACTTCAGAAGGAAGTTGTATTCTCTAGCTTAGCCCCGGCATTGCCTTTTGCTTTCTGTGCCAATGTCTAAATATTTCCCAGCATAAGCACCCATGTTGTTCTTATATGCGTGTGCCCTGACCCAGAAGCCAATACATGGAATGGCAGTGGACAGGCATAGGGAGGAACACACAGAGCTGAACACTTCACAAATAGGCTATTGCTTTGGATATACTTTGAGACTTAATTACCACATCAGTATCACTTTTTGTCTGTCTTGCCTATGTCACAAAATCCATTTTAAATCTAATATAGGGGCTAGAGAGATGGGTTAGTGATTAAGGGCACCTAACTGTTCTCACAGAAGACCCGGGTTTGGTTCCTAGCACCTACATCAGGTGGCTCGCAACCACCAGTAAGTTCAGTTCCAGGGGATCCAATGCCTTCTGGAGTTTGAGGGCATTGGACAAATGTGGTCCATATCAATTCATATTGGTATACAACATATTCATAAATAAAAACAATAAACATATCTTTAAAAAAATAAAACCAGGGCTAAAGATATGGCTCCACCATCTTCTCTTGAAGAGGACCCAGATCCCATTCCCAGGACCCTCTCGGCAGCTCACAACTGTCTGTAACTCCAGTTCCAGGGAATCTGGTGCACTCCTCTGATCTCCATCAGTACCACCTGAACATAGCGCACATCCATGCAAACAAAACCACCTATATATATGTAATATGTATGTAAATAGAGAGATGTATATTTCAAAAATAAAACTTAATTTCTACTAAAAAGAGATCTGTTCCTTTGAATAATGATTTTAATCCATGTCCCTCTAGTTCTTACCAAGAGCACTAAACAAACTTTGCCCTGTGTGTGTGTGTGGGGGGGGTCTTGTCTGCAGTGGGAGTTTCATGCATCCATATTCGTAACTCCACAAGATCCAGCAATGCAACATCACAACAGATAAGCATCATATGATTTTAATTAATGAAGCAAGTAACTTTTTCCCTTTTACATGCCAAGATAAAGACAACACTGGGTTTGAGTCCAAGGAAATCCAGTTCCCAGATGATGAATGTATCTGTTTCTCTTTGTGACTGTGGAATGTGAGTATAGCCTCCTGCTCAAATAATTGGTATAAAATCACTTCTCTGCTGTTATAAGTCAGACGCAAACTCCCTTGAGTGTAAAAAGTTTCTAACTACAGGACCATATTTAAATCCCATCTCTAAAAGCCCCCTTTCCAAAGAGTACTACACACAACTTTTGCAATCCAAAGGCAGCCAGGATCACTGGGGTGGGGGTGGAGGCACCCTGTATCCCAGCGGTTGGCAGAGCCAGGTTTTCTGGCAGCTGTTCTAGAAGTATATGATGATCTCAAAAACTACAACTGGCCATTACTCATGCACTCACACAAAGCCAAACACAAGGGTAAAAACCCAAGATTGAAGATGCCTCTTTCGTGATATTCTCTATGCAACACTAGCATCTGACAGTACTCTTTCCCTTCCTGTCCATTATGGATTCTTAAGGGCCTATTCAATATGAAACAAGGAAACAGATTAGAAGGCAGGAAGCTGGTGAGCACCAAAATGACAACTTTGTGGGGTTGGTTCTCTACAGTAGTGTGCTGAGGGCTACCCAAGAGTGCAGTATGGTTACCTATCTTATTCATCTCTAGGATATGGAGAGATACAAAGCTCAGCACACAGCAATGAAAGGCAGCACCAAATCATATCTACATATGTACAAACTATCTGCAGCTTTTCGGTTTTTGTTTCCCACCCAAACCCGTATCTTTATTTCCAAACAATCCTTTCATGAGCACCTATGACTGATAGCATTATAAAAAGTCTTCTTGGCTTTTAGTATGGAGTGATAGGAGCCGAGCATGTCAAAGCCAGAAGAGAACAAGTACAAAGAGTTGTTTTTACACTGGATTGACTTGTGGGTTCCCACTGGAAGATTTCTCAGTTACTTGTATAGGCGTCAATTTGCCCACATTTGGAGGACTCCCCTTCAACTGTATCATATCAACAGCAGAAGATGTGCCATAGTAAAACATAACTTGGGGTTTTAAAAATAAAAGGCATGGTCCAGTACAGTGACCAAGAGCATTTGTAGTTCTAGGCTTTGGGAGGAGGCTGAGAGATATCTGAGCAGAGAACTTATTCTAGTAGCCTGGCTGGACTCCTCAGGGCTGGGATTTTGGTCCCAAGCTCAAGTGCCCTCCTCCGAGTTCACTCTGCTTGCTAGCTGTTTCTGACCAAGGAAGGTCTGGCTGCTGGAGAGCAGGCAGAAAGGTATCCTAGCAGAAAACTAATCTAGCAGCCCCTCTGGCCTCCTTGGGGCAGAGGCTAATGGGATTTTTGGTCCTGTACTCAAGTCCCACTCTGCTTGCTAGCTGTTTCTGACCTAACGGGGGTCTGGCTGCTGGCTAGCAGGCATTAAGTTATCTGAGCAAAGAGCTGCTCCAGTGGCCCTACCAGCCCCCTCAGGACAGTGGACAATGGTGTTCTGTAGTCTCCAGTTCAATCTAATACCCGGAGGGCACAGGTACTGAGCAAGTGGCTAGACATTGGAGACTGCACATCCACTTGCAGGGACCTGGGGACTTTCTGTGAATTAGCTAGGTGGTCCAGAGGCTAGACCTACCTGTGCTCCACACATTGTGGACCCTTCTCACCTGGGAAACACCATCACTGGTGGTTTGTAGTTCTCAGTTTGTTCCTTAGGTCACTGTGCAGTCACTGCTCTCCTGCTGATCAGACACAGTGTGAGATCGACGCAGCCATCTTGGGTCTCCCACTTTTCTTTTAGCATACACACATGCGTGTCTCTCTCTGTCTCTCTCTGTCTCTCTGTCTCTGTCTCTCTCTGTCTCTGTCTCTGTCTCTGTCTCTGTCTCTCTCTCTGTCTCTCTCTCTGTCTCTCTCTCTCTCTCTCTCTCTCTCTCTCTCTCTCTCTCTCTCTCTCTCTCTCTCCACCCTGAAATAATCTTCAGAATTACATTCCCACACAATGTGCTATTTACCAAGTAATCACCAAAACACCTACTCCCTAACTTGGTAAATTTGCAAAACACTGAATACAGCTTAAGTCCTATAGTTATTATTTAACTTTATCTTTAAGTTTGTCTCTGTGTATTCCAGTATTTGCCAAGCCTAGAACTTCTTTTGACAGCCAGCAAGACACCACAAGAGTGAGTAGTGTCCGGAACAGTAGCTGAACACCATCCCTTTCCTATTTGTGTCCTAGGATCATGACTTTTGGAATTCACTTTCAATGACCATTGTCATTAGACCTTCCAGTGGACCCAGTGACCGTGTTCTGATTGTATGTTCCTCCTTTCCTCTTTGACCCTGATCTAGAACCTGTAACTCTCTCAGGGTTTACTTGAATCATTTTCACACAAGGATCCATTGATCTAACATGAGACAATTTTCAAACACCTTATACTCCTCTTATCACAGCTGCATCAAAGCAAGCAGAGCATGTCCTGCTACTTGACGACTGTTCCTGGAGAGGCTCAAAGAAGAAACATGAAGGTCTACCTCTGATTCTTCCACCTTGCCATAGTTCCTAACAATTCATATCTTCTCTCTTTATTTTTTCATATCTTCTCTTATCTCTCAAGACTAATAACAAACTTTTTCTAAATACAGCATGACCTCTTGACTCGACTTGGATTCGTCTATCCGGGCTTCCTGAGTTTCCTCTTTTAATCTGTCCATAAAAAGATTTCCTATCTATCAGTCTACTACATATAAAATGTACTTTGTGTGTCTGTATATATGTATAAGCACATATATATGCATATATATGAATATGAGAGACAGAGTATATGGGAGTGTTGCTTGTGTGAAGACTTTGAGCCAGGTTCTGTTCTTTCTCCTTGACTCTATTTCCTGCCAGGATATGATTTGGCTCATTTGGCTGTTTACTGAACACCTCTAAAAGCATGACTTAAAAAAGTAAAAAGAGCCATACAACTGTAACAGGAAGGGTAACAATTCTCTTTTTGTGAAATCAAAATAACTTTTGCAGTTAGTTGAGGCTTCCACCCATGCTTAAGTGCTCAGGAGGAGTAGCATGCAATTCAGATAATAGTAAAATCATAGATGTCAGCTCTCCATATACCCAACAATATATTAAAATACTGTTTGTATTTTACCCCTAATGTCCCCAGGAGAGGATTCTGCATGCCAGCTTGTTAAAGAATCATTTTATTCACAGAAGATGAGCAAGTCAAAGTGAATGTCCATCCAAATACCACTTTTACAAAATACAACCTGCCATTAAACTTTGGGAGACTATGTTTGCTGATATAACAGATAAAGAAAAATTATAAACACTCCTTCTCCCAGAGGAACGGCTCCCTATCTTTTAACAATGCCTTCATTTTACACAATTTGGAGACTTTAGGAAGAGACTGGATAGGTAAGGGAAAGAAAAGGATGGGATGACAGCTATGAATAATATATGTTTGTTTTGTCATGTCTAAATATCAAACAACAGGGACCAAGCCCTAATGTTTCCATGAGGCAGTTATATTATATTAATTTGACAACCATAGCAAAGTTTCAAGGGTTGGCTTTCTCCCATGGGGTGGGTCTCAAGTTGGGCTAGTCATCGGCTTGTCATTCCCTCAATCTTTGCTTCATCTTTATCACTACACTTCTTGTAGGCAGGACAAATTTTGGGTCAAAGGTTTTATAAGTGGGTTGGTTTCTTTCTCCCTCCACTGGAAGTACCACCTGGCTACATGAAGTAGTAACTTCATGCTCCATATTTCCCATTGCTAGGAGTCTCAGCTATGCTTGCAGACAGGAGCCTGGGATAGCTGTCTTCTGAGAGGCTTTATCCAGCAACTGATGGAAACAGATGCAGAGACCCACAGCCAAACAATAGGCCGAGCTTGGGAAGTTTCGTGGAAGAGTGGGAGGAAGGATTGAGGGAGCCAGATGGGTCAAGAACACGACAAGAAGACCTACAGAGTAAACTAATCTGGGACCATGGGGGCTCACAGAGAGTGAACCACCAACTGAAGAGCAGGCATGGTCTGAACCTAGACCCCCTACACATATGTAGCAGATGTGCAGCTTGGTATTCATGTGGGCCCCCTAATAATGGGAATAGATTCTTTCTCTAACTCTGTTGCCTGCCTTTGGATCTCTTACCCTTAGCTGGGCTGCCTGGCCTGGCCTCAGTGGGAAAGGATGCACTTAGTCCTGTTGCAACTTGAGGTGCTAGGGTGGGTTGGTACCCACTGGGGGCCTCCCCTTCTCTGAGAAGGAGAGAGAGGAATGGGAGAGGCATAAGGGTTGGACTTGGAGGAGAGAAGGGAGGAGGCTGGGAGGAGGCTGTAAAGCAATTACTTAATTAATTACTCCACACACAAAGATTTACTCTAGTTCTGCATGTTTCTTTACATAATCACAGCATAGTCCAAGCTATCCCCCTCACCAACCTGGAGATGGCATCACCTCCCTGAGCACATCTTATCTGTAAGATTCAAATAGAGCCCAATAGGTAATGTATCACCTTTAACCTATGTTTTCTATGGGCATAAATCCCATACTTACTCATAATATTTTTATATGTAAGACATACTTGAGAACAAAGTCATCTTTTTATTTGGCTTTCTTTTCTAACATGAAAATAAACACTTTCCTTAGCAGTGCATTCTATTCTGGCTACTGCATCATAAACATGAAAGGTTCGGAGTCCTGGACCATCCATGATTTTAAGATTAGCAGTAGGGTCAGACTCATTAGATACACATCACATAGTGCGAAGGGATAAACAGTACAATGAATACATGTACAGAGAGAGGAAAAAATAGCTGTTAGACAATCTACATGAGGAAATAAGCTCCAAAGATGGCAGCAAGGAGGTTTGTGCTAAATTCAGAAAGATGGGTAGGAGTTGGCCTAAGAATGTAGTAAAAAGGGTGTTTTGGTTGAATAAAAGCAAGGCAGTAAGGCTAAAATGGATGCAGGAGCTGGGTGTAGTGAGTGTACTCAAGAGATTGAGGCAGGAAAATCACTTGAGTCATGAGCAGATGTTCACAGTGTGATGTGGGTGGAGGAAGAGAGAGAGAGAGAGAGAGAGAGAGAGAGAGAGAGAGAGAGAGAGAGAGAGAGAGAGAGAAGGGAGAGAGATTGTGTGTTTGCGTGTGTGTGTGTGTGTGTGTGTGTGTGTGAGAGAGAGAGAGAGAGAGAGAGAGAGAGAGAGAGAGAGAGAGAGAGAGAGAGAGAGAGAGATATTGTGTGTGTGTGGTTGCATGTGTGTGTGTGTGTGTGTGTGTGTGTGTGAGAGAGAGAGAGAGAGAGAGAGAGAGAGAGAGAGAGAGAGAGAGAGAGAGAGAGAGAGAGAGAATAGCTTGAGGCCCACAAGCCAGCAAGGTAAGTTAAAGTCACTGTTACAGTAGTTGATAACATATCAACTAGACCAAGACATCTGGTCACTAGGAAAAGTAAAGATTGGTGATGATCCAATTTGAGATGTTAAAGCTGATGAAGAGAGAAAAAGAAACAAAAGGCTAAACTAAAGCTGCAGTGGGGAAGCTGACATTACCCTCTAGTTGAGGCGGTGAAACTTTGCTTGCCTAGTCACAGCTCACAGCCACTTTAGGCAGAACTCAGGGGCTGAGCGCTGGCTTGAATACACAGAAACATTTCTGATTTTTAATGCTTTCGAGTCTACATGTGTGCACACCACATAGTGAGTGACAACCATGTGCAAAAGGACAACAGTAAGTTTACACTCTGAAGAGTTAGTCACAGAGACAAGTCCCAGGGCTCAAGGACCCAATGGGAAGGGACCCAATGGGAAGATGTGTTTCTCTGTGCTCTGCTGCAGGTGCAGAAACTTGGTGGCAAAAGAATAAATCTGTAAAAGCTTTGAGCATTCTGCCTCTGGTGAAAACACTAGTCAATCTCCCTTTTTAAAACAAAAATATTAAAAAAATCATATAGGTATACAAGAAGCTCTTGATACCTACAAAGCACATCTTTTTCATCTGAAAATTTTACAGTAAATTGTTTAATCGAGTTTGACTCCAAATTGTTTCCCCAGAATGAATATTCAGAGAAACCTTTCTCTGGTTTCCAGAGGGAAATCCTGGCACCATAACATGAATGATCCTGGTGGATATTGTACTAGGCAGATGAAGCCAGTCATTGAAACATAGAAAGTCAAGTGGGTGGGGCATAAATTCCTCCGTATCTGTGGATTATGCATCCATTGACACAACTACTTCAGAGTTAAAAGACTTAGAAAGGCTAGACCCTCTACACATGTGGGCTCCCTAACAATGGGAGTAGATTCTTTCTCTAACTCTGTTACCTGCCTTTGGATCCCTTACCTCTAGCTGGGCTGCCTGGCCTGGCCTCAGTGGGAGAGGATGTACTTAGTCCTGCTGCGACTTGAGGTGCTAGAGTGGGTTGGTAACCACTGGGGGCTTCCCCTTCTCTATTTTTATTGTGAAAAATGAGTTCAGATCACATATGGATCAAAACCAGGAGTTTTCTAGAGGTCAGGTACACATCTGATATGTTTTCTGTACACATAGCAGTATAGTTAGAAAAGTGATTCCAAAATATTTTAAGAATAGAAATCCCGCTCTGCTGTGCTTGCAGATAGGAGCCTAGCATAACTGTCTTCTTAGAAGCTACACTCAGCAGCAGATTGAAACAGATGTTGAGACTCAGCCAAACACTGGGCTAAGCATAGGGAGTCTTGTGGAAAAGTAGGAGGAAGGAGAGAAGGACCTGTAGGGGACAGGAACGCCACAAGAACAAGAGAGCCAACTAACTAGAGCCTAGGAGGGGCTTGCAGAGAGTGAAGGACCATGCATGGACTGGACCTAGGTCCTCTACACTTGCAGCTTTGTTTTCATGTAGGTCTCCTAGTAAGGGGAGTGGGTACTGTCTCAGACATGGACTCAATTGTCTGCTTTTTGATCACTTCCCATTTTGGTGGGACTGCCTTGCCAGGGTCACAGGGGAAGAGAATGCTTTTAGTCTGATATGGCTTGATGTGCTGGGAAGGGTTGGTAGGGGGGGCTCCCCTTTTCTGAGGAGTAGAGAAGAGGGGATAAGGGGAAGAGGGAGGAAGAGTGGGTCTGGGAGGAGAGGGACGACAGGAACAAAATAGAAATTCCAGTAGGGCATATTGGGAACACACCTGCAGTTCTAACATTTGGAAGATTGATAGAGGAAGACCATAAATTTGAGGCTAGCCAGAACTACACAGAGTTAAAAGAAACAGTGGGGTAGAGAGAAGGATCATTAGTTAAGAATGTACACTGTTCCTGTAGAGGACCTGAGTTTGATTCCTAGCTCTCTTGTCTGGCAAATCACAGCCACCTATGACTACAGCTCTAAGAGTATCCAATGCCTCTGGCTTTCATGGGCACTAGTACTCACATGCACACACACAGCAGCACATACACACACATACACACACACACACACACACACACACACACACACACACACAATTAAACATAATAAAGTAAGTCATTCAAAAATAAGAATGGACTGGAGAGATGGTTCAGCAGCAAAGAACAGAGGCTGTTCTTCCAAAGGATCCATGTTTGATTCCCAGCACAGACATGGTTCCAGAGGATCCAATGTCTTCTGGTCTGTGCAGGGACCAGGCACACACATGGTACATATACATACATGAAGGCAAAACTCTTAGACACATTATAAAATACAAATAAAATATAAAATAAATGCCAAAATAAACCTACTCCAGTCAAGAAAAGAATGAGGATTCTCCAAAGAGAGGTCAAATTAACTTAAAAACGGGGGCATTCCAGTCATAAGTGAGTAGGCCATACTCAATAGGGGCAAACTAAACCCACATTCTCTGCTTCCCACAAAAAAAAAGTCTTAGGTGACAAAGACAGAAGTGACCACCCATGTAAGAGGAGCTCTCATTGTCCTTGACATTTGGGTTTCTGGCTACTTCTTTCTGAGTTTCATTAACTAGGATAAAGATGTGAGGGCGGGGGAGGACTGCTCTGGAACCTTTAAATCTTTCCAAGGGCCTTACTCATTGGGTAAGCTAAATACTTCGGTGAAACAGCCTTATGGTGGTGCTAGGAACATCACAATGATACAAATAACCCAATCCCTTCGTTTGGCATCTAGTAGTAAGTTTGTACAGAGAAGAAATGGTCTTGGGTAAATTACTTCACTTCTCCATATGACAGTTTCCTCTTCTAAATGAAGATAATGATAAAGATGTTATAGATTTTTAAAAGAAGGATAGAATGCCATGCATATGAAGTGCTTATTGTTAGATTTTACTGAATTAAAAACGTAATCTGGCTCTAGAGACTGCTCAGTGGTTAAATGGCTTGCTGCACAAGTTCGATGACTTGAGTTCAGATCTCAGGCACCCATATTAAATATCTGGCAAGCTGGTGGCTGTCTATAATGCCAGTCTCAGAAGGGGCATAACAGGGATTCCCAAGCGCAAGCCTCCTAGCAAAACTAAACCTATTAGTGAGCTAGTTTGTTTGAGAGACCTTGCCTCAATGAAGCAGGTGAAGGAAGGATCAATAGAGAATGATTCCAAACATCAGCTTCCAGCTTCCACATGCACACTCACACGTGTGTACAAATAAGTTCATACAAAAGGCATACATATATTCCTACACACGCACACCATATACACGTACATAAAAAGGGAAACTTCAACCACCACAATGCCTTTATGTGAATTCTACTTCAAAAGAATTAGCTATTAAACAGTTTTTTTCCCCCAATAGTAGGCTGGCAGCCCATTAGCCACCTATTCCTTTGCTTGGGGACTGGAGAACAGCTCTTACAAGAAAGTCACAGAGCAGAGACATACCTAGAGAAATCTGAGAAGTCTGGAAACTAGGAAGGGATGAAAAGTAGCATCCAGGCTGGCCTCGAACTCGTGATCCTCCTGCCTCTGCCTCCTTCAGCAAATCCTACCGGTGTGCGCCACCACAACCGGCTAGCCAATGGACGGAACACTCTCCACAGTAGAGTGGAGAGTGGGATATTACTTTCTCACATACTCTGGTGTCTCATCTTTGACCATGTCCCCTGGTGGGGGAGACCTGATGGCACTCAGAGAAAGGACAGCAGGTTACCAAGAGGAGACTTGATACCCTATGATCATATAGAGGGGGAGGTAATCCCCCTCAGGAACAGTCATAGGGGAGAGGAGTAAGGGGAAAATGGGAGGGAGGGAAGAACGGGAGGATACAAGGGAGGGGATAACCATTGAGATGTAACAAGAATAAATTAATAAAAAAAATAAGTAAAAAAAATATTTTTCATAAAAAAAAAAAAAGAAAGAAAAGAAAAGAAAAGTAGCATCCATTGCCACAGAGCTGCTGCTGGGAGGAGACTGGTGGGAGAGAGGGGAAGTGAGGTGAGCCAAAGCTCACAACCGACAGACATTTCCAGTCAATAAAGGTGGCACCTACAGTGAATGGTCAGAACAACATCCCAGAGGACCCTCAAGTGCGTGCCCACGCCAGCTGCTTTTGGCTGCATCCAAACTGTTATCTACTGTTGAAGATGGAAAAACAACAAGGCGTGTGTCTGGGGGAAAACAGCCTGTTGTCTGAGAACAGAAAGCCTTTTACTGAGAATTTTGGTACTCAGGAGCAAACACAGCACCATAGAAAACTATCCTAAACCATCTTTTTACAAAGTTTGGCATCCATTCAGTAACTGGATGAAGAAATTCTAAGTTAGGGCCAAACAGATACTCCTCCCAAGGTAATGGGCCAAATGAGACCACACACTCAAATGGTATAGATTTTAAAAGCCACTTGGAAATTACTAACAGTTACTTAATATGAAAATTTGAATTCATAATCCTCTACCTGAAAGTGGCAAAGTGCTGAAAGGCTTCTTTCAAGATTAGCAAGGAGGCTGGTGAAATGGCTCAGTGGCAAAGCTGTCTGCTGCCAAGCCTGATGACTTAGTTCCAATTCTAAGACCCACATAGTGGAAGGAGAAAACGTACTCCAGCAAATCTGCATGTACACACATATACACACGCACGAGCGCGCGCGCGCGCGCACACACACACACACACACACACACACCAGGGGTGGGGGGAGGAGAAAGGATATGAATGTGAAAGAAAACAAATAAATGAATGTAATTTTTAAAAAGTCTTCAAGCAGAGGCTTGAGGTTGATGGTATGGCTTGATAGTATGGCCTCTGTTTAGCATGTATGAGGTCCTGAGTTCGTCTTTCAATCCCCAGCACCACCACAAAAAAGGAAAAAGATTGAGCCCTCCAGCAGTTAAAGGGATGTTTATAGAAGTCTGTAATAATATGTGAAATTTTATATAATGCTAAACAAAAAAGATTTTTTAAAAATCACGTGTGTGGAAGATATTCTGCATGTGGTATGATCTCAACCAGTTAAAAATGTACGGCCAAACAAGTGAAAGCTATATTTAAAAACAATAACAGTGGTTGCCCCAGGGAAGTTAAATTATCAGTGCTTTTTATTTCCTTCTTACTTTCTAGTATTTCAAAAATTATTTTATAATAAGAAAAATGAAGTTTTAAGAGGTAAAATAAGGTGTGTTAAAATGGCTAAAAATTAAAATCTACCTCCTCACATTACTGCTGTCTCTCCTGAAGGTCTGATTTGAGTCGCAATAGCTCCTAGCTGGCAGTCACATGAAGCTTGCATTTGTGTGTCACTTTATTTCCAAGTCATTAGTAAGGATGTTAAGAATATCAGATGTAAAATGAATCATGATGGTAATTTTCCAGACACCACCCATATAGAACACACTCTGTCATTTGTCATCTCTCTTCACTTATAGTTATTCATTGGCTCATATTTTCAGTGACTAAGTACATAATGTAAAGTCATTTCTAATTAATGCTGTTCCAAATAAAGTATTGGGACATTTTATCACATGTTTTCAATGCCAAGAACATATTTCCTATTCTTCTAATTAAACTCATGAATTCCTTATTTGTATTTCTGAAACAGACTTCATGTATAATCAAAGGCCATGCTTACAGGGGATTCAGAGACGGCTCAGTGGTTAAGGATACTTGCAGAGGACCTGGGTTCGATTCCTAGCACCCACATGGTAGCTAACAATCATCTGTAACTCCACTTTCAGGGGTTCCAGAGCCCTGCTCTGACCTCCACTGGCAGCAGGCACACATGAGGTGCATACTGACATTAATACACATAAAGAAAAAATAAAATTTTAAATCATTTTTAAAAAAGGATACTGCTTACAGGTTCTTCACTCTTGGTCTTTAAAGAAGTGTGGCTTCAAGTTTTAACAATCGTGATCAAATACAGGACTACCTACTACTGTTAGAAGTACCTATTTACTGAGGAATGCCCTAATTTTTACATTATGTAGATTTCATAAACATTTTCATTTCTTTAGGGAACATTTCCTATTAACATTATCTTGATTTTGCTTTCTTTTAAAAAGCAAGACTGATTTACACTAAAATAGAATTCTAGCTAAGGATGAGGACAGATTGAATACTTTTTTAGAAAAAAGATTTATTTATTTTATTTATTGCATATGAGTGCTTTATCTGCAGAAGAGGGTATCAGATTACATTATAGATGGTTGTGAGCCACCACGTGGTTACTGGAAATTGAACTCAGGACATCTGGAAGAGCAGGCGGCGCTCTTAACCATTGAGCCATCTCTCCAGCCCCAGACTGGATAATTTTTTATTATTATGTTTCTTTTTTAACATATACATTTATATTATTACACATGGGTAAAATAAACTACATACAGCAGGAAAATGAGTAATTGTATAAATGTTACATTCATGGTGATTTGGCTATTTGTATTTGGCAAACTTGAAGTAAATATCTTTCCTATCTTGTTGAGTCTAAATTTTTGAATGAAGATCAATATCTATCATGTCTCATCTGTATTAAGTTAAAACATCTATTTTGATCTAAAAACATCTTAACCCCTAACCTACTAAGCTTAATTGAAAAACTAAACTATCTGGTCTTCAACCCCATCAGAGATTTGAGAAGGAATAAAACTTAAATACCTGAGTGAACCAGATGTGCAGGTTAGCAGCTTCCAAAATGATAAAATGAGTGAGACAGTTTACTGCCTGAACAGTCACCTAGCACTCTCTATAATGTTGGAGCATCATCTTCAGCCTTCTGGCCCAATATATCTAAATTTGTGA
The DNA here is from genome assembly GCF_964271855.1 of Acomys minous. Lineage (NCBI taxonomy): Eukaryota > Metazoa > Chordata > Mammalia > Rodentia > Muridae > Acomys > Acomys minous. Next base: position 125,389,124 of record NC_140488.1, on the reverse strand, counting down.
GGCAGGAACTATTGAGGACTTGCTTACCCTATCTTGGCAGACCCTGCTTGCATCTAAACTTGCCTATTTTTAGGCAGAATTCTGTCTGTGGCAGAAACGAGAATATTGAATACCTTTTATCTTCTTAAAAAACACGTGTACACATGCACATGTGGTGTATATACATGGTTGTGTCTGTGTGTTTGAATGAATGTCTTGGGGTATATGTACACATGTATGCAAGTGTGTGTGGCAAGCAGAGCTTTCCTTATTTGTTTGTTTGTTTGCTTATGAGGCAGGGTCTCCCCTTGAATCTGGAGTGTATATATTAGGCAATACTAGCTTACCAGCAAGCTTCAAATATCCTCCTGTTTCTACTTCTCTTTTGTTATAGCAAGCTTTCTTCCCCTCCCCTCCCCTCCCCTCCCCCACCTCGCTCTCATGCTGAGGTCCTCATACTCATGTGGCAAGCACTCTACCAACTTAGCTAGTTCCCCAGACCCTAATAAATGCACATTTAAAATACATATAGCAACTGTGTGTTTATTTTTTAAACATTTTAGTTGTGTGCTTGTATAATATATATATACATACAGTTGAAACCAGAGGCCAGAGGAGGAGGAGAAGGTAACAGTATTGCTCTGGTGCTTTTTGTCCCCTATAGACAGGTCTCTCTGTGTAGTCATGGCTGGTCTTGAAATCACTCTGTAGACCAGGTTGGTCTCAAACTCAGATGTCTGCCTGCCTCTACCTCCTGAGTACTGGAATTAAAAGTGTGTACCACCACTGCCTGGCTACATTAAAACAAATAAAAAACAAACAAACAAACAAACACAAAACCAAGGTCTTTCACTGTACCCTAAGCTTACTCTTTTGGCTAGGCTGGCTAGATAGAGAGCGCCCAGGACCTGCCTGTCTTCTCCCACTAAAGCTAGAGTTACAGACACGTGCAGCCATGCCAAGCTTTTACATGGGTGCTGGGAATTTGAACTCAGCTCCTCTTGACTCCACAGCAAGTACTCTTACCCACTGAACAATCTTCCAAGTCCCATAAGTGTACTTTAATACCTTTTTTGGTAGTTTCTGGTCTTGTAAAGCAGAAGTTTTACATGGCTTGTACTTGGCTGGTTTTCACATTCATTCACAATTCATTCATTTAACATCAGTTTAACAGCAAATATGAGGGGAAAGAAGACAGTTCTCTTAAGGTTGTAAATTGTAAGATGCCCAAGTTTTAATCAAATTAGATCCGTACCACATGAGCCAATGGTAAATATTTTATCACCCATTTTGCAAGCTTTAATTTATCTGTGCTAAAATACTTCCCTCTCTCTCCTTTACCTATAACATATTTAAAAACCATCAAACCACACAATACATAGATGCCGAAAACACAAAATCACTAATTTTACATATGTGCTTTTCTCAGATGGCTATGTTATTTTTTAATTTGGTTTCATTATGTACCCAGCTAGCATGGAACTCACTATGAAAACTGGGGATGGCCTCAAATTCACAGAGCTCACTGTCGATGCCTTATGAATACTGGAATTAAAAATATGCACCACTGTTTTGTTTTTTTGTTTTTTTCTTTTGAGACAGGATCTCATGTAGCCCAGACTAGTCTTAAACTAGCCTTGTGGTAGAGGATAACCTTGAGCTCTACCTGGTGAGTGCTGGGATCACTGGCATGTGCCAAGTCACTTGCTTCTGTTATTTTTCTAAGGAACATTTACAAAGGATAAATAGACAAGACAATGTATCTAGTAAAATATGCCTATTGAAGTCTTTTCTGCTCTTCACTGAGTCCGTGTCCTTTTCTGTCACAATGGAGACTGCTTGCTTCAATGTTTGCTTGTGTGCTCCCAGAGCAGCAATTCCTCTTTGTGCCTTACACAAAGACTTGCTATAGGCTCTGCACAGGGAAAACACAATGCAGATTCATGGAAAAAGACCATGACAAAAGAGGACAAAGACCAGGAATGGTACTTTTCAAATGAACAATCCATTCGTTCCTTCTGGGTTATTACATTATACTTAATATGATTCTGGCAGATGTGTTTTAGATTGGTAGTGCTCCCAAATTTACAGGGATTTTCAGCAAAACGATTTCTACATCCTTACCCCCATAGCAAAACAAAGTGAGTCCCATCATCTCTCATCATCAGCTACTTCTCCCTTATTCCCAACCTGACCGTTATGATTCAAGTTATGGGATTCCTCTTTTCTGCCATTAGTGGAATCAGAGAGAACAGTCTCAAATGCTGTGAAATCTAATTTCCTCATAGACATTGCTTAGCCAACTCTTTTTATTGCGATGGTTAAGTTTTGTCCTCTGGTTTTTTATTGAAACTAGCTTCATGGGATGGGGCCTAGAGAGATGGCTCAGTAGTTAAGAGCACTTGTTGCTCTAACATTGGACCCAGGTTCACAGTTACTTCTGTGGGCGAGAGGCACAAAGATGATACGAATACATACATATAGGTAAAACATTCACGCGGCATAAAATAAAATATCTAAACCTAAAATAATCTTTGAAAAAAACTAATTTTCAATTGCTGCCTTGTCTCATAGCTCCTCAGGATATCTCTGGCTTCTCTATAGTCAACTCAATTCCATAGCAAGATCAGCTACCATAAGACTTGATAGAGTTGGGGCAGATAAAATTCTTACGCCTGGCTTTACAGCCCCATGAAGCCATTTTTTTTTTTTTACTACAATACTTTGAAACTTAGTGATCCCTCCATGACCTAGATGCCTCTCTCAGCCTCTTATTAACTTTCTTAAAACCTCATTTCACCTCTATCCAGACTACTTTTCTCCTCTCTGGCATAACAAATTATGACCGAAGGTCACAAAATTCTGTGGTTGTTTGAACTCTTCTTTCTGTGCTTCTAATGATGCTTAAATGTCAATGGGTTAATAGGGTTAGAAGCAAAATAAACTCATTATAAAACCAGACATGCAAGTTCTATGTGGCAAGAACTAGACAGTGCTAAGTTTTATGAACTACTCCAGGACCTAAAACCATGTCACCTTCAGCAGCATCACTTCACTTATTATCAGCCTCTCTCTACTCATAGCCTAGGAAAGGTACCCAGGAGAACTTGTTTCCTGGTGGAAAGTGAAAATAGTCCTTACTAAGAAGGCAAAATAAAAAATACAGACTGAACAGATGCTACCAAAACAAATGGAGCAAAACATATTAAAAACCACTGGTGAATGAAAATGCTTAGCTAGTCAAAGAATAAGAAAACGAAGCAGTAAATCCATCCTAACCACTTCGAAGCTTCTCGTCTCAAATGAACAAACCAAAACACAACTTGTAAGTAATACAGACCTCATTTTTCTGCTCTTACACTCCTGATCCCTGCCTGTTGGATTCCTACAAGTACAAGGATAAGTGTAAGGCAACATTTCAGAATCATAGGCCTTATGAAATAGGTTTAAGGATGACCTTTTGATGAAAGGGAGCCCTGTACAGAAATTTTGATACATGCTTCGATGATAAATTGTTACTTTTTAAGTTGAATGTAAAGTGTCTATTAGAAGTGTAGGAAGGGCTTACTTTGCTTTTAGTGCCACTCGTAGCTCAAGCACACGTTTATTTGGGGATCTGCCTTTCCATATGGAAAGCCTGAGCTAAGGATGAATTTTGCACCAATTAAATGGACTCCAATGCCACAAGGATATATAGGACATGTTACTGACAGACTGAACTCAGCAATTTAAATTTGTTAAATGTAAGAAAAGGCAACATAATTCAGCTGAAGCCAGCAAAATAGTTTGTTTTCGTGTTGCTGGGTTTTTCTTTTATAGCACTGAATTTATTTCATCTACTGAACCCCAGTTGGTCAGAATTTTACTTTACAACTGAGAATATAAAAAATATCAGGTTAAGTACAAAAGCATGACCAATTCGATGGCCAGACAGATGTATGCATGACCTTGGAGATCAAGAACCAAAAGCAAACACCAGGAAAGAACTAAACAGTACAGAATATTTACCCATCATTTTGTACACCTGATTGAAGAGTATCAATCAGCATGTATAAATAATAAAAATATTTACAAAAAGAAGGACTAGTATTTCTTACTCCTGAGCAATTCTGTAGTAGAAGACAAGAGAAAAATCAACCACATAGTTAACTTTTCCCACTAAGAGGAAAGCACTTAGAATTAACAAAAGCACATGGGAGAAAATTTAACCTTCCAAATAAGAGGGCTAAACTACATGAGAAGCAGGAATTCAACCAAATACTTGGATATCACCACCTGAAGAAACAAAAAAGGAGATCTGGTTCTTTCTTCCAGCAATTTGCAATCTTTTGCAATTGTGCAAATGTTCAGCTGCTTCATGGTGACTTGGAGGCAGAAGACCTTTCCCCCAACTCTTTAACTTCTGTTATCAGGTGAAAAGAGTATGGTGTCTTTCTTCTTTCATGATAGCAAACAGATAAGTGTTTTAAACACCTGACATTTACTAGAAATAGCTGTTATCAAAACCAAACCAAAAGCAGAATATAGTATGGACAAGTACGGATGCAGAAAATCTAGAAAACTGCGTAGATTGCTCAAGAGAATGAAATGTGGTACCACCGCTGTGGAAAACAGAATGAAGGGTCATCAAAATCTTAAAATTAGAATCATCATGTGATCCAGCAAATAAATTCACAGAGACAGAACGTGCATTGGAGTTTGCTAGCAGTTTAGGGGAGGGTCTTTAAAGGGTTGAGTTTTACGTAATGCAAATGGTCTGGAGATTAAAAGTGATAACAGCTGCATGATGCTATAAATGGAGTAAGTGCCACAGCCAGTTTGTAGAACCCTCTGGAGTTGTCTGGTTTCCTGGTTTTGTTTGCTCTGTGTTTGAGGCAGAGTTTATCTCTGCAGGCTGGTCTGGAACTCACTACATAGACCAGACTTGCCTTGAATTTACAGAGATCTTGCCTGCCTTAGCCTGCACAACGCTGGGATTACAGGTGTCTGCTACCACACTCAGTTGTCAAAAGCTTTTCAGGGTCACTTCTACTAGGAAGTTAAACTTAGTGTGAAGGATTAAGAGTGTGAAAAAATATTAAGGATAGAAGCAATCTAAGCAGTTATCAAGTAGAATTTAGTTCAATAAATGGTACTGTATTCCTCTGGTGGCAAGAGAACTTAAAAATACTGTATAGTAATCTAAAAGGAAAAGGTAGGCCATAACACATTAAGTTTTCAAAACAGCTAGGCGGTGCACTCAGGAGTCAGAGATAGTGTGATCTCTGTGAATTCAAGGGTAGCCTGGTTTACAAAGTGAGCTCCGGGATAGGCAGGGCTTCAGAGTGAAACTCTGTCTCAAAAAAACAACACAAAGAAAAACAAAAACAAAAACTTAAGTTTTCAAAACAGGAAGTGTGTACTATGCCCCTGTTATTGTAGGAATAGTGAAAGGTGTGCCCCACAAGCACATTCAGACTCAAAAAACATCTGAGAATACACATAAAATGTTAATTATAATTTCCCAAATATGAGACTAAAAGTAGTTTTTTTTTCATATACTTCAACTATGAGTTGCTGGGTTTTGGTTTTTTAAGACAGGGTTTCTCTGTGTAACAGCTTTGGCTGTCCTGGACCCACTTTGTAGACCAGGCTGTCCTCGAACTCACAGAGATCTGCCTGCCTCTGCCTCCCGAATGCTGGGATTAAAGGCGTGTGCCACCTTCCTGGCTGGAGTTACTGTTTTTACTATTGTTATTGCTACAAAGAATTCTTGGCACCGCTGGGCGTGGTGGTGCACACCTTTAATCCCAGCACTCTCGAGGCAGAGGCAGGTGGATCGCTGTGAGTTCAAGGGCAGCCTGGTCTACAAAGGGGGTCCAGGACAGCCAAGGCTACACAGAGAAACCCTGTCTTAAACTCCACCCCCAAAAGAATTCTTGGCACCAAGAAGCAACAAAGCTATTCAGTTTTTGACCGACAATGGATTCAGGAAGCACTCTCCTTCATCGAGATAGCTTATAGCCCAGGAAACAAGGCCACCCTGCCTGTCCCATCTCCAGGATCTTGCCTGAGGGCCAGATAGGCTCCTGAAGAGCTTCAGGGGTTCAGTCTTCCCTGCCCATACCTTACAGTAGACCAGGCCCTCACCATTTCCTGGGTCTGAAGTTAAACAATTAACTCTGGGTTCTCTATTACAAGACAGAAGGAACAGAAGGACGAGGACAGCAGAGGCCAATGGGGAAGAGGAACCAATGAGAAAAAAGCATAATGACACAAATGTGTGAAGCTGCCAAGAGGAAACCCATCACTTAGTATCCTGATCTAAAAACAAATTAACAATAAATGAGCTTAGAAAAAATATACGAGGAAACCCATCACTTAGTATCCTGATCTAAAAACATATTAACAATAAATAAACTTAAAAAGATTATATCTAGAAGACCAGAAAATTTCAGACCTCTATCCCTAGGGGGATCCTCCCAAGATACTGCAAATTAACTTTATTCTAGTCAATACCTGAAGTTCCTTCTTAAGCAAACAATAGATGCTGTTAAAAAAAAAAAAACTTTCAAGAAATCCCCTTACTCTTAAATAATGTGCTGAAATAACCAGCTTCATTCTTGCCACATTATTTTCCCTTTGAAAAAAAGTTTCAAAAAATTTTAAGTTAAAGCAAACAGAAAAAAAAAAGATACAAAGGGACATTTCACAGACCTCATCTCTTCCCTAATTTCTTTTTCTTTTTTTTTTTTTCAGTGAGGCACAGGGATAAGGAAGACACGCAACAATCATTCAGCCTTTACTTATCCTGTGGTTTGTGTGGGAATTTTATTTTGTGTCTGGAAACTACCAGACTTCTGCTTTTAGGTAGACAAACAATGAAAGACTCAGAGAAACATGACTACCTTCTACCAGCTAACTTGTAGAAAAGCGGGTGACCCATGCTGACTCTATATATGAGTACACACATATAAGTGCTCAGCCCCACAAAAGTAAGCAGGGCTCTTAAACTCCAAAAGCAGCAGCACAATGGGCCCCCAGAAATCACTACTTACAGTTTCTCCATTCACAAGGAAACCGCCAAATGTCTGTGACCCCCTGGGGCTGAAATGCCCCACAGCTGCCTTGCTCTGTGGTGATGTTCTTCTCTCCTAAACTAACCTGAAAAGCAAGCTGGATTTGTTGACTGCACAAACATCTGTAATTGCTAAACATCTCTGTGACATGGTGTAACAGTTAGTTACTGCTTGTGCAAACTGCCCATCTAAATAATTCTCTGCAATATGAGCACATGAAAACTATGGCACTAAGAAATTGGAAACATCTGTAAGAAATTAATGGCCAAATTGACCAAAGCTGTGGGAGGTGGGGTGGATTTAGGGGAGTGTCAAAAAACAAAACAAAACAAAACAAACAAACAAACAAACAAAAACGGCTAAATAGCTCCAGTGCCACGTTGACTTTAGAAAATCATCCTTACGCTTAAAAGGTTCTTTCTGAATACATCCAAGAGCAACCCCCCTTCCACTGTGGGATTCCAGCTGGCCCAAACGTCATCACTTTAACACACCGGTGTAAATACAGAACAAGTCCTGCTATAGGATGCTATGGAGAAGATACAGATTAAAAGGATCTATTTCTTCTCTAAAGGAAAAAAAGTAAAGCAATACCTCTTCTCCCATCATGCAGTCAGCCTCGTCTCTTCAGTTTGTAAAGGTCCCAGAACTACCCTGAAATCCTTCCACTTCCTTCAAACAGCCAAAGGCACGGAGCCTGAGGACCCAGCCTAATCCTGAGTCATACTTGGGACCAAATGAGGAATGGGGAGAACAAAGCTTGCATTTGTTTATGGTTCAGGAAGCCAGGGCGATTCATGGCTTGGGTGGCTTCTCCAGAAATCCTCCTCCCTCGCCTACATCCCTGCAGTAATGTAGGTCGTCTCCAGTGCCCAAAGGTGTGACCACTCGAACAAGGAATGCACTGAGAGTATTTATTGGCGGGACCCAGTGACTCTGTGTGTGTGTGTGTACGTGCTAAAATGCCAAAAGGGAAATAAAAAAGCTATCTTTCAACAGATTACATGCCTGGGGAGTCAGAGATATATAAAATATGGTATGTTATAAAAAGTACAAACATTTTTACAGAAAATTAGTCATACTATATAAAAATTACTCTAAAATAAAAAAAAAAACTAAAGGGAGAAGAGCACTGACTTTCTGAATATGCTTCCCCTAGGATAAACAGAGTAAGACTGCCATCTTGTCATCAGAGCTATCCTAGCAGTCTGGAATGAAGTATTTAAACATCAATCTTGTTTTCCCCTAAATGAGATACCATATGAATTACCATTCCAATGATTTAGAGCCCGCTGATAAAGAGTTCAAAACTCTGGAGCCAGAATATGACATTAAAAATGGCAATTAGGTCATTCCCAAGCTATATAATCTTGAACAAATTAAATTATGTTCCCCTCAATTTCCTTATCTATAAAATGGGACTAATGGAACAGAGGGTATAGCTCAGCAACAGACATTTGCCCAGTATGTACAAGGTTCTGGGTTCAATTCCATGCATCACAGAAACAAGAACTACAAAAGGGTAGTGATAATAGCATACACCTATAGGGCTGTCTAGGTGACTAAATCATAATCAGAAGACTAAATGCTTACAGAAGCATCTAGCACACAGGAAGTACCATACTAGCCACTATTACAAGTTCAGGACAACCTCACAAAAATCAACAGTATTTTCTTTTTGCCATGTTTCTTGTATTCTTAGACCTTGATGTCCTGTTCAGTTATTGACCATGGTTAATATTTAAGCCTCTTAATTAAGCTAGCTTAAAAATAATTCTATACTTATTAACTGCCTGCACTGTGGCCAACCCCGGGGTGGCCTTAAATAAGGTGCTGTCTCAGTCCTCAAGAAATGGGTAATAAGAGTAAGTATGACACAGATCTGTGTATATGTGACATACATAAAACAAATATGGGAGGTCTCACTAAGTGTAAATGACAGGTCTGATGCAAGTGCTAGGGAATTAGCATTTGGAATGCAGAGCACAGATAAGAAATCACCTTATCGAAACCTAATTAGGATGAGAGAAAACAGATAAAGCTGCCCAGAGGAATTTCAATGAGTTTCTTTTGACACTCCTCCCTCAATGAAGTATAGCATAACTCCACAGGCCTTAAATACAGGGTATGCTGAGTGACTTCTTCCAAAAGAGCCTAGAATGGAAAAAAGGTAAAACAAAATAAAACATGACAATGACACTTCTGAGGGGCCGGACCTGCCTAACTTCCCCTCAGTCAAGGTGACCAAAGTCAACATTGAAAATGAGAAGTGATTGTGATAACATGATAACATTTGGTATATGCTGTAACATGATAACATTTGGTATATGCTGTAACATGATAACATTTGGTATATGCTGTAACATGATAACATTTGGTATATGCTGTAACATGATAGCATTTGGTACATGCTGTAACATGATAACATTTGGTATATGCTGTAACATGATAACATTTGGTATATGCTGTAACATGATAGCATTTGGTATATGCTGTAACATGATAACATTTAGCATATGCTGTAACATGATAGCATTTAGTATATGCTGTAACATGATAGCATTTGGTATATGCTGTAACATGATAGCATTTGGTATATGCTGTAACATGATAGCATTTGGTATATGCTGTAACATGATAGCATTTGGTATATGCTGTAACATGATAGCATTTGGTATATGCTGTAACATGATAGCATTTGGTATATGCTATAACATGATAGCATTTGGTATATGCTGTAACATGATAGCATTTGGTATATGCTGTAACATGATAGCATTTGGTATATGCTGTAACATGATAACATTTGGTATATGCTGTAACATGATAGCATTTGGTATATGCTGTAACATGATAGCATTTGGTATATGCTGTAACATGATAGCATTTGGTATATGCTGTAACATGAACGAGCCTCCATCACGGGAAAACCTTCAGACAAATGCCAACTTCAGACCAGTCTATAAAACCCAAAAGTGCTGAGGTCACCAAAACACAAGGAAGCTAAGGAGTCAGAGTGACTAAATAGAAGGCAGTATCCTGAGTGATACCCTAGAATTAAAGAAAAAGGACAAATGGATAAAAACTTAGGGTATCTGAGTAAAATTTGGGCTTTAATTAATAATCACAAAGTGACATTGCCTCACACACTGCAACACGTACAATATGAATATTATGCTGTTAACAGTAGTGGAAGCTCTGTATGGGGTATGAAGCACTTCTGGTATTACTGTACCACCTGTCTGTAAGTCTAAAATTATTCCACATGAAGAGCTAACTTAAAAACTAATTAGAAGACCAAGAAGTTCAAAGTCGTGCAGTCTCAAATAATCCAGATAGATAGATAGATAAATGCTAATTAGGACAAGTGTGTACAGCACCACACACCTACAGTCTCAGCATTTGGACAGTGAGGCAGAAGGATTATAGGTGTTCAAGGCTAGCCTGGACTGCATAGTGAGTTTGAATCTAGCCTGGGTAACATGAGAGCCTGTTTCAAAAGAAAAAAAAAAACTAATTCGGAAATAAATTTGTTGACTATCCATGAACATATAAACAAAATGCATAGGGTTATATATACATATACACAATTATGTGCATGTGTACACAAATGAAAATGTATTTAAACAATGCCCTCCTAATTAATTTATTTTTCTCTGTGGCTAGCTCATCTCTGAACAAAGATAACAGAATGCTGACTCTTGGCTTTTTAGTTCCCCAAACACACAGAACAATTTTCTTTGAAAGAAAATTTGGCTCTTCTGTCAGCTCTGCTGCCAACTGAGGCAATGGCTGCCTGGCTTAAAGAGTGTGCATGAGGTGGGCCCATCTGCCCCTTTCCAGGAGCTACTAGAAGTTCCTGGTACCTGGCCAATTAGTCATCAACCACAGAGCCCTGGCCTGGCAACTCTCCCAGCTACTTCCTCTTCAATCTCTAGTCCACATTCTCAGGCAACTCCCTAGTTATCTCTCTAAAATGCAAAGCATGCTGCTGCGCAGTTGAACTCCTCCACCAACGTGCCAGCCCACCTAGAGAAAGTGTAGCCTATAAGCAGACTGATAAAGTCTTGTGGAAAGAGGCAGCACTCTCTTCCAACTACCTACACCATCATTACCACATGATGGTCCCTGAGCTCTGGCCCAACCTATCCACTTGCCCCTTCAATGCAATCATGTTTTCTCCAGATCCACACACATACTAACGGTACTTTGAACACTCTGCTCAGTTATCACCTTCCTTGAAAATATCTTTGGATACTCCCTTACTTTTCAGCATCCCAGGAAATTTCCTTCCACTTGCTTCTCACCTGATACTATGGACACAAGTCTGCTCGTCCTTGTTGCTGCCTTATACGGACTTTTATAGATACAAGTGTGTCAGATCAAGGGACAATCTATGCAGGCACGGAGGTATATGCCTGCAATCCCAGAACGTGGAAGGCAGAAACAAGGATTAAGAGTTCATTACCATCTTCACCTACATAGTGGGTTAAAAAATCAGGCTAGGGTCTATGATAACTTGTCTCAAACAAAACTTAAATACAAAGTTTGGGGATAATCCATGGCATCAGATGAGAAGCCTAGAAATAATGACAGAGCCAAGGTATGACTTGGGAAAGAAGTGTTAATTTCCAATTAACTAGATTAGACCTTCTTGACTCCGAATCAATCCAGGCAAACAAACAAGCAAAGAAACTTTGCATTTAATATGTAAACACAGCATCTAGGCCAGTGGTTCTCAGCCTTCCTAATGTTGTAACCTTTCATACAGTTCCTCATGTTGTCATGAGCCTCAAACATAAAATTATTTTTACTAAATCTTCATTACTGTAATTTTGCTACTGCTATGAATGGTAATATAAATGGCTGATATGCAGGAGATCTGATATGTGACCCAAAAGGAGTCAAAACTCACAGGTTGAGAACCACTGATCTAGACATACCACCAAGCTAATCTCTTCTGATGTGGATTGTCACCCATTCATTCATTTACAGAGAAATCTCAGAGTGCCACTGATGATCTGCGCAAGGAATTTGCTGATGCTTCATTAGATGAATTAAGTGAGGCAATTAATGAATAAATGGAAAATGCAATTTTCCGCTAGACCACACAGAAACACAATGAGTTTTCCTTTATAATTTTAACTGGATAAAGACAAAACACAGTCTTCACTTATCCAGTCCACAAACATTTACTGAAGACCAATGATACGTAGTAGTTTTAACAATTTTTTCAAGGAATTGTAAACTAATACAGACAAGGTCCCAAATTCTGGCACTCACTTTCTTTTCTTTTCTTTCTTTTCTTTCTTTCTTTCTTTCTTTTTTTTTTTTTTTGTTGTTGTTGTTATTTTGGTTTTTTCAAGACAGGGTTTCTTTTGTAGCACTGGCTGTCCTAGACTCACTTTGTCAACCAATCTGCCTGCTTCTGCCTCCTGAGTGCTGGGATTAAAGGCATACGCCATCATGCTTGTCCTGATTTTCACTTTCTAGTGGCTTACATTTAAGAGTCAGTAATATTGGGGGGGGGGGGGCGACGGCGGAGAGATGGCTCAGAGGTTAAGAGCACTGACTGCTCTTCTACAAGTCCTGAGTTCAATTCCCAGCAACCACAAGGTGGCTCACAACCATCTGTAATGTGATCTGATGCCCTCTTCTGGCCTGCAGGTGTACATGCAGGCAGAGCATTGTATACATAATAAATAAATCTAAAAAAAAAAAAAAAAAGACTTGGTAATATGACACAAATATAGCCAAATTTGAAAATTTGAGCCTACTTCTTGGGAGTTTCAACTCTCCCATAATCAAAAGTTAAAGAAATTCAGGCTAGAGAGATGGCTCAGTTGGTAACATATTTACCATGAAAACATGATGATTTCCTAGGACTCAGGGGAACCTGTAATCTTGATGCTGGGGAAGTACAGACAGACAGATCCTTGGAAGTCACTGGCCAGCCAGACTAGTCAATCTGATGAGCTTCAGGTTCAGTGAGAGAGAGATCCTGTCCCAAAACCTAAGGTGGAAGCCAGGCAAGGAAGCACATGTCTTTAACCCCAAGCACATGGGAAACAGAGGCAAGCAGATCTCTGTGAGTTGGGAGTCAGTCTGGTCTACATAGTTCTAAAGCAGCCACAGCTACGCAGTAAGACTCTGCTTTAAACTAAGATGGAGAATGACTGAGGAAGATGCCTGATGTCAAGTTCTGCCATATACATGAAAACATTATATATATATATATATATATATATGTTCACAATGGTCCTAAAAAAGGTATTGGTATTAATAACTGTTCCTTTCTAGTAAAAAGAACTTTAACTAAGTGCTTATTATCAGACAAGCACATTTCTAATCATTGTACATATTACTTAATCCTCACAATAGTTGTGAGTGACAGATCATCCTGTTATTCTAATTTTAAAGATGAGGAACATAAATCACTTGAGTGACTAACTTGCCTCCTAAGGAGGGAGAGTTGGGATTTGAGCCTACACTCTCTGGCCTGACTGTTTGATAACTACTGGTACTCCTAAAACAGCTTTTTTTTCTGGTCGTTTTGGTGTTTTTGTGACAGGATTTCACACAGCCTCGAACTGGCTTCCAACTCACTATGTAGCTGAGGGGGATCTTGAACTGTGAATCCTATGACCTCCACCTCCAAGTAGTTGGATTATAATCCTGTAGGAGCACACCTGGTTTACGCAGTGCTGAGGATCAACCCCTGGGTTTTCTGCATGCTGGGCATGCAAGGACTCGCCCAAATGGTTCTATCCCCAGTCCTTAGAAATAACAAGTGTAAGAGCTTCTGAGAAAGTAAATTTTGGTGATGATCTGGCTGCAGTTAAATATTTCTTAGAAAATACACTACGCTGAGTGTTTCACAAAGTGCATGCCAAGCATACATAAACAGCAGAAAGCATCCAACGTGTCAAAAGTAACCCTTGGGGATGGAGAGATGGTTCAGTACTTAAGAGCACCTATTGCTCTTCCAGAAGACCAGAGCTTTATGCCTAGCTCCTATACCAGGCAGCTTACAACTGCTTATAACTCCAACTCCAGAAGATCTGATGCCCTCTCCTGACTTCCAAGGGTAACTGCACTCACATGAGGCACATGGCTTGCTTGCATATGTACACACACACACACACACACACACACACACACACACTTTAAAATAATACTTTAAAAAACCTTTAACACTGTTTCCCATTCCTACCAACCCTCCTCCTCCTTTTCCTAGACAAAGAAACATGGATACAATGGGTATAAATAAACTGAAGTCTAAACGTCTCATATGCTTCATTTAACCAGGGAGCATCATAATATCATCTGCTCAGTGAAAGCCATGGAGTTTCCAATTACCCCAAAGATGTCATATAATCTTATCTTTCCATCCAACTGAGTCATATTCAATAAGCTCAGTCTTAGATGATTTTTTTTAATGTTATGTAGTTGTGATTTATTAGTCAAAGAATAATGGCTCCTGGGGCTCACCAGAACTTATTTCTTTTCAAAGGATTGGAGATTATGGTGATTTGAAATGAAAACAGCCCTTAATGGCTCATATATTTGAATACTTGCTCCCTAGTTAGTGGAACTAGTTAGGGAGGATTAGGAAGTGTGGCCTTGTTGGAAGGGATTATGTCACTGGGGATAGGCTTTGAGGCTTCCACACCCTATCGAGTTAGCTCTCTCTGCCTCCTGCTTGCAGATCAAAATGAAAGCTCTCAGCTACTACTCCAGCACCATGCCTGCCTGATCACTGTCTTCCCCACCATGATGGTCATGGATTTTCCTTAACTTTAAGCCCTACATAGACTCTTTCGTGGTCTCTTACTACAGCAATAGTAAAATAACAGGCATAGAGATTTCTTATTTTCAAATGTTTTAATCTAGAGTGATAGCGATCTGGAGATTTAGAGAGATATAGAGAATAGTATGTATGAGCATGTGCCATAGCAGCAAGGGACAGCTTGCAGGAGTGAGTTTTTTCCTTCCACTTTGTGGGTCCTGCGGATCAAACTTAAGTGCTTCAACCCCGTGAGCAATATTTTTGACTCCAGATCTCTTATTTGCAACCGAAATCATTACTTTGTTTGTATCTTTGAGATATGATCTTGCTATGTAGCACTGGATAGCTTAGAAACTATATAGACCAAGTTGGCCTTGAATTGGTTCTCTGCCTCAGCCTCTAGTGTGCTGGGAATATAGGGATGTAACACCTTATTCAGCTAAGACTGTCATCTGATACTTCTATGGTTTAGTTCTACTATAAAGGTTAAAGATTTTTTTTTTACTAGAATGGATAAAAAGACTACCAGAAATATGAATGAAAATATTAAAATTCTCTTAACTGCAATTTAGCTGATTGAAATAATTGATTTGTAATTTCCATTTACATACAATTTACATTTTAATTCTCTGCCACAAACAAATGCTTCAATGTTGACATCATAAAGGCATTAATTTGAGTGACTCTAATTCTATAAATGAGTTTCAAGATGATGAGAGTTGAAAAAGAGACTGCTACAAATAAAAAACAGTAGGAAAAAAATTTTAAATCCTTTCAAGAAAGAGGTGTCAGAAGTCACTAATAGAAATCAACTAAACCAGGAAGGCATGGGAAAAGAGGTTCTCCAAAGGTTTTTGTGCAAGAAACACGATACATTACCAACCTGTCAAAATGTAATGCTTCAAGATATCTTTCCCAACCAGGCTATAAAGACTGTCTCCAAGATGACTAGGCAGCCAAGATTAGTCATGACTATAGAGTCCAAACATGGAATAAGTTGGCAACAAAAGCGAGGCCTGTTCTGTATAGAAAGCCATACCAAGTTATGCACCCACAGATCTGCAACTTACGTACAAGTATATCACATCTGCCACCCATTTACCTGAGTGTTTAGTGCGGAGTAATCATCTGAGTGACTCTAAACTTTTGAAGCACTTCACCAGGTCCTACTGATATATTAACACTTCTACTGAGCTTAATTTAAATCAAAACATTTCTTCAAAAGTTTCCTTTCCTGTACTCTCTATTAAATGGAGTTTCTATTTATTTATTTATTTATTTATTATATAGTGCTCTGCCTGCACCTATGCCTGTAAGTCCGTGTGGTTGCTGGGAATTGAACTTAGGATCTCTAGAAGAGCAGTGAGTGCTCTTAACCGCTGAGCCATCTCTCCAGCCCATAAATGTAGTTTCTAATACATACAAAGTGGAACATATATCAAACTCCTATGTATGCATTACTTGCTTCCAATAACTATTAACTCATGAGCTAGATGCCTGTAATCTTAGGAAAGGCAGGAGGGTCAGAAGTACAAGGTCATCTTTGGCTACACAAAAGTTTGAATTTAGCCTTATCTACATAAAACCCTATTCCAAAACATACACACAAACACACACACACACACACACACACACACACACACACACACACACAATGTTAATTTATCACTCATCTTGTCTTCCTTACATCATTTCATCTGTAAATATTTTGGTGAAATGGTACGTAATACAAATTGTTCACAAGTATATCCATCTTATAGTATTAAATATATATTTAAATGGAGTCCTTTCTTATATCTTAATAAAAGAAACAAAAATAACACTATTTATTGGGTTTTGGTGAGCTAATTTATTATTTTAAGACATAGTCTCTATATAGCCTAGGTTGACTAGAACTGTCTATGTAAATCAGGCTGGCCTTGAATTTTCAATTATCTTGCCTTAGTATCCATGATTAAAGTGTATAGCATCAAGCCAGGATTCACTATTTCTTTTTTTCAAGGTTTGTAAGGGGCTATTATGTAGTACCTCCCCTGACATGTAATATAATCATGAGCTTTGAGTATTGAATATTAAACATTACATATTAAAATTGCATATTAAGCAGGGGCTTGGGAGATGGTTCTGTTGGTAAAATGTCTATCTCGCAAGCATGAGGACCTGAGCTCAAATAGCCACTTAAAATTCAGACATGGTAGCAAACATCTGTAACCCCAGCACTCGGAAGCAGAAATAGACAAATACATGGAGCTTACTCGCCAGCCAAACTGGCCAACGAGTGAGTATTAGGTTCAAGGAGGGAACTCTGTGGAGAAATGTAGTATAGAGAGACCAAAAGAGACACCCGATATTGACTTCTGGTCCCCATGTGCACACACACTCATACCCATACCCCCCAACAAATACATAAATACACCATGCACACAGGAGGCAGAGAGAAAGGGGGGACTGATCATGAGAACTGAGTCTTAATACTTATAAAGTTGAATGGAAATTATAAATATGGTACTTGAAATTATCAATGATCATCAGATTCCCTCTTTCCTCGTACAAATGAGCAATTCAGCCATGTCAGAAGATCAGCTGTTCTGCTCTAAGTGGGACACATGTTTGGCTTCACATACCAAATTCTGTCATGCAGGATCCAATTTGTGCTTCTGCAAAATCAAAGCAGCAAGCCCCATTTTAAAGAGGAATTTTCTTATTTAAACATAAATATTGAATACAAAACCATCTCCAAAGTGGAAAGAACCAGGTTATACATTAATAAAACAGTATCATATTCATCAGCTCTCCAGCCAGATTGTGTAATAACATAATGGCTCCATAAATCTATGCAACTACCCACTGTAGAGATAGTTTTAAATCATTTCAGATGTTAAAGATGTTGTCTGCAGCCAGTCAAGCAAGCTGGGGAGTGTATATTTGCTCCTGAGCCTTCACACTGGGTCAAGAAAACTTCTAGCACATGGTTTCACTCTATGAGAAATCAGTATCCAGAGTGCACACATACACACATGCATACACACACCTTCACAATATATAACTCTGACAGTTATTATTTCATGTCACCACTACTAATGCACTAACACTATTTCACAAAGGAACATTTAACTGTACAACTGTTTTATGTTTAATTACGTACCTATTCTAATTGTTCCAGCCAGCTCACTGAGAAGAAACAAAGAGCTCTATTAGGGTGATGAGATACAGACAGACAGATGCTTGGCAGAGATGATGAAGTTTCCTGACCAATTAGATAGACACAACTGCAAGGGGGAAGAGAGCAAGAGAGATAGCATTCTCTTTATCTGAGATGGGGAAAATTGTGGGAGGAGAAGTTGTTGGGGTTTGGATACTCTGACAGGAATGAGCACGTCTGGGTAGAAATGATAGAGAGGCATTCCATTCTTGGAAGAAATGTGCTAAGACATAAGCATAGGAGTAGCTGGCATGAAGGCACATATACCTACAGTCTTAGCACTTGTAGGGCTGGGGAGCTGCTTGAGCTCAGGAGTTCAAAGGTCACACAGTGAGGTCTTATTTCAAGAATAAACACAAGGAGACTAGAGAAATACCTCAGCAGTTAACGCTTGCCACACAAGCAAAAGGTTCAGATCCCCAGAACCCTTATAAAGGTTGCATGGATGTGGCCACCCTCCTGTAACTCTAGCCTTGGATCTACAGAGCATGCTGCCTAGTGAGATGTGCTACATCTTTAAGCTCTGAGGTTGACTGATAAACTCTGACTCAATAATGAATATGGTAGAGTTAAAAGAGTTAGATTCCTCATATCAACATCAGACTTCCGCACATGCACAAGTGTGAACACACATACACTCACACACAAACATACAGAAAGAAAAAGGATTATGTTTGATACTGATATCGCTATTAATAACAATATATTGCCATCAGCTAAAACAAGTATTTTTAATAGCAATAACGTCACACACATACACATCATGTCACCTTAATTGAGTCAATGGTCGTATTCTTTCTTTTTAAATACTTGAATAAAATGGAGAAAAACTCCATCCATCATTCCTTCTCAAGATAGGTACTCCTCCCCTTTTTTTTGTGGCTACTTCATAGAATCTGAATGTGGCCATAGGAAACAAAATGTGATTACAAGTTCAGACAATAACAACATAGTTCTCAGCTCATAGGCAACATCACATATTGATAGCTGGTTCAGGGACACTTCAACAAAGAAAGAGTTTAAGTCAAGCATGCTCCAACTTCTCCTACTGTGCCTTTTCTCGAAAGGACTAAATGTTCAAAATGCCTTTCCACACCATAAAAGCTGTTTCCAATGCTTGCTGGCACTAGGGAAGGTTGCTAGAGGCTTTGTGGATAATGCAGGTTTTACAGCTGCAGATGCTGATGCAACCTTTAAAATTTTGACCTCACTGAGTAATGAAAACCACAAGCCAATGATAGACATGAGTTAGAAATGTTGCCAGTGCCCTATTCCAAACCTGCTGGCCCAAGCGTCAAAGCAAAAAATCTTAACACTAAATCAAATTAACAAACATTTCTTAAGCGCAGCACGAGTGTAGCTTATTATAATTTGGAAAATTCCACAGTATTTATCAACTCCTAAGGAAGGCTATGATGCTAAGTGTACCACAGTAGACGTCAGCAGTAGCCACAGAGCTATGGCTCTGGGGGTGCTGCCATAGCAACCGCGTACTCAGCAGCAACACACTGTCTGCTTCTCAGCAGCCCAGAACCAGAAGCAGAAGAAAACAGCTAGCTTCCTGATGGGAGCAACCCAGGGAGTCAGAAAGCAAGCTGTCTCCATCATTTGCTCACACGCACACAGGAGACTTCCTTTCAGCAAGCTGAAATTGCCTCTCCCTAACTCTTAGGGAAAAAAACATACAATTGCTTTTCTCCACTATATAAACACAATTGACACATACATGCACAAAACATTAGAGAGAGATTTAGAGGCATAGGGGTCATATACTTAGCTGGGTCCAGGAATCGGGGGTGGGGATGCTTCTCTGGAAGGGAGCTAGAGAAGTGCTAAACCATTTGAAAATTCATCCCGAGGAACATTCTTTAAAGGGAATATACATATCCTGAATGTCCTCCAAAGTCCTCTGTGTTAGACCCGAGCCCCAGGGTAGTACCATTAGGAGGCTGTAAAACCTTTGAGATATGAGACGTGCTGGAGGATCCTTAGGTCACTAACCACGTGCCCTGAAAAGAGATGATTAGGATCCCAACCCTCCTTCCTCTCTGCTCTCCAGCTCATGAGGGAAGCCATTTTGTCCTACCACAGACTCAAGTTAATTATCTCCAGGCATATTTTGGTATCGTTATTGAAAGCCGACCGACACAAGAGAGTAGTAAGAAGTAGGCAGCAGGGAAGCCATTCCTGCAGAGAAGGGGAACTCAAGTGAGGGATGGCAAACAGTGAGCCAGGAAGGCACTGATCAGAGGCACCAGAAACCTTGGCAGTCAAAGGCCACAGCAGCCTGCTTTCAGATATTCCCCATTACAATGAAATCAAACAGAAATGTCAAAGCGTACCTTGTCTACCGGCAGGAAGTCATTTTCTACTTCAATCGACCTTGGTCTTAGTTTAATTGGCTTGTCTTTGAAAATATCTCCAAATCCCACTCCTTTAACTTTCTTGGGCTGGATAGCTGCAGTTGCCACTGTCCCGTTGGCACCTTCAGACTTGGTACTGCTTGAGTCACCTCCATCACTCTCGGAGCCTGTGGTTTCTCTTAAGCCTGTCAACAGTGGGGATGAGGAGAGAGAGCTCAGAGATCAACTGGAGGTCACAATAAAGAACTTCACAGCTGGCTAGAAGCCATCTCTCAAAATGCGGCAGGGCTTCTGGTCTCAAGGTGCGTAGTCTGCTGTTTCAGGCTGTCCTGAGTTTTGTTTGCTCTTCCAACCCCGAGACATTTTTTAAGCACTGAATTAAAATAACTTTCCAGAAACTTTAATTTCAGGAGATCTCTCTGTATATGTAGCACTTCACATGGTTCTTTTCCGAAATTTTTCACCCATGGCTTGTGTAATACCAAGCCTCCTTGCCCATGTCGGACCTTCCGACTCAGTCAATACCATATACCGTACCTCTAAACTCTCTGATTCATGTCAAATGAAAGCAACATTTCCTAAAGGGAAACTGTAAAGCTCAAAGTGATTCAAGCGATTTAGCAATTAAACCACACAAAACTATGACTGCCAAAGCCTTAAACCTCTTTGGATGGCTTCACAAGGAATAAATGCATGCAGGCATGTTCCTCTAAGAAAGCGTTAAACCAAATTTGACATCAAGACAGTGTTTCCTAGCAGGATGGTGGTGTGTGTTAATGATGGCAAGAAAACTGCCTGCCCAGAGGCCAGATTCCCTACCCAATGGCTCTTCCTTCTTCCTCTAACACCACCATCTTCCCAAAGCTGAATCCACTCCTAAAGAGAACACTGGGAACATAACACACTCCCTCTGCCCTCATTGCTGTATGTTGGGAGGTCTAAGGGAGCTTTTAGCAAGGCAATATTAATATTTACCTTCCCTGATCCTTGTCTCTAGGCTCTGCCCACACTCAGGGTTCTAAAAGGAAAAGCCTATTTGAGTCTAGTTAATTTCAGGGTATATACATTCTTCTTCAGGACATTAATTAGACAGCAAAGGGCAGGGTTCAAAGGATATTTTATAGGATATTAAGTTCTGTCAAAAAATCATACCTCTAGGGTTCTAGATGACTATGTGGGATAGATTCTGACCATCTACTCTGTATCTCCTGGTCATAAGAATGTCCTTAAAGTGAAATAATGTTATCAGATTTCTTTTTCTAGTGGCCAATTATACATTAGCATCCTGCAGCTATCTACTCCATAGGAACAATATACCAAATAATTGTACACACATATTATCATAAAATATTGAAGTCATTTAAATGAGGAAATCTCAGAGCAACGAGAAACTATTAAATGCAAACAGGTAAAATATAGAAAGGTCATTATAGATTGCTAACAACTTTCCGAATCAAAGCCTTAGAACAATTGTTTCCTTTGTGGCTGTCATTTTCCATAATGTAGTATTTCTAAGCAAAATGGCTTAGGTGGAAGCCTAAGCCATGGCTTAGAGGAAGAATGGCACTGGTGCATGTTTTAATTAACTAAAGCCTTTTGTAAACAGTCAAATGGGGGCAGAATAAGGAGGGAGCCAGCTGCACTTTACAGGACTGGATTGGAGTGTGCAAACATGGCGAACCCCCTGTATTAGCTATCTCTTCGTGTGTTTATCTGCTCATTATTTCTGGGAATACCCATGCTGGAGATACTAATTTTAGAGTCTAAATATTTTGTCATTTCCCCTTTAACATGTTCTTACTTTGCCGTATGGATCCTTTCTATGTGATAAATGGCTTGCATATTCTTTTCATGTTTGGGAAGAACCATTGAGGTGAAATAAAGAAATAGTAGAAAGAAACCATATCACCTACCATCACCTTCCATCACCACCACCACCACCACCACACCACCACTACCACCACCACCACCACCACCACCACCACCACCACCACCACCAGAAGGCAGCAGGGAAAATGGATTAGAGTATATCTGTTTTAGTTCTTCAGAAAGAAGAACTCAGGGAGTTCTTCTGTGGTTCACCATTAGCCACAACCATAATCATAATCTGGTCTCTACTGCCATTCTAATTTCACCAAGTTTCCACTTGTAGAGATTTGCTGCCTTCGGACTACTCATAACTTCATATGAAGCCTTGTGAGAATCTGTTACACAGGGGAAAGATGCATAGCCAGCCACACAAGCATGGCCTGGGAAGGAAACACACGGCAGAGTTTTCTTCCAGAAATTCTGGCACCCTGGTTCTGTCATTTTAAGAATGTAAATTATACAGCTAAATATCTACATTGATGTAATAACTTTAAAAAAAAACTAGTTCTTTTCCTTGTGGAAGGGAAGAAAAGTGACTTCACTTTCATGTCTGCTAGGTAGTTCATCTGTTAGCTATCTTCCCATAAAATGTCCCCATATCGCACTAAGAATATTAAATGGCACTGTCAGGCAGTTCAACCTACCAAGTGGAATGTAGGCTGGGGAGAGTTTATGAGGGCACATTACTGGTCCATGATGAGATAGTGCAAAAAAAAAAAAAGTATAAGGGTTTGGAAATGACTTTAGCATTTTGGCATTAGGCACTGGTGCGACTTCCAAAAATGGGGCCAGGGCAGGGCATGGAGGTGCAGAAGGACAGATCTCTCCATTGAGCACAAGAAGCGCACTGCATGTTAAGTCGCATGCAGTGGAACTGTACACCAGTTCCAGTTCAGAGTGAAACAGAAGGAAAAATACCTTCACTGCAACCATTTGAGGAGAGTTCTGATGCTTATGTCTGAACCCCTTTCATCACATGCGTGCATATAATTCATGGATGTGAGTATATATGCACTGTGGTCAACGTTCGCCCTTCCAGATGAAAATAGAATGAAGCCTCTTAAAATTTGCTTCTGCCAGTCCTGTGGCTGTCCGCTACGGTGCAAGACACCCTAGCTTCAGCACTCATCAGTCCTTGATCACTCTGAATTTGGCACATACATGTATAGTTGCTCATGATGTAGCAGGAATTGTTCTAAGGGCATCGTGAACTTAATTCGCACGTCTCGTTTCTTCAGCTTTTGGCAGCCTTAGTTTCACAACATGAAAGAAAGGCTGCAATGTGTCCTGCCAAAAGAAGTCTGCCGTGTGGTGATTAGCTGCATGAGCAAAGCGAAACACTGGATCTGGCATGGACTTCCATGCCAGAATCTTCTTTCCTTGAACCGCACAAATGACAAATGACCCAGTTGGAAAAAGCAGTAACTACGAGAGGTACATGTTTCCACCAGAAGCCATTTCCCACTGCCATGACAATGGCTACTGCTTTCATCTCTGCCCACATACGGTTCATGCACACATGTCACACATGAGAAAGGCAGAAAGCAAACAAGACAGCGCCAGGAGCTGGTGGTGAGACTGCTTTCGTAGTACACACCAAGGAAATGATACTTATTGTAGGTAAATAAGCCCATGTCCTTGGTTCAGAGATTCACACAGACACTTGGCATAAGCGCGGGCAGTTTAGAAAAAGCACAGCTACGTGAGAACCCACAGGTGCCCATATGTTATCTTCATGATCATCTCCTGCTGTTAAGGTCACTCACTGTAATAGCGTCTGTGGCCCTCCGTCTTTCCAGGTGCAGCTCGGTACAGAATTGTCCCTTCAAAGGTAGTCTTTCCTGACAGTGAAGGAGAGAAGAGAAAGGGAGAGAAAAACAAGAGAGGGGACAGAGGGGAGCAAATGATGGCAAAAGAAGGAAGAGGAAGAGTCTTTAACTAAACTTGCCTTCAATGACTCCACAGGAGCCTCATCCATGCAATTAATTAAAGAGCATCAGGCAGAGGTTAAGAATGCTGCAGAGTGAGCCCAAAGTCCCCATGTAACCACAATGGCAAGAAATAACCAGATTTGGTGCTTGCCTCTAAAATGACTGACATGTATGCTAGGCTAGAAGCCATTTCGCATTTTAACTTAAGAGTAGGAAAACCTCAATTAACCAGAAAGAATTCAATTCACAGTATTATTCCATTACCTCAACTGGGCAAGCACATCTTTGGAGAATGTGATGTACACATAAAACAAATCTGTCCTCTTCTCTCTCTGTCATTTATTTCTAGAGCTCCACATAGTAAAAGCTGAAAATCAAGCCTTAGTATTATAAATAATGCATGGAATCCTCCTCAGAAAATTTGTTGGGCAGGGGGCATGGCTCAGTAGTAAGATTATTTCGTAAGTAAACATAAGGCCCTAGCTCTGACCCAAGCACTGCAACATGAATGAGTAGATTTGTCAGTTCTTGGTATCCTCAAACAAGGCAAGATATTAACAAACTACAGAGGAGGTTTTACTAATGAAACCTGAAACCAATAGTGGCACACATACCAACGTGAGGGGGATGGTTTAGTTTAGCACCAAGGCTATTAGAAAAACCTGTTTCTTGAAACATCTTAATTGAGGTTTTGCTGTGTCAATAATGAGTCTGGACTTAAGCACTACAGACATAGGACTCATCCAGTTTCAAATATCATATTTTTGATATAGTACCATAGAACTGAACATGTAGCTAAAACCCAACTATCACTAGATCATAAGAGCACAGATGCATGTATTGCTCCAATTTACATATACACATAACCCACCCACCTTCCCAACACATACACACACAGACACACACACAGACACACACACACAGACACACACACACAGACACACACACACAGACACACCACAAACAATACCACAATATGGTAAAATGACTTGAAAAGCAATCTTGACTAATAAATGTATTATTAAAAGAAAAAAGTTCTGTTATAACTCATGGGTTAACTATTAAAACACGGCATCAGGCTTATACTTTCATAGTAAGTTGAGAGGTGCAAACACATGAGCTATGTTTAGAAACAGGGAGTGCTACTGAAAGGGGAAAGAACAACTTCCCTTACTCCTTCAAACTTTCCACTGGCAGAATAGGAACCCCCACCAGGTCAGCTTCCAGGCCTTTTCAATTCACATTCATGATACCAATTATGAATGGCCAGATCCTTATAAATGGATGAGGTTATTGTCACTCTCGTGTGCTACAGGAATGGTAATATGCCCTGATTTCTAATTCTTTCCTTGTGAAGATATGTGCTACATAGCCAGTTAGAGCAAAAAGTTAGGCATTCACGTCACTGCTCATGTGTGGGGCCAAGAGGTATGCATAAGCAACCCCTACTGCACAGGAAGCTGAGGCAGGAAGGTCCTAGGGACCAGCTTGGATTACATATTGAGTTCCAGGACTTGGGATACAAAATAACACCATGTCTCAGAAAAAAATCACTGTCTATATAAGAATAATCTAGGGAAAGAAACAGAGTTTTTGCAAACCTGCTTCTTAGACTCACAGCTTTTGAGGACTCCCATGCTAAAAGCAGGACAAGTAAGCAGCTAGCTTTTATTTGAGCATATTTTTATTCCAAGGAGGTTGCCATTAGTCCTAAAGCACAGCTACTGGTGTGAGAACAGGCAATCTACAAATGGATAGCAGCAAGTCTTCTCATTGTCAGCAGAGAGGAGATATAAGAGGAAAAATGTCAACATTCCAGTGATGGTCCATATACGGCAAAGCTTTCATGTGCAACTCTGAAAATCCCAGTGAGACAGACCACTGTCCTGACTTCTGTATTATATGTCAAGTCCATCTGCAAAGTCGCTCTGCCCAGTGGCAGCAAGACAATCAGAGAGGTAGCCTGGGCTAGAGCTGGGTAAAGATTCACAGGTACTTACTTGAGTGAGGAGCAAGAGATAGGTAATCAGAAAGCTCATGCTTATGAACAGTGTATTCCTTGCTGGGGAGGGGGGGAGATATTGTACTATAACCATTAAGGATTAGTTCTTGAAGGCAGCAAACAGTATGGTCTGTCTGTCTGCCTGTCTGTCTATCTATCTATCCTATCTTTAGGTTTTCAAGATAAGGTTTCTTTGTGTAGCCTTGGCTATCTTAGAACTTTGTAGACCAGGCTGGTCTCAAACTCACAGAGATCCACCTTCCTCTGCCTCCTGAGTGCTGGGATTAAAGGTGTGTGCCACCACATCTAGATAGAATTTTTAAAGTTAGGCACAGAACCATATGCTTATGTTAGCATCTGACAATACCTGAAATTCTGTTGGCTAACTGGTCTTCAGTGCCAATAGAACACAAAAACCCAATGCCACTGAATACTAAAAAAGAAAAAGGTCTACTTATACTACAGAATAGAGTTTTTCAAAATATGTTGGTATCATGGAAAAGGCTTTGCCATGGTTCCCTAGAAGCTCTCATATGTGTCTTAGCTTGACATGTCACCAAAGTATCACAATCTAAACCTTTTAAATAAGAAATTGAGAAAATGAGAGCACCAATTCAAACAGAAACTTGTGGCTACATACAAAAATACCATTTTTTCTCCCTCAGATGATTCTGGGAAATAATTGAAGATGTTCCTATAGCTATAGGGTTGCTTTTTGAGTCAGGGTCTCATGTATCTCAGGCTGGCCTTAGACTATCTATATAGCTGAGGACAGCCTTCAATTTCTGATGCTCCTGTCTTCCCACCTTCCAAACACTGAGATTACAGTGATATGCCAACATACATAACTTATTCAAGTGCTGGGACTTAAATCCAGGGCTTTCATGCATGCTTACCAAACATTCTAAAAAACTCAATTACATCTCCAGCCCAAGGATTTAAAAAGGCAATAATAGTTTTACAACAATTATTTGAAATTAAACATATCAAAAATGTTAAAAATGGACAATTCATATAAATTTAAAATATGAGGCAAAATAGATACTGAAATTGGACCATACTTACATACAAAACTTATTACTAAATCAGAATAAATCCTACAGAGTCAGGATAATGTGATTATAACATTTGCTGATTAGCTCCATTTCACATCACTTAGTCAATGGGAATACATGTATAATTATAGATAAAAGAACAAATAATTAATCAATATCTATGGTTGTGGTAAGAATAAACCCAATTTTCGTCAGATTTGAAATTTGCCAGATGTTGTGTGAGAAGCTGGTCTGTTTGTGTAAAGGAGGTTACAGTAGAATATGTGTAGAAAGCTTGCATGTCATTTTGGTCTCCTAATGCATAAGCCAGGGCACAGCTGAAATGTAATTACACTGAGCATTAGTGTTGTCATCTGACACTAGGCTAAATGACCTGAAAATTCCTGTCCACCCTTAGTATCTTAAGATTCTGTCTACACTGCTGATTCAAACATTTTTATGTTCTGTTTTTGAACAACTGAATTTATTAAACAACATTTCTGTGAGTTTATTGATGTGATATGTGAGATCCCATTTCATTCTTTAAAAAAACAAAACAAAACAAAACATCTTGCTTGGTACCAGTCTATAAGCCCTGTCTGACCAGATCTGGCTGATAATCAATGATAGCTAAGTTTAAAATGAAAGACACTCAGATCTTATGAGCCTCAGGGTGAAGCATCCAGTACACATATGCGCACGCGTGCACACACACACACACAACACACACACACACACACACACACACACACACACACACACTTTTTAACCTACTTATCTCTCTAGATCTAAATATCAATTTATAGAAATGGTGACTGAATGATAGAACAGAGATGAAACTACCACAAGTCACAAGTCAGACAGTGAGAAACTAGTGGAAAAATAAACTTAATTTTTTTAGCAAATAGACTGCACCTATGAAGGAGAATAGATTCAGAGAAATTTGAAACATCAACTCATCACTGTGTATGTACTTTATTAGAGGAAAGAGAACACTGAGTACATGTTTAATTACTTAAGGAATCACTGCAAATTTTTGTGTGCATCTGGTAACGGTACTTTAAGAAATCTTCTTATTGATACATATTGAAATATTTTTAGATAAACTTATGTAATATCCAGGATTTTATTTAAGATAAAATGGAGTGGGAATATATAGGGCCATAATGTCAATAAATTAGCCACAGGCTGAGAATTGATCAACTGTGCAACAGGTATACATGGATTTATTATACTATTCTTACTTTTACCAATGTATGAAATCACCTATAACTAAGGATTTATAAATAAGTCTTTTGAAAAACTATGTCTAAAATGTCACATGTTCCAAAGATGGTTAAAAACAGTTTACTAATTTAAATATGCAGAAAGTTTCTGCTACTACTCAACTGTGGACCAACCCTTCTGATTGTTAAAACTCTGTCCTTGACAGAGAGGATTGACCTGAATAAATCTATGAACCAAATGCAATATGTAAAAGGACATGAAAAGCAAGTTCTAGCCATCTGTCACTCAAGATAAAAATGCTTCCTTAGAGTATAAGGGTCTCATTAAGAACTTATTAAACACCATGTGACAAGTAGTCAATGGCATACTTCTTTTTAAGTACAATGTCAATGTTTTCTCCGCCAGAGTCATCTATTAATATACAAATTTTATAACTTCAAGTATTGTTTGTAAAGTATACAAATAAGAATGCATCATTCGAAGGGAGGTGCATTTGTGTCCATGTGTGAAACAAAGATCTATACGAATGCATTGGACACAATGCTTTTTCTATATTCTGTTACAGATTTCAGGCATAGTGACAAAGAAAACCCTTATCCTAACATCTACCTGCACTTTAAAGGATATTTAAATGATAGTACTGTAATCTCTAAAAATTATCAATATGGTACAAAGATTAGGATTTAACTTAGCCCCAGAGTCATGTATTAATTAAGCAATCAGTGGAAAATGGATTGCTGTTTACAAGGAGTAGGAAGTGGACTGGTCAAACGAAGACTCTGACTATGTATATTTCAGCTCCTAGCTCATAGAGAAAAAACTAGAAGCATTTGTACACTAACTACAGTTTGTATATTTCAACTATAGGACAAAAACAAATATGCATTTACTATAAGAGATGTAATCACTGGGGGAAAGTGGGCGAAGAATACATGGACCTTCCCTGTATAATTCATGTTCATTTTTACAACTTCCTATGAATCTTAATTACTTCAAAATGATTTTTAAACCAAAAAAGTAAAGTAGATACAAAGTCCTAACACTATTCTGTGGTGAATAAGATGTGGAAAAAGAAAATCAAAGGTCCTGCTTGGATGCACCTTATCAATATACATTATACCTGTGGCAATGTGATTTTTCTAAATGTACATTTTAGCATAATTCTATGATGTAGCAAATCATGAGTTTAGACAGATACTGAAAACCCCATCACAACACTAAGAGACACTTCTCTCCGTCAAGGCATGGATTCAGTTCACAAAGCAACAAAGACATTATTTTCACATCTACTCTTCTGTGGCATCAGGGAACATCTTAGTGACTACAAAAGCTCAACACAGATTTAATTAATAAATTAGAAGAAGGAAATGAAAGAGAAGACAAAAGGGATGGATGGATACAGACAAGCAGATAGGGCTCAACTACTTATCTTAACTGTACATGTAGGAAGACTACTGCAAATGCTGCTTTGTTTTTAATAGAACCATCCACCCTTGTTAGAAAAACATCCTTCTCCGGGGGCCTCAAATCCCCTCAGCAATAGACAGCTGGACTCAACATGGCTACAGAAACTACTGGACATTTCTTGTTCTGAAACAGAAGTCTAGTAATTAAGTTGCAGGGTAGGTAAAGGAGAGCCAAATAATTGGGAAGACCATCCCATTCAGTCCAAAACTCTAGTACCAGGAATTCCAGCACCACGTGCTTTGAGTAGTGTCAGCTATGGTAATGACCTGGGATGTCTGGGATACAGTTTGGTTCAATATTCCCCAAACGATGTGTTGTGTTCTCATGAAACTCTTCCCCTTCCCCTTAATGTGGGACCTGGTTACATACATACTACTCTATGTACAAAAGGAGATTCCAGAGCCACTAACATTCTACTCTGCATTGGGGGGGGGGCAGTAAAAGAAACTCACTGTTATACTCATTTAGTTTGCTGCATTAGTGGAAAACCAGATGCTCCAACTCATAGAAGGTGACAGGCGTTTCCAAATACTTCATGTGTTCCAAATGTTCATCCCAATCCTTCATACCTGAGACTCAAGGGTAGTATAGAATTTGGAGCAGGAAGGTTCTTGAGTTTTGACAGTGAAAGGAAGGGATCCTGCTGCAGCCACTGAATCAACCAGCCAGCCAGAACAGTTGCTTTCTACTTGTGTCAGGCTGTACGACACAGAGCGGCTGATGAGACACCAAGCCAAAAAAAAAAAAATGGCTTGTTCCTGGAAATGACTTCAACTTCCATATCAAATATGGTTTGAACAAAGGGATGCCAAGCCAATAGAAGAATACTGTTTACAAATTTCAAAATGGAAAGTGAAGATATTTGTGAGTTCTTTTGGTAAGACTGGGTAAGACTTTTTGGTAAGACTCCTCTTGTCAGGAAGGAAAGTCAACAAGTAGCATCACACCTCTACAACATAGCTAAATTTCCTATAACATGCATGCCCATGACCTTGGCTCAACACAGCACAAGATAAACACAGACGCCCACATGGGAAGTTGGGTTAGTGACTGGGAGAACAAAGCTTCCCGGTCCTGACCTTTTGCTCCATGAGCTGGAAAGGGCAGCAGAGAAGCTGGAGGGAAACCTTCAGGCCCTGGAGAAAAAAAGACCTAAAATTCGTTCTCACCATTACAAAAAGGAATCACTTCCTCATCCAAGGAGAGGCTGGACTATCTTATCCATTCTTCAATGGAACTGGCATGCATTTATCTTGTACCCGGTACCTTGCCACCAATACTTTTATTTTTCTCCCAAGTTCTTCAAAGGACACTGGGAAATACTAATCACCTCATTGGGTTCATTTAAAAAATAATTACAAACTCAGTGGAAAGAGACATTCTAGAAGTATATGGAAGAACAGCAACACGTGCCACCCATGAGCCAATACTACCATGCCTGAGGGCTGGTACTCACTTATCCAGAGATATATACAATATATAGCTATAGGTTACATCAGTGATAAACTTAGTAAATTACAGTTGGCTAAGGTACTAGAGCCAACAAATTACCCTCAAGCTTTTGTAACAGCCTTTTTGGCCTAGAACAATGGTACATAAGGAAGACTGGGACAGAGCCCACTGGTCTCCTTCATTTCCTGTTCAGTATGGTAGACATCCTTACTTGACTTGGAAAGCTGCTCATCCTGGGAAATGCCAAGCTCATCCGACTCCCCTGACAGCTCCTTGATGAAATTGGAAGGGAACATTCCAGTCTTCCCATTGAGTACACCTTCCCACCATCCTTCCTCTACCTGCATAAAGGTAAAGAGAACAGAGGTACACGATCAGCTTAGACATATCTTATATCTACATGGCACAGAGTAGAACTCACACAGAAGATGGACCCAACGCAGACCAAATGGTCTTATAAATCAGACCCCTAAGGAGAGTTTAACCTGGAATCCAACACAAATGGGCAAAAATTAACTCTTCATTTTAGTCAACTTCTAACTAAAACTTGGCATTTCCCTTGGTTATAGATGTAGGCAACACCAATATTAGAAAGACTAGTGACTCATCATGAAATAAACCATGAATATTTTCCTATCACATCATATTTTCCTATCACATTACACATGCTAAGAGTACCTCAAAATATCATTCATGCATTACTTTGAAATGTTGGTATATTAAACCTGCTGGGTGGCATTTGTTATTTAATGTGTTAAGAAGCTATCACATAGATTATTGTATGGAAATTTGCTTTTGTTTCATGTGTGCTTCACTATAGTATCCTTTTTAATTTTATGTGTTTTGTTTTATAAACCCATGATTAAAAAAAAACTTGTGAACATAACCAGGCATGTGGCACACATCTGTAATTCCAGCACTCAGGAGAGAAACAGTAAGGAAGACAAATAATACCTGTGAGGCCAGCCTGGGCTATACAACTAGATCAAATGGCTGGAAATATGGCTCCTTAGGTAAGTACTTGCCTAGTACCCACAAGGTCTAAGTTATACTCTCTGGTACCACAAACAAGCAACAGAAAGAAAGAGGAAGAAGAAGAGGAAGGGTGGGGGAGGAAGACAAAGAAGGGAAGAGAGCAGGGGAAGAAGGGAAGGAAGTTTTCCTAAGATAATCCAAACTAGACAAGTGAGAGAAGAATCTATTTTCAATTAAAAAAAAAAAAAAAAAACCTTTGAGCTAAGGACTCAGAAGGTAGAAAGATTTTCTGTGTGTTTCTCCTGGAATGTGGGGGGAAGGACTGGAGTATCAGACGGCAGGAAGGCTGTAGCCATCTGAGCAGGAAGTAGGAGCTGGACCAGGAAAGCAGTGATAACAGACAAGGTGTGTTCCATTTGGAAGTATGAAGTGGTCTTGATCAACTAGCTGGAGGCAAGTAAAGAATGGGAAGAAAAATTGTCTGAAGAATTTGAGATGGATCCACTTAGAGCAAAGTAAATGTCTGAATATTGAGTTGCCTTCTTGGAGAAAAAAAAATGAGGTCATTTTAAGAATAAGCAAGTAAAAAAAAAAGAATAAGCAAGTATGGAATTACCAAAAAGATGTGGGATGATAGAAAAATTAGTTAGAACCTTTAAATTTTTTCTGTAAGTATATACTACCAGTGCAAGCCTACCAATACAATTTAAGAGCTTAAATAATTCAAACAAATAAAGAAGAAAAGTAAAACTGAAAGCCCAGTTCAAATTCTACCCTAAAACTTAGCAGTTACATGAATGTACTTGTTTTCTCCTACCTAATTAAATCTCCATGCCTTATTTAACCAAGCTGGTAAATCATCTCACATGTGATACTTAAACATGACCTTTCTCTCTGTTGGAGGTTTATGCATTATGGTTCTTTGTTATAATTGGGGGATGCAGAAGTATATATGACAACTCCCTATTTTTGTTAAAGAAGGTAACAATAAACCGAGATAGGAAGGTATGACTAAAGACTAAAGCTAGCAACACAGGATAAATAGATGAATTAACACAACTCAAACTTTTATATAAAGTTGAGCTCACTTAGATATGGGATAGTAAAAGACAGACTTGAGAAAAGATACGTCAAAACTAAGGTACACCTTTAAGAAATTAGAAACAGTAGCTATGATTAGGGGCATTCCAGAAAGGGGAGAGGAGCAAATGAAGGCCAGGGAATGGAGCCAAGCAGATCAATTCATTCAGAACACTCACTAGAGAACTCAGGATACAGATTTGTGGAGTAGCCATTACATCTGCATGGCCCCAAAATCTTAAGGGAAGAATGCACAGGACAGCATCCATATAAGGCCTTCCTGGTGACTCTTCAGTATCAGTTCATTGCATTTAACATCCTTTCTGCTGACTAGCATTTCAATGTTTCTATGCCAACTCAATTGATATGTATTATTCCTTCCGTCAAAAGGGTTTTGATAGGATTAAGATAGTCACAGTCAGGAGGATTCACTGTGAGTCTGCATATCAACAGGCACAGGATTTGTAGCATGGGGTACTTGTGCTAGTCCTGAATAAAGAATCCCATAAAATAGTCTCCTTCCTCTTGGGAATCACAGGGTAAAGGGAAAACAAAGGGCAGGACCCCCAACAGAGGGCAGCTGGACCAACTCCATCTATTCAGCTGGATGATGTCTGAAATAGTCCTGTTCCCAAAAAGCAGCTCTAGTATGATATTCCAGGAAACCACTTCTGATGTACAGGATCAGCAGCTGCCTACTGGGAAAACAAAGGTATCTTCACCCTGCCACACCCCCAGATGCCAGTATCACTGTCATTGAAAAGCCTGAGAGGCCTGCGGGAAGATGGCAAAGGCATATCATTAGCCACACAGCAAGTGAAAGGGTTCACAATAAAACCACTGCTCATCGCCCAGGGGATACTCTTCCAATTGCAGCTTCCATAGGCACAAGGGGTGTTTCTTTGTGACCTGAACCCTTTCTGGGGGAAAACCTGGTACCAGAACCACTAAGAGCTATGTCCTTTAATTTTTTTTTCCTACAGTCTCAAGACTGGGCCTGAAGATAGGAGAAAAATGATCCTTATTTTCACACTAGTGCTCTTCAAAGACAATCTAGTTCAATTTCCTACATAAAGACAAAGTCACTGAAGCCCAGAATGATGATCCCCCACTAAGCACAGTGTCAACGCATTCATGACAGGCAAAGCATTAAGAGAAATCCTCTATGACAGCCTATTAAGTCCTGATTATTTCACAAAAGTGGGAGGAGGGTTCTTCCTATGAGGAGTGGAAGGGAACAAGAGATCCTGATTATGTTACCATTGTTCTTAATTAGGTCCTGCAACTCTCAGCCTGTGTGGCGATTCTAGTGATGTCAATATTTATTAAGCGTGTATGCTGTACTGCCTTACAATCTTGTGATAGATTCATTGGTGAGCAAAACAGATAAAGACCTCATCCGAGAGTTTAAGAGACGGCCCCATATGTAAAGTGCTTCCCACGCAAACAGAGAACTTATATTGGACCCAGTTCCCACATAAAAACCCAAACACGATGATATTCTCTCATTCTCTCTCTCTCTCTCTCTCTCTCTCTCTCTCTCTCTCTCTCTCTCTCTCTCTCTCTCTCTCTCTGGAACAGAAGAGGAAAACCTACATAGCTTGCACACCTTCTGCGTCTGTATTTGAACACAGAAAAAGAAATGTGTACCTTTCCAATAAAGTACCTACTATGAGTGGTACCAAAGGTTCACAGCTTCTGCCTACAATAAGAAAGTAAAGGGAGTAGACGCCCACCTTCTCTCTCCGCCCACCCAATCCCAACTGATCATCATTCTTCTGCAGCACCTGGATCTAGGCTGAGACCAAGCCCAAGCCGTGATCAACATGGCTAATGTGCAGTCCCATAACTGTTCCCCCAAAGCAAAGCCTACCAATGGCTCACAGAGAGGAGCAAGGCAGTCTCCAACTAGTGCTGTTTGAGAAAGGCTAAGTACAGACAGTTGCTGTCCTAGTACAACTTCCATGTCTCTACAAGGAGTAGCCTTTACATGAATTCAGTGCTCAAGGAAGTAAGCTCTTTATCTTAGCCATATTGGGAGCTGAGGAGAGAACAGAGTAAATTTTAACACCCACCCACTCAGCCATGCAGACATCACCTACATTTGTTAAGCAGGGAAGATGCCCAGGAATGAAAGGACGAAATGCTTTCCCCTGGATACTTACCTTCTCCGCATCAGTCCTATGTAATATCCTTAATTTTTCTCTTCACATGTCTGTTGCATAGGAAGGGAATAAAGGCTTACCAAATCTAAAGTCTACCTGAGAGTAGAGGCAGCCACATAGAAAAACATCCACTTAAAGGTTGGACTCACCATTTTCAATCAGTGACTACTTTGTTACTCAAATCCCTTTCAGGAACAGGCTAGAAGGGTACATTTAGATGGAGCAGGGCAGGGGGTGGAATGAAATGCAAGAAGCCAATGAAGCCAGGTCCACTGTTTCAAAGGCAGGTCTCTTTCCATAAAAGAAAACAAGCATATAAAACTCTACGGCTTATACTTTGACATTTCCAGAACTTTCCTCATTTTTTTTTTTGAAAAATAGGGGCTAGGGAAATGACTCAGTGGGTATGAGGGCTTGCTCTGTAGCCATGAGGACCTATGCTAGAATCCCTACTGCCCAGGTATGCTCCGCAGCATTTTAGGGAGGAGATAGGCAGGTCCCAAGAACCCCCTAGCTTGCTAGCCCAGCCCAAACACTGCAAACTTCTGCTTCTGCAAGAGTCTATCCCAAGGCAGTAAGGTACAGAGTAGAACAAGACATCTGACACCCTGCTCTGGCCTCCACACACACGCCCACCATGCCCACATGCACACTCACATGTGCCACACAAAAAAACCCACACACTCCTCCAGAAGTAATTACATGAGAACTTCAATACTCACGATGTCTCCTACCTATGAAAAGCAGTTGAAGTATTTTGTAAAATGGTATAACATCAGAAAAACAAAATTATCAAGTTTCTTTAAAATTCAGATACAATTTATATCTTTACACTATAACAGGTCAGTTTTGAAAGCTATACCTCTATAAACAAACAGGATAGTTTTATTAGTCCAGAAAATTCTTATGTGCCCTTTTCCAGTCAATAATTAATCTTATTTCAATCACTTTTGATTGGTTTTTGTTTTTCTACAATTTCATATAAATACACAATGCTACTGTTTAATTCCATGAAGGGTGTTTAAAAATAAGCTTTGTTTCTAGAAGACATTTTTTTCTATCCATGGAAATAGTGAAGAAGTACTTAAGGGGCTATTTCCTGAACATGCAGACATCTACATTATTTTCCACTGGAGTTGCTTTAAGTATCTCTGTTGAATACGCATTATCCAAGTCCTAAATTCCTGGTCAGTAATTTCCCCTAATTCCTGTGCAATGCACTGTTTTCTAGGTAGGTTCAAAGAGTTCATACATGCAGAAGTGTTCATCCTTATTTGTTCCCCTCATTCCTTTGGAAAAAAGCCTATTCAATAAGAAAGGTCCTTCAAAAGAGAAATTCATAGTATACTTGAAGAGGAAACACATTTTTAAAAAATGGAATCTCTATGTAAGGCTTATACAAGACAGAGCAACATCCATGATTTTCAATGGAGTAGAAAGGGTTCTAAAGTCAGAACCCCAGCATTCAGAGACTGGAAGGAGACAAGAGGATCTCAAATCCAAGGCTAGCCTGGACCACTGAGCAAGTTCCTGGCTGGCCTGAAAAACAAAGGAGGAAGAAGAAAGAGTTTGGGTTTTTGGTAGGGCCGTACATAGTTCTCAACCTGTGGGTCATATATCAGATATTTACATTATGATTCATAACAGCAGCAAAATTACAGTTATGAAGTAGCAACGAAATGATTTTATGGTTTGTGGTTGGCCCAACATAAGGAGCTATATGTATTAAAGGGTTGCAGCATTAGGAGGATTGAGAGCCACTGCTGGAGGGCTTCTAGAAGCATCCTTCAGCAGAGCGCCATGGCTTCACCCTTTCTAACAGTCACAACTATTTTGCAGATCCCCAGATTCCTAAAGAACTCTGACAAGCTCTTACCATCATTCTAACTTGAAAATATGACAAAGAGGAAAGTGAAGGAGTAAGATAACCTTCGGATGAACCAAGAGAGTGAAACTTTTAACTTGCCACCTTCTCTTGTGAAAAAAATCACTCACAATGGTGTCTATGGCTAAAAAAAAAAAAAAAAACCAGGGAAGAAACCTTTAAATGATATGTCTCTTTGAAAGTTCAGTATGGGCATCCTATAGCTTTTCTATAGACCTCTCTTGACTGCATTCACCAGCATCTGCTTCATATAAGCCACACTCATCCCAAACAAATGTTACTGGGCAGCATCTTCTTTACCCTCCATGAGAAGTTCCTACTTCCATTTCCTTGCTCATTTGTCAATTCCATCATCGGTCATTCTTTTTAGATTCTTAGCTTCTTGCAGTACCCTCCGCAAGGAAACTGAGCCTATTTCAGTGATCACATTCTGTTTAATAACTCTCTGAGTCTCTACAAATAAGTCTCTCTCCTAATGTAAACATTTAAATATTTGAGAAATTTCATAACTCTGCAAATCTACCACAAATATGTCTGAACTTTCTCTTACATAGATGTGGCCTGCACTGTATGCTGATGATTCAAATATAACTACTTTCTTTTCTCCAATTGTTGTTGCTGTTGTTGAGACAGGGTCCCATGTAGGCTAGGATCGCCTTTTCAAACTTATTGTTGAAGCTAAGGATGACCTCTAATAACTGATCCTCCTATCTCTACCAACCAAGCACCAGAGCTATAGACATGTATCACTACACTCAGCTTCCCTTACCTTCTAAACATGGCATCTCTTTCCATAATATGACTACTTCGGTACCTCTTTATACACTAGGAAAACAGATATGTTCACCACTATGTTAAACAGAAGACAATTGCAGCCTGAGCTATTTAGATGATCAAATTCCAATACTAAGATTTTTTTATTAGCCTTGCCTCTTTAAATAAGAAAGGGGGGCTTCTAAAGTAATGCAATCTTAATGGGGGAAATGGAGGCATGTTTGGATTGAGTACTAACCGATCAGTTTTTTACCAAATGTCATCAACTTTTATTGTATGTGCTGAGAAAGAGAGCACTGAACTTGACTTCTCTTGAGCAAGAGTGAAAGGAGGAGGAAGCGCCCATCCACCCACAGAGAGGTTTATCTGACTGAGTGAAAGCTTTGAAGCACTTTCAAGAGCCTGCTTAATGGGGGATGAATGGCTCCCATCTCCTTCTATGGGCATAAGAAGAAGAATGCAGACAGTTTTTGAACATGCAAGTTATCTTTGCAAACCACAAAGCCAGGTCAAGCTTTAACTCAGAGTCTGCAGCCCTCAGTCACCAGCTTGCCTTGACTGGGAACCACTGAGAAATGCCTCCAAAATTAATCATAAAAAAGCACATGAAAAACAAAAAGTTCAGAACATTACCACTGTGAAAGATTTTTGAAACCAGCCACATACAACACAGGAAAAAGAAGAAGAAGAAACTCCCTTCCTTAGACTCCCGATAACACAGGAAAAACCAAACCAAAGCAAACCAAACCAAACCAAAACAAAACAGAAGCTCCAAGGCAGTCTTCAAAATCAAAAAGGGAAAACACCACAGGTCCAAATATTCTGTTCCTGGTGACCTTGTCCTCACAACATGCCTATTCATCTGCACTGAGAACCTCACTAGCATGTCTCTGTTTTCTTCACTCTGAACCAAAATGACCCAAATGTATATTCACAAGCACATATTTAAAAATTTGCAATCTGCAGGGGAAAAAATGAAAAGTCAGTCTAGGAAATTAGAGCTTGCTACTCTCTTTCCAAATCGACAGCTTGGTTCCTTTAAGTTTGTCATGATGGCTTTTCCTATAGGTAAAGTGAGTACACACCAGCCAGGGGGCAGAAGGGGGATGGGAGGCTCTTTAGTACAGCCTTCACTTTGTCCACTCTGGCACTATCCCTTGCTGTCTTCCTTCACCAAGGCTAACAGCTACAGGGTGTAATATATCTCTGCTAGACAAGTGAGTTGTTATTTCTCCTACCACAAGCCCAAAGTTATTTCTTCACAAACCTTTTAGGCCTACCAGGGACACGTGCTTGGTTGGATGCTGCAAAAACATAGGTTTGTGAGGAGAAAGTCAGTGCTAAGAAAGGATAAAGGTTACAATTTGAAGGTTAAAAGAAAAACCACTGCCAAGCTCAGAGAAACAAAAACAAAACTGAGGCTGGGGAGCTACAGAACTTTAGGATAGTATACTTCCAATTCCTTCATTTACATTGCTACTGATCCACTTTAAAGACATCAGTCAAATCGTAGAGGATATACTGTGGATGCACAAAACAAGGAGCTCAAACCAGCAAACAATACATACGGAGAACGCCTTGCCCCCTCCCCACAAACACACAAACACAAATGCAAACATAGATATGCATACATATGTGAATACAATAAATATTGGATATAGGCCTGACCCCATATTATAACACTGTGTTGAACATAAACATAAATTGTGATATTTTAGGTTAAATTATATATATATATATATACACACACACACACACACACACCATTTTTAAAAATTTATGACTCATTTGTTTTCTAAAAATTAGTCTACGTGGTCAAAATCCTAAGAGCTGTCTGTCAGGGACAAAAATATAGGTGTGCCTTTTCATGTATTCAACTCAACACTATTGATCAATACTGATATCATTATAATATGTATATATACACTATGTTGTACTTTTAAATATTCATTTTATTTATGTACGTATATAGGTGTTTTATCTTAAAGTATGGTTGTGTACGAAGCACATGCCTAGTGTTCTTAGAGGCCAGAAGGCGGCACTGGATTCTTTGAGACAGGAGTTATAGATGGTTGTGGGGCATCATGTGGATGCTGGGAATTGAACCCAAGTCCTCTGGAAAGATCACCCAGTGCTTTTAACCACTGAGTTATCTTTTTTGACTCAATATGTTGTTATACTTTATTAACAGACTGGTTGATTTAACAGGATTAGAGAGCTTTTGTTTTCTTACCTTCATCTGTACCTATGATTTAAAGGATTTTGTTTACTCAGGATACCTTTTTTTGTAGTCTAGTCTAGTAGAATCATAAGAAGAAATGCCTATAAGCCCACACATTTCATTAAAGAAAAGGACAGATCTTTATGCACTGATAGTGGCAAAAACATCGGTGAGATCTCAAATCAACTGAAACAATAGAGAAGTCTTGATATGATTTTGAAAATACATAGTAAAAAGGCTAGCCTTCAGATTCTATGGTGTCCCCCCTTTTCCCATTGAAGCAAACTGCTAGTGCAGTCTAGAATCCAGCTGGAAGTGAGCATAAGAGAACCTGGGATTAGAGGTGGTGGTCCATGGCTTGCGTCCTTTAGGTGACTCTAGTTACAAATACAGAAATTGTACCTTTCCCATGGTCCCTTTCTTCACAGCTGATAGGCAAAACTGTTCAATAGTTCTCAGAAATGTATTAATCGTGTTTCTTGTTCTTGATTTGTGCTCTTAAAGCATTATTATGACAGTAAAGGAAAAAGCATCTTCTATGACAAGGCCATTTTCAATTCTTGCTCCCTTTCAATATTGGATCACATGCATATAGATCAATTTCACATGATTATATCCTAGTGTATGCAATTTTGTGTTCTGATCTGTTCATTTTGCAAAAAAAAAAAAAAAGCCCTGCTTTTATAGCTCCATTTATTCACATACTAATTCAACGAGCATTTATCAAGGTACATATTAGGATTCAGTCACTATTACAGGTACTACAAATGTAAGACAGATAAAAGCAGGGTCTTTGCCATTGAAAAACTCTCAGCTTAGAGAAACATAATCAATAATTATAATGCAAAACGTCATTATAAATACATATTTGAAGGGCTCTGTGTGAATCATCTTAATGGCTTTATGTCTTTTAGCTAATTCCTTTCCTTGATTCTTTGACTATTTTTCATTATTACAAACACTGCTACAATTAACAAAAATGTACACAGGGAACATGTTAACAATTTTCTGCAGATAAATTCTTAGGAATAAGAACACTCCTGCATTGCTGGTGGGAATGCAAACTAGTACAACCACTTTGGAAAGCTATCTGGTGCTTTCTCAGAAAAATGGGAATAGGGCTTCCTCAAGACCCAGCTATTCCACTCCTTGGAATATACCCAGAGGATGTACTACCACACAACAGGGACATATGCTCAACCATGTTCATAGCTGCCTTATTCATAATAGCCAGAACTTGGAAACAACCTACGTGTCCCTCAACAGAAGAATGGATAAAGAAACTGTGGTACATTTACACTATGGAATACTACTCAGCTATTAAAAACAAGGAATTTCCAAAATTTGTGGACAAATGGATTGAACTAGAAATTGTCATAATGAGTGAGTTCACACAGAAGCAAAAAGAGCTAAATGGTATATACTCACTTATATCGAGACACTAGCCCAAGGTGTACGTCCCCATGAAAAACTGTACCTACCAGAATAATGGGTAAGAGGGGAGGACATCCTATTGAAACTTTAGATGTGAGAAGCCTGGGAGAAAGAGGAAATGGAAGGATCCAGTGGGTCCTGGAAAACTACAGGCGAGTCTGGGCCCTGGGGTCCTCCGCAAACTGTGGCAACAGCCAAGGAAAAAATAGGCAGTAAAAACCTTGAACCCCTACCCGGACTAGCCGATGGACATTCTCCACTGTTGAGTGGAGAAGAAGATCTAACTCTCACACAAACTCTGGTGCCCCATAATTGATCATGTCCCTTGGATGGAGATGCCTGGTGGCACTCAGAGGAAAGATAATAGGTCACCAAGGAGAGACTTGATACCGTATGAGCATATTCAGGGGGAGGAGATCCCCCTCAGACACAGACATAGGGGAGGGGAGTAGGGGGGGGAAGTGGGAGGAAGGGAGGGATGGGAGGATACATGGGATGGGCTAACAACTGAGATGTAATATGTATAAATTAATAAAAATGTATTAAAAAAAACATATATAAAGAGGACCTAAGGCAAAAAAAAAAAATATCAGAGTCACAATTTTATTCATTTTTACAGCTATTAACATGTCTTCATATAAGTATCATACAGCTATATAAATTTGCCACTTATATTAGGCATCGACAACAGTAAATATTTTCTCTTAGTGAGCTGAAACATACTAATTATTATCTTAATTTACAGGGTGGGATATCATCACATAGTTACAATTTTTCTCCATGGGTAATACATGCCTGTAACCCAACACTCAGAACTAAGGCAACAGGAATCCAAGCTCAGAGCCAGCTTGGGCTACCAAGTGAATCCTTAGCTCATATCAACGAAAATAAAAATACTATTCTCTCTTGTGAGATTTATGTTTATGGCAAATATATATGTCACTGGTATTGTTCTAAAAGCTTCCTTTTTTGTTTTTTGTTTGTTTGTTTGTTTTTAGAGATACTGTCTTACTATATTGCTCTGGCTGGCCTGGAATTAGCTCTGTAGACCAGGCTGGCCTGGAATTCAGAGATCCACCTGCCTCTGCCTCTAGAGTGCTGGAATTTAAGGTGTGTGCCATCTTGCCTAGCACCTTAATATATTTTTCATATGCTACATTTATAATATTTTATAACTTACGACAGTTTTTCCTATTTGTTGTTCTCTTTGTTTAATTTCTTCAATTCCTACATAAATTTTAACATTTTTACACATCTACCCTTTTATCGTAGAATTTCTTCCATAGGTCTGATCTTGAGAAATTGACCCGTCATTAAATAGATGTTCTGCTCAGCTGTTTATTGGTCTCTTTCTCATTTAACTTTCAATAAATGTTTCCTCTGTGCCCTGTTTGACAGAGCGTAGTCTTAAAGCTTGAGTAATATATTAACACAAATTATTCATGACTTAGAAACAGACAAAGGGGGTTAAAGCACATTCTCCTGGTGCCATGGTGGGAACCTCAGTAGTTGCTTCTCTCAAGGACAAGTTGGAAAACTGAAAGCAATGCAAGTGATTCCTATCAGGCTGCAATAAAAACAAACTGACTAGCAGAGACACAAACGACCTGTCCTCTGCAAAAGATAACCCAAAAGGTCTTAGTTTAACTGCTGAGCCAGACACTAGAGGGGTCAGTGTCTAAGTCAGCCATCCTCATCACTTCAGGCTTTCTCAAAGCCTTGTTGTTTTGCAGTTCTCTTGCAGCCAACCTTCCTGTCATATGGATCTTTTCCTGATGAATTGAGGGCAGGTTAGGTTTCGATGAGAGTCTGGAAGCCTGGCTTCAGCTAGCAGTCCTACCACTTCTACCCACACAAGATAGCTCACTTCCAGACCCCCCCTTCAACTTCCACCCTGTTTTCTATAAAAGCTAAGCTTCTGTAAGGTCAACTGAGCACCACGAAAAACTCGCAAGTAGAAAACAGTTGTTTCTATACAAAGAGCCAAATGTTGAGCCAGAACGAATGATGATGTTCTAAAGTCCAAGGCACAAGATCCCCAAAGCCTGAGGGAGTAGATCCCAAGCTGCCCACACAGTGTCTCTATGACCCTTCTACTAGGGCAGCTAGTTCAGGATAAATAGGAGCAAACATTCAAAGGAAAGTGGCATAGGACACTGAGACTGTCCCCAGTCAACGAACCTGGTTTTGCCACTTAGCCCTGCCTCTGTTAGATCTCCTGATGGTTTGTGCTCATATGTACCATAAAGTGATCAGAATGATTAAGTGGGCTAGTATGTGAAGAACCTCATCACAGAGCCTGCAATGAGGTCATGGGTTCCACACCAGAACAACAACAAAAGTACTGTAGGGAGCAAGTAAGTCCTGAGTGAACTTCTGTTGTTGACATGAACATGGCCATATCAAACCAATGCCTTAGAGCCATGGAAGTGGT
The DNA here is from genome assembly GCF_964271855.1 of Acomys minous. Lineage (NCBI taxonomy): Eukaryota > Metazoa > Chordata > Mammalia > Rodentia > Muridae > Acomys > Acomys minous. The sequence continues at coordinate 125,344,783 of NC_140488.1, read as the reverse complement.
AAAACCTTCCCCAGCTGAGACTCACAGAAGCTACATTCCTCCTCTATTTGGAGTACAGATATTGACAATGGGTGCAGAAAATGCCACTGTAGCCTTCTTCCCCCCTCCCCCATGTTTATGGCCTGAACCTTCCTCCCCCACAAGAGATGGTACCTACTGAGATGTGCTAAACCTGTCTTCTTGCTCAGCTGTATAAAATAACCCCGCCTCTTTATCTGTATGCAATGACTCTGCCTCCCTGTTCAGCTGTGTGCAATAATGTGCAATAACCCTGCTTCCTTGATCAACTGTGTATCCAACATTGGACTGTTAAACATTGTTACTACCATTTCTTCATCCCCTTGCCACCCCTAGTCAGGGTTCTAGGCCCCAAGCCATGCAAGAACACAGTGAAAAAAAAAACCTTATCATATCCATCACATACTTGGTCTTCTAAAAAATGCCACAAGCCACTTTCATTCTTTCTAAATGTAGTATTCTCCACAATGAAAACTGAACCCCACTCTAGAGATGGATCTCCATTATTGTGACCATTCAGAGTCCATCCTTAACTAAAGTAGACAGGAAAGTTGATGACACAGCACTGAAATTTCAAAGGAACTCAGTGTTACGAACACAATGGCTTCAGACGGCCACACATCTGATCCACAACCTGGTCTAAACAAATTCCTCTGAGGGAAACAAGTTCCCTAGAAGGCTCAGCTAGATGATCTTTAGAGTCGCTTTGAGTTTGAATATCCATTACTAAAGCCAATGGGCCTGTGCATACATGGCAAGGGCTCTTTGTGGTTGGGTACAGAGATGGGTCTGATAGCCACACGAGGCAACAGTGTCAACTCAACCACTTGCTTACCTCTCCTACCACCTCTATGATGTCCCCGACTTTCAGCTCAAGCTCATCGTCATTCTGGGGCAGGTAGCTGAAAGCCACCTGGCATCGGCGTCTCCGTCGCTCTCCTGGATGGAAAAAAGCAAACTATTTAGATATAGTTCTTCTCCCACATCCCATACTAAGGTTTTAAAGAGAGGCTTCCTAGGCATGCAGGCAAAGTAAGCTGATTCGTCTCAAATATGCTTTCTGGGGCATAGCTAGAGGCACAGCAGCCCTGGTCTCTTAGAGAGGCATTAGAAAGCAGAGCGATGCTTCTTGGTGCTTTGAAAAGCTGCTGGGTCAGAAACCCATGTACATGAGGAACTGACCCATTGGCGCAGAAGGTACAAACCTCACCCAGGAGCACTGGAACACGGTGTTGCCTTAAATGCACTTCCATAGGTGGCACTTTCTATTTGCTGCTGTTGATTTGTAATGAAAGCTGATGTGATGTGCTAAAGAAACAAGAGTGGTCTACTTCTGATGCTAGCAAGGCAAAGAGCACTTCCCCCAAATGTGCAAAGCAAATGAGAAAGTGGCCTGGCCTTTCTCTTATTAATCGTCACCCTTTCAACACGCTGGCCCTCAGGCCTGATAACCCAAAGCCAATTTGGTTTCTGCTATTCTTGGTACAATTTCAAAAGTCCCACAAGGTTCAGCATAGCCATCTATGTCCCAGGGGATGCATTAGCAAGATGCCTGGCTGCTTCCATAGAACCAACCCAGGCACGTCAAGGTTAAAAGTCAGAGTCATAATTCACTTAGAGGACACTCAGAGTTACAACGTGTCGTTTACACAATGGGTCCCACTAGGGGACCTCTGACTTGGAGCTGATACAAATACAAGATGCTACAATCTAAAGAACATCCATTTTACCTAGGAGCATTGTGGTCACAAGAAAAAAAAACATGCATGTGGGATGACATGCAATAGTGGTGGTGGCATCCAGGGAGGTGTATGAGGACTAAGCCCTGAGATGGGCATTGCTCAGAGGTTTGCTGCTCACAGCTGAGTACCTTGCACCATTTCCTCATGCCACTACCTGGCCTAGAAAATCAACAGCATCAACGACTTCAAAGAAGTGCATTTAGAAAGGCCAGCATCATTTCTGTGTACTTCCTTTGGAGACTTATTCTTTTCTAAGCTTTTCCCTGAAAAAGGAAGTCCCTGTAGTGGTGACTACAGGGCACATTAGCCCTACCCCCAGCATGACATCACACAAAGGGGAAGGTGTTGGAACTACATCTATGTGCTCCCTGATCGATAGTTTTCAAAAGCCAGTGGCCTAGTTCTCGCTTTCATTTTTCTCTATCTCTACCTCCCTAAGGAAGAACAGGGTTGAACACAAAGAAGAGGGCAGAAGTTCAGAATCAATATCTTGTCTCATCACATCTTCAGCTACTACACTAATGATCTCTACCTTTTTGCACAAGTCACAGGCTGCTGAATCTTCATAGAACAACCTCAGAGTTCACAGGCACATCCTAGGCTAGCAGTGTGTCCTATCAGCTCACTGCGTCGCATAACCTTTCAAGGAGGATCTGGCTCTGCATGGGCCAGAGGACCGATTGCACAATGCTTCTCCAAAGAACAAGGCTAGAGGACTGGTCCCCCAGTACGACACATACTGTCACAAAGCTGGACATAACGGGACACATCTGTAATCCCAGAGCTCAGGGGGCTGAAGCAGGAGAATCCTAAATTCCAGACCAGTGTAGGCTATTCAGTAGGACATTATTTCAAAAGCAACAACACACATACAAAACAAACAAACAAACAAACAAACCCTGACACTACTGCTCTATAACTCCCAGAAACACAGGGAGAGGGGGGAATCAAGTACTGGACACTAAAAGATACGTAGTTCTCCTTCTAGCAAAGAAAATCCAGGTGGCAAGGCAATCACACATCTTTCATGCCCCTACCCCATATACATCCTTTGAGAAGAAGTTCTATGAGTTTCTAAGCTGTCATTTTCTAGTTTTTCTTACATTTTATTTAATTGCAGTGGGTAGGAGAACTATACAGGCATCACACTGAGCATATGGAGGTTAGAAAACAACCCATGGAGGTCAGGTCTCCTTCCACCAGGTAGATCCTGGGTTTGAAGTTAAGTCATTAGCTTAGTGGAAGGTGCCTTCATGCACTGAGTGATCACATCAGCACCCTGGTTATCTATTTATATGCTGAAATGAACTCTGAAGACACAACTCTAAGCATTGAATTAAATAACAAATGTCTAAAAACTGATACAATCACAGAAGCCACAAAATCCATACCAAGGTGACTTAGCACCAACAGCCCCAGACAATTCTAACTAAAGGCGCAAAAATGTAGATATAATTGTTAAGAGAATGGGGATAGTAGATTTATATGTGAAATGCAAGTAGTTAAGTGGAATACTTTGGACAGAGAGATTTAAAGAGGGAGGAGTAGTGGGGAAATTAGGGGATGCGGGGGAAGGCTAACCCAAACAAAGAGGATTGGACTCCACGGGTCCTAAGAAGCCTACTACTCATAACCTGACTTTTTAAAACTGAAATGAAAAAAGACAGGAGATACTTGAGGGTTAAAGGGTTAATCAGGGATACAGAGGAGGAATGGGGATAGCAGCAGGTACTGGGTAGTTAAATCAAAACTAAGAATCTATGAAAAAGCTTTATGGCAACTCACTAGTTAATGAATAAGTTTTAAAACACATTTGAAAGAACATGTACATGTGCTTGTACTCCAGAAGAGGGCACCAGATCTCTCATTGCAGATGGTTGGGAGCCACCATGTGGTTGCTGGGAATTGAACTCAGAACCTCTGGATGAGCAGCCAGTGCTCTTAACCTTTGAGCTATCCCTCCAGCCCAAAATATAACTTAAAAAAAAAAAAAAAAGAATTCCCTGTCTGGTGGATGATATCACTCTCAGAAGAAATAGATTATCAAATGAAAATCACAGTACAAGACAAGGGATACCTTTATAAAAGTTACTGGTTAGAGAGGCCCCAGAGGTCTCCAAAGTAACACAGACTAGTGGCATTGCCCTTGATTATCTTCCATAACTACACGGTTAATTCTTTATGGTGAAGGCACTACCCACTGGCTAGAGAACATAAAGAAATCTATTTCACCAATGAGAGAACTTTCAGTTGACTAGCTTTCACAGTGCCAGAAGGTGCTACTCAGGCTGCTGCGAGAGGAAAGACACAATGTCTTCTTCTGGCCTTTTCAAACACCTGCGTGCACCTCTCCAGTACACATATACACACAATTAGGAGTGTGCATGTGCACGCACATGAACGTGCGTGCGCACACACTCACACACCCCACATGAATCAATGTCTTTTTATTTAAAATGTAGCACCTAGCCCAACACTATACAAATGGCAAAGACCAAGGTGATATATTCTTAGAGAAAAGCTTATTCCAACAGATTCAGGACCAGAACAGAATCATCTGACTTCACCTCAGCTAATCTGTGCATTAGAGATCACAAAGGCTTATATGGTACTAAAATAATGATGCATTCACTAATTTCTCTTTGTCGTGCTAGTCACAGTTTCTTAAATGGTTCTAAGGAGGTTACTTAGTTGGTGCCATAAAATCCTATAATGCTCACTGTCAACATACCAAGGCAGACCTAGAGAGCACAAAGAAAAGATTCAGAGGCAGTCTATGCTAAAAGTCACCTGAATTGAACCCATGAAGAAAGTCTTATTTTCCCTTCAAGAGGCTAGTTCTCTCTTCCTTTGAGGAATTTCATCATTTCTTTGTTTGAGCCAGGGACTCTCTAGATAGTCCAGACAAGTCTCAGATCTATGCCCCTCCTGTCTTTGCCTTCTAAATGTTGGCATTACAGGTATGGGCCATCACACCTCTTGATATCCATATCACCGTATTTCAACCCCATGAGTTATAAATATGAGTTGGGATGAGCAACCAACCATTTTGCAAAGGAGGAAAAAATCAGTGATTTATTCAGAATCACTAAGCTAGTAAGTGGCAGTATTTCCTCGGTTCAGAGGTCTCTCTCCAGTACCAGAATAATCAAAGCAATTCACTAGTACCAAGCTCTCTGTAATCTGTATTAGCTGCTTCCGGTAACACTGTGATATTGCCCCAACTCTTCTCTCTGGCTTTCACTAGAAAGCTCCCGAAGTGTAGACCTCCTGTTTTTCTAGGCCTCTGCTCTGCACATCATTGACCTGAACTTGAGTGATGGCTTCACAACCCAGTTTGGGTATAAAGCGGAACACAAACTTGGGAGAAATTGTTTTTCAACTCTATTCATCTATCATAACATAAAGTTTTAGGGTGTCTCTTACCACTTTTTTCTTGTCCTACTGTTTCACTGAGTGAATCATGACCTTCCTTGAAAAGGTAGTACAATGGCATCACTTCCTTTTGAGGTTGTATTTTTGTTTGTTTTGTTTTGAACAAACATGATATGCCCACACCTGGAATTTGGAAGCTCTTATTTTTCAGCCACCATCTTTCTACTCAGACCAACTTGTGACACACAAAATAAGCATAGTCAACAATATACAGCTACATTAGAAAAACTAGAAAGTGGAGCACCTGTGTTTCTCCTTATTCACGGCAACAGCACTGCTGCTGCCTATATCACTTATGTGTTTCCAAAGCAAGGCCACTTCAGCTTCTCATGCATAATTGAAAGAAGGAATAGACAAAAAGCACATGCAAATATGTATGCAGACATGGCTTACCCAAAAAGTTAAAGTAAGGAAAACTTCACAATGCATATTTGCTACATCTCTACTTAACAGCCTGATAGCATGTTGGTCCAAAATATACGCATGCATGAATATGTGCCCATATGCAAGAACATGGGCACAGACATATGCCAAAGCAAGCACAACCTTAACTCTCTCACTAGAGCTAACAGCCACATTCCATTCCTAAAAAAAAATTTAATTAATAAACATCAGCTAACATGTACCGAGCTTATACTCAATGCTTAAGATACTTTACCTGTATCTACCATTTCATTCCAGATTGATCTCTCAGTAGAACACTGGCTCTCTTTTTACAGTCAATGAATTTGAGGAGGACATAAAATCAATTATTTCACCAGAAATTTTATAGCTTATATTCAAACCTGGTGACATAATTCTAGAAATGCTGCTGCCCATCCAGCTGACAGTCCTTAAAATAAATCTCAGCTCTGTCTTAAGGCTTCAGAAAGAACAATGCATAAGGGGTCAAAAGGCCCAATGGATAAAAGTGTATTGATCCTCAGGATCCACATAAAGGTAGAAGATGAAATGACTCTATAAAGCTACACACACACACACAAACACATACACACACATAATAATAATAATAATAATAATAATAATAATAATAATAATAATAATAATAATAATGACTTGATGGGCTAGTACAGGACATGGCTAAGAGTTGAAACCAGAAAGTAAAAACACCTAAATCACAAATGTTTCCAGCAGCTACTGGGAACTGGAGCCTACATTAACCCCCTATTTAAATGAAATTCACCAGTTATATAGGGAGACATTACAGTATATTCCCCTTCTCAAAAAATGAAATTACTGAAACTGGAAATGACATCATGATTCCAGTCCCTGAATAAGGCACACACTGATGTCTTAGACATTTCATCCTACAGTCTTGTGGCATGTGAAAATTTCACTAGATCAAATCTGTTGACTGACCACAAAAATATAACAAATAATATTGTGAACAGAAAGAAAGTCTTTGGGTCAACTGACAATTTCCAACACTCACAAAATCTTTTTAACACTCCACATCTTTCCCAACAGAAATAAACTATGAAGGCTTACATTATTTGGTATTTGGGTACTGGGGATAGTTCTGAGGGTAGTGTGCTAGCTTAGTATGCAAAAAGCCCTGGGTTTAACCCAATACCATATAAATTAGGTATAGTGACACACTGACATGTGTATGTAATGAGAGAGAGAGAGAGAGAGAGAGAGAGAGAGAGAGAGAGAGAGAGAGAGAGAAACAGACAGACAGACAGAGAAACAGACAGACAGAGACACAGAGAGAATATGCGAGACCTATAAAAGAGAAAGTACTGTCAAAGTGAAAATTTGGAAGTTCCTAATTTCCCATTTCCAGGGTTACTTCCATCCAGAATCTTAAAGTGCAGGGCAGACCTACTGAACTTAATTTCTGTGGTAGGGCCAGAAACTTGCTGTTCTTCCACATGCTAACTGAGCCTGAGGCATCAGCCCAGCACCACAAATTACAGGCAATAGAAAAACACCTTGCAAGAACAGGCAATCACTCCTTGGAGGGATGTGAACCCATTGATTCTTAGTCTTGGCTACCCATTGACATCACCTTGGAACCTTTCAGGAAACTACTGATGCCTTCCTAAATGGCAGCCCCTGAGGAACTAGATCTCCACAGAAAACACTTTCATCCAGTGCTGGTGAAAAGAAAATACCAGATCAAAATTTATGAAAGACCACAAAAATCAGCTTTGCAAGCCTTCCAAGAGCACTGGAGGGACCAGGAGACCATGTACTGAGGAGTGTACTACAATTTGTCTGATATGTTCAACAGGTGGCAAGCTAGATAGGCAGACAGAGAAGAGTAGAGTGTTATGGGATGAGAAGCAATAGCTATTTCTGTAATAAAAAATATGTTTTGACTAATAACATAGAGCAATATAAGCATATATGATCTCCATTTTGTAGACACCCTAGTAACTTTTGGTTCTGCCAAGTATCAATGTCTCCTGAAACCACTGGGTGAATGCTTACTGAGGACTGGGATATTTACAGAACCTCCAGGTACCTCCCTCAAATTACCATAAATTACAAAAGGAAAACAGTCCTCTTAGAATGGAGAGAACTGGCAGGCACAGCCTTACCCAAGTGATCAAAGCTAACATGACCAATCAAGAGGCAAGCTGGCACACACCAAGTGCCTCCTGACCAACTGCAACTACAGAATACTGTGCATGAACACTGGCTTCAATCTAGCCATCAGGAAACCAAAGTCAGGAACAGCCTATAAAAACTGCCCTGACTTCTTTTGTCTTTTATTGCAGTCTGTGTCAGGGCATATTCCTGAAGGGTAAGGAACTTTCAAAACAACAAAACAAAACTCTGATTTCCCACAAATCCCCCCCTCTCTCTCCTTCCTTCCCTCCCTCCCTCCCTCCCTCCCTCCCTCTCTCTCTCTCTCTCTCTCTCTCTCTCTCTCTCTCTCTCTCTCTCTCTCTGCGTGCATTTCTTGTGCTTTCTCTTTGGTTCGTTTCTTGTTTGGTGTTTTGTCATATTCCAATTTGTTTGCTTTTATTTTGTTTTATTATTATTCCTTAAGTGCCTGTTTGTTTTCACAGGAGAGACAGAAAGGGTGGAGATCCAGATGGGAGAAGAAGTGGGGAGGACCTGAGAAGAGCATAAGGAGGAGAAATGATTATCAGAATATATTATTTGATAGGGAAATTTCTTTTAAAAGAAAAGAGAAGAGACTTAAAATAAAAACTTGGACACCCCATAAATACACATAAACAGTATATGTAAACTTTTTAAAGACTTAAGATATATGACAACTATAATGCATGGTCCTTAATGTGCTTATCAATGCTTTTAAAGACTGTAATATTAGGACATTACTGGGAGTACTGGAGAAAATTGAGTATGGGCTAATTTGAGATACTGTTACATTAATGCGACTTTTCCTGAGCATGTTGATTCTACTGCAGTTATACAGCACAAGGCCTTTGATTTTCACAAATAAATTCTGAACTATTTAGGGACAGTGTCTTGATGTTTGTAACTTGCTCTGGATTTATTTAAGATAAAGCAAAAGAGGGTGGCAACTGGAGAATCGAGCTGAGTGCAGCAGTGTTGTTAACTTTTCTGTAATTTGAAATTTGTATGAACAAATTTGTCAAGAGAAAAACTACCAGTACTTGGGCCCCATCTCTTACAATTCAGATGCCAGTTGTCCAAACTGTAGCCTGGGCATCTGAAGCTTTGGAGGCTCCCTGGATGACTCTAACATGCCGTCAATGTGGACAGACAGTGAGACAGATGAGTTTTCAAAGAACATCAAGCCAAAAGCAAATACGACCTTTCCATTATTACTATGTTACTGTAGCGCCCATGCTCAGTATTTTTTCCTGGAAGGAAAAGAAGTCATGTGACTAAATACCTGACAGCAGTATCCTAACATATAATCCAGGTGCATACTGTTACACTGTGATTTTATTTCACAGGCCTTGGTACAGTTGTACTAAATAGTTCTGGGATCTGGAGATGTACTCCTGGGAACAAGAGGATGAAGAAGACAAATTATCTGGCATGGAGCAATAGGAGACACTAGTGGCAGGGGTGCGGGGGAGAGGGGTTGCAATACCTTCCAAAGTTAGTGAGCAGCATGTAGGCTCCTTGAAGAAGCTGTCCTGGAGTTGGGAGCTTCCACGTATGTAAGAAAGCAGACTTTTTATTGCAGGATGGAAAAGCAATATAAAGCCAATTAAATCAAAGTGGAGCCTAGCCCATGCCACTTTTGAAAGGGAAGATATGGAGACTCCTGCATCATGTCCTGTCCTAGAAATATTGCCACTTCTCAGACTTTTTCAATGTGGTATATCTCAGAGGAAGAGGAGGGCACTTAAGAAGGCTCCAGAACAAAAGGGACCACCTAGGTCTTTCTTTGTCAAGTCCTCTTGCTGCAACTGGACTGTTGCAATGGAAATAAGCAGTGTGTAACCTAATCAGCACTGCCAGCACTGTGTGGTCCCTTGAAATGAGCCTGCTTTGTTCTCAAAGGGATATAAACAGTCAACAGCTTTGTACGGCAGAAAACAGGAAATCCATTTGCCTGCTCCTTCAAAGACAATGGCCGTCCTCACTTTGTTCCAAGAGGAAAATGTAGATGCTGTGGAGAATCATTTCTTAGGGCCTCTGAGTCACAGAAGCTAATAAGGGAGACAAACAGAGCCAACCATCACATAAGGAAAATCAACTTCATTTTGCTGGTTATGAAGGAAAGCAACATCTAACATCTCCTGTGTGAAAGGAACTATGTTCACTCTCAAGGACTAGGTGCCTTCCTTCAATTCTTCACACCAACCTCTGAGGCTCAGTGTGTTGATCACACCTTTGGAGACAAGCAGCGAAAGACTATTTAACTTGTTTAGGGCCTGTGAATTAAATGTCAATCCAAGATGCTGCCAAGAAGGAAGATGAAGACAGAATCTCTGTAGGGCGTTCTGGGTATGGAGAATAAGGACTTCATTTTATAGAGCATGAGAATTCAGAGAAAAAGCTTCATAGGGAAGTGTGGAATAAGGGACAATAAGGAAAGAATTCAGAGAAAAAGCTTCATAGGGAAGTGTGGAATAAGGGACAATAAGGAAAGAATTCAGAGGAAAGTGGCTAGTATCAGAGATTTGAGAAAATGATTGCGAGAGAGAGCCCTAAATCATGTGAATGGCCCTAGAGAAGTGAAGGGCAGACAAAGGCTCAAACACACAGTAGAAGGAATCACATACCGGGTAAGAAAGGCTAACACAACCAAGAAAGGCTAATACAGACATACATAGTCCCATCATTACATGTCCTTAATCCCTAGCACATAGTTCAGAGTGTGTCTGACAATGAACTAATGGATACTTGCTACTCATATTGCCCATGGGTCGTGGTTTTATGAATGCAAATTCCCAGACAGTCCAAGAGGCACTAGAAGGACAGGAATGGTGGAGAAAAGGAGAGATGATGCTTTGTCATGGTGCTAAGCAGGGAACCTAATACATGCCTGCTTAAAACACAATGGCAGCAGCTGAACAGGATGGCACATGCCTCTAGCCCTAGCAGTTTAGAGACAGCTGCAAGCTGAAGGTCAGCTTGGTCTACACAGTGACTTCCAAGCCAGCCAATGCTGCTTAGTGACACCCTCCTTTAAAAAAAGAAAAAGAAAAAATGTCAGTGGCATTTTGAATTGTTGACACTATGGGGATGGAAACAGGGCAGATACTTTATGTAGTGTTGCCACTATGTGAAAGGTCCCTCATTCTCCACACTCTGTAAACTTATATAATGATCTATTTCTGTTTCCTCTTACAAATATACAGTACACTTACAATCACTCATACTAAACAGTAGAATGGAGATTCCTACAAACAAGAAATCATGCATAGGTCCTCCAAAAGACAGAAAACATTTGTTTTAGCTAGCCAGAATATATGTGTAAGAAGATTTGGGGCAGCATTGTTTCTAATAGCACAGAGACTTACATGTAAAACATCCAGGAGGCCACTGATTCAGAGGAGGGCCTGAATAAGTCATGACATATTCAGTAATTAAATACAAGGCATTTCATGAATAATGATGTGAAAAAGTGCCCATAACTATTAAAGGACCAAATATCATGTGGATACATGCATTTTTTTTTAACTATAAGTACCATCACTATCTTACTGATGCTGGATCACCCAGGTTATAACACTTATTATAACACATACACAGGGTATGAACTCAGCAAATGTTATTGATAGATAAATGAATCCATTCATCCATCAGTCTGTGAGGGCCTTATACAATCCCATGAATGAAAGAGTGCACGTGTATACATACATGTTTCTGTAAGCACAGAAAATGTTGTAGAAAGCAACACAACCAAAGTAATGATAGTATTTGGGAGCGGGGCATAAAGATGCATTTAAGTGCTTTTGGATATCAATATGATTTTACAAAGAACATATAGTATGCTGAAATTGGTTTCATTTCTAATATCAGTTATCTGCTAAAATAATTACCTTGTTCTATGAAGCTCATCTTCATGGATGCTGAACATACTTAAATTACATTTCACAAATAAATAAGTACTAATTGAATCAGAAAAAAAGAGGGATTTATTTCACAGGCTAATTGACAAGGGGGTTCTGACCACCCTATGACAAGAAGCCCATTAAGACAACAGATGTGAGCTTAAAGAGCTACACACCTATAGCTCACAATAGTCAGTATTCCAATCATACTGCTGTTAGTGTCCTAAGGAGACCACAAGATCCCATCAGGACCAAGCCAAGATGGCTTTCCCTGGCCTGACTCCTCCCTATCTACTTAGCTAGGTCATCCCTGTACAGGACAAGGGGAATCCCTGTCTGACCTCTTGAGTCTGCTTACTCACTCATACTCTTATGGGGAAGAAGGAATGGAGGAGGGGAGAGAGGGAGAGAAAAGGGGGATGAGAGGAGAAAGGGAAGGTGGAAGAAAAAAGGAAGAGAGGGAAGAAAGGAAAGAGAGGAGGAGAGAGGCAGATGAAAGAAGGAGGTGGGACAGGGAGAGGGGGATAGAGATAGAGAAAGGGGACAAAGAGGGGGTGGGAGAGGAGAAAGGGAAAGGGGGAGGGAAGGACAGGGAAGGGGAGGGAGGAGGAGGAGAGGAGTGGAGAGGGAGAAAGAGGGAGAGAAAAGATGTGGTGGTTTGTATAAGAATGCCTCGCATATGCTTATATACTTGAATACTTAGTTATCAGGAAGTGGCACTACTTGAGAAGATTCGGAGGTGTGGTCTTATTGGAGGAGGTGTGTCACTGGAGATGGGCTTTGAGGTTTCAAATGCTCAAGCTAGGCCCAGTGTCTCTTCCTATGCCCTGTGGATCATGGTGTAGAACTCTCAGCTATGTCTCCAGCACCATGTCTGCCTGTGTGCTGCCGTGTTTCCCATGGACTTAAACCTCAGACACTATAAGCAAGTCCCAATTAAATGCTTTCCTTTTTAAGAGTTGTCATGGTCATAGAGTCTCACAGCAATAGAAACCCTAAGACAGAAGGAAAGGAAAAAAAAAAAAAAAGAAAGAGAAGGTGCTTGAATGCAGCATGAGGGCACTTTTCTGGGTTTCCCTAACCACCTCTGCTTTTTTCTAACCAGGTCCTCACTTCATTGTATTTTCCTATTTGAGAGCATCAGTTGCCTGCAACCTTTCAATCTGACACCTCTTGGCTTTTTTGTGCTCACCTTTTTCAATAAATTTGACTCATTTACCAACTCCCACATATGTCTTATTATGGCTATGATGATGCTACTTCTTCACAAATACCCACTCATAAATCAGTATGTGGGCCCAGGTGCTGTTTATCTAGAAAAAGAGGAAGAACACAACTCCAGGATCTAGTCCCTTCTTAGCCCTAGAAATCACAGTCTGGGACAGCCTGTTTAACAATGCCACTGGAAATAGTCTTAAAGACCACTTATTAGGGGCTGTGGGTAGAACATAGTTGGTACAGTGCTTGGCTACCATGCATGAAGCCCTTGGTTCAAGCCCCGTCATCACATAAAAATGGGTGTGGTCATACACACCTATAATCCTAGCACTTAAAAAGTAGAAGCAGGAAGATAGGAATTTAAAGTCTTCTTTCATGATATATCAAGTTCAAGATTATCCTGGACTACATCAAACCCCATATGTACCCCCTAAAAACAGCTGATTAACATGAAAAAACTCAATTTCTATTGGCAGAAGAATATAGAGAGGAATAATACATTTGAACTGACTGTCTACAAAGTAAAGCTGCATATGTGTATTTTCAGTGTTAACAATTTTGTTTGCTATTTCTTTGTTTTGTTTGTTTAATTAATATTTTTGAGACTCTAGTGTCTATACATTTTACTTCTCCCATAAGGACAGTAATGTATAATATTTTTTCGAGGTTTTACGTTTTTTTAAATATTACATTTCTTTTTTTAACATACACATTTATATTATTACACGCAAATAAAATAAATTACATACAGCAAGGAAAACCATGAAACATTCAGGAATTATATATGTGTAATGTTTATTTGTTTTAAAGACAGAGTTCAACACAGCCCAGTCTGTCTAGTCTGGAACTTGCTATGCTGCTAAAGGTGATTTTGAACTTCTGATTCTTTGGGCTCCTCCTTCCAGGGACTACAGATTACATCATATCATCCTCTGATATTTCCTTAGAAGCCGTATCTATAACTTGGACATGAAGAACTCAAGTGTCTTCCATCTCAACCATCTTATAAAAACGGTGTGTAAAATGCTGTGAAAGGACAATACGAGGTGTGATTTTTTTCCTGCTCATATATACATGGTTCACACTGAAAGCATTATGGCCATGTCAAACAAGCCTGCAACTCAACAGACAAAAGACACACAGAACCCACGGTGCCCCCACACTGCACCTACTGCAGGCTCTTGGCATCAGTTTCCTTCTGTACAACATGGGCGCCGTGGGCAGAGACCTACTTTACAGGAGGGCTTACTTTTACTTGACTCCATCCTTTTTAACATTCGGCTTTACATTCATAAATCTAGTAGAAAGCAGCTTTGTTAAATTACCTACACCAGCTCAACCACTTTTCTTTTCACCAGCCTTTTTGTCCCATCAGAATGACATAAGGAAATCACACTGAGAAAACACAATCGCTGAGCTCTAAGCATACCCATTTTGTTCTTTCCCTTGAGCTAGTCTCAGGACGTGGTGGCTTTAGCCTTTCACTGTACCCCACTCAAGGGGCTACTTCATTCACCAAGGCTTCCTCAGATTAGGCAGCTAGTCTTTGGGAGAAGGATTCCAGAGTTTTGCCGGGAAGAAAATCCAACATCTTAAATAAAGCACTTTGCTCTTCTCTGCTTTAGCAAGGCTGATTTTGGCGAAATGCCCAAAAGAACTCAACATATTTATAGAGTTCTGCTTGATCTACTTTTAAGTGCTCCATGCAGAGTCATAAGTGAAATGAGAATACAGAATTTTAACAGAAAAATTGAGGAACAATTCTAAATGTAAGTTATCTGTTGGGTATAAACAAGACCTTTCCTTTCTCCCCAATACTGTGCCCTCCATCTTATTTTTAAATGTTTTCTTTTTTTCATATTTTTAAATGTTTTCAATCTTTGCTGTTAACAAACAGATATCTAAGACATTAAAAATGTATGGTTAACAGGACAATGAGGGAACAAGATGAGAGGATAAGTGAAAAAGAAAAAGGAAAGAAGACTAACAGGAAAGGGGGTGGGGAATGAGATGTAAAAAGGGAGGAGATAGAGGGAAGGAGGCATAGAGGAGAATATTAACATTTTAGGAATTGTGAAAAGTGTCTAGAACAATTGCAGAGACCCTCATCTGGAATCTATATCTCTCTTCCCCAGTCTTAGAGAAGCTGAGAGGAAAACATCACAATCAAATCTAGAGTTCCCCAGTTCTTAAAGTACCAACAGATGTGCACAGTGGTAGAAGAATGATTGAGAGAATGACAGAAAACTCCACAAAACCATCTCTTGGAGAAAAGAAAGATCTCTGCCACAGAGTAATTAAAACAGTTTTAAAAGCTGACTCATTTTTAGCATGGGTTCCCTTTTCATCCCTATCAGAACAAAGACAAGGGGGACAGAGTCCTGGGTACTCATGAATTTTCTTGAAACAAATAAAAGTTTATAGCTTCACAATTCACTCTTGGGATCTAAGGATCTTAAACAGAGGTCCTTAACTGGGGTCTCTGAACAGAAACAAGAAGGTCTGAGGCCAATGGGATGGCTCAGTGGTTAAAGGTGCTTACTGTCAAGCCCAAGGACCTGAGTACGAATCCCAAGCACTACCTGATGAAAGGAGAGAATGGACTCCCTCAAGTAAACTACTGATCTCTACACATGTATACTGGCACATACACTACCAGGACATACAGAAATAAACCTAATTAAAATGTCTTACAAATGATTCTGGGAAATTGAAATTTGGATAGAGGCTGGAAATGTAGCTCAGTGATGGAGCACTTTCATAGCACGTACACGGCCATCTTTAGCACCAATAAATAAATAAACTTAGATGGGAGAAAATGTTACTGTCCTCTAGCTAAAGTATGGCTTTTTTCCCCACCATGAACAAAGGGAGCACACATGGCAGCACCTGTGAATGTTTATTTACTTCTTATTCCATAACCTGCAGTTACCTTGAAATGTTATTTACACTCTCTTCTACTTCATTTACACTCATGGTCACTTCTAGGCACACCGGGGTCTTGCTGTTTAATGCATCAACAAAGAACATTTGTTATGTTTCTGCAATACTTGGATAGCTATGTTGATGTGGTTAGTTCCCTTTGTAAGCTTATAGCTTTAAAAATAGCACCCTATGAGAGGGTCTTCAGGTTTCACTAGTGAAGAATCCTTAACTCCTGATTTCAAAATTTTGGTTTCCAAGGAAACCCAAAAGAAGAATTTTTATATCAAATAAAACAGTCAACATACCATTTGGTGTCTGTTCATTGGAATGTCTCATAGGCCAGGCAGATGCACATCACAACAAAAGAACCACATCAAGTGACCTGACAGTCGTGATCTAAAATAACCTTATGGGCAGTGTTCATGAGGCCACTAACCAAGTGTCCTCTGATTATTCAGCTCAGTGGCTAGTCTCAGCCAAACCTGATGCTCGTGCTCCCTTCTTCCAAGGAGACCAGAACAGCTAATTTTCAGGCTGACACCTGCCACTGTCCTCCATGTAACCCAGCCTGACCCTTCGCTTGCTTTTCTATCTAGTGAAATTGTGGAAAGCCCTATATGCCTGCCACCTCCTCGGGGATAAATAGATCATCGTGATTTCTGTGTACCTAGAGGGACACACACACACACACACACACACACACACACACACACACACACACACACACACACACACACACATATGACTCCTGGCCCTGTTTAACAGTATGGTCATTCTCTGCACGCGGATCTCTGCTGTTGTCAGATAATGGGGATATACATCATCCAGCAAAGAAAGAGAGCCTATGTTGGTATTTACAGCAAGATTTTTCTAGAGGAGCTGCCTGACTGCCACCAAGGCCTCATCTCTATGGTATCACCTGAGGATGAAAGGTATTAAAGACAGTGAGTTCAGCTGAGACCAAAGGCATCTGCCTACTTCTTTCAGAAAAAAAATCTATAAATCATAATTCCACTTTTAGGAAGTTTTACTTAGAATAATGTTTTAGTTTGCTTTCTGTTGCAGTAATAAAATACTGAGCAAAAGCAATGGGGGTAGAGATTTATTACATCTTACGACTTACAGTCATCAAAGAAAGTGAAGACAGGAACCTGGGGGCAGGAACTGAAATAGAAGCCATGGAGAAACAACGCTTGCTGACTTACTCAGCCTGCTTTCTTAGACACCCCAGGACCCAGAAGTAGCACCCCTCTAGGTGGGCTAGCCCCTCCTACATCAATCATTAATCAAAGAAATGCCCCACAGACATGCCCATAGGCCAACTTGATAGCTGTAATTGCTCAGCTGATGTTCCCTTCTCCCAGTTGACTATAGTTTGTAGTAAGTTGGCAAAAAACAAAAATGAAAGGCAAACCAACCACTGCAAATATAGAAAGATATGTGCAAAATGTTTACTCCTAAATTATTCAGAACAGTGAAAAATCAGAAACATCCTAAATGTCTTCCTACTAGGGGACCAATTACGTAAGTCATAGGTATACTACACAGAGTCCAAAAGAAATGGTATAAATCTAAGTGGACTGATATAAAAAGACTTTTAAGACTCTAATCTAATAAAAATGTAATAAGAAATGAACAGTATGATTCCCCATCTGTGCCTAAAATACAAACCAAAACAAAACACTGTCATGTTTGCTGGCACACAAGAGGATGAAGCAGGAAGATGACACGGAACAAGACCTTGTTCTTAAACAAAAATAAAAAGATATCAATATGTATATTACAGCATGCCTGATCAGCTCATCTCATATGCAATTAACCTTTTTCCTCCCTGGATACTCATAGCTTCTTAGAGCTTATATCAATGTGGCTGTGGAGAGATACATAGGAGCAGATAGAGCTAATAAGGAACCAGATGTTTCCAGGAAATATGAATACGGGAAGAGACTGGAGATTATTTTTTTATAGTGGGTCTACCTAAGAACGTTTAGGGTGAGTCTAAAAGAAAGTGTACAACTCAAAGAAAAAAAGCAAATAACAGTGTGGACTAAGCAACACAGTGCCAGTGCTGTTGGACTGAGCATCTGATCATGCGCTGGTCAGAGAAAGAAGATCATGTAGAACTCAGGGCTTCCTGGAGGGCTGCAAATGGGTTTCCTCCATGGCCCCTATGGAAGGGCGTCACAAAGAACGGTGAATGAGCCCTGAAGGTGAAAAAGAAGGGATAGCTGTAGATGAAGAGGGTTT
Organism: Acomys minous; assembly: GCF_964271855.1. NCBI lineage: Eukaryota > Metazoa > Chordata > Mammalia > Rodentia > Muridae > Acomys > Acomys minous. The sequence continues at coordinate 125,326,740 of NC_140488.1, read as the reverse complement.
TGTTTTGTTTTGAGGTTTTCATTGTTTTAGGCTAACATCCAAAGTAATACGTTTCATCATACCATCTTCACGCCTATGTTTCATTATACTTGTTCTTATTTGTTCTCCTCCCCCCATGACCCCTGTCAATCTTCAGCTGGTTCCCTTTCTTCCCCAGTTAGTCCCTCTTTCCCACCTCCTTTGCTGTCTTCTCCTTGTCTTTCATGAGCAGTGAAGGGTTCGAAGCAGACATTTCCCCAGCATGTCAGTAATGTGCATAGCATCTCTTTGTTCAAAGCAAACAGACTCTTCCCCCTTTTTTAAACAAGTCCTGTTTTCCTTATAAGTACAGGAAAGGCCCAAAGATGTGATTCAGAAATGATAACGCACATTCATACTTTTCATCTTACCAACGGATCTGTACCCCTCAGAAGGAGGGAACTGAGTGTCATGAACAGTATAAATTTAGAAACTGCATCTAGGAAGTGTCAATCTACAAGTCTTGAGGCTAGAAAAGCAAGTAAAGATCCCTTTATGGAACAGTAAAAAGGACAATATAGAAAACCAGAAAAGGGATGAAAGTAAATTGTACAATTATCTCCACAACAATTCTGATTTTTTTTGTCAGCATCTAAATAATTTTCAACAGTTAAATATCTCTACTGTAACAGGGCAGATTTTAAAGTTGTCTATATAGTATACATGAGTATGAGTCTCTTTTTGCAAAAGGAAACTTTCTGGAAGGCAGGAGTTTTTAACAGAGGTTGGAAAATGTAATTTGTAAAGGGCCCGAGACTACATGAGGCTTTGTGGACCATGGTACCTAACATGGTATTGCAGTGCAAGCAGTTATACACAATACACCAATGGCTGCCTGTGACTAAGTGCCAAGAGAATTTATTTATAAAAAACAGGCAATTTTTGCAAAATTAGGCCCCTTGGCCAATTTGCTTTCCTGGTTTATAACATTTGAAAAGGGCCTAAATTAGAGACCAAGATTTTTGTTTCTTATTTTTTAACAGGAAGAACAAGAAGCATTGCTAAGGTTGAATCATCAGCTTAGAAGTGACATCCCTCTCAAACATCTGTCCTCATCCCCCCCTCCCCTGCCACCAGCATGAAAGTGCCCAGACCCAGTGTACAGAGCTCTCTGCACCTTGCCTATGCTGCCCAGCACCTATCTGCTCTTAAAATTCTAGATTCTCGTGAATAGGATCTTAAGCGAATTTCCTTGCAGGTAAATACAGCAGCCCAGAGTCTTGACCTAAAGAGGTGTGACAGCCAATCTTCTTTGTCAATTTGACAGAACTCTCAATGGAAATTCATCTCTGGGTGATGGTGTTTCTAGAGAAGTCTCCCTGAGGACAGAAGGTAGACTACCCTGCATATGAGCAGCACCATCTCCTGGGCTAGGCTCCCCAGCTGAGATAAAAGGAGAAAGCAAGTATATCACCAGTGCTGAGGCTACAGAAGTGTCCCACTAAGCTAGCTTTTTGTTTTTTATTTTGTATTAGTTCTTTGAGAGTTTCCTTCAATGTATTTTGATCTCATTCACTCCCTCCCCTAGCTCCTCCCAGATCTTCCTCTTCCCTACCCCCACAACTTTGTGTCTTCTTTTTCCTTTAAACCCATTAAGGACAATTTGTGCTGCCCGTATGCATCTTTAAAAATTATAATTAGAACATCTCCCCTTTCCTTTTCCTCCCTTCACAACCTCTCACATATCCCTTCCTTGTTCTCTCTCAAATTCATGGCCTCTTTTTCCATTAACTGATATTACATGCACATATGTATAAGTCTATACATATATAGTGTTAAATACCCTGCTCACAGTCTGTACAATGTTACTTGTATGTTTTCAGGGCTGGCAATTTGGCACTAGACAACCAATTGGTGTGCTCTTCCCTGAGGAAGACTGTTTCTCCCACTCTGAGCATCGAAGGAGAGATAAACTTGTTTTAGTTATGCTCCCAAGTGTGGGATTGGAACGGTCTTGTGAGAACAGGTGAGGCTAATCCACTAGAAGACCAACCACCTCGTGTGGGAGCTTGATTGTTGCCAGCTGAAAAGATGCACGAACAGACTCTGGGAGGAGATATATAAATGAGCCCAAAACTGGAGGCGGGGCCTTTGGAGACTTGGGATAGTTTTTGGCTGTTCATCACTGCACTTCGAGATGCTCCTAGAGAGAACTGCTAGAGGGAAGGCTTTGGGGCTCCAGGCTCCTGCTGAGGCTTTGGGTTCTGGTTACTCCAGGTTCCAGCAGAAGAAATCCTGCTGATTACACCAAGAGAATCGTTCCTCTAACTGATATCCTTACAGTTTTGTTATTCTTTAATCCTCTTTTCCTATTGTTTCACTTAGTTGGGTTATAAGGGACGTATGCTCAATTAATAAGTTTGTAATAAAATATATTGGTTAAGAAAACTGAACCTACAGAGCATATCTTAGTTGCCTGTAGTTCTTTGTGTAGCACTGAGGCCTTGTGATCTCCTGTCCATTTTTGCATGTCTATTGTTGTCCTTGTTCAGTCATGTTTGAGCATTCATGTTGGTGAGACTTTATGGGGGTAACCTCCAACATTAGTAGGAGTTATCGTTTTTCATCGAACTGTCTGATTCTCTGGCTCTTGCGGTCTTTCTGCCCCCTCTTCCTCAATGTTTCCCGAGCCTTCGGTTCAAAGGTCGTTTTGTAGCTGTATTCATTGGGACTGGTGAGTCTGGCTCTTATGTAAGGGCTGGAAATAAATACAAACTTGGGTCCACATATATGCATGGCAAGCATTTTGCCAACTAAACATCTCCCCATATTCCTCAAAATATTAATTTTAAAGGACATAAAAAGTACTAAATTTATGGAACTGGAACATAGTGAGAATGCTTGCCTAGCATGCATGCAGCCCTAGTTTTGACCCCCTGCATCACATACATTGATTATGGTGAAGCACTCCTATAACCCCAGCACTTGTCAGATAGGGGAAAGAGAATCAGAAGTTTAAGGTCATCCTTGGTTACAAACCAAGTTTGAGGCCAGCTTGGACTACACGAGATCCTGACTCAAAAACAAACAAACAAACAAAGAAACAAGTTAATAATTTTCTACTAGTAGTATATCTAGTTTAGCTGGCTAATACAAACAAAAACTTACACTTGAAAAGGAAATCTCTCCTAGCACAGAATTCTCCCACTGAAGTCATTCCCAACTCTTCATATGACATACAAAATGCAGTTGAGATGGAGTAATAAACATGACATTATAACTGTTAGTTAACAGAATTTCTTCGCTGGTGGTAGTAGGTAGACAGGTACTGATGAATAGTCATGATACCATTGATTCCTTTTTACTGTGGTAAAGGATATATAAGAGATTACCATTCTAGCCATTTTATTTATACATTTCAATACTAACTACATTCCTGCTGTTGTGTCTTCATTACCATCTGTCTTTGGATCTTCCCATCATTTTCCCAAACTGAAACTCAATATTATACACTAAACAGTAAGTTCTCATCTTGACATCAGGTCCTAGAAATCACCATTCCATTGCATGCCTCCATGATTTTGACTGTTCTGGGTGCCTCATATAAACAGAATTGTTTCATATGTGTCTTTAAGGGTTGGCTTATTTCACTTAGCAAAATGTCCTCAAAGTTCATCCATGCTATAACAAGGAAGGAATTTCCTTCCTTGTAAAGGCAGAATAGTATTTAATCGCATATATCAGCCACACTTTGTTTATCTATTCATCTTTGAATAGACACTTTTGTCCACTGTGCATCCTCCTCTGAATATGTATATGTGAATGCCAATTTGAGCTCTTTTTTTGCTCCTGTCTTTATGTGCCTAGTTTAACTTTGCTTTGAAATATTAAATATGCCAAACGAAACATATTACTTACCGAGCCATCCCCAGCTATCATCTAACAAGGTTGAGGGACCAGATTGGCACATAGCAATTCAAACCAATTCCCCATGAATAATGATATCCCACACCCAATAAACACGGAGATGGGATGAAAGTCCTCTTGGGGGTGGCCTCCTGAAGAGTGCCGAGCAGAATGCAAATCAAATGCACATCTCACTACCTGCCCACCCATGCACAATAAAGCAGAGTGAAGAGTGGCAGAAGCCTGCACTGCTATAAAGTAAGTGGAAATGGGTGTTTTGTCAAAAGCAGAGACACCATTTTAACCCCATTACTCAACAAAAATCACCATTAAACTGTTCTAGTAAATAACTAGAATTCTCCAAAGCTCCCCAAGAGATTCTGACAGGCTGTGTAGAAATTCAATTCCATCAACAAATATTTGCCACCTGTAATAGGATGTGGGTAGGATGGCAAGTGGACTTTAATATTCCCTTCCTGCAGACCCCAGGAAGGGTTTGGAAAACGAGGAGTGGGACCCTCAAGCTCTGAAACACTTCAAAATGCTTAATAGCCCAAACTGAAGGTACGTAGTTTAATGTGCTTTGGGAACTACAGGTAAACAGCACTGGAGCCTTAATCTGCAGTGCTGGTTCTATCCTAATGGAGACAGGAACGAAAACTACCAATGGCTACCAGGTTTGAAGTTCCTGGAAATGGCACCATCAGTTGGGCAGATGAAGAAACTGATGCATTAAAGGGTGAAAAGAGGAGTTAGAGAGGTGGCTTTAGTAATTAAGAGCGAGCACTGCTCTTCCAAAGGACCTGAGTTTAGTTCCCCAGTTCCCAGCGCCCATATGAGGCCACTCATCTGCCTGTATCTGCAGCTCCAGGGAACCTGATACCATCTTCTACATCTGTAGGCACTTGCACTCATGTGTATAACACACACACACACACACACACACACACACACACACAATTTGTTTTGTTTTGTTTTGTTTTCCAAGACAGGGTTTCTCTCTGTGTAGCTCTGGCTGTCCTGGAATTCGCTCTGTAGATCAGGCTGGGCCCCTGAATGCTGGGATTAAAGGTGTGCACCACTACTGCCCAATTGCACACAATATTTTTAGGATAAATAAACAAAAGTTAGAAATCCATCACTAGGATCCGTAACTGCTGGTAACATTTCATATCCATGAATGAAGGTCTCTGGACAAACTTGGATAGAAGTATGAGGAACAGTAAATAGCAATTGAGTTTTTGAACTCAAAAACGTTCCAGTCTTGTTCTGAGCTTCTGAACAGAACAAGATATTTGTGATGTTGCCCAGCCTTACTGCTTCACCCAGGTCTGTTGGCCTGTGGCCACGTAATATCGAAAGGAAAGCCATTCAGATCTCTGTGCTTTTGTTTTGTTTCAATACAAAGCTGACACTCATCAGTTCTAATATATGATCGTTTTCTATTTTCCATTTCGCTTGGGCTTTTGGCAGAATGACTCCATACATCAATGCGAATGAATCAATACAGTTGATAATTTATGATGATGTAGATGAAGAGATTGATCCTACAGAACCACCCAACTGATACTTGCCTTTCTTCCTTCTTGCTGCCTCGGTTTAGTCATTTCGAAATTTATGAACACTTTCTCCAGAGAGAATCAGCAGGGAACAAAACCAATATAAAATAACATCCTACATAATTATCTCTAACAACAGATTTAGAGCTACACTGCAAAAAGTTTTCAGTGGGTCATCCCTGGATTTCAATGGTCCCTATTACTTCTGTGCTCTCTGTACAGATGTAAATAAGAGCCAATGGGACATGTACATACACACCTAAGGAACTCACTACAGAACAGATTGGAACCTAGAGGATGAGCTCAGGAGAGGAAAATAGAGTAAGACAGAGAAAGAAAGATGGCATACTGCCAAGATAGACGACAGAAAGATGCTTTTTTAAAACTTAAGCCATATTTTATGTATAGCAATACAGTTTACATACTAAGTGACAGGAATCTTTCAAACACTATAGTGACCTGTACATATGTATCAGGTAAGAAACACATGATTGTGGTGTGTGTGTGTGTGTGTGTGTGTGTGTGTGTGTGTGTGTGTGTGTGTGTGTGTGTATTCATGTGGTGTATATGTATTCATGTGGTGTGGGGGAATATGTGTTTATATATAAACATATATACTACAGACCTTTTATTTCTAGCATTTCGTGTTTTTTATCCTTGTCCACAGCATGTCAGACACTCCAGAAAATTGAGTAATTTTTTCCTTTTTTGTATACAATTCCAAGTGTCTTACCTTTTAGCACAATGCTTTAGTCAACATAAATTACAGAGGAAATTAGTTTCTTCAAGAGAAATAAAAACTATTCTAGTGATATTATCAAAGATTGCTTTGAAGTTAAAAGTCAAGCATGAAAGAAATGGTATCATTTCCTAAACAGTATTTTTTTAAACTGTTACTATTAACAGGATGCTATACCCATCTATTTGCTTTACTGACAAAAAATATGACCAGAAAAGGGAATAACAAAATAAAAGGTGAGCTGGGCATGGTGGTGCACCCCTATAATCCCAGCACTTGAGAGGCAGAGGCAGGTGGACCTCTGTGAGTTCAAAGCCAGTCTGGTCTATAAAGTGAGTCTAGGACAGCCAGGGCTACACAGAGAAACCCTGTCTCAAAAATGAGAGAAAGAAAGGAAGGAGGGAAGGAGAATTGGAAGGAAGGAAGGAAGGAAGGAAGGAAGGAAGGAACAAAGAAAGAAAAGGTGATTTCTGTGTTTAAAAAATATCTGGAAATTATCATTTTTCCTTTGCAAAGAATGACTCTATTAGAGAATCCATCCAAGTTATCCCTAGGGAGAAAGAAAGAGACAGAAAGGGAAGAGAAATGAGGAGAGAGCAGGGTTCCTGGCACCATCCCCGCATAGAGGTTGCCACATCCGAAATATTAAAAAAGCCAACTTGAGGCAGAAGCACCAATAAAGTCGACTACACATCTCAGAACTAATCACCTATGGTCCTACTACCAAGCTCGTGACAATCAGAGTTGACATGATCACATGATCCATTCATCTAATCACTCCCCTTTTAACTTTTCCTCCCTGTACTGATTCACCTTTGTCATCTTGACATGAACGTAGACATAACTAGGAGAGAGAACCTCAGCTGAGGATGTGCCTCCATCAGACTGGCCTGTACAGAAATCTGTGGGACATTCTCCTGATTAGTGGTTGATGTGGGCCTACTGTGGGCTATATTACCCCTAGGCAAGTGGTCGGTCCTGTGTTATAGAAAATAAGGAAGCAACTATAGAGAACAGGCCAGTAAGCAACATTCTTCCATGGTTTCTGCCTCTGCTTCTACTTGACTTCTTGCCCTGACTTCTCTCTATGATGGACTATGATGTGGAAGTATAAGAGGAAATAAACTTTTTCCTTCCCCAAGTTGCTTTTGGTCATGGTGGTTATCACAGCAACGGAAATTAAATGAAAACACCTCCCCTTGAGAAAGGTGATGATGAGCAGATCAAATATCAGAAAGGGAGAATCTCAGAAAGGAGAGGGGATAGCTAAGTCTGGCCCATAATTCCAACAAAAAGAGTAGAGTGTACATGTAGCGGTCTACAAAATTAAATGAACTAAATACATTCATTTCGAATACCTTGGAGAAAAGAATAAGTTCAAATACACATTAAATGATGACATGGAGCTGGGAAGATGGCTCTGTGGTTAAAGAGCTGGCCACACAATCATGAAAACCTGAGCTCTCAGCACCAGTCCCTGTGGAAAAGTTTGGATAAGTAGAGCTGTAGCCCCAGCTCTGGGGAAATGGAGAGAGGCAGACAAGGTGGCTCACTGGCCAGTCAGCTTAGCCAAACTGATAAATCTGAGGTTCTGTAAGAGACTGTCTCAAAAAGTAAGATGGGGAGCAATCAAGAAAGACACCTAAGGTCAACTTCTGGCCTCCCCATGTGCACATGCCCACATTGACATATACCACACATACAAATACACAAAATAATAATAAAGATAACAACAAATAATAACATGAAGTCAAAGCCTTCCCTTGTCCTACACACATTTTCCCACTTGTATCTTGAGGCATATGAGTAAATGTAAACAATTCTGGCATTTCTATATAATTCAATATAATTGGCTACAATAGCCATCACATGACTCAACTTCTAGCTCAGACCTCCCTGTGAATCGCATTTTGCCTTTGCATACTCTGCTAACCAACTACCATTGTCAGGGCAAGAACTAGGTTCACCCCATAGTCTCATGATCCACTTTCCTAACAAGCTGCTCAATATCTCCCCTCTCCCTCAGCACTCAGGAGCCAAAGATCAGTTCTCTGAGTGACAGAATTTTAACAGTTTCTTTAAAAATTTTTAATTACTTTTTAAGAATTAATATACACATACAGCATTTACATCATTTCTCTCTCTTTCAAGTCCTCCCATGTCCCCTATTGACTCTCAAATTCACAACCTCTCCTTCTTTAGTTACTGTTACACACACATTGATACATATGTGCATGTAGGCATACACAGAAATACACATATGTTTATTTGTATACACATATACACACAAAACCACACAACCTGACAAGTCCATTTACTGTTTATTTTATGTATGCAACTAGGATTGATCAGTGGGATTAAATAACCTATCAGAGGGCTTGCCTCTGAAGAAGACCAATCTCCGCTTCCTCAGCAGCCATAGATTGCCTTAACAGCTTATTTTTTTTACACAGATAACTTAATAAGACTGCCGTTCCTCTGATATTTTTCCTTTTGCTAACTTTTCTAAAAGGAGTTGATGCATCTGAATTTAGGTGAACAATTCATTTAACAGGTCAACTTGGCTCTATGAGGAATGAAATGTAGCTTCCTCTTTCAGGGAGCTTATGATCAAAGGATGTTTAAAATGAACCAACGATGATACTTCCCTTAACACTCCTCATGAGCGTATACTAGAAGGAGTGAACAAGTCTTTACAGTTCTCTTTCTTCACGTGTTTGTATGCATATGCATGTGTGCATGTACACATATAAAGTTTAATTTACACATGTGTATGTATGTACACATATGTATGCACATTGTGAAGTTTTATCCAAATTAAGGGATTTTTGTTTCTAAAATGTTCTGTTTTAAAATGCAGCATTTTCTGGTGGGTAGTGGTGCATGCCTTTCATCTCAGCACTCAGGAGGCAGAAGCAGGCAAATCTCTGTAAGTTTGAGGCCAGCCTGGTCTACAGAGTGAGTACCAGGGCATCCAGAGCTACAGGGAGGAATCCTGTCTTTAAAAAATGAAAAAAAGAAACAAAAATTCTAGTATTTTATAATTTTGACTGACCCACCTTCTGAGAGCTAGAAATTAATATATACTAACTATCCCCTTACTATTTTCAACTATAACATTGTTCCATAAAGGTATATTATAAGAGAAACAGTCAAAAGTTAAAATCTATCTATCAGCAATAGGAAAAAAAACTTAACTAGAAAGAGATTCCATTCACAAAAGGCAACAATGACCACAGCCTGCTTAAGAATAACTGTATTAGAAGGAAGCAGGAAGCTGCAGGTAAAAGTTGGGCACTGAGGCATGAAGGGATGGTTTAATATACAGAAATCCATCAATGTAATCCACCATATAAACAAACTGAAAATAAAAAACCACATGATCATTTCTTTAGATGCAGAGAAAGCATTTGATAAAATCCAACACCCATTCATGTTTAAAGTTTTAGAGAGATCAGGGATACAAGGCACTTTCCTCAACATAATAAAGGCTATATACAGCAAGCCAATAGCCAAAATCAAAGTAAATGGTGAGATACTCAAGGAAATTTTTCTAAAATCGGGAACAAGGCAAGGCTGCCCACTCTCTCCATATCTCTTCAATACAGTACTCAAAGTTCTAGCCAGAGCAATAAGACAACAAAAGGAAATCAAGGGTATCCAAATGGGAAAGGAGGAAGTCAAATTATCCCTATTTGCAGATGATATGATAGTGTACATAAGTGACCCTCAAAATTCCACCAGAGAACTCCTACAGCTGATAAACACCTTCAGCAAATTGGCTGGATACAAAATTAACTCAAAAAAGTCTGTAGCCTTCCTATACACAAATGACAAGCATGCAGAGGGAGAAATTAGGAAAACCACACCCCTCACATTAGCCACAAGCAATATAAACTATTTAGGAGTCACTCTAATGAAGCAAGTGAAGGACTTGTTTGAAAAAAATTTCAAAACTCTGAAGAAAGAGATTGAAGATGACATGAGAAGATGGAATGATCTTCCTTGCTCATGGATCGGGAGAATTAACATAGTAAAAATGGCCATCCTACCAAAAGCAATCTACAGATTCAATGCAATCCCTATCAAAATACCTACACAATTTTTTAAAGACATTCAAAGTTCAATTCTGAACTTCATATGGAAAAATAAAAAACCCAGAATAGCGAAAACAATCTTATGCAATAAAAGGTGCTCCAGAGGAATCTCCATACCTGATCTCAAACTGTAATATAAAGCAATAGTAATTAAAACAGCATGGTACTGGCACAGCAACAGGCTGGTTGATCAGTGGAATCGAATCGAAGACCCAGATATGAACCCACATAAATATGGTCACTTGATTTTTGACAAAGAAGCCAAATTCATTCAATGGAAAAAGGATAGCATCTTCAACAAATGGTGCTGGTCTAACTGGATGTCTATGTGTAAAAAAATGCAACTGGACCCATATTTGTCACCTTGCACAAAACTCAAATCCAAGTGGATTAAAGACCTCAACATAAAACCAGAGACACTAAGTCACCTAGAAGAAAAAGTGGGGAAGAGCCTGGAACATGTTGGCACAGGAGTCAACTTCCTGAGCAGAACACCAACAGCCCAGGCCTTAATGTCAATAATTAATAAATGGGACCTCATGAGGCTGAGAAGCTTCTGTAAGGCAGGAGACACTGTCAAGAGAACAAAGCGGCAGCCTACAGACTGGGAAAAGATCTTCACCAACCCTACATCTGACAAAGGTCTAATATCCAAAATATATAAAGAACTCAAGAAATTAAACACCACCAAACCAAATAACCCAATTGAGAAATGGGGCTCATAACTAAACAGAGAATTCTCAACACAGGAATATCAAAGGGCTGAGAAACACTTAAAGAAATGCTCAACCTCCTTAGTCATCAGGGAAATGCAAATCAAAACAACTCTGAGATTCCATCTTACACCCATCAGAATGGCTAAGATCAAAAATTCAAGCGACACCACATGCTGGCGAGGATGTGGGGAGAGAGGAACACTCCTTCATTGCTGGTGGGAATGCAAACTAGTACAGCCACTTTGGAAATCTATCTGGTGCTATCTCAGAAAAATGGGAATAGGGCTTCCTCAAGACCCAGCTATTCCACTCCTTGGAATATACCCAGAAGATGCTCCAGCACACAACAAGAAAATTTGCTCAACCATGTTCATAGTAGCCTTATTCATAATAGCCAGGTCATGGAAACAGCCTAAGTGTCCCTCAGTAGAAGAATGGATAAAGAAACTGTGGTACATATACACTATGGAATACTACTCAGCTATTAAAAACAAGGAATTCCCGAAATTTGTGGATAAATGGATTGAGCTAGAAATGATCATAATGAGTGAGTTAACCCAGAAGCAGAAAGACTCAAATGGTATATACTCACTTATATCTGCATACTAGCCCAAGGGGCATATCCCATGAAAGCCTTCACTTACCAGGAAACTGAGACAGAGGGGAGGACATCCCACTGAGACTCTGGATGAGAGAAGCATGGGAGAATAGCAAAGTAGAAGGATCCAGAGGGTCCTAGAAACCTACAAGTAGAACATTATGGTAGGCAGATTTGGGCCCAGGGGTCCCGCTCAAACTAAGGCACCAGCCAAGGACAATACAGGACGTAAACTTTAAACCCCTACCCAGATCTAGCCAATGGACAGAACAGTCTCCACAGTTGAGTGGAGAGTGGGATATGACTTTCTCACATACTCTGGTGCCTCACATTTGACCATATCCCCTTGAGGGGGAGACCTGGTGGCACTCAGAGGAAGGACAGCAGGTTACCGAGAAGAGACTTGATACCCTATGAGCATATACAGGGGGAGGTAATCCCCCTCAGGAACAGTCATAGGGGAGGGGAATAAGGGGAAAATGGGAGGGAGGGAAGAAGGGCAAGGATACAAGGGATGGGATAACCATTGAGATGTAACAAGAATAAAAAAATAAAAGTAAAAAAAATTTAAAAAATAAGTTGGGCACTGACTGAAATGTACGGTCAGGATCAACTGTTTAGAATTTGGGGATGGATAGATTTATGTTTGCATTTGCCACAGTGTTTGAAAAGAAGAGTACAGACGAGAAGGTTTCTGGTTATATACTTGAATCTAAAGATAATTTGTAAAATATAATTAAAAAATTCTGGGAAAATACCAATTCTTGTGATATTGCCTTCTAATATTAATAAGATTGAAATCAAAATTCCAATGAGTTTTTTAAGTTGATAACTTTAATTTATGATAAACAAGTAGCAATATTAAAAACTTTAGTGTGTGTGTTTGTGTGTGTGTATATGTAGGTGTAATTGTGCATGTGTGACTATGGAAGCCCAAGGTCAACCCTGTAATTTTTTCTTTCAGTAAAGATATCTCAACAGCCTGGAAGGTATCAACTAGGCTAGGCTGGTTGACCGAAGAGCCCGAGGGATATACATATTTCAGCCTCCCCAACACTAGCATTACAAGTACATTCAACCACATGTAGATTTTTTTTTAACTTGGGTTCTGAGGACCAAACTCAGGTCCTCATTTTGCTGACAAACCATTTTACTAGTCCAAGATAAAACACTCTTCCAAATGAAGAGTGACAACAGAAGAGACAAAATTGTGCTACACTATATATTAAGATGTATTATAAAGCCTAATTGATAACCATATGATGCAAGAATGCTGAGACACATTAATAGCATTAAACCGAAGGTTCAGGGAAATAACACTATATGATACATGAAGTAGCAAAAATCCTTGGAGAAGAGGTGAACTATTCTATAAATGATAATGGAAAAGAGCCCACTTCAAATTAACAATCAATTTGTATACTAATTCCATATGTTGAAGTTTCTGTACAGATACAAATTTGAAAGTAAAAATGAAGCTACTATGAAAGAGTAGCTGAGAATTTATTTATAAGAACTATAAAAGTAAAAGAAACCAAACAAACTAGCAAAAAAAAAAAACCTATAAAAGCATCAACATATCTATCTGAGTATTTCTATGCATTAAATGTATCAGAATGTACTGGTCCTATACAATCAACAGAAAAAATGAAAAATGATGAAACTAGGAAGCAAAATGGGCCCTGAGTGACAAAGCAATCATACACTCATTATTAAGAAAGAAAGGTATAAAGCTCTTTATATAAATAGCAAAGACTACTAATAAATGGCAGGAAGAAAAATATTCAAATACTCTCACAATTAGAGAAATTCAAGCTTAACACATTACAAAGCATCCCCTGCTTCTGGTGCGGATGTAGCCAGCTGTAAGCATCAGCAAATGAAGTCGATAACAATAGATCAAAGTTCCATCCAATGAATGCACGGTTTTGTCTGGTAATTCCACATCTAAGCATCTTTCCTAAAGAAATCATCAGTGCTGCAGATAAAGACTTATGAGCAAAAATAGTCAGGGCAGAGTTAGTGACAATGGCAAGAAAAATTGGAAACGTAAATGGGATTCTTGCCTTTCCAACACAGACTCTCCAGGAAGCTCAGAATGTAGAATATAAGAGGTTTGGCTTTTGATTTACAGGCAATCTCATTTTTTTTCCCTCAAGAAATGAACAATAGGAGGCCACAGTCGGTTCTCTGCCCTTCTCGAATCGATTATCTGATATTTAGGTCATCTCTAGCAAAACAGTGTCATTTTGATCCCCTCGACTCACTATCTCCTAGGCAACTGATTGAATAAAAAAAAATATAAAGCCTCACTGAGAAATATATTATTTTAAAGACTTACATAAAAGAAATGGCATCAAGTCCCTCAGCTGGGGGATGGGAGATAGCAGTACAGAAAATAAAACAGGCAGATAGACAACCAGGCACCACTAAGGAACTGCTTTTTTAACACCACTTTATGTGTTGATTTTCTTTTTTAACAGCTTCATTGAAATATAATTTATGTAACATAGAATCCACCCTTTTCAAGTATATAATTAAATGGGTTTTATATATTCACAGAATTATACAACCAACCCAACAATCTAATTTTGGAACATTTCCATCATCCCCAAATGAAACCTCATGTTCATTAGCAGGTGTTCACATTCCCATCCCCAAAGTCTAGGCAAATATTAATCAACTTTCTGCCTCTAGAAATCTGTTTATTCTGGGTAGTTCATATAAGTGGAATCAAATAATATGTGATCTTGTGTGTGCGGCTTCCTTCATTCAGCATCAGCTTTTAAAGAGTCATGCATGTTTTAGTTTGTACCAGCACTTCAATCAGATTGGTGGCCTGAAATTCCACTGTGAGATGGACCAAGGTTTGTTCATTCATTCATTCATCAGTAGCTAAGTATCTATGTTGTTTCTACTTGGAGACTATTATGAACAATGCTGCTAGGAATAATCGAGGACAATGTGTTTTTCCTGGGCATCAATTTCTGGATTATATTGAAGCTAGAAATTTGAGGGACTGCCAAAGTTTTTTTTTTCTAAAATAGCTATTCCACTTTATAGTTCCATCAATAATGTACCAGTTGTTCATAATATTCCCTTATAACCCTTTTAATGTCTCTTAAGATTGATAGATATGTCCTCTTTAATTTCTCCTGTGGAGATTTACAACTTCTTTCTTGATCACTATAATTAAATGTTTATCAATTTTTGTCCACCATCCCATAGAATCACTATTTTTTGTATGTTTTGTTTTATTTGAGACAAGATCTCACATAGTCAAATGGCCTTAAACTCAAGCTCACTATGTAGGCCAGAATAACTTTGAATTCCTGATCTGCTTGCTCCACCTACTAAGTGCAAAGATTATAGACTTAAGGCACAAAGTTTCTTTCCTCGGTTTTTTTTGTTTTGTTTTGTTTTTTTTTTGAGACAGGATTTCTACGTGTAGCCTTGGCTGTCCTAGAACTCACTCTGTAGACCAGGTTGGCCTTAAACTCATAGAGATCCTCCTGCCTCTGTCTCCTGAGTCCTGGGATTAAAGGTGTGCGCCACCACCACAGCCAGCCTTCCTCATTCTTTAAAGTACTAAGTTAGGCTATTCAAGACTCCTTTTCAAATATGGATATTAACAACTCTAATCTACTGGAAACTCATTTTTATATTATTTTCATTTTGTTCATTTTAAAGTGTTTTTAGAATTTGGGAATTATTTGACTCATAGGTTATTCAGAAATATGCTGTGTAATTTCCATAGATGTGTGAAGTTCCCCAATTTCCTTCTGTTCTTGATTTACTATTTAACTCTATTGAGGTCAGACAACATGCTTGGTATGATCTCAATTTTTTTTCATGTTTATTGAGAATTCTTTTACAGCCTAGCGTCTGGTCCAGCCTGGCAAATATTCCATGTGCATCTGATAACTGGCTACTTTATAGGAACAACACATTACTATTTTGCATAAATCTCTAATTTCTTCCCAACATTCTGGGGGCTCTTATGAGCAGTTTATCATATTTAGTAAGGACTAATACTGTATCTACTGACTGATTCCACCTTAATTCATGGCCTCTCCTTATGCCCAATACCTACTCATATTCTCATATTCTCTGAGTGTGCACTCATTATATATATATATGCACGTATGTAAGTGTATTTTCATGTGAATTCATGTGCAGTTCAAGTATGTGGAGGCTAGAAGAGAATCACAAGCATATTCCTCAGGTACCAGCCACCTTGGCTTTGAAACACACCTGGAATGCTCACTGGCCAGGAACATTTCCAGTAGGCAATGTTGGCTGGCTAACAAGCACCAGGGCTCCACCTCTCTCTGTTTCCCCAGCACTGGTATTGTAAGTGCATGTCATCATACCAAGCTGCTTTACATGGATGGGCTCTGGGGATTGAACTCAGGTCCTTGTTCTTGCAAGGCAAATGCATTACTGACTGAGCTATCTCTCCAGCTCAACATCTATTCTCTGCCCTTACTTTTAATACTCAAAACTGCCCAGGAAATTAACATATGGTAGCTTTATTGTAATGATGGGAAAACTGGAAAACAAATTAAATATGTAATCTGTCTCAAGTTCCTCAGAAACTGCAGGTGACACAGGAATGGCATGTGGGGCATCCCAACAGGCACTCGGAGACAAGGCCTTGCTGCCACCAGACTTCCTCAGGTTTACAGGGAAACCTAAATGGACCATGCAGGCCAGTCCCATCCCAGTCCACCCTTAGCCATGCTCCCTCTCATGTGCAGGAACACACAGGGGACGCTGCTGGCTGCGCTCTTACTCTTTCTGATGGGCACAATAATGGCAGCCTGCCTGGCCTTCCCTGCAGCTGGGCATACTGCTGCCTGACCATGGGTTAGGGACATGGGACATGAAATGTCCTAATTGTTTGTGCACTATTACCTCAAGGCTTCCCAAGAAGAAAATCTCAAAGGTCCAGGACTAAACTGAGGTTGCACAAGGCATTGAGGAGACTAGGCTGTGAGGACAGGTCAGTAGATAATAATTAGAAGAGGCTAGCTGTTATCCCCACACAAGACCACAAATGTGGTCAGCACTTAATTGCCTACCCCGAGCTAATCATTTCTCTTTAATCTACACTCTCTCCAGGAAAAAGGGTCTCTGTGGAAAGGAGGCCTCCATATAGAACTTAACAAAGGTCAGTATTCCAGACCTAAGGGGTATCCTTTAGGGTCCCCCAGATAGCTGCAGCCTATGCGCTTGCCTAACACATCAGTATGTGGGTGTCTACATCTATGACCTTTCATCCTTTTAGTAATTGTATGATTTCAGAACTCTAAAAGGCAGCTTATGTGGCCTTTCCTCATAGAGTCACATGTGGATTTGTTGCCTGAATTCAAAATGGCAGCTTCTTTCACAAATATACAGAGACTAAGCAAAGTCATTTGTCATGTACATCCAACGAGGCAAAGTAGAAAGGCGATGAGATGTATGGCTAGTGTAGGGTCTGCATGATTACCCAAGCACCCTGGTCTTTCAGTTTGGTGCTGATGCTAATCTTAGGTAGATTGGAATGAGCAAGCTCAGACGAGGCTGTTCTCAATCCAATTTTCATTCCAAAGTCCCACTTACGGACACATTCTCAGAAAAAAAAAGCACCCAAGAAATTACTGAGGGACTAGGAAGAGACCCCTTTCAGCTTGTCATTTGCAAAACTGAGTTCCTAGTTTCACCTTCAGAAGCTGCCCTCCAACGAGTGACACTGAACTCCAGTTTCATGGCTCCCAGCTTTAGAAAGTGTCAGCCACTTCTCTCTTCTCCACTCTGGCCTCAAATTCCCCAGGTCTTGGTTTAGAGATGCTTAGCAAACTCCTTGGCCTTCAGGTGGAAACCCAGCATAGCTCAAAGTGAATGGTGTCCTAGCTAGGGCTCAGTAAAATGATCACAGAGAAGCAGGTTTCCTTTCCACGGGACATCTGAGAGGATGGAATATGCTAATGTGTTCGTCAGTCCCTAAGAGGTTGTTAGTACTACAGCTGAAATATAATCAGACAGGCAATTTCCTCCCCGTCTTGTATGTCTGTCTCATCTCATGCCTGTCCTGTGAAGCATTTCCTAGGATTGAAACTCTACACAACACACATTGGAAACGCTAGGCTGGTTTCTGTCTGAATATGCCATGCTTGTTGTAAGGTCGCAACTACATTTTACAATACAGCTTCTCTCTCCCTTCCCCCGCCTCTATGTTGCATGCAGGTACACATGCACGTGTATGCACATGTATATGGAGGCTAGAGGTCAACATCAAATACTATCCTTTATCATCACTCCACCTTTGTTTGCTTGTTTGTTCGAAACAGGGTCTTACTATTTATCCCTGGCTGGCCTGGAAACCACTATGTGAACCAAGTGAGCTTCAAACTAATACAAATCCACCTGCTTCTGCCTCAGGAGTGCTAGGCTTTGAAGGCAGGAGCCACCATACCTAGTTCCATCTTGCTTGTTGAGACAGCATCTCACACTGAACCTGGAACTCACTGACTCCTGTAAAGTGACTGGCCAGCAAGCCCCGTGTACCCTTCTGCCCAGCACTGCAATCACAGGCATGTAGCACCATGCCCTGCTGTTCCTTAGATGCTAGGGATCCAGACTCTGGTGCTAAGGCTTGTGTGGCAAGCACTCCACTGACTGAGCCACATTTCTAGCCCTAACACAGCTTATTCAGATACACTTGAGTACTCAGGTCGAGGAAAACTAAGGCCTCTACTTGATGGTACACTATAATTAATGTAAGGCGGTCGGTCCCGCCTCGGAGCATGAAGCTCTGATTGGATGATGTCAGGTTCAGCACTCTGTATCATTAGGAAATGTTAGCTCTGCTGCAACAAGGGCAAACTTTAGCTGTGCCAAAGGACTCTGACTTTCCCAAATGAAGGCTTTCATTGCCAGAGATATGAAAATTTAAACAAGAAGTTAGATGTGTGTGTGTGTGTGTGTGTGTGTGTGTGTGTGTGTGTGTGTGTGTTGTGTTTTCTGCAGAGGGTTGGGAAGTCTAAAGGTATTTTCCCGCAGGAACTAAGTTGTAAATAAATGGTGATTAAGTTCCCAGACTAACCTACAGGTACAGCCAAAATCAGGCACATCAGCAATTTCATCAACAAAAACTACCAAAAAAAAAAGAATCATGAGCTTTAAGAGCAGACAATTTTACTTATCAAAATAATCGTAGTCCATAACATCCCAAGCTGGGATGATTCGAACCAGGCAAGAAGAGACTTCACAAAGAATCTACAAACCAACATGAAGCCAGCAAATACAGCTGGCCTTTTACTTTCATCACCTGCTGGCAACTGAAAACAACACGAGTAATAAAAAAGATTGCTCCTTGGAGGAAACACAGCTTCAACAAGATGTGAAGAAGTAATTAAGAATACTTGGAGCTATGAGGAGGAGACTTGAGCTCACCTACAGGAATTTCAGTGTGAGTCTTTGTTTTGTCCAAATTAAAATCTACACCCTGAACTCATGCCTAAGGGTGTCTCTGTTTTTTAATAGTTATCAACAAGAACTGGGTATGATAGCTCATGCCTGTGATACCAGCACTCAGGAGGCTGGGGAACAGGACTGTTGTAAGTTCAAAGCCAGTCTCAGATGCACGGTGAATTCTAGGCCAGCTTGGATACACCGTGAGACCTTACTTCAAAACAAAGGAAAAAACAAAACTTATCAAGAATCCTATTCAGGAGCTGGACAGATGGCTCAGAGGTCAAGAGCACTAGCTGTTCTTCCAGAGGTACCGAGTTCAATCCCCAGCAACCACATGGTGGCTCACAACCATCTATAACAAGATCTGGTCCCTCTTCTGGCCTGCCAGCATACATACAGGCAGAACACTGTACATACTAAATAAATAAATCCTTTTAAAAAAAAGAATCCTGATCAGTATATACATGCGTGAAGCTGTCATATATCTACGAGACAAGGTTTCTCTGTGTAGTCCTGGTTGTCCTGGAACTCACTCTGTAGACCAGGATGGCCTTGAACTCAGAGATCCACCGCCTCTGCCTCCTGAGAATAAGGTGTGCATCACTACCACCTGGATCTATACTGAAGAGAACCTAATTGAAGAGAATCCTGATTAGTGGGGGCATCACAGGTAGAACAAGGAAAATGAACCAAGTTCTGAGTCCAATTAGCAAATTGTAGGGGGAAAAAAAGCAGAGGGCTGAAGGGAATGTTTGCACACTGTAAGAAACCATGGGGTCTACTGTGGATGAAATAAGAACACTGAGTCAGGGAGCCAAAGGCATCCTCAAAGGTGAGCATGAGAAGACGTTTCCGATGAAAACCACCAGGTGGCGCCACCACTTCAAACCCATGTCAAGTGTCTTCTAGGGACTGACTTGGGTGGAAACCCAGTATGAGTGTGGTGGGGTATTTGTTACTGTATGTAGTGTTAATGCTTTGGGGACAGGACATGGGAATTAAATATATATACATATATACATTATATATATATGAAAAATACCAATAAATACCAATTTTGTCAATGACTTACAAACACACAAAAACCACAGACAATGTGCAATAGCAACAAGCCTCCACAGAGTTTCTCTCTATTCCTTAACCCAGTCATATCCCTAGACCAGACTGACAGTACTACTCAATGATGAATGAGCAAGGGCAGCAACAACCTAATATGAGCTACTAATAAAAGCATCCCAGAAATACAGCCATGGCTATTAGTTAAAAGGTATTAGGATGAAGGCCTCTGGAAGAAGACAATAGATGCATACAGATCTACATGCAGGTGTACATGTTATGAAGTGACTCTCTTTCCTACTCTCTCCCTTCCAAGTTCTCACTCCCCCCTCCCACCCCCCAGGGAAAGCTCAGCTGTGGTGGTAACGTGAAGCCTTCTGTTAATGCTTCTCCTGCCATCCCACAAATGCCAGCTCTCCAGGTAAAGTCAACAAGGGATTTAAATAGCCCATGGAAAGTCTGACCCAAAATGCCACATTTTCAGATACCTAGTTAGCCACGGGGGAAATTCACATTTGAAAGGAAAAAAAAAAAAGCCTTGTTTCTACAAGCAAAACCTTAGGTTTTGCATAGGCCTTAAATAGTTGATCATCAGTTTTTCTACTTTTGTTTTGTGTTTCTCCCCCCTCCCCCGCCTCAAAGTTGAGGACAGAGCCCAGCTTTAAGCAGTCTACCAATGAGCTAAATCCCCGAACTCACATTTTCTTTATTAAGGACGCACTTTTGTATCCCTTGTTTACAGATTATCTTCTACAAAGAGCTTATAGCCTTCAAGAGCCACACCACCAGCCAGGCACGGTGGGGCCTGCTTGTAATTCAAGCATGCAGGTGGCTAGTGAATTTGAGGCAAGCCTGGGCTAGCTACATAGGGAGACCTTGTCTCAAAAAAAATATCTTTTCATGCCATTGAGCCTCTGAGCCAAGATGTGCTTTCCATGCCAGCATGTGCATATCCACACACGTATGCACGTGCTCACCCTCACCACAATTCTCATCAGTGTATTATCCCAGGCAGCTAAGATAAATGAGGAAGAAATGGAAGTCTTAAAACAATACACTTCCATTTCAGGAAAATGCTGACAGGGCGGAGTGGTCACCTAGCCAGATCTGTTTTGGAGACTGAAATGACCACTGCTGACACAAGAAGGAAAAGAAGGCTACATATTAGCTAAATTCTTTGGACAGCAACAAGTGGTGGTCTCAGATGGAGAGCACTTCTGTGTGGCAAATGTGAGGCCCATATTAATGTGAAGGGCATGCAAACATCACCCATCCACATGCAAACTGACTTCTGAAGGTTTCCATGCTGATGTTTAAAGCAACAGTGTGTCACCAGAGGCAGAGCATTTATTGGTCCTTCCATTAAGGGAGGCTTTGAGTCACATCTGTCAGGAGGATTAAGTGTGCCAGAACAGAATCCACAGAGCAACGTTCTATAGTCAGGTCCACATAGCAGTTCAGGGAGCAACTCCCCACCCCCCATCCTAACTAGAATCTCCTGTGAGACAGATGATCTCACCTTACAGCATCAGAGCTAGACCTGTTACCAACAACATCTTTCAAACTGTCAAGTTGTTCAGCATTTATCTCTGGAAGGGGTACTAAAGTGCAAATGCATAACCTTAAATAAAGATGGTAAGAAGCAGTTTATATTTCAGAAGGCAGATGCTAAAGTAGCAGAGCAGCTTAAAAAGATGATTATAAAAATATGTTTTGTATCAGGAGAGCATAACAATCACAGTAGTAATAGCAAAGAATAAGAAGTGCACAAAATACAATAGACACTTACCAAACACTGAATTCATGATAAACTGGAAATAGAAACAAGGACACATAAAGCCAACCAGAAACCCACGGAGTGGCTTCACATTAAGAATGACAAAAGTAAATAAGAGATATACCCCCACCTTGTCCTTTAAAAAGACATAGGAAATGGACAGTGCTTTCTCACCGCTTCCCACGTGGTACACAGCCTAGAGTGCTTCTGGGCAGGGGTGCCTGCTGATTTTCTAGTCTTTGTAGAAGCCCGAGCCACTGGATCGGGTGCACAGTTGGCATGTAATAAACACATGCTATAGAGTGTTCACTGGTGTTCACCAGAAGTTAAAAACACGGATCACAGGCAGCAAGGAGGGGGATTGTAAAACACAACTTCCCTATTGGGCCTGCTAATGATAGAAGCCAGAACCCCAGCATAAAACTGGTCCTCACCCAGGCAAGTGAGGTATGAACCACAGCTTGGATATGTAATCTGTCACACGGAGAAAATTGATCAGGAATTCCTTCTACAGATGAAACCAAATGTTTTTTTTATTTTGGTTTGAATTCAAGAAGAAAAGAGCATTCAGATGGACAAAACCAACTGTTCATCTTTAAGAACATATTTGTTAAAGTTTCCATTTTGTTCAATTTTGCTTATCAACTCATGTTTTGAGCATAAAAAAAAAACATTCCCTTTCCTCATTTATGTTCCAATTTAGGATGGCTCATCCCTCTTCTGTATGGGTTTGATGACAGAAAAAAATTGACAAAATAAGAAGTGATATCTGGGCTAACTTGGCAGCTGATAACTGCCAAGCTGCTGGGGATGACTGGCTTTCTCTCTGAACCTCAGCTGCATCTTCCTTCTTCTCAAATAAAGCCAAGAAGTCATTCCTGTCCCTCCACAAATCAGCCTTATCACCTGCAAATGTCCCAATCGACTTTAATGATGTCCTAAAACGCAAGATCTGTGCTTCTACCCCTTTCTCAGGGTTAGGAAGAACTTCCTTTAGACTCTAAGGTCTTCTGCCCTTATTCAGGGGAAGGCAAACTTATTCCAGATTGCCAGGTACTAAAACTAGTCTGTCTACAATTGCCACAAAGCGAGGCAAGTCACAAATGCAGCAGCAGCTGCCTATAACTACGTAAACTTCTTCATCTCTGGTCCCAGAGACATGGTTCAAATTCAGCCAGAACCAGACTAGAATGGACTCTTTCTTCGTTAATCCACTTCCAGGCCTAAATCAAACACCAAGGCTCATAGAAAGAAAAGAGCCTGCTCATATTTTACTAAGTTGAAGGGCATCTGTGTTTCCTGCTAACTTCTCACAGGGTCCAAGTTGGGATTACAAGGTAGATTCATATACCTGAAGAGAAATCCCACAATAGCAATCAAATCAGACTATCAAACCCTATGAACAAGTTCCTCCCTTAGTCATAGTTATAAAGATACTGACAGACCAAAGTATCCTAAAGGTTTTAGGGACAAAGCTTGATAAAATAAAAAAAATAATAAATAAAACAGGGATGGGTGGACTTCAATAACTTAAGTCCAAAAACTTGAAAAACTTAGAAGTTTAGGTGGAACTAGAATGACCTTCTGCAGATTTAGTTTCAGATCTTTGTTTTAAGGGGGAGGGGTGTGTTGTTTTGTTTTGTTTCATTGATTTTAGGTGGGAAAGAAATGCTGCTTTTGAGATCAGTACAATGAACTATTTATCTGGCTTGACAGGGCCAATCAGTTTTCACCACACACACTGTTTATTATAAGAAGGAGCTAAATAGTCTTAGTCTTGATGGGGTGGGGGAGGACCAAGCAGCACCCATCCTAGTGCACAATGCTTCTCTTCAGCTGGGAACTGATGTTTGGCCCAGGTGACCCAGTAGGTCATTATGAAGCCTGGAACAGAATTGAGATGGGCTGCTATGGGCTTCATAGTTAAAGGATGCCTTTGCCTGATTAGATCTCATAGCTACTGGCATTTAGCATACAAAAGCCCCAACAATAAAAGCCTGCTCTTAATCCAGCTGTGGGCCTAAGATAGGAGGCTTAAAAAAAAATCACAAAAACCACTACTTAGAATTCATTTTTTTTTTTTCTCGTGAAAAAGAGATTCCATTTGGGGAACTCAAAGGCCAGAGTTTCAGTTCTAAAGAAACAATTATCTGAAAAGTTCTATTCTTTAGTTGACTTAAAGTTCTCAGCTAATTTCAATGAACCCATGCAGATAATTAGCTTTATTCTTTGCCTTGATTAATTCTTTCTGTTGTGAAATTAATTACGTTAAGTCTATTGACTTTATAAAATAGCAGGGCTGGCTAGAAAGACCTTGCTGCTGGCTGGTCACTGTGCATGGCACTGCTGGACCCACTGACTTGAGCTGAGCCATGTGAAAGGGACAGCTCACAGAAGCCACTGGATTACAACCTCATAGTCAAAATCTCCTCTGGACTTGGAGAAATTCATTGCGAGAATGGAGAGTTGAGCATGCTAGCTCAGGCTAGGCATGGTATTATACCAGCATTTGGAGGGTTAAGGCAAAAGGAGTACATGTTCAAGTCTAGCCTGGGATAAGTTAAAGGCCAGCCAGACATATGTGAGACCGTGTCTTTAAAAAAAAAAAAAATTGCTTAAAGAATGCAGACGGAACTTTGGGAAGACTATAGTTTTATAGTAATATAAGCTAAACTCTTAAAACAGGAAATCCCCAGCTTTGATACAATGAGATTTAAAAGAAGAAGAAGGGAAAGATAGAAAACCCTATAGTTTCTAACCGTCTTGGGCCTCTAGCCAATATTTCATGTGAATAATTCAAAATAGGAAATGGAACCCAGAGCAGCTGGAGAGGGCAGCCGAAGAGGCAGGAAGGAAGAGAGACACAAAAGCAATGTTACCAGTACGAGGATCAATGGGCAGTTTATTGGACAAATTCTCTTGCTGTCTTAATTTTATGAAAGATTAGCTGTTCTTCCCCATGGTTATGTAAACTTGCCTCTTTTTTTTTCCCCTTGTTAATGGAACCCTTTGCTAATACATCTCTTCCTGCTGGTTTTGAACAGCTCTCAATTCCCTTTTAAGGACGGAATAAACCCAGGAAAAGAGGGCAGCTGAAGTCTGACCTCCTATGGTCATGCTCAGCTCACTGTGGGGTATCTCCCCACCCCCACCCCGGCTGACCCAGGGTCAGGAAGCGCTAACAGTACTAAGTGTGCCCACAGTCCAGACTGAGTAGGGTCCTCTCTGAAATCTTAGAATCTCTCCCACATCACTCAAAAAACAGTTATTACTAAGGAAGGTGGTGAACAAAGAAGTTTTAAGAAGCTGGTACCTAAAATTGACGGAAGTTCTCGGCAGAGGAAAAACAAAACTGATTGTCAAAGGTTTCTGGGTTAGACTATGTACTGGCTGTATCTTTGTAGCCCTTATAAACACAGGGAGACAGGGTCAGTGTTTGGAGAGCTGGACAGCTAGAGAGACAAATGCTCAAAGCAGAGTATGGACAAACACTCTCAGATTAGCCTATACCTTATTCTCTGGACTCACCTTTCATCCATACAAACAGGTATGAAGGTTGAAGTTAAACCTTCTTTTTACTACGTGTGTGTGTGTGTGTGTGTGTGTGTGTGTGTGTGTGTACAAAATTTATACTGAAAACCAGATAAACTCCTCAACTTTTCAGTACTGCTCAGTTTGACATCATGAATACAAGGGTTTCCAGATGTGCCCATGTGCAGGGAGAAAAATCTCCCCCTTTACCATACCTCGCTTATTGGTTCTTAAAATGGTTTCAGAAGAAAGCAACGAGTTGCCACTGGACACATCATGCATGGGCTTCTCCGGAGCTTTGTTGGAGAGAAGATCTTTCTTCATATCTTTCTTTATTTCCTGTGAACACATAGAAAAGAAAGTATTTATAGTTTGCAGTTTTGGAGTGCTTCTTAATCACTCTGGCAAGAAACCATAATATTGCCATATAAACACAATATGACAGCTGACAAATACCATTGTCTGAATTTGTGTAGTTTCCTTCTTATATTTGTTGAAGAAACACCCAGACCTATAAAGTAGAATAATGAATGCCTAGTAGAATAAGATTACTGTATATGACTGGAGCCATTCCACATGGACAGCAAGAAAATGACAAATGTAAATACCACCATATAACTTGGTAATATGTCTTCTTTTACTTTTTTGGGGTATGACAAACCTCAACCCAACACACATCCCACTTCAAAAGCTCAGATTCCTATTCTTCTCAATTTAGCAAAAGTACATCCACAACACACCACTATGGTCCTAATTCTAATAAACTCAAAAGATGACTTAAAATGCATTTGTAGTCCTCAAGTTCCTCTAGCTGTTTAACCCCTGATAAAGAAAAAGAAGGATAAGAACTAAATGACAGACAAAAATAATGACTATCATTTTAAGTCAGCCAACTCCAGCCCACCACTCTGCTTGTAAATAGAATTCCATTAGAACACAAATGCATTCATGTGTATTTTGTATGGCTGGTTTGATGTTCGAATTCCAAAGTTGAGGAGATATTACAGAGAGGAAGCCTGAAACATCTGACCTTTTATTGTAATTGTCTGCTCACCTTCATTTAAAAGCTGGCTCGGTGGGTAAAGAAACGTGTTCAATGACCTGAGTTCAATTCTTAGGACGGCTAAGGTGAAAGGAGAGCATCAATTCCAGAAAGTTGTCCTCTGACCCCCATATAATCAATCAATCGATCGATGAAATTTTAATGATCTGGATCTTGGGGATGAGGCAATGGCTCAATGGGTAAGTGTGCTTGTTTTTGTTATGATCCCAAGGGTGGGATGGGGAAAGGTCTTGTGAGAACAGGTGATGTTAATCCACTAGAAGACAAACCACCTTGTGCGGGAGTTTGTTTGTTGCCAGATGAAAAGATGTGTGAACAGACTCTGGGAGAAGATATATAAATGAGCCCAAAAGTAGAGGCAGGGCCTTTGTAGACTTGGGATAGTTTTGGCTGTTCATTGTTCCACTTCCAGGCAATCCTACAGAGAACCACTAGAGGGAAGGCTTCAGGGCTCCGGGCTCCTGCTAAGGTTCCGAGTTCTGGTTGCTCCAGGTTCCAGCAGAAGAAATCCTGCTGATTACGCCAGGAGAATCATTACTCGGAACTGATATCCTTACGGTTTTGTTGTTGTGTTCCTTAACCCTCATTTCCTATTGCTCTGGTTAATCAGGTTCTAAGTGACTTATGCTTGGTTAATAAGTGGTAATAAAATATATTGGTCAAGAAAAATGAGCCTACAGGTAAATGCAAAGATCTCCCTCCAATCTTAAAATTGAAACGGCTCTAGTCCCAAGAACTTTGGCTAAGGGATACTCAACATATACTTTATATTGCTTTAATAACTTAGATAATTCTTTGCCAAATCATTAATGGCCCAAAGTGATACTAAGTAAGTCACACAAATCCAAGTCTATACAAAGCCTCCTTCCAAAGCCAGCAAGTCCTTTCTATGCTTGTGTGAGCCCATGATCACACTGACTTAGGTACAAAACCAAAGCTTAGGAAGCTAGATCTGAAGCCTCGCTGAATGGCAGGAAAGACTCACAGATAAGGCATGTGAGCTTTAAAAACAGCAGAGTAAGAAACAGAGGTCGGCCCTCTCTATAAAATGAGTCAGAAGGCTGAGGTAGAAAAACAAAACAAAACAAAACAAAAATCCCCAAATGCTTGTCAAAACATTGCCTCTGCCCCTAAGCCAATCAGTAGCTTCCTTCACAACGGCCTCACCCTCTGTTGCTGCCTTACCAGGGCCCCACCGGAAACCAGCAACTGGGCTGGCGCTTTGCTGGGCTGAGAGTTTCAGCTGTCATCCCTGAGCCCTAAGGAGGCAAAGCTCAGCCCCACAGCAACAAGAGTATTTCTGCATATCACACAAAGCTGTTGATGTGTGCTTGTGTGTGTGTGTGTGTGTGTGTGTGTGTGTGTGTGTGTGTGTGTGCAGGGACACCCACCTCAGTAGCCCCTAGCACCTGCTGCAACAGCAGTTGCTAGGGTTTCCTGTAGCCTCACAGGCAGATGGCATCAGGGGACAATCTGCAAACACTGTCTGTCTGAGCCACATGATGGCTGCCAGCCGGCTATGGCTCTTGAAGAGAACACGCCACCAAATGCACTTGTTTCTCTAATGGTTGCCAACAACTTTGCCATGGAGTAATTCCAAGATATTCAGTGGACCATGGTGGCAACGTTGTCACTCATTGTTAACAGCATACATCTGGGATGAGGTGAAAAGGAAAATGAAGGTTGTGATGCTAAAATGATCAATTGAAGAAGTCTCAGAAGCTATGGTTCTCAAGAGCACACAGGTCCCAATGCTGGAGGGCAGCAGAACGAGAGCAGGCTGGCTGTGAAGGACCAACCTATCAGAAGCTAGTGGAACAGAAATATAGAACTAGAAGCCTGCCTAGACACACCACATTCCTTTGCATCCCTGTCCCCCTTCCCCCATGATTATTTACATTTGACTAAAGTTCTTAAGTTGTTTCTTAGGTGGGAGAAACTCATTTTTTCAAGAAACAAAACAAAACACAACTGGGTACATGATAAGGCGGAGAATTCTGCAAGCTCCTCACCTGAACAATGCCTTGACTCAGTGCAGCCCATGGAAAACCTTCCTCCCACCACCCTGTCTCATAGTGGGAGGAGGGCTGTCCTATTTGGCATCCAATTATCTGTCCCACTTACGCAGGCTGGAAAAGTCAGCATTTGTCCCCTATCTAACCAGTCTTCTAGTCTAGCTTGACCACTTCCTCTCTCTGTTTCTCTCCATTCTTCCTCTATCGTCTTGAAAGCAAAGATAAAACATAAAAAGCCTTAGATATTTCTCCAAAGGAAACATACAAATGACCAATAGGCTTATGACAAAACGCTCACTCACTTGTCATTAGAGAAATGGAAATCAAATCTCCAATGAGATACCCATTCAAATTACCAAGCTGTCTTGAATTGAAGGGGGGACAGGGGAGGGAGGGAGAGAGAATGGGAAATGACAAGGATTTGGAGGAAATGAAGCCTTCCTTCACGGTGCAAAGCCTGGTGAAAATGTAAAATGGTAGACGATAGTGTAGTAGTTCCTCAAAGTTAAACAGAGACTACCACAGGACCCAGCAGTTCTACTATTAGGGATATACTCAAAAGAACCGAAAGCAGAGATGCAGGCAGATGCCACAGCATGATTTATAATAGCCACAATAAGGAATAAACTCAAGGTCCATCAACAGATAACTGGATAAACAGGCCATTGTATATCTATACAATGGAATAGTACTCAGCCTTTCAAAAGAACTTCTGATACACGATGCAACACAGATGTGCACAGAAAATATGCTAAGTGAAATATGCCAGACACAAAAGGATAAATATATAATTCATTTCTATGAGACCTTTAAAATAGGCAAATTCAGTAACTATGTTAGAGGTTGCCTAGGAGTAGGGGAAAGGAAATGGGGAGTTATTATTTAATAGTCACAGAGCTCTTGCTTGTGGCTTTGAAAACAGCGTTAACTGTTGTATGCCACTGTGGATGGTATCAGCACCACCAGCTATATGCTAACAGTTAAAATGACAGATTTGATATGACTGTCCACAATGTGGCAAAGGCCACCAGAGGAGTTTTACCTAGTCAGTAGTGTCTCAGATGTACATGAGTCCCAGTCACAGAAAAAATATACCCAGAAAACGAAATAAATGAGCAGCAATGAAACCCAAACTGACTAGTCTCAGGGCTCAGCTCATCTTTCAGTCACGTTTCTCTGAGCCCTGCCTTGACTATATGTCAACCTACCTCCAGTTTCTCCCCATCCATTTGAGTCTCCGCAATACCACCTGGGGTACTTCTCAAACAAATGTCTGATGTGGTGTCCTTCTGAAATCCCTAGTTGCTTCCAAAAGACCACAGGCCTAAC
This sequence comes from Acomys minous, assembly GCF_964271855.1. Lineage (NCBI taxonomy): Eukaryota > Metazoa > Chordata > Mammalia > Rodentia > Muridae > Acomys > Acomys minous. The sequence continues at coordinate 125,296,935 of NC_140488.1, read as the reverse complement.
TTTTCATTCCAAAACTTTTAAAATCACAGTAAGCTGCAAGGACCCATGACTGCTTCTAGCTAGAAACACCTGGCATGCATGCTACCCCCATGGTACCAATTACCATGCAAATGCAAGTTGGCCCATATTGTACCTGCACTGAATTCTAGCATCACAGTTGCCTATCAGGATGCTCTTAAAAAAAAAAAAAAAAGAGGAGACCAAAGCACAAAGGTACAAAGAAACAGAACTATCCATGGACAGCAGCCAGATCTGCTCTGACACCTCTGACCTCCCCCAAAGAGCCAGTGCCACGACTATAGGGAAGGCACTTGAAGCATTCTGCCCGAGGCTCCTGAAATGAACAAAGCTGCTCTGCATGTTGAAAGGATTCACTGTACCTCTACCCATAAACCCAAGATTATCTAGGCTCAAATCTACCAAGTCCCTTTATCATGCACATGAAAGAACTCCTTCCTGCAAAGGAGGGTGCATTTGGCACTAAAGCACCTCCTGCCTGCCAGATGGAGCAGCCACACCTGGAGCTCGCAGAGGTTCTGAGCCAAGTTTGCAGGACTCTGGATTTCCCCTATCCTCAGTCTCAGCTTCGTGGTAATTAAGCCCACTTGTTAAAATGCTAGTCACTACTATCTCTGAGGTAGAGGCTATACTGTGATGCAGAACTGTAAGCTACAAAGGCTTGTGGAGATTTATACACACATGGCATCATACATAAATTAGCCACGACAGTACCACTGAAACAGTGTATGAGATAGGGGTGATCAGCAAACCTCTTCAAGTGGCAAAAGAAACCCAGATTCTCTTCACCCCAAATCTGGTGCCTTGACAACGGGAATATGACATAAGCAGTAAAACTAAGGCCATCAGCAATACAGCAACAGTACGAGGATGCTTGAGCTAAGCCTCTGAGTTCTACCCAAGGGAAGGAAACACAAAAATCCCTGGATTGTCACTATTTCCCATAGGCATTCGGCTGTGCAAAGCTGAAATGGCTGACCCATATTTAGAGGATAAACATCCCCAACCATGTGAATATAGTGAAATTCTGTGACATGTGTAGGGGGCTGCAAAGAGCAACCTTGCTGAGCCAACACATCATCTGTATGCAACTGGGTGCGAAACCAGAATGAATAGTCTGCTTTCCAATAAGAGGAAGTGTCTGGATGTGGCTGGCTGCCTAGTCGGTTCTCCTCTGGCGTCCATGACACAATATTCAAGCACTCAGGGTTACTCGCTTGACTCTTTACATTACTTGCTCAGTCTTCAACCAAAACACTAGGCAGTCCAAAACCAACCAAAGGCAAATTCAGCGGGGGAGGGAGGGGGGCCTCTCCCCCTTCTCATCCTTTTCATCCTCTCATTGTGTTTTCTACCATCCACGACAGTGGGTAACGCATGGGCTTCCCGATGAGCAAAGAGAATGAGTGTTCTGAGCCAGAAAGTTAGAAGCAGTCCTGGCATCACTGAGCAGGGCTGTGACCTTGAGAGCCACGCTTCAAATCTCAAAGCAGCCCTTTTGTCTTCAGCAAAAAGATGTGTAATGCTAAACGTGTCACCACAGAGGTATCTTGAGAAAAATTAATGGATTGGGGACTACTGTGCAAAATAGTATTTGCTATCATTAGTAAACAGCTAAGTGCTATTTTAAAAACTACACTGGGGCTGGGAAGGTGGCTTGGTGGAGAAAAGGACGGATTGTAAAAACATGAGGGCCTGAGTTACAATCTTCAGTACTAATGTAAAAACTGGGTATGGCTGCCATGGGCCTAGAAGCCCAGGGTAGGGGTCCGGTAGGCTGGAGAATTACTGGGATTTGCTGGTCACCAGACTAGCTCCAGATTCAGTGAAAGACCTTATCTCAAGGGACTAAGACAGCAGGACACCCAACATCTTCCTCTATACCCCACTCACATGTGCGCGCGCACACACACACACACACACACACCACATAATACCACAAATGAACCTCACAGCAATAATGGTGAATGTAGACAACTAGACATAAAATACTGCACAGTATACAATTTCATTACAGCACACCAACAGACAAAACAAATCGTTGGTAAAAGATCTTAAAACAGTGGTATCCTTTGTGGAGGTTCCCACAGGGTAGGGGAGAAAGAGAGGAGAGAGGCAAGAACACCCCTTTGGGAGGATGAAAGGTACTAATTTGGTTGGGGTGATAGTGAGTTATACAGGCATATAAATACTCAACAATTCATTGAACTGCCCTTCTAAAGCCTCTGTACTTTATTGTAGGTTATTTCAATTAAAAAGAACAATGTGAACACTCAAACTAGAGGATAATCTTTAATTTTAAATATGCTAATATTTTGTCACAGAAGACCAGAAACATGACAGACGAGTAAGTACTTGGATATTTTAATGCTCGTCTCAGGAAGCGCAAAGCTTTCTAAGATGCACATTACGGTAACGATGGCCACACTAAACCAGATGCAGCATATTGAGTGGGTGAGCCAAGACAGGTCTCATCTTATTTACATGATCCGATGAATGGATCCTCACTCTCCACCCTGGCTGCTGTCCTTCTAGCCTACTACATTAACATTGCCTTCTCTCTGGTCACCAGTAAATACATTCGAACAGAGCAAACTGGTGCCATGGACACCAGGGGGAGATCAGGAGCTCAGCCTCCCACTGAGCTGTTCAGAAGGCGTGTCCTGGGACTTCCCTTTGGAATGGGAAGGATACACAGGATTGGGCAGGGTCCCAAACGCTCAGAATTAACAGATAATGAGGGAAACAGGCATCATTGGTCATCTGCCTTCAATTCTGTGTATTTCTTCCTGAAGGAAAAGCTTCCTTTTGAGTCAGACATGGAAGTGGGATCACAGCTGTGTGCCCCACCCCCAACACACTGCTCTAGTTTGTAGAAAACGAATTTTCAAAATTACTCACTGGATGGAGATAGAAGGAAACCACCAAAAACAAATCATTACACCAAATGCACTGACCAAGAGAGTTTTCAACGGAGAGAGAATTCTAGAAATAGTACCCTGCTCCCTACCACTTGGCTTTTTCCTCCACACCAAAGTGTGAGGAGCAGCCATCCTGCCACTACAGAGAACCATGCAGAGAAGGCTTTCCTTGAATCTGGCTTCCTTCATAAAATACTGGTTGTTTCAGCACCCCTGGGGAGACACAGCAAGGACTCTAAGAGTAAAAGCAGTAGGACAGAGAATGCTTCAGCTGGATTAGAACACGTGTGTGTGTGTGTGTGTGTGTGTGTGTGTGTGAGAGAGAGAGAGAGAGAGAGAGAGAGAGAGAGAGAGAGAGAGAGAGAGAGAGAGAGAGAGAGAGGGCAGTCTATTAAACCATAACATACACAGGTTTCATTAGAGAAATATATGTGCATGCATATATATCTGTAGACACAATATATATGTAAACATAACAAAAGATGAGTGTTTTTGATATGACAGGATGGTAGGTACATTGGTATGTGGTATTTGTTAGGAAGATTTCAACATTTCCCCCTAGAAATTACATAATGAAACCATGTTGATGTCTCATACCACAACGGCTTTCTCATATTTACAAAATATTCTACCAGTCAGAAAGGTACTTTGACATGTAATTATAAATGTACCAATTTCATTTTCAGCTTAAAGCTAACAGGAAAGAAATTTTGATGTAGCAGGACATCTACTGTCATGTTTCTATGTCAATCTTCAACTGGGTGTTTATAATATCATATCCTTACAGTATTATCTCCCAAGAATTAACCTGGGCAGGAAAATGACAAGATCAGAGCATTTGACCTGTAGGATGGGAATGAACAGCATTCAAATCATAGACAGTACTAGATACTGGACAAAGTTATAAAGGGCTACTCTTGTGTCATGAAGAGAGCATGGTTCCATAATGTACATCACAACTACCTGTGTGACAACAGGTATCTTTCTATTTGCCTACACCCTGCCAAACATCTAGGGTGGTTACCACTGTATTGAATGCCAATACCAACCAGGTGTCTGGACATGCTGAAGAAAGGCTCTTAATGCATAACTGTCAACTTAATAGCCAATTACCTATAGTGTTATGAGCATAGCAACCATCCACAGGTGGTAGAGATAGCTAGGTTCATCTCCTAACCTCAGAAAACATGAGGTCAATGTCATCACCACTGAAACATAACCAAAACTCACTGAAGCATCCTCACTGTCTTACCTTACAAGATGCAAAACTTACTTAAGAGTGATAACGAGGTCATATGAGAAAGAAACTTTATAAAATGTCTCATCTTTAAAGCACATAATACTTCTTTCTTCTTTCAAGTTCTGACCATGAATTTATTCATTCTTGAAAACACATCTTAAAAGCATTAAAAGAAGCCAGGTACAGGGGCATACACCTGTAATTCCAGCAATCAGGAGGCAGAGACAGGTGGATCTCCATGAGTTTGAGGACACCCTCGTCTATAAACCAAGTCCAGGACATCCAGGGCTACACAGAGAAACCCTGTCTCAGAAAAACCAAACCAAACCAAGCCAAACAAAACAAAGCACTAGAAGATAACATGAAGTGAATAGTTTTATAATCCCAAACTAGGAAAGGCAATTTGATACTCTGACACAGAATCCAGATGCCACAAAGCAATGGGTTGAAAATTGTAAACACAACAGAGCAAAAGCCAAAAACAGAAAGTTCATCAACTAAGGCAAAAGGCAAACTGGTGCATAGTACCTGTTACATAAAGAGAACCCCTTCTACAAAATAGTAGCAAAAAGATCAATAATCAAACAAAAATCGTAAAGAACAGCTCATGGGGGAGGACAAATGACTCAAATATATCAAAAGATGCTTAATTACACTCATAAGAGAACTGTAGATCACAGTGTAATGCAGTCAACAATGTCTAAACAGTGCTCAATGCCCAGGAGGACTCACTACTGTTCTTGTTATTTTTCTCACACTTACTATTGTAGCACCTACCTACCATATTACAATAATGTTTACACATGTCTTCACACTAGTTTGCCATTCCGAGGATGCTAGCTCTCTTTGCATAACATGCACCTCAGTGCCTAGCATAGAGCTGGTATTCACTCAAAGAACTGGGGATTTGGGAAACCGCAAGTATAATACTCTCCAGAAGCTGACAGTCTAGACAAGAATGGACATAATTTTAGTAACATGAGACATTTTTATCTATCTAATAGGCACCAAGCAAAAAAGTGACAATAGCATGTTGGCAAGAATACAGAAAAGAAGGGCCTTTCAAACTGCTCAATGAGAACATAATTTGGTGTATAAATCACCAAATCTTCTGTGGGAAGCAGTGTGGCAACTATCAAAAATCTAAATGCCTATGACTTTTGAAATGTTATTTTCACATGGAAGGGCTACAAATACTCTTTCACATGTGCAAAGTGGCATGTATACACCGATTAATTATTACTTACTGTATTGTTTAAATTAGCAAAAGAGAAAAGGAACATAACTAGGTGGCAGTAGACAGCTTTTGACCATGAAGTCCCACAATGCAATTTTTCTCTAGGAATGAGGCCTGCTTCAATTTATCAGTGAGAGAAATCACCAAGACACAGTGCTAGGTCAAAAAGCGTAAGAATGCACACTGGCCTTTAAATGAATTTGGGTGCATGCCTCAAAGTGTAATACAGAACCCACATAAAAGAAACTGGTAAGCAAGGATTCCTCCAGGGAGGGAAACAAGGTAGCCACGAGACACAAAAAGTATATATTTTCATCCTTTTTAACTGGCACCATATGTTAACTAATCAGCGCTCTTTGTCTCTCTCCATGTGTCTCTCTCTGTCTGTCTGTCTGTCTGTCTGCTCTCTCTCTCTCTCTCTCTCTCTCTCTCTCTCTCTCTCTCTCTCTCTCTCTCTCTGTGTGTGTGTGTGTGTGTGTGTGTGTGTGTGTGTAGGCCAGAGGTCAACATTGATTTTCTATTGCTCTCTTCCTTATTTTATGAGATGTCTCTGAGATCATGGTATACTTATTGGCTAGGCTGGATGGGTGATGAACTCCACAGACCTGCCTATCTCCATTCTGCCCAATACAAGGACTGTAGGTGTAGACCCTGGCCCCCAGATTTTTTATGTGGGGGCTGGTTGGAGCTGGAACCCAGGTCCTTATGCATGTAGAGCAGGCGCTTTACTGACTAATATCATCACCTCTCCAGCCCCTAGCTATTCATGTCATCAACTAAAAAATTAGATAACTAAACTAGGGCTACTATTTCTCACCCAGACTAAGGAATGTTACTTCTTTTTTTTTTTTTCTGTAGACAAAAATCAAACTGTCCCTTAATAATCACTGTGACTCTAGATCTGTTATGTTATTTTTGGTTGGTTGGTTGGTTTTGATTTTTTTTTCCAGTGGTGTAAATCAAAGTGGGAGCTTTATGCTTGTTAAACAGGCCAGCTACCTGTAAGTGTCACCATTAGCCTTCCACTGCTAATGTTACAGAGTGAATACCCATAGTGAGAACAATTTTGCTAATGTAAACAGACTTAGAGTTCTCCAGTCCACACATTTCATCCAAAAAGATGAGATATGAAAACTGACCTATGAGAAAAATTACAATATGTCCGATAATCAATTGTTTTCTCATCAGTGTAACAATGAAATTCAACAATACTTATACCATTCTGGTATTCAACTTGCAAGTCTCCTACCTCGGATTTCTGAGTGCTTAGGATTATAAGTGTGCAGCACCAGAACAAACAGAAGACTCCTGAACTGTAAGTATAACTACTGGCTTAATAACACTCAAGAAAAACAAATGAGTCGGACACAGTGGTGCATGCCTGTAATCCCAGCACTTGGGAGGAAGAGGCAGGCGGATCTCTGTGAGTTCAAGGCCAGTCTGGTCTACAGAGCAAGTTCCAGGACAGCCAAGGCTACCCAGAGAAACCCTGACTCAAAAAACAAAAACAAAAACAAAACAAACAAACAAACAAAACAGAGAGAGAGACAGACAGACAGACACAGAGAGAGAGAGAGAGAGAGAGAGAGAGAGAGAGAGGGAGGGAGGGGGGGAGGGAGGGAGGGAGGGAGAGAAATGAAAATAAGGAAACAATATTAGCCCTTAACTATGATTTAAACCCCGATAGACAGAGTTTGCTTGGGTGCCCAGAGTGGAACCAATAGCTAAACAATTTGTACTGGTGAATTATGCTCCAAAAGATTAATCATATGACTTCAAACTGAATTAAGGTGTGGACCCTTTCCCCAGCGATGTATCTTCTGGGAAAAAACTTGAAATGTCTCTTAGAACATCAGATCTATGCCCTGAAGCAGTCATCTCAAATACAAGAAACAATGTATTACGTTTGAGGCTTAAAATGCTTGCTTTTGGAGGAAAAGAAGGAAGCAGAAGTATCAGCCAAGGTCCAACAGCCACTTCTGCTATCTCTTTAATAGCTTTGATAATGACAGCCTGCATTCCCATGGGCAGGACCCCTTTCTCAGGTGCTTGTCTGTACCATAAGCATACGACCTTCTGTTCATCCTTTAGGTACTCTGTGAGTGCCTAGGGGGAAGAAATAGTTCTGAACCATCTTTCATCTTCTATTGTTGGTTTGAGGCTGGTTGGTTTTCTGAGACAAGCTTTCACTGTGTAGCCCTGGCTGGCTAAGAACTCATAGCAATCTACTTGCCTCTGCCTCCCAAGTGTTGGGATTAAAGATGCACAATGCCATACTTGGCCTACTGGGGAAAACTTAATCCATTAAGATCTTCTAAACAAAGTGGGGCATGGTGGCACACACCTTTAATTCCAGCAATCAGGGAGACAGAGGTAGATGATCTCTTTGAGTTCCAGGCCAGCCAAGGGTACACAGAGAAATCCTGTCTCAACAAAACAAAACAAAAAACCCAAAATTATCTTCTAAACATAAAATGAAACAGAACATAGGCTTTGGTTTTCCTATGTCTTCTAACGATGTAGAATATGCTTACAGTTAGTTATTAAGAATAAATTATGGGGGACTAGGAAGATGGCTCACTTACAAACATTTTATCACAATGTTAGCCATCTAATCATGGAACCCTGGGTTTGGCTCCCCTACAACCATGTTAAAAAGCCAACACAGCAATGTGTGTCTGTAATCCTCATACACAGCTAAAGGCTGCAATGTGTGTCTACAATGCTGGTGCTGGTTAGGCAGAGGGAGTGGATACCAGGAGCTTGGTGCCTACGCAATCTAGCCCAGCTGCTGACTTCCAAATTCAGTGAGATACCCTGTCTCACAATACAAAGTGGAGAATAAAAGAGAAAGAAACTCATATGTTGACCTCTCGCCCCCATATGCACATGTGATACAAACACAGAAACAAACAAGAATATACCATAAGCAAGGTACTATTCTAACAGCTTACATGGAATAACACACTTATGCACACAACCTCACAAAGAAGTAGGAGCCATTATTGTCTGGTTTTGACAGATGGAGGAAGTAAGTTCCACACAGACAGGGAGTTAGTTGGTGAGGCTTGGCCCAAGGAATCTTATAGCTGAGTCTGCATGCTAGCAGTCACACCATGCTCCACTCAGAACATGAATGCTTCCTATATCAGCTGTTCTCTTATTCCATAAATTAGTACTTGAAAAAGAAGAAACAACAACAACATTGTAGTATAAACTTGCAGCAGTGACCAGCCCAATGTGAGACTCAGTGAGTTGCAAGCCGCTCCCAAGTAATTAAATTCTTGATTTTTTTTTTAACCAACATAAAAGCACCTGTTTACTATTTGGTGAAAGAATATTTATATACATTTCCATCCAGGATAACTCAATCATCAAGAATAAATTCTTTTAATCCCATGCTAAAACAATGCCACTTCATGCTCATTTCCTGATTATAGCTTTTAGACAGCTGGGCATTTTCAGTTCTCAGAGCTATAGAAAACTAGGCAAATTTCCATCCAGTGACTCTAGGATCATTAATTTAAGGAAAGTATGTGCCAACACAATACTGGATTTTCCATTGTCTCAGTAGGGGAGGGCAGGAGTAGGTTAATCTAATTACCCTATGTGTGGTCACCTGACTTGGGTGAACAAAAAGACCAAATGCTAAACTGTACAATCAACAACAAACTCCTAAGCAATGAGGCATTCCCACCACAAAAGGAATGGGGGGAACTCTTACCAATGCTTGAAAGCAAATACTTTAGCAATAAAAGCAATTATCCCGAGCTTACACAAACAACAGGCAGGACACTTTAAGCATAAGAAGGAGCTCAGAACACAACTATAAATCCCTGTGTGTCTCTCCATCATATCTGTGCGCACGTGTACACCTACATGCAAGAATGGGCCCAGGCAACAAGAATGGTAAAGTTTTATAGCAAAGCATGGCTAACTGCAGCTGTAGCCATCCGGAACTACCAATGTTCAGGAGCCAGACGCAAGTGGGGAGCTAGAATTGGGCCCGTTCTGCAGCCACGGCTATGCACTTGGCACCTAGCTCGGCACTTGGAGCCTGCCACTGTTATCTCTCCCTCCAGTAAGGTGCAGCTGTGTGCAGAAAGGCGGCAGCCTGGAGCTGGCAGCTGACACTTGACTTCAAGTTCTGGCTCTGTCATTGCTGATGTGGTAAGCTCTGAGCCTTGGTTTTTTGGGGTTGTTGTTGTTGTTGTTTTTTAAGTTGCAGTGAGAGATGAAGGTGTTTGTGAAGAGCAGATGAGATGTCAAGAAAGAAAGCACAGCAGAAGGGGAAGCCCACTTGGGAGCAGGAGAGTGGACGCCAAAAAAAAAAAAAAAAAGTTTGCATGTCCTAGCATACGCTCCTAGCACAGCTAGTCTTGGAAAGATCTCCAAAACGACTTCTGTGCACTCTCTCTCTGGGAGGCTACAGGGGTGGGAGGAGTGTTACTGCACAAAAGCGAGTAAATAAAGCAAGACAGAAGGTATTCTGGACCTGAGATAGTCAATAGGATCGAGGTGTCAGGAGCTTCCTGGCTAACAGCCAAGCAGCACCTTAAAGAGCAAGCATCCAATTCAGAATGGAGCAGAAGGTGGAAGGAGCTAGGAGCGTCTGGTATTTTTGCCTGGACCAAGGAAGGGATCAGGAGATGGAAAAAAATTCTATATGAAGAGCAATTTATTTTATAAAGCTGTTCAGTTCAGCAAGGTATGAGAAGACCTGGATGACAGCGAGTAAAGGAGTTAGTTATTCTCTCTATAGAGAGTTAAAATTTACATGAGAAAATTAATTACGGTATAGTCTTGCTTTACTAGTTGACATCAACACTACTACAGTAATAATGCTAGTGAGGAGAGAGTCTAGCAGAATCCAGGTTAGGAGAGTATAGAGAGGATGGGTATTTGAAGAGGTAAGCCAAATCTTCAGCCTCCATTAAAACCGTCCGGGTGATAGTCAGCAAGGCGCAAGGGACAGCAGCACAAACCGCCTTACTCAGAAACACAGCAGCAAGTGCTAGAAGTCACAGCTAGGACACGACAGTAACTGCCTCACACAGAAGTAACGTGACTCTGCCTCAGAGAAAGAAGACGGGAATCCAGGGAGATGGGACACACTGCTGCTTTCTTTCAGCATTATATGACCTATACACATGTTGGGGAAAATCACTCAAAAGTTAATAGTCTTCAAAGTATACTTACTCCAGAAAGTAAATTGTCAAACAGTAAAAGGGGGCATGCCACAGAAATGAAGCACCTATTTCCCCATGGAGTCTCATTTGTCGTCTGCTGGCAAGCATTAATGAATTGTGCACATACAGAATGTGTTGGTTTTTGTTTTTTTTTTTAGATAGGGACTTATTACATAGCCCAGGCTGGACTAGAATCCATTGGTACGTAGGTCAGGCTGGACTCAAACTCACAGAGACCCCCCCCCTGCCGTGACCTCTTGAGTACTGAAATTAAAGATAGTGAGCTACTCCACCTGGTTCTTGGGTCTTGGTTGTTGCAGTCATTGTTTTGATTTGGTTTTGAGACATGGCTTTGCTTTGTTATCCCAAGCTGCCTTCAAGCTTGCCATCTTTCTACCTCTGCCTCCCAAAAGTAAAGATTATAGTAATGTGCCACCATGCCAGGGTTTGTGTGTGTGCACGTGCGCATGCACATGTGTGTGTGTGTGTGTGTGTGTGTGTGTGTGTGTGTGTGTGTGTGTAAGAGAGACAGAGATAGAGAGATGTATGTTGGAGTACCTTAGACCTATATAGCGCACATGTAAAGGGCAGAGGACAACTTTGTGGAGTCAGTTCTCTCCTTCTACCTTTTATAGGAGCTCTAGGACCGAACCCAGATCCTAACGCTTGCAACACATGTGTTTTTCCCCAATGAATCATCTCACTAGTCCCTGTGTTGCTTTTTGAGATTTGGGTGGGGAAGCTCACTGTGCTGCCTAGGTTAGCCTGAAACTTGCAATCCTCTTGCCTCAGCCTAACAAGTATCTAGGATTATAGGTGCACACCACTGCATCTGGCTTCCTACTAGCTTGTACACAAGTGGCCCCATACAAGGCACAGTACATTATGTCTAACTTTCTAGCATTTAATAATGCATTCAAGGCATGTTTCCCACCATACTCACTGTGCCCTACTCTCTCAGGGCCACACAGAATCCAGCTATAGAACAGCTTGGTATCTGAATGGACAGCCTAGTGGTGATAAAAAACTAAATTTCGAAATAAAGGAGCCTGACTAATCAGAACCACTTAGATTAAAGGTCATTTATCAGAACTGGGAGGAACAGGAAATTGGAAATTGGAATACACATGTTATCTTCCTTTAGAATCTGTCACAAGCACGTGGTTAGTGATGTCATATGCTTGTTGGCAATGTTTGAAGAACTATCTCTTTTTCGAGACAGGATCTCATGTAAGCTGAGCCTCAGATTTGCTTTGTAGCCAAAGATGACACCGAACTCTTTCCTAGTCTTCCTAACACTACCTCCCAACCATTTGAATTACAGACATTTTCACCATTGCCAGCAGAAGAATTATCTTTTAATTGGGTTTTGTCGTTGTTGTTGTTGTTGTTGCTGCTGCTGCTGCTGCTGCTGCTGCTGCTGCTGCTCCTGGTTATGATGGTGTACTGGTGGTGCTGGTGGTGGTCGTAGTGGTGGTATTGGCATTAAGCTCTATGAGTTCTTTACATATTCTGGATGTTAACCTCTAGCAGATATATTTTTATATGCCATGGGTTACCATCTCACTCTCTTCATTGTTCCCTTTGATGTACAAACGTTTTCAATGTGCTTTCATTCAATGTATCTGTTTATTTTTCTTGCCCATGTTCCTCTCTTTTAGAAGACCTCCTATAACTATAATGTTTTAGGATCCTTAACTTCAGTACATCCTTTTTCCATGCATATTCCCACGTTCAGGGGGTCTAAGTATGGGCATGTTGGAAGGCCATTACTCAGCCTACCATGATTCTGATATTTAAAATTTGAATAATGGTATTATCTTACCCAAAGGGGTACACATGAGATGTCCTAACTGTGGCTTCTGGTACTGGCTGCTGCATTTCTGAAATGCAACACATGAGCCAAGTTTAGCAGAATGCCTGGCATATAGTAAATGTTAGTGATTGTTATTACATAATATGAAGTGTGACAAAGAAAGACAGGTGTGGCTAGGGGAACTGGGAAGAACAGACACTATGCATCACTCATCCTGCCTGAGAGAAATCAGGAATGTCTTCCCAAAGGAACAACATGCCAACTTGGTCAAATGAAATGAGGAGAATTTGGAGAGTATGAAAAGATTTGGGCAGGAGGGAAAAATGCAATTTTCTTCGATTCCATCATTGGCATCAAAATGTCAGAAATGATATCCTTCCCCAAAAGCCACATCTACATTCAGATAGTAGCTATGAGGTGATTTTTTTTTAATTTAATGATTCATTTTTCATTTTTATGTGCATCTGTGTGAGGGTGTCAGTTGCCCTTGAACTGAAGTTGCAGACAGTTGTGAGCTGCCATGTCTGTGCTGAGAATTGAACCACGGTCCTCTGGAAGAGCAGCCACTGCTCTTAACCTCTGAGCCATGTCTCCAGCCCCACGTTTTTTATTTATTAGAATACATGCTCAGCTGAACATCTAACTCTCCCTTTAATAAACAATTCACAAGCTTTTTCCCAGCACATTATTTTTAGAGTAAAAGGGAATTTTTTTGAAAGCAGCAGCAGCAGCAGCAGCTCATATTTATAAAATTTGTCTTCAACGCTTAAAAATAGATATAAAAGTTTCCTGTCAGACCCGCCTCACCCTTGCTAACAGTAGCAGAAAGGCAGGCACAGCATGCTTCTGGGGTGCTGGGTTGCCTGTTTGAAGTCAGCCTCTGATAATCTCTCCTCCCGGGAATGTTCACCATAAATAACAGGTGAAGAGAACAATGAAGGAATACCATCACTAGCAATGTCACTCTCCAGTCGTATCTGCTGCAAGCTGGAACAATGAACAGGCTGAGCTATACAACAGGTTTGCAACTTGTCCTGATCCTCTTAGGACCAACCTTCTCCCTGCCCCCATAACAGTCCAGGAGCTCAGTTCAAGCAGTGCTTTGGAAGAGGTTTGGGGGCTTTTTTTTGGGGGGGTGTTTTTATTTATTTATTTATTTTTAACAGGGTTTCTCTATGTAGCCCTGGCTGTCCTGGACTTACTTTGTAGACCAGGCTGGCCTCAAACTCAGAGATCCGCCTGCCTCTACCTCCCTAAGTGCTGGGATTAAAGGCGTGTGCCACTACTGCCTGGCAGGGGTTTTTATTTTTTTTAACAGCTTCTCCAATTCTAGCTATCTATCTGTGTGTGTGTGTGTGTGTGTGTGTGTGTGTGTGTGTGTGTGTGTGTGTACCTATCTATCTAACATCCTTGCCACAGTTTCCCCTCCCTCCTCTCCTTCCAGTCCTTCCCCGCATCTCTCCCACCATCTATTCCTCCATTTCTCTTCAGAAAAGGGCAGGCCTCCCATGGATCCCTATCCAGCCATGGCATATCAAGTTGCAGGAAGACTAGGTACCTCTTCTCCTATTAATACTAGACAAGACAGCCTAGTAGGAGGAAAGGGTCCCAAAGGCAGGCAACAGAGTAAGAGATGCCCCCATGTTCCCACTGTTAGGAGTCCCACAAAAAGACCATGCTACACAACTGTAACATATGTGCAATTGACCTAGTTCAGACCCATGCATGCTCCCTGGTGGTTGGCTCAGTCTCTGTGAACTCCTATGAGGCCAAGTTAGTTGATTCTGTGGGTTTTCTTGTGCTGTCCTTGACCCCTCTGGCCTGTACAATCCTTTCTCCCCTCTGGAAGAGGTTTTTAAGTTGGAAAGTGCTATGATCCCACAGCTCAGGGGAACCTGAGAAAAAGAAAGGCAGGATGCCTTTGTGTCACACACACAGGAGCACCACAGTTATCAAATTTCCAGCCAACTGCATTCAACATACAACACACAAAACACACACCACTTGCAATGTATCATATAGTATTTATCATATATGACTATACCAAAATGTGTGTGAACAGAATCAGAGAACTGAATACTCCCATCTTACTGCTTTATGTCCCCTTGGGCCACTCAGCTATAACCACCCTGCTCAGCCATAACAGGGAGGGCACTTCCAGAAGCTTAAAAAGCATTTAAGTATTTTAAGGCTCCAAGATAGTTTGAAGGGGTATGCATGGTAACATTTAAGATTCAATCAAAACTAGGAGCATCATGTACAGTTCATAACGCATCTTAGAGATGAGACACAACTCCAATGATCACTTAAGGTGAAGCTAAACCCTCCCTAACTGACTGCACCACGCAGCCAAACTATGTGCACAATGCACTTTCCTGGGCAACAGCAAGCAACTTCAGCTGGCACTTTTCAAAGAGCTCAGCTAATACAAGCAAAGAACTGGGTTCTTGAGCCATGGGCTCAGAGGTAGAGCACTTGTCTAGCACGGGAAAGGCCCCAGCTTCCATTTCCCAGCACTCATGGGGGGAAAGCCCTCTGTTCTTCTTTATGGAAAATATAGAACACTCACTTGTGGCATCTATATTTGGAATAAAGGGGACCTGTTGAGGTTTTACCATAAAATAGATCTTCCTAGTAGAATGTTTGAAGTGAAATTACATTGTGCAACACTGTTCCCATGGATCTCTAATTCTACATTTTTAATAAGCAGGTCAGTATGTGTGTACATTAATTCTTTTAAGACAGTTATTTCTACATCCACATCAGCCTGAACACAGTTGTTCCACTCATCCAGGTTGAAGAGGCAGAGAACCTGACATTTTACTTTTTGTGTCCTGTCCAAGTATACACAGGCTTATTTTTTCAATTAGTAAGATCATTTTACCTTATATAAAACCTCCTTTGTAGAAATATAAAAAATCTCTTATCAAATAGAAAGAAAAAGTTACTTTGTTTATTAATATTATATTAAACAATATTGCTGTAAAATCTGCACTATATTTTAATGGCTAGCTGTCTCATGCGCTTGTATGTATATACACATGAGTGGAGGTACACATGTCTGTGAGAGTGCGCAAGTCCAGGCCCAAGGTCAAATTCTGGTGTTTCTCTGGCTTTTTTTTTTTTTACTTTCAGGAGAGTATTCTACAATTTTAAAAAGCTTGCAAAATACTACCAGTGTTGTAGACAAGTCACATTGTGTTAAGCTTTAAAATCGGTTAGCAGTTTACATGTATTTACCACACTTGAAACTACAGAATTCCAAAATACCACCTATAGCTTGGTTCTATTTCCTAAAAAGAAAAAAAAGTAATAAACATAGGAGAGGGCCTGAGGAAACTGGGGAGGGGAGCAGATAAGATCAGTTGCTGTCACTTGCAAGAATATGGACCTCAATTTGAATCCCTGGCACCTAGGTACAAGCCAGGAGCTGAGGAGAGGCAAGGAGGTCCCAAGAACTTGGTGACCAAGAAGCCTGGCTGAAATGGAAGGCTTCAGATTCAAAGAAAAGACCCTGTCTGGAGGGAATGAATAAGGCATACAAGACACACAGAGACACAAAAGCACCTATCTATAGTTACAACTGGCTAGAAAGTGAGTTCTCAACTGACAGTGTGTCTAGGAGGTAGGAGAGTAGAGTCTTCATTTGTATTTCTAGTTCTTGTAATCATTTTGCAAATGTGAAATACACACATCATTTAATAAGGAAAATATCTCTATCAGTGGTAAAAAAAAAAACCACATTATATTTATTAAAGTGACACCAGAAGTTTGTGTGGGGTGTATGTGTGTGTTTCCTTTGTGGTGCTGAGGATCAAACCCAGGATGTACTCTAACACTACGTTACACCTCTAGGCTATTTCAGATTTTAATTGACCCATTAAAAACCATAAAAGTTAAAAAATAAATAAATAAATAAATAAATAAATAAACATAAAAGTTGCATCAGTGGGACATAATGTGGTATTTTGATATATGTCTATATTTATAATCATGTTCTCAACTTTTCTTCTCAAACATCTATTATTTCTTAACAACAAAAGCATTCAAAATCCCTTATGTGGGCTGGAGAGATGGCTCAGTGGTTAAGAACACTGACTGCTGTTCCAGAGGTCCTGAGTTCAATTCCCAGCAACCATATGGTGGCTCACAAAATCCCTTATGTTTTTGAGACACACAAAGCCACCACCTTATTCCAGTTACCCTTGAAACTTATGTTCCTATGAAACTGCCATCTTAATGACTACTGATCAATGTAGCCCCACCCTCCCACTTGCCCTAAGCTTTAGGAACCACTACTCTATCCTCAAATTCTACGCAACCAGCCTTTTCATACTCCATTTATGAGTGACAGCCTGCAGTGCTGGTTTGTCTATCCATGCCTGGCTTCTTTGACAGAACATAATGCTCTCCGGGATCCATACATGTTGTTGTAAATGACGGCACTTCATTGTCTTTTAAGGCTGAGTAGTATTCCATCATGTATGCATAGCACGTTTCCATTTTCCATCCATCAGCTGGCAAACACTTAGGTTGATTCAATATCTTGGCTATTGTGAATGGTGCTGCAATGAACAGGGGAGTGTAGCTGTCTCTTTGATGTGCTGATTTCATTTCCCTTCGATACACACCCAGGAAGGAGGGCATCACTGGGTCATACAGCAGTTCTGTTTTTAAGTATTGAAGGAACCTTCATACTCGTTTCCATAATGGCTGTACAAATTTACATTCTTCTGAACTATGTGCAAAGGTCCCCTTTTTTCACAACATCATCAATACTTCTTATCTTTTATTTTCTCTATAATAGCTGGAATTGTGGCTTCAATTTGTATGTCTCTGATGACCAGTAATGCTGAGTATTTTTTACATATAGCACTAGACATTTGCATGTGTTCTAAAAAATATCTTTGTAGGTCTACTGCACACATTTTCAAGTTGGGTTATTTGGGTAGGCTCTTGGAGAAGGGTATTGTTGCATTTTTGGAATTATTTATATAACTCGATTATTGACTTCTTCTCAGGTATAAGAAACTTAGTAAACTGTCAGTGATAATGTCTTTTATAAAAAGCTTAAGTTAGTCAGGCGTGGTGGCACACTCCTTTAATTCCAGCACTCAGGAGGCAGAGGCAGGCAGATCTCTGTGAGTTCGAGGCTAGCCTGGTCTACAAAGGGAGTCCACGACAGCTAAGGCTACACAGAAAAACCTTGTCTCAAAAAACAAAACACCAAAGAAGCTTAAGTTATTACTGACAATATGAGAGTCATTTCAGCTTTGGAGAGTACTGTAAGGGAGAAATGAACTGAAATAGCTAAAGAAATAGGGAGCCACCTCTAACAGACTTGTAAAACACTGGGACCCTCGGAATCAAGGAAGAAAGGAGATGGCCAGTGCGATGGCAAAGAAAGTTAGCAACCAAAAAAGAAAAAAAAAAAGAAAGAAAGAAAAGAAAAGAAAGAAAAAGAAAATGAAAAACACAGCCTGAGGCCAGATTTTTTTAATTCCAGAAGATTCTCCATTTAATAAAGGCCATTCCCTCAGCTTCCTGAGTCACCGCCCACACTCCCTTGTTTTCTTCTCCTTTGCAACACTGAACATGAATGTGAACATTAACTGGGGTTGCAATAATAATCCATGGGAGGAATGGATTTGTTTCACAAGAGAACGCCAAAAGAACTTTTCAAAATTCTGGGACATATTCCGTAGAGATGGTCAGGGAAGGAAAGAATACAAAATGAGAAGTGTGGGGTGGGCTGTGTGTGAGGGAAGCCCACACCCCAACTAAACCCCATTGCACAACCCTTTCTCTTCATTTTCCCATGTTCCATGACAGGGATTCTGTGACCATGAAGTAGTATATGGAACTGGGTTTCATAGGGGTATATTGAGTATAAATATGAAACCATCTCCCTCACCCCACATGCTCCCCCCCCCTTTCCACTCTGTAGTTACTCCTTTTTTGTATCCGGTCAAAAATCAATGTGGGATTGTCCCAGCCCAGTCTGCTCTGTCTGGCAAGTTCCTGGGTCAGCTCATGTATGGAGTGTATGAAACAAACCCACCAACAGACCAAAAAAAAACCATAACCACAGAAGGACAGACAAATCCACCCACAGACAGAGGCATATGCAGGCAAACACAGATACTGATGCACTGACACAGACACAGGCAGACACAGAAATAGACAAATGGAAAGGAGAGTCACCCATAAAGACAGACACTCTGGGCCCTAGAAGCCTGTGACACAGACAACCCTGAGAGCTGTGTTCTAGTCACCTTCCCACCTCAAGCTCTCCCAGCTGTCACTCATCCAGAACTCTTTGGGCCTGGATCACAGCCTATTATTTGCAATTCTACCTCACATTGAATTTTTCAAGCTGGGTAAAAAGGGGCATTTCTTATTTTGACAACTACAGAGTCGCAGGTTTATGTACTCAACTGAGTCATCTGCATTCACTTATCTTTTATCTGCTGCTTTTACAAGGAGGGTTCATATCTCAACTCAAATGCAAATTTTATCAAACAATTCAATCTCTTCCCTCCCCCATACCTACCTATGACTCTTCCAGCCCTGTAAGAATCATTTTCAGATGAATAAAATAAACAGCCAGACTCTGCGATGATATGCAGTCCCCAAGCCCCAGCTGACATCATTACCCCATGTGGCTCGGTGTGGCAAGTGGCTCTAGGGAGCAGCTGATGCCCTAAGAACAACCTGTCACCCAGTCCTACCCTAGCATAGAAAAGGGAATTAACAGCTGTCAGCATTCACACAGGGTACATAAGTTGAAAAGGCAGACTCCTGAAAACTTAGCGGTCATATTGTCATCAAGGTCAAATGATCCTCCCAACTCAAATCTTCTAGTTTATACCACCTTTCCCAACTGATTTGGGGAATATTAATGTACAAAAAACAAGTCCTCATGTTTATATTTTTTATTTAATTTTAATTTATGTGTGTTGGTGTGAGGGTATCAGATCTTGGAGTTACAGCTGTGAGCTGTCATGTGGGTGCTGGGAATTGAACCCTGGTCCTTTGGAAGAGCAGGCAGTGCTCTTAACCACTGAGCCATCTCCCCAGCCCCAACATGTTTATATTTTTAAAGCTACACAGTAGTCACCAGTTATTTGAAGTTTCATTTCCTTAGGTTTCAGTTACTAATGTCAACAGGAGCCTCAAAATGTTTTATAGAAAATTCCAAAAATAAACAAGTCATAAACTTTAAACCATACACTATTACTAGTAGCATGATAAAACCTTGCACTATCCCACTCCATCCTGCTAAACCTGCAAGGATTACAAATCATTCATTTGTCCAGTGTATCCATATTATATATTCAGATATCAGGTTGACTGTATAGATATCATGTACATATATTCAAGTAACCCCAGTTTTACTTAATAATAGCTCTAAAGCCTAAAAGTGGTGATGCTGACAACTCTGATATTTCAAAGATAAGTTACAAAGTGCTTCCTTTAAGTGAAAATGTAAGACAATATTACATAATTTCTATGGTAGTATTTTTTTCTAACTGCTCTATTTCATTACTGACATTAATCAGTATCCAATTTATAAGTTAAACTTTGTCACAGGCATGTATGTATTATATATATATGCATATATGTATGTATGCATGTTAGGGCCAATATATGTTGTATAGGGTTTGAACCTATCTGCAGGTGCAGACACCCATTGAGGTCATGTCATGGAATATATCCCATAGAAATAAGAGGGGCTACTATATTCTCAAATTATAAAGAAAATTGAAATGATGCTACCAAAAATAATTGCAAGGACCATCCTATTTTACAAAAGTTGACCTGCTAGAAGACCATCTATCTGCAAATGTATTCATGCTGCGTTCTGAACAGGGTAGGTAATGAGGTAAATCTACAACTCAACAGTGGTACCCTCCCTACGTCAGGCTCTCTGTGTAGTAAAGTGACAGAATTTTCATTAAGAATTTGTCACAAAAAAAAAAAACAAGAAGAAGAAGAAGAAGAAGAAGAAGAAGAAGAAGAAGAAGAAGAAGAAGAAGAAGAAGAAGAAGAAGAAGAATTTGTCATCTACTAGACCTGGTGGCACACACCTTTAAACCCAGCACTGGAGAAAGAGAGGCAGGTAGATATCTGTGAGTTCAAGTCCAGCCTAGTCTACACAGTGAGTTCCAGACCAGCCAGGGCCCCCCAAAAGAAAGATAAGAA
The DNA here is from genome assembly GCF_964271855.1 of Acomys minous. Classification (NCBI taxonomy): domain Eukaryota; kingdom Metazoa; phylum Chordata; class Mammalia; order Rodentia; family Muridae; genus Acomys; species Acomys minous. The sequence goes on along the minus strand of NC_140488.1, from coordinate 125,276,309 downwards.
ATTAGAAAGACGTATTTGTCACTTGCCTCAAGAAAAAACTTCTGCAGTCAGTGCTTACCCCGCCCCCTCCACATTCCCATCAGCCTTATGGAAATAAAGTGCCACGTCACTGTCAACAGCTCCAAATACAGCAGGAAAGCAGATGCCACATGGAACAGTTCTCTCCTGTTCAAGTTGGCTTCTAAACAAATCTAGATATTGGGTGTGCCTGATTTGCTTTCGTTGACTGCTTTTATTAAGTCCAAAGCCTTTTCTGGAAAGTTTTAATGTGCATTTTCATCTATTGATTTAAACATCATGCCTCCTTGTTCAATGTTTCTCCTGAAATATTAGCACTATGTCTTAACCTGACGTGCCAGCTTATTCTATATAATTCATTACTAGAGAAAATGTAGTGTGAACATTAGCTCTAAATGTAAAAATTAGCAGTATTAGTCTAATGTCAACTCCAGTCCCTCAATAAAACACATGGTGAATTAGCCCTGGATCTATTCAGAACATCTGGGCCCTGGATGTCACCACTCAGCAGCGTAGACACTGCTGCAGCTCTGCTCTGTGTCTATTCATCCTTTACAGAGACCCACCGCCGTTCATGCTTCTTAATAACATTCTGCTTAAATGGCCTTTGAGAAAATTAGAGCTAGAAAAACATCTTAGAGGCTATGCTTTTACTGCAACCACTATGATACAGAAATATTTGCAAGCTACTTTGCATTTATTATCCCCCATTGGTATTTAGTAATTCTACCCTGTGCAAACTGGCAAGAGTCAGACACTGTCCTTGCCCTACAGTGTCTACAGAAAGTACTGCTAGTATTTAGCACAAAAGTGACTAGTCCAAAGGTTGATCAAATATGCCAAGAATCCATTGCCCCTAGAGATTCAGCTGTTTCCTTTAGCGAATAGGAAATAAAGAAATCTCAGGATATACTTTCTTCAAAATGACCTAAAGCCAGAACTCTTAAAATAACATACACTGATAATCTTCCATATAGCTAGACCATAATAGCTTTGCACTATTGGAAGAACTCTGACACAGAAGTGGTATATGGCCTAGGCTGAAATGTTCTTACTCAAGTAACATATTAGGACCTAAAAGAAGATGCTGAGAGAGAAGTGAAAGCAGAGGATATCAATGTAGATACAGAACTGCCAGTATTGAGCTTGCTTTGCCTGTATGAGACCCTGGATTCAGTAACCAGCACAGAGAGAAAGAGGGGAGAGAGAGGGAGGGAGGGAGGGGAGAGGGAGGGAGGGAGGAAGGGAGGAAGGGAGGGAGAGAGGGGGAAGGGGGAGAGGGAGAGAGAGAGAGAGAGAGAGAGAGAGAGATACACATACAGAAGTCAATATTGCCTCATAGGTGCAACTCTCCAAAAGAGAGGGGAGGAGTGGTTAAGTTGTCCACCAAGTAGTGATGTCTCTTGGTCAAAAGACAATAGAATTAAATCTAAATCTACCATGGTAGCCTGGCTTGTTAAGCGTCCCTCCCACTTTTCACAGACACCCTTAGCGCTCTGCATATTTTAACATTCTTCTCATCCATGCCAAACTATCAACCACCTGCCACCAAAATCTGTACTGAAACAGCACACAGCCACCACCAAGACTGCAAAGACCCATGGAGAGAGCGCTAAACCCGAAGTGAAATAAAGATTCTTTCTGTCTCCCCAATCTTCATCAGCTAACTTCAGTTGTGCTTAAATCTTTGGAGGGTCTAAACAAAAGTAAGGCTTCACCAAACACAGTTTGAGGACGCAGAGTCCATCCCTGTTTCATTAAGAGTCCAGCAGCAACTAAGACTATGTGCTACAAGGCCAGTTGGGAAGGTTAGGGACAACACATCAAGGGGTCATGGGAATTCTTCTGGGAAAGCAGGCTTGCCCTAACAAGATGGGAAGAGAGGTAGCAACACAGAACTGAGGTTTAAAGGACGCAAATGTTCAGGGCAGCCCTGGGTGTGCCAAAATACAAGAGTATGCAGCCCGCCTAAGCCTTGGAGTGCCCACACCTGCTGACCCGCTTTCCAAAGTCAGTTGCTGTTCAACCTTCCTAATGCAGCGACCCTTTAATACAGTTCCTCGTGTTGTGCTGACCCCCCAACTACAAAATTGTTTTCGTTGCTATTTCATAACTGTAATTTTGTTACTCTTATGAATAGTAATGTAAACCTTTTTAGAGACAGAGGGGTATCTAAGGGGTCACCACCCACAGGTTGAGAAGCACTGCTAAGGCCTAAGGACTAGGTCTGTTCTCCCTAAATTCTTAATGACTCAATAACCACACTCCCACTACTAGAAGTACAATAGCTCTCCCTTATCAGAGGGATATGTTCCAAGTCTCCAACGGATACTAAAAACCATGAATAGCACCAAATCCTATATATTCTGTGGTATTCCCATACAAAGATAGCTGTAACAGAATTAAATTTCAAATTCTGGCTCAGTAAGTATTAATTGACAGTAACTAATATCGATTAGCTCAGTTATAACAGACTGGAGTAAAAGTTTGGTGTTTAAGGCATATTCTTCAGTAAAATCAGGGTTCTCTGAATACAAGTCCTGTGAATCCATGACAGGCAATCTGATAATCAATACCACAGTGACTAATGGGGAGGTGGCAGCATATAGAGTGAGAATAAGCTGGACAAAGGGATGATTCATATCCCAGACAGGATGGAGCAGGATGAAGTGGGATGGTGTGAGATTTCATCACACTATTCAGAATGGCATGCAATTTAAAATTTATGAATTGTTTATTTCTGGAAATTTCCATTTAATATTTTCAGACCGTAGTTGACCACAGGCAAATGACATTACAGACGCAAGAAGGGAAGATACAGTAATTTGGATGAGCTGCTGTTCCTTCAATCAATAGACTGAAGGGTCTATCTGAAACCTCCCTCACAGATGCAGTCGGGAGACAAGCACCCCACCACCACCACTCCGGTGCAAAGCACTGGATCCAGGGTCTGGACAGGAGCCCTGCCCCATCCCCAACCTTCACATGCAGCAGTCCTCCATCACATTACACCTACTTGGAAGTAGTTTCAAGGGGAAGAGAAGAAATCTGGGGCAGTCTAGGGCAGTTCTCAAAGTAGAGATTCACCGCTGCTGAGCATATGAACGAGTCGAGCCACTATAGTACAGAGGTTCCACAAAAGACTGAAACAGTACAACACCACATGGCCCAGCTACAGCACTCGAGTATATATCAAAAGGCTTCTAAGCCAGCATATTTGCACATTCATGTTTACTATTCACATTAACCAAGATATGAAACTCACCAAGGTGTCCATCAATAACAGATCAATGGGAAAATCTATCTATCCCTCTCTCTCTCTCTCTCTCTCTCTCTCTCTCTCTCTCTCTCTCTCTCTCTCTCTCTCACACACACACACACACACACACACACACACACACACACACACACTCAATTCACTCACACCATAAAAATAGAAGGAATTGGAAGAATCAATGGAACCAAAATGTAATGGGTAAAAGGCAAACAGTGTATGTTTTCCCTCATATGTGAAATCTAGATTTAAATATATGTACATATGGCAGAAAGTAGAAGGGAGACTATTTAGGGGGGAAGAAGAGGACCAGGAAGAGGGGAAAGAAGGAACGTGGTAGGAGGGTAGGTGCAATAAAGAGGCAAATGTGAGTAAAATAAATTTGTGTGTGTGTGTGTGTGTGTGTGTGTGTGTGTGTGTGTGTTTATAAAAATGTCAAGATAATTTGTATGCTAACTCAAAATAATTCCTAAGCCAGCGGCGGAGGCAGCACCAGAGAACCTGTTGGAAAGCAGATTCTCTGGTGTCAAGCTGAACCTACTGAATAAGAAGCCAACAAGTTAGGGCCACCAGCCCAGTTTAACAAGACTAAAGTTCTGTGGTGTGAAGAACCACTGTCTAAAGGAAGCAGAAATGGCTGGCCACACAATGAGGTTCCAGGAACTCCCAGGGTCCTAGAAAGCAGCTAGCTAAGTCTGAGCTCTTAGGGATGAGCACTAGAGCAGAGGCAGGATGCTCCCCCCATAGCCTACTGGTCCTTATCTACTGCCTCCCAGAAAGAAAGAGGAGCTGGCTCCTCCACGTTTCTTTCCACGTAGAAGGTGATCATTTAAGCAGGAACATAATATTTAAGCAGGAACATAATATATAGCTGCTTATAAGGGCAGAACTAACTAATGAAAATTTAGGGAAGGAAGAACAGATGAGAAAGTTATTATGAGCACATCTAGTTCTTTGGCCCTTTTATAGTTCATACTGATACTGAAGTGGGAGGTTCCCCTGAGCCTAAGGTTTTGAGTCCAGCCTAAGTAATATAGTAAGACCTTGTCTCAGAATAACTTTGTACTTCCCTTTGTGGTACCATTTTCATTCATGAATTTATTTCGCTCAACAATGAAACCACTACTCAAGGGAATGAGATGATAATTAATCAGATGCCCTACCATCTCTGATTGGAGACCAAGATTTCCTATGATCTACTCAGCTTTGGCTCCAGTTTCCAGAAATACGGTGTTTTAAATGACTGGCTACACTGATCAGCATGTATCTGAGCTTTCTCAATTTTAGACACATTGCTTTAGAAATCCCAGAAATGAAATCAATAGCTCTGTAAACATCACACTGTACATAGACAGTTATATACCAAGTTGAGTAGGATACCTCTTTTATTTTGACGGGCAAAGCAGATGGAAAGCCCAGCATCTGTCATAAAATGGCTAATGAAATAGAATGTGGCATATTCTTATACCTGGGATTTAAAATGTTCTCAGAAAAGATAATATGACTTGGGGGGAAAGGACTCATGATATGTTATGTGGACAAGGAATCAATATCACTTCCAGTGCACTGGTGCATCCACACACCTGATATGCACAGGAATCAATTGCCTGGGATGTCTTTCTAAATGTAACTTAGTATGACTGGAGCCTGGCTAGACGTGTGTTTCCAACAGATTCTGGGTGACAGGATAGTATTTCTTTGTATTTTGCAATTAGGAAGGGATATTTCCAATTGAAGTAAAACTTTATAAGAAACAACCCCAAAAAAGCAGATCTACAAAAACATATATCAAGCAACTGACCTGGGGATAGAAATGAGAATTAACTATAAATGAGTATGAAGCATCTCATCCAGTGATGTTCTAGAACATTTTGTAATTGTATATGTGAATAAAATTACTAATAAATAAAACTATATAGTTGAAATGAATGGTATAATATTTAAACATGCTTCCAGAAAGAAACTTTCTAAAAGACTTTTGAATAACCAGGAAGATTTTTTTTAATGCTCACATTGCACTTCTAAAGACATTGAAGAATTTTTGAAAGAATACTTTAAGTTATAGGAAATGAGGATTTAATATTTAATAGGTAAATTTTAAGTTTGAGAAGATGAAAGTGTTTCAAAGGAAGATGGTGATGTGGTGATGTTGGTTGTACAATATAAATATACTTACTGTTCAATAAAATATGATTAGAATTGGGGCTAGGAAGTTGGCTCAGTAGTTAAAAGCACTTGCTATGAAAGCATGAGAAATGGAGTTTGGATCCCCATGTAAATGCCAAGTGACAACCTATCTGTAATTCAAGACTTGAAAGGTGGAGACAGAGTCCCTACAGAGCAAGCTGGCTAGTAAAACTGGCACTACCAGTGAGATCTGGTTTTGAGAGACCCTGCCTCAATGAAGGTAGTGGTCAGATCTAAACACACATACATATAAGCAACACTAAATAAACTCAGCAGGTTGTATTATAACCTTATACATTGATTTAAATATATAGCAATAGTAAAGAAGAGGGCATGAATTTAAGAACGGATGAGGGCTATGGGTGATGGGGAAATTATCTAAATATAGTATTCAATAAATCTCTCAAAATAACTAGCATACTTTAAAAAGAAGGTGGAAGAGCAATCAGGGATAATTCCTGACATCAACCTCAGCCTCCACATTTACACCCATGCATGTGTGCACTCACACATGTGCACCCATACATGCAAAAACATATACATACATATCCATACTTGCAAAAATTCAGAATACTATGTGTCATATGTATTTTCTTACAATGATAAATAAATAAAACAAGCACAAACCATTTTAATGTTTTGCCAAAGAAGGATTTCTCTCCTTTTTAGTTCCTGTTCAAGGCTCAGATGACATCTTAGCATTGTCACAGTAGTACAGTGACTGGAAATGCCCATATATATACATACATAGACAAAAAACAATATCCTACCCAATTTTCCCAAAATCTAGAAAATGGAACCTTATTTGGAGGAAGGGTCTTTGCATGAACATTTAAGGGTCTTAGGATGAAAAGAGCATTCTGAGTTATCTAGGCAATCCCTAAATTCAATGACAAATATTGACACACAAAGGCAGAAATATACACAAGAAGGTGATATGAGTCTGGAGGCAGGATGGAGTGGCATACAAGCCAAAGAAAGACAGGAGCCAACAGAGGTTGGTCACATCAGTTTGTTTCCTATCACTGTGATAAAACATTGATGAAAACCAAGCAGGAAAGGAAAAGGTTCGTTTCAGCTTACAGGTTACAATCTATCACCAACAGAAGCCAGAGCAAGAACTCAAGGCAGAAGTCTTGAGGCAGAAACTAAAGCAGAGACCATGGAGAAATGCTACTTCCTGGCTTGCTCAGCTACCTGTGTTATAGAGCCCAGGCCTACTTGCTTGTGTAAACGTATCTTTTATTCCCAGCTGGTTCAACTCAGCTGTTCTGGCTCAAACTCCTCTCTAAGTTGACTGATTCAAAATGGCTTCTCTCAGCTTCTGACTGAATTGCTCTGCTTGGCCTCAAACTAACTCTAGCAATCTGTTCTAATCTTCTGAGTCCTTCTCATTCTCTGGCTCATTCTGTCTTCACATGTTCTAACATGTTCTCTCTTCAACCTGTCTCTGTACAACTGTCAGAGTAAAACTGACTCCCCACTCCCCAACTTGCTCCACTGCTTTCTCTTCAGTCACCTCCCTTTCTTCCCTATTCTTCTGAAAGTTGAGCATGTCCTATTTTGTCAAATCTTTCTCTGATTTGTCACTTTATCTGTCTCTCAATTAGATATCACTTTCAAATATAGGTGCTTCTTTCTACAAACTAATTTTACCTTAATTGTCTGGGATTAAAGGTGTGTACTAAGGGCATGTCTATATTCGAGCCCAATCACACAGACCTAGAAGGTCTTTGGATGTATCAGAGTAGCCATGTTGCTAGATTAAAATTCTTCTATATGCTTTCTTATACAACCAAAAAGCCTCCTTTCAAGGGCACTGCCCACAATGGGCTGGGCCCTTCCACCTCTATTATTAAGAAACTGGAGAGAGAGGGGGGGAGAGGGAGGGAGAGGGAGAGGGAGAGGGAGAGGGAGGGGGAGGGAGAGGGAGGGAGAAGGAGAGGGAGGGAGAGGGAGGGAGAGGGAGAAGGATAGGGAGGGAGAGGGAGAGGGAGGGAGAGGGAGAGGGAGAGGGAGAGAGAGAGAGAGAGAGAGAGAGAGAGAGAGAGAGAGAGAGAGAGAGAGAGAGAGAGAGAGAGGCATGCACACACAGACTTTTTGCAGGCATTTGCTACTTTATGGGTTCTTCTTTCTTTCTCCCTTCTCCACCTCTTTTCTTCTTCCCTTTCAACCCCCTAATATTAGATAGGAGAGAAAAAAAGGATAAAGAGGAAAGAAATCCCTGAATAAAGTCATGGGTCAGAAAGGGGGTGACATTATCATTAGACTACTTCCTGCTGATTAGGGGCATCAAGCTCCTTAGGGAAAATTTGATCTTTGCCATCAGGATATCTAATTATTTCTTCTTCCTCTTCTTTTTCTTCTTCTTCTCCTCCTCCTCCTCCTTCTCCCACTCCTCTTCCTTCTTCTCCTCTTGCCCCATCCTCTTCCTTCTTCTCCTCCTCATCCTCTTTCTTCTCCTCCTCCCCCTCCTCCTCCCCTCCTCCTCCTGCTCCTCCTCTTCCTCTCCCTCCTCCTCCTCCCCCTCCTCCTCCTTCTCCCGCCCCTCCTGCTCCTCCTCCTTCTCCTTTTGCCCCCTCCTCTTCCTTCTTCTCCTCCCTCTCATCCTCTCCTCCTCCTCCTTCTCCCCCTCCTCCTCCTCCTTCTCCTCCTCCTTCCTGTTTCTTCTTTGTACATGACTGCTTAACAAAACTCAACCAATAGCAACCAACAAATAACTCATCAATCCCACCTATCAGGCCCCTAGCATTATATGGCCTCTGAAAGGTCCCTAGAATTCCAAATGTCACACAATTACAAAAACTATCTGCAGCTGGAAAAATCATGCCCCTGCTAGAGCACGAGGCAAATCATAGTCAGCTGCTGTGAAGCAGCCCCATATCCCCAACACCTGGGATTAAAATGAAAACACTCTTATATTTCTTAGTTTTTAAAGAAACCAAAATTTAAAAATTTTCATTACATAGACTGATGGAGACATTACTCAGTTGAGATTCTCTCTTCCCAGATAACATCTAGGTTTGTAGTAGGTTGATGAAAATAAATCAACATACTTGGAGAAGCCAGGACCACTTCTTTGCCTAGAACAGCTGGAGGACACCTTGGTTTGGAACTTATAGCCTCTGGACCTATAAGACTTCTGTTCGGTTTAGCAACCTTGCTTATGGAATTTGCTCTGACAGGCCCAGGAAACATAACCATTCTCCAATGAAACTTCAGTGATGCTTCCACCAAAATCTCTTCTCAGATTACAGGTCACACCCCAAGATAGCCAGGGATTCACTAGCCATAGTGGTAGAAGTGAAAGGGAAAGAAAGATAATCTGGCACATGTAGACATCAAATAGAGAGCTCCATTTTAACCCTGTGTGCAGTGGCACACATTCTATAGACATGGTAGCTGAGGAGGAGGAAGGAGTTCATATATATAAGACCAGCCTGATCAACACAGCAAGAATGGGTCTTGAAAATCCCATGGCTGGGAGCAAGATCTGTCAGCAAAGTGCTTGCTGCATAAGCATGAGGGTCTAAGCTGGATTTCCAAAAGCCATGGTTTTTTTTTAAAGCCAAACATAGTGGTATGCTCTTGTAATCAAGATGCTGGGTGGGCAGAGCCAGGTGGATCCCTGAGGCTCTCTGGCCAGTTAGCCTAGCCTAGTTGCTCATTTCCAAGCCAGTGAGAGACCTCAAAAAATATGGTGGATGGAAGCTAACCAATGACCTCTAGAGCTTGCCCTCTGCTTTCTATGTGCAGACACACAAACATGAACATGTATCCACTAACATGTGCACCCACAAATACATGAACACACATATACGTTAGAAAAAATAAATTTAAAAAATACCAAAGTAGAAAGGCCACAAGTTTGTTTTTCAAGACAAACTTTTTGTGGAAACACAGGCATTCTGTAAACTATCAACAAATGCAAGGGCCATCTGAAAGAATGCCTTTCCCCAGCACAGCTGTTCTTTGCCACTGTCATGTCACCATTCTAACAGTCATGCTGTCAAGGGATCCTCACTACCACATGAGACTCACACTGATCTCCGTCGTCTTCCTAATTGTTTTCAACAGCACAGCATGCTGGTTTGCCAGCACCCTCCAAGAGTCACAGCAGATTTCCCAGTTCAAAAAAAAAGCCTGCATTTTAAGATTGTTTTTAACTGAAAAGCACTAATGACACATAGAGTGTTAGATCTTTGAGTTTTGAACTGGTCTATGAAAATGAGTGATAAAATCAGATCAATATGTTTGGAGTGCCTGTGTTTAGCCATTAACTCACCTTAAAAAGCAAATTGTGCAAACCATGTGCTCACAAAACAAAACGGTCACCAAGCTGAAGTACGTCTGAGGCTGGACTGGTAGCTTAAATAAACTGTATCCATGGCTTTAAGTTTTCTATTCCAAGTACATCATGCAACCAATTCACTCTTTCCAATTTTCCAGGGGTTACTTCCAAGACATTAGGGAATTCAATTTCCAAAAGTATTGGCATTTGAAAACCAGCAGGATTAATAAATCCTTCTACTGGAAAATCCAGGCCACTATGTTCCCCAAATGGGTTTAAAATGAACTCAGATCAATTATTTGACAGCCATCTGGTTGCTAACAGGAGACTTTTGGGAACCAGACTCAAAATAAAAATGCACAAACTAGCACAAAGTTCAGCAAATCAAGATTTAAAACACAGATCACATCTCCTCCAATACTGTAACCAGTATTTTAATCTCTAATTCTAGAATCTTCGTTTTTCTCAGCTGTTTGTTTTTGACCCTTTGTCATGTGACGTTTTTCACTAAAATCTTTTGTGGTGATGATGGTGATGTCAAGAGGAATTTTTTTCTATCCTTCTGTGTCTAGCGATGCACAATTAAGCTATGCTTTAAATAATTTTTAGATGGTAACTTTCCTATTACACAAAGAATATTACCACTGCACAAAGAGGAAGTCCAAAACCCAAATTAAGAAATACTATATTCTGAAACAGTTCTCTGTGAATGACCCCTTCTGTGGCACCAGTTGAGGCACACTGAAAAGATGTCTCTTCAAAAGTCTGTGCCTCAGCCGGGCGTGGTGGCACATGCCTTTAATCCCAGCACTCGGGAGGCAGAGGCAGGTGGATCGCTGTGAGTTCGAGGCCAGCCTGGTCTACAGAGTGAGTCCAGGACAGTTGGCTACACAGAGAAATCCTGTCTCAAAAAACCAAAAAAAAAAAGTCTGTGCCTCATCTTTCAACTCATCAGTCTTCAAGAGAGTCTGAAATGTTCATCATCAGATTTAATAATGGACTCAAATGATACTGGAACCAAAGGGAGCTTAAAATTTCATCTGTTTCAACTCCCACATTACAAACACACAGTTATTTACCTTGCTCAACCAATGCAACCTTGCTCTTTTTTGTTTTTGTTTTTTTTTTACTTTATTAATTTATTCTTGTTACATCTCAATGGTTATCCCATTCCTTGTATCCTCCCATTCTTCCTTCCCTCCCATTTTCCCCTTATTCCCCTCCCCTATGACTGTGACTGAGGGGGATTATCTCCCCCTGTATATGTTCATAGGGTATCAAGTCTCTTCTTGGTAACCTGCTGTCCTTCCTCTGAGTGCCACCAGGTCTCCCCCTCCAGGGGACATGGTCAAAGGTGAGGCACCAGAGTACGTGAGAAAGTCATATCCCACTCTCCACTCAACTGTGGAGAGTGTTCTGTCCATTGGCTAGATTTGGGTAGGGGTTTAAGGTTTACCGCCTGTATTGTCCTTGGCTGGTGCCTTAGTTTGAGCGGGACCCCTGGGCCCAAATCTGCCTATCATAATGTTCTACTTGTAGGCTTCTAGGACCCTCTGGATCCTTCTACTTTGCCATTCTCCCATGCTTCTCTCATCTAGAGTCCCACTAGAATGTCCTCCCCTCTGTCTCAGTTTCCTGGTAAGTGAAGGCTTTCGTGGGACATGCCCCTTCTTGCAACAAGTGTTTACTGAGAATCCACCCCAGGCGATGTGCTGTATACCAGGTAACGGGCAAAGGAAGGGAATACCCTACCCCTTTGGCCCTATCTCTCTAAATTCATAACCTCATGTAGTAAGAGTCAAAAATGCAATATAAGAGCTTTGAGAGAAAAGAGTATATTTGATCAAAGAAGGGGAAATAATGAAGGCTTTTGGTCTCTCTAACTTGAAATATTTGGTACAAACACTTTCAATTTGTCCAGGCATGCCGGTATACACCTCTAATATCAACACTTGAGAGGCTGAAGCAGAAAGATTGGCAGGAATTTGAGGACAGTCGGGGCTGCAAGGGGAGTTCCAGGCCACCCTGAGTTATAGAATAACAACACCCTACCTGGAGAGAAAAAGGTGCCTCAAACAGTTCAGTCATTTTCTGACTGGAATGCATGGAATTATCTTAACCATAAAGCCTTATAGAAGGTAGTTCTCCAAAGTTTCCTTCAACTGAAAAATGGATACACAAGGCATGGGGCATCCATAGAATATTACCCATCCTTAAAAAAAAAATCAAAGCACATCCTGTCATGGGCTACAGCACAGATGAAACTGGAGGATGATATGCTAAATAAAATAAGCCCTACACAAAAAGACAAAGCCTACTATGATCCTTCTTGTTTGCAGTACCTAGAATAATCAAATTTACAGAAAGCATACTTTTGGCTGCCAGGGACTATGGTGCAGAACAGAAGGTTATTCAATGGATATAGAGTTTTGGCTTTCTAGGATGAGAAAGTTCTAGAGATTAGAGGCACAAAAAGTCACAGAATACGTCTCACATCCCTGAACTGTACACTTAAAATGAACAAGATGGTAGACCACTTGCTATGTGTGGTTTATGAAATTTTAAACATTTAAATCAAATCATGAGTTTAATGAAACAGGATAATTTCCATTGAAAAGAAGAGGAAGCTTTTATTACCTCAAGTATCAACCTACTTGAATGCCTAGGCCAGAATGAGACTGTACAGGCCAGAGTAGTAATTCTAACTATAGGTTTATGTCCCTTATCCAAAATGCTTAACATTTTGACTAGTTCAGATTTTCTAAGTAAGAAATATATGCATATACACAACAAAATGTGTTAGGGATGGGATTGGAATCTAAACACAAAATTTATGTATTTTTTGGACAGGATAGTCAAATTTATTTCAGAACAAAGGCTTTGTTGGGCTTCATTTATGTTTTATATGCTCCTATGGCCGGCCATAGCCTAAAGGAAACTTTACATATTTTTAGTGCAACTGTATTTAGTTACTTGTCACATGACGTCAGTGGAATTTTCCACTCATGACATCACAGTGGAACTCAGAAAGTTTCAGATTTTTATGAATCTTATACTTCAGATCTTGAAACTAAGGAGGCTTGATCTTTAATATACCAAAGACACATCTGCCTTCCAACTAGTGGAGATGAGCAGATGGGGGAAGGATACAAAGGAAGGAGGACCAATAAATCAGAAATGATTCCTGAGGGTAGGTGAGAAGTACATGGTGGCTTCTTTGACTAGGTTCTCTATTCATTATCTATCTGAAATATTGCTAGTGATAATCAAAAAGACAATAGAAAGCTAGTCAAGGGGCTGCCTTCTCTAGACAAAAGAGGAGCTTAACTCTGAGATGTCGAGTGGTAATTCTTCTCCTTCATTATGTCTCCGCCACAGAGGATTGGAGACACTCAAGTGAACTTAAGGACAGCAACAATATAACTAAGTCATTTTTTCTTCATACCTTTTCTTTTTAACTTTTCGGATAGAATACATTTATATCATTCAAATCATATAGATATGAACACCAAAAGACAGACAAAAAGGCACACACTCACTTATTTAGTGTCTAGCTCTTATTTACTTATCTTAGTACTCTTGGGAAATTGTTACTACCATTGCTACATTATTGGTTTATTTAAGCAACTCCTATACACTAGCACATCCTTCATATTGCCACTCCTCTTTCTTTTCACACTTAATACATTTGGGAGGTCTTTTCATATTGGTAAAAGGCATCGTTTTTCTTGTTTTGTTTTTGGTGTGTGCATGACTGTACCTAGTGTGTTGTGATATACGTGTATGTGTATATACGGATACACACATCCATACACACATGTGAAGGTCGGAAAAGGGCATCAAGTGTCTTGCTTTACCACTTTCCAACATATCCCCTTGAGACAAGGTCACTCACTGAACCTAGAGCTAGGCCAGTGTCTAGAAACCTGAGAGGTCCTCACATCTACACCTCCCAAAGCACTGAGGTTAAAGGTACATGCCTACCTACCTAGCTCTTTCTATGAGTGCTGGGGCTTTGAATTCAGGCCCTCATGCTTATGCAGCAAGTATTCTTACCATTACGCTATCTCCCCAGGCCCTTTCATTATTCTAATTGTAGAGTATACCATCATATGGATTACTATAATTTATATATCCCACAGGGATTTGCATGTGTGATGTTTCCAATTTTCTACCATGCATACCTTGTGAAGAAAGCTAACTTTATTTAAAATAACATAGCTGGGTATAGTGGCCCATACCTATAATCTCAGCATCTCAAAGACAGCTGCAGAAGGACCAGGAATTCAATATTAGTATTGGCTAATTTAAGGCTATCCTGGGCTACATTTGAGACCCTATCTCTAAAACAAACAAACAAACAAACAACAAAAACAAAACAAACAGGAGAAATCAAAATAACTCAGTGTATACTACAACTTAATGATATCATGTTAGTATGGCCTGAAGCTGGCATTCTCCCTGGGATCTCTTTTGGGATCTCTGGTGTATGCAGTACAATCCCAGCTAAATTCTGCTCTTTTACAAAGCCTTTCTAGATCATTCTGGCCCAAAACAAGTAACAATTTCTCATTTCTCCACTCCACAATTCTCAGATAGCTGGTCTTAATCAGTTGCCTGGTTTTCAACTGTCTGATAAGAACTGAGCCATGCTGAAGACCACAGCTATTGCCTACATTGCTGCATTTTTGCATATTATGTAGCAGCTATAATGAGAGCATGCTCAGTAAATGCTGATTGACTAGCATTAGTAAATGCCGCCCTTGCTCAAGATTCACAAGTTTTTTAAACTCATATGTCCCTCAAAGAAACTTCTAGCCAGTTTTGCCCTTAAAATTATCATCAAGTCATAATCAAATTGTGATTCAGTGCAAAAAAAAAATCTAAATCCAACAAATTGAATGCTTTTGGCATGTACTATACACAGAACAGGAAACATCATGACATTCGGAAGGTGCCTGACATCCCAATTCACAGGCACAAAATGATATTTAAATAGCATCTGTGGTGGGGACACAGCCAATATATACAAGGGAGTCACAAGCAACACTGATGTGGAGTAGAAAAGAGCTCTCTCACATTTGTAAGGATAAATTATGTTCTGCATAATTCTCAATCACATTTTAATTTTACTCTGCAATTTATTTCATTCATCCAATCAATCTATATTCAGAGTAGTGTCTCAGCTGAAACCTGCATGACAAGCAGGGGTGGCTAACCAGGTTAAAAAAATAAAAACTTTAAGACACAGGCAGAAGTACACTGGTGGCAAATCAGGTTGGAATACAAGCTATCACAGGCTGAACTGTATTCTTCTAAAAGAAATTTAAGTCCACAGTGCCTGGGAATGGGACCTTAGTTAGAAACAGGGATGTTGCAGATGATCTAGTTAGTATGAGGTCATTGGTGTGGACCATAATCTGTTAATGACATGACTTAATGAAATTCTCACAAAGGAGGCAGGGGTTGATCCAGGGGCGATAGTTTACACCTGAAAGCCTAGCCCTTGAGCAACTGAGGCAGGAGAACTGTTGAGGCCATCCTGAAGGGAGATTCAAGCAAGCCTGGGCTACAGCCTGAGCCCCTACCCTCCCCCCCAAAAAAAGTAAAAAAGAATTAGGAGAAAGGGGATAATTTGGATAGAAACATGTGAATGGGAAGAACAGCACATGAAGATGAAAAAAGAACTAGTTACAAGCTAGAATACTAGAAAACCATGGGAAGCGAGGGAGCGGCATGGTGCACAGTCCTCCCAAGAGATTTCAGAAAGAAGCAGCCCTGCTGGTACCTGGATGACAAACTTGAGCCTCTGCTGGAAAATCATCAGCATTGATTAAGCCACTCAGACTGTGCTGATTGTTAGAGCTGTATGGGCAAACTAACTGTCATAGCTTGAATATGAAAAGGTGGTTACAGGCTCAGGATTTGAGTGTTTACTTTCCAGCTTATGAGAGCTCTTGTGGGGGACTTTAGAACCTTTAAGAGGTGTGGCCTAGTGGGCAGAAGTAGATCCCAAGGATTGAGCCTTTAAAGGTGAGCAGCCATCCCCTAGTGGCAGCCACTTTCTGCTTCATGGTCCACTGCCATATGAGCAAGGGTTGCCATATACTTCCTCTGCTATGAACAGAGCCATGTGCGATGCCTTCCTCATTGATGGCTGTCAACTCTTGGAAACCATGAGCTAAAATAAATCTTAAAATGCACCTTAAAATAAAGGTTTCTGTCAAGACTTTTGTCACAGGCTAACACAATGGATATATGTGCAATGAGTATTCACAACACACCAAAAGCCACTTCCAATCAATTTTAGCAGCAGAATCTTTGCCCTAAATAAAACCATATCTGAAGCACCAGTATGATAACAAAGGAAAAGGACAAAGAGGGGTGACTCAAAGAAAAATACAGTACTGCTTTCTAAACCCATAAAGTACCTTCTCTGATCTCATGAGTTCTTTGTGCCCTTATTTGAAAAGAACTTAAAAGGAAATTGCAGGAGAGAAGAAAGAAAACCTCAAACCAGGCTGGAGCCAGAAGAGCTGGCTGAGAGAAAGCAACAGTGATGGTGGTCTGCTCCAACTGCCTTAACAAACAACATGGCTTGGGGGCTTAGGTAGCAGAACTGTCTATGGAGGCTGAAAATAAAAGATGCAAGTGTTGGTAGCCTTGGCCTCTTCTATGTTCCCTCTCCTTGGATTATGGATGGCTGCCTGCTTGTTATGGCACACGCTCCTGCTGTCCCTCTTTGTGTCCTGTTCTCTTCTTATAAGGACACTGTTCACATCAGATCTTGAAACTCCCTGTTATCTCTAAATGCAATCACCATGAGATGTTAGAGGCCAAGACTTCCGTATGAATTTAGAAGGGTACAACCCAGCCCATAACATACATCTCTTTAAGGAAAAGGTCACAGAAGTCACAGTGCAGTCCAGAACCAGTTAGCCCCAAAGGCCATTCTGTTGGAATCACACTTCCTGCTTCTCTCATTCACAGGAAACCCTGAGTTTAGCAGCAATAAAAAGCTTTTTTATGTTTTCTTTGTAAAGAGTTTATCTTAGGGTTTGAAGCCAGCTCTTGAGGAAGTTGTGTCAGCAGGTCTCAAATAAAATCCCTCGGAGGGCTAACAAGGAGAGAAAAGAATCCACTCCTCCTGTTCGCTAGCTAGGGTACCGGAAAAGAAGACATCCCCAAGAAAGTGGCCCTACTGCACGAGCACTAACACAAGAGGTACTCTGAGACCTGCTTCCTCTTTGTATCTCAGTGGAGCTCTCCCCGGGCTAGCTCAAAAAACTCCTCACCAAGAATACATTAAGTCCTGCCACTGTCAAGCACAGAGCTCCAATTTCTCAGAGAACACGGACCTTCACAGTGCTAATGGACGTTCTGGTGGCTGCTTGTACGTGCCGAAACTCAAGAAACCTCAAATTTCTCCCAGCCAAAACCACTTCAAATAATCAATGAAATACAGCCCTTCCTTGAGCCCTTCCCTGGGCAGGAAAGCAACCCACTGAATTAAGAGAACAGACATTGTGGCAAGTATTATTCTGGGGAACAAAGGACAACTTCCTTTAGCAATCATAGCAATCTCTGAAATAAGAATTCTGGATTGAAGAGCCAATCAAAGCACTTGGGGACCAAGCCCTAAGTTCCACAGCGGTGAAGACTAGAAGCCAAGTGCCGGTTAAAACTTGCGATGACTTAGCTAGGGCTTGGTAAATAAAGGCAACCTGAGGCCGATCACCCTAAACTCACATGGTAGAAGGAAAAAAGTGACTCCTTGAAGTTGACTTCTGACCCCCACATGTGCCATAACAACTGTATGCATGTACCTGTGTGAACACACACCCACACATACACACACAAATTAATAAAAATATAATTTTAAAAGACTTGATTGCGGGTACAAATCTGGCTTTTCAAAAAGTGATAAAAGACCTTTAAGTGTGATAACTATAAGAATTGCTTTTTGTGAAAGGTCAATGTGAAGCATGTCAACATGGAGTGGGAAAAGCTGGAGAAGGGAGAAAACTATCAAGCGGGGAAATGGAGAACTTTCCAGAAAAGATTTTTTTGGAAAAGGCATTTCCAGAGCAAACTTGGTAACAATACAATCATACCATGTAACAAGCAACAAACAATACATTTACATTTGGTAGCCACTGAAAAAGCAATGTGACCTCTTTAGTTACGAGTCCATTTCTAATTACTTCAATTCCAATTGAGATGTGTTACCCAATACTACGTACGAGAAAGGTGACTCTCTGGGAAGTGACCCCAAACCTTATACATGTGACTCTTCCTTAATGGCTTAATAGAGTAAAATCCAGTTTCAGATCAATCTCCGAAGGAAATCGGTAAGCACACATCCTTCTGGGCATGTGCAGAACTACAAACCAATCTCAACAAGGGTCACAAAGGAGATGTTCTCCCCTCCTAAGCAGTTACACAAAGGAATTTCTACCTTTGTGTTGTTAATTTATTAACCAAGAGCTATGCCAGCCAGAGAAAACGTCTCAAGGAAACAAGGGCAGGCTATACACTATTGGTGGAAGTAAAATTTAACAATACCAAACACAATTATCAGGGATACAGGCTCTTAATCTACCAGCTCCATCGGTAAGCACTTATCCCTTGGACAAATTCACATAAAAGAGAATGATTTGTTTCAGGAGGGAAAATTTAAAACGAGCCCAACTAGGGCACTGATTAAATAGAATAAGGTGCCATAGCAGGAAAACATATTAAGTGAAAAAGTCGGCTGGCTCATACTTTGCATATTGCTGCTCAGTTCATGAATTTTAAAGCATTTTTTAAAAAATACAGGAAAATTCTAGAGAATGAAAACCAAGAGGTAGACTAGTAGGAAACTTTGAGCTCTTTTATGCTTTTGGATGTTCGTGCCATGGATTTATAACTTTGTAATTTCAAACAATCTTAAGAAAAGTTTATGTGCAATGAGGATGTAGACTTAAATTTCTTTCAGTGATGTGCATTATTTGTATGTGAGTGGTTTGTCTGCATGTACGTCTGTGCACCACATGTATGTCTGTGCACCACATGTGTGCCCAGTGCCCTCAGAAGCCAGGAGACCAGACACCTTGAAGCTGGAGTTACAGGCAGTTCGGAGCCACCTGATGTGGGTGTTAGGAATTGAGCTTGGGTCCTCTGAAAGAACAGCAAATGCCCTTAACCATTGAACCATTTCTCCAGTCCTCAGTAGTAGTATGAATTCTTTTCATTATTTCATTCTCTTTTTTTTTCTTTTTTTTTTTTTTTTTTTTTTTTGTGAGATTCTAAGTGTGTATTCTTAAAGGAACACTGGGAAATCCAATGTTAGAAGTGAATGGCACAGCTGTACGGAGGGATGGAATCACAGCGCGCAGCAGATCCACTTAAGAGGTTTATTAGGGGATACAGAGACCATCTCTGGTGACACACGAGGGAGAGAGAGAGAGAGAGACAGAGAAATGGGGGAGAGTTGCTTTTGCAAACTATCTAGCATGTATGCAGGAGGGACATACCATGTGCAGAAGGTATACACATGGCTTAGGGGGCTTGAGTCCTGCCAGCGGGGTGGTGACATGTTTCCACCAACCTGCTTCTGTAGTGGCTTTGGTGCTGCCTGTTTTCCCACCGTCATCAGGACCTTTAGGGGTAACTGTATCACTGCCTAATTACTAACATTTGCACCTCAGGAAGTAACGCAGTACTGTAAAGACGGTTTCATGAACAAGGCAAGACACCTCAATGGGTTCGTATTAGTCATCATTTAATTAGAAAAGCAAAGAATTTCCACACCCCATTCTGCAAGTCTAGTGCATAATCAAATTGTTACCGATGGTGGATATATAGCATAATCAAAATACAATCCAGAACATGGCGGATGGGATACCTTTCTAAATGGATCCTAAAATGTACAGTATCACTCTGTAAGAAAAAAGAAGAAGCTACAAAGGACTTAAGTACATACATGAATGCTCACAATTTTGCTTGAACTGGAAAAAACAAAACTGGAAACAAATGTTCACAACAGGAGACTGGGTAAATTAACTGTACTGGATACATGATAAAACACTATACAGACTGCTCCAATGTTACCGAGAGTTTTGGGTAACTATTCGGGCAGTAAACTGTCTTTTTTTTTTTTTTTTCCACTTTGGAAGCTGCTAACCTGCACTTCCAGTTCACTCAGGTATTTAAGTTTTATTCCTTCTCAGGTCTCTGATGGGGTTGAAGACCAGATAGTTTAGTCTTGCAATTGAGCTTAGTTGGTTAGGGGTTAAGATTTTTTAGATCAAGATAGATGCTTTAAGATAATAGACATGAGCTATGGTAGATATTGACTTTCATTCAGAAATTTAGACCCAACAAAATAGGAAATATATTGACTTCAAGTTTGCCAAATACAAAATGCCAAATCACTATGAATGCAACATTTATATAATTCCTGATTGTCTCGTGGTTCTTACTGCTCTATGTAGTTTATTTTATTCATGTGTAATAATATAATATAAATGTATATATGTTAAAAAAGAAACATAATAAAAAATTTAAAAATATATACAATCATTATAAACTCTTATTCTATGTTACTGATACAGAAAGATTATTTGTGGACTACTCAATCTTAAAAATCTTAAAAAGTTGATTTTCCTAGCATTTTATACAAGAGAGTATTTGAAATCTTATATTAATTAGTATATATTTAGACATGAATATTAAAGACATAAATCATAAATTGCAATTATTTCTAGACAGCAGAATTACATACTTTTAAAAGTTTATTTATTTTTATATGTATTGGTGTTTTGCCTGCATGTGTGTGAGAATGCCAGATCCTCTGGAACTGGGCTTACAAACAGTTGTGAGCTGCCATGTGGGTGCTGGAATTGAACCTGGGTCCTCTGAAAGAGCAACCTGTCCTCTTAATTACTGAGCCATCTCTTCAGCCCCAGAATTATAGATTTTATATGCATTATCTTTTAGTTGATCTCTAATATTTTTAGTTGTGTGCTTTTTAACTTTAGGAAAACATTGATTTTCTTCTTCTCTCACAGATATACTATTCTTCCATGAAAGGAAATTCAACATAAGGGGTGTGTGTGTGTGTGTGTGTGTGTGTGTGTGTGTGTGTGTGTGTGCATGTGCGCGTGCGCTTGCTTCTCCCTTTGCTGGTTTTTAATGTCTTTTCTGAAACTTTAGAAACTGGAGAGAGGAAAGGTAACAGGCCTTTTCAAGCATCTACAAGGCTGTCTCTCCTCTTTCAAATGTAGTCATGACGTTAGGTTAGTGGTTTCTTTTTCTTTCTTTTTTTAAAGATTTGTTTATTTATTTTATGTATATGAATGCTCTGCTTCACACACACCAGAAGAGGGAATCAGATTGCATTATAGATGGTTGTGAGCCACCATGTGGTTGTTGGGAATTGAACTCAGGACTTCTGGAAAAATAGCCAGTGCTCCTAACATCTGAGCCATCTCTCCAGCCCCCAGGTTAGTGGGTTTTAATCTAGGGCAACTGTGCACCACTGAGAACATTTGGAAATTTCTACAGAGACTTTCTGTGGTAATAACTTGTACTGCTGGCATTTAGCAGGTAGAGACCAATATGCTGCTAACCATCCTTCAAGAAAAACCTCTCTCTCTCTCTCTCTCTCTCTCTCTCTCTCTCTCTCTCTCTCTCTCTCTCTCTCTCTCAGTAAGCACACAGCATAGTCCCAGTAACTGCCATCAATGGCTATAGTGCTTTCTTCCTCACATTCATTAAGCAAGTCCTTCGCCCAGGTACCATGCTGTATGTAGAGAAAATATAGGTAAATCAGATGCTGCCATTCCAAATGGTGGATGTCTTTACCTTGTTCCACGGAGTTTGGGTTTAATTCTCAAGGCTTTTCTTACATATATACACTGTCATGATGCGCAGAATTAAACACAAAGCCACAAGCCACCAGTTGAGGTTGAAAGCCAGGAAACCCATACCAAGTGTATAACAGTTAAAAGTCTGCTTGGCAAACATGAACTGAGAAGCAGAACTTATCTAATCAGCAAAGACAAAACAGTTTATTATCCCACAGCCCCTGGTGCAGGGAGGCTTTCAGCTTGGGTAGAACAGAGCTGTGCAGAAGGCACTAATTAATAATACATTATAACATAGTACTACTCCGTATTTAAAAGCATATTAGAGTGTCAGCTCCCCTTCATTTCGACACACTTTCCATTACAACAAAGTCTATGCTCTGAGTGACTATAAAACCAGCCTTACAGAGCCCCATACATAACAAAAGCCAAGTTTCTCTGACTTGCTTTTATACTGAGACGCATTTGTACTTTTCACCAAGAAACCATAAGTTTTCTTCAGCATACTCAAACAGTTTTCTTTAAACGTCAACACTCACCAAGAGAGTTAAATGTTCCTTATTTTACTCAGATGCTTATTACTAACTTATAGCGACTTGGGGCTCTTCATCTCAAACTCTCTTTCCCCTTTTCTCTTTCCCATACCTCTGTTCCAAGTAAAGTTAATCTCCATTACTAACTAGGACCACAAATTCTCATACGCAAGTGTTTCCATACTTAGCTGTGGGGCCTTCCCCTTCCCCGTTCCTCCTCATTCACATTTTACCAGACACATCCTTAGGCCACCCTCCCTTTGGTGCCACTTTCAGACAGCCACCAGGGAGGCCACATTCTGCTCCTTTAGCAGTTGTGATAGCTACAACTTGAGCCAAGTCCCATCACTAGAAACATAAACTCCAGACCCCCCACCAAAAGAGAAGCTAACAAATACGCTATGCGTGCATAATTCAGAATGAACCCACAGGCGGTTTCATCTTTGTTGTACTCTGGTCCTCTGTCTTGACTCAAAGAAGCTGGAATCGGTATCATGTGTTTTGATGTGATGCTGGCTCCACAGACATGCTCGGTGTGTGAAAATTCAACAAGACATACGCCTGGGTGTGTTTTAAATATGCATGCTATATTGTTGTAAAATCATTTTAAAGTAGCTTAGATGGTGCAGGCCTCTAGATAAAGCAAACATAGCTTACACCATCACAGCAGTGTTTTTCAAACTCAGTTACCACCGAGCAGAAGGCCACAAAATTAGCTTAGGAGACCCAGGCCAGGATCATTCTAATGGGGGATATGAGAGGGCATCCCACACACTAAAGGTAGCTATTGTTCCCAAAAGCTAATTTTTTACATGTATGCACATATGCAGACATGTGCAGTGTATCATCACCAGACTTTTATTTAAATGGCAGGACAAGATTAAAAAAAAAAAAAGAAGAAAGAAAAGAAAAAAAGAAACATCCTAAGAAAAGCCAGGCACAATGGTACCTACATGTAATCCCAACACAGGTAAAGTGGAGATAAGCAGATCCCTGGGGGCTCCCTGACCTGTCAGTCGACTTAACTTACTCAGCAAGGTCCAGGCCAGTGAGGGTGTCTCACAAACAAGGTGGATGGTGCCTCAGGAATGACACCCAAAGTTCTCCTTTGACTTGAACATATGTGAACAAGTGCACGCACACACATGCACAGAGAGAGAGAGAGAGAGAGAGAGAGAGAGAGAGAGAGAGAGAGAGAGAGAGAGAGAGAACCAGACAGACAGACATTAAATCATGGGGCTAGAGAGATAGCTTAGTAGTTAACAGTACTGACTGCTCTGCCATAGGACCCAGGCCATGTGGCGACTCAGCCATGGCACTGCCTTTCTTTCTGTATATTTCCTTCAAGTTTCTCCCCTGCTAGTAAAGAGCCTGGTTTGGGGTACCATATACATGGAAGCAAGGCTGGAGTCAGTGTTCAGGCAGCACTCTGTGGCAGCCTGTTCAGCAGCTCAGTGAGAGCCTCACGCCAATTCTAGGGAGGAGATAAAGTTAAACCCACTGTAGAGTTACCAAAATGGAGGCTCCGTGAAATCATCACTTACATGGTGGCTCACATGGTAACTCCAGTTCCAGGGCATCAGAAACCATCTTCTGGCTTCCTTCAGGAGCCAGGCGCACAAGTGGTGCACAAAATACGTGCAGCCAAAACACCCATACCCATAAATTAAATCTTTTTTTAAAAAAAGCAATATTAAGTATGCCAACAAATAGACTTAAAAGTCAGACTGAGCTGATTCTAATCCTGGATTTCTACAAATGTGCATGGGAATAAGTTCTCAGATTTCATGACACCTCCATTTTGGTAACTCACATGGGTTTAATATTATCTCCTCCCTAGAACTGGCATGAGCTGGTGAACAGGCTGCCACAGAGTGCTGCCTGGACACTGACTCCAGCCTTGCTTCCATTAATATGTTACCCCAACCTAGGCTCTTTACTAGCAGGGGAGAAACGGGAAGGAAGTATACAGAGAGAAAGGCTGAGCCACCATATGACCACCTGAAGTTGCGAGGAGAACAAACCACTAACATTTGTGAGCACACAATGAGGCAGGGAAAAAGCCACGGCCTCCGCACACTTGGTGATAAATCATTCGGCTTTGGATTCTGACCAGAGGGAAAAACACTTTCCAAGATAATAGGGTTTTTCCCATTATTCTTGGCAAGAGATGGAGAAAGGCAGAAGGGAGGTGGGGGGGGGGGTAAAAGGCCTTAGTAAAGAAATGAAGAATTTGTTTTAAGCAAATCACTTTGAAGACAGGTGGTTTTCATTTTGAGAAAAAAAAAATGATGCTTAAAACAGAGGGTGAGTCCACATACCCGCCAAGGGCTCATAGAGAAGGAACCAGAGTCTTGAGTCTGGGATGTTCCCCCAAGTGCTCAAACTGTGATGAATGCAGATTGGAGGTCAGTGGGGGAGGGTCTGGTACAGGAAGGGCAAAACTGTCTTGATCAGCTTGCAATAATCACAAACTAATTAAGCTCCTTTACTAAATCATCCTATGTAACAATACTTGCTGAGAGTTTCCTATGCAACTGGAACTGAGGTGGGGGGTTGGGGGAGGGATAGCCTTTAGGGATAAAACAATCAGAGCTCCTGAGTTAGCAGAGCCAGCCGAAATTCTAGTCAGGGAGAGAGCAAGTGCTGAGTGAGTCAGAGAGTCAACAAAACCTCTATAAGCTGCGCTCCATGGACTCTCCAAGAAAAAAATTATGATGGTGAGAAAGGAAGGAAGGAAGGAAGGAAGGAAGGAAGAAAGAAAGAAAGAAAGAAAGAAAGAAAGAAAAGAAGGGGGAGGGAGGGAGGGAGGGAGAGAGAGAGAGAGAGAGGGAGAGAATGCAAGCAGAGGAAGTCCCTTCAGAGAAGATAAGCCCAGCAGGGCTGCTGCTTAGGGTGACACCCAAAAGAAAAGCCAGCTAGACACCAAGAAAAGGGCATTCTTGACCTGGAGAACCACAAGTACCTGAGTCCAGAGGCAGGAAGGGACATAGTGGGGGCTAGCCACTAGAAAATCACTTTGATGGGAGGTAATCTCCAAACAGGAAGATGACGCTTGATAAAGCTGAGAAGGTAAGCAAAACCCAGTCACAGAAAACTGACTTGGATTTCAATAATGGAGTTCTGATGAACATTCAGATAAAAGATACTCTTAATTCTTTACATGGCAACCAAGGGCCCAGGTGGTGGTTCCAGAAATCAAAATAGCTCACTGACACACAATAATCGAGGAGTCTTGATAAAGGCAACAGACTCCCGCTTAAATATAAGAGTAAATACAAGAGATTTAAAAACAGAAAGGGCAGGGAGAACTTGTGACTGGCAAAGCAACATAGTATTAGCAACACACTCACATTTTAGCAAATAGAAAACATCTACTGAGGTTAATTAAGCAGGCTGTACAAAGCATCCCCTCCCTCAGTTGAAACGCATTGTGGGAACTAATCCACGTGCCTGGGCAGCTGTCTAAAGTCATGAAGGAGCCAACGAAACAACCAAAGGAAAGGCACCATGACAGTGTACTTCTGAATCAGATATTAGGCAAGCTAATAAGCAGTGTTCATCAAGTTTTATGCCTTCTTCCTTTTTTTTTTTTTTTTTTTTTGTCCTCTCACTGGGTGAACGGAGGCACTCAAGAGTCTCAAAAGTCAAAGCCGATTCAGAAAGACTTTGGCATTATCACTTTCCTTCCATGGACTCTTAACTCAGGTCCCAGGCCTTCTGATCCACTGGTACTGTCTCCCCAGGACCTTGGTGGAGATATTGTTGGGGCGGAGGGTCGCCTGACCATGACCAAAAGAGCAACCATGATGGGCTTTAAGCAAGGCAAAGTGGCCAGCTTCAAGGTCAAACCTATGACACCGACCAAGAGAATGTGAAGGCCTTCAAGGCTACTGTGAATGAGCCAAACAGCAGCCCTGATGACATCTCACAGGACCCAGAATGCCGCTCGCACTTACCAGAGACCACCATCAAGTCAGGCAAGCAAGGACCAGGTGTCTTCACATTACTTCAAGCAATACCTTGTCCCATGAAGAATTATGAGTACAGATTTTCAGATGAAAAACAGTAAGACTTGGAAGATTTATTTTCTTAGTGGCCCAAGGCTACTAGGCTACCCCAATAGGGATTTGAATATGGCCTAATACCTGATTATTGTCTAGAAACAGACAATCCTCCTGACAGACCCCAAACAGACTTTCTATCTTGCTTCCCATCTCATTGTCTCCCCAAGCCTCTTTAGCTTCGACACCACAGGGAACATCCCAGACTCCCAAATTTATTAGCTGCCTCAGAAATGTTACCTGGCCGAACCTTGCCTCCAACCTCTTACTGCTGAAAGGGACACCTGCTAGGGTTTCCTGGATGGGGCCCATCTATGCACAGTATCCCTCAGGGGGAAACACCTCAGCTATAGATCACAACCAGAGAAGGCAAGACAGAGCAAAGTATAAGATAAGTCAGTTTCAACCTTTTGTAAATACTGCTTTAAATAGGACTTGGTCAAAGTAAGTCATGTCTGTCTCTGGGGTGACTTGGGAAGAAATTAAAAAAAAAAACCTTCTTTCATCACAAACAAGAGATGGGTCTAAGTGGAAGGAACAACTAACTGTGGACCAGTCTCCCCCCACCCCCCCACCCCCCCTTGTCTCCCTCTGGGCTTACAAAGTTGTCAGGCAACCAACTACAAAAGATGCTGACATAACAATCAAAGCTGACATATGGCCTACTTACACTCTCAGGCAAGTCTGCAGGGCTCAGGGCTTGGGCTGCTGAAAGCTCCATTCTGTGGAGTAGAAAATGGTGACTTCTGGCGGACTGTCTGCACTCCGGGCAGGAGTGAGTTCCGTGCACTCTGAGAACTGCAAGCCTCTCTGATTCACTTGGCAGCAGAATTATTCTAAGCATCCTGTCCCATACTCAACCCGCCTGCCCCTCCCACTACACACTCAGGCTGGTGGTTTTTTTTTTTTTTTTTAATTCTCTGCACTTATTTCTGTCACAAATCAAGTGAAATGCATTTTTCAAAATTAACCTAATCTCTGGCACTGGGGAGAGTGGAACCTTTACCACCAAAGAGGAGGAAGAGCCACCTAATTTGGAAGAAATTATAATTAACATCAGAAAGAAGAGAGCTGGGGAACTGCAGTCTGCAGTAACAGCAAAATGGAGATTATTTGAGACAGCTGAGACACTCCACCCAGGCCTCCAGAAGGAGACATGCATGGAAACAAAGGGCATATGGTGTTTGCTTTCTTCAACATCCGTTCTCACCATTAAGAGCTGCAGCAGTGAGTCTCAGTACCTGTGGCCAGACCTCGCCCTGAAACCAACTCTGAACTACAGCTCATAATCAAATAACCTACTTTGCTGTGTAAAGGGCTCCCTTGGTTTGTTTTGTTTTTTTTTTTAAGTACACATAAAGCAGAATTTAATAAAGTTCTAATAACTGGCAGAGTGTCTACTTGGCTTAGGGAAGTGTGAATTATACTTGAAAGAAAGTCAATTTTTGGTAACTTCAAGTTCTTATTGTAACTGTAATACTGACATATTCAGAGTGGTTATTGTTTTTCCGAAAGTGGAGATTCCACTAACTAGGTACAAGTGATTTTCCTGCTATTTGCTCCAACTTATGTATTGCTTAACTAGTTCTACCCTGCAGCACATAGGCTACCCTAATGGGACTGAAATTATTTTCCTACCTGTGCTAACATTAACACCCTCCTTGATATTACCCGAGAGAGTGAAGTGTCCTAAGATAAACTTCCACGTGCTACATCACCTGATACTCCTGAATGTGTACTAAATCTGCAATGATTTCCAGACATATAAAGCTGGACTGGTGTTAAAAAAAAAAACAAAAAACAAAAAACAAACAACAACAACAACAAAACCGCTCACATTCTTATTCTCTGACCGATTGAGATCATTGATCATAGTTACAGTCACCTAGGATGACCTGGGATTGAGTCTACCTGTCCATAGATGACCAGTTTAAGCTTGATTCCTACCTTGCCTATGCTTAACATAGAAAAAGCTCCAGTAAAAAGGAAGTGAGGGCCCAAGAATCCAGCAGGGCTGCTCAATAACCCTCAGTGAAGGCTGCTGGTGGCCTATCCCAGGAGTCAAATCCCCTGCCCACATAGCGCTAGCCAGTCAGTAGTCACAGGTGCCCATCATCCCCTGAGGAGCCCATTTCCAGCTCTGGAAGGGCAGCCTAATCAATCCTAAACTATGACTAAATCAGGCTCAAAGTTGAGAAAAAAAGAACTAAGTTCATCTAATTAGCCTACAGAAAAAAATAAAACAAAAAACAAAAAAACAAACCTCCCTCTCCACATAGGCTATGAACAAAAAAACAAAGGGCCCAAATACCAATGTCTGCCATCTTGTGACCATTTCATGACCCAGGGAACACAGCTACTATGAAAACAATGTCATAGCAGAATGATAGCGTCTCCTTTTTTATTACTGATGAGAGACGGAGGGAAGGAGGGAGGGAAAGGGAGAGGGGAGGCATGTGCCATGGCACATATGTAGAGGTCAGAGGACAACTTCTTGGAACCAGCTAACTCCTTCCTCCATGGATTCCAAGATTCAAACTCAGGTAATCAAGCTTGCAAGGCAAGCACTTTACCTGCTGAGCCATCGCCATGAACCCCAAACAGGGGTTCCTGATGTCACACCAGGCAGTAGATCACATTGCCCCAAGGTCCGCCCTCCTCTAGCCTCCCAGTTATGTACAAGAACAGGTTTGTGTTTAAGACAGTCCCAGACAGGTTCTGTTGTGTGAGAGCATGCTGATAGGCATGGACAGAGAAGTAACTGAGAAACCAAAAAGAAAAGTTTGGTTGGTTGGTTGGTTTTCAGAGCTGAGGACCGAACCCGGGGCCTTGTGCTTGCTAGGCAAGTGCTCTCTACCAGTGAGCTAAATCCCCAACCCCCAAAATAAAAGTTTGTAAGTTGCCCAAGAGGTTCCTTATAGTAACAATCACACTCACTGAAACCGTTCCCCTTCATGTTACAAAAGAGAAATTACTAAGAAGAATCGATTGCCTAGAGTTAGGAATGGAAAATGGAAAGAACTATAAATGGGCCCAAGTTGTCCTTTATGGGGCTGAAAATGCTTGAGAATTAGATTGGGGCCGGGTGTGGTGGCGCACACCCTTAATCCCAGCACTAAGGGAGGCAGAGGCAGGATCTCAGTGAGTTCGAGGCCAGCCTGGTCTACAAGCGAGTCCAGGACAGCCAAGCCTACATAGAGAAACCCTGTCTCGGAAAAAAAAATAGGTTGTGATGATCATTAGACAGCTCCAAATATACTAAAACCCAATGAATGAGACACTTCAAACAAGCGCACTTATGGAGTGTAAATTAGATCCCACAAAGTTGTTCGAAAAGCAGATACTCAAGCAGGAGAAGTGACAAGTTGCAGGAACTTTTTCTCCAGGCCTATATGACAGTGACCTGCATCCCACTTAAAATCCTTTCTCCAACCCTTCCCCCATTCCCCCTAGACTGTAAATTCCTTACAAGGTCATCTCCTGACCTCACTCTTCCCACTCCCTATCGACTCTAGTTAGTTTTGTATTGCTGTGATAAACGCTCTGACCAAAAGACACTTAGGTGGGAAAGAGCTTATTTCATCTTCCAGAAGTAGAAGTCAATGCAGGAGCTCAGGCAGGCACTGAATAAAGCAAAGCTCAAGGAGAAATGTTCCTACTGGCTTCCTTTCCATGGCTTCCTCAGCCTGTCTTTTTCATATAACCCAGCGCTACCTGCTCAGGGATGACACCACCCACTGGGAGTTGGGCCATCCACATCAATCATTTATCAGGAAAACGTTGGGCTGGAGAAAAAGTTCAGTGGCTTAGGGCACTGGCTGCTTTTCTAGAGGCTCAGAGTTTGAGTCTCAGCACCTACAACCACTATAACTCCAGTTCCATAGGATTCAACACCCTCTCTGGCCTTTTTGGTGGGCACCAGACACGCATGTGATGCATAGACATACATGCAATGGAAAAATTACATGTGAAATAAAAAATGATTTTTAACAACTGAGATGTAATATGAATAAATTAATAAAATATATTTTAAAAATAAATGAAATATAATATAAAGTCTAAAAATAATATAAATAAATAAATAAATAAAAGAAATTGCCCTCACAGACTCTCCTACAGGCCAATCTGATGGGGACATTTTCTTAATTAAAGTTCCATCTTCCCAGATGACCCAAACTTGTGGCAAGTTTACCAAAAAACTAAGCTGCACGACCTCTTACCAACAAGATCAAATTCCTGCCCCTCATGAAATTGTAGTCTTCCTTCTCCAGTCCTCTGCTTATAGTAAATCCCCCTCCTTAGAGGTTCATCGGGTGTCATTCCTTCATGCCTGCTCCAGACCCTTAGGTCTCCTCCTTAGGGGCTCCCTTAGCATACTAGGCCCACTTCCCAATAGGTGGGAATGAGCAGGATTCCAGCTGGCCCTCGTCCAGGTGTGCCATGGGAACCTATAACAGCACTGCAACACAGCACGCAGACAATGGAGGCCCCTGTACTGTACTACTCTTTATCTCTCCAGAAGGACTCCTGTTTGT
This sequence comes from Acomys minous, assembly GCF_964271855.1. NCBI lineage: Eukaryota > Metazoa > Chordata > Mammalia > Rodentia > Muridae > Acomys > Acomys minous. The sequence continues at coordinate 125,245,555 of NC_140488.1, read as the reverse complement.
CTCATAGGTCACTTGTGTCGTTGAAATCAGAGAAGTTGTGAGAGCCAGAGGCAAGTCTCAGGCATCATTGCTGACTGGCTGACCTATAGTGACCATAGGCTCAACATGGGCATAGCCTGATCACATAGAGCCCAGAGTGTTTAAATTGGAGCCTAACAGGAAACCTCTCATTTTTAGAAGTACTTCGGTGGGCAGACCTTCCTTAGGACAACACACACACACACACACACACACACACACACACACACACACACGCGCGCGCGCGCGCGCGGAGGGAGAGAGAGAAAGAGAGGGAGGGAGGTTGAGCCAACAAGTTGTATTATATAACCATCTGCAAAGGCCTGGGGTTTTAATGGCATGCGTCTAACAATGGCTAACACATGGCTTTGAAGATAGGAGAAACACAATAATTCCTGGAAGGCACAAAAAGTGGGAAAAGGAGTCTCCATGTCTTCATGCTTGACCTCAAGAAAAGATTCACAGGGAAGTTTAGGGAATGAGGAAGAGACTTGTTACAGAGCCTTTGTCACCAAAAATGTGAAAGGTCAGACTATGGAAGGGGTAACCCACAAGACCCCTACTGTGGAATCCAGGGTTCAGTATAACAAAGATAGCCCCAAGGCTTCCTTTGCAGCTGCCCCTGGCTCGCCACACATCACTACAATGAAACCCCCAGCCCCAGACATGCCAAAATGATGTGTTCACTATTTGTGGTGATAATTTTAGCTCCTCCCTCATAATCATGCTTTCTTTCCATATTTGGGCCCTGGCTTCCCTGGATGAACTCTGCAAGACTTCACAGACATTAGCTAATGCTAGGCAGGTCTGCAAGCTAACCATTAAGTGCTGGGTTGTTTTTTAGTTGTTTTTTTTTTCTCCATGCTATTTGCTTTAAGCCAGTCTGGACAATCATAAGGAACTCCTCAAGTCCTTTCTGAGGGGGTGGCTTGTAAGATTTCGAATGTTCTGGTCAAAGAGGAAACTCTTAGGATGCCAAAAGGCTCATCATTAAACATCTTGATCTGATTCCTACAGTGAAGTTTTCCAAGCTGTCATGATGCTCCTCCTGGCCACCACCCCCAATAAACACAGTTGACATCTTTATTGCCAAATTGCTTAGTGGCTTCCTCTCCTCCCTGCCCCTCCTCCAAACATAAATACCTGATGGTCTCGTTCCCAGAATCTCTAACTCAATAGGGCTGGCACAGCCCTAGAAAACACTTTTTTAAACTCTCTCAGGTGATTCCTGCGATTCCCAAGACTGGGTTAGAAGGTCAGAATTCCTTTCCCAAGTCCAGGCCCCCACCAAAATCTGCATTTCACAAGATGCCAGGAAGGTACACTTTAGAGTTGGGAAAATTAGGTTATACCCTCATCTGGCCTTTAGAATATTATGGGGTTTTGTTGCTTTCCCCTTCATAAGTGGTAGAACATCAAAAGGCACACCATGGTGCCCCTGAGAACTTTCAAAAATAATATATTGTGTATGGATGTTTTGCCTGCATGTATGTCTGTAAAGCACCTGTATGCAGCACCTGTGAGGCCCAAAGAGGATGTCGGAGGCCCTAGAACCGGAGTTTCAGACTGATGTGAAGGGTGCTAGGACTCAAACCTAGGTCCTCTGGAAGAGCAGCCAGTGTTCTTAACCACTGAGCCACCCATCTCTCCAGCTCCTCCCCCCTCGAACTCCTTTGTGTGTAATGCTGGAGGTGGAACTCAATGCGAGGCAAGTACCCTACCGTTGAGCTACATACCCCAGCCCCCCTGGGATCTTGTCACCAAATGGCAGGGCTCAATCCTGCTCTATCCCTTCCCACCCTCCCAGAAAATATAACTGGTCAGGTTACAGTGACAGCCTGCTTTTTAAATTAAAGCGATACATTTTTCCATCTGTGCTGGCAGCATCAGCACTTGCATTACTCTGCACGTCTAAAGCTATTAGCCACATTCAAGTCCTAGACAGTGAAAGAAGACGGACCTGGAAACCTTTTCTGTATTAAGGAGCTTCATGTGGAAGCAAGCATGCCAGGATAAATACTGCTTGGGATTAATGAGAACTACTAATTGCATCCATTTATAAAAAAGAAAAATCAATATGCTTGAAGAAACTTTTTAAAAATTCATAGGGATTATTTCTTTTCTTCGTGTAACATAAGGCATTCACAGGAAGTTGTGGTTTCGGTCAAGATGTGGTGTGCTTAAAAAAAAATTCACAGGCCCCCTATTACAGAGCTCAGGCCAGATTCCCAGGAGCTTATCAGAACCGGGCAGCTTTGGGCACCCCTGATGCTATTACTTTGGGGTTTGTCTTTTCAACTAACACAGTCCAGGCTACCCAGACCATGCTTTACCATGGTAGAATTGGGGGTAAGAGGAAAAACTGGAGTTGAACTAGCCACAGGCTCAAATCCACATCTAACACTTAGAACCTGTGCTCCCCTGGGCAACTTGCTTCACTTCTCTGGTTCATGGAAAGCACTAAATAAAGATTTCCTGGTTTTCCTCTTCTATCATGAAAGCTCACGAACCATCCAGATATCTCAACTATGCACCCAGGGGTGTTCAATTATTACTGTGGACTAGAGAACATGCCACGAAAATTTCATTTTCTTCAGTGAATAATCTGTGATTACCAAACATCAACAGCTTTGGGTATATAAATGAATAAATAAAGATGCTTATGAGATTCAGATGCTTATGAGATTCTTTATTTTCTTCCGTCAATCTTTCTTTCTTTGTGGGAACAGGGATGAAATCCAATGCTTCACACATGCTAAGTACGTGCTCACTGAGCTATATCAGCAGGCAATAATCACCCCCTTCATCCAATACAACTAGCTCCTTCTCTGATTGTATCCTTAATGTGATTGGTTGTTTATTTGTCTGTCTGTTTTGGGTTTTGTTTGGCTTTTTTGTTTGAGACCTGGTTTCTCTGTGTAGACATGGCTGTCCTAAAACATGCTCTGTAAGACCAGGCTGGCCTCAAACTCACAGATATCCACCTGCCTCTGCCTCCTGAGTACTGGGATTAAAGGTGTATGCCACCTCACCCAACATGTGGTTATTTATATATACCAATTTATTTTCAGATAATAACTGTTAACCATGAAAAAGAATGGCATGTATCTAAGTAGATAAAAACTGCCATCCAGTACCAGTTACTTAACAGATAATGCTCGTGCGCGCACAGACACACACACACACACACACACACACACACATGCACAAATACACACACCACAAGTACACACACACATGCATATGCACTTGAGCACACACGCACATGCATGCACACACACACACACACACACACACACACACACACACACACACACACACAAAGGTGTCAGGCAATGCTATCTTCACAGTACTAATCTATATAGTAACTCTAATGATAGGAAGACAGTAGAGGAGTTGTGATGTTGTCAACTATTTAAACTATCTACTTTCACCTATTCCCGGGTTTTTAGGACGAATGAACAAGTGTTACACTGTTAAATGTGTAGTTATTCAATCCATTTCCCCAGGCAGTTTCAGTAGTCGGTGCTTTGACAACAGCTTACTAATCACAAGAATTCGACTAGATTTCTATAGTGAGTTTTCAGGTCTTTTCTTCCTCCAAGGCCTCTACTTTTTAAAGACTATCCATCCTTCCAGCTGGATGTGTTGTTTGCACGTCAATAGTCTTAGCACTTGGGAAGAAGAGGAAAGAGAATCAGGGTTCAGGAGTTCAAGGCCAGCTCAGCTACATAACAGATTCAACAACATGAGACTCTTATCCCGAAAAGGGGTGGAAGCTGGGAAGATGGCTCAAAGGTTAAAAGCATATATTGCTATGGCAAAAGACCCGGGCTTAGGTCCTAGCACCCAAGTGAGGAGGTTCACAACCATTTGTAACTCTAGCTCTTTTCTGGCTTCCATGGGCACATGCACACAGATACACATACCCATACCCATGCACATATATACAGAAATAGTTACAACCAAAATAAAACCTTCTTGAAATGCCTATACTATATAGTTCTTACACTTAAATCTTGGGGCGGGGGGGGGGGGTTGGGCTGGCAGACTTCAAATACAGAAGTGGAACCAAGTGGGACCATAAGTGATTTTCAGTCTCCATTAAAGCCAGATAATCCCTCCGGCTTCAGTTCCCCCACCTGTAATGTGGGAATAACCAAGACATGGGATGGGATAGGTGGTCAGGCTCAACAGCCGAAGTGATGTGACTTCGTTACAATTATGAAAGGAGGCACTGCAATTTTAATGACTAACAAAATGTTTTCACCCACAACTGTAAGTTCACATTCTCAGATCCTGAAGTGGTTACAAGAAGGTATAGTAAGTCGTCCATTTAAAAAAAAAAAATAGGAGCAAAAAGAAGTTATTCCTACACGTACTAAAAGAGAGAGATTTAAGTAAGCAGAAGAGAAGCCCCCCACTTGTTCCTCCCTGGGTCAGCCAGGACAGTAACGCAAATGTGAGATTGCTCTTGCCAGCACTGTGCCCTGACACTTGTACCTTCAAAAGCATTCATGTCATACCAGAAAAATCCAAGCTTGTTCATGCCTTGGCACTTGCCGCTCTGTCCTCAGCTTGTTCTTGCCAATGACAGGTCTCTCTTCATCACTCACTCGTGTGATCTAGCATCGCATCCCCCGAGAGGTGAGTTCTTCCTCACTTGATGGCTGAAGGCAGCTGAACCAGGCCACACATTCTACCAGCCATGCTCTGCTTTTCCTGCTCATATTTATTTCTTCATTGCACGTTTCAATTATAATGATCTTTTCGTGTGTCTGTGGTTATGCTCTCTGCCCTCTGATTGCCTTTAAGCTCCGACCTCAGACTCTCTTAGGCCTATTCTAAAACTGGCATTCCAAACAGCACCTGACACCTGAAGAGTCCTTGGAGGACACAGTAGGTAATGCATGTGTGTATGGTTCAATAATTGCAACAGCTATACAGTATCTGCATCTGGTCTCAGTGACTGCTTTGATCCTTCCAAAAAAAAAAAAAAAATATATATATATATATATATATATATATATATATATATATATATATATATATATATATATATATTGCCATGCTTTGAAATTTGGGGTCAAAAGTTGGGCATTTTGTACCAGGTAGTAGATGTCAAAATCAACATCTCAACATCTCAACATCTCAAGTGTGGGGGTTTGTACTGATCTAAATAGAATTTGGGTGCTGCTGAGATTTGAGACATGGTTGGGGGAAAAAGAGGGCAGTGGTCAAGTATTCTAGATCTCAGAATCTAGCCTGTATGATGGGTCTATGTCGCTTCCACAGGTACCTTTGGTTTTCCTCCTGGGCTACAGCGCCCCAGCCCAGCCCCTATGGACCCAGCACACATCTATCTCTACTTAAGGTGCTTTATCCTGTAGAGTAAAATCTTTTTTTCTTTTTTCTTTCTTTATTTTTTTTTGGGGGGGTGGCATGGGGTAGTGGAAGACAGGGTAGGGGATGGGAGAATTCTCTTCAAGCAGTGGCATTTCACCACTGCCCTTGCTCTGTGTCCTTCCTTTACAGAAATTCACCTTTTTCCCCCTTCCTTAAGGGAGCAGGGTCTGAGTGGATTTCTCTGTGATTCCTGAGCCCAGCACCATAAACTTTCTGTGCCTTTCCTCAGTCCTATGACTCCGGGTGAGGCTCCTGCAGGAAGGTCTGCAAAGGGCTAGAACCCCTCTTCTAGCTGTTACCCCCCGGAGAGAGGCAGCCAGCCCACACTCTGCCCCCAGCAGTTTGTCACGTTGGCTAGCTTACATTTCCTACCTACTTCTAGGGCAACTAGTGGCTTCTGCCCCTGCAGAGCAAATGCTCAGGTCCTCTCCTGTGTCTCAGAAAGCACCTACTGGTCTCCAGATATTAAAATGTCTATTTGCTCTGTGAACTTGATTGCCTTGTTAAGTACCAGCCCAGTGTTTATTGGAAGTGGGGGCGGGGGGAGGCATGCTTGCAGCTCTCTACATATCTGAGCCAAAACTGTAAGTCTATTTATTTTTTAAAAGAACCAAAGTTGTGTCAACAATGTGGTAACAATTTGACAAAATTAGGTAGCAAAGAGCCAGATATGGGCTATACTGTCATACGCTTACATAGTTTAAGAGTTCAGAAACATTTTATATTATGAAATTATTGTGTGCATGGCCAATGTAGACTAAACTAAATCAAAGACCACATGAGCTATCAAAAATAACCTGCACATTTTAAAAATTATTATTTTTATTTAGTATACACAAGTGTGTATGTGTTGTGTGGTGCATATACAAAAATGGGTGTCATAGCACCAATGTGGAGGCCAGAGAGCAACTTTATGGAACAGGTCTCTGCTTCTACCATGTGAGTCCTAAGGACTGAACTCAGGTCAGAGGGCTGGGGACAGGACGAGCTTTCACCAGTCCCACAACCTACACTTTTAGCAACACTTCAGTCCTTATTTTGAAAGGCAAAAATTGTCTAATTATACCATTAAATTTTAGTGTAAAAGAAAGGAAAGAAGTTTGAAATCAATACATTAATGTGTCAAAGAGAATAAACTTATTTTAAAATGCAAATATTGAAAAATCAATAATATAAAAATATTACATGCTAATTCCCTTTTTGAACCAATATCTAAACATTACTTTGGATATTTATAAAAGTTGAAAGTTAAAAACAAACAAACATGCAAGTAGCAGATCCCAAGTGCAATGCATTTATACATAGCAGCATACTGTAAAACTTTGGATCACCTCTGTCCTCTTACCTAATTTCTCATTTACTGTACTCAGTAATAATATGGAAATGAACGTGGCACCAGCTTGGTAAGAGCTACCTCAAGGAAAGAATTTCCCTTTTACTTAAATAATTCACTAGCTTAGGCAATAACAAATAAATTATATGCTATTAAAAATTAGAGCATTTAATAAACTCTACACTGACAAGTTATTTTTAAGGAGCCCATATTAAATTCAATTAAGCCAGATGAATGTTTAACATGCTCATTCTGTGACCACAGGACACATTCTAGCCACTCTGGGAAGCAAAAGGATGGCAGGAATTGCCTACCAATCCCTGCCATCAGGACAAGCAAGGAAGCGGTTACAGGATTAAGAGAAATTCAGTGACAGTACAGCCCAGGACTAGCAAGCATGGCCCTACAGTAATTTCAAGGAAAATGACTTCTGGTTGTATTTGTAATTTAATATTCACTTGCATATTCCAATTAAAAGGGAAAAATGTAGTTTTAGGTAAACTGAATCCTTGTTTACCTTGCCGTATAATGAATGAAGGCAAGCTTAAATCTGTCTGTAAATGAGGTAATCTGTAATCATTGACCAATGATGAATCTGTGGCTTTAATTATCCTGTGTGGCCCTGGGAGATGCACTCCACGTGGACTTGCAATCATGGCTGCCATGTAGATAGCAAGATCACACACTTCATTGTGGCTTGTCAACTGTGATGTGTTGATACAAGGGCTGTTTACAAATCAGCTATATCTCTACATTGCAGTTGCACCCGGCCTGAAATTGATTTCCTATCCAGTTCAAGGGCTGGGGATTCTGTTCAGCTTTGAGTTGGCAGCACCCTAGACTTGATTGTCACTTTAAAATATCTGTTAATGGAACCCATTCAAATTCAAGTTTTAAAATAAAAGGATGAGTTAAATTCAATTAAAAAAAAAAGCAGAGGCTAAAAAAGGAGTGAGGTATATGGATTTTAACTACCACTGACAGCAGAGGCTCACACCATAATTGCCTGGATTATATGCACCAGAGAGATCTGCTGTACTGTGACATTTTGAACTAAATAACAGGGCAGTCTCTGGAAGAAATATGAATGCATGCAGAAAAGGATTCTCAACATCTGAAACCTCATGAAGCTCATGTCCTCCACATTCAAATTTCTCAGAGTTCAGAGTACCTGCCTCAAAAGCCTAATGTAATCACCCACTTAACGCCGAGGAGTGGGGCTTCATGTGCTAACCAGATTTCTTACTGGCAAGCTGGCAATTACTGTAATTTCAAGATCAGGACGCAGGACTTGGAGATGTAGCCCAGTTGTTTAGTATTTACCGACGGTGGGCCAGGCTCAGAGTCCCATGCCTAGCACTGCCCCCCCCAAAAAAATGTGATAATACCCAAAAATACTGCTGAGAAAAAAATTGTGGACACACAGATGAGTTGTTAGCTGAGGGAAAGGGTTAAAGACTGAATTGTGAGCATGAGCCAGGCTAGTCAACAGCAATTACCGAGCAGCAACTATCAACCTGATGTGTTTCCAAGTGAGCCCATGGACGTTCCAATCCAACACAGTGCGACTGCAAGTTTAGCAGCGACTACTTGTTAATGTTTCTGTTTTAAATAACTGCAATGTGTCTTTTGCTCACCATCTGTCCATGTTGAGTTTGGATGTTGTTTCTTTATTATGAACTGTCTAGCCAGTCAGAAACTAAACCCCATGACTACAGACAATGAAATACCAACGCAGCTAAGAACATGCTCACATTTAACATTTTATCAGGTCCAACTATATTTTAGTGTAACCGTGACCGTAAGGTACATTCAGTAAATATTCTTTTTCAAATTTATTTTTTTTCTATAGTGTATTTTTTAAAACCTGCCTCTGGGTTCGAGGAGGCTCCTGCTATACTGATAACAGCAAACGGCACTCTCAGCCCTTGACCATGAGTTGTTTACAGCCAGCAAAGTACTTCCTCAAGAGCTGCTGCACAGCCACCTGTTTGCAGCTGCTCTGCAGCACAGCCACATCTGGAATCAGACCAGCACCACAGCCTTTACTGTAACCAGTGAGTTGGACAGTCTCCTCAAAAGAAAAGCCAGTATGAAGGGGACATGGTGACAAAAATCGTCCCCACACATTGAGCACAGGGTTCACACAGTTGCCTGGCCCCCAGATCTCCATCTGGGACCACCTGCTTCCTGAACCCCAAGGCAGGATGTGGTTTGGCTTGAACAACTTCTCAGCTTACAAACTCAGGCAAGCCCATTTGTTTTCTGTATTCAAACTCCCAGAAGCATATCATATCCTCCCCTCACTCCGCCCTCCACCCGTCTGTCTCTGTCTCTCTGTCTGTCTCTCTCTCTCTCTCTCTCTCTCTCTCTCTCCCTCCCTCCCTCCCTCCTTCCCTCCCTCCCTCCTTCCCTCCCTCCCTCTCTCCTACAGTCTTCTGGAGAAAAAATTGAAGGGAAATATGACAACAAAAGAAATGCCCATGCCCTCAACAAGCAAAACAGGCAGCTCAGAGCAAAAAGAATGGACTGGCTTCGCTCACCTCTTTCCACAAATGGTGGCAGAGAGGGATGGGGAGCTTGGGAAGCAGGCATTCTCCTTAGTGCATGTTGGCACTACCCAGTACAGCAACATGCACATCTTCAGCTCTACTCTCCCAGAGGTTGCCATATACCCACTTATCCCATCTCCCTCAACGGCATAAAGATGATGAGCTCTACTCTTAGGCTTGTGCATAGATTGGGATATCTGGTATTTCAAATCCCCTTGTGACTTAAGAAACTACAGTGGAATCAAAAGTCTGCTTGTTAGGCCTGCAGCCATCTATACTGCCAACAGGTCCTATAAGGACAGTTTGCACCTACAATGTAGGTCTCAGATTTTTGTTTGCTTCTTTAGCTGTGGCCTTGCTCTAGCCCCTAACTGATCACTGATATAGATAGGAGTTACTACAGCTGGACAATTTTGCCACTTAGTTTTTCAGTTTTATTGCTATCTGACTGACAAATAAAAACTATATAGAATATACAATATGAAGATTTGATGTGTATGTACATTATGAAACGCTTACTGGCACCAAGCTAATTAACATAGCCACCACTCCCACATGGTGGAATGAAAGGACTGACTCCTGCCAATTGTCCTTTAACTTCCATAGAGAACCCCCAACATGTGTACATACAAATAAAGAAATGCAAATTTTTCAAAGAATACTTGACTGGCCATAGTAGCAAAGACATTAAATCCCAGCACTTAGAAGGCAGAGACAGAATGATCTCTATGAGTTCAAGGCCAGCCTGCTCTACATAGTGAGTTCCAGGACAGCCAGGGCTACAGGATAAGAACATGACTCAAAAAATAGTTTCACAAGCAATTACAAATGAATGAAAATTTAGAAAATAGCAGCAAAAATGGAAGTACAGAATTGAAAAATAGTCAAATTTAAAGCCTAGTGGGTGAGCTCAGTAATTGATTGGTGACACAAAATAATCAATAAACTTGAAAATGTATCAATAAAATGTATTCAGTCTGAGCAACAGACAGAAAGTAGCCTCAGGCATTCATGGGACAACAGTATAGTCTAATGTTTGTGTCCTTATATTCCAAAAGAGTAAGAGTATGGCAAGAGTAATTCAAATAAATAATGTATGAAAATTCACTGGATTTCACAAAAAGCATGGACTTCCAGAATCAAGAACTGTGCAATATAAACAGGATAAACTGAAAGAAAATTTTGTCATTGATTTTCATAATCAAGCTTATAAAAATTAATGATAAAGAAAAAGCAAGTAAGACATTACCTACAAGAAAAGAAAGATTGGAGTGACCATTCATTGTTCATATAAAGACAGAGGTGGATGTCTGTGAGTTCAAGGCCAGCCTGATCTACAAAGTGAGTCCAAGACAGTCAATGCTACACAGAGAAACCCTGTCTCAAAAAACCAAAAAACAAACAAATAAACCAAGAGCCAGGATCAGCAGCACACATCTCTAGCCCTGGTCCTGGCTGGTGAGGGGGAGCTACAGATGGATCCCGAGAGCTTACTAGCCAGTGAGTCTAGCTGAAATAGCTGGCTAGCTTCCACATGGATGCACTTAGGAATTCATAGCACTTGTAATAGCATGTACACTGCCCAGCAATGGAGAGGAGACTTGGGCTTGAAATCCCACCCCTAGCTGCTAGGAGAGGGATCCTGTACAAAGTGAGTACATGACCACTCCAAGGAACAGTTGAACAGAAAGAGAATGGAATGAACTAAACATGACCAACAGAATGGACCAGGCCTTGGCAGGGAGGGAGAGTAAGAGAGGAAGAGAAGAGAAGAGAAGAGAAGAGAAGAGAAGAGAAGAGAAGAGAAGAGAAGAGAAGAGAAGAGGACCAAAAAAAGAACATGACCAAAATGGCAGAGTTATATAGGAATCAGAAGCTATGGGAAGGGAAGCCTGTGAGCTGGAGAAGTTTAGGGTAGGGGACAAGATGAGAAGATCTGAGAAGAGCCCAAATGCCAGCATAAACTCTGTAACAGGTATTTGCAATGCTGAGAGATCCTGAAGGGCACTGTGTGCTTCGGAATGCTAATATGCACCATAGTCAGTCATCTGTCCCCAGGTTCTTTTGGACTTGACAGTTTCAGTTTTCTCCAAGAAATGAACAATGGCATCTGAACAATGATAAGGACTAGATTCATCCAAGAAGATCTAGCAATCCCACATGTGTGTACATCGAAACAAAACCTTAGGAACAGTAGAAGGAACCAGGGATAAAAGCAAATAATGGAGAATATAATAAAAAGTATGATGATCAAAGAACTTTTTTGTTTTGAGACAGAGTTTCTCTGTGTAGCCTTGGCCATCCTGGACTCACTTTGTAGACCAGGCTGGCCTCGAACTCACAGTGATCCACCTGCCTCTGCCTCCCGAGAGCTGGGATTAAAGGCATGCGCCACCACGCCCGGCTGATCAAAGCACTTTTATGTACATAATTTATATATAATATGTGATAAATTTTAAAATTAAAAATGGAAGTTCAGATGCAAAGGCTTCCTGATTTGTAGTGACTCACCTTACAATTTTTCTTCTTTATGCAATTTTGAAGATAATAAGAATTCAGCTGAAAGAGTATATCAGATCTTGGAGTTTGATCTTTTGGTGAGTGATATGCATCAGAGTACTGTGTCACAAGATTGAGCAGTGGCAGTGAGCCACAGTTCCCAGCAGACCCATGATCATAAACAATGGATACTCTTCAGTATACCCAGTTACTAATGTTTTATAAGCACATTAAATGTATTTTTGACTTTCGATAATTTCAATTTATGAGGTGCTTATTAGGAAATAAGTCAAGGAGTCAAATCAGTATGAAATTAAATACAGACAAATCTATAATTATAGCTGGGAACTTTAGTACCACTTTTCTCAGTACTCATTACTGTGTGAAAAGGCAATGTAGATCTAGAACTAAGAAACATGATCAACCAAAAGGCTCCAATTTGCTTTTATAGACTACTCCACCCTTATATAGCATAGCACAACTTCTTTTTAAGTATTTATAGACCTTATCTTGGACAATATCATCATTATCATCATCATCATCATCATCATCTAATCTCAACCTGTTAAAGGACTTGAAATCGTATAGGGTTTATTCTCTGGTCATAATATAATAAGCCTAAAAGCTAACAGCCAAAAAGATACCAGCAAAGTCTTGAAAGACTTAGAAATCAAATGATACATTTCTAGCAGCACATTTATAAGGAGCTGAGAATGCTGCTTGATTTACACTAATCCGTTGACATGCATTAGCTACTATGCAAATATTAAGGCACTCTGAGATGCTGGAAAAGCTCTTGGTGTTTGTCAGATGGGTGCTCTCAGGTGCAGATGCTGCAGCGTGACGTTAGGAGTATTGGAGGTTGACTTAGAAATGAAAGGGCAGAGTAATAGGGTAGTGTAGGTAGAGGTGTGATGTTGATCAGTCCCAGACAACCTAACAATGAAGGAGCTTCTGAATAAAGATGGCCTTGTAGGAAAGGGGAGACATTGGACAGTGGATACAAAGTCAGTTCTAGAGGCCCAATGCATGGCATGGTGGCTCTAATAACAATGGATTGTATAGTACTTGAAATCTGAGGCCTGCCATGGGTTTCCCCATGTCACTCAATGAAAAGAGTCAGTCTCCATGTACAATCCACTAGCAGAGAAGGAGAACTTCCCCCTTGGACCAGTACTATCTGTCCTTTAAACCATACATTTTCAAACAACATCCATTTATTCTCTGGAAGTTCTGGAGGTCAAAAAGGCTAGTAGGCTCACATCTACATTGCACACAGCCATTTAAAGCTGTCCGCTGGGCTCAACTTTTATCTGGAGGCTCAAGGAATGCATTTCCAAGCTCACTTGGGGGGTTTTGGCAGAATCCGATCTTTTTGTCTGAAGGCCTGAAGCCTTAATTTCTCCTGTCACTATTAGCCAAAGTCAAGTCTCTGCTCCTACAACAGGTTGCTGTACTTCTCTGAATGTGAACCCCCTTTTTCAAAGTACAATATCCTTCTCAAGCGTTTAGTGTGACTTCCCCTTCTGTTACTGACACACAAAGAGAACTCTCAACTCTTAAAGATTCATATATCAGGGCTGGAGAGATGGCTCAGAGGTTAAGAGCACTGGCTGCTCTTTCAATGGTCCTGAGTTCAATTCCTAGCAACCACACATTGGATCACAGACATCTTAATGAGATCTGGTGCCCTCTTCTGGTGGTCAGGCACACATGCAGGCAGGATGTTGTATACATAATAAATAATAAAAAAAATTCATATATCAAATTAGGCTCAGCTGGATAACCTCCCATTTCAGTTCAGCTGGGCCATTCGGCACAAATCAGTCACAGTGGCCCCTCTCCTGTAGCCCAAGCTGGCCTTGACCTTCAGCTGGCTATAGAGCAGAGAACAATCCTAAACTCCTGATCCTTTTGCCTCGACCTCCCAAATTCTGGGATTACAAATGTGAACCACGATGCCGGGCTTTAAAAGCAAAACTTAAAACAAAAAAATTCTAAGTCTCTTATCCCAACTCCTCCTTTTATCCCAAACTTGTGACGAGGCAACACAGCTGGAGCATGACCAAGTAAGAGAGAGCTGGCTAGAGTGCTCAGATGGAGCCCCACATGCCCAAGTTTAATACCCAATAAGGATCACAGCAACAGCCTAGACAGTTTAGATTGTGATCTGCTAGAGAGCCAGAGGTGAAAACACATGGTTTTAAAAAATATCCCGCTCTAAGCTAGGATTTGAAAATCTTGTCATTAAGGAAATAAGACTCCATTATACACAATCAACTCTGCCAAGGGACTACAATTTGCGAAAGTCACAGCTCTCCCTGAGTCACAAGAGACACCGGCTACCCCGCCCCCTTCCTGCACTGTAACATTTGGAAAGCTTGAGCTTTCAAGTGCTATGGGCCTGTCTACATCACACAGGTGTCCTTAATTACTGCAGACCCTACTTAGACGCCATTGTGGGATATGTTACTCCAACAGTTCCAGCTTACAGGTTTTTCTGGAAATGAACTATGTGTTTAATGGTAAAAACATAATTTGAGCTGGAATTGCTTGCTGTGAAGGGCCCCGAGGACGAAAAGCGGCAGTCACACTCCTTCTGAAGAGCAAGCATATCCTAAGCACTAAAAAACAACGTTTGCAAACTCATAATAAAAATGAAACATTTTCCCTACTTGCCTTACTTCGGAATTTGTAGGGAAAAAATAGTGTAAGCTTATGAGTAAATTAAGGCTGCCTTGTTACTGTTGTTGTTTGCTTGTTGGTTTCTTTTTGTTTGTTTGTTTGTTTTGACTCAGAGTCTTACTAAGTAGTCCTGGTTGGCCTAGAACTCACTATGTAGACCAGGCTGGCCTCAAACTTAAGAGACTCACCAGCCTTGCTTCTTGAGTGCTGGAATTAAAGGTGTGCACTTCTACAACCAGACAAGGCTGTTTTTTATTTTTATGGTTTAATATATGATTTGCTTCCTTTGGTAAGATATCTGGAGGAAGCATACTGCAGCAGGTGGTACCGGCATAGAGGGGAATGCCATCAGACATCCAGATAATGCTATCAGATTGGAGGCTGGGGTTCGAGAGACTGCTTCCCGTATTGTAGAGTTCTCTCTGTCCCCTCCTAGCTCCTGCAGCTATGGATAAGTCCCTTCATATTGATGTACCTTGTTGCCTTTTCTGAGCATCTTTTCTAAATAAAAAAAAAAAATCCCTATGTCATAGGATGGTACAATTTCATGAAATCATTAAGTACCGAACATGGAGGGCTTAGGTCCTTTCTTGCCTGGCAAACAGGAAGTGCTCAACACACTCTGACTCCTGTACTCGGATTATACTTGCAATGCTAGGCAGCCAGTAAGCCTTGAGTAGAATGCAGCCATTATAATTCCATAAAGTAACCAGCAATCAGAGCCTTTAAATGGTTCATCTACCATGTTCGAATAGTTGCCTGATGAATAAACTCAAAAACTTCCCAAGTGGCATTTTAATCAGAAAACACCTTTGTCAATCATCTTTGCAGAACAATGTCTAACACGTGCTCTCCAAGGCTATGGCACAGGCACTATATATATATATATTTTTTTTTTCTGTGCAAGGAGGTATATTCGTGATACCATGGCACTCTGTTTAATGTGTCTTCATTATGCTCATATTCTTTGGTGTTTACCCACTAGCTAGACTCCTCTATACCAGACACCCAACAAACGTCTACTGTGTGAGTACAGCAGCCTCTCGTGTACCCAAACACTTCACCATGACTTGTGAACAAAAAAGAGGCATTTGCAAGGCTGGTAACCGAGCCCAGTGGTAGAGTGTTTGCATGGCATGTGTGAAACTGAATTCCATCCTCAGTACTGAAAATTAAAAAAAAAAGAAGAAGAAGAAGAAGGGTCTCTACCCATAATGAAACGCACCTGCCAAATCCCCCCGCTACTTTTCAACAGAAAATAATAGTTGCCGTAAACCACAAAAGGAACGGCCTTTGGGTGGGAAGTGTAGAGAAAAGCAAAATTTTGTCAAAGAAAATCCAAAAACGACTCTGAGTATAAAACAGCAATGTGGAAATGTCTGCTTCATGACACTTAGATTCCTGCTCCTTTCCTAAATCAAGGACAGAAGCAAAAACTCTGAGCTTTGTCTCAAAGTGTCACAAGTATATAGAATCCTGGCTTTTTGTCTCATTTAGGGAATCCACAGGCCAATCTTTACACGAATACAAAAAATAAAAAAATTAAAAATATAAAAAAAAAGAAGGCTCTGAATATGCCAAAGACAGATCTTAAACACCCAGCAAGGGAGAAGTGAGGAGATGGGAAACTGGGCTGAGAACTGTTACACTTAGCAGGCATAGAAAGCAAACTGGAAGTAAATACACTTCAGCTTTCAACAATGGCATACAAAACTACTTCCATGGACAGAGCCAGGCCGAGAAAATAGCACACTTCCTCACAGACGGTATCAGATGCATTTCAAGATCAACAACCATATTCTTTTAACCCCTACCGCAGCTTCCTGCTTTCTGAATGTGAATTACAAAATGTCTCCGGCATCAGTCCTGCTTCCCTTTACCATGCTTTTACCTGGTGGGGGGGTCCAGGTCAAGAGATGCCAGAAATGATCAAAGCACAATGTTGTATGTGTCTCAAGAGTAAGGTTTTTAAAGGGTGATATTGGTAATGAAATCCAAACAGAGAGCCCACATCTGCCTGTAATAGTGTCTGTCCTCTGATTTATCTGGCAGTTTGAGATCTCAGAAAGGACATAGATTTCTTTATTAAATGACTCTGATGATTCACTCTATTTTTTCCCTAATATTGTACGCCATACTATGGTCTTTCGTGGTCAGTTCATGAATACAATATCCAAACCTGGAAATTAGGCCAAAACAAGAATTTTAAAAGCCCATGGTCATGATCACAGGACCTTTTAGTGTTATGTTAATGCATTTTCTTAAGGGAGATCCCAGGAGGGCCATCTGCCTCTCTGGAAATATAAATTGGACTAATACTTTATTAGGACATTTTACGACCTTACAAAAGCCAGAGAATAACTCATATAACACACAGTATGGCATATTCTCTCTCTCTCTCTCTCTCTCTCTCTCTCTCTCTCTCTCTCTCTCTCTCTCTCTCTCTCTCTGATAAAGAAAATAGCTGAAAAGGTTAGGGTTTTATTGTCCTCTAAGACAGGAGCCAGTTTTTGAATCTCACTTTACAATCTTATTTGAATATTCCACTGACTTTTTAATCAGTTCCTCATATCCTCAGTAAATCAAGTTTTGTTATTTCACTGGTTTCCTCATTAAATGACTCCAACAAAGCTTAGATACATGCTCTTTCTGTGCATGTTTTTAATAATATAAGGATTAGGCTTTGATAGTTCCTGGCCTTCAATCAAATCAGCTCCAAGAGACTGAGCTCTGTGTTTCAGGTCTCCTTGACAGTCAGAGTCACCAGGATTCAGGGTGATTCATTCCCTGGGCTTAAGTAGCAGACAGGAGGCTCAAAGTACATGCATGCACAACACCCACCACCACTCCTTCCAGATGCCCCAGCTTTCTTTATACAAAAAAAAAATACCCTACTGGTTGAAATCAAGGGTGGCATTTCCACCCCTACAACTATATTATATACATAAAAAATGAGTGCTACTAAGGCACCAGCCAAGAACAATACAGGCGGTAAACTTTAAACCCCTACCCAGATCTAGCCAATGGGCAGGACATTCTCCACAGTTGAGTGGAGAGTGGGATATGACTTTCTCACATACTCTGGTGCCTCACCTTTGACCATGTCTCCTGGAGGGGGAGACCTAGTGGCACTCAGAGAAAGGACAGCAGGTTACCAAGAAGAGACTTGATACGCTATGAGCATATACAGGGGGAGGTAATCCCCCTCAGGAACAGTCATAGGGGAGGGGAATAAGGGGAAAATGGGAGGGAGGGAAGAATGGGAGGATACAAGGGATGGGATAACCATTGAGATGTAACAAGAATAAACTAATAAAAAAAGAAAAAAGAAAAAAATTAGTGCTTGTGTTTATAGAAAACACATAAAAATTCACAAAGACCCCCAAATGAAACAACCCAAATAGCTATCAACAAAAAAACAGATTGACAAGTTATATTTATTACTATGTAATACTATATGGCAAAAATTAAGTACTGATACTTGCAACAATTTTGTGACACAAAAGAAGACATGTAAACTAGCACGTGTTCTTACAGCCTTCCTTACATGACAATTCAAGTATGGGAACACTCCACAATAGATGGACTACCTGGAAAGAGGGGAATGTCTAGGAAAAAGTAAGAGAACTTTGTGGAGTGGGAAATGTCAAAAATAGTATTGCTCTAGATGGTGGTTGTAGAAGTACATCCTGTATATAAAAAGAAAAATCATGCTTGTGTCATGCATTTTAGTCCATGTAAATTTTATCTTTAAAATGAATTGATTTTTTTTGAAGAGAGACAAGATAAGAAAAATATTATATATCAGTATATGGTGATTGATAAAGACTCACAACTGATCAACATTCAGAGGATGAGAAAATAGAGTGCTCAGCCCTGAATGGGGCATCTATTATCACAATCTGTAGTGGTTTGAATAAAAATGGCCCCCCATGGGCTCATAGGGAGTGGCACTATTAGGAGGCCTGGCCTTGTTGAAGTAGATGTTGCCTTGTTAGAGAAATTCTAGAAGCTGGGCTTTGAGGTCTTAAAAGCTCAAGCTTGGCCACTGTGTCACTGTCACTTCCTGCTGCTTACCGATCCAGATGTAGAACTCTCAACTACCTCTCTCCAGTACCCTGTCAGCCTGCATGCCATGATGCTGATGGACTAATTGTAAGCCACACCCCATTACATGTTTTCCTTGATAAGAATTACCATGAACAGGGTGCCTCTTCACAGCAATAGAAACCCTGGCTAAGATGTATTCCCTGTCTCCACAGCTTAGGGGTCATCATGGAAGAGGGGGCAAACTAGCGGTAATAAGACATCTATAGCAAAACAGTATTTGCCAGACATGGCTCATAGTAGCCATGACTGCATGTACAAGATCAAGGGAGCCTGAATACTAGCATGGATGGGGGAATTGTTCATGATGTCCCACCCCTATTTAAGCAGCTATTTGCATGTGAGTAGGTCTTCTTCAGGGATTCAACGCCTGAGATCCATGTAGGGAGTAGTAAGTAGACTCCATGACTTTAAAAAGAGAGAACATATGAAGTTGGGAGGGGAAAGTAATAGGGAAGATAAGGGAGGAATTGGCAAGGCGAGAATGAAGGGGGGGAGTGTATTTGATCCAAACATCATATGCTGTATGAAATCTTCAAACAATGAAAAAAGAGATTATTAAGAGAAAAATGGGGAAAGATGGATAGGGGAAAAGAAAAAGAGGATTTGAAAAGATTCTTCTGACATATTTAATGTAAGTGAATAAAGGCAAATAAATAAAAGTGGGACAAACAAATAAATAAAACCACTGAGAGCTAGCAAAGGTCAGTCCTGTTCTTAATAATGAGTTGGGTGAGTATAGACCATACCAAGAGTATGGTAGAATATATATAAATTAAAATAAATGTTAAATAAGAGTATGGTAAAGGTTCTTTCTTGAGAGACTGAGACAAAGAAGAGTTGAAGGTCATCACCGAATGCCATCATTTCAGGAAAGTGTCCTCAAATAGGACATTGGCAGGGGGGGGGGAGTTGACATTGAACTAAAGAAAAACTTGAGGCAGCTCTCTGACTGCGATAGCATCAACAGAGACACACCATAAATGATGGAACTCCACAAAATGACTTAATTCAATCCAAGACAAATTAATTCTTAAGCTAAATGAACTATTCAAAACTGGCAGATGCATGCCAATATGATTGTTATTGCTGAAAAACACATTTTTCTTTTTAAAATTCGCTGCAGGAGTTTTGATTGTTGTTAAACTCCCTTACATCCACCTACTGAGTTTTTGATAATCAGCCTAAGGGTGAAGACTTGCAAATAGATTCAGCCATCTGAAAGAACTGAAGTTTTTCTAGATTGTGACAGCCACAAGCAGTGTGGCCCCTAGACATTTCAACTTCATCCACCACAGGTGGACTAAGTACCTCCCAAGAATGGGACATCCTTTCACTAAACAAGTCTAAGGTTAGGAGACAACTGATTGGGAGAGAAAAAGGGAAGAGGTCATTCTTTTTAAAAATATTTTATTAGTTTATTCATATTACATCTCAATTGTTATCCCATCCCTTGTATTCTCCCATTCCTCCCTCCCTCCCGCTTTCCCCATACTCTCCTCCCCTATGACTGTGACTGAGGGGGAATTCCTCCCCCTGTATATGCTCATAGGATATCAAGTCTCTTCTTGGTAACCTGCTATCCTTTCTCTGATTGCCACCAGGCCTCCCCATCCAGGGGACGTAGTCATTCGTTATGTGGTAACAGGACAAAGGCACACTGACCAGATGGCTGCCACAGTGCTCATTGAATGAGGAGTTTGTGCCATTTAACCCCCAAAGCAGCCAATGAGGTAGTAAGAGTGAACAGCACGCTTAGAGTGAATAGCATGCTCAGATCAACCTGGGGCCAGATTAATAAGGAGATTGTTTTCAAGCAAATAAAGAGAACCCCTAAGATAGCAGCAAGGAGCTCAAGGCAAAGCCCCCCAGAAAGCATGGACGAAAGAGGACTGAATGGACGCAGCCATTCTCTGGGAAGGAACACAGG
Source organism: Acomys minous (assembly GCF_964271855.1). Lineage (NCBI taxonomy): Eukaryota > Metazoa > Chordata > Mammalia > Rodentia > Muridae > Acomys > Acomys minous. The sequence goes on along the minus strand of NC_140488.1, from coordinate 125,225,025 downwards.
CAGCCCAGGGCCACCCCACAGGTAGACGCCTAAGGAGTAGCCCCCAGATCTCTGTGTTCTGCCTCCCTACTGCCTCACCTTAAAGCACCCCTGGAGCAAAAGCCCGGCACATGCAGGGGTGTGCAGCTCAGGGCCATGGTAGCATAGGCAAGACAATGAAGGACCTCCTGATGAGCAGGCCCATATCACCCCTACCTCGCAGGGAGAGCACCTTCTCTTCTACAGGCCAGTAGCACTGCCAAAGAGAGGACAGTCACTGGGCAGACCCTGGGTACTTTCTGCCCTGGTTCCTATCTGCCTTCCACAACTGCTCATATGAGGCTCACATGAGGAGTGAGCCACCAAACCAATTCTTTAGGTTTAGTCAATGCCTTCCAATTGAGTTATGTGAGTCTGTGGTTTGAAGTGAGAGGGTGCTCGGCCAACAAGACACACTACATACTTTCAGAACTGAACTTGCCCTCTAAACTGAAACCCTTCCCGCGCTCCTCCTCTTTTCCCACACCCCATGTCTTTCTCACACTCCTTTGCCCTTTCCAAGGACCATCCCCTCTCCCAGGGTCATCTCCTCTCTGCCACATGCTCTTCTCTTGCTCCTTCCTTCTTCACCCCAACCACTGTGCTCTCCTTTGGGAAACCTCTCCTTTCACATTCAAGTTTAGCCTAACTTCAACAACGGTCCTTTTCCAAAGTGGGGAAGTTTTGGTTTGGAAAGGCACAAGAATTCCCTCTCACTTAGCTATTAACAGAGTCAATCAGTGGTAGCCCAAAAGTTGTGCTTTGCTACCCTAAGAATGGGAGGAAGCCCCTCTATTCCAGTGTGGTTTCCACATCCCTACCACAGAAAGCAACATAAGGCCTATCAGCCTATTCCAGCCGACCTCCACCCCACTACCCAGCTTTCTGTCCACCAAAAGCAAAGAAAAGGAGAGGCCAGCACGGTCATCCGAGGGCAAGATCCTGGAGAAGAACTCAATTCGATTCCTATTCAGTTTAGATTGGCACAGGGTGGAGGTAGGAGGCCCAAGCACTGGAAACTTGTAGTTCTTCAGGTGGTTTCAACACCCACCCACCCAGCCCTTGAGGCTCTTTTGAGGACAACACATGAATCTCTAGGTCCAAGAATCCCCCTCCCCAAAACCCTGCTCTATACAGCCAAGACACAGTTCCTGAACACGGTCTGGTGCCACAGAGAACTCTGCTGCAAGCCTAGAGATTTGCCATGAATGGAAGGCAATCGTCTCTTCTCCAGCATGGGACCGGAAGCTTATGGTACTGGATTTTTTTAGACCTGGTTAGGATTTCCCATGAAGAATGGCCTCCAGGCAACTTCTTCCTAACCCCCCAATTCACACTATTGTTTGTCACAGTTGAGACGCATCGTTTATTAACAGGAATGAGAAACATCTTGTAATTTAGCCCTGAGTGAGTTTGACAAAGGGCACCAGGTTTCAAAATCTTCCTGACAAAACAGCTTTTATTCAATGCTTCACAGGCATAAGGGAGAAAGGGAGAACAATACCGCTCCTGTGACAAAGGCAAATCTCTGAGTAGAAAGTAGAAAAGAGCATCATTTACATTCAGCATTTGATTTGAAGGCTACCGATGCACATGGCAAAAACTGACTTTCAAATTCCAGTTTGCATGGACTGTAAAACGAGAAAAAAAAATCCTCTCAAACTGTCACAGCGCATAAGCAAATACATACACCAAACAATTTCTTAAGCTTTATATTTTTCTCAGCATTTTCTAAAAGGCGATTAAACCATTGAGGGAAAGATCATTTGGGGGTTATAAAAAGTCATTCAAAAACAAATATCCCACATACACAGAGCACAATTATACATGCTCTCCTTGACATGTGCTCCCCACAAGTTCAAGCCGACAGCAAAGCGCCTAAGAGGCCCTTGCACTTTACCCTCATGCCCCCACAGCCTTTTGGTCGGCAAAGCCCACACAGGAAACAGGAAAAAGGGTTTGGCTTTGTACTCACTCTTACAAAGTTGTCAGGGAACAAACCTCTCCTGCCGTTAATCTGTCCCTCCCACCAGCCTCCATCCTCCTTCCTGATGTTGGTGATGACCTCACCCACGCTGATTGTCAGCTCATCGTCATGCTGGGCCTGGTAATCAAACTCCACTATGGCCTCCACTGCAAGGAACAGAAAAAAAGAGAGAAGGTTTAGGGTCAGCTGTTGTAGAAGTCTGAGCTCCCACAGCCCTGCAAGACCACAGGCAACCTGATTTTGGTTAACCTGAAGCCTATGTAGCTCTGAAACCACAAAGTGCTGGTTGTGGTCAGACATAGGCAGGGTAGCCTACAATTCGATGTCAGGGTCAGCAGAGACTTCAGAAGGGAAACCACACAGTGACAGTGGCCTGACAACACTTACCAAACACACAGGGTATGTGGCATCATTTCTTCAAGTGCAGAGACCAGAGACCACAAATAAGAGATATTAATGGACCGCTCCTCACCCAGCCAATACAAACCCTGCCATCTTAATGTTCTTAGACCTCAAGCTGCACAAAATATGGACTGTAATTCCCATGCTACACAGATGATAGCTATTTCTCATGACTACATATGTAAGTAAATACACATGAAGCAGAGGGCTCCACTAGTTGAACCAATGTCTCAGATTGCCCACATCAGAAGCACTGCTGCCTCAACAGATGAGCTCACAGACAGTTGGACCATATTAAACTATCTTCTCAGTGGCAAAGAAACTATCCCTTAAGTTGGTGTAGGCAGAGGCGACAGATGAGGAAGCTCTTTTGTTGACAAAGTACCAATGTAATAAGGCACAAGCTAACAAGAGAGTGGTTAACTTATCCATAGAGTAGTTACAAGACTCCTTCAGACTCTGAGATCTTCTTTGTGCTTCTCAATATAAACCACCATCAAAACTTGTCCTTTTTCTATTTGCAACTTCATATAAATGAATGAATAAAAAGATAGGGAAAATTAGATGTAAGCTCAATTTTTTTAGCAAATATATTTTATTATGAACGAGCGTACGTCTCTTATGACCCGACTAACCAAAACAATAGGAGAAGAGGATTGAGGAACACAATAACAAAAGCATAACGGTATCAGTTCCGAGTAACGATTCTCCTGGCATAATCAGCAGGATTTCTTCTGCTGGAACCTGGAGCAACCAGAACCCAGAACCTCAGCTGGAGCCTGGACCTCGAAGCCTTCCTTTGAGTGGTTCTCTCTAGGAGCATCTCGAAGTGGAGCGATGAACAGTCAAAACTATCCCAAGTCTCCAAGTGCCCCGCCCCCAGTTTTGGGCTCATTTATATATCTCCTCCCAGAGTCTGTTCATGGGATCTTTTCAGCTGGCAACAAACAAGCTCCCTGTACGAGGTGGTTTGTCTTCTAGTGGATTAACATCACCTGTTCTCTCACAAGATCGTTCCCCATCCCACACTTGGGATCATAACAAAAACAGGTTTATCTCTCCTTCAATTAGATGAAACTCCAAGTTTCTCTTAAACAACTTAAGAGTTATGATGACATAAAGAGAAAGTTAAATGAATTAACTATGCATTACAAACATAAACGTGAACAAACTACATCTTTTGCAGGGGCCGTGTATGTAACATTTTACTAACATGCAATCGCCACACACATTAATGGGGTACTGTGTGATATTACACCTCATGCACAGAGCCTGCACTTATCAAACCAGGGTAATTAGCACTTCCTTTCCCTTGTCATTTCTTTTTGGAGACTCTGAGTTCCTATTTTGGGGATCTAAGAAAGCATGATAGAAAATGTTAGTGACTTTGGATTTGGAAGAGATTTCTTAAATAGAAAACTAAAAGGCACAAATGATTCAAAACAATGCAATAGACTAAGGCACTTGTCTGAGGGGAAAGGTCAGTAGATGAGTGGGTCTCCCAAGCTTTGCATTTCTATCAGAGGTTAAAGTCCTACCACACTTCTGGTTGAGAATACCCTGTCCTCCAGACTAATTACTCATGAGGGCAGCTGAACCCAGCGACTCAGAATAGAACAGCCTTTTCCTAGATTGCTGTTTTATTACATGATGAGTTAGTGCATTCTCCCGTCGTAAAGCTGCTCATGATGAAGTTGACTTGCTATTGTCATCACTTGTCCATAAAAAAAGATTATAGAAACATATACAAGGAAGCCCTTCCTGATTTCTCATGTGCTCCTGTATGCATGTAGAAACACTCCAATTTCTCTGTTCCATGCTCTGGTCCCCAGTAGTTCAAATGAGCCATCACTCAGTGGACAAAGTGCTTCCTGTGCAAGTGCAAAGATTTGACTTTGAGTCCCCAGAATCCACATAAAGCCAAACAAGTAGTCAGAAAGCAGAAACAGGAGAATCCCCTAGAAACTCATGGGCCAGCTAGCCTCACTGCACAGTAGCAAACAACAAAAGTGGCACTGTCTCAAAACAAAGTGGAAACTGAGGACCCAAGGGTGTCCTATGACCTCTACATATGCACTATGACACTTACACACCTGAACTCACAAATACAAATATGCACTTCTTCCTCTCTCTCTCTCTCTCTCTCTCTCTCTCTCTCTCTCTCTCTCTCTCTCACACACACACACACACACACACACACACACACACACACACACACACGGGATTATGAGCCATCATAACAAGCAATTTAAAAACAACTAGTTCTGATGACACAACTCTATCACACCAGTTACTTGGGAGAGTGAGACAGGAGGGTTATAAAATCGTGTACCTGCCTGGGCAACAAAGCAAGTTCAAGGCCAGTCTGCTCAACTTAGTGAGACCTTGTATCACAAATAAAACTCAAAACCAGCTTTCAACTAAATGTAGTCTCACATTCCTATAGTAGCAGCTATTCAGAGGGCCAAGGCAAGAGACCCAACCATTCATCTAGCCTGGGCAACATTTGCAGACCCTCATATCAATTTATTTGTAAAAGTTTACTCTAAATAGAAATTGATCTATTGAAATTGAGATTATAGTATAATTCATGTGCCAGACCCTAAATTATCTCATTTTCCAATTAAATAGTCTGATGCCCATCTTCCCAGGGAACTTAATGCTCTGCAAGAAAATTAAGCTCATTTTCTGAGACAAAGTTTTCCCTATGTGAAACACACCCACTCAGGGATCCTCTGAGATGATACTTGGAGAAAAAAGTTATAATGCCTGTTCATATTAATTTTTAAAAGAGAAAATGCCAACTTCCCTGCTATTCCACTTACAGAATGATCTGCTCTCTGTCAGCTAGTCAGGGGCCTCCAAGGGGCAGAAGGTAACCTATGAGACAATAGAAGCAAGTAGTGCTGGGCAAAAAAAAAAAAAAAAAAAAAAGCACAAGCCAGCAAGTTCTGCTAGAGCAAGCACCAGCTCTGGTAGCAGGGAGTGCACCCACAGCTCTGTGGTGCCTACACCTCGTTATGGTTCTCACCCCTTTAACTAAAATCACCCTCACTAAATGGGACAAGCAGCTTGAAAGATCTGCAGGGTGTAAAAACTGCAGACTATTCAACTCAAGAAAATGTGCAGCTGCCACATCAGCTCTTGGCGAGACAAACAGCAGCTTAGGCTAACCACATCTTATAGGAAAATGGCCAAACAGCTCTCCATGAGCATCAAGGAAATTGTAATATGGGGCTTACATCCACCCTCTATGACAGAGCTATGAATGCTGGGCTATCCAGGGATTAACAGCAGTTCAAAACTAACTCCTTGGCCCTTGAAGAAAATAGCTTTGTTTTTCTTCCAATTGTCTCTGGCCATATGAAACTCATCTGTTTGTTCTCCAAAAGCTCACTGCCCTTCATAAAAGATTCGAGCTCATCGTACAGTAATAAACAGTCATCTGTCCTGTAAGTTTGGTCAATGAACCACCTATATGATGAGGGAGACATGAAAAGATTGTATCATCCAGGATCTCACAGCTCTGTGTGTGTGTGTGTGTGTGTGTGTGTGTGTGTGTGTGTGTGTGTGTGTTCACACACTTGGGTGTTCTCATAATGGAGACATCATGTAAAAATGTACCCCTGACAAAGTTTTTAAATACTCAAACAATATTCCTGTTTAGAAAAGCAACCAGGGAGCTGGAAATACGGCTCTATGGTTAATAATACTCACTGCTCTTCCAGAGGCACCAGGTTCAATTCCTTGCACCCACATGATGGCTCACAACCATCTATAACTCCAATTTCAGGAGATCTGACACATTCTTCTGGCACTAGGCATACATGAGGTACACATACCTACACCTATGCAAACATACATATACACAAAATAAAATTTTAAGTGAAAGAAAGAAAAAAACAAGGTCTGGAAATACAATTCAATGGCAGAACCCTTGCCTAGCATGCATGAGATCCTAAATTCAATTCTCAACACCATAAAAAACAAACATACCAAACCATAGACCATAAACTCAGGCTCCCCCGCCCCCACCAGATCTCACTGGACCAGGAAAGAACAAGTCTCAATTTTTCTGATGGGAGACATGAAAGCGTAGAGGGGGAGCAAACTAAAAGAACCCAAATACAGGTGTGCCTTTCGAAGACATAAGGAGAACAAGGAACTGTTCTAGAAAGACAAAGGGAACTGAACTGTCTCCTGGTTAACTTCGATAACTTTCAGGAACTCTAGACCTGGCCAAAATGTGGCTCACAGCCTTGCTTCTTCCTTCCTAACCAGCAGGTCACACTTCCCTGCTCTCTAGCAAGGTAAACCTGGAAGAAATCTAGGAGACATGCTGCCATGTCATAGAGAAAAGCATCCTGGTTTTCCTTCACTCTCTCTTTCCAAGTGCTTACGGGCCTGTCTCAGGGGATACCCACTACATATGGTAAGAAAAGTCATTCAGGTCTGGGGACATGGAGAGTACAAGTGCACAACACTCAAGTCTTCTTTACACTAGACTACCATATTGCTTGCTTCTTAATTTACTCTTTTACTAAACTCCCAGTTGAAAAAAAATTATTTCCACATCGAACAGGAGTTAACCTTCTAGTTAGTTAGTTAGTTAGTTAGTTAGTTAGTTAGTTAGTTAATTAGTTAGTTAGTTAGTTTTTGGAGACAGGGTCACTCTGTGTAGCTTTGCCTGTCCTGGACTCACTCTGTAGACCAGGCTGGCCTCGAACTCACAGCGATCCGCCTGCCTCTGCCTCCCAAGTGCTGGGATTAAAGGCATGAGCCATCACAGCCTGGCTTTTAATCTTCTCTTTAACCACAGGAAATTATATGTACCTTCCCTGCTTTCTAGCCTCAGATGGTTCCTGACCACCTCCAAACTGCTTCCCTGGCTTCACTAGCCCCTAGGTCTTCCTGGCTCTGCCACGGAGGTCACCCTATGCTGTGGTGATGGCTTCTGAGTCTTCCTGGTGAGTTACTAAATCCTTTCTGTGTGTGGATCACAGTTTATTCTACTGTAGCCCCTGTGAGTATCCAGGGCATCCAACAGGTACTCAATGCAGCTTTGATAATCCAACCACTCAGCAGCGTACATTTTATATGGATAGATAGTTTCTGCCCAACAAAGATACCTGTAAAATGTCAAGTGCCAATCTCATTTCTGCAAATTGAGTCATATTGTTCAGTGCACTAAGGGAGTTTGCTATTTAAAAGAACCTGTGGTTAATTCTTTTGTGACATGAATAATCACTTCCTGCTTTACCTTTCCTGTTGAGATGATTTTTTTTTTTACATATCAGGTTTCTCTTAAGGTAAGAAAGCTGTGCATGAAGCCAGGCGATGGTGGTGCATGCCTTTAATCCCAGCACTTGGGAGGCAGAGGCAGGCGGATTTCTTTGAGGCCAGCCTGGTTTACAAAGCATGTTCCAGGACAGCTAGATCTATTACAGAGAGAAACCTTGTCTCAAAAAAACCAAAAAGAGAAAAAAGAAAAGAAAGAAAGAAAGAAAGAAAGAAAGAAAAGAAAGAGAAAAAGAAAAAGGAAAGCTGTGCATGACGTTAAGAGCTCCTAAGTCAGGAGCTATGTCTCTCTTCCTTCCTTTCAAAGGCTTGCAACTTTTCATTCCAATGTAATAGCACCAGTTACAGTGGCTACTGAGTGCACAAAATGTGGCTTTGTTTGAATCAACATGTGTCATAAAAGTATAACAAGGGGCTGGCGATATGGTTTAGCTCCTCTGGCTCACAACTATCTATAATTTCAGTTCTAGCGAGAACCTATGACCTCTTCTGGCCTCCACAGGTACTTCATGCACATGGTACACATATATACTTGCAGGCGAAACACCTATACATATTATAAATAACTAAAAACTTTTTCAAAGGTGTAACAAGCACTTTTTGTTTGTCCGTTTGGAGCAGTGCATGCCACCGTGCATATGTGACAGTCAGAGGACAATTTGCAAGAATTGGTTTTCTCCTTCCACTACGTGGATGCCAGGGATCAGAGATTGTCGAGTTTTGACAGCAAGCACTGTGACCCACTGAGCCATCTCACTGGTCCCTACTTAGAAACTGTTTCTGTTGAAAAGTAATGACTTCTAGCTTGGGTGCACATGGTAAGCTAAAAGCAGGATGTATGTCTGGCATCTGCCTTTATTTTTTTTTCTCCTGTAGTCTGCTGGATCGCCTGTTTGCCTCTGCACATAGGCTTGCTAATCACTCAGGAGTGACATCTGGAAAGCCACAACACCTAACCTATCTCATTTCCCTTCAAGGCTCAAGGCACAAAGATAAGAGTAGCTGAGATAGCTGACTGTCCGCCTTTTACAGTGTCCTGTTCCACATACCAAAAAAGGCATTGAAAGCTTTCCAGTCACTGTTGTAAATTCCTTGTCACCTTGGATTGCAGCAACAGCAAAACCTCCTTGGAAGGCCACAACTCTGCGCCCAAATGAGGACTATTTTGCATGGTGGCAAGGCTGAAGCATGGAACAGGGGTTATTACTCGATGAAAACCAGCCTCTCCTGTCAAGCAGTCAGTGTGGACTTCTTTAGGCCACCCATAGAACCACAAGTGAGACTCTGATCACTCAGGCCATGTGACCGGGACCGCTTAATTAAGCAGCCCTGTTTCTCCCGACACAATTCTTCCCCTTAAACCTGAAGTTCATGTCAGTACCACGAAGACAAACTAGGGACCGCTGAATCCCTTTGGTTTTCTTCTCAATGTGCCACCTGGATTTGATCTTTCTCTGTTCAGCACTATGGCTCAGCTCTTGAATTGGAGTACTGGGACAAGTGGCTCAGCCCAGGCTGTGGGGGCTGCTAGGGCTGGGGTTCTTGCTCTAAAACTCCTATAACAAAGAACACAAAGTAGCTCAACATATTTTTTTAGCATGGACTGCACAGTGGCATGAATCTTCGGAATTACTGGAGAAAATAAATATTGAAAATATGGTGAGCTATTTTAGCTTTCTTAATGTGGCTGTTGGAACATGTTAAATTATATGTGTGCCTTGTATTATATTCCTTTTGAATAGCAATGGTCTAAAACAGTGTTTAGCCAAAAAAGCAATAAAGACCTCAGGCTACACCAACATGACCAAAATCTTCACCGGACCCCCAAGTCTGTGCTTCCAACCATTCAGCCTTGCCTACAGGAAGCTACAAGTAACTTTAGTAAATGAAGGTAAAACATTACATATAGTTTTTTTTTTTAATGGTACCCTTTGGAAAACTAACTCGGCACAAGCACAAAATTAAATCACCAGGTGAAGTAGAGTATCTCAGAGGTGTAATTAGGACAAAAGTAAACAAAATCCCATATTTAAAGACACCATAAATTACAAAACTTAAGGATGTCTCCCCATCAGAAACAAAAACAAAAACAAAAACACACTCTCCAGGTGCCTGCTGTGCCAAAAGCCAGCCTCCACAAGTTTTCTATAACTACTGTCTGAAAAAAAAAAAATGAGCCAAAGCTACAGTTAACAACAACAACAACAACAAAAAGATCGAGCCCCAGGAGATAAGAGATCTGTTTAGAAATGTTAACACTTCAACCTTCCCTATCTCTGCCTTCGAACTTGCTGAATGTCTTCCCCATAAGGACAAAATGGGTGGGTTTTAACTGTTAGGTTGGCTAAGCCAGCTGTCAAGCAGCTTCCTGCTGAACCTGACCCAGGGGCAATGAGAGAGGCCCGTGTGGGACGCAACCTCTTCTGCCTTGCCCCTGTACTTCCTCTCTCTAGCTTTGCCCCACTTAGAGCTGCACTTCACACTGGCTTGTCCCAAGCAGCCTGTAAGCCTTGTCTGGGAAAAGTCCTTCTGTGTCCCAGGATTCTGGCTCCGCCACCTAGCACCCCTTGTGACTCAATAAACATGTGAACAAACCAGAGAGCACGGAGGTGGATGGAAGTTTCCAATTAACTTCCTTTGTTACACACACACACACACACACACACACACACACACACACACACTGTCACAAAGGTCTCAGTAGGTGTGGCTTTATCCTTTAATCATTTCGGAAGTAGAAATGTCACACACTTGTGGGTTTACAATTTTTCATTGTGCTCAATCTGATGAAGACATTTTTACTTTTAATGTTTTCGTTCCATCCTGTTTGATGGTAGTATAGAAAATCAGGAAGTCATTTTCACAAGAAAAGATTGATGAAAAAAGCATAATTGCTGATTATTGATGATAGAAATAACATCAGATGTCATCGTTCAGATAATTTCCTAATTTTCCAGGTGAAGAGCTGAGGTCTAGAATGTTCCATGACAGAAGATTTGGCATCTGCACTCTCCCAAATGACAGTTCTCAGGAGAGAAGGTTAAACCTAAAGCAAACATCAGTAGTAATTTAGACCAGCAAGATGCAGACTTGGGCACCATTGGAAGGCTTCTTCCTTGCCCTCCCCACATACAGCAGTTTCTACAATACCCAGAAGTTATAGCAATCAAGAGCATATAAAAAAAAACCTATGCTCAAATCTCAAAAGACAGAAAATAGTTCAGTAAGGTTGCCTGGAGCCAGGGATGTAGACTGATTACAAGTGGATATGAGGGATCTTTGGGAGTGATGGAAACATCTTAATCTTAAACTGTGGTTAAAAAAAAAAGTCCACAATGCTAAACATTTATCAGAAAATCACAGCATACACTTACATATGCAAAATGGTATAGCTAAATTTATCTTTTAAAGATAAAAGTGGAAACACTCTGTGACCCACATTTAGGAACTTATAAGTGTAGGTATTTGCTCAAGTAGTTGACTATGTTGGTGCCTCCAGGGAGCCACCACTCTCCCCATCCAGGGAAGAAAGCCATTTGGAGAGGCTCCTCCTCCCCCATGAGATACAATCTGATGAGAATGCAGCTGACATGTCCAATATTCTGCCAGCTCATGCATGGGCCCAGAAGCTAACTGACTGCCAGTAATGTGACAGCAGTTGGGAACAGCTAGAGCACACACTCCACCAGAGCTCTCAGAAGCAGTCTGGTTGCCATCTTTCCCACACACAATTCTCCAGCTTCTTCCATCACATAAACCACCCTAAAGCCTTTCCATGAATCATGTGCCCTCTTTAGTTAAGACACAGTTGGTTTCTGTTTCTTGTAACTTGTGTACCAACTTTTTTTGGTGTGTGTGTGTGTGTACCAACTTTTTATAAAATGATACACTTTCCTACAAAAGGCCAAGAGTCCCCACTATTCAAAGCTTTCTCATCAGCATCTGGGATAGGGGCTTGGGGACCTAGATTTCCCAGCTCAAGGGCACAGGGGCTATGGGGCTCTACACACACAACAATCTGATCTCCATTTGCTTTCAGCGTCTTGATGAATACACTAGTAAGGGGCACAAAACCTATCAAGGCATGATTCCCAAGGCCTTACTTTGGTAGGCAACTAACAGCAGCTTCTGAGGAAGACAGTCTCAGAACTCAGACCCCAGTGACAGAGCCATTGGGTATGGGCTTTCTCTGAACAAGAGGAAACAGAGCACAGGCCAAGATGGCTCCTTGCAGGGTGCAGCAAGTTCTGCCATAGGCCCAAGAACAGCTCAAAGAACTAACAGGGTATCAGCGAAGGGGGTGGATAAATCAACAGAGAACAGAGAAAAAGGCCCACCACTGCCTGACTTAAAATATTCCTGTCACTGTTTTAAAGGATAGCCCAAGGAACCCTGGCCTCCCAGGCCAGCATCTTTTACAGATAATCTGAGTTGTAACCACAAGCCCGATAGGCATAAAAGTAAATTCCAGCCTACATACTTACTATTTGTATGGCATGAGGCAAAACATCTTGCCTGAGCTGACATCTTGTGTTTAATATTAGAAGAGGGTCTGGTTCAAGGATAATGGATGAGCACTGAAAACTCCTGTATACAAAAGCTGCTCCATCAATTGACAGCCACTGGTCTCATCGGCTATTATCATTCTTTACTGTGAGGGATTCTCTGTGCATCCCCTTCTCTCACTGCTTACCCTTTGGGAACTCTTATAGAGTAGATCTGAGTATAATCTCTTATGTGCTTGATGTCTAACCCATAGTAGGTACTCAGTCAGTGTTGGTGATCAATTCCAGGAGTGCCCTGAGAGAGCACTTATTTCAAACTGTACCTTCTCATTCAGCTCCAAGAGACACAGTTACAAATGTGAGCTTTTATTGGACTTGAAGGCTAAAAAAAAGCCCAAGATTAATATGACCAAATAACCAAAGATTATAACAGGCTAGCCTAGGAGTGTCAAGCGCTACTGTGATTGGCTTCAACTCGATTTCCTCCTCAGCCTTGACTATTGCTCCCTATAGCTGAAGTATCCAATCAAAGATCATAGCATGCAAGGCAGGATGTAAACAGGAAATAGCTCATAAAGCCTTGAGGCCTCTGCTATCTTACAGCCTGTATGCTGAAGCCACAGGCTCCACAGGGCCTGGCCTAGAACCCACACCCAGGGGTATAGGAAAAATGCATTACTGAATACTTCAGAGCTGAAACTACTCTTGTAAGCTGAGCATGCTGCTCTTCTCAACAATGCATGAGAGAAACTGGATAAGAGCAAGTTGGCCAAGGCGGAAAAAGATTTTTTTTAAAGGGAAAATGTACAGAGAGTGGGTGTGGATAAATTTGAAGATTAAAAAGATAGTGTAGAATAAAGACCATTTGTTATAGTAAATATAGAGGAGGATGCTTCTCTGCAGAAGCCATGCAAGGGGAAGTAAAGCTTCTTGGCAAACTAAGTTAGTAAGAAAGTCAGTTTACTCAAAGCAGTTAGACATTAAAAGGCATATACTTTTTTATTCAATATTAGAAAGAATGCACATGAACACTGCTTTATCTGAATATTTATCTTATTAAGTAATAAAATAGGTTTAAGATACATAGGTTTTTATGATTTTGATAATGACACTCTGATTTCCACATTGCAAAGAGAGTCAGACAGCTGCCTAATTAGAACCCAATCACCTATCTTTCACAAGAAGAAATGCCAGAGGTTTGGGATCAAGTAGAATATGTAAACTTTAAAATAGAAGGAAAGACAAATGTCTGGTTATATCAATTTAATTACAGGTTATGCAAAAATAAAAAATAAAATGAGAAAACATTGTTTCCTCTTCCGTGACAGTATCTCATTTCATGAATTAATTTTATTCGACAGTGTAAGGACAGACGAAATGTATTTGATGGTGGTTAATACATCTAAAAGGCTTGCTTACAACTACTTTATTCAAAATACATTCGTAGAGCCTGGTAGTGGAGGAGACTCTATACGGACTGTAACAACGTGACTCTGGATTTTCTGGAGGAGAGTATAAAGAGGATGGGAAAAGGGTTTTATACATGGGCATGTATGCTCCAGGGTAGCTAAGCTGAATCAGCTGCAAGAGCCTATGTTCAGGTCAAAAGGAGAGCGGCTAAGAGCATTTCAACAGGAAAACGTGCTCAGTAGGAGCAATCAAAGCAAGGGCTGAGTCATTGAATGGCCTGTGTTAACAAAAGATGCAGTGTCTGGTCAGAGAGAAAGTAGAGAGAATAAGATGAGAGGAAACCACAGTGACCCTTCCCTGCCTTCCTCAAACACATCTAAAAGAAGTTTCATTTCTACCCTCCCCCCCACACACACACACTCATTGTAGGAATTCTACTACACCTGTGGAATGTGGCAATAAGTAAAGTACCTGTCTCATAAGCGTAGCAACCAGAGTTAGAGTCCCAAAAGCCACTTTAAGAAGCCCACACGGCACTATGTGCTTACAATCTAACCACTGGAGAGGTGGACTCCTGGGACTTATTGGCCAGCCCAGCTAGCCTACTTAACAAACTCCTGGCCAGTGAGACTCTTGTCTCAAAAGGAAAAAGTTGGCCATCCCTGAGAAATGACACCCAAGGGTGTACTCTGGTTCATATACATACACACACACACACACACACATACACACACACACACACACACACACACATGCACTCAAGAAATGCTGCTGAGTGGACAGAAACACAGGATGAATTTGAGGAAAAGATGAGAATCCAAGAAAATGAAATGTGAGCCAAAGCTAGAAGCAGATAATAACAGCAAAACAGTGGCTTCAAAGCAGCCTTTAAAAATGCAAGCTGCCAGAAGCATAACCACTTTGAGTTCACTAACATCTAATCAGGAGAGAACATCTACTGTTCCTGCAGCTCTATGCTGGGAAACGTGACTAGGCCACACCGGACCGTTCCTGATGACTTTCCTTAATGATGCTGCATGGTGACTGTGAGTTTATCCAAGTGACTTCTCCCAGTTTGAGAGTCATTTTGTAAAAGGCAATTTTTCCTTTGTTCATTTATTTAATCACTTTACAGCTTGATCCCAGCACCCTCCTTTTGTGAGTCATTTTGATTAATGTTTTTACTATTTGAATAATTTGAACTAAGAAGCGAATAGTCAAGATCTACCCCGTGTACGTCTTCTTAACTTCATTAGAAATGCTTACTTGGTACATGAGAAAATCACTTAGAAGATGTGCATCTTCTCAGAGTATTATAAAACAGAAGTAGGTCGACCCCTAACACTTTGCTTTCCTGTAAAGGTTGGAACTTAAAGCTAGACAAATAAAACTGAAGAGATGCCTTGGTGGTTAAGACCTTTTGTGTCTCATGCGAAGGACCAGTGTTCAGTTATGAGCACCCACACCACGATGGCTCACAGCCACCGATAACTACAGTTCCTGGGGAGCTGAGGCCCTTCTTCTGAACTCTGTAGGAACACACATACATATATGCAGGGGAACTATCTATACACATAAGATAAATAAATGTTTAAAAAAATAAGATCAAACAGAGTAAGATCCAAAGAAACTCTTAAAACCATTTCCAGAATTGAAACACATACTAATAAAAATAGACAAAAGATCAGCAGCACCACACTAGAGATTTCTAGAAGGATGGTCTAAGAACAGTGTGTACATTTTTTCCCAGACACTTTACATTTCTCACTAAAACTGATCAAGACATTGAACGATAATGATATTGAACCCTGACGTTGTTCGTATACCACGAGAACAAGGAAGCCCTCAAAGTGGTGCTGAGGAGCTGGCTCAGTGTGTAAAGTCCTTGCTATGCAAGCATGAGGACCTGAGTTCAGAGCCCCAGAACCCACGTAAAAAGCCAGATGCAGTGGCACATATGTAATACCAGCACTAGGGAGGCACATGCCTAGAGCTCACTGGCCAGCAATCCTATATATGTATAGAGCAACAATTAATGGGGGGGGAAAAGCCGTAAGGCTTTGGTTTTTTGTTTTATTTCAGTTTTTTGTTTGTTTGTTTTTGCTTTGTTTTGGTTTTGGTTTTGGTTTTTCGAGACAGGGTTTCTCTGTGTAGCCTTGGCTGTCCTGGACTCACTTTGTAGACCAGGCTGGCCTCGAACTCACAGCGATCTGCCTGCCTCTGCCTCCCCTGGAGTGCTGGGATTAAAGGCGTGTGCCACCACACCCAGCAAAAGCTGTTTTTAAGAGAGCAAGGAGAAAAATATGGGGAAAAGGGAAGGGGACAGTGATGCAACTATATTATTATAATCTCAAAAATGAAAGAAAAAGACAAATAATAATAAAATAAAGAAGTAAAGTTGCTGAGTGTGTGCATGCCTTTAATCCCAGTACTCAGGAGGCAGAGGCAAGTGGATCTCTATGAGTCTGAGGCCACCCTGGCCCACATACTGAATTTCAGGACAGACATACCAAACAGAGAAATGTTGTCTCAAAACCAAACCAAAAAAAAAAAAAGTAAAGTGGAAAGCAGGGACACTGGTGTCAATCTCTGCCCCCTCACACATGCAAATACACATATACACATACATATAAACATGTAAACACACACACACACACACACACACACACACACACAAAGACTATTAGAGTTGTTTCACCTTTGCAAGATGCTCATAAACCAATTCATTGCTTTGAAAAGTAGTAAATAGTCAGGCGTGGTGGCGCACGCCTTTAACCCCAGGACTCCAAAGGCAGAGGCAGGCAGATCTCTGTGAGTTCAAGACCAGCCTGGTCTACAAAGTGAGTTTAGGACAGTCAGGGCTACACAGGGAAACCCTGTCTCAAGAAGAAGAAAAAAGAAAACTAGTATGAAAGACCAGAATCAAAATACCTGTCCTGCTTTTCTTATATAAATTCAGAATAATGGCTAACAAGGAGGTATTTCTTGCTACAGCAGTATTCCAGGTACCAAATGAATAAAGAATGAGAGAATTACACAACCTCAAATGTAACCAAAAGCTTCAACAATGCTCACTACCAAAAAGAGGGATAACCAGGCATCACCACCCTTGTGACAGAAACTTACGTCACCAAGTGTGAAATATGCTTAGCTGTTAACTGAACTAGATCAAGCCTCCAGGTTGATTATGGGGGGCGGGTCCCAGACAAATACTAAATACCACCACTCTAAGGATGCGGGCAACAAAATGCATGCTGAAGTAAGCACCACAGGCAAATAACTTGGTTCCATTAACACTAACACCCCCCTCCCCCCAAAAGAAGCACAAAGATGAAATGAGAGGGGGAACTAGACTCAATATCAACCAACTACATAGCATGACAATGACACACAAATGCTGGCTGTTATGGATACAAAATACTACAATGACAGTGGCTTTGAAAAGTCTTTATTTTTACAAAATACATGGTGAAGCATTTCCAGATTGTTGAGGTGGCCTAAACAAATACATAGAAGAGTCGTGCTTTCCACTGAATATGACAAATGAAGAGGAAAACCTGAGTGCTTTATAACTCCAGCTGATACAATTGCCATCTCACAAGCAATTCAGGCAAGGATGCTGTGCATGGCATGCACGTAAAAAGGAATGGTGCTTTTGTGGAGTTTAGGGTGTTGGTTGGTTAGTTGGTTGGTTGGTGGTTGGTTCGTTGGTTGGTTGGTTGGTTGATATTTGAGTAGCTGGTGGTATGAGGGGCACCATTTTGATTGGCAGGGTGCTTGTTTTGGGTCTCATTATGTACGCCAGCTTGGCCTCAAATTTTCTATGATGTCAAAACTGTTCTCGAACTCTATCATTCCAGCCTAGTTTCCTGAGTACCAGGATTAACAGGCATACACCAGCAGTCCTGATTCAAAGACAGGATCTTTTTTTCAGTTGCAAGACGTTGACAGAGAGCCTTCAATACTTGAGTTGATTATTATTAAGAGCAGTAGATATCTAGAAATATTATTTTAAAATATTTAAAAAGTCCTTTCCAGTACCTTATCAGTTCATTTTCTAGGGATAATAAAATATAAAACAGTATCAAACAAAATTATAATCATTCTAGCAGCCTACCAAGAAGAGACTTGATACCCTATGAGCATATACAGGGGGAGGAGGTCCCCCTCAGTCACAGCCATAGGAGAGGGGAATAAGGGGAAAATGGGAGGGAGGGAAGAATGGGAGGATACAAGGGATGAGATAACCATTGAGATGTAATATGAATAAATTAATAAAATATATTTTTAAAAACTGAAAAAAATTATAATTATTCAAACCAGTTGTGGTAGTGCACACCTTTAATGCCAGCACTCAGGAGACAGAGGCAGGTGGATCACTGTGAGTTAGAGGCCAGCCTGGTCTACAAAGTGAGTCTAGGACAGCCCAAGGATACACAGAGAAATCCTGTCTTGAAAAAAAAAATTGTAATCATTCCTGTGTAAAAGATGCACTCGGAATTTATCCTGAGGTTCCTCTGGCAGAGTGAAAAGCAGTTATCTTCAGAGGTTGCTTAATGGTTAATCCCGAGCCCTTCTGCTGTGTTTTCAGACTGGATCTAGCTGTGGAGCGTTGTCTGGCTTGGTACCCACTATATAGACTAGGCCAGTCTTGAGCTAGCAGCAGTAATTTTGCTGTCATCCAGGTACTAGGATTACAGGCATGTTCCATCATTGTCGGCCAAATTTCTCCTTCAAGATATACTTCTCACCACTTAAAAAATAATAATAAACAGAGCTAGAGAGATGACTTGGCAGTTAAGAGCATTTGCTGCTCTTTCAGAGTTTGATTCCCAGCAACCATATCAGGCAGCTCATCATCACCTGTAACTCCAGCTCCAGGGGACCCACTGCACATTTCTGGCCTCCACAGGTACCAGGTACATGTGCAGTATATATGTGTGTGCAAAACATCCTCACACACATAAAAAATAAAAATAAAAATATCATCAGTGGATTTTTCTCATGGCTTTAAAAAATTAAGTACAGTCAAGTACAGAACAAGGCCAACTCTGTGTACATCCTGGATTTGGGCCTTTTCAGTAATGTGTTACACAAGAAAAATAACAGTTTGCGTCATATGGATCTGTATGTTTGTTTATTCATTTTTGAGACAGGTTTTCACTATGTCACTCTGTAGCTGTCCTGGAACTCACCATGTAGAGCAGGCTGACCTTGGACTCACAAAGATTTGCCTGGCTTTGCCTCCTGAGTGCTAAGATTAAGGGCCTACACCACCACATGACCATAACCATGGTTATGGTTCTTAAAACAACTCTTATCAAGAAATCCATGCTGAAACACAGCAGAAACATGGTTGCTACTTTTCATGTAAATGGTTTTCCCCCAAGGTCCATGAGTTAAAAGCTTGGTCCCAGTGTGGCACTACTGGGCAGATGGGGGTAGTGGACCCTTTATGAGATGGGGATTAGAAAGAGGATTTACACTTTTAGGGGCATGCTGTTAAAGGAAACTGTGAGATTCTCATCTATCTTTTTCCTCGACAGCTGCCAATAGGTAAGTGGTTTTATTCCACCGTACTCTGATGTGCTGCCTCACCACAGTCCCAAAAGCAATACGGAACCCCACAAAACTGTAAGCCAAAACATTTTCTCTTTAAGTTCATCCACCTTAGGTGTTCATTACAGTAACAGAAAGCTGACACATTGATAGGTCATCTGGCGAGTCCTCAAAGCCCCATTTTCTGGGAATCAACCCCCAGCAAGTACAGCAAGCCTCCATATGCATATATAAATCTTGGCCTGCCTGGTACCATTTACCTTCCCTACTTGGGAGCATCTCTTAGCCTCTCCCAGACCTAAAAAATGGAGGTAGCATTGTAACAAGCTCCACAGTATAGCTCAAGAAATGCTGACCTATTCTGTACTCCTGAGGATCCTCTTCAACCACATAGAGATGCCTCCCCTGCCTTCCTCCCCATACCCTAGTCCATATAAGAATGGAAAGGTATCCATATATGATTGAAAATGACCCCCAGGAGAATCTATGTACCTCTATCACTCTCAACTCCCTTTTCAGAAGGAAGAACGTAAGTCTGCATCTGAACAAAAAGGTCAGCACATATATACTTGTATATCTGGGGCCTGGGGTGATTTTTGGAGCACCTTTAAGAATCCAAGCCTTGAGGTTACATGTTAGGGGAGGAGGGTTCCCCTTTCTGAGGACTAAGGGAAGGAGGGAGAGAGTACAGTACGAGGGAGGGAGGGAGGAGGGATCAGGAAGGAATGAGGGAGGGGGATACAGTCTGGATGTGAAGAATTTAAACTGCAGAACAAGCAGGTAACTTACATTGCTAATCCCACTACATGGGAATAGCTCTGAGACTGGCTGAGACATGAATGTCTAGGCATAGACAATGCTTCTTGTTGGCTACAGAGCCCCTATGAATTACTATTAGATGCCATTCCTCATATGGCATGAATGAAGATTACAGATGTCTTTTTTTTTTTTTCTGCTCATACAAAGAACAGAAAACCAGCCTTAAGTGTTCTGCGCATCACGCACACTTTATACACTTACAATTTTAGGACTGTATAATGCTTGTGAGAAATTATATGCTTTCAGAACAAAAGAACCATACACTGAAATTGGATCAGACCTGACAGGATTCATTCTTCTCAGCATGCTGGACACTGACATCCTGCATCCTTCATGTTCCAGCACCAAGTGCTTCAGTTGCTGTTCCTCATCAGAACAAGACAGCTCCCGGGACACTTTCAAAGAAAGCTTCCAATCCCAATTGGTCCTGCATTTCAGACTGTCCCACACAGGACTCTAATTAGAAACTGGACCTCAAATGCTATTCCTAGCTTGTTTAACCATTTTCTCAATTTTTTGGGTACCTACAAAGGTATTATTCATCCGAAATCAGCCTGAAGAAACCTTAAGAGAACGATGCCCCATTTCCTTTAAGGGAGGATCAGGTAGGCTTTTGGTTGTTTTCTTGGGCTATAGAGGGTTATTATCAATGGGAGTTGGTTACAAGTTATTATTGGTCTTATCTAGAGAGAAAACAAGGTTAGACTCAGTGATGTCTCTCTTTTCCTTTACCTTACATTCTTAGGCTTGGAGATAGGGGTTGAAAAGAAAGAAGGGGGAATATTAAAATATATAGAGAACATAGAACAAAACGTAACTAGTGAATCTACTCAACTTAATACAAGGTTATTTTTAATTCACTGGTATAGAATTTTGTATATAGATGCAAAATAAGTTCAGTTCTAGATACAGTGGTATAGATTTCAAATGTAAGCTTATTCTTCACACACACATATCACATATGTGTGTGTGTGTGTGTGTATTTCTACTCTAATATGAGGCACTGTACCCATACAACTCAATTATAATACAAGATTTACATTGTCCAATACATTGAAAGCGCTATTGCAGGCTGTTTAGGATAACAAAGTTATACAAGTTAATTATTAGTTGATCAAATCATGGTCATGTCAATTACTAGTCTACTTGTATCACAAGAATATTCATCCTATGTGTGACGGATAGGTATGATTCTAAAGAAAGATAAGGTAGGATAGTTAGATAAGGTCTTCAAAAACCTCAGGTACAGAATGATATGGCATTTTAAAATGTTTTTATTATTTTAAAGATTCACTGACAATGAGACAAGTTAACTCCTGGCAATACCCAGCCTACCTCAAAGAGGGTGATAAGCATCAAAGAACCTCCTTATGGAGATGGCTTCAAATGTGGCAAACAAGCCACTGAGCAAAATGTCCTCGTTTCTACCACAGACAGAATTCTGCCTAAAAAGGGGCAAGCTTGGATGCAGGCAGAGTCAATGGCCAAACTCTGCCAAGACAGAGTAAGCAAGTCCTCAATAATTCCTGCCTCACAAATATGTCTGTCAGATATATTGGGCCAGCAGGCTGAAGAAGATGCTCCAACATTATAGAGAGTTTTGGCTAGGGGAGGGGAAAAGGGAGAAAGCGGGAGGGAGGGAGGAATGGGAGGCTACAAGTGAGGGGGGGAAATTGAGACATAATCTGAATAAATTAATTTAAATTTTTCAAAATTAAAAAAAATAGTTTTGGGTGACTATTCAGGTAGAAAACTATCTCTGTCATCTTCTCATTTGGAAAGCTACTAACCTGCACTCCTGGCATACTCAGGTAATCAAGTTTATTCCTTCTCAAGTCTCTGATGGAGTTGAAAACCAGGTAGCTTAGTTTTGCAATGAAGCTTAGTTGTTTAGGACTTAAGGACTTAAGGTCTAGGTAGATGTTTTAAGTTGATAATGACAAGATATGATAGAGATTGATTTACATTCAGAATTTTAGATGCACCAAGACAGGAAAGATGTTTTCTTCAAGGCTGTCAAATACAAATAGACAAAACACTAAGAATGTAACATTTATATAGTTCCTGATTGTGCCATGGTTCTTCTTGCGATAGGTAGTTTATTGTATATAAGTGTAATATAAATGTATATGTAAAAGTTTTTTTAATTTTTAATTAATTAAAAAATAAGGGCTGGAGAAATGGCTCAGAGGTTAAGAGAACTGACTGTTCTTCCAGAGGTCCTGAGTTCAATTCCTAGCAACCACATGGTGGCTCACAACCATCTATAATGTGATCTGATGCCCTCTTCTGGCCCACAAGTGTACATCAGGCAGAACACTATATACATAATAACAAATAAATCTTTCTTAAAAATAAATAAATAAATAAATAAATTTTAAAAAGAGTCCAAGCATCCATGTCTACAGAATTAGCACCAAAGAGGAAACAGCAGAGGACCCCACATCAACTCTAAGATCACTCATCCTCATCACTCATTGGGGAAAACTGATTTAAGACAATATACACACCCAGAAAGCCTGGCAGTGGTGGTCTATGCCTTTAACCCCAGCACTTGGTAGTCATAGGTGGAAAATTTGAGGCCAACTTGGTCTATAGAGCAAGTTGTGGGACAGCCAATGATACCTAGAGAAACCTTGTCTTGAAAACTAATAATAAGCAGGGCATGGTGGTGCACGCCTTTAATCCCAGCACTCGGAAGGCAGAGGCAGGTGGATAGCTGTGAGTTCGAGGCCAGCCTGGTCTACAAAGTGAGTCCAGGACAGCCAAGGCTATATAGAGAAACCCTGTCTTGAAAAAAAAAGAAAGAAAGGAAGAAAGAAAGAAAGAAAAGAAAAGAAAAAGAAAACCAATAATAATATTAATAACAACAACAATATAACAAAAAATGAAATACAAACCTATATATTCACCAGCACCTTTCCGGAAAAGGAGGAAAAATTCCTAATCATTGTTCCAAATACAATTCCAATTTATTACTGCATGTGCCCCCCCCCCACTAAAGGGTGTCAAATAGTTATGTCTGCCATGATTCACTCTATATCCAGTGCTGCCCTGATACATAGCATATAGTGGAAACTTCGTAAATACTAACTGAATGAAAAAAATATTCTTATATGCAAGTACCAAGTGTCGTCATCCTCCTTGTATCATCTGACCCTCCGTCATGTCCTTCAAGAACCTGGGCCTGGAGAAATGGCTCAGCAGTTAAGATTACTTGCTGGTCTTGAAGAGGACCCAAGATTAGTTCACAGCACCTATATGGTGGCTCACAACTGCCTATAACTCCATATTCAGGACATCTGAAGCTTACTTCTGGCCTCTGTGTGCATCTGACCTCACATGAGTATATGCACGTGCTCTCTCTCTCTCTCTCTCTCTCTCTCTCTCTCTCTCTCTCTCTCTCTCTCTCTCTCTCTCTCTCTCTCTGTCCTTTGTCAATTTCACATCATGCACCCCAATCCCCTCCATATCTGCCTTCTGCCCTTGCAACCTCCTTCTAAAAGGGAACAAAAAACAAAAATAAAAACAAAAAAACATGTCTTTGTGGAAATTGTGGGTGTACCACCTTGTGTCATATAATATCCTTTTTTTTTTTTGTCCAAACAGCTTAAGTTGCAAATGAGTCATGGTCTGGTTCGAGGCCTCCAGCTTCTGCTACGCTATCAATACTGGATCCTCACCAGAGCTCCTCTTAGATATCCTGTTGTTACCCTGTGTGATGGAGATCCTGCAGCTTTGGTTCCCCAAGACCAGCCACCTCATGCCTCATGCACTCCAGCAGTTCATAGATGGGATAGATGTTGGAGTGGAACAACTCAAAGCACCGCGTCTGGGCATGGGTGGTGGCTGAGTTGGTCAGCCTGCCAGCTCTCCTGCACTGCCCAGGTGAAAGCTGGGGCCAGCTTTCCTGAGTATTGCAGCTAGTGATGGGCAGGGTCAGTTCTACAGCCCTCAGATATCAAGATAGTCCCTGGAGGCAGCCTGGACCAGGGATATCCACATGGCCTTTAGTGGTAACATGAGTCACAGATTTCCAGAAACATGAGTTCCCCAGTACTTGAGGCACCACACATGAATACACACACATACATGAATACAGCCAGTGGGCTCAAATATGAGACCAGGCCAATTCAAGCTGTTATCCTTAGAAAGTTTTAGCTGATGTTTTTCTTACACAGAATGGCAGTTTAATCCAGTAAGAATTTATTGAAATTATCAGGGGACAGAGTATCACAAGGAAAACAGGAATATGAGTCAAATACATCATCAAAGAGAAGTCAGGAAAGGAGAGAATGAAAAGAAAGATATTTCTCTTTTCTGACACTGAATATTAAGAGTTCACAATTGCAACAGTGGTAAAAATGGATGGAGATGAGGGGCCACCAGGGGGCCGACACCATCTCTGCATACAAGTCAAGGTCATCTGTTGAGAGAGTTGAGTGTAGGAAGAAAATAGAGATGGCAGAAAAGTCTGAAATAAGCTTATACAACCTGCACTACACATTTTCTTTTATATTCATTGTAATTATCTAGCTATACATCGCCATCCCTCCCTTTCCCTCTCTCCCTCTGCACGTATATGTGTGTTTGTTAGTTTACAAAAGAAGAACAAGTGGGTGAGAGGTAAAAGGTAAAAAAGAAACACCAATGATTGAAAAGACAGAGAAGCTTTGACAAAGATCCTAGATCCTGTCTTCATTGCATCTGCAAGCTCATCATAACAGGACAAAAGCTCATCATAACAGGACAAAAGGCAAGCACTACATGAGTGTACCCAGGCTGTCCAGGTAGGAAAGAACAAGGAATTCAAGTATGTGACAAGTGACAAGACAATAGAATAAATGTACACTGAGATAGCACAAGGAGTGGCAGGAAAAAGTATTATGTCTGGACAGCCGAGTAAAGCTGGTGATCCAGATGGTGGAAACACACTTTATGCAAATGGGTTCCAGAAGCTCTGTAAACCAAGACAAACTAGCAGACATCACAGAAGCCTTAAAGCAAAGGAAGAGGCAGTGCAAAGACCACAGGTTAGTGGAGTCCACTCCTTCCTTCCCCTATCCCACAATTCCAGTCATCTATAGACATTTCTGTCTTGATTCCCCTTCTAGAAGGTCTCTGCATAGGCATGTTCTAATAAAATGGGAGCTGGATCATCATTCATACAAGTCTCCTGGCACTAGTAACCTTTGAAGAATCCTGAGGTTAAATCTATTCTGAGGATGACAGCTTTTCCTTCAAATACATCTAAAACTACCATTATACAAAACAAGAAGGCTGAGCAATGTACCATACCAGATGCTACCATCTGATAAGCCTGCAATAAGTACTGATCACGCACAACAATGTTGCCTTTGAAAAATACCAAATGGTCACAGGTTGTTCACAGTCTTCATTCTGGAACTCAAAGATGATAATAATAATGTGCCCCTAGTTTGATATCAAGAATCTCATCTGTGTTTACAGTCAAACTTTTCACTCTTCCCCCCGAGAGTTCCCTGGATGCTTCCATCTAGTAAGTGTGGTCCTTAGTCCTAACATTGCAAATCCTCTCCATCTTCACGTCCTCAAAGCCATTCTTAGGCTATCCATCATTCCTTTCTCTGACTCACTAACTGGAGATTGACTAGGTCACATCTACTTACCATACCGTTCTTTGTAAAACTTGAGAATTATTGTTTTAGACTAGGAGGTGGTAATTTTTTCCCTAAAAAGCTAGATAGTAAATAGTGTAGGCTTTGTGAGCTCTCTGTTCTGTTGCACTATTCAATTCTGTTGTTAAAACAACAATCAGTCACAACCAATAAACATAAACAGATGAACATGGCTGTGTTCCAATAAAACTTTAGTTTCAAAAATAATCAGCAGGCTAGCTTTGGACGCCAGGCCATAATTTACCAAGATCCATCTTAAGCTAATCTTTTATTGCTGTACATATTTTAAATTTCTCAAAACACAGGGACCAGGTATCATATGTTTTCGTTACCTCTTAGCCCCTATGGTATAGTGATAGGCATACAAGGAAAAATAATATCTAGATAAACAATAAAAAGGGAAGAACATGTGAGCAAATGTTGAATGAATGATGTACCGTGTACTGCAACTGAACTCCTTTTTTGTCATTTTAATGTGCACATTGATCGTATAGACCTTCATATGTAACAACTAGCAATAATTCAGTTGGACTGTGTGCCGGAAAGTATTTTTCCTGGTTGGTTCTTTTGCTGGACTTCTTTCTTCCAATTTTCTGCCTACTTAACAAGATGGACACATTCCACAAGCAACTTACTATTAAAAGGAAGAACTTGGGCTTTCTGCAGACAGAAGCACCCATTGGGCCATGAAGCATGCCCCTTTCTGCCCCCTGCCACATCATAGGAACATGAAAGGAGAAGGCTTTGCATGGGAAAGAGGGAAGTTTCTAAACAGTGGGAGGAAATCTATCACAAAAGCAGACAAGAAACAATTGTTACCAAAATAAAATTCTCTTCAGAGTGGATCAATGGCAGTTTGCATTCTTCCAAATCAATAACTGTAACACAGACCAGAAAGCAGTCATCTTCTGAAAATTTTCAAAAAAGTAATAAGGCACACCATCATCATTCCCCACCAGAAAAATTACACACACACACCACACACACACACACCATACACCATGCACAAACACACACATGCACACACTTTTTACTATATTAAAGTCGGTCTCCTAGAAGGAGCTAAACATTAAATTCTCTCATAGAATAAAACACTAATGGGTCCCAGAAGGCCCATGACTTCACTTCCTGTCCATAGAGACCTTTAATGGCACTCAAATCCTTCACATTTCCTTTTCTTATCTCAGACAACTGAGGCAAAAACAGCCCAGACAACTCAGGTCCATTGTTATCCAAGTCACCCTGGTACATTCAAATAATTATGAATATCTATCATGGGAAAGATGATTCTTCCACTGCCCCTAACAGTTCCTCCTCCAAGAAACTACCTGTACTTTTAAGTACTTCATTTCTAAAGGTGGAGAGATGGCTCAGTCGTTAAGCGAACTAGCTGCTCTTCCACAGGACCTGGGTTTGTTTCTCAGCACCCACACAGCTAAGTCATAATTTTTTTCAAATATGGCTATTTGGTACCTACTGTCATGTAGCTACATAAGGTGTGAATATCACTTTGATAGTGTGTTGGAAGGCTCTGCTATTAAGGTTGCAGTCCATCATGTTCAGATGGCTCCCTGAGCTTGGAGTCAAATGGAGGACTCCTTTTCTTAACAGGGCTTCCTCTTCTCTGCCTGACCTTATATGGAGAGCATTTCTAGACACAGATCTGGCCTTGCTTGGAGGATGACCCTGCACAGAGTGTCCTGAAAGCACTCAGATAAATGCCTCTCTTCTCCACTCTCCCCACCTGTATGATTCCTGGAAGTCTCCTTCATATTCATGGCCTTCTGAACCCCATTTTGTGGCTTCTGCTCCCTTTGTTCCTGTGAGTTGGTGGCCAATGACCCCTGGGGGAAGGTAGGACCACAATATTATTCTCTAGCATCTCTCTTCCTTTGTCAATATGGAAGATGCCTTCTGCTCTACTCCCCTCAGGCCAGCCTTGGCTACACAGGAAGCTTGAGGTCAGCCTAGACTACATGAGACTGTCTTTAAAAAAAAAGTCTGCACAATGGAATTCTAACAATTATAAGTGCAAGGGAAAATATCCCTATTAATAATAAAATGACATCTTTATATACTAATACCAAGCTTTTCCCAAACTTTCATAGGTTGTTTTGAAAGGTAATGTATTTCTAGATAGTCCAAAACAAAGATATAAAAAGAAAGAAAAAAATGAATGAATACCAGAGCATCTGGGTACCACGGCACATGCCTCTGATTCCAGCATCTGAGAAACTGAAACAGGATGATTACCTCAAGTTAAAGGCCAGCATATGTGGCACAGTGGGGTCTAGGCCACTCTATAGAGTGACACCCTGCCTGAAACAGAACAAAGCATAAAGCCAAAACAAACAAACAAAAAGGCAGCTGAGCTGAGTCTGTAGTCCTAGCATCCAGGGAGGCAGAGGCAGGCAGAACTCTATGAGTTTAAGACCAGTCTGATCTACAGAGTGGGCTCCAGGACAGCCAGAATTATACAGGGAAACCCTGTGTCAAAAAACTAAAAATAAAAGGAAGGAAGGAAGGATTCACAGAACTAAAAGAAAATCTAGACCTTGTTTCCAAAACCAAATGTTTTTTTCCATGAATGTAAACAATTTCTTCCAGTCTCAATCAAAAGTAGTCAGTGATTTACTTTATATTCAATCATGATATTCCACATAGACTTGTGGCAACTCCACAAACATACAGCAAACGGAAGCATATGAATAATTTGGACGAGGAAAAAAGAGTACAAAACATAGTACAAAAAAATGGCTCAGTGATTAAGAGCACTGGCTGCTGGTACAGAGGACCTGGGTTCATTTCTTAGCACTCACATGCCTTTATGTACAAAAGAGCTTTCAGGCTAAGGCTGAGCAAGGTCACAAGAAGCAGAGTTTTTTTTTTTTCCTAATGGAATAGAAAGAAATAGAAAATATCAGATTTCCATCAAATCCTGTGGAAGTCACCAATTTCAAGCATAAATAAAGATGTGCACACCAAGTTGAAATGTAAAATATGTCCTTTTTTTAAAAGTGGTTTCACTATGTAACTCAAACTGGCCTTGCCGGATATGGTGGCACACACTTTTAATCCCAGCACTTGGGAGGCAGAGGCAGGTGGATCGCTGTGAGTTTGAGGCCAGCCTGGTCTACAAAGTGAGTCCAGGATAGCCAAGGCTACACAGAGAAACTCTGTCTTGAAAAACCAAACCAAAACTAAACAAAACAAACTGGCCTTGAAGTTACAATCCTGCCTCTACCTTGAGCATACTAAGTATTATAGGCAATAATATATCATTTCTTATAAGGAAGTGAAGTCACAAAGATGTAAAACACTGGTAAGAGGTACTAAGTTCCTTAATTTCCAACCCAGATGCTCTCTCTTGCCTCTGGGGGTTGCAGACCTCAAAGGCCACACCCACAGTGACACACTTCCTCCAACCAGTCCACATTTACTCTAACAAGGCAACACCTCCTAATAGTGACACTCTCTATGGCCAAGCATTCAAACACAAGAGTCTATGGGGGCTACACCTATTCAAACCACAGCACCTCCCCTCCCCTCTGACTTTTGGCAAGTAGGTTTGCTTCTTGTCTTCTATGCCTTCTTCAAGAGGCAGTGGCTTTGACCAAGGCAGACAGGTGGGGATTTCTCTTCTCCCAACCCCTCAGCAGGCAACACTTGTCTCCAAATCCTTCTGCCAGCTTCCTTTTTGCCCTACTACAATCTCCCTGTCTTCTTTTGGAAGCCTTGGTCAGGAATGGCACAACTGAAAGCTTCCTTTTCCTCCTACCTATCCAAACTAGGTGCAGCTCCTCCCAATTCCTTTTGAAAACATGACCAAGTGGCGTAAGTACAATGTTAAGTGCGATTCCCAATAGCCAAAAAGGGAAACAGCACAATTTCTCCTTGTCAAGAGATGTGAGGATAAATAAGGTACCATCCATCCCTCTAATAGACCATCACTTAGCTTGAGAGAGTCTTGGGGCATTGGAGATGGAGACAGGACAAGGCCAGCATGGGCAACTTAGCAAAGACCCTGTTTCTGAAACAAAAAGAAAAAAGAAGTGGCTTGGGGCAATGTAGCTCAATGGTAGAGCACATATCTTAGGCTGTGAGCTCAGTCCTGATACCAGAGAGGAAAAAACAAGTCCTGAAATACATTACCAAATGGATGATCACTGAAAGCTAAGTTAGAGACGCAAGACACAGAATAGGAAACACTATGACTCTACCTACATGAGGAGCATAGATAGAGTAGGCAAAAATCATAGAAACAGAAAGGAGAATAGCAGTACAAGTGGCCAGAGGAGGGGTTATTGGGAGAATAGCTACTAGTTGAGAATAAGATAGATGGAATAGAACATACGAGAGTGATGAGAACGTTCTGGGACCAGTAGCAGCACACCTGTGAATACACTTGATGCCACCCAACTCTTCATTTCAAAAGTGTTAAAAGTTACTTGGTAAGCTTTCAGTTGAAGGAGAGCAAGGTGGATATACATGGTGGGTTTGGAGGGAGTGAAAGGTAAGGGAAAATGTTAACTATATTCATCTTAAAAATAAGATTTTTTAAAAAGGTAGTCTCAGCCCAGTCCTGATAAAGGACAAATTAAGAACAGGTGACCAAACTAAGCAATGTGCTTCAGAAAGATGGAGGGACTGTCGCAGACAGTGGGAGCACAGGGTGGAATAACAACTAAGTGAAATGTGAGGTTCTGCACAGGATCCAACGACAACAATTATTAAAAGAAGGACCTTAGTCAAAACACTGATGCCATCAGATAATACTTTCAATAGAGTAAATAGTAGTATGCAGATGTTGGTTTCCCAGGTCTAACAACAGTACTTTGGTTATGAAATGTTAACCAACAGTAGGGAGAACTCAGTGAGAACTATGTGAGAACTCGGTATCACTTTTGCATCTCTTCTGTAAGACTGAAGTCTGTTCAAAATAAAGTTTTAAAAATTTATTTTGACTTTATGTGCACTGCCTGCATGTCTGTGTGATGGTGTCAGATGCCCTGGAACTGGAGTTATGGACAGTTGTGAGCTGCAAGGTGGGTGCTGGGAATTGAACCCTGGTCCTCTGGGAGAGCAGCTAGACGCTCTTACCTGCTGAGCCATCTCTCCAGCCTCTCAAAAGAAAGTGTTAAACTTCAACTCATGCTTTCAAAAACAAGCAGTGACATGTACTCTGATCTACTAATTAGCTTTAATTCTTACCCAAAGACGTACTTAAATCAGAAACAACCACCCCTCCCAGGAATGATGATGGGCCAGCAGGAAAGACTAATGAAAGTCTACTGGCGGCAGCTGATGAACCGTAACCATCAACATGAGCAACGGCCCTGTGACCCACGAACTGGCCAAAGTGCTGTGCTGTCATCCTGCTTCTTGTAAGAACCACAAAGAAGAATCTAGAAACAGCAGCACACTGCCCCCTTTCAGAAAGTAGGCCCAGAACTGTATCAGGGCTCATGTTTGGCTATAAAATGAAAGCTTTGGCCTCCTTCTGGGGATTAGCTTAATTCTGTCACAGTCACACACAGTCTCTGCAACAGGGGGACTTAGCACAGCTTCCGGAGCAAGCTACAGGGCTCTCCCTGTGCCTTCTGACTAACAAGAGCCAGGAGACACGGAAATCTCCTCTGGTCATAAGGCTGTGGGGAATGAATCTCAAAGATCCTATCTACTGGGTCGCAGAAGAGCTTGACAGTTCTTCAAAGCACAAAGCAGCAGAGGTCGGTTCACAGCAGATTATACCTGAGGGTTCTGAGAAAACGGCCAAGGCTCTGCAAATATGTACAAGATGAATGTGCATCCCCCCAGATCAGAGCTCTCCTGGGACATGACTACACGGACTGCTGCTCTCCCTACCCCCATCACAAGACACAGCGGTCACGCTGAAGCCTTTGTGTTTCCGTGGCAAAAACACAAGCCGCATCGAAACAGAGACCAAATGTATTCATTTAGAACCAATCCCAAAGCACAGGACAAATAATGCTCTTTTTCTTCTCTTCAGGTCAAATGCTGTCAACACCATCTTCTATTTTCTTTCTCCCAAGAGACAAACTGCCATTTCCTGTCTTCATCTTCCTGCTTCCTCCTTACTCACTGGCTGGCCAGACCAGCTGTGACTCGTCAACTTCACTGCATGCTCCCCGTTAACACCATCCCACCATGAGGCGCCAGCTGGAGGGTAGCCTTTCATGAGCCCTGGCCTGAGAATTCCACCTTCAGAACTTCTTGCAGTGCTGCAAAGATGGGAGCTGTCCTCCACTGAGAGCTGCTACCAACACCATTGCCCCCTTGGCCCTACATGATGTGAACATTTAAAGAAACAAAAAGTCCCTAGTAAATACCCAGATTAACGCGTCCCCAACAATGCCCACATATGCATTCCAAGGACCTGTGAATAGCTGGCAAGTTGCAACCAAGCTTGCTAGTCAGTTGGCATTAAACCGGTGGAGATTAACCTGGATTCTCCAGGCAAATCTAACATTATGGAAGAAACAGTGAAAGAGGTCAGAGTGGTGAGGTGCTAGCAGAGTTCACCTTCTTTGAAGAATTAGAAAAGAAATATGAGCCAAGGAATATGGGCAGCCTCCTAGAGCTGGGGAAAAAAGAGATTTTTCACTAGTCACCCAAAAGGAATGAATACAGCCCTGTCAAAGGCCCATAGATTTGAATGTTTGGTCCCGAGCTGGTGAAACTGTTTTGAGGATTGGGAGATGTGATCTTATAGGGGTGGACTTTGAGCTGTCCAAGTCTCTCTCTCTCTCTCTCTCTCTCTCTCTCTCTCTCTCTCTCTCTCTCTCTCTCTCTTTCTTCCTCCTTCCCTCCCTCCCTCCCTCCTCTCTCTTATCTCTCTCTGCCATGTGCTTATAGATTAAGGTGTAAGCCCTCACTGTTCTTCCAACCATGCCTTTGCTCTGCCATCATGGACTCACTCTCTGAAACCATAAGCTCCAAATAAACTCTTCTGTAAATTGCCTTAGTCAAGGTGTCTTATCACAGCAACAGAAAGGTAACTAATATAGTCAGCAACAGGAAACACATAAACCTGGTTATTAAATGCCATAGCAGCACGTTTGGGGTCTAATGAATGAGCAAGTTTAAGCAACTTTAGCTGAAGTAAATCTATGTAAATTCCACAGCATTTTCATGTCTTGTCTAAAAACCTAGCTCCATGCTCACAGTTACTACCAGTCTCCATTCCCCTAGTACATACATTCCCCTAGCAGTTAATGTCCCCCCCAAAAGGGTCCAATAACTAAAAACACACGTGGTTTTATGTCACAGGGCAAGTTCTAAATCGAACACTTTGCTTGTGCCATTTTATGAGGTATCTGTTTGACACAGATCTTTAAAAAGAAAACCCACTCAGAGCTATTTCTGTAACTAAAGGTGGGCAAGAACGGGGATAGTAAAATGAGATTGTTACTTAGTAAATGAGCAATGGAAGGTAAGCCACCTCTTATCATTTACTGCAACACTTTGCAACTAAGGATGATGACACCAATTTCCTTTTGAGGCCCACTGAAGCTCACAATGTCTGGGTCCAGGTCTCAGCATTGCTCTTCAGTAGCCTCAAAGGGTTTTGTTGTTGTTGTTGTTGTATTGTTTTGTTTTGTTTTGTTATGCAAACTGTTCTTTTGGCTATTGGTTTAGCTAGTGCCATGAGCTCACAAAGAGCCAGAATTAACTATTTTCAACATGATTTTCTTGTGGTGAGTACCCTAAACCCACAGTTTATTAAGAAAACAGAACCCTCCTTAAATGGCAGATGGGGCGAAAGGAAGAGAACATGGTGCACAGCACTTTTCTTTTAATAGATTTAGGTCTCTTCTATTCCTCCCAACTACCTGAGAGGGAAAGTTCAAACTCTAACACAACACCACCCACCTGACCAAGGTCTTGCTCATTGATTCCTATAGCTTGTCCTTGAAAGGAGTCAGGGCTAACAAAGGATAGCCCAAAAATAGAAAGTAAAGATTTCCAATGCCAGGACAGTGGGGCCACTTACACTCTATTTTCAGCAAGTCTCAGTTGCCTAGGAAGCAACCATATGGCTCCTACCAGTCTCCAAAGTATAAGAACATCCAAAGGTGGAGCTGCCTGTGACACATGAGATGGTCCCCAAATGAGTGGACACACAAAACAGCCAAAGCATGATTTTCAACACCCAAGACAATCCAAGAAGCTTCCAAAGGGACCTACCATCACACTGCACTCTCTACCATTAGAGACAGTTTGACTGTGAGGGAGTTTCTCCTGCCATTTTAGAATTATGGAAGACTATGTTTTTAACAGGAGGACATTTTCTAAGCAATTACTCGCTAGTGGAAAGGGATGACTCTGCTGTAAACAGCAGTCTGGTTCAGGATAAAAGTTTGAGCCCAGCCAGAGAAGGAAAGAAGAAAAACATCCCTCATTTGAGGCCAGCCAGCAACACTTCCCTAAAATGCAGGATGAGGGCCCTGTAGAAATAAGCACGTGGGCTCCCATATCTCAGATCGACTCTGCACAGCCCAGGGCACACAAGTGTGCTTCATTACAGACCCAGGAGGAAGTGTGGAAAGCCTGAAAGCTGACCACAACTAAAAGTGATAAAGTAGAAACTTAAGAGGAGACACAAAGCAAGTAAGCCTGCCAGCTGCTCCAACAACAATGTACAAACTTTATAAGATGCTGGTCACAAAGGGTTGCTTCTTGGCAACTTCAGTGCAAAAAGAACTTCTGTTAATGACTAATCAAGGGCCATGAGAAGGTTCCCATGCATATGAGGCAAGTGGTTTGGGCATAAATTCTATCACAATGTCAAAATTCTTCCATGACTTCCAAATACATAAATATGCCTTACAAACATGGCCAACAGTGGAGAAGACTATAGGCAGTGGTGACTTTCTCAGTTGCCCCTGAGGAAGGAGTTAGGGCTAACTCATGTCCATTTCAGACTGATGGACGCCAATAAGGCGCCCTATTAAATGATGATTTCTACCCTGCTTTGGGGAAGTGATACTCTGCCTTTAGACTCATGTTTTTTTCTTCTCATTCAGCAAATTTTTTTTTTGCCATCCATTACAGGTAACACACCATGACAGATACAGGTACACTTATGTCAATTTGAAGGCTGTGATCATGGTTTGACAACTATGATGTGTGTGTTGGGGGGGCAGATAGGGTAATTTTCACAAAGAGGAATGTCAGAGTCCTTAAAATCCCTGGTTTTCTCAGCTATCATGTGTCTTCCCCTCAAGCACTGACCCTTCTTATATGCTCCTGGAAGCATCTGAGTTAGAGCAAGGAAAGAAGGAGGAAGCAGGATTAGGAATGATTGCAAATGAAGCTCATATTCTTCCATTTTCCAGCAAGCCAAATAAAGCAAATGTAAAGAAGAGGTCTCATGAGCCCACTGCAAAAATAAATAGCTCTTTGCCAACTGGGGATTTCTTCCCATCCGTAATTATTACTATGCACTCGCATGACTTACTGTGGTCAAACTTGCTATTCTCTTCCACCTCCTAAGCAAGAACTGTCAGCTGCAGGCTGAGAGTCAGGGTTTCCCAAGACAGAGCCCAGGCCAACGAGGAGGGACTTGAGCAGGCAAAGACAGCAGAGCCCAGGGAAGCTGTGGGTAGGTGCTGCTAGAGCCAGCAAAAGACAAATGAGTCTCGTTGGCTACTAGAAACCCCTTAAGTCATTGCCTCTGCGAGTTTGTCCCGACATGTATAAAAATGGGTGCACGTGAATGTGACTACTTACTCACTTGACTCTTTGTTGCCAGAAGGAAGCAATTAATGGCAAACGACAGAAAAAAATAATAAAGATTTTTAAATCAGGCTCTGTCAAGGAGTATGAAAGAACCTTAATTAATTCCCCCAAAGGCACTTTCTCCACATAGGACTGCATTAAGAACTAGGGCATCAATATATGAATGAATCTGGGGCCGCACAAACATTCCAGTCCATAGCACATGCCAAAAAAAAAAAAAAAATCCGTGTATCTCCTGCCCTTCCAACCCAGAACAGATGAACATACAAACGGAAGGTCCAAAAAGCATTAGGAAAGAAGAGTTTGTTTAATTTACCTGCTACATGCACAAAATGTCTGATAAAAGAAAGGGCTACTGCACATAAGAGAGCCCTGGTCTCAGTCAGTGTGCTAATGTGATGGCGTGTGTGTGTGTGTGTGTGTGTGTGTGTGTGTGTGTGTGTGTGTGTACCTAATGTTAAGTGCAAGTACCTTCTACCTCCTTTGAGACAGGGGTATATGCCAGGCTAGCTGGCCCATGAGCCTCTGCGGAGTCTCCTGTGCCCACTTCCCGTCTCGGCTCATGAGCTCGGGGATCACAGCAGTACACTACTGCACTTGGTTTTATGTGGATTCTTGCGATCCAAACGCAGGTCCTCAGGGTTAGGCAGCAAGCACTCTACTGACTGCGCCATCTCCCCAACCACATTCTGTTCATTTTTAGCATATTTCAACACTAAATATGTGCTAAGATCTTGATACACACATGCGGCATTTACTTATTGTGATGGTAGTGGCCCCTTAGCACTAGAGAAAACGTGAAGAGAACAGTAATTGGAAATGCCCTTCACAAATGGAATGTGACAAAAGAAAAACCCAAAACAAAACAAAACAAAACAAAAAAACCTGACAGACTTTTTGGTCACTAGTGAGAAAGGATGTAAACCTCAAAAATATGGTTTGTTTTGGGGTAATATTAGGACATTTCAACTCTACGAATCACAAACTACTGGAAAACAAAACCCTGTCCTCAACAAGTTCAATGTCAGCTCAAACAACTTCAATGCTTTAAAATATATGCACAGCCATGAGACACACACACACACACACACACACACACACACACACACACACACACACAAAGTAGTCATTTGATACAGCAAAAACAGATAATCATCTCCGGTCCCCATTTCCCTGTTCCTCTTCTAAGAAACAGAACATTTTGCTCTCCCGCTGCTGTACAGAACCATGAGCACTGCCATCATATGTGTCCACACGAGAAATCCCAGCACCCGTGAATGTGTTACTCAACACTGCAAAAGAGACTTTGCAGACCTGTTAAACTTCAGGTCTTGAGATGGGAGAAGTGTTGACTAGCTGTGTGGGCTCGGTATAATCAAGGAAGACTGGAAAAGATGAAAGGGAGGCAGAAGAGCCAGCAAAGGAGACGCAACAAAAGGGTAACGGTCAGAGTGCTCTGAGGAGGTAGTCCCTTGACGTTGGAAAAAACTAAGAAAGAGGGCTGTCCCTAGTGTGGATTTCTGAACTCTAGAATATGGACTAAATCTGTGTTGTTTAAGCCACTGAGTTTGCAGTCATTTTGTTATGGCAACAGAACACGCACTCCCCCACCATCAGTTTTGTTGGCACATGGTTGCCCAGCTGGAGACTACTTTCCTCATTTAATTTTATTTTTATCCGTGTGTGTGTGTGTGTGTGTGTGTGTGTGTGTGTGTGTGTGTGTGTTGACACAGAGGTGCCTGCAGAGGTCAGAAGACGATATAGGATCCCTGGGAACTGGAAATACAAATGGTTGGGAACCATCCAATGTTGGTGTTGGAACTGAATTCTAGCCCTCTAGAAGAGCAGCAAGCACTTTTAACCACTGAGCCAACTCACCAAGGCCGTGGAGATGACCTTTCCATAGACTTGTACAGCAGAATTGTGCAGCTGCATTTGAGATTGTAACTGCATTTTTTACGATGGCCAACACTTCCTTAACAAAGGTTCACTGCCATGGGATGGGAGGTGCAACGGTCCTGTGGAGCCACAAGTATCTATGCCAATAACAGAACTGGAGTCTGATTGCACTAACCTTACAGAGCACAGCAGTTTGGTCACCCTGAACTATCTTGTGATCAGCAGTAGCTTGAGAAAAAAGGAGAAGGCTATACTGTCTTGAGGGTCTCTGGGAAAGCAGCTTAGACTATATTCCCAGTACATCTGGGAAAGCAAATATTGTTGAGAATGTGAGCAGCAGAAATGTTTGTGCTTTGGAAACACACCATTTGAAGACCAATTAGTCATTGTCTTCCAAAACTGAATATTCATATATTTTATCCTTTGCCCTCTTTTTCATTCATGTACTAGCTCATTTGTTACTTAAGAACAAATGCTTGGCCAGGCATTGGTGGTGCACGCCTTTAATCCCAGCACTCAGTGAGGCAGAGGCAGGCGGATCGCTGTGAGTTCGAGGCCAGCCTGATCTACAAAGTGAGTCCAGGACAGCCAGGGCTACACAGAGAAACCCTTGTCTCGAAAAACCAAAAACAGGTTCACAATCCCACACTGACAATGATTTCAGCTGCAATCCACATAACATCAAATATCCTATCTGCAGTCAGACTTCTTTTTAGGACCTTACACCATGCAAAAAGGGACTCTATGAGCACTGTACGAAGGATAGATTCTCCACGTGGTTTGAACACAGAAGAGTAGGAGACACAAGTATACACAAGACTCCACCAACCACACAGCACAGAGCCAAGCAACAACTCCATCTCTGAAGCACCGTCATGCCTCTGGCAGTGTTGATTTGTACTTCAGCAGCTTAACTTATGCTTAATTTGTGAATTCATTTCAGGTTTATACTTGTAAATGAGCTCAAAGCAAAAGCAGTTGATATGCAGTTAAGTGCCTGCGTTTTCAAGTAACATTATTATTATATAGTTTAAAGCAATTAAAAAGGAAATTCTCACACATGGTACCAGATGGATGAACCTTAGAGGTAATATGCTGAATGAAATGAGCCAGTCACAAAAGAATGAGTGGATTCTTGGTATGACTGCATCTATATCAGGTATGCAGAAGTAAAGTCACAGAAACCGGAAGTAGAATTGCAGCTGCCAGGAAGACAGGGTTTCACTTAGGAAAGATGAAAGGTTCTGGAGGTGGAGAGATGGTGGTGGTGTACCACAATGTGAATGTGCTTGAAGACAATGCGTTTCACACTTGGAAAGTGTGTGTGTGTGTGTGTGTGTGTGTGTGTGTGTGTGTGTGTGTGTGTGTTATATGTGCCAAAGTGCCCACATGGTAGTAATGAACGACTTTCAGGAGTGGTTCTATCTTCTTTTTATTTCAATTATTTGCTTTTGTTTTGGTTTTGGTTTTTTGGTTTTGTTTGTTTGTTTGGTTGGTTGGTTTGGTTTGGTTTGGTTTTTCGAGACAGGGTCTCTCTGTGTAGCCTTGGCTGTCCTGGATTCACTCTGTAGACCAGGCTGGCCCTGAACTCACAGCAATCTGCCTGCCTCTGCCTCCCAAGTGCTGGGATTAAAGACGTGTGCCACCACGTCTGGCTGTTCTATCTTCTTAAGGCAGGGTCTCTCTTGTTGTTTCTGGTGAGTACTGAATAGCCCAGGCTAGCCAGCTGGAGAGTCCCTAGGCAAGTCTCCTGCTTCCACCTCCCATGCCCCCTAAGAGTGCAGCAATCACATCTGGATATTTTGCACGAGTTCTAGGAACTGATCTCAGGTCATCAGGGTCGTGCAGCTAAGCACTTTCACCTGTGTACGCCATCTCCCCAGCACCCAAAACAGAAAGGTTATGCTATGGATATCTCATCACCATAAAATAAATAAATAAAGGCTTAGTAAACAGTCAAAAGTTTAAGGCAAAATAAGGATTTGTGGGAATTATTTTCCTCGTAAGACGAACTTCAGTATCAGCCATTTGAGCTGGGTGTTCAAAATCAAAGCCTCTTTCGATTCTCTCTGAATGTCCAGCTAGGAGGGAGTTTCAGCAGCTGCTAGAAGTTGGGTAAAGCTCAGAAAACTGTCTTCAAATCTGATGAGCTTTCCTCCTTTCTGGATAAGCCAAATTTGCTCAGAGGTCTTCAGCTTCAACTACTGTTGATGTGGTTCCTAAAAGGACCACACCACAATTCCCTCTCAATTAGGAAAAGGAAAGTTAAGCAGAATGTGCCTATGGATGAAAACTTCAGCTAACTTCCAAGAGCTATGTTCCAGGCCCCACACTTAGCAAGCACCATAAACACTTGGCTATGCTAGTTGAATTCCAAGGGACAACAGGATCAAATCATTTTCTCTGTTCACCTGATGAATTTACAAGTTAGACTTAGAATTTGGTAAGGTAATAGAAGGTGAGAGGATATGGCACACATTAGCTACTAATGCTTTTCAACATCCATGAATTATAGAACTTTCACAGAAACTTGCCCCTGGTAGGCCATCATAAGTATTCAACTAGCGTTTTTGTTTGTTTGTTTGTTTGTTTTTTGTTTTGTCTTGTTTTTTTACCAAGCTGACATTAAGTGGATACTTAGGTAAGGAAAAAAAACCTATACTTAAGGTTATTCATCAATAAAACGTATAAAATAAGCAAGGCTTTGAGATGGTTCTCCAGACTGGGTCCTTGTAGTTTTAGTCACTCATTTTGATAATCTTGGAAACTTAAAGCTATTTGTTTTTTGTTTTTTGTTTTTTTAGTTTTGTGACTAGACCTCACTCTGTAGTCTATGCTGGCCTGGAACTCACTCTATAGGGGAGCTGGACTGATATTCCCAGCAGTCCTCCCATCAATAGATACTTCCCCAATGCTGAGGAGAGACACACCACTGTTGACCTTTTTTTTGGGGGGGGGGGGACGGGGTAGGTCTTCCTATGTATGTCAGGTTGTCATGGAACTTGTGGTCCTCCTGCTTCTGCCTCCTGAGTTACAGTCATACGTATCACCACGCCCAGTTTTTAGCATACATTTTTGAAGCTTGGATGGTACTCTGTCGTTCTGGAAAACAAAGTTCCTGCAAATACCAGTCAGGTGGTGAAAGTCAAAGAAAGAAGTGAAGGAGAAAGAAAGAGACGAAGCAGGCCCCCAGGGAGTTTCCATTTTCACTGTGTAGGAGCAATGGTTAATCACTGCAGGTGGTACAGTGGTGTGGGGACAGGAAAGCCTCATAGTCTGCTTTCTTTAGAGATGTGGAACAGTTCATCTTCTCTCCCCTCCACATTAAATCATATATCTTTGTGAATGAAACTATAAGAAAATGCAAGGAAGGCAAGTCTCCTACAGGGCCACAGGTAATAAAGCCCTCAGACTGAAGGAAGTCCTTCTCATTCTCATTAACCCTTCCAATTGTTGAGAAGTCCTTGAATATAAGAAGTGAGTACAAATGCTATGCTGCCCACCACTTCATTTCCTTAAGGGTAAAGAGGGAGACTATAGGAGCTCAAATGATCCTCCATAGTTAAGTGTTTGCTGCTTTTGTAGGGGACTTGAGTTTGGTTCCCAGCACCCATGTCAGGTAGGTGATGCTTTCCTATGACTCTAGCTCCAGGGGGTACACTGCCCTCTTGTGGCCTCCACAGGTACCTGCACACATGTACACATAACCACACATAGACATACACATAACTAAAAAATAAACACAAATCTTTAAAAGGGAAAGATTTTGCAGCCTTACTTATAATACAAACAGCATAGAAACAAACTAAATGCTAGATGATAGAGAAATTGCTACATAAATTAAGATACATGAACTCAAATATTTAGCTACTAAAAGCACCAGCTTAAAAGATTACTATAAAATTAAATAAAAACACAAATATGTACATTTGTGTGTATGTATCATATAAACATATCCATAATTAGATAGTAAAAAAATCTCCCCAAAAATGTACTTACTGGGCTTCAGAAATGGCTCAGAGGATTAAGAGTCACCAAACATATGACTTTCACACAAACTCTGGTGCTTCATAATTGACCACATCCCCTGGAGGGGGAGGCCTGGTGGCACTCAGAGGAAGGATAGCAGGCTACCAGGAAGAGACTTGATACCCTATGAGCATATACAGGGGGAGGAGGTCCCCCTCAGTCACAGTCATAGGGGAGGGGAGTAAGGGGAAAATGGAAGGGAGGGAAGAATGGGAGGATACAAGGGATGGGATAACCATTGAGATGTAACAAGAATAAATTAATAAAAATTTTTTTAAAAAAAGAGTCACCAAGCAAGCATGACAACTTGAGTTTGGATCTCCAGAGCCCATGTGAAAGCCAGACTCAGTGACATGTGTCTGTACACCTTTGGCAAGATGAGACATGGAAACAGGAGAATACTCAAAAGCCAACAAGTTTGAAGCCATTCCTGCCTCAAAAGCAAGATGCAAAGTGAGACCTGACACCCAACCTTGTCATCTCACACTACACACATGCATGTGCGTACACGTGCGTGCGCGCGCACACACATACACACACCTCCCTCCCATACTGACAAAAATAAATATTTTTCAGTAAAAATGCCAAGATTAAATGATAGGGATTGCATTCAGAACTATTTGATAGTTACTAATACCTACAGTATAGCCATTCTGTGTTTATAAATAAATTCTTTAAAGTTAGCTAACAAAGTAGCAAAGTAGAATAAAACCAGTGCCCTAGACTCTCCAGGTCCTCGGTAGGAGATGAAGTCTCTGCACCCTGCTGAGAGAGCCCTGATGACCAGCACCTCACTGCTCCCCTAAACTCCCCGCTGACTGTCCACTGAGAAGAGCTTCCCCACACTAGTCCCCTCTTCTTAGCTCATCCTGTCCTTTGAGGAGCCTTGCCTGTAGGGGCAAAGGATGGATACCTTCTAAGCTTCCTCTGCCCTAGAGATAGCACACATTCCCCTGCCCAACCTTTTCATACATGGCCAGCTTAACTGTAGACCACAGAGATAAACAATATTTTCATCAGCTCTAAGACAGAGCCAAAAAAGATAATGGTATCAAGTTGAAAATCTGAGGCACGTGTGAGTCCTCTGTGGGAGCGGGCTAAAAGGAAAAAAAACAGAAAGCGAGAGAGATGGAGGTTGTTAGAGACAAATGGGTTGGGGAAATGAGGAGAAAAGGGAGGCTTTAGGGGAGAGAGCTGAGTGACAGGAAGAACCCAAAGGAGAAAACTGTGGTGTCAGCACACATTTGTAATGCTAGCACTTAGGAGACTGAGGCAGAAGAACCTGTGAGCTCCAGCCCAGCCTGGGATACAAAGTGAGAACCTGTCTCAAAAATGGGGGGGGGGGCAAGGGAGACATGGAGAAAAAGAGATTCAGGGGGTAAGTATAGACCAGATGAGGGGATGGATGAAGGAGGGGATGGGTGAGACAGTGAAGGAGAGAGTGGGGGGAAGCTAGCCACAAATAGAAGGGCAGTGTGGGGTGACTAGGGGACAGAGAGGATAAGGGAGAGGAGAGGAGCTGAGTGGAGGATCTAGATATTTACGTGAAGGGAGATAGACTGTGAGAGTGCTAGATGAGTACAGGAAGGGAGGAGGAGAGAAAGATGAGGGAAGAGAGGTGGTGAGGGGGACCCCATATGAGAAGACAAGAGGAAAGGAGAAGCAGGCAACCAAAGGGAAGCTGGACGGGAGAGTCCCTTGGTCTCATTCCCTGAGCTCATTGCAGCCTCAGGGCTTAACCCAGCAGGCTATAGCTATTTTTCACAATAGCTTCATCTCTTCCTCCATTTAAAAACCCACAGGTTCCCTAAAATGAACCAGATAATGTCACAACTGGGCTCTTTACCCATGGAGCGCTGTCACCACCCAGCCAAGTGTCTCCAAATGCTTTTTAAGTGCCACGAACTCAAAACCAGAAACTGAACTCAGTTAAACAATACAAGCTCTCAAAGGGGAAGCACTCACAAGCACAAGCGCGCGCACACACACACACACACACACACACACACACAGAGAGAGAGAGAGAGAGAGAGAGAGAGAGAGAGAGAGAGAGAGAGAGAGAGAGGAACTTGCACACAGTTCAAGAGTATGACCTTTTGTTTTGTTTTGTTTTGTTTTTAAAGTCAGGGTTTCTCTATGTTATCTTGGCTGTCCTAGACTCACTTTGTAGACCAGGCTAGACTTGAACTCACAGCAATCTGCCTGCCTCTGCCTCTGCCTCCCGAGTGCTGGGATTAAAGGCGTGCACTACCACACCCACCATGAGTATGACCTTCTTGATGGCCACATCTCTACACAGGAGAGGCCACACTGCCCCATTACCTCTTTGTTAAGAGAAAGACAGAACAAATGGACACATGCCACGCCCAGATATTCTGG
This sequence comes from Acomys minous, assembly GCF_964271855.1. Lineage (NCBI taxonomy): Eukaryota > Metazoa > Chordata > Mammalia > Rodentia > Muridae > Acomys > Acomys minous. Next base: position 125,181,301 of record NC_140488.1, on the reverse strand, counting down.
CTGTGCCTGTCCCAAGAGCAACCCCATAAGCACCCTATCACACTAGGTGCTGCTCTTCATGGCAGTACTTTGGTGCCATCAATGTATTCTGGCACCTCCAGTACCTGTCGTATGTCTGCCACCAAGTAGGCCTCCTTAATTGTTTCCATGAGGATTAGAGCTAGGTACTACCCTACCTGTCTCCATGTGGCTGAGGAACAGCCACACATGGGTAGGGATGGATTCAGTCTCCAGTGGGCTCATACTTCACAAGTAGAAATTTGGAACTGAGAGCCAATCAAGGGTGCACATGGAAACTAGAGTTTGCTCTGTGAACATGTTCCATAGGGAGAATGGGAAGAAGAAGAAGAGGCAGCCACTGTATTGCTGATCTGACTTCAGTTCCAGGCTCTTCTCTTTCAGCAGGTATCCTTGGGTTGCATGAGAGGACGCTGTAACTGGAAATAAATATCCTGTTTTCCAGATTAATAGGCTCTGGGTGCATGCATGCATGCATACATACATACATACATACACACACACACACACACACACACACACACACACACACACACATGCACACATACACATCAAGACCAATGAAAATGGAAAGAGAATACTTAACTCAGCTAAAAATTTAGACCTAGACCAGCTAAGAATTAGGATGAAGTTTCTATCAGCTAAGAGCACAGACCAGTAAAATCTTCAGATTATAACAGTCTCTCAGAGAAGTTTTCCAAAAGTCATGCTAGTGGGGAAGTTAGGGATGCAGCTGACTAAGAGTGTTTGTGTAGCATATGCAATGCCCTGGGTTCCATCCCTACCACAAAGATAAATAAATGAATGGATGGATGGATGGATGGATGGATGGATGGACTCAGACATAGAATTGTAAAGCATATCCCCAGGGAGCAAAAACCACAAATGAAATAGAAATGTACTCATCATCCATCAATTATGACAGTAAAAAATGAGGGAGAAATAGAGACAACTATCTACCCTCTGTGTATGAAACCTCCCATGACAGAAAACTCCAGAAACAAACTATCAACAGCCTATGAGCAGGGTCACAGCATATCTGGAGGTCATGAATGGGAAAGAGTGTCTTTCCTTTTTGTTTGTTTCCTTGAATATCTCATGTACTCAGCTCTCCTCAAACTTTATGCCACCGCACCCAAAGAACTCCTTTAAATGTCTGCATAATTTTGCCTTTAGTATTCTGAATATTATGGATGTGTAACCTATTCCAAAATCTAGCTTTAAAAATAATGTTAAGTTAAGCTGGAGAGATGGCTCAGCAGCTAAGAGCACTGACTACTAGCTATTCTTCCAGAGGATCCAGGTTCAATTCCCAACACAAACACCTGGAACTCCAGTTCCAAGAGATCAGATACCCTCTTGAGGCCTCTGCGGGCACTAGACATGCAAGTGGTCTACAAATATACACACATCAAAAAAAACAAAACAAAACAAAAAACAAATATACACACATGTAAAACACTCTTACACATAAAATAAAATTAAAATTAATTTTTAAATTTTGCAATCCTAGCACTTGGAAAGTAGAGGCAGAAGGATAAGAAGTTTAAGGTCATTCTCAACTACAGAGTGAGTTTGAATCCAGCCTGAGCTACATGACAGACTGTCTTAAGACAAAATAGTAGTAGTAGAAGTAGCAGAAACAGTGGTAGTGGTGGTGGGGGGGTGGGGGTGGTAGTGGTAAATTATAAAGTTCTCAAGCAATCATTTGCAGCCCTTATGTCAAGCAAGTGGACTATCAAAGTGTGAACTGTTCCTCGCTCTCCATTTCTTAATTGATGCAATTTCCATACTCCCAACCTCACTCCTCGGGATTCTCAAAAAAGTGACTTTCCTGCTAGGCGTAGTGGTGCACACCTTTAATTCCAGCACTCGGGGAGGCAGAGGCAGGATGAGCTCTGTGAGTTTGAGGCCAACCTAGTCTACAAAGTGAGTCTAGAACAGCCAGGGCTACACAGAGAAACCCTGTCTGAAAAGCAACAACAACAACAACAACAACAAAACTTTCCTCCAGTTGTTTTCTGATAGTTAAAAGTAGCTCAAACTCATTATCAATAAACACTCAACCCACCCTGCCTCCTGTTTTCCATGAAATAGTATCTGTGGTCCAAAGCACTCAGAAGGCTAGGGTAGGAGTATCCCTTGAGCCCTAGACCACCAAGACGAGTCTGGGCAACAAAGTAAGACGCTCAGTGTTCTCTCATTGAGAACAGAGGGGGCTAGTTAAGTGGTTTAACTACCCCATTTTGATCAAGTCTTAAAAGGTGATTTTTAAAAAATGACCAACATAAGAGAAAGACAAACTTCATTTATGAATCCTTTCAAGTCAAATGAATTTCACTCAGAAGCCAGTCTGTATAATAGATGCATCTTCCAAAATCATCTGGTGAAGAAGACAAAGATCCATGAAGAAGCTGACCAAGGAGAGGGGACATCAAAGCAATGAAGGCTAAGAATCTCAACAAATCCCAGCAATTCCCAAGTAACTCACTTCAACTGCTTCAGGATATAAAAACACATAATAAAAGAACTAACTAGAATAATTAGACAGGACACCAAGCTAATTACAAGTGCACAGGGAGGTGGCAGGTGATGGATAAAACTAGGGTAGCCCCAGAGGACCAGACCTAGAACATGGCTTCAAGGCTTCCAAGTCTAGAATGGTCCCCCCCAAAAAAAATTTTCAGCAAAAACACAAGAGCTAGTGTTTACATGCTGCAAATGGTAGGGTGCTGAAGTTTAAGGAGATGGTAATTTAAATTGTCTATACATACTATTCTATAGTACTTAAAGATCTAAATTTGCCATGCAAAATGAGTGACTAATGGGCATCAAAATATTTACAGTATGTAATCCAAGATGGTGGGAGAGTAGCAAGAGGAACGACACTTCGTCTTGCTTCTCTGTCCCTGGACTTGGAGACAGACTAGCCTCCTGGGTCATCCCCAACAATTTCTGGCTACTGGAAGGAAAAAAAAATAAGCCAAGAGCTTTGCTTGCCCATTCAATACTCAATAAGCAACACATAGGTTTTACTGTCACTGTTTTTTTCCTACTAAGGCTACTACTACTACTACTACCTTATCACTGAGGCAAAAGGCCCAGCTACAATCTGCTTGTTTTACAACATCTGCTAAGGAAAAAGACAGACCTGCCCAAAAGATATGTATCCACCTAACATGAGGCTCAAGTTGGATAACAAGTGCACATCATCAGCCAGTGACTCTTGGCTATGGGAAGGGATTTAAGGAAAGAAACTGTCAAGTGCTGTCAACTTTGGATAGGGTTTTCTCCTGAGATTCAATAAATCCAATGATTCCCGAGCAACTCATGCCAACTGCTTCAGGATGTAAAGGCACAGCCATGTCTCTGCCCTGGGATGGCAGGGATGTAAGTAGGGAAGGTTACCTAAAGGGTAAGCAAAAGCAAGTGTCTCCCAGAGGAAACAAGGGCCAAAGCATAAACAACAAAACCATGCTGACTTCTTCCTGTGTGCCTTTAGAAACCTCACATGGGTGCCTTGGGCTTTCAGGTTTTCTCCAAAGGCCCTAGGAGCCCTAGAAGACAGAGACTCTGAGCTTCACTTTAGAAAAGTACCATGGAGGAGTGACTTTAAACCAGCTTCAAAGTTAGGTAGTGGTGATGGTTGCAGACTGTGACTGTGCTTGTATATTACCAAATTGTAAACTTAAAATAGTAAATCGTCTTATATACATGTACTACAAATTTTAAAATTAATTATGTAATATATCAACCACCAGGAAACTGCACGGTAGATATCTCAAAAGGGTATTTAAAAACATACATTTCCATAGCTGAGTGGAGAGTGGGGTCTGACTTTCACACGTACTTTGGTGCCCCATATTTGACCATGTCCCCTGGATGGGGAGACCCAGTGGCACTCAGAGGAAGGATAGCAGGCTACCAAGAAAAGAGACTTGATACCCTATGAGCATATAGAGAGGGAGGAGGTCCCCCTCAGTCACAGTCATAGGGGACGGGAGTAAGGGGAAAATGGGAGGTAGGGAGGAATGGGAGGATACAAGGAATGGGCTAACAATTGAGATGTAATATGAATAAATCAATAAAATATATTTTTAAAAAACATACTAGAGGGGAAATGCGGCACAAAAAAAGAAAAAGATACTAGAAAACAGGTGTTATAGCTCATGCACGTAATCCTAGGGCTTGTGAAGTGGAGGAGGAACTCAAATCAAGTCTTGACTAAATAACAAGTTCCAAGCCAGCCTGGACTACACAGTGAGACTTTGTCTCGAAAAAAATGAGCCAGAAGTGTAGCTCAGTGGAAGAGCCCTTGCCTAGTAGGCCTGAAGCCCTGGATTTAAGAGAAAGAGAGGTAGGGGAGCCTTACACACACACACACACACACACACACACACACACACACACACACACACACCGCTTTTGTGGGGAAGAGGCTAAAAGAAAAATCACTAGAGATCTGAAAGCTTGACATTGACAGAGAACCTAGAAGTTGGGCATGGCTGTTTCCTCAATATTGGAGTCAGGGGTTGCCTCTGTGAGCCTCAGCCTCATCAGCAAGTGCAATAGGCCATGACAGAAAGGAATAGTCCAGCCTTTCAATTCCAGAGACTAAGAAATGAAATCCAGAGCCCGATAGAATTTTCTCTCTTGAAACTTGTAGTTCTTCATTGAAGCCATGTGACATATGAGGTGTTACTCTTTAGGACACCGGGAGATCTTGCAAATAGTCCTTGCCAACCTACTTTGCCTCAGTGATGGGGGGGGTGGTGTTATAGAACTGCATGTGCTCACGCGTGCACATACAAACACTCTGCTGGCAGTCCCCAGTCTCAGGAATTGCATATAGTAACCACACTTGGGTGAAAGGGTTCCTCAGGCATTCATTAGCATATGGCACTTGCTGTATGCCAGGCAATGAGCCAGGGCAGTGGAGCTGGGGCGACCCAGTTGGAGACGACAGACTTCATACAAGATGAAGTATTGTCTAGTAGTCTTTGGACCAGTCTGCACAAGATGAATGAGGGGTATGGAGGCTACATAATGGCCCCCTCAAAAATCTCCATACTCTAATCCTCAGAACCTGTGACTCATTAAGGCTCTTGAGAAGAGGAGGGTACCCTGATTCTCAAGTGGGTTCAATAAATAAGTCTTTATAGTGGGAAGGGGGGGTGCAGAATAAGACAGATGTGACAATGGGAAAGCAGAGGCGGGAAAGATACAGTTATGAAGCAAGGCAATCCAAGAGCCAATAGAAGCTGAACAAGATGAGACAAAAATCCTCCAGAAGTAATGCAGCCCTTCCCACACCTTGATATTGATCCTATGTAACTCATTTTGAACTTTGGAGTTGCTGTTTTAAACCACCAGCTTTGTCGTGATCTGTTACAGCAGCGACGGTAAACTCATACGGGACAACTATGAAGCATACAAGAGTAACATGCATTCCTCAAGGAAGGAGGGAGCTATACGGGCAAAGACTTGGAGGACTGAACCCATGGAAAGAGAACGGCTGGAGTACCTACCAAGTTTCAGAAGATTCTCTAAGGCAGTTGCTCTCTACCTTCCTAATGCTGTGACCCTTTAATATAGATCCTCCTGTTGTGGTGACACTCAACCACAAAGTTATGTAATTTTGCTACTGTCATGAATCCTAATGTAAATATCTGATATGCAGGGTTTCTGATATGTGACCCTCCCCCAGGTTGAGAGCCACTGCTCAACAGTATCCAGGTTCTATAGCATTGGCCAAAGGCAGACACAGAAGGCCCACTCCAGAGATATTTAGGGCTCAAGTAGAGACTGCAAGAATAGTAGGGGAAATTGAAGTGAGTAAATAGGGTGTCTAAGAAGCCTAGAAAAGGGTTCCAGTCTTTCACAGACTTTTAACTCAAGTTAAGTCAAAGATTCTGAGGACTGTGCTTGTGTGTTTTGTGAACAGGCTATAGACTGTTTATGAGTTGCCATGACGTGAGCAGATTCTAGAACGCCATCAGAGCAGTGCCAGAGGCAGTCATCCTCAAAGGTGCAAGGCAGGCTCCATGTTGAAAGCACAGAAGTGCGGAGAAGGTGGCTCAACAAACAGCAGTGAAGAGTAAAGATGAAGAAAATACATGCAAAGTGGAACTTTAAGGTGGTGTCTGAGTCTGGTTTCTACCGCTGTCACCAAACACCCTGGAATGGGTAATTTATAAAGAATAGAAGTTTATTTGGCTTCCTCTTCTAAAGGCTGGTAAGTCCAAGAGCATGGAACTGGTGTTTGCCTGGCTCCTAGTAAGGGCTGCTCTTTTGCTTTGTAACATGGTGAAGGGCATCAAAACAGGTTTCTTTCTGTTCTTATAAAACCACTAATGCCACCATGTAGACTCACTCTCATTACTTCATCCAACCCTGTTTACCTTCCAAAGACTCCAACTCCAAATATTATTAACACTAATTGGGGGAATTATGTTTTTAATACACAAGTACAGGGGACATACTCAAAAATTTACGTCAGATGGCATTATTCATAATAAGCTTTTAAAACTCTAAGGTTTAAAGCCAAAGATAGAATCAAGGAGGAAGAAAGTAATTAACTATGAATGTTCAATTATCCCCGAAAAAACAGGAAAAGACAAATTTACTTAATACAAGTATAGTAAGAGCAATGTTGCTTCTTCTCAACTGCACAGATGCCCACAGCCTAATGCCCAGGACATCTTGTTATGAACAGAGTACCTCAAGTACTCCAATGAGCAGAGAGCACACATCTGATACATCTGACCATGTACCAGAACCAGAGCTGGCAAGATGGTTCATCAGGTAAAGAGCCTTAGGAGCTTGTGAGTTTCATCTCTGGCACCTACACGATGGAAGGAGAGAACCAATGTGCACAACTTCCAGGAATACATCACAGTGAATGTATATGTATGTGCCAACAATTAAAAACTGAAAAAGAATCCCCTGGAGGGCTCCTTCAAATGCTGATTGTTGGGCCCCATGTCCAGAGTTCCTGATTTTGTTGGCCTATTCGGCTACTACTGAAAGATTTCTGTCTCTCAAGTGACCCCAAGGTACTGCCCTCTGAAAACCACTGTCAGTGCTTCTCCTCTAACCCTGTAAGGATCCTAGTATTTTCTGGTGCTGTTTCTTTCTCATGTAGCACCTGACCCCTTGGTTCTCAGTCCCTGCTCTATATTATCCCACATACCTCCCTAGTATAGCTTTCTCATTGCTCGTTTTTCTCAATATTGAACAAAAAGTCCCAAACTAAAGCTAGCTGATATTAAAGCAGTAGTCATGCAACATACCCTAAAGAATCTTGTTCCTCATCCACCACTTCTGGTCAACTTTGAAAAACAGAAGGAAAAAAAAAAGAATCCTACTGTTAGGGAACTGGCTGGCTGCTCACAGTCTGTGTGTATTGTTAAAAGATCCACAATCCTCCAGAGCAAGGCCAGGCCAGGCCACCTTGTAATCAGAACAGAACAAGACACAAACAAAGCCACCCCATAATCATGTTTGAATACAGACAAAACATTAGCTTTGTCCAAACCACAAATGTGGGCGCCATCTCCGAGTCCTGCTTTTCTACCAACCCCAATTTGCCTGCCTCCGATTTTCCCCTCTTCTAGAGAACATTTGTTAAAAATCACAGAAGTAGCCCTGGTAGCATCCAACCACAACAATGCCTGCCCTTCCTTAAATGCTCCCCAGATCACCTGACATGGGTTAAAAAAAAAAAAGCACTAAGTCAGCCTGCCTCATACCCTCTTGCTCAGAGGTCTCCTCATGCATCCCATGGCGTGCAAGGAGAAGGAAGCTCAGCTTGTTGAATTCCAGGTGTGTTCCCAGAAAGGGCGGGTGACAGGAGGATGGTGATGACTCACAATCTCCTCCAAGACATCATCCTCACCCGCTCTCCAGCCTACACCAGATTCTTCTTCTCTTCTTCCAGGAGACCTACTATAGCTTTTACTTACACGCTGCCACAACCCTTGCACTCAAATCCTCCAGTAGACTGAGAAGTTTAAGTGGGCAGGTCTACGTGTAACATGCACCTGTTTCTTGGCACAAAGCAGAAGATGGAGGGATGGATGATGGAACATTTATCGCTGCATGTAGGATATTTCAGGAAACTAGAAACACAAGCATTATGAATGAATATGAATAATGCAAAGGTAACTAAGGGAGTAAAATAGGAAATGACCAGTCTCTGTAAGCAGTAAGGTTTTGCTCTAGCCATGGGTTATTAAAAATAAAAGGGAGAGCCCTTCCATGTTTAACTCAAGACTTGTTTGTGGAAGGCATCACATTGCATCCATTTTAGCTTTCTTTCAGCATAGCCTACCACTGATACAGCATTGCCCCAATCTGTCTAGCTTTGTTGTTACTCTGAAAATCTTTCAACACAAGTCACTTGCTTGGCTTGCAAACCTTTCACTACTCCCAGATTTGGGTCACAGTATTTGCACTGCTCTAATTCTAAGAGGCTTCCCTGTGTCTGGCACTGTAGGCCCCTCCCAGCAAGTTCATAGGGTAAAAGACCACTGCACAACTAGATAGCTTCATTTCAGGGTTAGGGATTGTGTGACTTTCAGTTAGTGTTCAGATCAAGGACTATATTATATGATTTGATTCCATTAGGCCATCAGCAGAAAAACTGTCATCAGGCCAAGTAAGCATAACAGACTGTTAAATGACAAAAATCTTTAGAAAACCAGAGAAATTTTAAGAAGCAGACTATGCGTGCGCGAGTGTGTGCGTGTATGTATGTGTGTGGTGTGCACAGAACCTCAGCACCACTAGGTCTTTCTACTAGAAAACAAATAGAATCAACTATTAAATATCTGTACTTCATGGCAAATACCCCACTAAGGACTCCTTAGAAAATAGCAGGTGATTTTTGCCCACCAACTACTACAAGCACCATAAATCCCACTTAGGCACATTATAATGAATGAAATAGCATTCATTTTACTCTTGGTGCCTCTATGTATGAACTCCTTAAATAAATAATAATTGATTGCTGCACCCCTACTTGCATAATGGCTACAATTTTAAAATGACCCTGGAAAGGGCTGCAAATTGCAGAAGCACTCTCATTTTCTTAAGAGAGTCTAAGAATGCAAACAGTTTAGATCTCAATGATAAACAGGTCTGCTGCGTCTTAAAGGAGACTCCATCCTCTTTCCGTTGAGATCTACAAAGCATAGCCTGCTTATGCAGAGGAGCAACTTCTTTTGGTGTATACCTCTTTTAGTAGCCCACCCCAAAGGGCAAATGATCCCAACAACATTCCTTATCAGCTCAGGAGAAAGCAGTGCATTTCTAAAGTGACCTATAGGGGTTTGAAATTACTTAACTTTTGCCAATGGACTAAGTCAACTTAATCAACAGAAAGCAAAACAAGAGTGTGAATTAAGTGTTGTGTCTTCCATGGAGTTTCATGCCATCCATCCATCCATCCATCCAGTATTGATTCCGAGCCTGATCTGCACCAGGCATCAAAGAAAACTATGCTGAGCAGCATACAACACAATGCTATCCCCATGGTCACTGAGCCTTAGGTAGAGGAAATGAATATTAAACACACTACAATAGGTAATATTGATGTGAAAACAAAAGAAGATGGAACTCATTTAGACCTGGGGTGATATGATCATCAAAAAAGGACACTGTGGAAAAAAAAAGTGATACTTAACCTGAGAGGCCACCCGATCACTTCCACTTTGGACAAGGGAAAGGCATTTTGGTAAACAATCTCAAATTGAATTTGAACTTCACTGTCAACAACTTACTGAGTTAGACCTCCCCTCTCTCTTGCTGGGTAGTGCACCAAGATCCTATTTATTACCTGAATACAGAGAAGTCTCACTTTATCGTGATTTATCATAATGTGCAGACTGCTATGCTTGGCCTAGAAACACCCAAAACAATCTGTTAGATGCATAAAAAAAGCAGAGGCTGGCCATCAGCAAGACTATTACCTAGGTAAACCAAACGTTTAATAGAGACCAGACAATCACAAGTCCCTTGCTCCATTAAGTGCCTGTTCCTCTGAGCAGTAAGGTGGTTGCCACACTGTCAGGTCTAAAATAAAAACGGGACCCAGAAGACCTAATATTGCTGCCTCCATGGAAATTATGTTTGCTAGGTAAATCAAAAAGTGGATCACCATTTCCAGTTCCTGGCCCTGCAGAGTGGAGAGTGGTCTAGGGTGGGGGAAAACAGTCAGAAAGAGTGAGAGCTGGAACCACAAGTGGGGGAGTGCATGAAGAGCTCGGGACCCTGGGACAGCTTGCCATGCCCAGTACTGGGGCGTTTCCTAACCTCCCATAGCCAGCACCATCTGGCTGTGAGGGCAATCTAACCCTCCCCCAAAGACCCCAAGATTCAAGGTTCTTCTCAGACTGGGCCAAGCAGGCACTAGGAACCCCAAGAGCCGTGCACTGGGCCAGAGCCCACCAAATCCTTGTACCCGCGTCCGCAGAGCAGGGGAGGGTGTGCTTGGGTGGGAGAATGGTAAAGACAAAACTCTCCCCGCCCACCCGAAAAAGCCAACCACACCCCCTGCATCCTTCAACCCAGGCAGCCCGGGAGCCAGCCCCCGCAATTCTCTGCCCAGGCCCCCTCGGGTTCCTGTCCCTGCCGAGTGCGGGCTCCACAGGGACACCAAAGCAAGTGAGAGTGAATCTGGGTGCGCAAAGCGAGGGAGGGCGCCCAGCGCGATGTCACTCTCCCGGCTCTGCTCCAGGGCGCCCTCCCGGGGTCTGCGGTCTCAGGTTGGGCGCGCTGACCCTACCCACAGAAGGGCAGTAGGATTCCAGCGGCCCCTGCACTCACCCATTGGCGCCAAGCCGGGCCGAGCCGCCGAAGCAGCGTGAAAGTTGGCGGAACCGGGCGTGGGGTTTGGGACGCCGAGGTCGCGGCGCGGGGATCGGGGACGCGGGCGTCGGGACTCCGCTACAGCTGGGCGGCTTCTTCCTCAGAGATGGTGGTGGCAGCTCAGCGCCGCCCGCTGCTGCCTCTGCTGCCGCTGCCGCTGCTGCCCTGGGGCGACTCCTGCTGCTGCTGCTGCTGCATCGCGGCCCCGCTGCGCCCGGCTGCTCCGGGTTTCCTGCTCGCCGCGAGTGGAAATTGCGAAAAAAAAAAAAAAAAAAAGCACCGCCCAGCCCAGTGCCCTACAGCCGCGGAGGAGCCTGCTCTCCCCTCCTCCTCGCCTTGGCGAAGCTCTGCGGCTCCGCCCGCTAGAGAGGCGTGGCTGCCAGCGGGGGCGGGGCCGAGGGGCGGGGCCCGAGCGGCGTCCCGCCAGGCTCCAGGGCGCGTCCTCTGGAGGCCCAGCTCAGCGGCCCCTCTCACTGTCCGCTCTGTCCCGGCAGGAGCTCCGCAGCGGTCGCCCCCTAGCCGCCTATGCTCGGCTCACACCCCGGGAAATGCCGCGAGACTCCTCGAGACCAGAGGAGATTTAGGGGGTCCGTGGGGGTGGGGGCGTCGGAATTGAGGGGCACGTGGAAAAGGAGGATTGGAAGGCAGAACCCCGGGGAAGGAGGGCTGGAGGAGGGGAAGCCGCCAGCAGGTGAAGAGCCAGACACCTGCTGGGTTATTAACAGGTGACACCTGCCCACTCCCCACACACCCCGGGCTTGGAGGGGGGCGGGTAATAGAGAACCTTGAGAAGAAGGCTGCTAACAGGGGGCTGTTGGGAGGAAAGGGCCTTTCGCTGCAGCTTGGGAGTGCTGGCAGGCCTGGGAAGTAATGGGCTAGTAACGCCTAAAGAGAAGGGCGCAGCGAGAGTGCTGGGCAGGTGTGCTGCTGAGCATTGCCTCTCACAGGATTGGACCCGATTTACACCTGACCCAGTGGTGCCTGGACCAGGTGTGGGACTCTTCAGCTTAGGGATTTTTCTAGGTCCCGAGACAGAAGATTGCCTTGTTTTCCGTCAGGCATCCTTGCACCATATTGATCCTCAAACCTCAACAGACAACAATTTTAGTGGACGCTAACATGAAAATAGGAATGCCTGGGCAGAAGGCATAACAAGTTCCTTTTGGGGAGGGGGGTCCATTCCCCACCACACCTTTCAGCCATAGAGACTTGCCTGCAAACACATTCATTTACCATCCTGTTGTTTCCTTTCCACTTTCCACCATCTGGTGGTAGGAAGAGATAGTGAGCTAGACAAGAAATGAAATAGACGAAAGAGAAAGTGAGACAAGAGAGAAGCTAGATCATTGGACCCTGCAAATGGAGGCTGGGGACCAGTGATCCAAAAGTGACAAGTGCTGGCCTCATGCCCAATAGAGACCTGTCTTGCATACCCAATGAATAATAATGAGGCATCATTTTACATTGGTCATAGACTACGATTTCTGTAGAAACGGGTTCTTTTTGGGGGGCCGGGGGAAGAGCTGATCCATAAGACTGAGGCAGAGGAGACGGTGAATTTAATGAGTTCTGACTTAAGGGCTAGCCTGGGACACATAGCATGATCCTGAAGATGAGTGAGAGGGACAGAAGAGGAGAGACTTTCGGACTGTTAAAAATAAGCAGCATCCTTTTCTAGATACTGTCCCTGTGTGTCACAGCAACCTAGACTAATTAAGAGACAGACGGTTCAGCTACACAGCTGACTTGCTTGTTATAGGCCTTGATATATCCATAGTCTGCTCAAGACAGCAAAACCTTATGAACTTGCAGTTGACAAACACAGACTCAGAGACTAACTTAATCCACTGCTATTAGACCATTCTCCACTAAGCGCAACAAGAACTGGTCTGAGATCTGGCCAATTCCAAAATTGGCTGTCTTGGCTAAGCTGCAGATCATTAGACCATCCTAATTCTCTCTTGAAGACCTTCAGACCCCCCAAAATAGCTGGGTATGTGTTCAATATGGAAATAGCTGAGCTAGGCTTGTGGTGGCTTGGCACCTGGGGTGCTGAAAATTTGTGCCTGCTGACCCGTGCATTCTCAGACTGATGAGTCAAAATATGATTAAGAGCTGTGCTTTATCGTCCAGAGAGAACCGGGTTCAATTCCGAGCAACCTCATGATGGCTCACAACCATTTGTAACTCCGGAGGATCTGATGCCCTCTTCTGGCCTCTGTGAGCACTGCACACATGTGGTGTATACATAGGCAAAACACCCACACAATTTTTTTTTTTAAGAAATAAAGTCATTGAACACTGTTGATGAAATCTACCAGACTTACCTGGACATCACAGAGTCCAGTGCACCTAAAACAGTAACCAGCAAGGGATTCTTCAGCGAGAAAGAGCATGCTTGATCTTAGTCTTAATCTTAGCCTTCTAGTTGGGTTGCTTTGCCAACATCACAAGGATTAAGGACCCTTGACATTTTGAGTCTTGCTCGGTGATTTGCTTGGTCCAGAGAATGATCTGTGGTAGTCACACTTTCAATTCTGAGTGAGTTTAGTAAGTATATAGCAAGCCAAAGTGGAAGAACTGATAGCAAGAAATCACAGAACACTATCAAATCAGGTGCACACAATACCTAATTCTAGCAGAAACTGACTGGGGCAGTAGAGAAAGTTAGCTGGAGTTTCTAGCTTCTCTTTTCCATAGCGGGCACTTTTGTTATCATGGAATAAACAATAGTGACCTCTGTTGGAGATGGTTCACCTTCTAACTGGTCTCAAGGGCAAAGTGGTTTTACTCTTGGGATGTTTTCCTATAGTCTCCTTCCTGACGCAGAGTTAGGAGAACTAGCCCAATTCCAGAAAAGGGGCCTTGGAGGACACTTTGAAACAAACATGCTTGGGTCTGAAATGGGGATGAGGGGTAGGACAACCCAATTCCAGAGCCAGCTTTTCAGTGAGCTTAAACAGCACAGGCCTATCTTGCCAATATATCATACATTACAGTCTGCCTCAGGGATGCTTGGGGTTTGTGGTCTGGGGCTTGAACCCAAGTGCCGGACAACTGAGCGGCAACCCAGCCTAACTTTTCCTTCTTGATCTGAAGAACTGTACCTTCATTCCATGCTCTGTGTGTACTTTCTCCAACGACAACCTTGGCATTTTATCACAAAAGAAAGACTGATAGCAAGACTTAATTTTTTTTTTAACATTCTCGAGATGCGCCCTGACTTTAATGCCTTAATAAACCAACTGTCGATTCTATTCAAAACTTGAGAAATTTTCATCTTCAGTTTCTCTAAATCACGAGCGAATATACTGTTCCCCCCCCTTATTGCTCTGTTCTTCAGACTCATCCTATTGTCTGCTCACTTGTCTTTGAGAAGCTATTGCTGACCAGCACGAGCCAAGTGACCGTCAAGATTCCAATCCAGCTGCTGACATGCACACAAGTGTCATTCCTCATCCTGCCTCCTTCCTGCCAGTGGATCCTCTAAACAGAAGAGCTACTGCAGGGTTTCAAACATATTCCAAATTATGCTAATTCATTTCATGAATATTTCTAGAGAAATACCATCGTACTTAATACCACATCTTTGTCCCGCTGAACTGCCATTTCTACCAGAATAGATAATGGGTTTGGAAAATGCAAAGTATCTGACTTGTCACAGTAAAATGGCATCACGTGACTTAAAAGGCATCACTGTGTAGCTCAGTGGTAGCAACGTTTGGGATGAAAATTGAAGGTACTTGAGCCTTTGCTTCTCCAGCACTTACAACCTGCCATACTTGCTCTTTCCCTGTGCTTGGGCTTGACATCTGTAATTTACATGTAATGGATGATACTTTGCTTTGATAACCTTTAATATCATCTTTACATTAATATAAAGTGCATACTGAGTGCTTTACAAAAGACTGTCATTATATAGCACTTTTGGTGAGCTTTATGGAGTACAAATCTCACAGTGCTAGAAAGTAAAGACATGCTTTAAAAATTAATGAAAGTTGTCCTAAAGGCCAAATCAGGAACAGCTCAAACTACACATAAAATAAATTTAGACACTGGAGAGACGGCTGAGTTGAAGTGTTTGCCACTCTGCCAGTTGACCTGAGCTCCGTTCCTAGCACCCACGTCATGTGGCTCACAGCTCCTGTAACTCCAGTTCTAGAGGATCTGATGCCTTCTGGCATCCATAGGCACCTGCATACATGTGGTATACACACACATATACATAAATAAAAATAATGAAATCTTTAAAAAAAATCAAGAAGAAGGGAATAAATTGTCCTTGCAGAGAGATTCCAATGAATAAGTGAAAAAGAAACAAACATGGGAGAGCAATACTATTAGAAAACTAGGATAGGCCAGCCATGATAGTTCATGCCTATAATACAGCACTGGAGAGAGACTTAGGTAGAAGGGTCATCATGAGTTTGAGGCCAGCATTGGCTACATAGTGAGTTCCAGGCCAGCCTGAGCTATAGAGTGCTATCCTGTCTTTAAAACAAAACAGGGGACTGGAGAGATGGTTCAGCAGTTAATACTAGTTTTTACTCTCTCCGAGAACCCAGGTTCACTTCCCAACACCCAAATAATGGCTCACAATGACCTGTAACTTATTCTAGCTCCAGAGGATGTGATGCCCTCTTCAGGTCAACTCTGGATCTTGCATGCAAATGCTGCACAGATCCACATATGTGTGCATTTAAAAATAATAATAAAACAACAGAAGACTGTAGTAATAGTTGGTGCAAGGACAATCTAACTAAGATTCCCAACTTAGTGGGTGAAAATTTAAGTAGAAGAAGGGCATTTGCATACCCTCAAAGTATTTGCCCCTTCATAAATGTCTTCATCCTCACAGTGAGGGAAACTAGTAACTTTACAGTGGGGAATGCAGCAACTAGCCCTTTTATCAAGGGAGCAAGGTCTGGTATCTGTGGATTTAAGACAGTATTTTCCGTTCTTCCTTTACATCGTGTATGCACTAGGTAACAATAATTTATGTCAAAGTCAAAAGCCATAAAATGAACATTTTTTTGTTGTATTGTGTTGAGCAACCTTGAGGCCAAGCTTGGAAGGAGCCACATTCCCTTTGTCACTGACTATGAATCCTTTCCAACAAATCTCAGAGAACAGGGTTTACCTGATCTGCAGAGAGGCAGAAACCAACCAATCAGAGCAGATCTTTCATGGCCAAATCACTATTTCCTTTAGAAAGTTCCCTAGCAAAGGAAATGGAAAGGAAGCAGCTGTAACAGGTGTTCTTGTTTTAAAATCTAAAGAACGGAGACCAATGAGATGGCTTAGCCAGGAAAGGCCAGCAAGCCTAATGACCTGTGTTTGATTCCAGGCCCCACATGATGGAAGGAGAAATCCCAACTCCCAAAAGTTATCCTCTGTCCTATATATGTGCTGTGACACACACACATACACTTAAACACACAATTTAAAATGTAATACAATTTCTAAAGAATATCTGAGTGCTGGGTGGTGCTGGTTGGACGCCTTTAATCCCAGCAGTCAGGAGGCAGAAAGAGGTGCATGGATCTCTGTGAGTTTGAGGCCAGCCTGGTCTACAAAGTGAATCCAGGACAGCCAGGGCACAACACCCAGGTAGCACTGCTAAACTGACAAAAAGGATCTTGACATTCAATAATGAAGATTTAAGGATAGGAATTCACCTGCACAAATGGTTTCTTTTTTTTTTTTCCCTTGAACTTAAGTGGTTAAGTTCAGGGCCCCAACACAGGCCAGGTTAGAGCAGAGCTGGGTCTTTGGCTGGACAGAGTGTTGCGATCTAGCATTCCAGACAGAGGGAAGGGAGAGCAAGTAAGAATGCCCAGAGTCTGGGGTCGCCTTGTGTAGAAGCGGGAGGGGTCTCTGTGCCAGCCGAGGATGAATGAGAATCTACAGGCAATGGGCAGCACCAGTGGGCTCCACGTGCCTATTCGGCACCTATGGACTCTGCTCTACGGAAGCAGGCCCAGGCCCAGGGGGAGGAGAGCCTTGGGGAAAGAGAAAGGCAGCAAGAGGCTACAGACATTAAAGGGCAGCATTTGTGATGGCATTCCACTGAACAGGAGGAGTGACCATTTGAGAACCTTTTTCTTTTTAATTTGAAGACAGGATCTCGCTATCATATGAAGTCTAGGCTGGCTTGGAACTTGGTGTGGAGGCCAGACTGTCCTCCAACTCGCAGCGATCTGCCTGCTTCTGCCTCCTGCGTACTGGGATCAAAGACATGCGCCACTTCCTGTCTGTCCTTGGGAGCCATTTTTGAAGTACATCTGAAAAATGTCATACAGGTTCCATCAATGCAGATGACTTACATCGGTAAGGAGCCAAGATGGAGAATTCTTTTTGTCTTTTGGTTGGTTGGTGGGAGATTGTGTTTGTTTGTTTGCTTGCTTGCTTGCTTGTGTTTTCAAGACAGGGTCTCACTGTATAGCCCTGGATGTCTTAGAACTCACTCTGGAGTCCAGGCTAGCCTCAGAGATCCACCTGTCTCTTCCTCCTGAGTGCTGGCGTTAATGGCATGAATCAACATGGCCTAGCTTGGAGGATTCTCTTATTAAGATTACTTAGGCTTATTTTATTTTATGTGTATGACTATGTTGCCTGTGTGTATGTATGTGCACATGATGGTTAGTGCCTGTGGAGCCCAGAAAAGCGCTCTGGATCCCCTGGATCTGGAGCTATAGGCTGAGTGTGAGCTGCCGTGTGGGTGCTGGGAGGAACCTAAATCCTCTGCAAGAGCAGCCAGTGCTCTTAATCACAGCCATTTCTCCAGCCCCAGGATAGAGAATTCTAAAGAAACATTTTGTTCTCTGGCTTGGAATCTGGGTGGGTGGGTTGCTCAACCAAGTGGAGGCAAAAGTTTCTGTTGGGTGGAGATGTGGGAGAGATAATGGATTCATATTTGAATCTTCTTAAAAGAGAATAAAATCATTGGTTTACACTATAATGCACATGATCCTAGAAAACAGGATTGTAACCAACAGAAGAAGCCAGGCACAAAAAGTCATTTATTGTATGACTCCATCTCCTAAAAATCCAGAACAAGCAAGTGCAGAGAGAAAAAAGGAGGTTGGTAATCCATACTGCCTGGTAGAATTACAGAGAGTTGGCTAATGGGTACAGGGCTTTGTTTTGGAGTGACAACATGTTCTAAAGTTAACTGTATATATGCTCACACAACTGTGAAAATTCTAAAAAGGGGGAATTGTACACCTTAAATAGACAATTTGTGCAACGTGTGAATTATACCTCAGAAGCAAAACAAATGTAATAGTCACTATAAACAGTCAGTGTGGGAATCATGGAAAAGCTCGAGAGCTGGATTGCAGTGATGACTACAGTACTCTTGATGCCACTGAACTTTAATTACACCTAAAATGGTTCTGGGTGGTAGCGTGGGGTGGACCGATGACTCAGAAATGTAAAGCGCTTGCTGCTCTTGCAGAGGACCTAGGGTGACAACCACCTGAACTCTAGTCTCGGGGGATCTAGCACCCCCTTCTGGCCTCTGTAGGTATCACACACGTGAAAGCAAAACCTTCATACGCGTATACTCAAGCCTTAGAAATTTTAATTCAGGTCGGGCGTGCTGGCTCACTATTATCAATATTTCTAGAGATAACTGATTATCACTGCTAATTACGTAAAACATTCCTCCAGAGATTATACTGTGGTGCATATGCATACATGCAGACAAAATACCTATACACATAAAATGTAATAAATACATCTTTTAAAAATGGTTAAAAGGATAAATGTTATGTATCTTTTGTCTTGGGGGGAAAAAAGCATTTGTGCTTGATGGATTGTGATGCCAAGTGGGGTGGCTTTCCGCGTGCTTTGCCTCCTCCAGTAATATCACCTTGCTGCTGCCCAGCAGGAGGTCACCACTGCAATCATTACTACCCCACTATCCTCAGTGCCACCAACTCCACAAGCTCATACCCCAAGTCCAGTTATCTGAGCCCTTTCCCAGGTCATGAAGCTCCCAGCACAGAGAGCCAATGCAAGGTGCCTTCTCAAGCCCCAGAGGCCATGGGAGTTAATTGAAAAGTCTCTGAGCCAGGCACTTACCTAATAAGATGTGGCACAACCCTTATGTAGCACAAGGTCTTATTAAATAGAGTCACTTAAATCAAGTTTACCTCCTTCGAAATAACTACAGACTGGCCACAGGCAAAAGTGGAGTCAGTGAAATTTGTCCCTCTGCTTTGCTTGCCATCTCTGAGCCTGGGCTTCTATTCCTGATTAGTGGTTTTTTGGTTGGTTGGTTTGAGGTTTTGTTTTGTTTTGTTTTGTTTTGTTTATGCCACAGAGGAGGACCAGGTTTGGTACCCAGCATCAATGTGTGGGGCCTAACTAGCGGGATGCACTGTAGACCCTATCTCAGACCTGATCAACTGGAAACATACTGGCCCATGTTTTAACCAACTGTCCTGGGGATTTTGATGCAGCCAACATAGGAAACTTTCATTATACCTCTGTTCCTCAGAACCAAGAGAAACAATTGGGTGGACTGAGAACTTGCTTGGTGTTTAGCAATGAAAATGGCTACAAAGGGTCAGTGAGATGGTTCAGTGTGTAAAGGTGCTTGTCACCAAGCCTGATGACCTGCGTTCCATTCCATCCTGGGACACACATGGTGAAAAGAGAGAACTGACTTCATCAAGCTGCTCTCTGAACTCCACATATGTGCTATGGAGCATATACACATGCAAACATGCGCATACACACAAATGAATAAATAATTGAAAATTCAAAGTTTTAATTTTTTTTTTTTTTGGTTTTTTTGAGACAAGATCTCTCTGTGTTAGCCTTGGCTGTCCTGGACTCACTTTGTAGACCACGCCGGCCTCGAACTCATAGTGATCCACCTGCCTCTGCCTCCCGAATGCTGGGATTACACCACGCCCAGCTACGAATGTTTTTTAAATATATTTTATTAATTTATTCATATTATATCTCAATTGTTATCCCATCCCTTGTATCCTCCCATTCCTCCCTCCCTCCCATTTCCCCTTACTCCTCTCCCCTAAGACTGTGACTGAGGTGGACCTCCTCCTCCTATATATGCTCATAGGGTATCAAGTCTCTTCTTGGTAGCCTGCTGTCCTTCCTCTGAGTGGCACCAGGCCCCGACCCCATCCAGGGGATGTGGTCAAATATGTGGCACCAGAGTTCGTGTGAAAGTCAGACCCCACTCTCCACTCAACTGTGAAGAGTAAACTTCGAACCCCTACCCAGATCTAGCCAATGGATACGAATTTTTTTTTTAAAGAAACTGAGCTGAAAGAAGCATCTAGTAATATTCATTCTGTCCTACCAAAACTGATTGATCTTTTATGAAAGATACTCATATCATTATCATACAGAAGTAATACCTACTAAGGCCTTTAAAAATAAAACCAAGAGACATTAGTAGTCTGAGACTGGAGAAACATCTCAGTGGTTAAGAGTGCTTGTGGACTCAGGCTCAGACTCCCGAGCCTATATGATGGCTTACAAGAGCCTGGGTTAACTCCAGTTCCAGGGGATCCAGCGCCACTTTTTGGTCTCTCCAGACACTACACACATGGTGCTCTTTTGTAGGTGCAGGCAAAACATTTATACATGTAAAATAAAGCTTTAGAAATTTTAATCAAGTCTTCTCTAATCTTTATTATTATCATTTTTTTGCACGTGTAATTGTCACTGTTAACTCTCAGGTCCCATGGAAACCTAGGACAAGTCTCACTCAGTATCTGTGGCGCCTCCCAATGCTTCTCACCTCACCCCCTACTCTAATCCTCTCCAGTCCAGAAGCTGGGCTTCCTTTTGCCCAGCCGGATTCCTATATAACTTAGCCATTTTTGCTATGCACTCTCTAAGTTCCCATGCTCTTTCTTGACCTCTTGGCTCCTGGTTCCTGTCTTGGCCTCTTGGTCCTGTAACAGGATCCCAGACCTTAGTGTAACCCCAGACCTTAGCAGAACTGACTCCATGATGGAAGCACCGTTCAGGCTGTAAAACTCAACATTCAGACAGCACCACCTGCCAAAAAGCTGAAACAAAGACCTAATTCATCAAAGCCCATAGTTCTGGGAAAGTCTCTAAATGTACTAACCTTGCTTTGTGGCTTCTGTAGTTTAGCTTTGCCTAAATTTTTTTAACTGAAGGTTGTCAACACAGAACGTAGTTTTTTGTGCTTAAAAGCTCACCCTGAGAAAGGCTTAGGGCTGCACTGCATCCCAAACCACCAGGGCAGTCACTGGCCAGCTAACAAAGACCTCCTATTGGTTTAAATCATGTCTGAGCAGCCTTTTCTGGTGAACACCCTACAACAGTCCTCAGCTCTTTTCTTGGTCTACTTGCCTGCCATCTCCTTCCTCTCTCAATCTCGCCATCTCCTGTCATGTCCTGGTTCAGTATAGACTATTCCAGATGCCTCTGGCTGTTTTCTCCCCGCCATATGTACAATAAACCCCTGTCCTCAACCATACCTAGGAGCTGTCATCTCCTCATTTTTTCATTCATAAATATTCATAAACTATTCCTCCAAAAATTTCTCTACCTGCTGTTATTGTAATTGTTTTATCTGTATCCCCTTCCTACTGCTCTAATGATGAAAATGGAGGTCCCTTGCTGAAGTGTAGCTCTTCTTAGTTGATGGCTTTTGGCAGGGGTGGGGTGAGGAGGGATTCAGTTTTCTTTAAGGGGCTGGCCACTGCGAGTGTGACCATGCTCCAGCAAGTATATGGGCAACACAACAAAACAGACATGGAATTTTTTTTCTTTTATCTTTGTGGGAGGAGGTCAGAAGGATGAGGGTGGATCTGGGAGGACTGGGAAGCGAATGTGATAGGGGTGCATTATGTGAAATTCTCAAATAATCAATACAAATGTTTTGTTGGAAAAAGAAAGAAAATGGAGATCCTTGGAGAATGGGGGTCACTTTTCTTTAGAAGAATCTCAAATTACCTATATTCACTACTTTATCCACATACTTCACATAAATGTTTCCTTGTTGCGCCCAGATACTTAATGAGAAGCAGTCTAAGAAAGGAAAGATCTTTGGCATAGGCTCACAGTTTGAGGTTAAAGACCATCCTGATGAAGGCATGGCAGCAGGAGCGTGGGCACAGTCAGAGAGTGGGGGGGTGCAGGGGGGAGAGGGAGAGAGACGGGGTGGGGGGAGGGAGAGAGACGGGGAGGGGGAGAGGGAGAGAGAGAGAGAGAGAGAGAGAGAGAGAGAGAGAGAGAGAGAGAGAGAGAGAGAGGAATGTTCATTCTCAGTTTTGTTTTGGTTTTTATTCAGCCTAGAATCCAAGCCCACATACCCACCACCTTCAGGGAGGTTCTTCCCTCCTCAGTTTCGTCTATGAAACTCCCTCACAGAGTTGCCCAGAACTGTGTCTCCTAGGTGACTCTAACTCTGCTCAAGTGGACAGTAAAGATTAACCTTTTTTTTTTTTCACATATATCTGATTGAGAAATACTAACCCTGTCAGGAATAGGTTTGGTTTTGGGTTTTGTTTTTTTGTTTTTTTTGTTTTGTTTTGTTCTGTTTTGTTTTTGTTTTTTTTTGTTTGTTTGTTTGTTTTTGAGAATACGTTTGCCTTAGTTAGGATTATTATTGCTGTGGAAAAAAAACCACCATGACCAAAAGGCAAGTTGCAGAGTAAAGAGTTGATTCAATTTACACTTCCATGTTGCTGTTTATCATTGAAGAAAGTCAGGACAGGAACTCAAGCAGGGCAAGAACCTGGAGGCAGGAGCTGATGCAGAGGCCGTGGACAGTGCTGCCTACTGGCTTGCTCCACATGACATAAGACCATACAGTATTTCATAACCTTACTCTAAGAAGTAATTCAAAGCTAGGCTTAGTGGCAGAGGCAGGCAGGTCTCGGTGAATTCAAGGACAGCCTGGTCTATTGAGTGAATTCCAGGATAGCCAGGGCTACACAGAGAAACCTTGGGAAAAAACAAAAACAAAAATAAAGACAAAAGTAATTCAAATTTCTGACTTTAGAACACTTAAGCAATTCTGTGGTACTCTTAAATGAGGTGGTAAGCTTTTTTCCGAGGAGCTGCTTTCAGCCCATTTACAGTCTGGGCTGACCTAAATCAGAAAGCTTTTTGCAACAGGGCCTCACTGAGCAGCTGGGACTGGCTTCAAACTCACAGTTCTCCTGCCTCAGCCTCCCAAATGCTGAGATTACAGGTGTACACCACTACCCCTGGCTTTATCCAGATACTTTTATTTCTTGCATCCAGTTTGACTATACCCATCTAGCCATTTGGTACCCAGAAAATATCCTGAGCAAGAAGAAACTGTTTGTTTGTTTGTTTGTTTGTTTGTTTTTGAGGAAGTGTCTCTTGTAAAACCAGGTTGACCCTGCAACTTGCCACAAGATATTTCCTTGAATTCCTGATCCTCTTGCCTCGGCCTCCACAGTGTTGAGATTATAGGCATACACTAGCACTCCAGGCTGCAAGAGAGAATCTTGAAATGAAATTTTGTCTTACTTAGAATTAAATGTCAGGGGCTGGAAGGATGGCTCATCTGGTAAAGTGCAAGATTGAAGACTTGAGTTTAGGTCTCCCAACACCTACATAAAAGCACAGAGCAGTGCTGAATGTTTGTACCCCAAAAGCTAAAGGCGGGGTGGTGAGAGCAATAAGTAGATTCCTGTAGTTAGCCAGTCTAGCCAAATGGGTGAGCTCCAGGTCCAGTGAAAGACGCTGTCTCAAAACAAAGTTTTTGAAATAAAAAAAGTTTAAAAGTAATCAAAATAATTTTAAAAAGGAGTGACTATGTAAGACATCTACGTGGATGTCCTCCATACATGCACATGTATGCATACACATGTATAAGTGAACACACACACACACGAATACATGCACACATAAAAATAGTTTTTCTAAAAAAAAGTTTTTCTAAATAACAAAAATATGTAGCAGTTTTATATGTATCTCAGTCTTTCATAGCTATAACTAGACCTTCCCAAACTCCAAATAAAGAAGCACAAAGTTTCCAAATGACAAAAAATTAGTATTTTATATCCTTGGAGCAGAGGCCTGGCATTAGTGGCACTGCTCCTATGTCTCCAGGCAACCAGGATGATGATTTTAAGATAATCAGCATCATGGATGGACAAGAGGGTCTGTGATATTCCCTCATCCTCTTCTGCTAATCTGCAATGTCAGTGTAAGTCAAGTGTTATTATTTCTATTTTAACAACTGAGGGGACTGGAGTTCAAAGAAGCTAAATGTCATGCTCCATCAGTATCCCTTCCCAGAAGCAAGCAGTCCGGGGAACAGGAAGTCATTGTGTCTGATTGGATTAGAAATGATGAAGTTGTCTGCAATCTAACTAAACAGCCTATTTATTTTGACACGGTTGATAGTTCCTACTTAGTGGTCTTTATACGGGATACCAGTGCATCCTCAAAGATATTTTGCTTGTCAAGGGATCTGAATGTATTTGCAATCTGGATGTACAGCAAATGCTCATGGCATAACACTGCATGATAAAACACAGCTTGCACACTTTTCTATCGCAGGCACCCACATTGTCTTTTAACTTAGAAAAGACAACCACTCTCAAATGTTACCAGGCTATCTTGCAGCCAAGTGGTCCTATAAACAACTTTTTCTTTCTCTTCCTCTTCTTCTCCCTCTCTCTGTCTCTGTCTCTGTCTCTGTCTCTCTCTCTCTGTCTCTCTCCGTCTCTCTCTGTCTCTCTGTCTCTCTCTGTCTCTCTGTCTCTGTCTGTCTGTCTCTCTGTCTCTATCCCCCCATCTCCGTGTCTCTCCCCCACCAGCTAGCAGCAGCAGTGGTGGAGCAGGATCCAGCAACTGCAAAGGCAGTTCTGCCATCATTGCTTGACAACTGGGCATCCAATAGCAGTTCCCCCCGGAATAAATGGAGTCTCAGAGGTCATGATGGAGGAACAGCGAGCAAGAGAGCAAGGTCCCCAGCACTTCAGCCAGCCTTTATTTATAAACCTTGGGCAGTAGGGAGAGGTTTCAATAGTAAATGTGTCTGATTTGCTGGGGGCTAAGGGTGCCAGGATACTTAATCTGCATAAAGTAGCACAGTACCTCATTTACATGCAGTGACACAGGGACCCTATTACAAGAAGGAAAACACAGTACTTAATTATCCTACGTGTGAGGGGATAACTTCTAGGTACAATTAAAGGTCATTTGGTGGAGGCTAGGATTTCCTCAGCATTGGGTGGGGTACTTCCAGGAAGTCCTTGTGCTTGCTGAACTGAGTTCCTTATCAGGAAAGGGTTGGGCTTACAATCTTCCCTAAGGGCTATGCGACACTCCTTACAAAATCTGAGGTTACCAGATCAGGTAGAACTGGAACGCCACTGAGAAAAGGGAGTCTACCATCATAGACAGAACTCAAAATGGCTATCTTGAGAAGTCAGACTTCAACCTTATCCAGCAGAGTTCCACAAGTTCCTACATAACAAACATTTGTATTTTTTTAAAAATACAAAAACAAAACAAAAGAAAAACATGACTCTCTCCTTCTCTTGTATCTCAGACTCCACAGACTCAATGTCCAGATTCTTCCTCAAGGCTTTAACTGTCTCCCTGGCATCTGAGTCCTCTCTTAAATCTACAGACCCAATGCAGAACACACACACACACACACACACACACACACACACACACACAAACTCTTTACTTGTTGGTGGTTGGACTCCCAGCCACCAATAGAGGGCAAGCAACACCATAGAGACAGCCCATGGCTTGAACCTGTTTCTGACAGTGCAGGCTCAGTGCAGAAGTGGCATCTCATCTCCAACACTGTAGAAGAAGAAAGTCTCTGATGGGTGGCCAGCCACACCTTTCTGGGTAATGAGGCCAGTAAAGAGGACCCTATAGGTCTTGCTCTACTCAAGGGGCAATATGGACAGGAAGGGGAGGGGAAGGCTAGCCAGTTCACCTCATTCAATGATTGACATCCCTGTTTATCCCATTCAATGAGAAGCTCAAACTGCTCAGCAGCTTCAAATTCAGCATTCATGGCCATAGTCCATGCATCCAGCTGTGATTTCAGGATCTCAGACACCTTCTTCTTGCATTTCTCTTTCACAGCTGGTGGAGAGGTTCCAGGAAGCTCTGGACCCAGGGCTTAGCAGGTATCTTTGGGATCTCGGTTAACTTGGAATATAGAACAGATAAGACTGCAGGCAAATCTTCAGCTCCCTCAAAGCCAAAGGAGTGGCAGCCTGGGTTGGAGGTTGAGGCAGAAGTGAGGCTCTGTAGCTGACTGTATGATTTGCCTGGCTTTTTGAGACATTTCCAAGTCTCTGGTGTCCAGCTCTCCTTCCCCAGAGTTAGACTCAACGTTCTGAGTGTACATCACAGGGGTGTTGGTGGGAGTACTGGGGACACTACAAGTCTTTAAGAGGTCCTCTTTGGTAGGTTCCTTAAGAGGAGGACTGTTTTCTTTTTCCAAGATAAATGAGCTCTTAGGAATCCTGTGAAGTGTGTGGGCAGCTGGGACCTCTAATGCACGAGCTACAATCTTCTTCAAGATGATGGCCTTTCTGACTGGAGCTGCATAAGGTGTCTTTGGCCAGATTTCAGGAAAGATGTTGGGGAGATCTAAGCTACATTTCCACTGGGACCCCTTTGAAGGCTTAGTAAGTGGAGTCCTGGGCCCAGACCACTGGGCAGCCCCACCAGACCACATTCACTGCTCCAACATGTCTATGGTCTGGCTCAGTCTCTGTGCCATGGTCGCCAACTCAGGCTAGTGCCAACTTGGAAATTTGTGACTATAAATGTTCAAATTACCCGAGCCTGGTGAGGGAACGCCTCTGATCTTTTGATAGTGACATTTACTGGCTCTGCTGACTCCCAATGTAAAAGTATAATTCTATTTCCAAACTTTTAGACCCAAAAATGCCTTAGCGTGGCTTCTGTTTTCCAGACTCAGTCTTGCCAGATACACATGGAGACCATGCAGTGTCCAAAACACAATTCCCCATACCCTACTCTTCACCCGTGAGGTGGTGACAGCTCTCTATGATTGCTACCTTTGAGATACTACTGACCTATTCTTTCTTTCTCCCCCAAAACACTGCCCATGCCTTCAAATAAGTCCTTTATCAGCAGGTGTGGTGACACACACCTATGATCCCAGCACTCAGGAGGCAGAGGCAGACAGATCTCTCTGAGTTCGAAGCCAGCCTGGTCTACAAAGTAGAGTTCAGGACAGTCAGGGCTACACAGAGAAATTCTGTCTCAAAAATAAAACAGAAAAATGTCCTTTATCAAACCTTTCTCGATGCTCAGTTGAAGTGTGACAGCTATTTCCTATAAGATCCTGGCTGACCCATGGCTCCATCACTCCTCAGGAGAGTCTCTCTGCCCAGGTTAAGTATTTAGTATCAACAAAAATGACTGTGTGGTTGAAGAATAGTTCTAGTGTCAAGTAATAAGACAAGTAGGACTGACTAAAAGACGAAGGCAAAGAAACACATGGGGAGTCAATGAAATTTTCAACATTAACAACAAAATCAATGGTCCTCAGGATGTTAAGAGAAAAAAAAACTGTATTCACCAAATATACAGAGTCTGGAGAGATATTCTGAATAATGTAGAAAGAAAAGGTGGGAGGAATGGAAAGAGAAAAGAGAGTAAGGTGTGATAAGCATCAGAGTGTGGTAACTTGAATACAATAGCTAAATTTTTTAATGTAACAAAATTATGGCCATGTTACATTATGTGCATGAATTTCTCAAGGAGTTAATAAAATAGTATATATAAATATGTTCATATAAAGTCAAAGAAATTTCCAAGGAGGTAGAATAAAAAGACAATGAAATGGAAAACAAAATGTAAAGGTGAGAAAATATAGAAGACCATTCCATATGACCCAATGTTTTAGAGGCAGCACTCCCAAAAGTAAATAATTAGAAATAAGTAACACAAGAAAATATCCATAAGTGAAAGGGCAAGTATCTCCACCTGGGAAGAACCAAACAAGAGTCCAGGACAATGAATGAACAATGTGGGCAGCAGTCAGTGCAGCTTTCGATAAAAGTAGGTTAAAATATATCATAGTCAAAATACAGTATGCTCAACATTCCTAACACTGCCTTGAATTTCCACCTTGAAGTGGAAAACTTCAAGGCCAAAAAGCAAGTTTCATAACAAAGAATTGGAAATTAGAATAGCATTGGTCTTTTTGATTATGCCTCTAGAAGTTGGAAGTTAGTAGATAACTAGAAATTTCTGAAAGTAAATGATCTTCAACTTAAAGTCCCATGTTCAGCTGAATCCCCAGTGACGCTTTCAGACATTCAGAAGAATTCCAAATACATAACATCCCATGAACTCTTTTTTTTAAGATTTATTTATTTATTATTTATACAGTATTCTGCTGACATGCCAGATGCAGGAGCCAGATCTCATTATAGATGGCTGTGAGCCACCATGTGGTTTCTGGGAATTGAACTCAGGACCTCTGGAAGAACAACCACTGCTCTTGACCACTGAGCCATCTCTCCAGCCTGAACTTTTACTTAAACATCAGAAGGACAAACTCCAGTAAAAGAAAGTAGCACACCAGGATAACAAGAGATATTTTAGACCCAGAGTTTGAGTATTTGCAAGTTGGTATTAACAAGCTTTAGCAAATTTGATAAAGTATGCCCCAAAGTTGCCAACTTAATCCATGAAACTTTCTGATATGTTAGTGTAAACCCAAAAGGCAACTTGAGGCATGCTTAAGGTGAGAACAGTTTATTTAAGATGAAATAAAGGCCCTTGAAGATGGCTTAGTGGGGAAACAGGCTTGTTGGACAAGCCTGATGACCTGAATTCCATCCCAAGAACCTACATAAAAAGTGGAATGGGCTAACACACATATGTGATCCTAGCGCTCCTACAGGGACATGGATGTCAGAGACAGGAGAATTGCCTAGAAGTCCAGCAGTCAGCTACACAGCACAGCAGCCGACTGCCCTGATGAGGTAGGAGAACCAACCCCAACAGTTGCCCTCTGACCTTCACATGCATGACGTGATATGTGCACATCTGCACCTGCACTCACCACCCCCCCCCCAGCTAACTTAACATTAATTACATGTATGAGGGCAAGGGTTGTGCTGGAGCCCAGGTGAGGTGCTTGGGGAAGGCAGAATAGGATGTCAGATTCCCTGGAGCTGGAGTTACAGGAGGTTGGGAGCCACCCAACATCTCTCTAGAACCGTGAAATTAATTCTGAACATGGTTAACATACGAAAGAAACCAATGACCAAGGAAAAAGACTGGAAACCTGTAACCCAAGACTACATGTAAAGGACAGAGCATATGCAGGAAGAGCCGTAACCCGCAAGTGCAGAAGTCAGGTAGCATGACCCTCAAGAGATCATGACTCTCACAGCCCCAAGCCTTTGTGCTTCCGACCTTTCCCAGCTTTCTGGCCCACTTCTACCTTCAGAAGTACTCTTCATAAACAGTCTCTATTTCTACCACTATGCATGCACCCCTGCTCCAAGTCTTTGTTCTGCTTGGGACACAAAAACCTGGTGTTAGGGGCTGGAGAGATGTCTCAGAGGTGAAGAGCACTGACTGTTCTTCCAGAGATCCTAAATTCAGTTGCCATCAACCACATGGTGGCTCACAATCACCTGTAATGTGATCTAATGCCCTCTTCTGGAGTGCAGGCGTATGTGCAGTCAGAGCACCAATGAATATAAAAATAAAATAAAAATAAAAAAATAAATAAAAAGAACCTGGTGTAAGAAGTCTGCTCCAGTCTGCCTACCTGTGATGTCATTGCTTACCTGCCAAGGGGGTGGGGGGGCATGTGGCCCTGCCCAGGGCTATATGAAAGGACAAATCCTCCTCATGGTCTCTGTCTCTCTGTCTCTCTGTCTCTGTCTCTGTCTCTGTCTCTGTCTCTGTCTCTGTCTCTGTCTCTGTCTCTCTCTCTCTCTCTCTCTCTCTCTCTCTCTCTCTCTCTCTCTCTCTACCTCTCTCTCTCTCACTCACTCTCTCTCACTCTCTTTGCTCTCCCCTTTCCTTCTCCCCCCATGCTCAGTTAATAAACCTCATATAATATAATATCTGTTGCCTGGCATCTTATCATGTTTTTTCTTTTCTTTTAATTTAATTTTGAGTCAGTGCCTTCAGGACTCTGATCATGCCTAAAACTTCCCCCAAAATGGTGTTTGAGGTTATATGCTTTTACATATATAAGAAGGAGGCTATAATTTCTCACTGCATTCTGAAGATTGATCTTTATGCCCGCAGATAAGTATAGCTCTCATCTCCTCACCAGAGAAGCTTTATGCAGCAGACAAAGACCATAACCGAGAGTCACAACTGGTTAAGATGCAGAAAACAACTGACGGCAGGGTGCCCAGCTCCAGCTTCTACATGTATAACATACTCCCTACAGCTAAGGCTCAGGGAACATCATGGAAGCGGAAGCAGAAAAAAAATGTAAGAGTCAAGGGGCTTTAATACCCTCTGTATGGCTGTTTTCCTTGATATATGACAGGAAAACTGCACTGCGAACGCTCAAAAATATGGTTCTGTTGTTCTGGGAATCCAAGATGACTCAAGAGGACAGGTTAAAGATATGATTTAAGTCTGTGCCTTCAGCCAAAGTAAAGGAGACAAATGGACACATAATGAAGGCAGAGGTGCCAGCTCTCATGCTGCTGTAGTTACCTTGTGGGTCCACGTGTGGAGTCAACGCTTTTACCAAAAGCAGCTTCTACGCGCCTGTTTCATTCTGACCTCTGGGACCGCGCAGTAATAAATTAGTGTTATTTTAGTCACTTTGTGCTAATTTATTATAGCAGCAACAGGAGACTGATACGCACAAAACATAAATGGTTCCTTTTCTTTCTTTTGTGATAGGATCTCATGCCACCTGGTAACTCAGAGTCACTCAGAAAGTGGGCTGTTCTCATTTGTTTTCTGTTGTGACAAGACACCATGACCAGCGGCTGGTAAAACGGCTTAAGTGCACATGCTGCTCTTGCAGAGAGCTGAGATTTGATTCCTAAAACCCACATAACAGCTCACAACCAGCTGTAACTCCAGTTCCATGGGATCCAACGCTATCTTCTGACCTCTGTGGGTACCAGGAATGCTCGTGGTGCAGAGGCAAAACATTCGTACATACGGAAATAAAAATAAGAACGACTTTTATTTTTAATGACGAAAAGAAATTTGGGGGAAAGGGTTTATTTGGGTTCTACAACCAGATTATAGTCTTATAGTCTACAATGAAAGGAGTTCAGGGCAGAAACTAAAGCATAAACCACAGAGGAGTGTTGTTACTGTATTGTTCCTCGTAACTTACTTAGTTTAATCTCTCTCTCTCTGTGTCTGTCTCTCTCTCTCTCTCTCTCTCTCTCTCTCTCTCTCTGTCTTTCTCTCTCTGTGTCTGTCTCTCTCTCTCTCTCTCTCTCTCTGTCTTTCTCTCTCTGTGTCTGTCTCTCTCTCTCTGTGTGTGTCTCTCTCTCTCTCTCTGTCTCTGTTCAAGGTTTAAGCCAGGAGATGGTGGCACTCCCATCACTTGGGAGGCTGAGGCAGGCGGATGTCTGTGAGTTCGAGGCCAGCCTTGTCCACAAAGCCAGTCCAAGACAGCCAGGGCGATACAGAGAAACTCTGTCTTGAAAAACCAGAAAAAGAAACCCTCCTGCGGAACAGACAAGGTTTCTCTGTGTGCCTTGGCTGTCCTGAAACTGACTCTATAGACCAGGCTGGCCTTGAACTCAGAAATCTGCCTGCTGTGCCTCCTAAATGCTAGGATTAAAGGTGTGTACCACTACCACCAGCACCTGGCTCCGTTCTCTATTTCTACAAGCTAGGACCACCTGTCCAGGGATAGATCCCCTCACAGTGGACTGGGACCTCCCATATCAATTATGAATCAAGAAAATGCACCCACAGACACATGCCCACAGGCCAATCGGATGGAGGCACTTTCTCAATTGAAGTTCCCTCTTCCCACAGGATTCTAGCTTGTGTCAAACTGACAGAAAAATTGACCAGCACGTGGGCACATTCATGAAACTGTGTTGCTGTGTCTCTGTAAGCAAATGTGCTAGGAGTTGGGAATTTGAGGAAGAAAAGTCTTTTTTTTTTTAAGTCTTTCTATATAGCCTAGGTAGGCTAATGTAGCAAACTCATTGTCTTCATCTTCCAAATTCCTAGGATTACAGGGGTGGATTACCATACCCAGATTCACTAGATCTTTCTGATAAATAAAAAAGATACCCATTGTACATTAAGTCACAAATGCAAAATATAAAATATGAAGTTAAAAACTATGTAATTTTATTTTTAAAATATGTGTATAGTATGTAGAAAATGCTTTTAGATATACACTGTGTGCATATACATTGTATATAGCATATATAAGCATATATAGAGAGTATTATATGCAATTGTATGTACAGAGCATATGTGTATGTGTTTGTGTGTTAGAGAAAGAAAGTAGGAATAATAGAAAAAGTGTGTGTGTGTTCCAGGGCTACAAGGATAGTTTAGCATATAGAAGTTGGGGGGGGTGGGGAAGAAGTTGTGGATATAGCCTTTGGCAAGGCTCTAGGTTTGATCCTCAGGGGCAGGGATTTGACTGAGCTTGCTTGTGCATGCCTATAATCCCTGTTTGGAAAATAAAGGTGAAAATATCAGGAGTTCAAGATTATGTTAGGATAGACAGGGTGTTAGAGGCCATCCTGGTTACATGAAACCCTGTCTCAAAAAATCAAAGCCTACAAACAAATCAATAAATATCATGTATCACATAAATAAAATGAAGGATAAGAAGCAGACGATCACTTCAATAAATGCAAAGAAAAAACAATAAAGTTCCACATCCCTTGAGGATAATATGACTAAACAAACCTTTTTAAAAGCAATAGCCAATATCATATTGAATGGGAAGAAACTAAAAGTATTTCCTCTGAGATCAGACAAAAGGCAAGTCTGTCCATGCCTACTGTGATCATGTACAATAGTCCTAGAAACGTTAGCCAGAGCAAGTAGGGAAGAAAATGAAATAACATATATGTGAATGAGAAATGGGGAAGAGGGATGGACCTATGGCTCAGCAGGTAAGAGTACTAGCTGCTCTTCCAGAAGACGCAGGTTCTATTTCCAGCATCCATGTGGTAGCTCAAAACTTCTGTGACTCCAGTTCCAGGGGATCCAATGCCATCTTCTGACCCCCCATAGTCATTGCATGCATGTGTTGCACAGACATACACATAAAACATAAATAAATCTATTTTTAAAAAGATGTAGTCAAATTCTGTGACTCCAGTTCCAGGGGATCCAATGCCATCTTCTGACCCCCCATAGTCATTGCATGCATGTGTTGCACAGACATACACATAAAACATAAATAAATCTATTTTTAAAAAGATGTAGTCAAATTAACACTGTTTCCGGATGACTTAATTGTATAGATAGAAAAACCTAAAGACTCCGCATACAAAAAGCATTAGAACTGATAAATGAATTCAGCAAAGTAGAAGGATATAAAATCAACATATATATCAGTACCTTTTCTATACACCAGTAATGATTTTTTAAGTAAAGAAATCAGAAATAAAGGCCAGTGAAATGGCTTGGCAGCTATATTCTCTTGTCTCACAATCCTGATGACCTGAGTTTGATCCCAAGAACATATGTAGGGGTGAAAGGAAAGAAAACTGGCTTCACAAAGTTGTCCTCTGGCCTCTACACATGTACACAAGCACAGGAGTGTTCTCCCGCCCTACACACCTCATATGCTCACAATGATAATAAATAAAATTAATTTTAAAAATAAGATACAGAGACTGAAGAAGACACAGAACTTTGATGTATGCATGTGCACTCCCACATATGAACATGTACAAACACTCTTCATACATGAAATCACAAATGCAAGCTTATTCATTGTAGGCACAAAAGACAAATAAAACACATAAGAATAAATTTAACCGAAGAAACCAACAATATCTACAATGAAAAACACAAGGGCCAGGAATGGTGTCGCATGCCTATTATCCCAAAACTTAGGAGGCAAAGGCAGGCAGATCTCTGTGTGTTTGAGGCCAGCCTGATCTCTACATAGTAAGTTCCAGGAGAGCCAGGACTACAGTGTGAGACACTCTCTCAAAACAAAACCCAAAATGAAAGAAAGAAACAATCAGACACACAGACCATTGGTACAGAATGGGGGACACAAAAATAAATTCATACATTCAGTGTCAATTCTCAACAAAGTTACCAAAAGTAG
The DNA here is from genome assembly GCF_964271855.1 of Acomys minous. Taxonomy (NCBI): domain Eukaryota; kingdom Metazoa; phylum Chordata; class Mammalia; order Rodentia; family Muridae; genus Acomys; species Acomys minous. The sequence continues at coordinate 125,147,133 of NC_140488.1, read as the reverse complement.
ACACTAGAGAAAAGCAGGATAACCTCACATAGATGTTTGACACTTCCTCCTGCCTCTCTCCTTGAGCAGAAATTAAAATGGATTAATCAACTTAATTTAAAACTACAAAGTCCAAGACTATGTGGGGGAAACATTTTCAGATTTTATGTAGGTAATGATTTCTTTGATAGGGCTCAAAAAGCACAGGAAACACATAGATTGACAGATGGGATTGTATGAATTTTTAAAAATTTGCACGTCAAGCAAAACCATGAATAGATCAATAAGAAATCTACAGAGTGGGAGCAAATCTTTGACAGGTATTCATCTAACAGAGGGTTTATATCCAGAATATGTATAGAGAGAACCCAGGCAACTAAGCAATCCAATAAAATATAGGCAAATCATCTGAATAAATACTTTTAAAAAGAAGAACTACTAGGGCTACAAGAGCCATGTCCCATGAAAGCCTTCACTTACCAGGAAACTGAGACAGAGGGGAGGACATCCTATTGGGACTCTAGATGAGAGAAGCATAGGAGAATAGCAAAGTAGAAGGATCCAGAGGGTCCTAGAAACCTACAAGTAGAACATTATGGTAGGCAGATTTGGGCCCAGGGGTCCCGCTCAAACTTAGGCACCAGCCAAGGACAATACAGGCCGTAAACTTCAAACCCCTACCCAGATCTAGCCAAGGGTCAGAACACTCTTCACAGTTGAGTGGAGAGTGGGGTATGACTTTCTCACATACTCTGGTGCCTCACATTTGACCACGTCCCCTGGAGGGGGAGACCTGGTGGCACTCAGAGGAAGGGTAGCAGGTTACCAAGAAGAGACTTGATACCCTATGAGCATATACAGGAGGAGGAGGTCCCCCTCAGTCACAGTCATAGGGGAGGGGAGTAGGGGGAAAGTGGGAGGGAGGGAAGAATGGGAGGATACAAAGGATGGGATAACCATTGAGATGTAACATGAATAAATTAATTTTAAAAATACTGAAAATATCATGTTCGTCGGCTAGGTCTTGGTAGGGGTTGGAAGTTTACTGCCTATATTCTCCTTGGCTGGTGCCTTAGTTTGAGGAAGACCCCAGGACCCAGATTTGCCTGTCATACAGTTCTTCTTGTAGGTTTCTGTGGGTCCTACTATTTCCCCATTCTTCCATGCTACTCTCGCCTAAAGTCTCAATAGTATGTCCTCTCCTCTGACCCACTTTCCTGGTAAGTAAAGTTTTTCATGGTACGTATCCCTTGGACTAGTGTTTTGATATAAGTGAGTATATACTGTTTGTCTCTTTTTGCTTCTGGGTGAACTCACTCATTATGATAATTTCTAAAGCAATCCATTTGTCCATAAATTTCGGGAATTCCTTGTTTTTAATAGCTGAGTAGTATTCCATAGTGTAAATGTACCACATGATATTCTCTACTGTTAAGTGGAGAGTGAGATCTGACTCTCACACGAACTCTGGTGCCCCCTTTTCTGACCATGTCTCCTGAATGGGGAGGCCTGATGGCACTCAGAGGAGGGATAGCAAGTTACCAAGAAGAGACTCGATACTCTAAGAGCCTATATAGGGGGAGGAGGTCTCCATCAGTCACAGACATAGGGGAGGGGAGAAGGGGGGAAGTGGGAGGGAGGGAAGAATGGGAGGAAACAGGGGAAGGGCTAATAATCGAGATGTAATACGAATAAATTAATTTTAAAAAAAAAGAAAAAATACTGAAAAAAAATTAGATTTACCTAAACAAAACAAAACAAAACAAAACAAAACAAAAAAGAACTACTAGGGCTAGAGAGACAGCTCAGCAGTTAAGAGGACTTACTGCTCTTCCAGACAACTTGGGTTCAATTTCCGGTCACTACATGATGACTTACTTTCTGTAGCTTCAGGTCCAGGGATCCGGTGTCCTCTTCTGGCCTCCAAAGGCACCGCATGTACATCATGTACAAACATACATTCAGGTAAGCCCCTCATATGTATAAAATATAAATACATACACCTTTTAAATTTTTATAAGAAGGGCTGGAGAAATGGCTCAGAGATTAAGAGGACTGGCTACTCTTCCAGAGGTTCTGAGTTCAATTCCCAGCAACCATATGGTGGCTCACAACCATCTACAATGAGATCTGGGGCCCTCTTCCCTCTTCTGGCCTGCAGGTACACATGCAGGCAGAATGTTATATAAATAAATAAATAAATAAATAAATAAATAAATAAATATTTTTTTAAAAAATTTAAAGAAATACAAATGGACAATAAATACATGAAAAATGCTTAATATCATTACCGACTAGGTAAAGGCAAACCAAAACTATGGTGAGACATCATCTTATTCACATCAGAAAACTATTATTTTAAAATATCAAAAGCAATAGCAAAAACAAACAAAATAGCCAAAACCTAAAAAACAAATGTTGGCAAGCTGGCAAGCACTGAGAGGGAATGGTGTTATTGGCAGGAATGTAAAGAAGTCTACAGAAGACAGTATAGAGCTTACCTTAATAAATTTAAACTAAACCTGGGTGCTGTAATCCCAGCTCTCTGGGAGGCAAAGGCAGGCAGATCTCTGTGAATTCGAGGCCAGCCTGGTCTACAAAGGGAGTACAGGACAGCCAGGGCTACACAGAGAAAAACCTGTCTCAAAAAAAAAAGAAAAGAAAAAGAAAAAGAAAGAAAAAGAAAAGAAAAGAAAAGAAAGAAGAGAAAAGAAAAGAAAAAAAAAGAAATTAAAACTAGGGGCAGGAGAGAGGGCTTTATGTTTAAGAGCACTGGCTGCTCTTCCAGAGGACCTGGGTTCAATTCTCAGCACAGGCATAAAGAATGGAACTCTGTTAATTAAAACAAAATCGATGGAATTATAGGAGATCATGTTAAGAAAAGAAAAAAAAAAAAGACTCAGACACAGATAGACAAGTACCGCATGTCTCCCTTATATTCTTTAGAAAAATAAAAGGTCAGGGGGCTCAGCAGTTAAGAGCACTGGGTGCTCTTCCAGAGGACCTGGGTTCAATTCCCAGTATCCACATGGCAGTTCATTCCTGTCTGTAACTCCAGTTTCAGGGAAGCCAACACCCTCACACAGACATACATGTAGGCAAAACACTATCGCACATTTTTTAAAAAAGAAACCCTGTGTCTTATGGGGAGCCAGGCCAGTTTTGCACAGAGCTGGACTGGAGGAAGAGAAATCTTAGTCTTGTTCAGTTGAATGCAGTGTAAAGTTTTGGTGAGTGTTCCAGGAACAGCTTTGGAGAACTGGTTTGGTTTATTGGAGGGGTATTTATGATCCTGGGGAGATGGCCAGATTCTCTGGGCCAGGGCAAGGGTATTGGAAGATACTTCATTGGCATAATCAAGAGCTGTAGGGTTGAGGGGGTGAAGGGGAGAACCTTATAAAGTCAAACAAAAAGTGAAACCTCATACTCTGAGGGTAATAAATTCTTACTAGGCAGCCAGGTTTGGAGCAACAGGTAGCTGACTCCTGTCATCCTCATATTTGATGTATCTTGGGTTGAAGCTCCCTTGATCCTTTCTCTGTAACCCTGGGCTATTATAGTATCACACTATTGCTCTGAGAGACACCATGACCAAGACAACTCCCATAAAAGAAAGCATTTAACTGAAGGCTGGCTTACGGTTTCAGAGGTGACTCTTATTGTCATGGCGGGAAGCAGGAAGGCTTGGTGCTGGAGCAGTAGTTGAACAGTTCTATACCCAGATCCACAGGCAGCTGGGAGAGAAGGAGGGACACAGAGACAGAGAGGGAGGGAGGGGAGGGGGAGGGGGGAGAGGAGGAGGGGGAAGGGGAAAGAGAGGGAGAGGGGGAGGGGAAGGAGGAGGGGGAGGGAGAGGGAGAAAGAGGCAGAGGGGTAGAGAGGGAGGAAGAGGGGGAGGGAGAGAGAGAGGGAGGGAGAGAGAGACATGGGCTTTTGAATTGTCAAAGCTCACCCTTGTTGTTCAGCATCTGGTGGGGTGGTCCAGGCACTGCTTGCTTCTGGATGAGAACACATGGACCTCAAGGAGCATTATGAAATTGCTGGTATCAGACGGCAGTGGAAACTCAGGTGTTCCAAAGGCTTATGGTAATAGCAAAGTGTTATGGCTCCTTGGTTAAACTGCTGTGCTAAGCACCACAGAGGAAGCAGTTGGACAGATGTCCATGACTGGTGACTGGTGGGAAGGCAGGTCTAGTGAGATGCAGGCTCAGTAGGTGCTTCTCCATTGGTCAGTACTGAGTTAGCAGTGGCAATGGAACAGGATTCAGCAGCTGCCAAGGTAGCTTTGCCATCACTGCCTGACCAACAGCAGTCAAGTCCTGGGTGTCTAGTGCCAATTCTTCCTCAGAATAAATGATTAGGCTCAGACAGTCATGGTGGAGGCATGGGGTGAGATGACAAGCCAGCCAATCTTTATTTTCATGAATTGGGGATTTATAAACCTTGGGCAGTGGGAAGGGGTTTGCGGGTGACTGCATCTTATTCACTGGGGTATGGTACTAAGAATACTTGATTTACATGCAGTAGCATGGAGTCCTATCACAAGAAGGAGAACACAGTACTTAATTGTCCTATGGGTGGGGGAGGGGAAGAACTTCCAAATACAATTAAAGGTCATTTGCTGAAGGCTAGGATCTTCTTAGCATAGGGTAGGGTATATCCAGGAATCCCCAGGTGCTGGCTGAACAGGTTCTATCAGGAAAGGGTCAGGCCTATAAATCTTCCCTGAGGGCTATGTGATGCTTCTTACAAGATCTGGGAGTTCCCCAGGTCAGGTGAAGAGAGAACCCCAGCTGAGAAAGAGAGTCTGTTTTGTATAGACTCAGCTCAGTTGGCTATCTGGAAAAGCCAGACTTCGACCTTAAAAAGCAGGGTTCCACACACTCTCAGTGATACACTCTCTCCAAGGCCACACCTCCTAATTCTTTTAATCTTTCCAAATAGTGCCACTTCCTAGTGACTAAACATCCAAATATATGAGCCTATGGGGGTTGTTCTTATTCAAACTACCACAGCCTGAACTATGGAATGGGAAGGTAGCTGCAGGGTGATGAGAGTAGAAAGACAGATGTGGTCTATGATCAATGTATGCTGAATACATGTATAAAAAGTTCCATTAATTTATACATTATATGTAGTAATAAAAATGAAAGGATTGTGTGTGCATGCAAAGTAGGTACATACGTGCCAAAGGTTGACAATGATTGAGACCAAATTGTTTAATGTTATTACAGTTGGAAGTAGTGAAAATCAAAGGGAAATTGAATTTCTTATTTATATTTTCTCACACTTTTCAGAACTTTTCCCATCAATGATACATGACCTATATAGCAAGAAGAGCTTCTTTCCAGGTTGTATAATATCACATGCAAACATTAGCATCTGAAAAACCTATAGACTAACTGCAGCCGCTGACATCAAAGATCATACATTTGACAGTGACATTGCTAAGAAAAAGCTATCAATTCTCATTAGTGATTCATGCATCCTAAAACGTGATTTAAAAGTTTGTTAAAGACGTTACCATGAAGCCACAGATATTTTTTTATTCCATTCTTAGTTTATCCTAAGGTCTATGAAGTCATGCCACCTTGAAGTGCGATATCTGTCCTCCGGTTGCCAGGCGGCATTCAAAAAAAAAAAAAAAAAAGGCAGTCAATTCCCTCTCTTGTCCAGTAGGTGGGGCAAAAAGCTTTAGAAGACTTTCTACCAGCAGAACCATGTGCTGGGAGAGCTGATGTAGTTGGAGGACCCAGAAGTCATTCCCAGTCCACTTAATGAGACGCATGCTAACATTTTTTTTTCTAGGACAAAAGCCATTTTCAGAGAGTTTTATAGTGAAAACTCAAGTTGAAACACACAATGTTTCAATACAACAAGTGCATCTGCAACCAAGACATTCTCCTAGCACTGTTAAGTTAAAAGGTTCTCCAATTGAGGGCTGGACGGTTCAGCTGGTACAGTGCTTGCTCTGCCAGTGTGAGGACCACAGCTCAGACCACCTGAATTCATGGGAAAAGCTGGGCGCGGTGGCAGTATACATTCTTTGGCCTGCTTCAGACCAACAATTCTCCGTTGTTGGAGTTTGCACTTTAATGTCCCCAAAGGTTTGTGTGTAGGAGCTGTGGTCTTCAGGGAAGTGCTCTTGGCAAGGGGCAGAAGTTTTAACTGGGGTCTACAGGGAGGCCGTTAAGATGTTTGAGAGTGTGACCTAGAAGGAGCTAGTAGGATTCTGGCCCTTTCCTTTTCTATCTGCTTCTTGTCTCTTGGTAGTTTGGGGACACCACACGCTTCTGTCATGATGAGCTGCCTCACTACAGACCCCAAAGCAACAAACCTGGACTGAAATGTACAGGAATACATTGGAATAAACTATACTGTGACCTCCAAGACTAAAGGGGGGAGAAAAAACACTCTTCTTTTTTCTTGGAGGCAAAGTTTTGCTCTGTTAAGCCAGGCTATCCTTGAGCTTGCTTCAATCCACCTGCCTCAGCCCTGCAAGTACTCAAATAAGATATGTGAGCCATTCATCTTGTAAAACATTTACTGGTTTTTTTTCCTTAAAAGAGGTCATCTGAGATAATTTGTTGCCAGGTGTGGTGGCACACACCTGTAATCCCAGTACTTGGGGAGGCAGAAGCAGGTGGATCTCTGTGAGTTCAAGTCTCTGTGGTCTACAAAGCAAGTTCAGGATGGCCAAGGCTACACAGAGAAACCCTGTCTCAGAAAAAAAAAAAAAGGACATTTCGTTAGAAAGGCAAAAAGCTGACTAACAGATGCATCAGATGATTTACTAACTGATGAAATGATTGGCTGCTGTTGGAACTTTGGGAGAAATGCACAAAAAATTAACCCCAGAAGAGCTATGGGTATGCATGGGATGTAGCAACATGAATTCATAATTTCTAACATATACATATGTATATGTTAATATGTGTAAGCATGTATGCATATGTGTTTCCAAGATATGGCTAATGTAACAGCCTAAATATCTTTTTTTTTTTGGTGTTTTGAGACAGGGTTTTTCTGTGTTATCTTGGCTGGCCTGAACTTGCTTTGTAGACCAGGATGGCCTCGAACTCACAGTGATCTGCCTGCCTCTGACTCTCAAGCATGGGGATTAAAGGTGTGAGCCACCACACCTGGCTTCAGTCTAAATATCTTAAGCAGTAGTGAGCATTGGGGTCTAATGTTGTCCCTTGGACTGAGGAAGAGAGGGACTGGCAAATGCTGTATGCATGCTCATTTGAAACCATTGACAAATTAAGAGGTTTTTGTATTTATTTTTATTTTATGTGCACTGGTGTTTTGACTGCATGTATGTGTGAGGGTATTGAATCTTGCAGTTGCAGACAGTTGTGAGCTGCCATGTAGATATGAACCCAGGTCCTCTGGAAGAACAGTCAGTGTTCCTAACCACTGAGCCATCTCTCCAGCCTCCTGACAAATTAAAACATTTAAAAAGATATAATTTTTATGTGTAAGAGTGTTTTGCCTGCAAGTATGTAAGTGCACTGAGTGTATGCCTGGTATCTCTGGAGGCCAGAATAGGGTGTTAGTTAGATCCCCTGGAACTGGAGTTACAGATGGTTACAAGCCACCATGTGGATGCTGAGAACTGAAGTGGGGTCCTCAGCATGAGCAGCCAGTGTTTTTACCCACTGAACCATCTCTCCAGCTTCCCCCCAAACCCTTTAAATAGATGGATGGTTGTATATGATGATGTCATCTATTTCTGACTTAAGTACAGATGAAAAGTAATTGACCTGTATTTCCAAGGCATAAAGGCCCATCTGAGAAAATAGGTAGAATTTGCTCCAGTGGCAAGCCAGGGAAGATGCTGGGTAAGAGAATTAAAAAGGCCAAGCTGGGATCAAGAGAAAGCTCACTGAAGGTGCAGCAGTTGGCCCATAGCAGGGGATTCCTGCATGCTCTATCCCTTCTTCAGTTAACGATGAAAGAGAGAGCTCCTGGGAGATCAGCTTGGGCCAGTAGGAGCCCTCAAGAGCAGTTTACCTTCATGTTTTCTCTTGCAAAAGTTCCTACGACAGCTGCTAGAATTTGAATTTATTTTCCACTGGTACTAGGAAGCTACTAGAAGATTTTGGGTAAAATAAACACTATTAGAAGTAATTTTGAGCTACTCCAAATCAGAGATAGAATTAGAAGGATGAAATAAATAGACTGTGGTCCCCAGTTAGTGAGTGGGGTCTTCAACGGAGGTATATTTAGATATACTGAGAAAATTGATCAAGTGAGGCCAGAGGAGCAGGAATTAGGCACTCACAAGGAAGATGCAAAGAAAGGGCATTTGAGATGATGAAAACTGGGCAAATATGTGCAAGGGTAGAAAAGCAAAAGTATGCGGATGGTGGCTCAGTGGTTGCAGTGCTTCTCACATGAGCATGAGGACTGCGTTCAGATCCCCAGAAACCCATATAAATGCTAGTTAGTCATAGCTGTCAACCTGTATTCTTACCTCAGAAGGTGGAAATGGGGGACCCCAAAGCAAGCTGCTTAGCAAGACTAGCCATATCAGCCAACTCTGAGTTTGACTGCAAAATCTTGCCTTGAGAACGACTCTCCAGTTCTAAGTAGCTAAGAGCATGTTCTGCTCTTGTTGAGGACCTGAGTTCAATTCCCAGCACCTACATGAAGGCACAACCACTGGTACCTCCAGTTCCAGGGGATCTAATGCCCTTTTCTGTCCTCTGTGGTTACCAGTCAGGCATGTGATGCCTGTGAATAGAGCGGGTGATCAAGGATGGTTCCCATCATCAAACTCAGACTGCTGCACATATACAAAAACATCTGTACCCATATTCACCACACACACTGTGACAAAAGATAAGCAAGCTAGAGTATGGCACACTTGAATGGGTGTCAAGTTGCTTGATCCATTTTACTGGGAAGGTAGCTGAACAGGGAAATATGAGAACACAAAAAGTGTGTAGTATTGTTCCTCTAGGAAAACACATAGGCCAGACTGCTTACAAAACAGATGTGAAGCCGATGGCAAAGTGGAGCAACCAGAATCCTCATGCATTGTTAGCGAGAGTATAAAGTGTTGAAGCTACTCAGGAAAATAGCTTGGTGTTTTACTACAAAGCATTCATATGATCTAGTAATCCTACCCCTGGAATTTTACTCACGTGAAATCACTTTAGGCTTGAGCAAAGGCCTTAGTTTATTCATCATTGCCAAAATATGGAAGCAACAAATATTGATGAAGTAGTGAGGAGGCAGTTAAACGATGGTACATCCAGGCAATAAATACTACTTCGCAATAACAAAGAATGAATTTGGAGCAATGGGGGGGGGGACTCTTTAAGCAGTGAGATTCATTTAAGTTTCTAGTGTGTTTAGTAAGTATTCACAAAAATAAATGAATGCTTTTATAACCAAAGAATGAAATTTCAGGTAGAGATGAATCTTTTTTTAATTTTATTGATTTATTCATAATACATCTCAATGGTTATCCCATCCCTTGTATCCTCCCATTCCTCCCTCCCTCCCATTTTCCCCTTTTTCCCCCGCCCCATGACTGTGACTGAGGGGGACTTCCTCCCCCTGTATATGCTCATAGGGTATCAAGTCTCTTAAGAAGCCAATCTTAAAATGACAGGTATAGCCATCTGGGTGTGGTGGCGCACACCTTTAATCTCAGCACTCAGGAGGCAGAGGCAGGTGGATTGCTCTGAGTTTGAGGCCAGCCTGGTCTACAAAGCGAGTCCAGGACAGCCAGGGCTGCACGGAGAAACCCTGTCTCAAAAAACCAAAAATACACTGGACAGGTGCTGTGTGAGCCTGCTTACACAATACCCTAGAAAAGGCAAAACTATGGATATAGAAAACCTATTGTTATCCGGGTATGGTATACACACACCTTTAGTCTTAGCACTTGGAAGGCAGAGGCAGGAGGCTCTCTGTGAGTTCAAGGCCAACCTGGTCTACATAGTGAGTTCCAGGACAGCTGTCTCAATAAACAAAAACAGAAAAGGTGGAGGCGGAGGAGAAAATACATCGCTAAGTAATGGAAGTACTTAGTACTTTCTAAGTAATTACTAAGTAATGAAAGTACTTAGCACACCAAAAGAGACTAAGCTAGAGATGTAGCTTGGTGGCAGAACACTTGCTTAGCATGAAGGAGTCTGTGAGTTCAGTTATAAAAGCCACCCCCATGGCTACTGTCAGATGGACAAACCATCTGAAAAGACACATTTCACACAATAAATATGAAAGGTGCTCAATACCACTAGCTTTCAGGGAACTATGCAAATTTAGCTGCAACACGTAGCATGTAATCCCAGCTACCATGGCTATTACAAAGGTAATGTTGCTGAGGGTGTGGCAACAAAAAAGCTCTTTGACTCTGTTAGTGGAAATGGAAATTAGTCGAGCCCATATGGAGTACCTTCAGAAAATTAAAGCCAGTGCTTCTAAGTATAGATTCAAAGGAAATGAAGTCAGCAAGCCGAAGAGATGCCTGTAGACCTGCACTTATTGCTGCGCTGCAGACAGCGTTATGATATGCAATCTCTCTAAAACGTCCTTCGAGGGCCAGTGAGCTGGCTCAGCAGATAAACGTGCTTGCCATCTGAAGCGACTCTGGCCAGGGCAGCCCAGTGATCATGGGTCTGGCAGGCCTTGCACTTTTCCCTTATTCCCTCTGCCTTGCTGAAAACCATTAGATTACATTCTCAAGGTAGTTACCAAGGTCTATTCCCTTATTTAGCCACTTCCTCAGTCCATACAATCAGCGAGCACCAGTTTCAGTGAGAAACCCTGTCTCAAAAGTTAAGGTGGAGAGCAATCAAGGAAGACGTCTGATGTCAACCTTTTGCCTTCATCGACATGCACACATGTGCCCAAGCACTCACATGAACATGTACACATACCAAATACACACACACACACACACACACACACAGAGAGAGAGAGAGAGAGAGAGAGAGAGAGAGAGAGAGAGACAGACAGACAGACAGACAGACAGACAGACAGACAGACAGACAGACAAACAGACACAGAGAGAGACAGACACAGAGACAGAGAGAGTCACAGAAAAATGAAGTAGTATTTCTGTAAAAACTGATCTGGAGAACATCATTGTTACATGACATAAGACAGACACAGAAAGTCAAGTCTCTTTTCCCCCTTTTTCATATGTCAAAACTAAAAGTCTTGGTGGCCCATGCCTTTAATTTCAGCATTTTGGAAGCAAAGACAGGCAAATCTGTGAGTTCAAGACCAGCCTAGTATATAGAGCAAGTTCTAGGGCAGCCAAGGTTGTTATACTCAACCTCCCACCCCAAACCTACGTGTAGAATTAGTGATTTAACAGACGGTGAGAATCTATGTGGAGAAGGAAAAGGAGGTTGGACTTGACCAGTATAATATCATGTGTATGTATGGAAATAATAAAACAAGCCCCATTCATGTGAACAATTCCTATGTGTGAATCAAAACCGTTTAAAATATAAAAGAAGTGCTATTTTGATAGGGGCTGTAGATGGAGAGAGTGTAAAACCTATGAAGAAACACAAAGGAAATTTTGCAGGTGATATTCTGGATTTTGATTGTCTCAGTAGTTACATAAGGGTCTATACTGATCAAGTTCATCTTAATGTAAAATGTCATTTAGAATAATAAACCAGACTCTTAAATTTTTAAAAATTTATTTTTCTGCATGGATGCTTCACGTATCATCAGTATCTGTGTACCAAGTGTGTGTCTAGTGGCCACAGAAGCCAGAAGAGGCTGCTGGATCCCCTGAGACAGGAGTTACAGTTTATGAACCATTATTTGGGTGCTGAGAATTGAACCCAGGTCCTCTGGAAGAGCAGCAAATGCCCTTAACCACTGAGCCATCTCTCCAGCTCCCAAATCAAACTTTTTACTTGAAAAATGGAATATGCAGACCTTGGGGTTATAACTTTCTCTTTTAAAAGTGTTTTTAGTAATTTTTCATATAATTTATCTTGATCATATTATTTCCCATCCCCCAATTCCTTCCAGATCCCCCTCACCTAGTCACCCTCATGTTCTTTCTTAATCTCTCAAAAGAACAAAACAATAATAAAAAATAAAATTCAAGACAAAACCTAAAGGCAATAAGATAAACAAACAAACAAACAACACAAAAGTACACAAAAAAGACTATGAAGTCCATTTTATGTTGGTAAACTCCACCTCAGCATGGGGCTTGCTTTGGAGCACAGTTGAAACAGAGAAAGCATTGGAGGAGACTAATTTTCCCTTTTGTAGCAGGTATCAAATGCAAACAGCTTCTTGTTAGTGGTAGGACTTTGGGACCATATCCCCTCCTAAGTCCTGGGATTTTGGTTTCTGTCTGTGCAGGTCTTATGCAGGCTGTCACTGTCTCTGTGAGTTCCTATGTATCTCAGTCAGAATTTTACCCTAATATTATGGCTGAGGTTCCATTGCTCAGATATATAACACTTCTTTAGCTGTTCTCTGTCAATGCCTCTGGGCTTACATCTTTTGGCTCTTCTGGTTAATGTTACAATGACCATTGGCACACAGATATCTGAGCTCATGCTTTTTTTTTTCTTTTTGGATACATAGCCAGGAAAAAGTTGCCTTGCCATATAGTAATTCTATGGTTTTTTTTCTGGGGGAACATCTTGGCAACTAGTTTTTCTTCCACAATTGTTAAGAACCCATTAAATGAGTAGTATTGTGTTTCCTGCAGTATCTAGCACAAATTGTCACCACCAATTATCTCACAACACTGAGGTCACTTTTTTCTTTAATAAATACTAAGTATTATTACAAGAGATTAGAAGCCAAGGTAAAAATTCCTTTTAGAAAATTATCTGTAGGGCCAGACATGGTAGCTCATGCCTATAATCCCAGCACTCAAGGGACAGGACAGAAAGATTCTTGGAATTTCATGACTAGCCTGGGCTACACACCAATTCACAAAAATAAGAAAGGAAAGACAACTGCCTGCAAAGTTTAACCTGTTTTTAAAATATGCATGGGGGGCGTAGGCTGGAGAGATGGCTCAGAGGTTGCTTGCTCTTCAAAAGGTCCTGAGTTCAATTCCCAGCAACCACATGGTGGCTCACAACCATCTATAATGAGATCTGGTCCCTCTTATGGTGTACATGAAGACAAGACACTGTATATTAATAAACAAACAAATCTTTAAAATATGCACAGGAAAAATAATTTTCTAAATTTTAGTATTATTATAATTCAGGATTTTATAATGTTTAGCCTTACTGGAAATGGGATTCTATCCCTTGTCCTAGATAATGGATGCAAGTGAATGTCATACTGACTTAAACATGTTTATTATAATCTGCAAAGACCAAATGTACGTGAAACATAATCTCTGACTCAACAAAGAAAGAGAGGAGGAGGAGGAGGAGGAGGAGGAGGAGGAGGAAGAGAGAGAGAGAGAGAGAGAGAGAGAGAGAGAGAGAGAGAGAGAGAGAGAGAGAGACAGACTAAGACTCTAAACCTCAGCAGCCAACCAGAAAGGCCTTCCAATGAACAAAATGAGCAGGTACAAGGAACAAATGTGAGAGTCATCATTTCAGGGTCACGTTCCTTTTAAGAATCTAAGTGAGCCAGGCAGTGGTGGCACACAACTTTAGTCCCAGCACACTGGAAGCAGAGGCAGTCGGGATGTTTGAGTTTGAGGCCAGATTGGTCTATAGAGCTAGGACAGCCAGGGCTACTCAAGGAAACCCTGTCTTGAAAAACAAAACCTTTTGCCTGGCGCAGTGGCGCACACCTTTAATCCCAGCACTTGGGAAGCAGAGGCAGGCAGATCTCTGAGTTCGAGGCCAGCCTGGTCTACAAAGTTCCAGGATAGCCATACAGGCTATACACAGAGAAACCCTGTCTTTAAAAAAAAAGAACCTAAGTGGAATTGTGTTGGCTTAATGGGATTTGACTCCTACCTCTCCTGATTTCTTTGAAGGTCAGGTGTTTAAAGTAGATAGCATAGGATAAAGTAGGATAGCATAGGACATGTAAAACCTTAACTCAATTTTGGGTCTACAGCTATTAATGATTATTAATAGGAAAAAAAATAAAAGTTTTATCTTTTTTAAACCTGAAATCATATGTCCTTTTAAAAATTAATTTATTCAGATTACATCTCAATTGTTTTCCCCTCACTTGTATCCTCCCGTTCCTCTCTCTCTCCCTCCCAAAAAGTTTTATCTTGTTGTTGGCCTTTTTGTTTGTTTGTTTGTTTTTTGGTTTGTCAAGACAGGGTTTCTCTGTGTATCCTTGGCTGTCCTGGACTCGCATTGTAGACCAGGCTGGCCTTGAACTCACAGGGATCCACCAGCTTCTGCCTCTAGAGTGCTGGGATTAAAGGCGTGATCCACCACCGCCCGACAAAAAGTTTTCTTTTCAATTTTTTAAAAGATTTTATTTATTACCAGGAGATTGGGACAGATGTGAGGACATCCCACTGGGACTCTAGATAAGACAAATATAAGAGATGGTTGTGAGCCACCATGTTGTTGCTGGGAATTGAACTCAGGATCTTTGGAAGAACAGGTAGTGCTCTTAACCTCTGAGCCATCTCTCCAGCCCCCTAAAAGTTTTATCTTTAAAAGCAATGTGTAGCCCGGGCTGTTCTTGTACCTGCCCTGGTGTGGCTACTATAATCAGCTTGTCTTTCCTTAAAAAAAAGTGGGATGAACTTAACTTTTATATAATTACACTTTGCACATCAACAATTTATACTAAAGTGTCAATATCTAAAATAAATATATTCACCATTTCTTTTAATGTGGGAGGAGGAACAGCAGGGAATGAAATACTACTGGGCTACAGTGAAGGTACCTACCAAATGAAGGTAATGCTTATGTACATGTTAACAGTGAGTGGCATTTAATGACGGGTAGGATAAAATGTTCTTACCACTTTAAGGGAACGACTTTCATTAAAATGCTACGGTTTTTGTTATGTGACAGATAATAGAAAAGCACAGTCCCTCCAAATCTCACTAGTTAAATAACCAAGTGTCAACAGTGGGTAAGTATGTTTCCAGATGTCCATGCATTCGTATGTATGCCCAGGAATAATAATGGCAATAACTCACTATATTCCCTATTTTAATTTTAATTTAATGCAACAACAACAAAAAGAACCTGAAGTGAATAGAAGGAGCTGATTGATGCTGAATTCTGTCAGGCATCAGGATCACACTGAGAACCACTGTGCTCAAGTCAAGCTGTGAAAAATGTAACATTGGTTATGGGACTGTCTTAGTCACTGTTCTATTGCTGGGAAGACACTATGACCAAGGCAACTCTTATAAAAGAAAGCAACTAATTGGAGGCTTGTTAATAGTTTCAGAGGCTTAGTCCATTATCATCATGGCAAGGAGCATGGCAGCAGACAAGGAGCTGGAGGAGCAGTAGCTGAGAGAGCTAAATCCTGGTATGTTGTGGGGAGGGGCATAGGGGACAGGGGACTCAGGCTGGCATGGGCTTGTGAGACCTCAAAACCTAACCCCAAAGACAAGCGTCCTCTAAGAAGGCCACACCATACCCCCTAATCTTTCTCAAATAGTGCCACTCCCTGATGACTAGCCATCAAATATGAGCCTATGGGAGCTGTTCTTATTCAAACCACCCCCAGGGCTGTATATTCACGCCTTCTGGATTGCAACCTTAGGATATTGCATGGCAGCTGACCATGGAAGAATTTCAGTATTCAAGCCATTTCCCACCAAATATTCCAATTTGTCAACTTGTTGCTTTGTGTCAAAATTTCTAACATTTACTTTCTAGTTTACCGCTCCAATTCAATTTTGGTGTCTTAGTTCTATCTTCATAGGTTCAGAACTTAGTCATGTTTTGCTGGAAGACTGGGGGGAAACCTGGTTATTCCCTTTCCTCTGGGTGCTAACTGAATGCCTACAATCAGGCTCACAGGACCAGCCAAAGGCATTCCTTCTTTCTGCGGCTCTAACCTCCCCAGGCTTCCCTAGCTTCTTGGATATGACTAGTAATGGGAAAAATCACTTTCTGTTGGAGCCTTGAGGGCAGCACAGGTGTTTTTACCTTCACTTTCCTCACCTTGGCCCCTTCATCCCGTTAGCCCTTTGTGGGAGAGTTTGTAGTCATGCATCTTGACACTTAACATCTAGGTGTATCCCAGCCTTCTCCTCTCTTCCTTGTCTGGTGGCTGCTAGGTATTATGTGCTTGGTTGTTACTAGCTAATGCAGAGAGACTTTCTGACTTAGCTTTACTTTCCTTGCTTCTGCCTCAAAGCATTCTCACCTTTCCCTACAATGACCTTCAAGGGCTGGAACCGTACCTCAATGATAAAACATTTTCCTAGCAAGTGTTGTTTAGGGGCCAGTTGACTCCACTTTTTTCTTCCCTTTCCTAGTTTAAACATGTTAGAATTTATTTCTATTTTGTTCCCTATGGTGTTTTCCTCTAATCATGCCCCAAGCTAAAGGTCAACTTGGCTTCTTTACTTTCTGACTTTTTTTTTTTTAATTAAAAAAGTAAATCACAAATGTTTGATTTTTACCAATAAAGACTCGGGAGCCAGATTCTGGGTGAAAACCTGTTAGCTCAGAGAGGCACAGAAAGCACCCAGCTGACCCTCCTCAGCTCACATGCCAGGAAAAAGCCCTTTTCTCCCCAACACGGTCTTTCTTTCAACTCAACATCCCTCCTTTCTGTTTACTCCCTATCAGCTGATTGCTTGCTCTGCCTTTTGACCTATGACTGACCTTATTTAGCTCTTGGATTAATAAAGGTGTGCTAGGGCTGAGCCACACCATAAGAAACTGTTTTCAGTTCACAATCTCAGGGTTTACAGTAGGATCAAATATTCTGCAACAGATCTTCCTCTATAACCTTGTGATTTACATGTCATAAATTGTTTCATGGTATGTTCCAGGAAGTGTCTGACCATAAAAATAGCTACAAATTTTCACTTTTTGTAATCACCTGCTCCCTTGCTATTCAAAAAGCCCCCCACATCCCACCTTGCTTTTAGTCTTAGTTGCTTCTCTCTCCTATTAGTAGGAGACTGCAAGTTTGACTCAGCCATAAAATGAATTTTTTACCTTGCAATATTTTGGCATTAGCTCCTTGTTTTTGTCACCAAAGCAGTGTGAGTCCCCGGGTTTGAGCCCAGGCATCACCAAGCAAACAAAAACAACAAATGGACTTCATTAAATGTCCTGGCTAGATTTGTGTCAACTTGACACAAGCTACAGTCAGTTACCAGAGAGGGAGCCTCAATTGAGAAAATGTCTCCATAACATTGGACTGAAGGCAAAGCTGTAGGGCATTTTCTTAATTAGATGGGGGAAGCCCCAGCACATTGTGGGTGGTTCCACCACTGGGCTGGTGCTCCGGAGTGCTGTAAGCAAGCAAGTTGAGAAAGCTATGGGAAGCAAGCCAGTAGGCAGCTCTGCTCCATGCCTCTGCATTACCTCCTGTCTCCAGTTTGAGTTCCTGCCCTCACTGCTTTTAATGAAGTTACATGGAACTGTGAGTAAAATAAACCTTTTTCTCTCCAAGTTGCTTTTGGTGGTGGCATTTCATGAGAGCAATTGCAAGACTGACTAAGACATTAACTAAAACATAGGATTTGGTATACATCTATTTAAGATGTTTTTCAATAGAAAAAAGTTAAACTGTGTACTCCAAAATATGTGTTTTCTCTGTGATACGGTGATGGGTGGTTTTTAAATTGACAGATTCACATGCAGCCATAAAAAATAAAAAAAATTTAAAAAGCTAGGCACAAGTAGCATACAGCTTTGATTTTCACACTTGGATTATGAGACTCTCTCAAAAAGAAAAACAAAAGAAATAATACAGCTGGAACTTGGGTACATTTTACTCATTTTTAAGTAACATCAAAATTTAAAATCAGAAACCCCACCAACAGAATAGTCAGGGGTTCATCTAGTCAATAGGAAAGAAATCTGAAGGAACTATTCAACAAGGAATGCCAACTTCTTCAACTTCTTATGTCTGTGTTAGAGTACTTAGTGCCCAATTTAGAAAGTTTTTATCTTTTTTTCCATTTTTTTACAACCTGTTTTTTTTATTAATTTATTCTTGTTACATCTGAATGGTTATCCCATCCCTTGTATCCTCCCATTCTTCCTTCCCTCCCAATTTCCCCTTACTCCCCTGAACGTTTTTATCTTTGTGGATCTTTCCCTCTAATGGCTTGAGATTCTTCAGAGCAGGGATGAACTTACTATTGTCACCCTCCCACCAGTGACAAGTGTAGCACATAGGAGGAAATGAAAGGAGACAATGGTATGGGACTCAGCCAAAACTTTCTGGGGTGGGACAATGGCTCAGTGAATAAAAGCACTTGCCACATAAGCATGAGGATCTGGGTTCAGATCCCCAGAACCCACATAAAGCCACACAAAATAGCACACATTTGCAACCCCAACACTCCTATAGCGAGATGGGAGGTAAAGACAGGACAGCTCCTGAAAGTTTGCAGGCCAGCTAGCCTGGCATATGCAGCAGCGAACAAAAATCTCTGTTCAAACAAGGTGGAAGGCAAGGCCCGACACCTGAAATTGTCTTCTAACCTCCACGTGTGTAATTGAGTAAGAACACCTGTACTCACACGTGTCAAGACAAAAAGAAATGCTTCATCTTAAGCATTTAAGAATTCTGATTCTTTTTCAGGCCACTGAAAGTGGTCTTGTTTCACCAGGCAGTGGGTGGCGCACACCTTTAATCCCAGCACTCGGGAGGCAGAGGCAGGTGGATCTCTGTGAGTTTGAGGCCAGCCTGGTCTACAGAGTAATTCCAGGACAGCCAAGGCTACACAGAGAAACCTTGTCTCAAAACAAACAAACAAACAAACAAACAAACAAACAAAGTGGTCTTGTTCAATTTCCATATGAAAATTAGATATATAAATCCCACTTACTGATGTGTCATTCAGTTAATATTTATTGAGTTCCTACTGCTAACCAGGATGTAAGGTGCTGAAGACTGTGATGAACAAGACTAACGTGGTCCCTGTTCTTACTGTATGTTCTAAATTATTTTAATTTCTATTGTGTCCGGCTTAGGTTTTTATTTTATGAATTTTTGAGACAGCATCTCACACAGTAGCTCAGGCTGGCCAGAAGTCACTATGTAAAAGTCAGGCCGACATCAAACTTGGGGCATTCCTCCTACCTCCCAAGTGCTGGGATTGCAGGTATGAACCACCATACTTGGTGTGTACTTTAATTTATAAAGCAAGTATTTCTTTTTAGACTACCAATTCCAAACCAATAATATTGTTTGTGTATGTATTTTGCCAGATAAAAAGCTTTGAATTTTGAGACAATGCCAAAATTTTATCCAAATATGCCTAAATTGGGAATCGGTTGTGAAATGAAATACTAAATTAACAATCTTATCCTTAGGTGCTACAAAAAATAAAAGCATCTATAGTCAAGCTGTTTAAAAAGCTTCATTTCTATGTTCAACAGCCATTTTCCTTATGAGACTGAAGAAACTACACAAGCAAATAGGTCCTTGTGTCTCATCCTTTTTCTTGTCCGTTGCTACATGAAACACACACACACACCCACACACACACACCCACCCACACACACACACACACACACACACCAATCACCTTTATGGGGATTGTGAAGTGCAAGGTAGTATATACAGAATAAAGTATTTTGAGTTACCAATCAAATGATTGACACTACAGCTTCATGACTATCTACTGGAATATAAGAACAGATGAAATTAATTATTTTAAAACTAGGGGCTGGACATACGGCCCGGCAGTTAAGAGCACAAGCTGCTCTATCAGAGGACAGCAGTTCAATTCCCAGCATCCAGTGGCATCTTACAACCATCCGTAACTCCAATGCCAGGGACTCCATCCTCTTCTGGCTTCTGTAGGTACTGTATGATACACATGCTTGCAAAAACACCTACACAGATAAACTAATAAAATTAAGCTAGATGGTCTGAGGATGTAGTTCAGCTGGCAGAGTTCTTGTCTACCATGCATGAAACATCTCATTAAAGCCATGCACGGTAGCAACATGCCTGTAATCCCGCACTTCAGAGGTCATCACGGTCATTCTCAGCTATATACTGAGTTCCAGATCAGCCTGGGATACGTGAGACCCCGACTCAAAAAAATTAAAGTAGGTTTTTAAAAGTAGCCAGATGATACAAATTTGCTGTACATAAATTTCTCCCTTACCCTAAGCATCACATTTAGTAGGGTTGGAAAACCTGACCTCTACAGGTGGCACACAGTACAAAATCATCTGTGTGTACCATGTACCATTCAATTAGCACTGAGTCAAGGTTCTGACTTCCCTCATCAGTGATCCATTTAAGGAAGAGTGGTCCTTGTATGAAAAACTTTTAAATAAACATGTAAAAGATATTGGGAATATATACAACATTATGTGTTCCCCAGTATTCAACATCAACAGGTATTACCCCGGGTTGTAAGTCTCATGGGAAAAAAAAAAAAGAATGTTCTTACCAACTGCAGATAACAGCTTCAAGCAGAAAGAGCAACAATATTTTATTTTCTTACAAATAAACATTTCACAAAAACTTGACTGGGAATGTATATGCAATTTTAACCAGAAGAAAGAAAACAAGGAAGTAAGGTTCTGGATCTACAGACTGTATATAATATCCTGTGGATCCTATCTTAGACATGTCAACTGAACCGAAGCTATGCCCTCTGTAAGATGTGTCTGCAAAATGTGTAATACTGTAGTAGTAAAGTACAATGTTCAAATATGCAATTTTGTCTGTCAGATTTTAAAAGCCTTTAAAAATATAATATGCACAAGCTTGCCCTGAGGGAAAGGAAGATGGAATAGAGATTACAAAATCCTTACATATTTTCCACGATAGCATTGGAAACTAGAAAAGAACAAATAGTCATGGGAACACCCAAGATATGCATTACTAACAATTCAGTGCACTCGCCATGACCTGATGGAGCTGCACCTTTACTCTAGGCTTCTTATATTATGTTATGAAATGGATGACACACATAGGCCTTGATTTTCATAAACTTCAGAAAACTTCAAGTTAGAAGCCAAAATGTCATCAGAAAAAGAAAAGCCAGTATAAAATTTGCTACTGTAAGGCCACTGTTTTAAGTTCTTTCATATACAGACACTATATAATTCTGATTCTTGTTCTTACAACATAAACAAATCTTTCAACATATAAACATTTAGATATAATTTGATTAAATTCTCCAAGTGAAACCATGCTCAGAGAAAGATAACACCCCTCAAATGATTCTGCTGATTTTGCAAAAGAGCTTGTAGTTAAATACAACTTGGAGATTGAATACTGTGATTAACAGTGATTGTTAAGTGTAAAAAAGTTGCAGCATTCCACTACTGAAAAATAAAGATATTTTATCAAGAAAGTTACAGTATTAGTGTCTTAGTGTCAATTCCAATTCCTGACAAAATGAGATGCCCAGTAAAGTTCTCAGTTAAGTCCTCATGTAGGGTTGATTCCATTCGCAGTAATTGCAGGTTGGTTCTCTGTGGGAACATTGTGTATCCCTATGAAGAAAAAACAAGAGAAATATGAACTTCAACAGAAGAGTCAGTTATAACATCTGAGCTAGAGTTCGGCCCATGGTGCAGTTCTCAAAATACTTTATTCTGTATATACTACCTTGCGCCTCCGCAATCACCACAAAGGTGATTCGGAACCCTGAAGATGCCATCTAAACATAGAACACATCAAAACAGCCCAAAATGGTAAATGGGTAGGATACACACACACACACACACACACACACACACACACACACACACACACACACACACAAACCTCACTAGAGGGCACTGGTATTAGCACATGAGGAAAAGAGCATTGTGCTCTTTGGGAGAGTTTCAGGGGAAAAAACATTCTGGCCTAAACTCAAGACAAAAACTTTGCACCTCCAGTACCCAGCCTGATGCAACAGAGGTACAGTGTGCAAACTAGCATATTATCCTTTCCATCACATACTACTTCTTATTCCAAAACCAGATGAACTCTTGTAATGACTGATAATTGCAAAAGAAACCTTTTGGAAAACTTTGTCACTTTCAGATGGCTGTCAACATAAAGACATAAGGTTTCAATAAATATGAGGAAAAACACTCACAAGAACAGGAAGATTATGATTAAAGTAACAGATGTGGGTTCTGTATTGTGGTTTGATGCAAAAACACTAAATTGCCAACTACAAACTTGATATAAAACTACACAAATAATAAAACTAAAAATGGAACAATGACATGTACTTCAGAGACACTGAAAATAAAAATTTATTCAAATATATCCTTACCTTTTAACTAGGCTTTTACATTATAACTGAAAGAAATGTAGAATTTTACTTATTTTTAGCATTTATATTAGAATGGAAATGTTTAATTCCAAATATAAACAATGATGGTAGAAAAATCTTATTTCTTCTATCTTGCTTAATGAATACACGTATACATCTTTACAACATTATCTAAAACTGGTAGGTAGCATTATACTTTATTCTTAATTAATTACACAATATAAAATCATAGAAGTACATCTTCAAACAAAAAGTCATCAAATAACAAGTTTGAAAATAAATTCTAAAAAAATTCAACTAAACATCTTATTTATAGAAGCATGCAATTTTTGAACTACTTTCATCTCAACATAGTTTCTTATCATCTCTCTAACTGATCTCCCACCCTTGCAATGATTTGAAAGGTATTTTTAAAATGTAATACTGAATTAGGTTTTGTGTAGTTTGTTTTTGTTTTTCAAGACAGGGTTTCTGTGTGTAGCTCTGGCTATCCTGGACTTGCTCTGTAGACCAGGCTGGCCTTGTAAATCAGAGATCCACCTGCCTCTGTCTCCCCAGTGCTGGAATAAAGGCTTGTCTAGGGTTTCTTAACACGGCATCTCTGCATATGCTGCCTTTTGGAGCATATGTATGCATGCATGTATGTATGTGTCTGTCTGTCTGTCTGTCTGTCTGTCTATCTATCTATCTATCTATCTATCTATCTATCTATCTATCTATCTATGATCCAGATTCAATTCATTCTTTCTTCCTATCTATCTATCTATCTATCATCCAGATACTATTCCATTAAAAAAAAGTATTTCTAAATCCTGATAACAACAAAAAGCAAAACAGGAGGACAGAATGATGAGGCATGGTCTAGCCTCAAGAAGTGAATCATCTGTTCCACAAATGAGTAAGACAAACAGAAATAATTACACACCAAATGAAACAGAAGTTAAAGGTAAGGAGGGGCTGGGAAAAGTTTTCCAGTGGCTTATAAAATAAAAGGGGGGAAGGGTTATATAATCAAAGACTGGAAGCCAAGTTTGGTAGCACATGCCTGAAACCCAAGTACTTGGGAGGTAAAACAGGATTAAACTCTGAGGTCTACTTGGACTACATAGCAAGACTCTACCTCCAAAAGGATGTTGGGGGGGGGCAGGGCAACACTAAGGCTATTTCTAGCTAAGAGAGCAGTAGGAACAATGGAAACACATAGGAAGCCACACCTTAAAAATGCAGACAACACCAAGATGAGACTTGATAGGCTGTGACCATATGGAGGGGTAAGAGGTCCCCTTCTGTCACAGACTTAGGGAAGGGAAATAGGGTCAAAGAGGGAGGGAGGGAAGGAGGAACAGGAGGATACAAGTAAGAGGATAACAACTGAGATGTAATCTGAATAAATCAATTAAATAAAAAATGCAGACAGCTGTGGTGAAATGTGCCTGGAAAGGTAGCTTCTGGCTAGACCTGGCTAACAAGTTTAGTCTCTTTTTGTGAACAATAAAACACTTGGAATGCGTTTGCATATATGCAATATGATACAGAATCTATGTTCCAAGACACTAAATGGGCTAGTAACCAAGAGATAAACAAATTACAGGATTAGGAAAACAAGACAGTTGGAAAACTCCTAAATATAGATCAGTGATATCTAAGAATTAGCTTTTAATGAAGGGAACATTTTCTTTCTTTTTTCTTCCCTCCTTCTTTTCTTTTGGTTTCTCAAGACAGGGTTTCTCTGTGTAGTCTTGGCTGTCTTGAACTCACTTTGTAGACCAGGCTGGCCTCGAACTCAGAGATCTGCCTGCCTCTGCCTCCTGAGTGCTGGGATTAAAGGTATTTGACATTATGCCTGGCTTGAAGGGAGTATTTTCAATTGGCAAGAAAAGGACAAGGCATTCAATAAATGATGTTATAAAACTACTAAGAGGAAAACAGATCTTGATTTCATATTATGTCATAAAATATAATAAATTAAATATTAGGCTGAAAACTATAAAGCCATTCAAGGGATGCAGTAAAGAATTTTCCTAAGAATAATTTTGATAATGAAACCTAAAAGCCAAACCAGAGAAATATCACAGATTCATGACAGTCTTCAAAAAGTTCGACAACACAGACAAAGTTAACACTAGCAAAATATATAAGGTAAAGCTTCAGTGAATCCTGAACCCTCACAAGTGCTTGGCATGGTGGCATACAGCTTTAATTCCAGCATTAGGGAGGCAGAGCTCTGGGAGTTCCCAGCCTGGTCTATAGAACGAGTTCGGGATACCCTGGGCTACAAAAAAGAGACCCTGTCTCAAAAAAGAGTCTTTACAAATCAGTAAGAAAAGTACCACCTCCATCAGAAACATTGCCAAATATGGAAATAAGAAAATCTAGGGAAGAAATAAAACTCATGAGCAGATACATAAATAAGACACACTATTAATAACAAAACAAAAGCAAGTACAAATCACTTGAAGCTATCAGGCTGAAAACTGTCATACTGACTAGTGTACATACCCTTTCATGCATTCCAGGTATTAGTGTAAATGAATAAAAGGGGCAATTACTAGTAAGATACCAAAGTGTCAATGAGCTTAGGTGTTGCTATGTTAGCCTGAAGTCATCAATAGAAGCTTGCATACACAAGTCAGAGGGGATACATACCCTTCAGGAGTATACAATGACTTTCCAAGTAGCAGTATCAGTCCAGATAATTTGACGGGATTCATTTGTAGATCTTTAAATCCCTAATTTTACTTTCTAAAATTCGACACATTTGGTAAGGCTGGTTTCCTCCTTTCTACTTTCTCACCTTGAATCTATTATCTTTTATAATATTTTTGAGATTATAATTACATCATTTCTCCCTTCTCCTTCCTCCTTCCAAGCCTTCCCATTTACTCTTGCCAAGACCCTTCAAATTCATGACTTCTTTAATTATTGTTATGTTTGTGTATATATTAAAAATAGAATCTGTGGGGCTGGAGAGATGGCTCAGCGGTTAAGAGCACTGACTGCTCTTCAGAGGTCATTGAGTTCAATTCCCAGCAACCACATGGTGGCTCACAACCATCTATAATGTGATCTGATGCCCCCCTCTGGCCTGCAGGTATACATGCAGATAGAGCATTGTATACATAATAATAAATAAATAAATCTTGAAAAAAATAGAATCTGTGTATATGAGTATGTATGCACATACATTACATGTGAATACAGGTGTCTATATGGCCTGGCACACATGTGAAAATCAGAGGACAAATTCAGGTATTGCTCCTCACTTTTCACCTTGTTTGAGATAAAGTTTCTAATACAGCACCTGAGATCACTAGAACATACTACTAGCTCAGACAGAAGATCTTATTGTTCACTACTGTACAAGCTACCCTGCAAGCTAGGTGTTGACTGCACACTCCTTTAAGAATCCCAACACAGGCAGGTGGATCAATAACTTATGAGTTTCATTTCAGTATCATTTCTATAATGAGTTCCATGCTAGCCTGGTTTTTATGGACTCTGTATATTGTTGAAAATAATTAATAAAGAAATAGTTGTCTTTAACCCGCTAGCTTCCAAAATAATAGACACAGAGACTCTGATTTATTATTAAGGTGTAGATACTATGCTGGGCAGATTCTAAGATAGTCTATTCTTACTACTCTTAAAACTCACATAAAAGCAATCTTGGCAATCTTCTGCTCCATCAGTCTGTCCTTGTAACCATGTGCCCATGGTGACTCCTTTTTCTCTGGCTTCCTCTCCTCCTGCTACCTCCCCAAGCCAGGAAACTTAAACTCAGCCTACCTCTCTTCTGCCCATAGGCTTCAGCACCTTTATTTAGTCAATCAAGGATAATTGAGAAACATTCCTTATATCATATGTGGCAGGGCAGTAATCAGATCTCAAGGCACTGAAGTCAGCATCTGAAAACACAGTGCAGGAGACCCTCCTCTAACTTTGTGTGTGTGTGTGATATCAAATAGTTTTCAATTATCTTTGCCTAACAAAACCTGGAAGATGGAATAAGACTAAGCTTTCAATGAAAAACACTAAAATACTTTTTGGTTATAGATCAGTAAGTGATTTTTTTTGGCCTATAATTTAGAGTGAGTCCAATGAACCAATTGGTATTGCTACTGCAAAGTACTTTCATTCCAATTTATATAATTACAGAAGGCTCCTTATAACTTATAAGAAGAAACACAATTATAGTAGATACTTGAACACTACCATTCTACTACTAGTAATATATATCTTTGAATATTGAACTAGTTGAAAACAAATGCATTTGTAGCAAAACTTCATTTATTCAGTACTTCACAAAACTTGCAGTATGTTTATGGTATGTTATATATTAATTCAGTCCAGAAAAAAATACTTAATACCTAATAGTAACAGAAATGTAATATATAAACAAAATATCTTTAAAAATTAAGTTGTATGACAGAAGCACAATTAAATCCATATTTAATGAAATCACTTAGTGTTAGAAGAGCTAATTTGTTAATTTTTTAAATTTATTTTTATTTCACGTGCACGGCTGTTTTTGTCTTTATGTATGTCTGTGTACCATGTACATGAAGTGCCCTCAGAGGCCAAAAGAGGGAGCTGGATCCTCTAGAACTGTAGTTACAGGCAATTGTTCGATACCATCTGGATGCTAGACCCAAACCCAGGCCCTCTGTAAAAGCAGCATATACTTTTAACCATGGGGCACGCTCTCCAGCTCCACTTGTAACTGAAGATTAGTTACTGAGTATTTAAGTAAAAAGACCTGGGAAACTGAAATAATTAATATACCCCTATAACAGAATAATATGCATTTGTTAAAATGAATTGAACTGGGTGAAATTGTGAGAAAAGTAAGATTTAAAATATTCCAAGTTGGAAGGAAAAGTAGGATTCCCTATTAGGGCAAGCTTTTAGGGTGGCTTGGCTGGCTGTAACTAAGATCTGGACCATGATGGGAGAGAAGTAACTGGTCTGTGGAGGAGACCAGGTTTGGTATTGTATTGGCTAGTTTCTAATTTTAAAAAGAAACTAGCCAGGCAGTGGTGGCGCACGCCTTTAATCCCAGTACTTGGGAGGCAGAGGCAGGTGGATCTCTGTGCTACACAGCAAGTTCCAGGACAGCCAGAACTGTTATACAGA
Source organism: Acomys minous (assembly GCF_964271855.1). Lineage (NCBI taxonomy): Eukaryota > Metazoa > Chordata > Mammalia > Rodentia > Muridae > Acomys > Acomys minous. Next base: position 125,119,682 of record NC_140488.1, on the reverse strand, counting down.
GAAACCCTATCTCAAAAAACAAAACAAAAAAACAAAAAAACACCACCACCAACAACAAAAATCAAAACAAAAAAACCAAAAAAAGATAAAAAGAAACTATATATCCATTACCAATAATCTTGTGACCTCTCTCCAATATTCACCAGACCCTCTAGTTCCTAAATATCAGTAATCCACCTTCTGTCTCTAGGGTTGTCTTTCCATTCAAATACATGGAATCATATAACAGGTGGGCTTCTGTACCTGGCTCCTATCACTCCACATCATACAAGTTCTACCCATGCTGTACCATGTTTCAACACAAGTTTAACTGAATTTAAGGTGCTTTAGGACAACTGTTTAAGAGTGTCTGTGAGGCAGCTAAACATCTAGCATCTGGGATGTTGTCACGATCAGCCATCAAAAGAGGTAATGGTAAAATCTTGGGAAGAAATGAGGGAAATCAAATAGGATGACTTAAAAGGAGGAAAAACAAATAACTACACTAGGAAATCTTTTTTTTTTTTTTGAGACAGGGTGGCACTATGTAGCCCAGGCTAGGCTAGTACTATGTAGCCTAGACTGATCTCAAACTCACATTTTGTTTGTTTGTTTGTTTTGGTGCTGGACACTCAAGTGCTGGGATTACAGGTGTCCACCATCATACCTTGAAGAAATGCTTACCTTAAGAATATATGAAAGAAGCTGGGTGTAGTGGTACATGCCTTTAATCCCAGCACTTGGGAGGCACAGGCAGGTGGATTACTGTGAGTTCAAGGCCAGCCTGATCTACAAAGTGAGTCCAGGACAGCCAAGGCTACACAGAGAAACCCTGTCTTGGAAAAAAATACATGAAAGAAACTAGGCGTACATGTCCATGATCCTAATACTTGGGTAGCTGAGGTTGGAGAGTAATGAGTTCAAGGCCAACTTGGTCTAATATGGTAAAATATTGCCTCAAAAAGATTTTTTTTAAAGTATACAAGAGAAGAAAACAATAAGACAGAGTCTCCAGATCACAAAGACTCAAAGGTGATGATGCCTCAGGTTAACATTTCCTTTTTATGTTGACATGATGCAATTCAGGCAAGGCTGGCACTCAGTAAATTCTTGATGAGTCATCTGATCTTGGGTCTTTGTTTTGTGCTTGTGTGGGTGTGCGTGCCTGTGTGTGTGTGTGTGTGTGTGTGTGTGTGTGTGTGTGTGTGTGTGTGTGTGTGTGTGTGTGTGTCTTTCAAGCTTTTAACCACCAAGGCCATAAATTCCGGCCTCTTAATTCTTTCCATGTTTTTTATGGCTTTCCTAGGCATGGACAAAGTATAATAGGCACCTAACATACAGGAACTGAAGAACTACTGAAGTATGGATGGTTCTAAGAAATTTTGTGTCTTCCCGACCCAATGCACAACTGCTGATGGTTTTTCAGTGACTATCTTTTACGTTTTTGGGGTTTTTTGTTGTTGTTTTCTTTTATGAGAAGGGTTTCTCTGTGTAGCCTTGGCTTTCCTGGGCTCAATTTGTAGACCAGGCTGGCATGGAACTCACAGTGATCTGCCTGCCTCTGTCTCCATTCCCTGAGTGCTGGGATTAGAGGTGTTTGCCATTATACCTGGCTCTTCCTGTCTATTTTTATATAAGTATCACACTCTATTTACCACTATAGCTCTCTACTATAATCTGAAGTTGGTATTGTTCTACCTCCAACATTGTTTTTAATCCTTAGGATTGCTTTGTATCTGTGGTCTTTTCTAGTTCCATATGAATTCTTGTATTATTTTTTTTCTAAACATGTTAAGTATGTCATGGGAGTTCTGTATCTCCTATCTTCTGTGTAGTCTGGGTTCTGTGCCATCAGATTTATACTCCCTGTTTCTCGTCTCCACTACAAAGTTGCCCTCAAAAATAATGATTGATACTAAACATGCTCCTAATACATAATCTTTAACTGCCTAGCTTCCCTAAAACTGCATTTGATCCTCAGCTTCCTACAAAATGTTACATTCCCAAGTAGGAGTAAAAAAGTAGAGAACTGAAATTCTTATATACTCATAACTGGTTTAAGTTAATTCTATACTGGCACCCCAGATCCCTACAACCACTGATGACTGGCAATATTTCCTTGAGTACACACACATATACACAAAGAGACAAACACCTGTGGAACAAGGCTAAGTCCTTTGTTTCTTTCTTAAACTGGACTGAGCAAGATGCACTTTGTGGGTTGGGTGTCTTTAAATGTCAGCAACAGGGAGATGATTGGATGAGAAAAGGGTGGGGACTTTAGAAATTCCCACAGAGAGAAAAAAAAAGCCCAGCAGTGGAAATAAACCTGACAAGAGTTTCTTTTTCTTTTCTTTTCTTCTTTGTTTGTTTGTTTGTTTATTTAGGGTTTTCAAGACAGGGTCTCTCTGTGTAGCACTGGCTGTCCTAGACTCACTTTGTAGACCAGACCTCAAACTCACAGAGATCCACCTGCCTCTGCCTCCCCTGAGAGCTGGGATTAAAGGTGTGTGCCACCATGCTCAGCTAAAAGGAGTTTCTTTTGGACAAGATCCTGGAGCCAGGCCATCTTAGACCAAAGTGAGAGTAATCTGAGAACAGCCTGATCTGACCCAGGATCCTATTCCTTAGCTGGGGAATTAACTGTCTCTTGTCTTCACTTATAATGTTTTTTTTTGAGACAGGGTCTCTCTGTGTAGCCTTGGCTGTCCTGGACTCACTTTGTAGACCAGGCTGGCCTCGAACTCACAGCGATCTGCCTACATCTGCCTCCCGAGTGCTGGGACTAAAGGCGTGTGCCACCACTCCCGGCTTATAATGGGTTTTTTTTACTCTTGTATTTTGTATTTGAATTGGAAGATGAGGAACATGTTCATTACCTCCTGGAACAGGGATTGTTTTTAATCTACTAGCACTCAAAAGTATCTTCCATAACAGCTTCTGCTTCCCACAGGAAGTTTTTAGAAACCTTGAAGGAAAGCTGGAATGGTAGCTCAGGTGTGTAATCTCAGGCTAATACAGGAGGTCATCACTGGTTCAAGGCAAGCATGGGCTCTATGGTAAGTTCTAGAAGTCAGGGATACAGAGTAAATACCAGTCTCAAAAAAAAAAAAAAAAAAAAGAAAAAAGAAAAAAAAGAAAAAGAAAAAGAAAAATCTTGATGGTCTAATTCTATGTCAAAGTAGGACCAAGACCTAGTAAAAATGGGTTAGAAGGGGAAATGGTGTAACCATAATTTATTTATTTATTTTTATTTCAAGAAATAAAAATATTAAAAATGTAAGAGGTAGCTGGATGTGGTGGCCCATGCCTTTAATTCCAGCACTTAGGAAGACAGAGGTGGGCAGATCTCTGTGAGTTTGAGGCCAGCCTGGACTTCAAAGTGAGTCCAAGACAGCCAGTGTTACACAGAAGAAACCCTGTCTCCAAAAACAAAAACAAACAAATAAATCCCTGAAAATAAAAAGCAAAATACAACAAAACAGTAAATAGATAGGAAGACCAATGGAATAGAGTAGAGAACCAGGAAATAAAATGGCAAAGCCATTTCCACTTAATTTTTGATAAAGAAGGCAGAAACATACTATGAAAAAAATAGCCCATTTGACAAAATAGCGTCAGCAAAAATGAATTTCCAGCCAGAGAAGAGTAAAATTAGATGTAATCTACATTTCATCTTGTACAAAAATCAATTAAGAATGGATCAAAGACCTATATTTAAAACCTGAAACACTAAAAGTTTTATAAGAAAACACAGGGGCTACCCTTCAAGATATTGGTGTAGGCAAGAACTTTTAAAATAGAAACCAAGAGCACAGAAGTAGCCCTAATATCAAAAAATGCGACTACAGGAAAATAAAGTTTCAAGGAAAACAACAAGCAGAGCTAAAGAAACACACAGAACAGGAGATAATTTTTATCAGCTATGCTTCAAACAATGGGCTTATATCCAGAATTCACAAATGACAGAAATATTAAATCCATCCATTATCCTGCAAGTTTTAAAATTCCGTTTTCTTTAGAGGTAAGTAGTATTCCAGTTGTACATATACCAAATTTTCATTATCCATTCATGTGCTGACTAACAACTAGGTTGATTCCAAATCTTTGCTATAGTGAATAAAGCAATAATAAACATGGCTATATGTGTAAATATCTTTATGCTAGGATATGGAGTTCTCTGGGTATATGCCCAAGAGTAAGAAAGCTGAGTCATGTGGTAGTTTTGTTTTTGAGAAATCTCCAAAGTGAGTTCTACAATGGCCGTATTAATAATCTGTACTCATACCAAAGATAAATACAGATTTCTCTCTTTCTACATACAACTCAACATCCGTTTCCAGATTTGATGATAACTATCATTCTGACCAGGGTGAGGCAATATCTCAAAGTGGTTTTAGTTTGCATCTCGCTGAAGGCTAGAGATATTGAACACTTTTAAAAATAGTTATTGCCCATTTGTATTTCTTTGTTTACAATTGTGTATTCAGTTCATTACCCATTTGTTATTTGGCAGTTTTATCACCTTGATATTTTATTTCTGCAATCCTTATTTAATTCTGGATACTAGCCCCTATCTGAAGTACAAGGTTACAAAATCTCAGAAATAAACAAAAGCTTATGTTCTTTCATATGCAGGATCTAGCTAATAATATATGTATGTAAGTAAACACATGTTACATGTGGGTACAGTACAACATGAAGAAAGAGAACAGGAATGACTAGATATAAGGGAATGAGGAAGTGAATGCAGGTAATGGATACAAGTTATGAACGAATATAAAGCTAAATATTTTTCTAGTTCTAACTCCATCAGGTTTGTTTTTGTTTTTTGTTTTTTTGTTTTTTGGTGGTGGATAAGTACACAAAATATATTCAATGTTGAAAATGTAAAATTTAATGTGAAGCACTTTATATAAGTGCATTAAGTGTGGACATGGGTGTTTTTACTTATTTGCAAGGTTTTAAATAATAAAGTTTATTTAAAAATACTTCTGATATACCAGGTATACGGGAATAAGTAGGTCTAGATCTAATTTCATTATACCTACACTACTTAATTAACCATTTATCATTTGACTAATTCAGGTGGTAGCCTATTAACTGCTATAAGAATGGCTTCTCCAACATCACAAAAAGTTAAAATGTGAAGCGATGTGTCTTAGCTACTGTTATATTGATGTAAAGAGAAACCACAATCAAGGCAACTCTTATAAAAGAAAGTATTTAATTGGGTCTTGCTTACAGTTTTAAAGGGTTAGTTCATAATCATTATGGTGGGAAACAGACATGGTGCAGAGTAATAGCTCAGAGTGTTACATGCTGATTAACAGGCAGCAGGCAGAAACAGAGATACTGGGCCTGGTGTGGGCTTTTGAAACCTCAAAGCCCATGGGGACCATTCTCATTCAAACCACCACAAGATGCTACCCAGATTAAGGTATCTTTCTAGGGAAGAACTTTCAAAGTGTCCTCTGATGCCAAAACATGGGACATTATTAAATAATGTAACTGCAGGCTACAAGTGCGGCTCAATGATAGAGTACTTGCTTAGCATATGTAAGTCCCATAGTTTTATCTCCAACACCACAAGCCCACACCAACACACCCACACAAAATGATGCGAATGGTACCTTGCACTCAGTAGCCACATTTGAGCAAAAGTGTCCTTAGTTTAAGGAAAATAGAAGTCAACATTAGCAGAAACTAATGATTCTAGACTTCACTCATTATTTTATTTTATTTTATTTTCACTCATTTTTAAAAAAGATGTATTTATTATTATGTATACAGTGCTCTGCCTACATGTACACATTCTTTTTAGGGCATAAAAACTGAGCCAGGCATGGTGGCACACACCTTTAATCCCAGCAATGAGGAGACAGAGGCAGGTGGATCTCTATGAGTTTGAGGTCAGCCTGGTCTACAAAGCAAGTCCAGGACAGCCAAGGCTAACACAGAGAGAAACCCTGTCTCAAAAAATCCAAAAAGCAAGCAAGCAAACAAAAAACTGAGGTAAAATGACCTGATGGGATGAATCATCAAATTTCCAGCATGGGATGTAGGCACATGCTAGGATAGCCTAAAGGTCTATTCAAACCTGGTGGAGCGGTTAGCTGCCATGTCTCATTCCTTTCTTGAAAGGTTAGGAAAATGGAGCTCAATTGTTACATACTACACTAGAGTATCTGATTTCATGCTATGCTCAGAGTTGGTCTTTGTTTAAAGAAAACTCTGTAAAAGCCTATCTGAAGATTGCTTGCTAGCACAAACAGTGGCCAGATTGGAAGAGGCCAAATCAACACACATACAATACTAAGATATTGGAATTAAGAGTCCAGGTTATGAAAAATATATGGAAATCCATTATTTTATAAGCCAATTAAAATGTTTAAAATGGGAGGTATTCTGCATAGCTGTATAATACTGCTCCTAGAAGCCACTGGTTATCAAACAAAAAGCCCAGTACCAGGTATGTGATATGTCCTTACTAAGTGTTGGCCAGAGAGTCCCCAGAGACCACCACAACAATACAAGCTATTTACATTCCTTTTGGTTGCCTACCAGAAATAGAAGACAAGATTATTCATACCTGTTGGAGGAGGGCCTTGTGCACTGTGTTTTCAGTGTCCTGAGATCTGATTACTGCCCTCCCCACAGGCATTGTTATGAATGTTGAACCCATGTGATTAAAGGAATGTTCCCCAATTATGCCTGATTGGTTAAATAAAAGGCCTAATAAAAGGCTGGGCAGAGCAGAAATGAGAGGAGGAGCTAAGGTTCATGGGCTTTGAGAACAGAGGATTTCAGAAAGGAGACAAAAGAGAAAGAAGCAGAGCCGCTAACCATGGAGAGATGAACATGGATGGATCACATCAATGGAGGAAAGCAGCCCAGAGGAGAAGCACGTGCAAGTGCTTATGGCTTATGGCTGGGAAGTAGCCCAGAAAGGATTGATTAGAGCATTTGGCATAGGATGTGGGAGTGTGAGATAAAGGGTAGCTTAGGAGGTTAGTATCTACCCTGCCACAGGTGAAGTAAGGCTTGTAAAAATCTATCAGGTGTCTGTGTCTTTTATTGATATGATAGTGGGGTAAATAATATCACTGAAATAATTATAGGCTTTTAATAATAAGTAGTATTAGCAATGGATTTTCTACAACATTTATTGCTAAAGACCTGATACACTTTGGTTACAAGACATAGAAAAAGCAACCTGTAACGGAGCTGGATGCTTCCTCCCTGCTGGCTAGATTTTATAGTGCTAGATGCTGCTATGCAAGTTACTAGGAGAGTAAAGTCATCAAAGGTCTTACCAGCTGTGGACTCTGTATGCTACAATGTCAACCAACCGGCCAGGCAAGATGGGCCTACAATAGTGGCACAATTGTTACAGGGTAAAGTAAGTGTTCTTGGACTGAATTTGAGTACCACTCAATAGGAAGGAATACAAGTCTAGTACTGTAAACCCTGTGAAAAACCTATGGCTTGGCTCCAAGCCGTACCACCCACATTCCCAAGGAGGCCTGCAGGGCCCCAGGTACATCCAGGTTAAACATCCCCACCCCAACCCCCCAGTCTCCTCCCTGCCAGGTCTATTTGGGGCATAGCTGCAGAAGTAAGCTGCATGCTGTGCTCTGAGTCCCCCCCCCCACACACACCTGCATTCCCAAGGAAGCCTGCAGAGCCCCAGGAACATCCACCTTAAACCCCTCCCCTGCCAATTACCTGTCTGCCTGGTCCTCCAATGGTACTGCCAGCAGAGGTAAGCTGCACTCTGTCCCATGAGCTCCATTGTCAGGCCCACAGCTCTGCCTCCATTCCTGAGGGACCCCAGAAACATTCATGTTCACCTGGGTCAAAGCCAGCAGAGATAAGCAGCAGCCTATTCCCTGTGCCCCATTGTCAAACCCAAGATTCGACCTGCCTCCCAAGGAGTCCTGCCAGCATCGGGAACATCCAGCCAACGCCAGGGACATTCAGATGGCTAAAAGCCAGCATAAGAACATAATCAACAAGAGCCAAGGACCACCAGAGCCCAGCTATCCTACTCTAAGCCCTGGATATCCTAACCCAGATGAAGCACAAGAAGATGACCTTAAATACAACCTTACAAAGATGATAGAGGTCTGTAAAGAGGAAATGAAAAAATCCTTAATGAAATATAGGAAAATACAATTAAACAGGTGAAGGAAATGAATAAAATGATTCACGACCTGAAAATAGAAATAGAAGCAATAAAGAAAACACAATCTGAGACAATCCTGGAGATGTAAAACCTAGGGAAAAGAACAAGAACCACACACACAAGCATCACTAACAGAATACAAGAGATGGAAGAGAGAATCTCAGGCATAGAAGATACGATTGAAGAAATTGATAGATCAATCAACGAAACCTTTAAATCTAAAAAGTTCCTGACTCAAAACATCCAGGAAAAGCCGGGCATGGTGGAGGCACGCCTTTAATCCCAGCACTCGGGAGGCAGAGGCAGGTGGATCGCTGTGAGTTCGAGGCCAGCCTGGTCTACAAAGCGAGTCCAGGATAGCCAAGGCTACAAAGAGAAACTCTGTTTAAAAAAAAAAAATCCAGAAATCTGGAATACTATGAAAAGACCAAACTTAAGAATAGGAAAAGAAGAGAATACTCCCAGCTCCAAAGCCCAGAAAATATTTTCAACAAAATCATAGAAAACTTCTCCAACTTAAAGAGAAGAGATGCCTATAAATGTACAAGAAGCTTACAGAACACCAAATAGATTGGACCAGAAAATAAAATCCTCCCATCACATAAGAGTCAAAACACAAAATGTACAGAGAAAGAAAATTAAAAGCTGCTAGAGAAATAGGCTAAGTAACATATAAAGACAAACCTATCAGAATTACACCAGATTTCTCAACAGAAACTATAAAAGCCAGAAGGGCCTGGGCAGATATAGTGCAGACTCTAAGAGACCACAGATGTCAACCCAGACAACTATATTTAGCAAAGCTTTCAATGACCATAGATGGAGAAAACAAGATACTCTATGATAAAAACCAAATTCAAACAACACCCAAGAAAACACAGGAAACAACCCCACACCAGCAAAACCAAAAGATGGAATTGCTCTCCTCTGCCCCCATACAAATAACAGGAATTAACAACCATTGGTCATTAATATCTCTCAGCATCAAACGAACTCAATTCCCCAATGAAAAGACACAGGCTAACAGATTTTATGTGAAAATAGGATCAATCATTCAGCTACATACAAAAACACACTTCATCAACAAAGATACACATTATTCAGAGTAAAAGGCTGGAAAAAAGTTTCCAAGCAAATGGACCCAAGAAGCAAGCTGGAGTAGCCATTATAATATCTAATAAAAATAGACTTTCAAACAAAATTAATCAAAAGAGATGAGGAAGGACACTTAGACCCATCAAAGAAAAAAACCCACCAATATGACATCTCAATTCTGAACATCTATGTCCCAAAGGCAAGGGCACCCACATTCATAAAAGAAACATTACCAAAGCTTAAATCATACATTGATCCACACACATAATAGTGGAAGATTTCAACACCCCCCTCTCACCAATGGACAGGTCATTGAGACAGAAACTAAACAGGGAAATAGTGAAATTAACCAACATTATGAATCAAATGAGCATAAAAGACATTTACAAAACATTTCTCAGCATCTCACAAAACCTTCTCCAAAACTGACCATATAGTCAGTCACAAAGCAAGCCTCAACAGAAACAAGATGATCGAAATAACTCCTTGTATCTTACCAGTCCATCCTGCAGGAGCAGAAGTAAACAATTCAAGATTATTTCACGAAGTCCCTGAAATTGACCAGATTCACTAGGCCCCTTCTTGATAGAGTAAACAATAAAAACTAAGAGTCCCTCTCAGATGAAAGAAAGCTAAGCGGAAAAAATGACTCTTGAGACAAGCTGATCTTCAAAGACTCTGAGACAAGATCAGCTAACTACAAGAAACAAGCCTACCTGCCTGATTGTTTACACCAACTAAGACATATAGAAAAGCCCTCTACAACACGTTGAGCTGCTTGCAGGCTGTTCAGTGTGCCCCAGGTTCCCAGATTTTTGAGTTGTCACCCATGACGGGGTGGACTTTGATGACATAGCTGTCTTTGAGTCACTTCTGATCCTTTAAGTAACCCAATAAAACTCACTGGCTCACCAAGAGGGAGTTTAGTGGTATCTAGATTTTGGTTAGTCATGGGTTCCTTATCTTGGGTGGGTAGGTGTGTGTGTGTGTGTGTGTGTGTGTGTGTGTGTGTGTGTGTGTGTGTGTGTGTGTGTACATGTGTGTGCTGTGTCTCACAAGGAAAAGTTTTGTCATACAACAAGCTAGCATATTCAAATTGTTTTTGGGTAGTATGGCTAAAAGCATTTTAAGCTTAAATGGTTTTACAGTTCTGTCAGCATTACTCTTCAAGTTTTCATTCAACTATCATGCAATAAGATCATTTTTTAAACTTAGGTTGTTTCTTAAACTAGTTGAAAACCCCAATTATCTAAAAAGCAACTAAACTTACTCATTAATTCTAAAAGGTTATTGTCAAACTAACCTTTTTTCTCCTTAGAAATCTGTTTTTGAATTTATTGGTAATAAATCCCCTTGGTCCAGCAAACCGTAAACGCTGGTATTTAGCCTGAATATACAAGCTCTTCTGTACCAGGTGTGACTTATAACGGGGCTGTAAAGGATCCAAAGAGAATTAAATGTTAAAAATAAAGTTTCCAAATCTATTCTATTAGTATGACAGGCAGAAGAATAATATTCACAACAGCCTTTGATTCTATGTATCACAGATATTTTTAAAGGCATTAATACCAGCACTAAAGTATAATTTGCTCAAACTTGCTACTAGTTAAATTTTGTATTATTTTTTAAAAAGCTTTTTTTAGCTGCTAGTAATGGGGCTGGGAAGATGGCTCAGTCAGTAAAGTACCTGCTAAGTAAGCATGGGGACTTGAGTTCAGATCTCCAGGCACCTCACTATACCAGTCATAGGGGTTGGAATAGGGAGGTAATGATAGGCAGATCCCCAGAGTTCATTGGCAAGCCAGCCTATTGAAATTGTTGAACTCCTGGTTTAAAGAGACACTGTCTCAACAAAAAGGTGAATTTAGTTTTACTCTTCTACAGGTTGATGCTCAAGTTTCCTAGGACCATTTTGTTGGAAGATATTGTTTTTCTCCAGTATCTATTTTTGGTGTCTTTATATAAATTCAGGTAGCATGAACTTATTTCCAGGTCTTCTTATGTTTTTTACTATGCCATTTTTATTACTATGGCTCTGTGGTATAGCCTGGGATTATATATGTTGATACTTTCTGTACTATTCTTTATGTTCAGAACTGCTTTGGTTTTCTTTGGGTCTTTTGTGCATCTATGTAAATGTTAAGATTGCTTTTTATATGTTTATGAAGAGTGTCCCTAGAAGCTGTAGATTGCCTTTGGAAAGAAAGCTATCTTCACAATATTGAATCTGATTCATAAGTATGTGGACTCTTTCTATCTTTTAGTGTCTTCCTCAACTTTTTAGTTCATTGTCTTAAAGTTTGCATTGTAGAATTCTTCTGTTTCTTTGGTTAGGTTTATTCTCAGGTATTTTATGTGGGTGGCTGTTCTGAATGAGACTTACTGGCTTATTTTTTCATATGCTTGTCATTGTTTACAAGAAGGCTACTAATTTTTGCATATTAATTTTATATTCTACCACCTCACTAATGTATTTTCTCAGTTCTAAGGGTTTTTTTTGATGGAGTATCTAGGGTCTCTAATCATATCATTTACAAAAAGGAATATTTTGACTTCTCTTCTTTGTATCCCTTTTATTTCCTTTTGTCTTACTGCTTTAGTGAAGCATTATATAGAATAGCAGTGGAGAGTTGACTTCCTTGCCTTGTTCTTGATCTTAGTGGGAATGCTTTAGGTTTTTCTCCATTTAGTATGATGCTGGCTAGGTTTGAGACATAAAGCCTTTATCATGATGAGGTATGCTCTCTCCATATCTAATCTCTTCATGACTTATTTTTCTTTAGATTTATTTATGTTTTGCCTTATGTATGTGCACAATATGCATACAGTGCATACAGAGGCCAGAACAGGGCCTTGAGTCCTCTAAAACTTGAGTTATGGATGGCTATAAACTACCAGGTATAAAAGAACCAAAGCAGACATCTTCAACAAATGGTGCTGGTCTAACTGGATGTCTACATGCAGAATAATGCAAGTAGACCTATATTTGTCACCATGCAGAAAACTCAAATCCAAGTGGATCAAAGACCTCAACATAAAAACAGAGACACTAAATCTGTTAGAAGAAAAAGTGGGGAAGAGCCTGGAACACATTGGCACAGGAGACAACTTCCTGAATAGAACACCAAAAGCCCAGGCCTTAATGTCAACAATGAATAAATGGGACCTCATGAGGCTGAGAAGCTTCTGTAAGGCAGGAGACACTGTCAACAGAACAAAGTGACAGCTTACAGACTGGGAAAAGATCTTCACCGACCCTACATCTGACAAAGAACTAATATCCAAAATATATAAAGAACTCAAGAAATTAAACACCACCAAACCAAATAACCCAATTGAGAAATGGAGCTCAGAATTAAACAGAGAATTCTCAACAGAGGAATATTGAATGGCTGAGAAACACTTTAAAGAATGCTCAACGTCCTTAGTCATCAGAGAAATGCAAATCAAAATGACTCTGAGATTCCATCTTACACTCATCAGAATGGCTAAGATCAAAAACCTCAAGTGACAGCATATGCTTACAAGGATGTGGAGAAAGGGGTACATGCCTTCATTGCTGGTGGGAATGCAAACTTGTACAACCACTTTGGAAATCAATCTGGTGCCTTCTCAGAAAACGGGGAATAAGGCTACCTCAAGACCCAGCTATTTCACTTCTTGGAATATACCCAAAAGATGCTCCACCACACAACAAGGACATATGCACAACCATGTACATAGCAGCTTTATTCATAATAGCCAGAACCTGGAAACAGCCTAAATGTCCCTCAGTCGAAGAATGGATAAAGAAACTGTGGTACATATACACTATGGAATACTACTCAGCTATAAAAAACAAAGAATTCCCGAAATTTGTAGATAAATGGATTGAGCTAGAAATGACCATAATGAGTGAGTTAACCAAGAAGCAGAAAGACTCAAATGGTATATACTCACTTATATCTGCATACTAGCCCAAGGGGCATGTCCCACGAAAGCCTTCACTTACCAGGAAGCTGGGACAGAGGGGAGGACATCCTAATGGGACTCTAGATTGAGAGAAGCATGGGAGAATAGCAAAGTAGAAGGATACAGAGGGTCCTAGAAACCTACAAGTAGAACATTATGATAGGCAGATTTGGGCCCAGGGGTCCCACTCAAACTAAAGCACCATCCAAGGACAATACAGGCTGTAAACTTCAAACCCCTACCTAGATCTAGCCAATGGTCAGAACATTCTCCACAGTTGACTGGAGAGTGGGATATGACTTTCTCACGTACTCTGGTGCCCCATATTTGACCATGTCCCCTGGATGGGGAGGCCTGGTGGCACTCAGAGGAAGGATAGCAGGCTACCAAGAAGAGACTTGATACCTTATGAGCATATACAGGGGGAGGAAGTCCCCCTCAGTCACAGTCATAGGGGAGGGGAATAAGGGGAAAATGGAAGGGAGGGAAGAATGGGAGGATACAAGGGAGGGGATAACCATTGAGATGTATTAATTAATTAAATTAATTAAATAAATTAGTAAAATAAAATAAAAACAAGGAATTCTTGAAATTAGCAGGCAAATGGATGGAATTAGAAATGATCATCCTGAGTGAGTTAACCCAGACCCAGAAAGATATACATGGTATATACTCATAATTGGACTCTAGCCCAACATGGATGTCCCCTGAAAGTCTTCACTTAGCAGGAGATTGGGATAGATTCTGAGACATCCTATTGGGACTCTAGGTGAGAGAGGTATGGGAGAATGGGGAAATAGAAAGATCCAGATGGTCGAAGAACCCTACAAGAAGAACATCAAGGCTGGCGGATCTGGAGCCAGGGTGGTCTGCTCAAACTGCTGTATACAACCAAGGACAATGCATGAAGTAAACCTAGACCCCCTGTTCAGATCTAACCAATGGGCAGTGCATTCTCCACAGCTGTGTGGAGAGCAGGGACTGACTCTAACATGAACTCTGGTGCCCCCTATTTGACCACTTCCCCTTGGTGGGGAGGCTTTGTAGCACTCAGAGAAGAGTAAGCAGGCTACCAGGATGAAACCTGATAGGCTGTGATCATATGGTGGGGGAAGAGCTCCCCTTCTGTCACAGACCCAGGGGAGGGGAATAGGGTGAAAGAGGGAGGGAGGGGGAATGGGAAGATACAAGTGAAGGGATAACAACTGAGATATAATCTGAATAAAAATTTCACCTCACATACACAAAAAAAGATTTCACCTCACTCCACTCACACTGGCCATCATCAAAGCTACAAAGGACAACAAATAATGGCATGGTTGTAGGTAAAGGGAATCACTTATACAACACTAGTAGAAGTGTAAGCTTGTAGGGCTGGAGAGATGGCTCAGAGGTAAAGAGCACTGACTGTTCTTCCAGAGGTTCTGAGTTCAATTCCCAGCAACCACATGGTGGCTCACAACCATCTTCCGTCTTCTGGCATGCAGGTGTACATGCAGGCAGAGCACTGTATACATAATAAATAGATAAATAAATATTTTTGAAAGTCTTTTAAATCTTTTAAAAATCAGTCTGGAATTTCCTCAAAAAATTTAGAAATAGACTACCATATGACCCAGTCATACCACTCCAAAGGAATAGATATCCTACTGCAGAGATATTTGTACACCCATAATCATAGTAGCTCTAGTCATATAGTTAGGAAACAGAGTCAGCATATCCATTAACTAATGAATGGATAATGAAACTGTGTTATGCATACACAATGACATTTTATTTAGCTATGAAGAAAAAAATGAAAATGTGGAATGTGCAGAGAAAAGGATAAACTTGAAAAAATATATTCAAGGTAACCAGAGTCCAGAAAGAGACACAATGTATGTTCTCTCTTATGTTCAGATCCTGGCTCAATTTTGTCATTTTATATATTTAACTTGAAACACCTATGGAACCAGGGAAACCAGAAAGTGGACAGTGGGCAACATTGCCTTAATGGAGTGGGGATAGCAGCACAGTGGTAAAATGAGAACGGAGAGGGAGACTACTAGGAACAAAACTTCAAACAAGGACAGGGCAAGAGTTTGGGGGAGTTGAGGTGATAGGGATGCTAATGAAAATGAGGGTATGAGGGGGCTGGAGAGATGGCTCAGTGGTTAAGAACACTGCTCTTCCATACGTGCTGAGTTCAATTCCCACTAAACACATGGTGGCTCACAACCATCTAACTGGGATCTGATGCCCTCTTCTGGCCTGCAGGTGTACATGCAGGCAGAGCACACATATATACATACATATATACATGCACATATACATATATATATCTTTAAGAAAAGAAAATGAGAGTATGAAAGTGTCACTTGAACAGCTACTATCTGGTAACCCAATTAAAAATATATAAAAAGAGTTCAAAGACCTCACAAGGCTAGATAATGCTAGTTCTAGAAGTAATAGGTCTGTGCTGGTTGTGGTAAGGTCCAGATGCTGGCTACTGAGTTTTTTACACCACTGGACTTTGGTTTTGCTATTATCTGATTGTAATTGTACCTGGGTTCTTCCCTTTTGGAATAAGTATTTAACTTATTTTTGATCTCTCAGGAGCTCCACAGTTAAGAGACTAGATTTTTTAAAAAGAACTTTGACTTTTAAAGTGGTGCAATTTTTAGACTAATACAACGTTTAAACTCAAGTGTGTTTTACACTGTAGTATATTAACATGAAATCTTAAGTATAAAAAAGAAAGCAAAGACCATGGTTTAATAGTGATTGATACATTTGTGTGAAGAGTTGACAAAGGGTCAAATGTGTACTAGTGGTTTTTTGTTTTGTCAATTTGGCACAGACTGGGGTCATCTGGAAGGATGGAACCTCAGTTGAAGAACTATATCAGATGGGACTGTGGCATGTTTGTGGGAGTTTTCTTAATTAATGTTTGATGTGGGAGGGTCCATCTCACTGCGCAGTACCACCCCTGGATAGGTGGGCCTGGACTCTATAAAAAAGCAAGATGAGAAGCCATGGAAAGCAAGCCAGTAAGCAGCATTCTTCCCTGGTCACTGTTTCAGTTCCTGCCTCCAGGTTTCTTCCTTGGCTTCCTTTGATGGTTATAACCTGTAAACCAAATGAACCCTTTCCTTCCCAAAGATGGTTTTGGTTAGCACTTTTTCACAGCAACAGAAAAGCAATCCAGGTAAGGGTTACTAAGCAAAACCCCCAGTGCTGGCACACTTCCAAAGGAGTTGTTGAGGCTCCATCAGGGAAGCCCCCCAACAATACAGGGCTATTACCATTCATCTTGGTTGTCTATATATAAGTAGTTGCTAAAACCTCATTGCTGAAGACTTCATGTACCTTGGTTGTAAGATACAGAAAAAACAAATTGGAATTTATTTGGGTGCTTCCTGCTGCATAGTTTTCATAGTGCTAGATGCACTATTTAGGTTGCTGGGGGAATAAGGCAACAATGGTCTTATGCAGCTGTGAACTCTGAACTACACTACCAACCTTCCAGGCAAGATGTGCCCACTGGTACAATAGTGCTGTGACTGTTAGAAAGATACCCAAGTGCTCCCTCATTGGATCTGAAGCCCAGGCCATGAGGAGAAACCCATGCCAAGTACTGTAAATTGGGTTTTTTTTTTAAAAAAAACAAAACTATAACTAAGCAGGACTTAGGTCCTAGAGGGCAACCTACTACCACTGATTAGCTACATTAACATAGCATCAAACTGTCTTCTAAATATCCCCGTACTCAAAGGCTTCTCTCAGCATAAATCAGAGAAGCTTTTCTTTGCAGCAAATGGAGATAAATGCAGAGACACATGCAAGCACAAGATAATATAAATAAAGTATAGTTGAGGTCTCTTTTGTACCACCCACTTAAGACTCAGGGAAAGGGGGTAGGAGAGAAAAACTGTAAGAGCTATAAGTTAAAGAGCCGGGCTGGGTAAACAAACAAACAAACAAACAATATACCAGGGAGCCTGCATGGAACTGCCCTAGGCCCTCTGCACATGTTAGTTTTACAGCTTGGTCTTCTTGTGGAACTCCTAACAAGGGGAGCAGGAGCTCTCTAACTCTGTTGCCTGCCTTTGGCACCCTTTCCTCCTACTGGGCTGTCATGTCTAGTATTAATAGGAGAGGAGGTGCCTAGTCTTACTGCAATTTGATATGGCATAGTTGGTTGATACCCATGGGAGGCCTGCCCTTTTCTGAAGAGAAATGGAGAAGTGGAGTCAGGAGAGATGAAGAGGGGAGGGGAGGGGAGGGACTGGGAGGAGAGAAGGGAGGGGAACTGTCATCAGGATGCAAAAAAATAATTTTTTTAAAAGGGAGAAAGGCTGGGGAATGCCATTTCCTAAGCAGGCATCAATCAAGGCAATCATGAACTAGTCATCTAACAGTCTACATCTAACAGTCAGATACAGATTGGAAAGAAGGCCCTTAAGGTTATCTATCACACAAAGTAGAACTATTGAAACTAACAAATTCTGGGAAAAGGGGAGGTACAGTACCCAGCTGGTTGCCACTATTGAACCCATCAGGTTCTAATAGATAATTTCAAGCCCAAGGTTACATATACAACCTTAAATTCTGTGGGATACAAAACAAAATGTTATGAATAAGGCAAAGAGATATGAAATATGAGAAAGTAGGGGGGCAGACATGTGGGAGGAGATGAAGACAAGATGGGGCAAAGGTAACCAGAACGTATTATATACATGTATAAAATTTGTCAAAGAAGAAAAATTATTAATAAAAGAAAAATAAAGTGGAAAACAACTGATGGAGATATCCAATGTCGACTTCTGATCTCCACATACATGTGCACATGCATCTGCATGCACAAACACATACACACGAAAAGATAATGAAATGAATTTTTGACATTCATCATACTGAAAAAGATAATCTTCAAATGTTCTAATTAGCTAAATTTACCTTTCTGATTTATAATGACTATGTCAAATACCAGTGAGGGGGGGATAGTAAGTAAAAACACCTATGAATCAAAAGTTTTAAACTTTATTCCTGGGGCTGGGAAGATGGGATTTGTCACTCTTTCAGAGGCCAAGTTCAATTCCTAGCACCCACACTGGGTAGCTCACAGCTGCTTCCAACTCCAGTTCCAGCATATCTAACACTCTTTCGTCTCCATGGGTACCCGAACATGTGTGCATATACTCACAGATACTTAAATAAAATTTATTTGTGCCAGTACCGCCATCTTTTCTTATCATATAAACAGTTAATATTAATTGTATGAATGATGAAAACTAAATACTGTCCTATATATTGTCCAGTATAGAAGGTATTAAAGGACTATAGGTATTTGTTTTTGATCTTGTCATTTTGTGCTGGAGGTGGGAGGAAGGCGGAACCTTCAGTTTTGTCAGACATAAACCAATCTTATGAAAACTCTTGCAAACAATTCTATAAACCTTCCTCACTCACTCCTCCCGTACACTCCTTGTAGCCAGCTGGATTTCCAAGCAGCCTCCAAAAACAGTTTGAAAAATGACCTAGCCCACATGCTTACAGATGGAATTTTCTTTACCTCTGCCCTACTAATTAAATCCTTGGTGATTTCTAGAAGCAGCTGCATTACTATTTGAAATTCAAAATCAAATTCTGATGAAACATCATTATTAAACTGATAACTATTAAATATAAATTCTAGAAATAGCCATAGAAACCAGAAATACTAGTTTATAGTGATTACTTAAAAGAATACCACAAAAAGGCACTGGAGAAATGGACCAATGGTGAAGAGCACAGGCTGCTCTTCCAGAGGACCCAGGTTCAATTCCCAGCAACTACATGTTAGTTCATAACTGTCTGTAACTCCAGTTCCAGGGGATCTGACACCCTCATACAAACATACAAACAGGCAAATCGCCAATGCAGATAAAAGAATACCACAAAAATAGCTTTGGATGTAAAAGTACAACATTACTTCCAATATATAAGTCCATAGTCAGACATAAATGAAAAATGACACTCAATACCTTAAAAGGTCTTTTGGAGTTTCTTCTGTTTTGATGATTTTCCTCAACTCTAAATATCTTCTGAGTAGTGGCATCTTTTCTCTGCATATAGTTCTGAACAAAAATTATTAATATGGGTTAATATACCTTGAGGGCTACTTTAAAAACTAGTCTTACCAATTAAGACATATGTTTGAAGATTAAGACCTCAAACCAGGGACCATGGAGCTTACATAATTCTTCTCTCATATGACCCATGCTAGTTTGTGAGGGGCCAGTTTCATTCATGCCTGTGAGAAGTGTAAAAAAAAAAACACAACACTCTGTATAACACAATGGTTGGCTTTTAGAAAGTTGACAATAAATCTAGGATTTACTCGTATGCATCTTGGAAAAAAAAAACCCATTGCCAGCAGGACTTGGAAAGGATTTCTACTGCCCAAAAAACTCACAAATTCTCCACAGTGCCAGTAGGCAAGTTAGTTCAGCAGAGACTTTAATTGATCAAAGGTGATATTCTTTTTTTTGTTTTGTTTGGTTTGGTTTGATTTGGATTTTCGAGACAGGGTTTCCCTGTGTAGCCTTGGCTGTCCTGGACTCACTTTGTAGACCAGGCTGGCCTTGAACTCACAGCCATCTGCCTGCCTCTGCCTCCAAAGTGCTGGGATTAAAGGCGTGTGCCACCACGCCCGGCTAAAGGTGATATTCTTACAATAGCTTGGGAAGGCCCAGAACTACATTAGCAATTTAAGTACAGAGAACCCAAATCCTCAAGCAGTAACAATTAAGATGGTATCCATTCTCCAGTTTCCTATTTCCAAAATCAACAGTCTTATTACCTTCTATTGAATCCATTTCTGTGTAGTCTGGCCAGAGGGAAGATTGTACTAGGCAGCTGCTGGCATGGATCCTAATTATCTCCATCAATGATCCTTCTCTTTGATTGTGGGCATGATCTAATAGCTTGCTTCTTGTCATAACCACATGGTAAAGTAATGGGATATTACTTCTAAAATTGGGTTACAAGCTAACTCTGGTTTCCATCATTTAGTCATCACCTAGAGAACTATCAGCTATTATATCATGATTTATCCTATAAGCAAATCTTTAAAATAGAGCAATTAGGGGTTGGGGGGCATTGGAATATGGAATAATTAAAAGGCATGAGAGCCCTTACTGGGTAATGACAATATCTTATTCAGGTATGGTAGCATATGCATGTAATTTCAGCATTTAGGAGATGAAGGTAGGAGAGTTGCAAATTTGAGGTAGCCTGTGGTGTATAGTGAGCTCCACTGCTTAGTCTGAGCAACAAAATAAAAATCTGTCTCAAGTCCAACAACTGGACGGTGGTACTAACTACAACACATCCTGGAGAACTGCTAAAAATCACCAAATTATACACCTGAAATGAGTGAACTTTATAGTATATAAATTATATTTTAATGAAGGTGTTACCAAAACATCTTAAGAAAATTAACACTATACTAATCAAAATTCTACTAAATCAAGTAAGAGATGAGCTTTCTTCTGTCATAAACTTTTAAGCCTCGATGCTCTTATAACACATAATGAAGTCACAAGCACTTTGAAAACTATAGATTTATAAAGAATGTACAAAAATGAAAATCTTGAAGCTATAATTTTACTATGTAAGGTTTCTGAATAAATTTCCTAAAATTTGATTTAATAAAACGTAGAGGCTTTTGAAATCCATCAGTACAAACAGTCTTCACCTTTGAAAAACCGGGACACTGATGATTCCTAATAAAGAGAGAAAAAAAATCTTGTTACTTTTATTAAAGATGTTTTTAAAATGTTAAGACATATGACACAACAGTAAAGCGTCAATGATCTGTCATTACTAAAATTATAAATGATAGTCATTAAGAGTGATATTTTCAGCCGGTCATGGTGGTGCATGCCTTTAATCCCAGCACTCGGGAAGCAGAGGCAGGTGAATTGCTATGAGTCCAAGGCCAGCCTGGTCTACAAAGCAAGTGTCTAGCACAGCCAAGGCTAACACAGAAAGACCCTATCTTGAAAAACCAAAAAAAAAAAAAAAAAAAAAAAGCGATATTTTCAACAAACATTATAATCTGGAAAAATTATCAATAGAGGAAAAACAGTATTTCTTATACTAGGGGTCTCAATCTGAGATCCAAGGACAGGATTCCTGGAAGTGGAAGCTAACATATGGAACATGGTCACATCACTGGCAAAGCTGTGGGCTGCGATAACTGCAAAGGACAGGCTCCTAGCTCCTGACAATGAAAGCACAAGACTCTGACAATGAGGGTCTGCTCAAGAGGAAGATTCTGGAAGCCTCATTTCTACAGTACTTGGCTTTCCTTGTTGTATCCCACATCTCCCTACAATGCTCTTAAGACTTTTCCTACATCTTTTGCAGCCCTGTTTCCTAGTGAGCCAACTGCCATGTTTCAGCCCCTCCCATGCATTTTGTATGGGATAAAATTCATACTCCTCATGATTTCCCATGTCCTTCTTGCCTGGCTCTTTATGGCTTTACTACCTGCTTTCCTCCAATCTCCCCAACACATATATTAAACTTAAAATAGTTAGTTTTGTACATATAGTTCCCAGCACATACTATGATCTTCCCTGCGTCCACAACTTTGCAATTGCAATTCCTTCTGTGGTCATTCCTCTCCATTTAAATTTTCAAAGTTCAGCTCCATTTGTACCTTGTCCAAAATTTTTCCTCAACATTTCTGAGGTGGAATAGATAAATCTGCTGTGGCACAGCATTCAGAGTTCCTAACATCCATCTCTTCTACTTGTAGCTATTGTTTATACCTGTGTGTTTACTGGAATAAGCTTTGAATTCCACTGTATATGGTTTATTTGTGGCCCCCATCTCTGAACCCTGACCCTGACACAAAGTAAGATTTCACAGTCTATGAAATGTTCAAAAACCTACTGTCAAAATGTTTGTGATGTGATATTAAGTCAAAATAGCAGGGAGCAATTGCAACATGCATTAAAGATAATTTTAGTACTTAAAACGCATACATAGATGCCTATAAGAAGATAAAAGTCAAAAAATAAACTAATATTAAAAAATACTCATTTCTGACAAAATTACAAATGCCTTATATTTTTAAAATCCTCTTTGAAAAACATACTGAATAAAGGGATACAGGTTGAACCTCCCTAATATAAAAATCTGAAATGTGGAATGCTCCAAAATCTGAACTCTTCTGAGCACCAATATGAAGAAAACTTCTACACCTGACCATATAAAACAAATCACAGTCAAAACAGACACATTAGAATACTGTATAAGAACTGGGAGTGGTGGCACGGGCCTTTAATCCCAGCACTCAGGAGGCAGAGACAGGCAGATCACTGTGAGTTCGAAGGCAGCCTGGTCTACAAAGGGAGCCCAGGACAGCCAGGATAACAAAGGGAAATCATGTCTCGAAAAACCAAAACCAACCAACCAAACAAACAAAAACCTGTATAAACTATGTATGAAGGAAGAACATAAATGAATTTCATGTTTAGTTATGGGGCCCATTCTCTCAATTGCTCATTTTATATATATGCAAGTATTCCAAATAATCTAAAATCTGAATCATTTCTGGCCACAGGATTTCTGGTGAATAACATTAAGCCTGTAGTATCTAGAATACATGAAGAACTCTCAATATAACTGGGTGTGGTGGTGCATGCCTGTAGTCCCAGCACTCTGGAGGCAGAGGCAGGTGGATCTCTATGAGTTTGAGGCTAGCCTGGTCCAGGACAGTCAGAGCTACACAGAGAGAGACTGTCTCGGAAAAAAAGAGAGAAGAACTCTTAATCTTAATACCTTATTATATTTTATTTATTGTGTTTGAGCCAAAGCACACACGTGGAGATCAAGGGAAAATATGCAGGTGTCAGTTTTTTTTCTTGTACCGTGTGCGTCCCAGAAACTGAAATCAGGCTGTTAGGTATGGTGCAAATGCCATTTCCCACTAAGCCATCTCACTAGGCTGAAGAATAGAAAAGAACTTTTATCCAGGTGTGGTGCCTCATGCTCAGCACTTAGGAGGCAGAGCTAGACAGATTTCTTGAGTTTGAGGCCAGCCTGAGCTACACAGTAAATTCTAGGGCAGACAGGGCTATATAGTGAGACCCTATCTCAAACAAAACCAAAATCCCCAAATTCTTACACCTCAGCAGTAAAGATATTAACTTGATTATAAAATATGCAAATCCCTCCACATAAGACATATAAATGGCCAATAAGCATATGAAAAAATGCTCATCATTAGTCATTACAGAAATGCAAATCAAACCATAATGAGATGCTATCTTACATTCACTAGAACAGAAAGGCTATACAATAAATAGATGGCACACTCCTGTGTTCCTAACAGCACTACTTATACAAAGCAAAAGGTGGAGACCCCACAAATACCCATAAAAAACAAACAGTTAAATACAATGTGGTATATCCAAAACTACTCCAGCCTTAAAATAACGTTTTTAAGGAAAGAAGCATTGACATATGACACAATAAGGATAAAACTTTAAAAGCATTACGAATGTGAAATAAGTCATAAAATGAAGTGATTTTTTTTTCTGTAGTTCTTATAGCCCATTTTCTACCCTGCAGGTATAGTACTCCTTTAAAAATCTTAAAGATTGTGTCTTTTGTTTAGTTGGAACCTGAAATGTTTCTAATTCTACTCTCTGTAAAATGATCTTCTTGTCTTTCAAAGTCCTTCCTGATTTGCCCTCATCTATTTTTACCCTTTTGTTTGTAAATTCTTGAATATCTATATACTTATGTAGGTGTAGGCACACACATGCCACAGGGCATATATGAAAGTCAGATGATGACCTAGAATGTCATTCTTCATCTTCCACCTTGTTGGAGACCAGGTCTGTTATTTATTCACTGCTGCATCTGTCTGGCTAGTCCACAGCCTCCAGTTGTTATCTTGTCTCTGCCTCCCATCGCCCAATAGGAACACAACACGATTACTGTGGGGACCTAAATCTAGGTCAGGCTTGTTATGTCTTGTGAGCCATCTCCCCAGTCCCCCTTTCCTCTTTCTACCATACTAGATCTAATTCTAGTCCTTAAAAGTCCAAGAAGAAATATGTGTCTGCCTTAAGATCTTTTGCATTTGGTTCCTTGTACTACACTCAGGTAATGCTGTAATCTGCCTCCTTCAATCAATTTACATGCCCACTAAAACTGTAAAACTGTATCACACAAGTCACTTTTCCTGACAAATTTCCACTTCCTTAGTTTTTAACCATTACTCCACTGACAGTTTCTTTGTGCTACCATCAAATTCTAAATGCCAAGAAGTCAAGGGTGTTGTAGTTTTTCATTGTATGCATAGAACTGTGGCTTTACAACAAGGAAATGAACATATATATATCATCATATGTCTATGTACATGAGAAGACCTCTACGAAGCTTACCCTAGTTTGGAATAAACTTTCTTTTCCCATAAGTTCTATAGTAAAAGATAAAGTTTTGGTAGTTTTATGTCCTTTAAAGTTCACGGATAAAAAATTTAAGTTTCTTTCTTTCTTTCTTTCCTTTTTTTTTTTTTTTTTTTGAGATACGGTTTCTCTGTGTAGCCTTGGTTGTCCTGGAGTCTCTTTGTAGACCAGGCTGGCCTCGAACTCACAGACATCTGCCTGCCTCTGCCTCCCGAGTGCTAGGATTAAAGCTGGGATTATGTGCTACCGCCGGCTAGCTAAAAAAATTTAAGTTTCTTAATTACACACAGCCCATCCTTATATAACACATCTCAGATCATTGTAGGGGACTTAGTAACACTGGTTACTAAGAGAAATTATGTGTCAGAAGACTTGGAAATATCTTAAGACCTGAAGACATCAAAATAGACTGGTCGCAGTGAGAAGCCAACAGAGAACAGCAAGGTTTTGGGCACTGGATGGAATGCCCAAGAATTAAGCTTGCTGGCAAGGATCCCAAGACAGTAAGGGATAGTAATCCAAATAGAAATGCATTATAGCTGAAGTATCATCTGCCCCAGGTGTTGCTCTGTAAAGTCTTCATACATTGAGCAAATGTAGACCGAGCTCAAGGCAATGGAATATAGTGGTGAGCAAACACAAAGAGCCTGCACATGCTTTATTTGAATTTCTCTAGAAACAACATACTGAAATTTACTTATGTAAAAACGTGACCAATTTGGCAAACTTCATTTCTAAGATAAAAGGGTAAACTTTAAATTTTTTTTTAAAATTTGTTTTTTGGTTTTTCAAGACAGGGTTTCTCTATGTAGCCTTGGCTATCCTGGACTCACTTTGTAGACCAGGCTGGCCTCGAACTCACAGAGTTCCACCTGCCTCTGCCTCCTGAGTGCTGGGATTACAGGCATGCACCACCACATTCTGCTAAAAGAAAAAAACTTTTATAAGAAAATTGAACTGAGTCAAAGATGAACAGTTCTACATCAATTAAAAAGTAATTTCCTTTTTATTTAGTGTATATGTTTGTATAGATGTGTATATCCATGTTTAAGTGTGTGCATTTCCTGCCATGATGCACACGAAAAGGTCAGAGAACTACATGTGGGATTCAGCTTTCTTCTTCCACATGCGTTCCAGAAACTGAACTCAAGTTCAAGTTGTCAAGCTTGACAGCAGGCACTTTTACCCACTGAGCCATCTCTCCAGCTCTGGTATCATTTTAAAAACCAAAAACCAAAACCCATAGGTGTTGTAAAAGTCATGGACAACTTGAAACTCTCAGACATTGCTGGTAGAGTATAAAATGACGTAGTCATGTTGGAAAACAATTTGGCAATAACCACCTAATTCATCAATTCTACATGTAAGTATATACTTAATAAAAATGAAGATATTACCACACAGAAACTTGCACACAAATGTTCACAGCACTATTTATTCACAATAACCAAAAAGCGTAAACAAATCAAAACTCCATCAACTGATAAATGAATAAACAACATATGACACATCCATACAATGGAGCATTATTTAGCTATAAAAGAAATCCTTGTGCTATAGCATGGATAAACTTTTAATATATGCTACATAAAATAAGAAGTCATGTCACAAAAAGCCAAATATCACATTACTACATTTATATAAAATGTTGAGAAATCTGTTTCTATGGATTGCTTATTCTCAACATTTTATATAAATGTAGTAATATGATATTGGGCTTTTTGTGACATGACTTCTTATTTTATGTAGCATATATTGAAAGTTTATCCATGCTATGAAACAGAATGTGTAACAGTGGTTGCCAGTAAAGGGAAAAAGGAAAAAAAGGAGGGGTCACAGCTGGGTACATTGTTTTCTTCTGGACTGACAAAATTGTTGGGGGGATAAGTAGTTCTTGTACAACTCTTAATATAGTAAAAAGCCGTTCACTTACTTACAAAGGATGAATTTTATGGCAAAGAATACTGAAATTAAAAAAAAATTCTCCTATTTCATGCTAGAACACTGTCCTCAGAGCTATCATTACCAAGCTTAATGCTAACCAGCTGCACTTTACTTAATCCTGGATCACCAATATGAGGTAAGCATAGCTAGCTCTCACTCCTATTTCACAGATGAGGAAACAGGGGCTAGCTAAGCTACCCTAAGTCATTCACATAGCTAGGATTCTTAGAGCTGGACATCAAAACCAAGTAGAATGCATTCATGCTCTAATCATCACAAAGGGTAAAGATATGCCCTGGGGTATTTATGATGTAGTCATCATTGTAGAAGTTGAAAAACTCCTGTTTCTTGGTACACTGTGTTTCTAAAGCTTTCTCAGCTAAGAAAAACATGATAGACATCTTGTCACTAAACACAGTGACACCAAGCGGTAAGCATATAATTAATGGAAACTGGTGACTTTCACCCAGCAAAGGACAAGAGTTTTATATTTTTCCACTTGTTTAATATGCAAAACTTTCACTATCAGCCCCAAACTTACTATCAAAATCAATTCCAGTAAAAACAAGCTCCATGCATTTTGATTAAGGTTAGATAGGTTTGGAGTTAATTTAAAAATCTAGTCAAAGCCAGGCAGTGGTGGTGCACGCCTTTAATCCTAGCACTTGGGAGACAGAGGCAGGCGAATCTCTGTGAGTTCGAGGCCAGCCTGGTGTACAGAGTGAGTAGGACAGCTAGAGCTGTTACACAGAGAAACCCTGTCTTGGGAAAAAAAACCAAAAAAAAATCTAGCAAACACTTAATTGTTTTAAGAGTTGATACTTTGGAAACACAATTAGAAGTAACCCTTCCTATATTCCTGCTTATGAAGGATTCAAATTGATTAAGGACTCTTACCCAAACTAGAAATTGTCTCATTATTCCTCATAATCATTTGGGTTCACACAGTTGTGGGTTCCACTAGTTCTCAGAACTAGAGATATAGACTGAGGCCAATATAGATGACTAAAGACTAAATAAAGAGGTACGAGGCTGAATTTAAAAAATGATGATGATCTCTTTGCTGTGCATGACACTTTCTGCTAAGATGCCAGTGACTTAATAGTATAGCTGCCCCTGTATAATAAACTGGTCTTATCATTATAGTATGGAGAGATTTTTAACAATTCACAAAATTTGTTGACAAACAGTTTGCAAATGGGCAGAGTCAGTGAGATTCAAATTGAGGACTCCCTCTCCTCGTTCTTTTCTGGGTTTTGTCTTGTCTTGTTTTTGAGATAGGATCTCACTACATAGATCTACCTGTCTCTGCCTCTAGAGTGCAGAGATTGAAGGCGTGTACCACCATATCTGGCTTCTTCCACCTGTTCTACTGCACCTGCCTACATCAGAGACCCAAGAAGAATTCCCAAAGAGAACTATACTGATCTCAATAAATTTTGTACTCATTCAGACTAAATCAGAATTTAAGAGTCCAAAGCTGTTAGTTTCAATCTGCCTGAGCCAAACAGTCCAGAAAGTGGCTGGTCCTGGAACCTGCTAATATTCAAACAGCTGTTATACTCTTCTTTTCTAGAATTAGAAGACCTTAAATATTCACCCCCACTCCATTGTTTTTGATGTTTAAATCAAGCTTCCTGTGCTGACCAGTGAATAATTGAAACATTACTTAATAAACATAAAATGGATCTGAACACTTTAATCTCTAGACTAAAATTAATCACACAAAAATGTAAGCGCCGCTGAAACTAAAAGCTCTCTGATAGCAGGGTATTTTTCAGTTACTGATTACCTCTCAGTAGGACTAGCCATGTGAAAAATGTCCTCATCTTCATTCTGTAAGCGCTCTTTTCTCCTCCTTTCAATGTCATGTCGTAAGTCATTTGGATCTATTACTTTGACCACAGTCTGAAGAATTTTGACAGAAGACAAATCATTCACATTACTGTTAGCTGAACAAAGACGTTTTATAGCAAGAAACTTAATTAAAAGTCCTTAATTATTTTATACTCATCCTGCTAATGGTGCTTTACACTGGTATAAGTATTTTGAAACACAATTGACATTAGTCAGAAAAGTTCTTAATATTGAGCCAGGAATGCTACTTCTGGGATCCTGTCCCAAAGAAAAGGTTGCCTTTTAAAAAATATTTAAAATAACAAAAAGGAAACAACTTAAATGTAAATATAATTTAAGAGAAGGGTGATGCATTAAATTATGGTAAATAAATCAAACAAAACTGTACAGCCATTAAAATTAATAAATGCTATTTGGAAGTCAATATGGAAAAATATTTACTAAAAAACTTAAAACTAAACCTCAGTTATAAAAGGCCATGTGGGGGAACTTAGAACTTTTACATGAAAAGAGATATTTTGGATTATTTCAAAAGCATACTGAATTGCATCTGACAGACTGTTAAAATGTACCATGCCATGCTGCAGGAATAGGGAAATTGTCTTCAAATTTCCTGTTAACTTGGCTATAAAGATAATTAGAAATTTTCTGAAAGCATTATCCAATAAACTAAGCAATCTGTATTAATAAAACCTTTATTTCATAAGTGAAAATTACTTACAGGTATATCAGAAATACATTAAAATCTCTTCACTACAGAAACATTCTCAAAGGAAAACTTAACAATTCATTTAGAATTTGACATGCTTTTAAAGACTAGTCTTCCAACACAACTAATCATAGCAGTCTTTCTAGTCAGTAAAGAAATAAAAGGTGTGAGGGGAGGTGTTAGGCTCAAACCACATACAATAATGAAGAAATTTCATATTTTCATTATGTTGCTAGTCTTTAGTACATAGAATTTCTCTTAAATTCTATAGCAAACAGCCAGGCAGCACCAAATGCACCAGTTCCCTTGCATTTCTTTCACATACAATTAAAAGTACATTCCATGTGCCAGATTTGGAAAAATGACTATCAATCATATTTTCTATAAGCTTCACAATGAGGAGTTTGGGGATGAGTATTAAATGTAATTTTTAAATCAATTTTTCAAAGTTGTTATCCTTAATAACTGTGCCTCTCAAAGAAATTTTTTTTCCTTTCCTTTTTTCTTTTTTGGTATTCTCAGTCCATATTAGACTGCAATCAGTTACTTGGAGAACTTTTTCAATTTTAAATTCTTGGATGTCAGCCTTTCTTTATACACCTTTAACTCCTTTCTGGACCCATCACAAATCCCTTTTCTTGTTATTATACCAATAGTAATTGTATTCACTTACCACATTTGGTTCATATACCACAGTCTGTTTATTCTGAAGATCGGCCAAAGACATATCTATTCTCCTAAAATAATAAAAGCATATAATTAAATAATTATATTTAATAATAATAATACTAAATGGTGTGTACTGATACTTCAATTCTTTTACCACAGTATAGATTTTGAAATAAAATCAGTAAGTCTTAGAGAAAGCAAAAGAAACCTTCTTTTTGTTTTTTAAGACAGGGTCTTTCTAATGTCACCCTGGCTGTTTTGAAACTCACTGCCTTAATCTGCCTGCCCCTGTCTCCCAAGTGTTGGAGTCTAAAGTCATGTGCCACCACACCCTTTTAGGCTTTCACTTATATGGCATTCTACATGCAACGCATGTCCTATGGATCACACTATAGGGAAGTTTTGTTGATTCTCTAATCACTAGTAAGTGTGACCTCAAACGCTTATTTTAGTGATACACAACATTTATAACATTGATTCAACTCAGCAGTCCAAACACAGTGCACCACCTGCTCGGACAAATGCCAGCAGAAGGGATGCTTTCATCCTCAGACCTCAGAAAAAACATCTGTGATCACTTAAAATAATCCCTCCTAATTTGAATGGCTTGGCCTTCAGTAGGCAATCACTACAGACAAAGCAGAATCAAAGTTAGGCAGGTCAGTATTTTCAAAAGCCCACACATTCAAACAGTCAATGATTTTAATGCAGCCTACTTCACCCATATGAACTGGTCCAGCAGCTGCTTAAGATTGCTCTTGTTTTTATGCACAGAGTGCACTCCTGGAGTCTATACCAACCTTAGGAAAGCAAGCTCAGAAAGCTGGACCATTCCCTATCTATTATGAGGTTCATTCTCATGAGATAAACAAAAAGACAGTAATTAATCATTACCTGTGAAATTCTGGATCTGAATTTGATTGCATTTGATTGAAATCTGCATCATGTCTATTTTGTATTCTTGAGAAACGCTCGTGTAGAGTAATATCAGGTGCTACAAAACTACTTGCTGGAAAAGGAAACAAATAATTCCATGTCAACGTGAAACTGATTGCCTTAAAAGATTCTATAAATTCCAGATCAAAAAGGGACCATTAAAAGACATCCAAATTGTTCTCCTTTGAAAAGAAATAGAAATTTTATTTGCATATCAACTTGTAACTCCCATGTTTTCCCAAACACAAACAAGAGGTTTTTTTTTTAAACATGATTTATGAATTCAAGGATTTTCTTCCTACTCATCATGTTTGCTTTCTTGTTTAGAAGAGGGACTATCAAAGTGAGACTCATTCTTCTCCATGGTAAGACCATACTCTTCCTAGAAAGTTAAGACACTATAGCTCAACAGTGAAAATGAAATCAACTAACAATTCAATCAAAATAATCTCTGAATTTAATTATCACAGAGTGTTTTCTAATACTCTTCACTTTTACGCTAACTTTAGTTCATAGACATTCAAAAATCAGCTAGGCTGCAAGCTCTTTACCCTACAGAAAGGAGAATACACCTAAACCATCCAATCTTCTCTCATAGTCACCACTCCTGCTCATAGTCACACCCTCCTGTTTTTCTGTAATACTACCACATTTTATGGAAACTATACACTCTTTGGGAAAAAAACAGCATTGGAGTTGAGAGGGTAAACTGTTCCTGACAAACTGTATACTTAATTTTTTATTCATATTCAAATTCAAGTTTTAGGGGAGCAAACTAACAAAAGAGCTTTACTACTGAATCTTTAGCCCCAAACTACTTGGTTCAAAGAATATACATGCCTTTGCTTAAAGGATAGAAGAGAAAATAATTATTTTTAAAAGTATCTTATTTATGTGTATGAGTGTTTTGCCTGTATGTATGTCTGTGCACCATGTGTGTGACTTGTGTCCAAAGAGTCCTAAAGTGGTCTATCTAGAACTGGAATTATAGAAGTCTGTAAGCAGCCATGTGAGTGCTAGGAACTGAATTTGGGGCCTCTTCAAGAGCAGCCAGTACTCTTAAACGAGTAGTCATCTCTTCAAACTCAGTAATTATTTTTAAAATGTTTCATTAGGATAAGGATTAAAAATAAAAGTTCAACATTCTTGGGCTGGAGAGATGCTTATTGGTTAAAAGCATCGCCTGCTCTACCAGAGGCCCTGAGTTCAATTCCCAGCATCCACATGGTAGCTCATAACCATCTATAATGTTATCTGAAGTCCTCTTCTGCAGATAAAGTACTTGTATACAATAAATAACTATTTTTTTAAAATTTGACATTCTTGAAAGCCTCATTATAGTATTGATAATTTGTGTAGTACTACCAGGAAAATTTGTTGTACATCACTGATTTTTCAGTTAGTGGAAACTTACCAAAACCAAAATTTTAATTCAAAGCTTTAAAGCCCTCATTAACCCTTTAATTTCATAAAGAATGGTATCATCTGCTGCACATACAGAACAAGTTTATAGCATGAAGTCCTAGAAAGGCCCTGGGTGAGGGTTGCTAATATCACAAAATAGCCTAGACTTCTGCATTGTCTAGGATTTATATCTGTTTTTGTTGCTTCTTCCTCCTTTGCTAGGCTTTCAATATGCCTGTCATCTGGATCAGTCTGATCTTTCTAAATAATGATTTGAAATCCAGAACCATTTGAAGCAGAAATTTATTGAAAATACATAAAAGTAACAACTATACTTGAGTGAATATATGGTACTCCAACAGATTTCCTAATTTATGACTTACTTAAAATAGAATATTAATTATAATTAAACTACATCAAAGGCCTCTGTATCTTGTGAAAAGTTGGTGTATTATTTTTGTGCTATCCTTAATGTTTGTGTAAAACATACCAACCTTTAACTTCATGGATTATTGTTATGATTTCCTGAGCAAATTCTTCTATAGGCTTGTTTTCAGGATTCTGAGTTGAGTCAAGATGCTGAAATACTGGATGGAAATTGTCACTTTTTTTGCCAACAGCAACCAAATCGTGTGATATCTGTCTCTCTGCAGAATATCTAGAAGTAGACCTAAAATAATTTGAAATGTTTAATTAAATTTGAAACTGTTTTGCTAAGGATGGAATCTGTTAAAATTAAGACAGCTAAACATAATTTAGGCACTAAATTATATGTTATAAAACTAATAAACCTTGAGTAAAAGATAAGTCTAGATAAATGTTCTGAGCTCTTTTTGAATCACATCTCAGTTAATTTTTCCTTAAAAAAATCAGACTAGTTTCTACTTCAATATTGTCAAAACATTGTAATCAGACACTTTGAAATACCACCATATTGCCAGGCAGTGGTGGCGCACGCCTTAAATCCCAGCACTTGGGAGGGAGAGGCAGGTGGATCCCTGTGAGTTCTAGGCCAGCCTGGTCTACAGAGCGAGTGTCTAGGACATCCAAAGTTACACAGAGAAACCCTGTCTCGAAAAAACAAAAGCCAAAACAAAAACAAAAGGAGAAAAAAAAAAAAAAAGAAATACCACCATACTTTAATAGCTGTTAACAAAACTACAAAAATTCTGTCTCACTATAAGTAATGAAAGGCTTAGAGTAGAATTTTGAAACTAAATCTATTAAGAAATTAACTGCTCCACTGTTGAGTGGAGAAGGAGATCTGACTTTCACACAAACTCTGGTGCCCCATATTTGAACATGTCCCTTGGATGGAGATGCCTGGTGGCACTCAGAGGAAGCACAGCAGGTTACCAAGAAGAGACTTGATACCCTATGAGCATATACAGGGGGAGGAGGTCCCCCTCAGACACAGACTTAGGGGAGGGGAGTAAGGGGAAGTGGGAGGGAGGGAGGGAGGAATGGGAGGATACAAGGAATGGGATAACAATTGAGATGTAATATGAATAAATTAATTAAAAAATACATTTAAAAAAAGAAGAGAAATTAACTGTGGAACAGCAAGATGATTCTGCAGGCTGCCACACAAACCTGATCCTAAAACCAACGGGGACGGAAAGAAACAACTCTCCAAAATTGTCCTCTGACCTCTACATACCTGCATGGCACATGTGCACCAGCATTCAAATATCATGACCATACACAATAATATTGTGATCATACACAATATAGCTTCAATCCCTCTATTTTGAAGAATAATCATGTTGGTTAAACTCAGTGATGTGGAAACCATTGTAGGAATCACATCAAGTCATCTGTCTCCTCGCATCCCAAGAAGAGATGAAGATTTGTTCTCCATTTCATTTCTCAAATCTAACCTTTCTCCTGTTAGAATAAGGTCCTACTAAGATCCCTTCCTGCTAAAAGACTCTATGAATCTCATAAGCAGTAAGGAACAGCCTGAGAAGCTGTATAAAGAATAGATGCTGGTCTGGGGTGGTGCCTCACGCCTTTAATCCCAGGACTTGAGAGGCAGAGGCAGATGGATCTTTGTGAGTTTGAAGCCAGCCTGGTGTACCCAGTGAGTTCCAGGACAGCCAGAGCTACTAGCAAGAGTCTGTTTCAAACAAACAACAACAAAATGAGAAGAAGCTGAATAGAATAGAAGCCTATTCCTGGACTTAAAAAAGACAAACGCCTAGCAGTATAAAAACACATAACTTCATAAAGTGATACAATTCTTTGAAATGCCCTATACCCAAGAATTATCTGGAGATAAGATATGGGAACCACCTATTATTAACTGTAGAATTTATCTTCAATACAGGACTTTGGAGGAAAATATTGGTAACCCCTGAACACCCAATATATTCTAACAGTATAAATTCCATCTTGGAAGCTGCAAATTAAGGTGGAAAAAAATCTATTAACATTTCTTTAAAAAGCTAATACCTAAATGTGTCCATCTTGTCCATGTCTACTTTAACGGTAAGTGATTTCTTCTTGACAAATGAATAACGCTTCTCTTCAGGCTCTGGGCTTGTATCAAGTTGTTTACTAAAATAGTCATTTTCTGTTCTGCAATCATCTTTATTTATTTTTTTCTTCCATTTGTTGTCATTGCAAGGCCCAAAATCATCCTCTTTTATATTTTTATTAGTATAGGAACCACCGTCTTTCTTGTAGAGTTGAAAAGGTCCGTTGACTTGCTCATTCTCAGTGTCTCTTCCTCTTGCAATACTAAAGCAATCCGACTCTCTAGTTACAGGAACTTTTAGACAACTGTATTTTCTGTCTTCTTCCTTCAAGTACTTCTGAAATCTCCCATCAGGAAAGTCCTGCTCGCCATCGGAGAGCTTATGATGTTTGTGCCGGTAGTCATAGGACACCCTGGTTGCTGAACTTATCTCTGGGTATTCTCTCTCAGTGTATCTGTGACTTTGGGCTCCAAGACTCCACTCCTCGTTCTTCTCTTGGAAAGGTAGAAAGGAATGCTCAGGCTTCCACTTTGGGATTCTGGCTGGTTCCCGATTATCATACCTTGCTGCATCTGTAGGTCTTTTTGATGAATAGCTATACTTCCTGAAATCATGGTTCTCAGGATACCTGTGTGGACATAAAGAAGTTTACAATTGCAGTACACAGAAGTAAAAGTTCTGATGGGCAGAATTTTGAGCAGCCTGGCCTTAACATGCAGCATGCAAGGGCAAGACAACCTATAGGACTTCAAGCCAACTCAATAGAGGCACATAGAGGCTAAAAAGGAACTTCTTTTAAAAACATTCTCACTTTAGCAGGGCATGGTGACACATGCCTTTAATCCTAGAACTCTAGAGGCAAAAACAGACATATCTCTGAGTTCAAGGCTAGCCTAGTCTACAGAGTGAGTTCCAGGACAGCCAGGGCTACACAGAGAAACCCTGCCTCTCAAAACACCAAAAAGAAAAGAAAAAAAAGAAAGAAAGGGTCAGGTGTGGTGGCGCAGGCCTGCCTTTAATCCCAGCACTCGGGAGGCAGAGGCAGGCAGATCTCTGAGTTTGAGGCCAGCCTGGTCTACAATGAGAGTTCAAGGATAGCCATGGCTGTTACACAGAGAAACCCTGTCTCGAATAACCAAAATCAAAACAAAAGGAGAAAGAAAGAAAGAAAGAAAGAAAGGAAGGAAGGAGAAGGGGGAGAGGGGGAGAGAGGGAAGGAGGAAAAAACATTCTAGCTATCCATATGAAGTACTGAAAAAAAGTATTTTATCTTTTGAGACAAAAAAAAAATTGATGTTCAACATAAAAGTAATAGACCTTTTTTATTTGAGGCTTTATGCCAAATTCCCTAAGCTTAATGATGTCCTGTACCTCTTCTGAGCAGGGCTCCTTGTGTCAAAGTCTTCTGAGCCTCTTCTGGGTGACTGAAGGTAACTTTCTTCTTGTACCCTCTGGTGTCTCAATTCATCTTCATGCCATTTCTCTTCAAATCTAAAGGAATTTCCCAGTGACATCTGAGGCGGCTTCCCTCCTCTCCCACTTCCTCTATCTCTGTGTTCATCAGGAATATACCTTCCTTGAATTTTAGGGGGATAACAATCCCGTTCATGCTCCGTGTAGGCTGCTGCACTTTCTGAGTATGTGGGTATATACTGAGATCTTCTGTCATCATCTCCTCTTCCAGAGAAATATTCCTGGTGAGGCTTATATGTGTCAAATTTTTCAATAGGCTTTACATTTGGGGAAGGTGATCTATTTTCATAAGACCGATAATATGACTTCACACGAGGGGGAATTCTTGGCTTATTCTGTCCATGTTTCTCATCATCCATTCTCCAAGTAAAGAGTCTTTTTGGATCATTTCTATATTCAGGGTCATAGTGCCCATGGAAATGTCTTTCCTCGTAGTATTCAAATTTTCTAGACTGTGGTGATAATGACCTACGTAAACAAGCATAGAGAAGTTTAGTTCACTTTGAGACAGTTAACTGTTTTAGTGTGACATACCTAAAAAATACTGACCATATCTAGAATTCCATTACTATCCCACTCAAGTTAAGTCTAGGAATTTTTTATATATGTAATTGGAATTGCATATTGGGTTGAGGGAAACAGGCTAATGATATTTTGTCCTACTTGATGACCATACCCTTTTCATCCAAAATAATGTATGTATTCAATGAGCACATCAAAATACAAGCTATATTGGAAGAGGGCCAGATCAGGTAGAAAGTAGAATCTTTTTTGAGAGACTACTGACAGCAAGTTCTAGCAAAAGTAGATGTGACTTTGAAGGGCCAAATCAGGAAAAGCTTATATTCAGGTTCAATAGCCAATTGAGTGAAGTAAGGGAAAAATACGTAGAAGAGTGTCAAGGAAACTACACTTAACCTCTAAAATTACATCCTAAGACAATGATGCTACAATCCAAACTCACACCCAGAAATGTTTCTACAGTTTTTCCAACTGACTGTTCTCTGCCTCAGAACTATACCAAAGAAGCAGCTTATTAGAGGCATGGGCAGGGAACAAAAGAGGCATAAGAGATAAACCTCTCTAACTTTCCTCCATACATTATATTTTTTAAGGAAAAACAAAACAAACAAAAGAGCCCCACTCTATAACCCAAGCTTGCTTGACTAGTACTATTTCTGTTGACAAGGCTGACCTTATATTTAAAGCAATATTTCTGCCTCTTCCTACAGTATGCTGAGAATACCCTTCCATAAATACTTCCAGCATAAACTGCTTTTCTTTCCAAAATCTCCTCTCTTACACATCAGTTGAAATATATGTAGTTCAGATAGCTGATAACTCTGGTCAAAGTATGTTTTAATACAGCTATAATGTTCTCTTTGGGACAGTATTATAGCTCTTCTGCATCTATCTTTTCTGGTTTCTTGACATTGCCAGCTTATAGACTTGTATTCCCACTGAGAACACTCCTGTATTCATGGAAAACACTGTAGCTTACTCAGCCTTAAAGATTAAAAAGGGACTGGGCATGGTGTCTTACATCTTTAACCTTGGTACTTGGGAGGCACAAGCAGGCAGATCTCTGAGTTGGAATCTAGCCTAGTCTATATACTAAGTACCAGATCAACTAGTAAGATCCTGTCTCAAAACCAAGCAAGCAAGCAAGCAAGCAAGCAAAAACAAAATAAACAAAACAAATACCAAGAATAAAGAAAACCAACCAACCAAAAACAGTAAAGAACACAATAATGCTCACGTTTGCATCTGAGTGGCAACATTTCCCCATGTGACCTACCCAATTGTTCATCTCCTCCTTTAGGGCTTCATGTGTTCAAATCAGTAAGAAAGGTGCACACTGGCAATTCTTTTAATGTCCCTGCTCTAAGAAGCTGCTAAAGAATTGGGCCACTCATGAATCAATCTCTTTTTTTCCCCAAAGGCAACTCTGTGTCTTCCATACAAGAAAGAAGACACACAGCTTTTCCAGTATCCATTAGGACATTTACACTACACTTGGCTCTTACAGACTCACCAAGCTAGACATACAGGTAAACATTACTGATCAGAAGCAGAAACTCTGCCATCCAGATGGCTAAACCTCATCACAGGAGGGGAAGCAACTAGAGCCTCTAAGGAAGCAGAGAACCTGACCATCAGAGGCAAAGGTCTTCCAGATGGGTTGAAATATTCAAAATCTAACTTTAGCCCTTAACTCACATTTAAAACTGCTCTGATAAGCCAGGCGTGATGGTGAACACCTTTAATCCCAGCACTTGGGAGGCAGAGGCAGGCAGACTGATGTTAGTTCAAGGCCAGCCTGGTCTACAAAGCGAATCCAGGAGCTAAGACCAACATGGAGAAACCCTGAGGGGAGGGGAGGAACTGCTCTGACACTGTTTTATGTCTTACTGTCTAGTACTCACTTCTGGAAAAAGTTGTTGCAATGGCTGTTAACATTTCCATTCTCCTAAAGGTTTGTTAGGAGACAATTCTCTAGTCTCTAGGGTTCTGCATGCCTTATGAGTAGAAGCACTTTGGTTCCCCAGGAAACAGCCTTGGAAATAGAGATAAGGTCTCCCTCAGGGATAGACAGCTTATTTGTTTTCTGCCCATGATAATAAGACAATGCTTACTCCAAGCGACTCCAAGATCCTCATCTGTGTCATAACCCCAGAATCTGTGACTGTTTTGCATCACCCACTCAGCTAGCCACTCTGAAGTGCTGGCCCTCAAGGGATCTTAGAAGGGAAAAAGAGTATCTCTGACATAGGAGTGCCTTGTGGCAAACTAGTACATTGACTTGCAAGTAGGAGCCAAATATAGTTCTTAACAACCAACCCTGGAGAAGGAATTGGAAAATCAGGCACTAAGCTTTAGCAGAGACCCTGTGTGCCCATTACCAGAGCCTCACTAAAATTATGCTATCTTGTTATAGTCATTTCTGTCTTTACATTCTCTTTTCTTTTTGAAATTTCTTCCAAATACAACATGATTTTGTGACATTTATAAAATGAAACTAAAGTACTGATTGATGATTCAGTACATTTTCAACTAAAGTACTGATTGATGATTCAGTACATTTTCAAAGCAGGCAGAATGGCCAAGCTATATTTATTAACATAAAAACAATGGTTTATCTTTCATGTGTGTAATAATGGTCCTTTACCTTAGTCCAAAAAGTTACTGATTGCAAAGCAGAATTATTCTTTTCACTTTGCCTCGGTTAGAAGCATAGCACTTTCCACACTGTATCAGAGTTGCCTACTGTGTTATTCTCT
The DNA here is from genome assembly GCF_964271855.1 of Acomys minous. NCBI lineage: Eukaryota > Metazoa > Chordata > Mammalia > Rodentia > Muridae > Acomys > Acomys minous. Next base: position 125,080,263 of record NC_140488.1, on the reverse strand, counting down.
CCAGCCAGTCTGTGTGCTTGCTGAGGCCATGGAAGATGGCATACTTGCCCTTATAGTTACAGAACTTGGCCTTAGCTAGGGTACAATAAACTGACTGAACTATTCCAAGCTAATTATGTGTACTCTAGGACTGATGCTACTACTAGCTACCAGAGGGGGGGAAATGAGAGTTGAACTATAATTGCGCTATTCAAAACTACTATTCTGCCAAGATAGGTAACACTTTATTTTCTGACTAAATTCTTGAAACATATTATGAAAAACTAAACAAAACATACACTATAGAGCTGTAAACCTTTTGGTAGCTTTAAAAAAAATGTAACTCTCTCAAAGACATTTCTCACTCTGGCTGCAGGCACTGCATTCCCTTTAATCATAAAGTAATTCTAGCTGCCAGCCCCAACTAAACAAATTCATCAGTTCCCCAAATCTAGAACTACTACTACTACCATGGTCAATCGCCTACTGTCAAAAGCCAGGTCTGCTGAGCTTATTAAAATGAAAGCTTGAGGAGTAAGGGTGATTTCTAAATCCAAGTTAATTAAGTAAAGCATGGAACTCCTCACCTTTGCTTCCACCTGGGAGATCTGGATCGTGACCGTGACCGTGCCATCCTTTATAGCATAGGAGCTACCTGATCCACTTTTTACACTGCAAAGAAATACAGAATTAGTGAGTTTGTTTTTTAAAAAGCCTACAGTATGCTCTAAAACCTAGTGGCTGCCAAGAGAAAGCTGCTTAGTTCCTCTGTGCAGCTATTTCCTGATCTACAAAATAGGGATAAGAGCACCCACCTTACTAAAATGCTGCCACGATAAAATAAACTAAATCAAGGATCAGCAAATGTCTTCTGTAAAGGACTACACTTGAAACTATTTTACGCTTTCTGTAATACAAGGTCTGAATCAAGTCTATTCCTTCTGTTTTATTAAAACAGGGCAATGGTGGTACAGACCTTTAATCCCAGCACTTGGGAGGCAAAGGCAGGCTGATCTGTGAGTTCAAGGGCAGCCTGGTCTCAAAGTGAGTTCTAAGACAACCAGGGCTATAACCCTGTCTTGAAAACAAAAACAAAAACAAATAAAAAACAATCCCGTAAAATGTAAAAACATAGCTGTTCATGATAACGTAATCCCAGTACTTGGGAAGCTGAGACAAAGGGATCATGAGTTTGAAGCCAACTTGGGCTACATACCAAATTTGAGGCCAGCTTGGGTTACAAAGCAAGACCTTACTTCAGAAATAAGTAGAAAACATGGTCAAACCATTTTGAGATGTGCTATAAATATAAAACCCACATTAGCTTTCAAAGACTTGGCCCAAATAAAAGAATGTAAAATACTTCATTAATATATTTTAATACTGATATGTTAAAATGATTATTTTTGGTATACTGGACAAAATGTACTATTAAAATGTTTTCAAAATTAGCTGGGCTTGGTGGCGCACGGCTTTAATCCCAGAATTTGGGAGGCAGAGGCAGGCGGATCGCTGTGAGTTCAAGGCCAGCCTGGTCTACAAAGCAAGTCCAGGACAGCCAAGGCTAACAGAGAGAGACACTGTCTCAGGAAAAAAAGTTTTCAAATTTTTAAAAATATAACAAGAGGTAGAGGCAGGCAGATCAGGAGTTCAAGGGCATCTTACACTACATATCAAGTTCAAGGCCAATCTAGGATGCATGAGAATCTGTCTTAAAACAAAATAAAAGGGGGCTGGAGAGATGGCTCAGAGGTTAAGAGCATTGACTGTTCTTCCAGAGGTCCTGAGTTCAATTCCCAGCAACCACATGGTGGCTCACAGCCATCTACAATGAGATCTGGTGCCCTCTTCTGGTGTATATCCAGGCAAAATGTAATAAATATTTAAAAAAAAAACACACACACAAAACAAATGTTCTAGTTTGCTTCTCTGTTGCTGTGATAAAACACTCACCAAAAGCAACTTGGGGGAGGGAAGCTTATTTAAGCTTACAGGTTACAGTCAGGAAAGCAAAGCAGTTACAATGACTTAGAGCTGGAGCTGGAGCAGGAACCTGGAGGCAGAACAGAAGAAGCAGAGACCATCGAGAAATGCTGTTTGCCAGCTTGTCCCCAGGCTCACACTCAGATTCTCCTCTTTTTGGTTTCCTTCTGTTCTTATTTTTTTAAGACAAGGTCTCACTATTCAGCCCTGGCTGTCCTAGAACTCACTCTGTAGACCAAGCTATCCTTGGACTTACAAAGATCAACTTGCCTCTGTCCCCTAAATGCTGGGATCAAACACACCCACTATGTTTGTTAATTTTTAGGTTTTTGTTTATAATCCTCAGCCACTTTCTTCTGAGATATGCACATACCTCTAGTTTTGCTATCACACTGAAACTAAGAAATAACACAGCATACATACAAAACAAGAAAAGGGAAAAACTATTCCAGTCAGATAACACCTCTGTAGGTGTGAAAACCCCACCTCCACCTCTCTGAACATTTTATGCTTAAAACTATAGCATGTACTGTCCACTCTGACTTGTCCCGAAATTCCCTTTCTGCAGCATTTTCAAGGCACCTACCTTCATCTGAATGGGAAAAACTGAGGCTTCCACTCTCTACCACCACCAGTACTTATCTGCTCACCTTTTCTGGCCTGCAGGACTTTCTTTACTCTTCTGTTTTCTGGTCAGGGACCTGCCCAGTATTTAATGTACGACTTGGGTACAAATTCATTCTTTTTTTAAATTTTATTTTATTAATTTATTCATATTACATCTCAATGGTTATCCCATCCCTTGTATCCTCCCATTCCTCCCTCCCTTTTTCCCCTTACTCCCCTCCCCTATGACTGTGACTGAGGGGGACCTCCTCCCCCTTTTCCTAGAAGAACATTGCTTTAAGAGACTGACACAGGTGCCCTCACCCTATGCCATGTCCTAAAACTTTCTGCCCACCCCCCAATAAAGGCGCCTGTTGAGGTGAAGGGATTCTGAAATAATACTGAGGGTATTTGATCTAGTTTTTAAGCATGGATTTAAAAACCCGTTTCCTTTTTGTGTGTATGTATGGACGTGAAGGCACGCTCACTTATGCGTTTTTCTTGTTGAGGATGAATCAAAAGCTGACTTCAAGTGTCTTCCTTTCTCACTTCCTACAGTAAGGTCTCTTACTGCACTGGAGTACATCTTTGCAGCTAGGCTGACTGGTCATTAAGGTGCTAGAATCCAGGTCTTAGTTCTCTCCGCCCCCACCATTTCTGGTTTTCCTAATATGTTACCATTATGGCTGGCTATGTAGATAGCTGAGGATCTGTACCCAAGCAGCAATGAAAATCAAAGACTTGCGGCAGGTAAGAATCATGTGGTTTAACAATGTGTGGACAAGTAATCTTAGTTTGCTTCATTATATCAATCAACATAATTGGTATTCAACTCCTTTTTAGTAATCTAGCAAACTGTGTTGCTCTGTCTCATGATTAGATCTTCATTGTTGAGTATTTAAGAAAACAAAACAGAAGGGAACTGGTAAGTGAGAGACAGAAACAGATCTGGATAGTTATGATCATGTATTTTTGGTAAGGAAAACAAACAAACAAAAAACCATAGAAAGGGGTTGGAAGCTACCTCCATGGTATGCATTTGTAATCCCAGTGCCAAGGAAATAAGTAAGCAGGTCACTAGCCTACTTGGCACAGTCCAGGCCAGTGAGAAACCACCTCAAAAACAACAGAGGCTGGGGAGGAATAGCTAAAATGCTTGCTGAGCAGCCAGGAAAACTTGTATTCAAAATTGCCAGCACATGTGTAAAAGTCAGGCATGACTGTGCAAGTCTGTAATCTCAGCACTGGGGACAAGAGACAGAAAGATCTTAGGGGCTTGCTGACCAGTCTAGCTTAAACGACAACCTCGAAGTTCAATGACAGCCCCTGTCACAAAAAAATAAGATAAAGTAACTAGCTGTCCTCTAGCCTCCACATGATGTACATGTGTGCAAACGTACCTGCATATACACAAATGCACACACAAAATAAAAATATTTGGGGTAAGAAAAGATTCTATAGTAGGCATAGTCATGTAAACTTTATTCTTGGCTCTCAGAGGGTGGAGACAGAGTTCAAGGCTAACTTGGTCTACAGAGTGAGTCCCAGGACAGCCAGAGCTACATAGTGAAACCCTGTCTTGAAAAACAAAAACAAAAAGGACTTTATACAGTAAACATTATTTGTCCTATGTTAAAAAACAATGGGGGGGGTGGGAGGGCAAGGGGGGGCAGGGGCGGGGAATGGGAGGATATAAGGGATGGGATAACCACTGAGATGTAATATGAATAAATCAATAAAATTTTTAAAAAAACAACTGGGGGGAGGGGGGACTAGTTTTTTTCCCCCAAAATAGAAAAGTGAAAACTAAACCAAAGGCTTCAGAATGTCACAAAAGTTAAGTTGGAAAAGGCTTTCTAGGGAAGTAGCTCTAGGTCAGCCTCTTTCAATCTGTACATGGCTGATTTGGCAGTGAGAAGAGCTACAGTACTGCAATTGAAAGGCGATTAGCTTCTTGCTTTTATCAGAAAAAGTCGTTGAACCATAGCATCAAGTGAGCTGTTGGAACACTTTGCTCATTTTGGCACACTCTAAAGTGCATTGTACTTTTTGACAAAGTGGACAGAGGTATGGGTTGGGTTCAGTTTTTTTCACAAGAACTTTAGAATGTACTGCAAGGAAAATCCTTATTGATAAAATAATGTTCTGGAGCTGGGCATGGTGGTGCACGCCTTTAATCCCAGCACTCGGGAGGCAGAGACAGGTGGATCGCTGTGAGTTCAAAGCCAGCTTCGTCTACAAAGAGAGTCCAGGACAGCCAAGGCTAACACAGAGAGACCCTGTCTTGAAAAACCAATCAAAGGAAAAAAGATAAAATAATGTTGCATGTTTAAGCTCAGAGACCTAGAATTTTGCAAAGGGATATAACAGCTGACAAAGACTTCTGACTTTATTAATGTACTATCCAATTAAATAAACATAACTGAGAAAAAAGAAAAATTTCTGGAAGATAAATTTAAGTATGGTGTATGTGTAATTCAAGGTTGTTAAAGTTCTCAATGACAGGGGGTGAAGAAATAGCTTAGTAATTAAGAGAACTGTCTACTCTTTCAGAGGAACTGGGTTCAATTTCCAACACCTGTACATGGATGCTCACAATTCTCTTTAATGCTAATTCTAGGGGATCAGACACCCTTTTCTGGCTTCATCCAGCACTGCACACAAGTGGTGCATAGACACTCACATAGCCAAAACACCCATATACATAAAAATAAGATTTTCTAAAACTTAAAATTCTTAAGGTTAAAAAAAATTCTTAAGGTTAAAATTCACTGCAGAAGTAAAATTTTAAAGCCCGGGTATAAAAACCAGCAATGTTTTATTATATTAATCTAGCCTTGGTAATCTTTAAATGATCTAGCTTTTTAAAAATACTATATATGTGCACATATGTGAAGGCCAGAGGTCAACCTTAGGCACGATTTTACAGGATGCGTCTCTTTTATTACCTTTTAATTTTATTCTAGGTCTTCTCATTAAGTGATTTTTATTTTAATTTTTCAAGACACGGTTTCTCTGTGTAGCTCTGGCTATCCTAGACTCCCTTGGTAGACCAGGTTGGCCTCCAAATCACAGAGATCCTCCTCTGCCTCCTGAGTGCTGTGATTAAAGGTGTGCGCCACCATGCCCAGCTGTGAATTATTTAATTATTTTCTGACTTTTACTGTCTGTCTTCTCTGCTTTCTCATAGAACAGTGGTTCTCAGCCTTCCTAATTCTGTGACCCTTTAATACAGTTCCTTATGTTGTGGTGACTCCCATTCATAAATTCATATTTTATTCATTCATTCATTTCATTCATTCATATTTCATTGCTACTTCATAACTGTAATTTTGGTGCTCTTATGAATCATAACTATCTGATAAGCAGGTTATCTGATATGCAATCCCTGGGGGGGTTACAACCCACAGGTTGAGATTCACTGCCATAGAAGTGCTTTAGAATGTAGGACAGACCCTTGGTTATACTGTTCATCTGTGTTTTCCTAGTGTCTTGGATTCATCTGAACTTGTTGAACATGAGTAATTTTAACATGGAATTGTGGCCAGACACAGCAGCACAGGCCTTTAATCAAAGCACTTAGGAGGCTGGGGCAGGCATTTCTCTGTGAGTTTCATACCAGTCAGGGCTAGCCAGGCTCAAAATCAAATGACAAAATAAAAATAAAAAATGGGCTGGTACAGAGGCAGGCGGATTGCTGTGAGTTCGAGGCCAGCCTGGTCTACAAAGGGAGTCCAGGACAGCAAAGGCTACACAGAGAAACCCTGTCTCAAAAAAACAAACAAAAAGTTTGCCGGGCCTGGTGGCACATGCCTTTAATCCCAGCATTTGGGAGGCAGAAGCAGGCAGATTGCTGTGAGTTTGAGGCCAGCCAAGGCTACACAGAGAAACACTGTCTTGAAAAAACCAAAATAAATAAATAAATAAGATTAATTTGGACTCAACTATAAATGAAAGGCTGAGTACTGCAAAGGCACAAACATTGCCATCATTGCTACTATCATCACGTCACTACTCCCCAAGTGCTGAGACCATGTAACAGTGGCCACCAAAGGGAAAGGGGAACACCCTGAATTGAGAGAGGAAAAAAATTACAGAAAGTAAATATGAAAGACGGAAGAAGGAAGAAGAAAAGAAATCAAAATCAAGATTTACCCTTTCTGGAGATTTGACTTTTCAGCATTACACCCCCCATTCCCAACGCAAAGAAAAGAAAAAGAATGGGGGAGGGGGGAGAACAAATAAATAAAGGGCTCCTAGACAGCAGAAGTTATGGCAGTTTGTCTCTCCTGCCTGCCAGAGTCATCTCCAACTTTCAGCTGAGCTTGAGCTTCTTTTGCTACCTTGTTTCTTTTTGGGACCTGGCTCAAGGCCCTCAGAATCCACTTGTCTGCTTCTGCTTTAGCCCAGCAAGAAAACAATTTAAGCGTGCCTCCCCCCCTCCCCCACCCCCACCCCCTTCCTGGAGGCAAGATGACTCAGCAGTTAAGACCACTGGTGGCTCTTGCAGAAGACCCTGTTTTGATTACCAGCTGTAACTCCACTTCCAGGAGAACAGACGCCCCCTTCTGGCATCCATGTAGACATGCATACATACACATAAAATAAAAGTCTTAAAAATAATTAAGCAGGGGAAACGAAGAATGTATATTCACAACAAGCAAAGCACAGCAAAATAAAACCCACACTAAATTAACCCAAATGCTTCACTAATAGTAAAAGATTAAATTAAACTAAGTGTGGTAGCCCATGACTTTAAAGCCAGCACTAAAGAGGCAGAGACAAAGGGAGCTCTGTGAGTTAAGCATAACCAACAAAGTGAGTTCCAGGATAGCAAGGGCTGTTTTACAGAGAGAGCCTGTCTCAAAAAACCCAAATTAATTATTTAATTATATGACATGCACATAGTCTTTTTTTTTAAACTTCAGGTGTCTCTTTTCCTCTACTTACCCTGATAGTCCATAACAAGCTCCTTGTTTTCCCTAGTCAGGTCATGCTGGCTCTCCTATTTCAATGCCCTTGGTGCTCTTCCTTGAATTTCTTTTCTTTTTTTTTTTTTTAATTCTGAATTTCTTTCTCTTGGAGATTTTGGGTTTGTTCAGTAATCCTTTCAGTACAGCCTTTTTATTTACATAGTAGTATTAATTTAAACAGTCAGTCTCTAAATAGTGTATCCCAAAACCAAATTTCAAGTAGCCTATGAATGTATGAGATGAATTAGTAATCAGGAAACGCAACTAAACATCCAACCACTTCATACCCGTTACATTTTAAAAAGTGAAGTAATTATTTTGGAAAGTAGGCAAATGTATGGCACAAGAGGAACCCTCATATATTGCTATAATATAACCCCAAGTATAAGTAGTTTAGAAGCAGTTTGGTAGTACCTCAAAGTACTGAGTCAAATTTTGGAGTGCATTGAAATTACCTGGAAGGCTGACTAACAGAAATTGCTAGATCTTAACCGTGGTATTAAAAGAGCCACAAAAAGGAGGAATTGTTATTGTTGAAAGAAGTGGCAGCAATAGAGATGCATGTGTAATATATAAAGTATAAAATATTTACTACTTTCCCTTTACAGAAAAAGTTTGTTCATCGTATTTAAGTTTTCTTTCTTTTACCAGCAATGTTAACCAAAGGGACAAACGCTTCAAAAGAAATAAAAATGATAGACTAAAACCAATATGGTTATTGACTAAGATGTCAGAAACAGATAATAAATCTAATTATACTGCTGCTTCAGAGTAAAGCATAAAGAAAGAACCAGAAGCAGAGAATTACATGTCTACCTCTGAACACAAGCACCCTGATGGCAGGGTCACTCACTCCCAGGAGGATGCTGAAGAGAACACTGACACTAAAAGAGGTCAACCTTTGCAGGACACACCCTTATTCAGCTGAAGGACCAGACTGTAGCAACTCCCTTTCTCCTATAAAATCCTTTTAACTCTTCATGAGATCCTTGCCATAACCCTGCATCATTTCCCTCATCTCTCTGGAACCATATAGCCGTGAGGCTACCCGATCTCTCCATGACAACCAAATTCTTCAAAAGGCTAGGCAAATTGTATTTATGCATTTAGGAATACACACACACACACACACACACACACACACACACACACACAACATATTAAAGAAAAAGAGGCCATGAATTTGAGAGAGCAAGGAGGGTGCATGGGAGGATTTAGTGGGAGGAAAGGGAAAGGGGAAATGATGTAATTATAATTAAAACATACACAGAGGGGGGGTAGAGAGGAGAGGGAGAGAGAGAGAGAGGGAGAGAAAGGAGAGGGAGAGAGAGAGAGAGAGGTAGAAAGGAGAGGGAGAGAGAGAGAGGTAGAGAGAAGAGGGAGAGAGAGAGGTAGAGAGGGGAGAGAGAGAGAGAGAGAAAGAGAAAGAGAGAGAGATGGAAGGGGGAAAAGTTGTCTATACGCCATAGTCATTATGTCTGGTTTTTCTCCTCCCATTTTTGCAAGTCCCATTATCAAGCTGGTTTTCCACACCCACTTCTAGACACTGCACCAAACTGTTCTAGCCAAAATCACTAATGAAACTCATCTGCCAAATCTAGTAGTAAACTTTCCTCCTATTCTTCCTTTACGTTTACTTCATCTCCCCTTCTTAGCAATTAGATCCTTTAGAGTGAGCTCATTTTTCTCATGACTTAAATCCTTGGACTTCTCATCATTTAGGTTCATGGTTCTATATGCTTCCTATAAACTGCCAATCTCAAACCTCCTATCTCCAGCCTTCACCTATTCTCTAGACTCTATTCTCTATTCACCTATTCTCTAGACTCTAGTCCTGCATAAACAGTAACCTACTGGGCATTTTAAGTATAGCAAACTCCTGACTACTCGCCTCCCCAATTCTGTTCCTCATATATCCTGCTCTACCTCACTAAATCGCTCTATTTTCCCATGAATAGGAATTGCAATATCCAGCAAACAATGACAAGATACTCAACACTACTAAGAACCCAGGAAATAAATTTGAAATACTTTATCGTCATGAGTCTTATTTTTAAAAATTAACACTGGATAGCATCTATTTGTTGACAAGTAGAAAATGAAAATTTCTCACGTGAGGAAAATTCCTCTCTAAAAACCATAAAGCAGAAGAAAACTATAAGTCCATACTCAAAAGAGAGTTAAATGCTGTATATTTTTTTTAAAAAAAGGAGACTCATTTACATACCCCCTTGAGTTAACAGATGAGAGTTACATCCAACTACAGTCCCAGAATGGAGGAAGGAAGGTGATTTGAGCACAGGCTAGGTGATAATCTCATCTTAACAAACTAAACCAGATAAGAACAAAACACCAATATAAGAAATTAAAAAGCTTATTGAATTCAGGAGTGTGTGGGGAAGTAAAAGTTTAGTTGTTTCAAAAGTGAAAATTACAAGATCCTCAAGGGAGAATAAATTCAAGTGAAATGCAGTAATCAGGCACATCAAAAGAAGACAAAGTAATATGATGGAAAAAATAAAAACAGCATTAAGAGGAGTGTAAGAGGGAAACAAAGTTAGAAAGTTATAGAAACAGACGAAAAGTAAAGTAGTATCTGTGGGATTATAGTTCGTGAAAAAGAGCCAGGTGCGGTATTGTGTGTATGTAATACCAGCACTTGAGGAAGCTAAGGTAGGAGAATTACTCTTAAGTTTGAGACCAGTCAGGCCTACATAGCAAACAAACAAACAAAAAGCAGAAAAAAGACAAACACAGAACTAGACTAATACTTAAAACCACAATTCAATAACACTGAAGGCAGGTGTCATAGCTCAGTAGTGGACCACTCATCTAGCATGGATAATGCATGCAACCTCATGGTGTGGGGAGCGGGGAAGGAAAGCCTACTTCCAGTAACAGACTAGCTGATATATCTCAATCTATACATTTCAGGGCTCAGCAAGACATCTAGGCTAGGTATACAACATACAGCTTTGAAATACAGTCTACTAAAGCCTTTTTTGTTTTTACATAAAAATAAATTTTAGGTTTTAGATTAAATCATGAAGATTTTCAGGCACAAAAGAACAAATAACAATACCTAAGACAACAAGAAAAAAAATAGACCACTATCAGCTTTTTGTTTTGTTTTTGTTTTTGGAGACAGGGTTTCTCTGTGTTGCCTTAGCTGTCCTGGACTCCCTTTGTAGACCAGGCTGGCCTTGAACTCACTTTGATCTGCCTGTCTCTGCCTCTGCAGGGATTACAGGTGTGTGCCACCATTCCTGGCTCATCATCAGCTTTTTAAAAGCTTAAGTACCACTTTGGAGGCAGAGGCAGGTGGGTCGCTGTGAGTTCAAGGCCAGCCTGGTCTACAAAGGAGTACAGGACAGCCAGGGATATTACACAGAGAAACCCTGTCTCGAAAAGAAAAAAAGAAAGAAAGAAAAGAGCTTAAGTACCAAGAAAAATAAAGCCAGTATTTTAAAAGCCTCAATGGAAAAAGAGTGAACTAAGAAATTTATATCAGCCAATATACAACCCAAACATCGTCTTATAGACACATGTGCACACAAACAAAATGGATTCAAAAACTAAATATACAGAACTTAAAACAAGTATAAATAATCTTTGTGTCCTTGAATGAGGCAATAGTTTCTAAGATATGGCACTAAAATACAAGCAACAGAAGAAAAAAGTAATTAGGATTCATCAAATTGAAATGTTTGTGCTGTGAATTCTACCAAGAGAAGCCAAGCTCCTGAAGCAACGATCAGGCAGAGGGCAGGGGCCTCACTACCACCAGTCCAGTGGTCAGGCTGCTGGATACAACATGGAGCTGGGGATGTGGCCCTATGTCACAAAGCCACAGCAGTAAGTCAGGTGCATTGGACTGTAGGAGACCCCTGAGGACCCAAAGACACATGAGCCTGCTTGCCTGCCATACTGAGCCTCAAGTCCCAAGGTAGAGACCCTGAATGTCAGTATACAAGAACTGCGCTTGCCTGGTTGGATGAATTCACCAGCATGCTAGACATGATTCATGGAGACTTGTCCCACCCGGCCACTGAGGGAGTGCAGTATATTCACTTGAAATTACTGAGGAGGTGACATATGTCCACAGCAAGATCCACAAGCTGGAGGCCTTCACGAGGCTAACCCTGGCAATAACATGGCCAGGATGGAGAAGCAAGCTATCAAGGTCCAGGCTAAGCAGGAGGACCTTCCTGTGGGCATTCAGAAGGTTCCTACACACCATCAAGGGACTATCCTCAACTGTGTGTACCTCATAGGAGCCTAGCCGCAAGCAGACAGCATGAAACAGCACAGACCACTTTAGGCAGCAGTAAGAAGCCTCAGCTCTGAGCCTGCTTCCCTACTAAATAAAGGAGGACTCCAAGCCAGACTTTTACCTGAGTATTAAGTTAAAGATACTGGGTTGGAGAGATGGCTCAGCGGTTAAGAGCACTGACTGCTCTTCCAGAGGACCCAGGTTCAATTCCCAGCACCCACATAGCAACTCACAACTGTCTGTAAATCCAAGATCTGAGACCCTCATACAGACAGACAGACAGACATGCAGGCAAAACACCAAATGCACATTAAATAAATAAATAAATGAAAACCCATAAATAAATAATTTTAAGTTAAAAAAAGAAATAAACAACTTAGGCCTTGGAGGAGCTGTGGTTGTCACTCTCTACATGATGAGTTAGTTTTCCTGAAGCTACCAGCTCCTTCAGAGCACACCAGATTTCGGCCGCTCCCACCAGCTCTACTGGTAATGGATTCAAGGCAAATCTTGTCCTTAAGAAGATAAAGAAGAAGCTAGAAGAGAAAGGGGAGCAGTTTGTGAAGAAAACCAGTGGTATTTTTGTCTTCAAAGTGAAGGATGGCCCCAGGGGCAAAGAAGCCATCCAGGTGCTGCATGTGAAGAAGGGCAAAGGATCAGTGCTTCCCAAATCAGATAAGAAAGCTGACTGCACCATCACCATGGCCGACTCAGACTTGCTGGCTTTGATGACTTGTAAAATGAACCCTCCATCGGCCTTCTTTCAAGGTAAATTGAAAATTGCTGGTAACATGGGTCTGGCAATGACACTGCAAAACCTTCAGCTTCAGCCAGGCAAAGCTAAGCTGTGAAGAGCCCCTTTGACAACCTCAGGACATCAAGATGAGGTTTATAGAGATAGTCCTGTCTCATTCAAAATGTAGCTAAGTGGGTGTGGCCAATCATGTTGTTCCTGAGCTAGGGGTGCATAGGGACTCACAGCCTGCCACTGCTGCTTTGAGGACCTGTATACCACTGCGCATGACAAAGCTACTGTGGCAATGATGGTTTGAGGTAGATTTGAGTTTCAGAATAAAATTCAGAATAGTAAAATCTAAGAAAAGAAAGAAAGAAAGAAAGAAAGAAAGAAAGAAAAAGATCTTATTAATACACTATAGGATGTTAGAATACAAAATATTCAGTTTATTTTCTGCCAACTACTGGGTATCTTCATTACTACATGCCGGAAGTACATTCCAATTCTAGTCTAAAAGCTGTTTAGTAATGGCTGGAAAAGCAAAATAAATTAACTGATCTGTGCAATATGTAGACCTGGCTTTGTTGGTTTCAGAGTTTTGTTTTGTTTTTCAAACAAGGTCTCTCTGTGTAGTCCTGAAACATACTATGTAGACCAGGGTGGCCTAAAACTCACAGAGACCCACCTGCCTCTAACTCTGAGTGCTAGGATTAAAAGCATGTACCACCTTAACCAGTTTAGAGCTGTTATTTTTATGTTTGTTTGTTTTTAACAACTGTGTTACCCTGAGAAGATGTATATATGGATATGATCACAAGAGAAGTAACCAAATAATTACAGTCTTGTTATAAAATCCTGGGGGAAAAAATACCAAGAAAGTAAAAATACAAAATGTAAAACAAAGAGAAAAGGCTGGTGGGGAAAGGAAGGAAGCAAGCCAATTGGTAGCTCTCTTCATAGCTGCAGTCCTGACTTCCCTTGGTGATAGACTCTACCATGTAAGATGCAATAAACCCCTTTCTCCTAATCTTAAAAAAATTTTTAAAAAGCCAGGCATGGTGGCGCACGCCTTTAATCCCAGCACTTGGGAGGCAGAGGCAGGCAGATCGCTGTGAGTTCGAGGCCAGCCTGGTCTACAAAGTGAGTCCAGGACAGCCAAGGCTACACAGAGAAACCCTGTCTTGGAAAAAAAACAAAACAAAAAACTCAAAAAAAAAAAAAAACAAAGAAAAAAGTCAGAAGATAATCCAAAAAAAAAAAAGAGAGAAAAAAAGTCAAAAGATAATCCAATAAATGAACATTTTTCTTTATAAATCATTTATCTTATAAAGAAATGCATACAGAATGCTTAAGAGTGTCTGTTGGAAGGACTTTGCTGTTGAGCTTGCAGTCCTCCCTGTCTAGATAGCCTTAGGTATCAATATACCTGGGGACTTCCTCTCCCCAGCAGGGTCTGGCCTCTGGCTCCATCTGGAGAGTGTCTTTAGACATAGATGCCCCTGAACCACATTTGATATGTGGCCCTTGACACAGCTCCCTGTGCCTATAAGATAATTAGGTACTATGTTCCTGTTCACATGACGGAGCGGAACAGGCTGACAAATGCAAATCAAAGCATCCTTAAAATGTCTGGTTTCTGGCCAGGCGTGGTGGTGCACGCCTAATCCCAGCACTAGGGAGGCAGAGGCAGGCGGATCACTGGGAGTTCGAGGCCAGCCTGGTCTACAAAGCAAGTCTAGGACAGTGAAGGCTACACAGAGAAACCCTGTCTCCAAAAACAAAAACAAGGTGCCTGGTTTCAACCAATTATGAACACTTATCCTGGAGGCCCCCACCAACTCCCCCATGGCTATCTAGCCTTTGTTCTCCCTGATTAAAGTGGAACTAGTTCCTGGAATGGTCCCCAGAGAGCTTCTGGCCTTCCAAGCCCTGTGCCTCCTCTTCTGCTCCTCTTGTCCTGGTGGGCTGATAGCCATCAGTCCCCCATGGAAGAGGAGAACCACAAGTGTCTATATCACCCCAAATGTACTTAATTTCATCCATATATTAAAGAACATAACTCAGTAGCAATCAAACTTTTTAAATGAATAAAAGAGATGCATTGACGTTTCTCCAAAGTAGCATAAAACTGACTACAAAGCACATAAAACCACTAGTCATTGAGGACTGTTAAGTCAAAACTATAATAGATACCACTCCATGCCAATGAAGCTATAATTACAACATTCCATGATAACACGTGTTTTAATAATGTAGTGCTAATGCAATCCTTATACACTGCTGCCGGAAATGTAAACAGTATAGCTAGACACTTTAAAAAAGTCTGGGAACTCCTCCTACAGTCAAACAGTTTTACTATATGGTCTAACTATTATTCCACTCCATATATATTCAACCACAATAACTGAAAATATGTCCACACAAAATATTTTTACAACAATGTTCATAGGAGCATTCATAATAGCCAAAAGGTAGAAACAACTTAAATGTACATTAAGACATGAACAAAATATGTCACACATATACAATGGACTATCTAATCATAAAATATGGAGCATTAATACATGCTACAACACAGATGAACCTACAAGCAGTGTGCTAAATGAAAGAAGTCATTCACAAAAGATCTCATACTGTGTAATTTCATTTATGTAAAATATCTAGTATAGGCAAATCCACAGAAATGGAGTAACGGCTAATGAGTTTAATGGTTTTTCTTTTTCCTTTAGTTTTCTAAAACAGGGTTTCCCAGCATGAAGACTGGCCTCACAGCTGCAGTGCAGGAAAGGATGATAACGACCTTGGTCTCCTGATCCCCTCTTCCTTATATCACCCAAGTCCTGGGATTCCAGGCATCTAGCACCACACCCAGCAAGAGCTTTTTGGGTGAAGAATTAGACATATGATAATGTTTGTACAACTGTATGAAAATACTAAAAATACTCAACTGTACACTTAAAATGGGTAAATTATGCAAAAAGATTCCACACGAAATACAAATTCAGTATTTACAAATGTAGTGAATAAAAAGTCCCCCAGGAAAGCCTTTGCAGCAAGAGACCACAGGAATAAGGGAGTGATCAGGGCCAGGGGAGGTGGCACAGGCCTGTAATCCCAGTACTCTAGGAGGCAGAGGCAGGCAGATCTCTGAGTTTGAGGCTGGCCTAGTCTACAATGTGATCCAGAACAGCCAGGATTATACAGAGAAACCCTGTCTCAAAAAACAAAAACAAAAACAAAAAACAAAAAAAGAAAAAGAAAAAAAGAAAGAAAGAAAGAAAAGAAAAAGAGGGTGGTCAGTAGCTCAGAGGAAAGGGGAAAGCAAAAGTGAGGCGATCCGGCATGGGTTATTCCCATAGACACAGAGTGTTACCTATAACCAGTTCTTTAGTGCAGAAGAGCTGTAAGTGAACACAGAACCCCTGGTGCTTATCATTCTTACTTTGGTTACATGGGCTAAAGGAATTCCTGTCTCAAACAAAGATACACAGAAAATTAACACATTAGAAAGAGGTTAAATACAAAGGTAGACCACTAAAAGAAAAACACTAAAGCTCCTAGGGACTAGGGAGATAGCTCAGTAGGTAAAGTTCTTGCCACACAAGCTCAGAGACTTAAGTTGGACCCCGAGAACCCATGTTTTTTTTTAAAGAGCCCTCAAGTCTTTCTCTCTTCCACACATGCCATGCATGCAAATACATGCTAAATAAGTAAGTGTAAAAATGGTCTTATTAAAGATTTACTTTTTCGGGGCTGGAGAGATAGCACAGAGGTTAAGAGCACTGACTGCTCTTCCAGAGGTCCTGCGTTCAATTCCCAGCAACCACATGGTGGCTCACAACCATCTACAATGAGATCTGATGGCCTCTTCTGGCCTGCAGGTGTACACGCAGGCAGAGCACTGTATACATAATAAATAAATAAATCATTTTTAAAAGAATTTTTTCCTTTGTATATATGAGTGTTGGTCAGCATGTATGTAGGTGTACCATGTGCGCATGCAGTATCCACTAAAACCAGAAAAGGTTATCAGAAATCCTTTAGCTGGAGTTTCAATAGTTGTGAACAATCATGTGGGTATGAGAACTGAATCCCATTTTTTTAAAGATGTATTTATTTATTATGTATACAATGCTCTGTCTACATGTATGCCTGCACACTAGAAGAGGGCATCACATCCTATTATAGATGGTTGTGAGCCACCATGTGGTGGCTGGGAATTTAACGAAGGACCTCTGTCCCCAGGTTTTCTACCAGAGAAACGTGCTCCTAACTGCCAAGTCACCTCTCCAGCCCTAAAGAGCTATTTAAAAAAAATACTGACAATGAGGCCAAGGATGATGGCTTACACCCATAATCCTGGCACTTTGAGGCTGAAGTGGGAGGGTAGCTGTGAGTTTGAGGCCAGCCTGGGCTACACAGTGAGTCTGAAGTCAACCTGGGCTATAAGAGTAAAACCTTTTCTCAAGTGTGTGTGTGTGTGTGTGTGTGTGTGTGTGTGTGTGTGTGTGTGTGTGTGTGTGTATAGACACAGAGACTAACAGATAATCAAATTCTATGAGATGCATTAAAAAAAGTGGCCAGTTAAAAAATCATTGTATGAGGCTGAAGGAATAGCTCCACTGATAAAGTGTTCACCATGCAAGAAGACCAGAGTTCAAATCCCTATTACCTATATAAAATCTCATGCAAGCACAATTATATTCACTAGGATGGAAAGGCGTTTGCTGGCCAGCCATTTTACCACAATTAATGAACTCCAAGTTCATTGAGAGAGGCGGTCTTTAAAACAAGGCAGAGGGCAATGAGCTGTCTCAGCAGAGAAAGACACTTGGCACATGAGCCTGCAAACTGAATTTGACTGCCCCAACCCCCACCCCCGCCAATTCATGTAAAGGTAGACAAGAACTGACTGCACAAAGTTGTCCTCTGACCTCCACATGCATCCCAGAACACATGCATGTATACTCCCCCACACTCTAATAATAATAAATGATAATTTAAAAAATAAGATAGACAACAATCTAGGAAAACACCTGATATCAAACCTCTGGCCTTGACATGCATGCATCACTAACATAAACACACATCCACACACAAATTCACTGTAGTAAACATTATTATCAGTAAAAATTACAGAATAAACATTTGTTCACAACAACATTTTAAAAAAACACTTAAAATAACAAAGGAAGGAGGCTGAGAAACAGCTTAGATACTATAGTGCTTGCCTAAAATGCATGAAGCCCTGGGTTCAGGCCCCAGAACCATATAACCCAATGATTCTCAAACTGGGCGGCATGACCCTTTTAGAGGTCTATTGACCCATTCCCAGAGGTCACCTAAGACCATCAGAAAACAGATATATACATTACAATTCATAGTAGTACCAAAATTACAGCTATAAAGTAGCAACAAAAATAATTTTATCCTTGGGGGTCACCATAACATGAGGAAATATATTAATAGGTCGTAGCATAAGGAAAGTTGAGAACCCCCAAGAATCCCAGTACTTGGGAGGCAGAGGCAGGCAGATCTCTGTGAGTTTGAGGCCAGCCTGATCTATAGAGTGAGTCCAGGACAGCCAAGGCTACACAGCGAAACCCTTTCTCAAAAAATAAAAGGAAAAAGGAAAAAAAAAAAAGGAAAGTTGAGAACCACTGATATAAACCAAGTGTGATGCACACACCATGCCTGAAATCCCAATACTTAAGGGACAGAGGCTTCAGAAGAAATCCTAGATCCAGCTCAGCTACGTTTTGAGTTTGAGGCCAGTCTGGACTATATGAGATCCTGTCACAAGAAAATGAAGGGCAGAGAGAGAAAAGTGATCTAGGTGAGATGGCATATGCCTATAATCCCACACTTCCAGCACAAAGGAAGTCAAGGCAAAGGATTTGACTCAAGAAGATCTAAATGAGACCCTGTCTTTAAAACAAACAGACAAAAAGGGAGCTATGTTCAAAAAAATTTATGCACCGTGAAGAAGAAATTAAACTTAGAACTTGAGAGTATGAAAGAGTATGGTTTGGGGCCAAAGAGTTATCACAGAAGAGGTTTTGTTTTGTTTTGTTTTGTTTTGTTTTTCGAGACAGGGTCTTTCTGTATAGCCTTGGCTGTCCTGGAATCACTTTGTAGACCAGGCTGGCCTCAAACTCACAGTGATCCACCTGCCTCTGCCTCCCGAGTTGCTGGGACTAAAGGCGTGCACCACCACGCCCGGCTTTTTGTTTTGTTTTTTAAGAAGTTTTTTTTTTGTTGTTGTTGTTTTGCTTGTTTTTTTCTGCTTTCTGTTATTGTTTTTTTGTTTGTTTGTTTTTGGAGACAGGGTTTCTCTGTGTAGCCTTGGCTGTCCTGGACTTGCTTTGTAGACCAGGCTGACCTCGAACTCACAGCAATCTGCCTGCCTCTGCCTCCCAAGTGCTAGAGAAGAGTTTTTGAAACTAGGTCTTTGTTTTGTTTTTTTGTTATTGTTATTTCAAGACAGGGTCTCACTATTAGCTCTGGCTGTCCTGGAACTCACTATGTGGACCAGGCTGGCTTTGAGCTCACAGAGACCTGCCTGCCTCTGCCACCCCGAGTGCTGGGATTTAAGACAAGAGCCACTACACCACGTGAAACTGGGTCTAATAAAGTATCTAGGCTGACCTCAAACTTGTGGTCCTTAGTCAGACATGGTGCCACATACCTGTAATCCAGGAGCCTGAGGCAAATATGAATTTGCAATCTTTCGTCTCTTGAGTGCTGGAAACTGAAATCATGGCTTCAAACATGCTAGGCAAGTACTCTACCAACTGAACTGCCTAGCTTCAGAACAGGTTTCAAACTTTTTAAAAAATGATGTATATGTCCTTGTACATATATGTCCATGTATGTGCAATCATGCACAGACCAGAGATCGACATCTTCCTCAATAGCTCTCCACCTTATTTTCTCAGGGGGTCTCTCATCCAACCCGGAAGTTTGCCATTTCAGCTTAACTGAATGGACTGCAAGATCCAGGGACTCTCCTGTCTCTGCCTCCAGAGAGCTGGGATTAGAGATAAATACTGCAGGGCTGTTTTTTTATTTAGGTACTAGGGATCTGAACCCAGGTCCTCAAGATTGCACAGCAAGCACTTTCCTGAGCCATTCTGCCCAACTCCAAAAAAAAATTACTTTAAAAAAATGTTTGTGCATATGCCGGGCAGTGGTGGCCCATGGCTTTAATCCCAGCACTTGGGAGGCAGAGGCAAGCGGATCGCTGTGAGTTCAACGCCAGCCTGGTCTACAAAGTGAGTCTAGGACAGCCAAGGCTACACAGAGAAACCTTGTCTCGGAAAACCAAAAAAAAAAAAAAAGTTTGTGCTTCACGATGCTTCTGTGCCCTTAATTTTTTAAAATAAAGCAAAAGGGCTGGAGAGATGGCTCAGTGGTTAAGAGCACCGCCTGTTCTTCCAAAGGTCCTGAGTTCAATTCCCGGCAAGCACATGGTGGCTCACAACCATCTGTAATGTGATCTGATGCCCTCTTCCGCCCTGCAGGTATACAAGCAGACAACACTTTATACATAATAATAAAGAAATCTTTAAAATAAAATAAAATAAAATAAAGCAAAAACTGCAGTAAGACAAGGTATGTGAAACGGACTTCCCATAAATGTCTCATATGACCCTAAAAGTTCATTGCTGAGGAAATAAAAAGTTAAGTGATTTGGCCAAAATACTCAGATATATTATAATTCAAAGAGGTCATGACTTCAAAACCCTTATTCAGTTGGGTGGTAGTGGCACTCGGGAGGCAGAGGCAGGCGTATCCCTGTGAGTGCGAGTCCAGGACAGCCAAGGCTACACAGAGAAATCCTGTCTCGACAAACCAAAACAAACAAAAACCCTTATTCATTTGGAAAATCCCTTACTAAACTAGTTTTTTAGAAAGTTGAGTAAATGAGAAGCTAAACTGCTATCAATAAACAAGGAAAATAAAGGCACGAGTGGCATACTCCTGTAACCCCAGTATTTACAAGCCAGAGGCAGGAGGATCAGAAGTTGAAGGCTATCCTTGACTACCCTGTGAGTTCAAGATCAGCCTGGGCTAGAAGAGTCTCAGAAAGAAAACAAGCAAGCAAGCAAGCAAGCAAGCCCCAACACAAATGAACAAACAAGGCTCATTATGAAACTACAGCAAAGCCTTTTTTTAAAAAGGTGGGTTGGGGGGGGGGAGTAACCTGTTTACATCTTGGAAAAAAAATGTTAAAATGTGTCATGCCTGACAGTGCAGGCCTAGAATCCCAACTACTCAGGAACGGGGGTGGGGGGTTGAGGGGTGGGGGGTGGGGCGGGGATAGAAAGTTCGAGTCCTGCTTTGCCTGCATGAGATAAACATCAGCTTAAGGTGAGACACTGACTCAAAAGGTACATAGCTCCATGGTGGAGTGCTTGCTCGGCATGGGGGAGGGCATAGCTTTAATCAACAGGGCTACAAAACAAAAAGATGCCCACAAGGTCGCCTGACTAGGAGCCTCGAGGACCCTGTTTTCTACCAGCAGTTTATAATTTGTCCCCGAAAAGAAATCATTCAAGGTGTAGTTCAAAACGCCCCCTCAAGGGGAAAATATTTAGGGGTTTAAGTTTTTCTAGGACAGTCCTGACGGTGGCACAGTTGACTAAATTCCTCAGAGCCGCCCTCTTCACTACTCTTCGACGTTCTCTCACGAAGATGCGGGTACTGCAGCCAGAGCGTCTGTCACGGACAAAGCAGGAGCTCTGGTCCTGCGGGCTTGGCATCTGAGGCCGCCAGGGACGAAGTCTCAGTTCTCGGGACACCACCCCCTTCCTCATCCCAAGGGTCCGAGAAAGGAGTCGCCACTTGCCCGACGCCGTGGGCGGGGACCAGACTCGGGTGGTGGACAGGTGCTGCGACTCCAGGCGTCTCGGGAAAGACACTCGTGGGACAGCTTCGGAACGCCTGCGAGCCAAGCGCGCGCCCAGGCCTGTCCTGCTCGGGCGGCAGCCGCACAGGGAAGGAGGTGACCCAGCGTGAGGGGCGAAGGGACGCTGTCCCCGGGGAAACTGAGGCGGCCCGCCGCGCCTTCCCTGCCATCCCTCCCGCCACCGTGAGAACCATCTCTCCCAGGCGAAGGACACACCCTCCCTTCCTCACAGACCCGGGCCTCCTCGTTCCACCCGCTCCCGGGACCGCTCACCCCACAGAGAAGTCGTCACCATAGCCCTCGCAGTCACCAAAGCCTCCGACACCACGGACTCTGCAGGTCCCTTCAGGCCTCGCCCCTCGCTCAGCTCCCGCCTCCCGCTCCAACAAGCACCCAGCCACCCCTGCGAGTCCAGGAGACCCGGAACCACTTCCTTCCGGAATAGCCTGTCCCCACCTCCCACTCTAGCCCCGCCCATCGTGTCAGCCTCCCGCCAAACTTGCTTTCAAGGAGACTCTAGGGCTCCCAGCCCCGCCCAGGCTGCTCCAGCAGGCGCTCTAGCCCTTTGCTGACTGTGCTCACCGCAGCTCCCTAAGAGGCTGGGCAAAGTGCCCAAGGGGCATATCAGGCTGGAAGGAAGGGAAGCACTGGGTGGCGCTAATTCTTGGCTCTTTGGAGTTGAGGATCGCGGACCTTTTCCTGTCTAGTGTGCAGCTAGACACACCAAGAGGCAGAGGTATCCGCCAAGCACTTCTCAAAGCCATTCCAGAATCAACTCACCTGAGTCGGCTTCTCCTTAGCCTCCATTCCCACCTACTTAATTTCTAACCAGTCACCTAACTTTTAACCATTTCCCATAGCCTCAAATGAAGCTTCTATTTGGAAAACAGGAACTTCTAATTTTACAAATAGCTTAATAGTACCAATAAATAGCAACCCCTCTGTCTGCTCTCCTCTTTCTCCCTCTCTCTCTCTCTCTCTCTCTCTCTCTCTCTCTCTCTCTCTCTCTCACCCCTTGGTTTTTCAAGATGGTTTCTCTGTATTAGCCTTGGCTGTCCTGGACTCCCTTTGTAGACTAGGCTGCCTTTGAGCTCACAGCGATCCACTCTTCTTACTCCTCTTTTGTGCCTATAGGGCTCTCTCTCGTTCTCTCTCTCTCTCCCTCTCTCTCTCTCTCTCTCTCTCTCTCTGTGTGTGTGTGTGTGTGTGTGTGTGGGTGGGTGTGAGTGTGTGTGTCTCTATATATGAAGGTGAGAGGACAAAGCTGACTGACTAGCACGTCCTAGGGATCTCCCTATCTCTGCCTCCTCAGTACTGGAGTTACAAGCATGTGCCATCATACCTGCCTCTTTTTACACAAATTCTGGGGCTCCGACTCAGGTCCTGATCCTTGTAAAGCAAGCACTGTCCTAATAGAGCTATCTTCCTGTCCCTTCCCTGTGCTATGTGTCACTCTATGTCTCTCCCTCTGTCTACTGTGCTGCAAATGGAACCTAGGGCTATGCACTCAGTGTGCAAGTACTCTGCGATTACACTGTGCTACCAACCTGGCTACTTTCACGTTTTCTTTTCTCACATAGTCTACATAATCTCCAAGTGGAATGTGTCTTTTCCTTTGAAGTTTCTCCTTTGTAAAAATAACTTTCCCAGAGTTTTGTACTGTCCGGTAGAACCACCTGTTAACCTCCCTTGGTTTATTTTTTTAAGATTTATTTATTTATTGTGTATATAATGTTTTGCCTGAATATACACCTGCAAGCCAGAAGAAGGCACCAGATTTTATTATAGATTTTATTATAGATGGTTGTGAGCCACTACGTGGTTGCTGGAATTGAACTCAGGACCTTTGGAAGAGCAGGCAGTGTTCTTAACCTCTGAGCCATCTCTCCAGCCCCCTTAACCTCCCTTGTCCCTAGTTGCTGTCACCTACTGACAGCACGGTATTGGTTCTCATCTTCATGTCATTTATAATCATCATCCTAATGAATCCAGCCTGTATGAGAGACTCATTTTTCCTTAGCTCCTTTAACCCAAATGCCCTTTAAACTCTTTGAGCATATGTGTGTGCAGTAAGGTGAAAAGTAAACCTTAAGTATGGTTACTCAGGAATAGACCACCTTCATTTTTCTGAGACAAGGTCTTTCACTGAGATCCAATGCCCTAGATAGTTTTATGTCAACTTGACACAAGCTTGCATCATCTTAAAGAAGAGAGTCTCAACTGAGAAAAATGCCTCAAAAGATCCGGCTGTACAGAATTTTCTTAATTCTTAATGATCGATGATGGAGGGCTCAGCCCACTGTGGGTACTGCCATCCCTGGGCAGGTTGTCTGGGGTTTTATAAGAAAGCAAGCTGAGCAAGCCATGGGGAGCAAGGCAGTAAACAAGTAAGCAGCACCCCTCCATGGCCCCTGCGTCAGTTCCTGCCTCCAGGTTCCTTCCCTGCTCGAGTTCCTGTCCTGACTGCCTTCAATAATGGATCATGATCTGGAAGTGCAAGCCAAATAAACCATTTCCTCTCCAACTTGCTCTTTGGTCGTACTTGTTAAAAAGCTGTATGGCGAGCCACCATGTGGTTGCTGGGAATTGAACTCAGGACCACTGGAAGAGCAGCCAGTGCTCTTAACCTCTGAGCCATGTTCCCTGGATAGGGAGGCCTGGTGGCACTCAGAGGAAGGATAGCAGGTTACCAAGAAGAGACTTGATATCCTATGAGCATATAAAGAGGGAGGAAGTCCCCCTCAGTCACAGTCATAGGGGAGGGGAGTAAGGGGAAAATGGAAGGGAGGGAGGAATGGGAGGATACAAGGGATGGGATAATCATTGAGATGTAATAAGAATAAACTAATAAAATAAAATTTAAAAATTAAAAAAAAAGCTGTAGGGCGGAAGTTTGAGCTGTACAGAGGGATGGAATCACACCACGTAACAGATTCACTTAAGAGGTTTAATAGGGAGATTCAGCAACAGTCTCTGGAGACACAGGTGGAGAGAGAGAGAGAGAGAGAGAGAGAGAGAGAGAGAGAGAAGAGAGGAGAGAGGAGAGAGGAGAGAGGAGAGAGAGACAGACAGAGACACAGAGAGAGAGAGTAAGAGGGGGAGAGAGAGAGAGAGAGAGAGAGAGAGAGAGAGAGAGAGAGAGAGAAGTACAGAGAGGTAAAGAAGTAGTGAGAGGTAGAGATAGAGCAGAAAGGTAGAGAAGTAGAGAGGGAAAGAGAGAGCATCACCACGTGGAGGGTGTCTTTGATATGGCCCATGGCAGGGCTGCGCCCCCCTCCCCCCCTCGTGGCAGGTAAGCAGTGTGAAGCAGAATCCTTGCATTCCTACCTTTTCCTAGCAGAATTCCAACAACGCTGTTTCATCACAGCAATAGAAACCCTTATTAGGACACCAGAGCTTATCAGTTAGTCAAAGTTGGCTAGCTGCAAGCCCCAGGGAGCCTCCTGCTGGTCTGGAATGACAAGCTGGCAGCTACCACACCCAGGTTGTTTACTTGGATTCCAGACATCAAACTCAGGTCCTCAGGCTTATAGTTGCAAGCACTTTATCAACTGAGCCATCTCCCCAGCCACCAAATAACTTTTACTTCTCATGGTGATGTACCCTAGGAAATCTGTCAGGTATGCCCAAACCTATAAGCCACATGTGTCAGGTATTAGCTTTGAGTGCATCTAAACATAAAAAATTCATAAGTCTGCTTCAAAGATGTTTTGTGGTTCTTTTTTGTTGTTCAATTATGTGGTTCCGAAGCATGAGCCTTATCTGTGGTAATGTCATGTTGTAATGACAAAATGCAGGAGAGACCTGACTGCTCTGTTTCTAAAATTGTGCGTTTTCAAATCCTTTTTATTTGGATCCATAATCCTCATCCTTGCTATAGTATCTTTCCCTTAGTCTGAGCACCCAGTCTTCACTGATCAGAGAGCTCTCACTTCCCATAAACCTTCTAGTCAATTTAAACCCATGTTTTCTACGGAAGTTTTCTCTGAATTAAAACTCTGAGAAAGCTGAAAGATGCAAGATTTACCAGGATAATCACAGTCTTATCCAAGTCGTAAACAACTGCTGGGGAGGAGACTCTGACAACCAAGCTGCCCAGAGAAGGCTGGGCTGCCTGGAGGATACTTCTGGCACCTGTGGAGCTGCCTGCAAGCTGTGTGCTGAACTCCAGGTTGCAGATTTCTTGGGCTGTCACCCATGTTGGGGTGGCTGCAGCTGCATTTGAGTCATCTATGCCCCTGCAGGCCATCAGGTTGGTGCTTAACATCTTTCATCTCCAGCCATCCGGTAGTCATTGCTCTAGATGTACATAAATGTTTGTGATTTAAAAATGAGTATTGCCGGGCGGTGGTGACACATGCCTTTAATCCCAGTACTTGGGAGGCAGAGGCAGGTGGATTGCTGTGAGTTTGAGGTCAGCCTGGTCTACAAAGTGAGTCCAGGACAGCCAAGGCTACACAGAGAAACTTTGTCTCAAAAAACCAAAAAAAAAAATGTTTTTTTTCTGTTTGGTTAGGTGTAAGAAAACTGAATATTGTAGCACACACTTAATCCTAGCACCTGAGAGGCAGAGGTAGGTGGATCTCTGATAATCCAGGGCAGCCTGGTTTACATAGTTAGTTCCAGACCAGCCAGGGCTACAAACCAACAACAAAAAGAAATATGGTCTTCTTTCTCTTCAATTATTTTTGTGTGTATTTCATGGCTATGTGCATATATATGTCTCTCTATAGTGACTGTATTATTTTTCGACTCACCTCTGAAAAGGTGACCTCTGTCAAGACAAACAGATGGCTCTTAGCTCTATTTTCTGTCTGTTTCCATGGAGAAAGCAGGTAAACAATTTGCACATGATGCTGAGAATGACTGCTTATCCTTGTGACCTTAGCATTTGGGATGAGTTCGTGATCATTCTCAGTTACATAGGAAGTTTGAGGCAAGCCTGGAGTACATGAGACTTTGTCTCAAAACAAGACAAAAACAATTTGCATGTGGCAACATAGTTCTATTTTGGGGGGGTGGTTTCCAGACAGGGTCTCTCTGTGTTAGCCATGGCTGTCCTAGACTCGCTTTGTAGACCAGGCTGGCCTCAAACTCACAGCGATCCACCTGCCTCTGCCTCCCGAGTGCTGGGATTAAAGGCGTGCACCATCACGGCCGTCCGTGGCAACATATTTGTATGTATATGACCACTGCATATTCATGTACACACAGAATACTATTGAAACCGAATATTATTGGCCTTTCCCATTAATTTCTTTGGCTTTCATTTCCTTACCATTTGTGTTCCCTGTAAGGCAGTTGAGTGGAACAGTGGGTAGCTTCAAATGTGTTTGTCATGATCTGACTGTCAACCTTACTAGATTGAAATGCCTAGAGACACACTTCTGAGGGGATCTGTGGGGGTGGTGTCAGAGATGATTGACATGTAGAACAGTAATGGAGGGGGAAAGTACCTGTTCTGAATGTGGGTGGCAACATCCAAATAGGCCTGGGACTCAAATGGAACAAAGGTGGGGAAAAGAGCCAGAATGTGCAAGCACACTATACTTTTTCAGCAGATGTGTTTAACGACCACGCCATCACCTGTGACCATCAGACTCCAGTGGCCTCAGCTTCTCAACACAGCTACAGAGATACTCTTTTAAGGACTGTGGGACTCTGTTGGATAAGGTTGAAGTCGGACTTCTCTAGATAGCCATTTTTGCTCTAGGTCTATGACAGTGGACTCCCTTTTCTCAGTGGGGTTCTCATTCCATCTGATCTGGGAACTCCAGATCTTGTAAGGAGGGTCCCATAGCCCTCAGGGAAGATCACAGGCTGGATTCTTTCCTGATAAGGAACTTGTTTAGCTAGCACAGGGAATTCCTGAAAGTACCCCCACCCTATTCAACAAATGACCTTTAATCATACTTAGGAGTTATTCCCTCACCTACAGGATAATTAAGTACTGTGTTTTCCTTCTTGTGCTAGGGTCCTGTGTCAATGCATGTAAATGAGGCACTGTGCCACTGTGTGTAGATTAACTGTCCTGGCACCCTAAGCCCTAGCGAATCAGACACATTCACCCTCAAAACCCCTCTCCGCTGCCCAAGGTTTATAAACAAAGGCTGGCTGGAGTACTCAGAGGCTCTCTTGCTTGCCATTCCTCCATCATGACCCTCTGAGACTCCATTTATTCCAGGGGGAACCACTACTGGCTGCCCAGGGGTCAGGCAGCAATGGCGGAACTGCCTTTGCAGCCACTGGGACCTTGCTCCACCATGCCACTAGCTCAGTGCTGACCCCACCCCCCATCCTCCCAGTGAAGCACTGCCTGGGGCTGCTGCTCACCATACCTGCTTGCCATCAGGTTTTGAACATCTGCCTCCTTCCTCTGTCAAACAAGGGGCTGTCATTTTCCACCTCCGGCCCCCCCCCCTCCTCCGGAAAGACTGGAAACCTGGCCTAGTGCTCCAGGCCTGGTCCCAGGCTCTGGGCCTCACCCAGAGTGCTCTGTGCTGCCCCTGAGCGAGAAACTGGACCTCGGGACCTTTGATCTCAAGGTCTGCCTGCTCTAGACCGGAGGCAGGCACCATCTGGACTGACCCACCGGCAGTGGGACTCAGGCCCTCTGCCGGATGCTGAACGGCAAAGGAACGTGTAGGTAACCATCAGTGTCACTTGTATTGAGACTTCCAGCTTTCTTAGCTTGAGTAGCTAACAGGTTTCTGCTTCTGTAGGGGGCAAACAGTCATTGTTTAGATTATCTACCATCTACTTGTGGGACCCAGCCTAACAAATCCTTTTTTTGTAGTAGTTCCCCTCTCTCTTCTCTCTCTCTCTCTCTCTCTCTCTCTCTCTCTCTCTCTCTCTCTCTCTCTCTCTCTCTCTCACACACACACACACACACACACACACCTACACATCCTAGATAGGGAACCCGCAACAGACCAAAGTAGCCATTTCTTCAAAGTCCAACTTGGTGAAACAATGAGGTTTTTTTAAAAAAGATTTATTTATTTATGTATACAGTGTTTTGCCTGCATAGACAACCGCACTCTAGAAGAGGGCACCAGATCACATTATAGATGGTTATATGCTACCATGTGGTTGCTGGGAATTGAACTCAGGACCTTTAGGAAGAGAAGGCAGTGCTCTTAACCTCTGAGCCATCGCTCCAGCCCCACAGTGAGTTTTTACTAGTGTAGTTAAGCGAAGTATGAGTACAGACTGACCTGCAGGGGAATAGATGCTTCAAATGCAGCTGCCTCACTAAAAGGCCCACCCCAGCACGAGGGACAGCCAGAGAACTCTGCAACCTGGAGCTCTGTGCACAGCTTGCAGGCAGCTCCACAGGTGCCAGAAGCATCCTTGAGCCAACCTAGCCTTCTCTGTCAGAGTCTCCTCCCCAGCGGTTGTTTATGACTTGGATAACACTGGGGGAGGGGCCTGGTAAATCTTGCAACTTTCAGCTTAAGTTCCAGCTTTTTCAGACTTGTGAACATTGAATGGTTTTGTTTGTTCCTTTTGTTTTTTTTTTGACACCTTGAGTATCATGAGTCTCCCCCTTTCTCCTGGTAGAAGTGTTTCCATTAGTACAAAAATGCTATACAACAGAACATACACACATACATACATACACACACATACTTACATACTCATGCATATATTTCTGTTTCTCTAGAGAATCATGACTAATAATGTTTAAATAAGAAAAATAAAAAAATAGGAGCAATTAATTTATGCTTTGAGATAGGCTTAGGCAAAGACTTCATCATCCATGTCACTTGCTAGAGAGAGACAGATTCAGAGGAAAATTAATAGGTAGGTCTGACACGTATTGCAGCTGCCCTTCTATGTGGCTTTCTTTTTTTAAAGGCTGATAGGTGAAAAACATGAAGTAGGGCAGATAGCTCCCTTGTCCCTTGAAAATACTTCTGGCCTAGATTTTCCCCAGAGGTTCTGTGCGTGTTCTATTTTAGGTTGTATTAAGTGTACTCTCTCAGGATTGACATCAATGTTTATATCCCAACTGAAAGAACCACGTGTGTTTTCTGTTAACTATTAATGACAATTAATATACATAACTGGCCCTGATTTCTCTTCCTCTTCTTTTGGCCCATGATACAATTTTTTTTTTTTGGAATGGACACCATCCTTTCATTTTTGTTGTTTTGTTTATTTGAGACAAGATTTCAAGTGCTCCTGGCTATGCCTCCTGGCAAATGGAAATCACAGATAAGTAACACCATTCTTACCTCCACCTCAAATAAATTTGGTACCCTATTGTTTTCTTGTAGAATGGTTGGAAAAGAGACCATAATAGGCATTATGATACATTTTATAATAATACAATGCAAAGGTTATTACTTCTCTCTTCTAGACCTCCTACCAACAAGTCAAAAATAGATGTGATTCATCCATTTCTGTTGGATGGTACTGGTGTTAAGAGTCACTCATAGCTGGGGAGATGACTAATTGTGAGATGCTATGTGGGTACTGGGTATCAAACCCGGGTCCTCTGGAAGAGCAGCATATGCTTTTAATGACTGAGCCATCTTTCCAGTTTACTAAGATTGATAGGGCCCCAGATCTGAGAGTCCTCCAAGTGGGCTAGAGAGGCTAGATGTTTTCTAGGATTTGGAGCCCTTTTCCTTCTTGACTCCTTCCCTTTCTCCTTGATTGGTTCTGCCAGTTATCCATTATCTTCCTTGGAGCACCTTTTTCTTCCTACCCTTTTCTTCCTACTCATGAGCTTTTTTCCCCAGTCTTGAAATTGCTACAGTAGCAAACTCTCCTTACAGACTACTCTAATGGCTAGCCATTTCCAGCACCCACCCACCCCCCTTTTTTGTTTTCATTTTTTGAGACAGGGTCTCTCTCTGTGTAGCCTTGGCTGTCCTGGACTCACTTTGTAGACCAGACTGGCCTCGAACTCAGAGATCTGCCTGCCTCTGCCTCCCGAGATTAAAGGCGTGTGCCACTGCGCCAGGCTCCAGCGCTTGGATGCAGGCCTTGGCCGGGCCTGGTGGCACACGCCTTTAATCCCAGCACTTGGGAGGCAGAGGCAGGTGGATCGCTGTGAGTTTGAGGCCAGTCTGGTCTACAAAGGGAGTCCAGGACAGCTATGGCTACACAGAGAAACCTTGTCTTGAAAAACCAACCAACCAACAAACAAACAAGCCAACCAAAAAACAAACAGATGCAGGCCTTACAGAGGAAAAAAAAAGCCCAGGATCTGGCCACAATTCTACCAATCCTAGGCCAGGCTGGAAGATCCACCCCCCCCCCCCCCGACACCCCTATATACACCTTGTGTTCTGCCCAGTTCTCTGTTGCTTCTTGCCCACCTGAGCAGAGGCAGCCACCCCTCCTGGGGTTTTAAACCCTCCCCATAAATCACCTGTGTGAGGTTTGTTGTGAGGTGTGACTTTGTGGTATTCTTTGGGTCTTCACTGCTGGGATACCTTTCCCTTCACATCTGCAACTCTTCCATTGGGGAAATCTTTTCCCTCAGAGCTGTAACTTACACTCACAATCAAGCTTTAGGCAAGAACAGGCTATGTAGACCTGGCTGGCCTAGAACTCAAGGATTAAAGGTGTTAGCAAACAGGCAAGTCCACTGGCCTGCTCTAAGAACTCTAGCAGCTGCTTATGTCATTATGCGCCACCACCAGGCTTGCCAGATGTGCCATGCATAAAAGCCACACCCCTTTCTCTTCCCTCCTGTCTCTATCCTCATCCTGGCCCATGTTTCTCTCTGCTCTCTTTGCCTCCTCCTGTGCCTCTCTTCTCCCCTTGGCCCTCTCCCTATCTCCCTGCCTATCTGCCTCCATCTTTCCCTCATGTCCCCATTCTGAGATGGCCTTTTGCTCTTCTCTCCCCCAATAAACCTCGTACACAAGATCTGTTGCAAGATGCAATTTCTCAAGGGTACACCTTGGCACAGCCCTGACAAAGGTACCCTGACAAAGGTACCTCACCCAAATTTTATCCTGCCAAAAGGTATGTGACATTATACCAGAAGCATCAGCCATTGAAAAATATTCTTTGTATATGTTTGTTTACATTTATGTCTGTGCACTACATGTGTGCCTGGTGTCCGGGGTGTCTAGAAGAGAGTATTGAATTCTTTGGAACTGGAGTTACAGATGAATGAAAGCTGCCTGATGTGGTTGCTGGGAATCGAACCGTGGTGCTCTGGAAGTACAGCAAGTGCTCTTAACCACTGAGCCATCTCTCCATCCCCAGGAGTTTTAAGGGGGAAAAACCCATAAATATTTTCCACTCACTCTATCTATCTATCTATCTATCTATCTATCTATCTATCTATCTATGTGCATGTTTTGTCTTCGTGTATGTATGTGTGTACCATTTGCATGCCTGGTGCTCTCAGGTCAAAGGAGGCAACTGGATGCCCTGGAACTAGAGTTACCAATTGTTATGAGCTGATAAACCACCATTCTCTGGAAAAGCATTGAGTGCTTTTTTGTTTTGTTTTGTTTTGGTTTCTTCGAGACAGAGTTTCTCTGTGTAGCCTTAGCTGTCCTAGACTTGCTTTTGTAGACCAGGTTGGCCTCAAACTCACAGCCATCCACCTGCCTCTGCCTGCCAGGTGCTGGGATTAAAGGCGTGCGCCACCAAGCCCTGCACATTGAGTGCTCTTGAGCACTGTGTCATCTCTCTAGACCAAGCAGGCCTCTTAAAGGGCCTCATTCTTGATGTCTTGATCTGCCTGAGTTCCCCTAGCTCTCTCAAGCTGAGACCCAGCATTTACCCCACTGTTTGTAACTATGGACGGACCAACTCACTGTGACCAGGCACCTCAGCTTCTGCCACCATGATTTCCCTACTATGATAGACTGTATCCCCTCAAAGTATGAGCCAAAATAAATCTTCATCCCTTATGTTTCTTGTCAGGTATTTGGTCACAGTCAAACAGAATTAACTAATAAAATTCCTATTTAAATCTTTCTAGGGCTGGCAATTTAGCTCAGTTGGTAAAGGCTTGCTGTTCCAGAGTGAAGACTTGAGTTCAATTCCAAAATTACATGTTTAAAAAAATAGCCAGATATGATGGTGTGCACTTGTAATCCCAGTAGTGAGGAGGCAGATAGGCAGATTCTTGGAGCTCCTGGTCACCCAGCCTATCCTACTTAATGAGCTCCAGGCCAGTGAGTGACTATAAAAAAAATGGATAGATCAGGAATACCAGAGGTTGTCCTGTAGCACACCCCCCCACACACATACATGACACAGTGTGTATGTGTGTGTGTGTGTGGGGGGGAATGACAACAAAGGGAGAAATATTGATTTAATAGAAAGGGAGCATGTTGGCTGGGCATGGTAGTACACAGCTTTAGTCCCAACAGTCAGGAGGCAGGGGCTGGTAGATATGAGTTCCAGGCCAGCCTAGCCTACATACTGAATTTCGGGACAGCCAGAGCTATATAATTGAGAGATCCTGCCTTAAATATTATCAGAGACAGATATAGAGGGAGGCATATAGTTATCTTTTTAGTCTGGTCTTACAGTATGGATAATTTCTTGTTCAAAATTATCATCGGACCTTAAAGAGATGGTTCAGCACTCATGAACACTGCTCTTCCAGAAAACCTAGGTTCAATTCCCAGCGCCCAATTTGCTGCTCACAAACATTTGTTAACTCCAACCCCAGGGGATATAGTGCCTTCTTCTGGCCTCCCTAAATACTGTGCACAGACACGCAGGCAGAACTCCCATATACATAAAAGAGTGGGGAATGGGAGTGAATTGTTATGTGCCACACCTGAAGAAGTTTCGTCTCTTACTCTGTCTGCCTTTAGCAAGATGGCTTTCCGGGTCCTGGCAGTAGATTATTTCTTTACAGTTTGAGCTCCCATTTGCCTTGCATCCTTACCTGGAAGTTGGCAGGATGGGGTGGTTAAAGCACACACTCTCTCTAGTGGTTAACTGACACAAGCAATCTGCCATACTGTAGGCCACCTCAGGCATTTGAGTTCATAGTCATTGTTGAAGGCATTTTTCCAAAGGCTCAGGATTTGTGAAGAATCTGAAGCCAATTTCCTATTATCCTTGTCTCTCAACATAGAAGCCCATATTGAGTACCTAATATGTGATTCCAATTAGCATGTGAACCCATGTTTTTGAAACAAATGCAGAACATCACGATATGGCCCATGTTAAGTTACATAATCACTATCCTAATTTTTCATGTTAGAAGACATGACTGCTGTCAAGAGTACTGTTTTCATTTCCAAGTACAATGAAACCTGACCTAATGATTGAAAGCCAGGCTATATTACATGGCTCAGAAACTCTTTGAAAAGGCACACTCAAAGCTGTAATCCTAGCACTTGGGAGCTATAGGCAGAAGACCCAGGAAATTTGGCAATATGTTGAGTTAAAGGCCCAGGATCCTTGGCTATTCAGTGAGTTCAAGGCCAGCATGGGTCACATGAGGCCATTTTTGAAAACAAAATAAACCCCAAAACACACTCAAATAAAACGTTCAACCATTAGTAGCAATGGCTATAAAACGCTGTGGATAAAGATCATGCAGGTGTGTGTGTGTGTGTGTGTGTGTGTTTTACAATGCTGGGAATTGCACCTAGGATGTAACATATGCTAGGCAAGTACCCTGTTATGGAGGTATATTACCAGCCCAGATTGTATGTTAAAAGCATAAGTTTTATAGTACGTCAACTCTATTTTAGGCTTTTAAAAAAATTATTTATTTGGGTGGTTTATTTGTTTGATACCTGGTCTCTCTACTAATATAACCTTGGCTTCTTGGAACTCACTACGTAGACCAGTTCTGCCTGCCTTTGGTTCCTAAGTGCTGGGATTAAAAGTGTGTGTCACCATGCTAGGCTCAGTTTAGAAAAAAAAAAAAGGTTCCAGGGGTAAGGTAGAATTCCCTTTTTAATTAAGCATACTCAGAACTAGGATTCCCCATAAGGGTCTTGGCTCTTCACTGCTATAAGCAGTAGCAATTTTCTTTTTTCTGTTCTTGGTGGCTGAACAGCCTGCCAACTTCCCCTCAGGGAGCCCTGGAGTTAAAGCCAGCTCTGCCAATTTTAGCTGTAAGTCTTTGGGCAGTTGAGTGTTACCCTTTTGTATCTACCTCATGGCATAAACACATCTTTTTTTTTTTTTAAATAGTTTTTATTTTATTTTATTTTTTATTAATTTATTAATATTACATCTTGATTGTTAGCCCTTCCCTTGTTTCCTCCCATTCCTCCCTCCCTCCCACTTCACCCCTTCTCCCCTCCCCTATGTCTGTGACTGAGGGAGACTTCCTCCCCCTATATATGCTCTTAGTGTATTAAGTCTCTTCTTGGTAACTTGCTATCCTTCCTCTGAGTGCCGCCAGGCTTCCCCATCCAGGAGATGTGGTCAGAAAAGGGGCACCAGAGTTTGTGTGAGAGTCAGATCTCACTCTCCACTCAACGGTGGAGAATATCATGTTCGTCGGCTAGGTCTTGGTAGGGGTTCGAAGTTTACTGCCTATATTCTCCTTGGCTGGTGCCTTAGTTTGAGGAGGACCCCAGGACCCAGATCTGCCTGTCATAAAGTTCTTCTTGTAGGTTTCCAGGACCCTCTGGATCCTTCTATTTCCCCATTCTTCCATGCTACTCTCACCTAAAGTCTCAATAGGATGTCCTCTCCTCTGACCCACTTTCCTGGTGAGTAAAGTTTTTCATGGGATGTATCCCTTGGACTAGTGTCTTGATATAAGTGAGTATATACCGTTTGTCTTTTTGCTTCTGGGTGAACATAAACACATCTTAACACAGAATCGAAAAAGCTCCATGTTGCCTGTCATTACTGTATATTCAAACAGAAGCCTGCAACTCAGTGAACAGAGGTCCACTTCTCCCTTTTGTGCCCCACTTCCTGAGCGCAGCACATCCTGGGGCAATGGACAGCAGTATCCTCAGAAGAGGTCCCCAAGCTTTGTATCTAAATTCTTTTCCATGTAAGCATTAAACCACAACTGGGATCCACACCGTAGATACTGCTTTTATCTGTTCACTGTAATTCTAGGTTCTTCTCCCACTTAATTCACCTAAACTCAGATGATCCTCTGGAAGCACTAAGTAACCCATTACTTTCTACATGTACAAATGGCCAATCTCCAACTTCATGGAGTATTAAATGCCAATGTACCTTCAGTCTTGCAAGTTTCCACTTGTATTCTAAATTTCTGGATCAGATTATACTGTTTTAAGTAATAACAATTTCATGCACTTTACTATTTGCTAGGATAAATTTCACAAATCTTAAGTTTCTTAGTTTGTGTTGTATTTCTTTTCTTGAGACAGGGTTTCTCGGTGTGGCTCTGGCTGTCCTAGAATTTGCTCTGTACACCAGACTGGCCTGGGACTCACAGACATCCTCCTGCCTCTGCCTTCTGAGTGCCCCAAAAGTGTGTTCCACCACAGCCAGGCAGTTCTGTTTTCTTACATAAACTGTGCAATTCTGACTTTGCCCAAAAGAAATCCATAGTGCTTTCTTCCAGCACTAATCATGTTCACATGCACAGATTTTCCCATCTATATTAACATCCCATAGTCAAACTTCAGAAAGCTATTTCTTGGATATGAGGGCCATCTGACTGTAATGTCTGTTATCCTATAGAACCCCAAGGTTGATTCAGCTGATCTACTTGGCTAGGCAGGTGTCTGGTTCCTCTCTCACTGGTCCATGTTTGTCCTTCCTGAAGCTTTGTGCTTGGATGGGTGAAGATGATGACTTTCCATGATAGAGGCCAAGTCTTTTTTTTTTTCTTTTTCTTTTTCTTTTTTCTTTTTTTGGTTTTTCGAGACAGGGTCTCTCTGTGTAGCCTTGGCTGTCCTAGACTCACTTTGTAGACCAGGCTGTCCTTGAACTCACAGCGATCCGCCTGCCTCTGCCTCCCGAGTGCTGGGATTAAAGGCGTGCGCCACCACACTCGGCTGAGGCCAAGTCTTTACTCAGGGATACAGCTCAACTGTGCTTCTCTGCTAGAATCTCCAAGTAAGCTCTCAAAAGATAGCTATTTCTAGAAATTTAACAAGATTTACAGGGATCTTTTAAGATTCTAAAACATAAAAACCCAACCATTGATTTTTTTCTTTTTTGAATTTTTAAAATTAATTTATTCATATTACATCTCAATGGTTATCCCATTCCTTGTATCCTTCCATTCTTCCCTCCCTCCCATTCCCCCCCCTTTTTTTTTACTTTATTAATTTATTCTTGTTACATCTCAATGGTTATCCCATCCCTTGTATCCTCCCATTCTTCCCTCCCTCCCATTTTCCCCTTATTCCCCTCCCCTATGACTGTTCCTGAGGGGGACTTCCTCCCCCTGTATATGCTCATAGGGTATCAAGTCTCTTCTTGGTAGCCTGCTATCCTTCCTCTGAGTGCCACCAGGTCTCCCCATCCAGGGGTCGTGGTCAAATATGAGGCACCAGAGTACATGTGAAAGTCATAGCCCACTCCTAGAAACCTACACGAAGAACATTATGATTTTTTTCTTAATAGCTGCCCTCCTGTGGAATTATTGTTTTCAGTCATTCCTTCCAGGGTTATTGGGTGGAAGAGTTTACCAAAGGCTTCTTGTTTCTAATATTTCTAACAATTCTCACTTTCTTTCATGATCAGGACTCCTGAACAATATTAAAATGTGAAAATGAGAGTTGGTCCAAAATAAAGTGTACATACTTAGAAATGAATTAGTTATTTGTATCATTTCTACATTTGGTTACTAAAAGCACTTAGCAGGAAACCTGTATCCATCATGATAACGATTAGAATATTCACAAACTAATGATTACTCTTAGGAATGACTGGTCACCGCTGTCAACCCTATGATAGAGCTTATGATGACACAGATGATTTTTTTCCCCCGAGACAGGGTTTCTCTGTGTAGCCTTGACTGTCCTGGACTCACTTTGTAGACCAGGTTGGCCTTGAACTCACAGCAATCTGCCTGACTCTGCCTCCCGAGTGCTGGCTGACACAGATGTCTTCTAATACCTTGTTAGAGGCTCTGTCAGCAAAACTTGGAAGGGCTGTGCTGATTGGGCCCTTAGCTTCAGATTGCTCTGGAGGAAATCACCATGAAGGTTCAAAAATCTAAACTCTGGGATTGTACCATTAACCAGGGAGAGGGTAAAAGCCTGTGAGACATGTTGTTATGTGTAGCTATTTTCTCTAAATAAAAACACCCCTTTCCTGGAGGGAAGGAGACTCATAAACCTGATGATATAAACAAAAATAACAGACCCCTGGCAGGGCATGGTGGCACACGCCTTTAATCCAGCACTCAGGAGGCAAAGGAAGGTGGATTGATGTGAGTTCGAGGCCAGCCTGGTCTACAGAGTAAGTCCAAGACAGCCAAGGCTATTACACAGAGAAACTCTGTGTCAGAAATAAAATAAAATAAAATAAATAGAATAGAATAGCAGACTCCTGAAACTTACAAGATTCACAAAGCCCTTCAAAGTTATACAAATAGTAAATAATTGCTTGGTGAGAGTAGTCTTCTGGCTAAGTGACTTCTAAAAGTGACTTGTAAGAACATTCTAGAACTTCAGGGATTGAGTTTTTGAGAGTCATTATCACACTGGGGTAGTCTTTTATGAGATATAGCTGCCCGTGATTCATCTGTGCAACTGTAAATAATTCTTCATCCATATACCTGAAGGAACCCCAATAAATGTACTGATTCACCAAACCTGACTTATGGTGCTGTCATTGTCAGTGACTATTTGTGGTGAACAGACACTTACTCATGTCTCCTCAGAAAAATCACACCACACATGCAAAAAATCAAGTCTGGGTTTCCACATTCCACGTAGCCAAACTGCTATGTGAAAGTCTGATCAACTATAACCCAATTAGCTACTTCTTCACTTAGCTAACTGCTTGCATCAGTGCAACCTAACCATCCTCAGAAGTTCATTATGTTCTAGGACTCAAGCCCAGGGCACTCAAGCTATAGCTGGGTGCACTGGGCACTGACAACTGAGGAATTTCTAACGAATCTGACAGAGAAAGAACACCTATTCAGAATTCAATTGGCCTTTTTTTCTCTACCTGGTTTCAGGTTTAAAAATTCTCAATTGGGGGCTGGAGAGATGGCTCAGCAGTTAAGGGCCCTGTCTGTTCTTCTGGAGGTCCTGAGTTCATTTCCTAGCACCCACATGGTGGCTCACAGCCATCTAGAATGAGATCGGTTCCTTCTTCCAGCAAGCAGGCACACATGCAGGGAGAACACTGTATACTAAGTAAATAAATAAACTGCTTTTAAAAACTCTCAATTGGGAGGGGCTGGAATGATGGCTCAGTGGTTAAGAGTACTCACTGACTGCTCTTCCAGAGGTCCTGAGTTCAATTCCCAGCAACCACATGGTGGTTCACAGCCTTCTATACTGGGATCTGATGCCCTCTTCTGGCGGGCAGGTGTACATGGAAGCAGAACACTGTATACATAATAAATGAATAAATCTTTTAAAAAAATCTCTAAAAAAAATTCTGAATTGGTTTCAGTAAGCTTTTCACCGAGCTTACAAAAACAAAACACCAGCAAACCATCAGACTCTTCGACGAAATGTATTTAACATTAAACAGAATGTACACATCATGCAAATGAGGCATCACATAATCACCATGGTGCTATGAGTTATTACAATGGAGCTCAATGAAACAGACACTTAGCAAAATAAAGCTATAAGAAAAATGCCCAGGCTCGTTTAGGATGTCAGACTATGCTTTCATCTGTGTGCTTATCATAAAAGATATATCTTATTTAATATTTATCAAGGTCAATGGCACATCATTCTTAGAGGTATGTATTTTATTTAGACTATATCACACAAACATACATAGCTTCTGAAACTAATACATTCTTAAACTGTACTGGTTTTAAAAGTACAGACAAGATTACTACTGAGACTTCTTTATATCTCCTGTTTGTAAGTCTCAAAATTAAGGATCTTTTCAAAAGCTTTAAGAGACAAGTCAAAACAAAAAGTTCCAAATAAAAGGTTATTTTAATAGCAGAACTACATTTCACCACAAGAAAGGAAAAAAATATAGCATATGGCATAAAATGTATGTAGTTATACATTCTAGTGTCATTTTTCCTCATTTAGACTTTTTATAACATTAAAGTCTATTAAAGTGACATACCAGGACCAACTTGGGGCCCCCTTTCAAAGCACTGTGACTCTTTTTTATTACAATTAAGCAAACATAGGAACAAACAAAATAAATTTCAAGATACACTAGGAAAAAAAAACTGAGCAAAACCATGAAAACAACCATCTGCAGGAGACTTGATTCATTCAGCCGAAAAGCCATTCAATGATTTGGAGTGAGAATTTGGAGATTTTAAAGGTGTGGCATGAAAAGGTCCTTGCTAGATTCAGTTCCCATAATAGGAAAGAATTAATTGCCACTATTTAATTAGTTGTTTAACCAAACATTTCTTTATCCTCCAAGCAGTAATGTGGACTAATGCTTTGCAGATGATGAAGCTTCATAATAAAAATAACAGAAACCTGAGAGGGAAAGTGGCTAGATCCCCTCCCCACACACATCCCAAAGACAGGGAGATAAGCAGCCCAGATTGAGTAGTACACGTTTAACTAGATAGAGTGTGGGTAAATAGAAGATTTTTATAGGAAGAGACATCTAACTGTCTATGTGCTCCAACTCTGGGAATTTGAGTGTCCTAAAGTAAGGTTCCCAGGCAGCATCACGCAGGTTATGATAGAGAAGGACAAAGAAGTGCTTTAGCAGCAGCTGAAGCTCATAAATAGAACCATAAAACGAAATTTTGCTAAAGCCCCACGAGGCAAAAATCTCAAGGTTTCTACCAAGAGGCCAGTGTTTGCCAAACTACCTAGGAATACAGTTCATTCTCATCTAGTAATTTGGAATCCAGCGGTTAAGGGCAAAAGAAGCTTCTTCAGGTGGCCAGCAGCTC
Source organism: Acomys minous (assembly GCF_964271855.1). Classification (NCBI taxonomy): domain Eukaryota; kingdom Metazoa; phylum Chordata; class Mammalia; order Rodentia; family Muridae; genus Acomys; species Acomys minous. Next base: position 125,039,832 of record NC_140488.1, on the reverse strand, counting down.
AGATTTATCACCAACAGCTTCATGGGTGATCCAAACACCACCTGTGTCAATTCAAAAGCAAAATCAGGTAAGATCAAAGAAGAAACCAAGTATTTTGTACTTTTCCTTGGCTAATGCAGTATTTCTCAACAGAAACAATGTAGCAGTTTTTATAGAATCATTATTTTAGTGGGGTCAGATGGTCATCTTATGGGACTTCCCAAAAATTGGCAGATGTCTTCTTTGGGTTTTTTCTACCCTTGAGAAAATGGTCCTCCATTGAGGAAGTAGGACTAGTGCTCAGCTTCATGAGATGAAGAAGGAGGAATGGTATACTCCAAGCCACCAAGATCATCCTTACATGCAAAACTTGAGGTGCTTAATATATCAAACACTGTGGCAATAAAACACCTTTGGTTTAGAAGGATTTGACAACTAGTCTATGTGAATACAATGATTCAGTCAAGATTTTTCTCTCAGGACATATCTTTAGGCTAGAGATGTGGAAAATAAGTAATAGAAGCCTTGAATCTGCTATGTTTTGTGCATGATAGTTTACTGGATAGTGAGGTAAGTGAATTGGAAGGAAGTTAATTAAATCAAGGTATAGTAACAACAAAAGAAACTTCTTGATGAATACTAAGCCATGCAACTGTCAAGGAGACAGAATGCTCAGGTGAATTCCTATTTTCAGTGTTCAAGAAAGCAGCCACTCTTTCAGAAACTCAAGATCATTCTAATCTACATAGTGAGTTTAAGGCCAGCCAGGTCTATGTGAGACCCTCTCTCAAATGAAAAGTGGCCTTTCATGTATTTCCTCTTTTGTGTCAAAGGTCTCTAGGGACTTTGCAGAGAACTGACTGAAGGAGGCTTTAGAGCTTATTGTCTATACTAAAGATTCTGCAGGCAAGGACTGAAGTCAGGTGGAAATAAGGACACAAAATACCACTTTGTAGGTTTCCCACCTTATTACTGTATTTGATTAAAGAAAAAAAAAGTTAGACTAAATCATTTTAGGCACCAAATTTCTGTTAGAAGAACACAGCACCATAAAAAACAAACTGATGGAATTCTGAGAATATAAAACTCTTTTTAAGAATCTACAATGAAGAAAGGCTGGGGGAAAGGCTCGGTGAGTAAAAATGCTTGCTGTATAGGTACAAATGTGAGCGCAGATCTTCAGCATTTAAATAAAAGTTGTACATGGCCACATGCACAGTGTGGAGTGGGTGTAGGGGTAGCCTGGCCCCCCAAAAATGTGAGGTCCAGATTCAGTGACAGACCCTGTATCAAAGGAATAAGGTGAAGAGTGATAGAGGAGGACACCTTCACACACACAAGCAGACACCATATAAAAACAACAAAAAATTTAAAATGTTAGGAGCATAGGAATAATTAACTTCCCCAAGGATTTGATGATAAACCCTAGTTATGTTTGCATTGTTCAAAAATAAGTCCCACGGGCTGCAGAGATGGCTCAGTGGTTAAGAGCGCTTACTGCTATTACACAGGACCTGAATTTGATTCCTAGCACTCATGTCAGGAGGCTCTAACTTTAGATCCAGTGAAGGGGCTGTGTGATACCTCTGGCCTCCAAGGCCTTCATTCCTGTGTGTGTGTATGTATGTATGTATGTATGTATGTATGTATGTATGTATGTATGTATGTGCGTGCACGTGCGCGCGCACACACACAGACACACTTTTAAAAAAAGTCCAAATTAAAGTAAATCTATTGTGAAATTTAAAGGTACAGAACTGTTGAATGAATATAACTGATACAGACTCTCACATGAGAAGGTCTGGTGTTGTTCATTAGTAAAGTATGAGCTTAGTATGTAAAACGCAGCACAGAGAAGGAGAAAGGGAGAGAAAGAAAAACTCTAGAGGCCAAAAATGATACTGAGATATCATGCAAGAGTAACCATCAGAGTGTGTGAGAACAAAAGCACGTTGGCAATAAAAAAAGCTCGGTGGTGAGGGAAAACCTTCAGGACACAAAAATAAAGTTCTTTCCTCTCACCTCAGCTATGATCCTAGAACAAAGGTCTGCTTCGGAATAGAATAGAATAGCTGACCATTTGGCTCATCACTCATCAGTCTGTATGAGTGATTGATTATTATAGAGTATGGGAAGTCACTGAAAAAAACTAAGTGGAGAGGTTCACTTTACTAGAATTACCCTGCAGAAGTTTGAGCAGTCTCTCCTTATCTCACTATCAAACCCTCTTAACCTTTCTACCCACAGCTCAAAACAATATGGACAGCATGAACAGGGCACTACATTAGGAGCTCATATATAAAGGAAATTACTTAAGACTCCTTTTCAGTTTCTGTGTGTGCTGAAATACACATTTGTGTTTGTAATTTTCAAATAAAATCAGCGAAGAGGCTGTGTGATATTTATCCAGTCTTTACAAATCTCAGCTGGGAAATTATAGATTTAGAATATCATTATAAAAGACTGTACCTTGCCTGTGTGGTGGTGCACGCTTTTAATCCTAGCACTTGGGAGGAAGAGGCAGGTGGATTGCTGTGAGTTTGAGGCCGGTCTGGTCTACAAATTGAATCCAGGACAGTCAAGGCTACAGAGAGAAACCCTGTCTCAAAATAAATAAATAAATAAATAAATAAATAAAAGAAAGAAAGAAAAAGAGAAGAATGTACCTTTCATTAAAGGAATGCTGTTTTTGTCAACAGAAGGTGTTCAGAGTAGTTTCTTGCCCAGGACTGTTAAATCCTTCGATGAGGTTTTTGTTACAGTCATCAAGGCTGAGGTTTTCGCTGGATTTCTTGGGGAATGTGGGGGGGCCAGTGAAATCTAAGATATCTTGAAGTGCTCGGGCATTACCAGTTCCATTTTGGTCCAGAGACATCCCAGGAATCATTTCACTGATTGGTGAAAATTCTGGGATGGAGATAAGTTCTTCTTTGGAAACAGGACTAGAAGAGATGAGAGAGAGATAATGAGAAACAGAGAGGAGAACATAAATAAACATAATGTATTAATGTACCTCCCTCTTTCTGTATGATTTTGCTATACTGCTCTTATGGAGAAGATGGAGTTATGAAAATGATAAGCAACTTCACATCTGGGGAGCTAGTGAATACAGGTCCTTGTTGATGAGAACAAGGGAAGCAGAGGGGCAGGGCAGTGAAGAAGAGTGAGCTCAGTGTCTGAGGGTTGAAAGGAAAGAAACTACAGGAATCATCACATTACTACAGAGAAGCAATGCTTTCCCAGACCTTTCAGGCTGGGGCATTCGAAGAGCAAGCAAGGGCTAAAAGTTCAAAGTAAGTTGAAAAGGGCTCTAATTTTCCCAGGGGCCTCCTGGTACTGCCCTCTCAGCAGTTCTGTCTATGGTGAGCTGCTTTTCCTATCCTTGACCTTAGTTTCCTCCCCTGAAAGTGAGGAGAGGAGCTGTTTCTTCCTCCCACTACTCCTTTGAGATTTGAAGTGACCATGCTGAGAAGAATTAATGCAGGGCCACATGAAGTATGTGCTCAATTAAAGTTGAGGAATGAGGACATGGAGCCCACTGCCACCCCAGGCAATTATAAACCCATTCTCATCCACTGCTTCCTTTCTATACCAGACTTCCAATTCACCCTGACTTATCTATCTGAAGCAGCTGAGGCTTTTCTTTAGTTCCTTACACTAGAGATGGGAGGAGGTTCACTGCTGCTGTCTGCTGTAGGTCCAGCAAAGTAGAAAATCCTGGTCCGGAAGAGTAATGGGCTGGAAATTAAGGGCCTGTCCCTGTAAGACTCTAGAATATAACATCTAGAATACAGCTACACAGTGACTTCGAGGCCAGCCTAAGCTACATGAGACTCTGTCTCAAAAGCCTACCACCACCACCATCAACAACAATAAAGAACATGGGTAAGAGAATGTCACCATAAGCTTACATGTGACTCCACTAGGCACCCTTCTCTAAGGGAAACTCAGTGTATAAAGTCCATTAACTTTTATGAATCCTGGCCCATGGTGTCATGTCTTCCCTCCTGAAAATCCCAAAACAAAATAATGTACACTTGGCTCTATATGGGGGTGGGAACTATGTTGTGTTAACCCTTATGATGCCTCTGATTTTCTCTGCTAAGAGCAGAGTGCACCAGCCAGGGGAAGCCCATGAGGTAGTATTGGAGATATGAGGATATCCTGTTGAGGGTTGGTGGGGAGCCCACCCCACTATTAGTCTATACAGAACTTTCTTTGCTGGTGATAGGGCGGTTGAAGCTTGGGTTTTCATGTATTTGATTGGGTAATTAATGAACAGTGCGTGTCACAGGCTGCTCAAATCTGCTCAGATAAAGAAGAGAGTTAAAAAAAAAAAAGAAGAAGAGAGTTCATGGCTGATGAGAAAAGGTAAACTCTTAACAGGCAGGAGCTCTAGTAGAACTTCTACAAAATACTGTCACACTCTCCTAACTGGAGACACCAGTTACACCAGTGACAGCTTTCCTGTATCAACAAAACCTGCTTTCAAGGTGATTCATTGTAAATGAGGAAGACAAGCGAAGGGATAAAATAAGAAAAGGTATATTGTAAAGAAACAACTAAAAGAAATAAAGAAGTGGGCCAGGCGTGGTGGCACACACCTTTAATCTCAGCACTTGGGAGGCAGAGGCAGGTGGATCACTGTGAGTTCGAGGCCAGCCTGGTCTACAAAGTGATTCCAGGACAGCCAAGGGTACACAGAGAAACCTTGTCTCAAAAAAGTAGAAAAAAAAAGAAATAAAAAAGTGAAAAAATATAGAGTAATTGGCAAGGACTGGCAAAGAAATCAGGATTAAATGAAAAATAAATGAACATACCTCACATCCATAGATTGAACTTCTTCAGTTGAATCATCCAGACTGTTTGATTTCCCATCAAGGCCATCCAGATGAACAGGCACCCCAACTGGTTTAAGACCATTAGAGAAAATGCCTTGGGGAAAGGTTTCTGGAGCAGCATGCTCCAAGCCATTTTCTACTTCCTGGCAGATGTTCAATGCATTGATTTCTGATCAGGATCACAAAGTGTTCAGATAAATCATAATGTCCAAATTTGATAAAGTAACAGAAAACATACAACAAAGCAATTATTCTCATCCTTGCTTTCACCAGTAATATAATAATTTTAAAATAATTTATTTATTACTTTTTATGTGCATTGGTGTTTTGCCTGCACATACGTATGAGGGTGCTGATCTCTTGGAACTGGAATTACAGACAGTCGTGAGCTGCTATGTGGGTGCTGGGAATTGATCCCAGGTCCTCTGAAAGAGCAGTCAGCACTTTTAACCACTGAGTTATCTCTCTAGCCCCACAATATTTTCTTTTTTGGTGTGGAATGAACTACCAGTAACTCCATGCGATCAGCTTCACAAAGGAGAAAAGAGTATGATCTTACTACTGTCAGTGTCTGCAGGAATTCAGTTTAAGAGACAAGCCATGTCTTAGTAATATCTGATGTGCAGTCAAGGTCCCTAGAAAGCACCTGGGCCAAGCATCAGTTATTAGAGCATCTGGAGAAGGCAGTGGTTTCCCAAATGCCCTTGTGCTGGAAAGATGTCTCACAAAGCGAAACTGCCAGCAGCCACACTGCACTGGATCCCAGGAGGAAGGCTCACTAGTCCTTATCACCTAAAGGATTCAAACACCAGACCTCACACTCACCTATTTTGTTGGGGACAACTGGTTTTGTTTTATTTTCCACATCTGCAACAGGCTGAATCTCCACTTTGGGGCCTTCCTTCTAGAAACAAACAGAAGGTGGATGACTAGGAAAAAAAGGAGGAAGGGAGAAAAAAAAGAAAAAGTATCTAATAAAGAAATAACTACAAAAAAAGAGAAATAATTGGCAATAAGTGGAGAAGAAATCAGAAAGATGATGTAAAGATGAAAGACTAACATTTAAAGAAAAACAAGTACATTAAAAAAAAAAAGCACCAGTATTCACTATTCTGAACTCTTCTGGGCCATAGCAAGAAATGGTTGTTTGAAGCTCTGAGTTCCTCTTAATTATTATGTCACCTTTCTCTTCAACTACTGTGTCTTTCCTTGTACTGCTACCCCACTGCTCTGCAGGAATCTTTTCCCTCCTTCATCTCTGAAATTGTTCTTTCCTTTAAGGTCTCAGTTCCTTCCTGAGCCTCACCTTGACCAAAACAGGAAAAGTCTACTTTTTCTACACATGTCTCAAATCTTCAACTGCACTAAATGTGTTCTGTTGTTTTTCTCCACTCATGACATAATGGTTATTTAAATTCCTACCTTTACTTCTAGAGATGCATCACTCTTCCTTGTTCTCTTCATGATTTCATCTATTCTCTGGGGGGGGGGGGTAAAAGTAAGAGGCCTCTAAGAATAAAATTATGAAAAAAGACATTGACTCCATATGCAATTTTATCTTTCAGAAAACTTGTAAAAGATAAATGTCAGCAGACAAAAAGTAGCAGAGAAAGATTTCCCACTGGTGCTCCCATTGCTACAAACAAGGTCAAAGGAGTATACTAAGACAGATCTAGAATTAATATCCAACTTGTATACCATATTTCTCCTCCTTCTCCTTAAATCAATCAATTAGAATCTTCCATTCAAGAGGACTATGCTATAGAAAGCTAAGTTTAACAGTAGCTCAGGAAGGGCTACAGATCTCTTAGCTTCCAGAACTACAGCAATACAAAGCCCACACTGGGCCTAAGACACCACAAAAATAGGTCTTCATAATCATCAGTCTCCATACACATACTTGATATATAAGTACATTAAGTTCAAAACAAATAAAATTTTCAACTGAGTGCTGGAGAGATGGTTCAGAAATTAAGAGCACTAGCTGCTTTTTCAGAGGTCCTGATTCAATTCCCACCAACCACATGTTGGCTCACAACCATCTATAATGAGATCTGGTGCCCTCTTCTGGTGTGCAGGCATACATATAGGCAGAGCAATGTATATATAGTAAATAAATGCATTTTTAAGAAAAAAATTCAATTGAACGACAAACTCTGTTAAATTTGATACATATAGCAAGTCCTGTTTACAAAAGACACTCATAAAAACACACAGGTTCAAAGAAAAATATGGAAAAAATATTTACTATCAAGACATTAGTCATAAGAAGGCTGTGAGAGTAGACTTTAAAGAATATTATTAGAACTAATGCTGGACAGTGGTGGCACACGCCTTTAGTCCCAATATTTCAGAGGAAGAGACAGGCAGATCTCAGATTTCAAGGCCAGCCTAGACTACAGAGCAAGTTTCAGGACAGCCAGGGCTACACAGAAAAAGCCTGTCTTGAAAAACAAACAAATAAACAAACAAACAAAAAGGGAATCTCATCACAAAATTGTCAATTCAAAAAGAAAATACGACTATCTGATATTTATATTCATTAACAATGTAGCTTCAGCATATTCTCTCTCTCTCTCTCTCTCTCTCTCTCTCTCTCTCTCTCTCTCTCTCTCTCCCTCCCTCCCTCCTTCCCTCCCTTCCTCAGGGTGTGTGTGTGTGTGTGTGTGTGTGTGTGTAACAGAACTGACAGAAATGAAAGGCAAAATGGAAACATTTTAAATCACAAAAAGAGCTCTATTGTTTTCAGGCCTGAGGGTCAAAGAAATGACTGTGTATGTGGTAAACAAGCACCCTCACTACTGGGCTATATCCCCAGCCCACTAATGGAGCGTTCTATTACTCCTTTATTAGTAACCACTATGACATGATGACAGGAAAAAAAAATAAAGGTATAGACTGATTCGCTTCCTGTTCCTGTCCTCAGCTTAAGTCCTCCAGATCCCTCTACTTTTACCTTCTTCCTCTCTAGTCGTTCCTGCTCAATCTGCAGCATGATCTGTTCTCTTTCTAAACGCATCTGTTTGGCGGCCTCCTGTGCCTTTGCTTCTGCTGCTTCTTTCTGAAAGAAACAAACCAAAGCACAGGCTTTATTAAGATAAGAAACACTGGAGTAGTTCCCTGAGCTCTGCACAGGTGCTTTCATCCCTTCACATCCTCCAAAGTGGGTGTTGATTCAATATTAAATGTGGACTTATGCAAACTGCTTTTGATCCTGCAGGCTGTTCTTATACTCTCAACCACCATGACAATCACCTGAGTTAGTTCTCACACATGGTGAAGGTCTCTGTGTTTGTGGGCAGGCTCTGGCCAGGAAGTGTGCATATAGGCAGACAATTGCAGAAGTTAAATCCCCAAGCAGCAGCACTATGCAGTAAAGAGTAGTGTTAGTAAATGATTTGTCCAGTTTCCTCACTCCTCAAGGAGAAAAGCCTAAGTCATGATCATTAGTCTTAGAGGTCCCAATGGTACTAAGCTTCAGTTATCCACAGTAACTTATCCATCAATGTGCTTAGATGATTTTCTTTATTCCCATACATATTCATGTGATGTTTCTCCCAAATAAACCACTGGCACCCAAATTCTTATTCCAGCTTCTAGTAGAAAAATCCAAATTGACATGGTAAGTATTAAGGACTTTCCTTTATTTTACACAGGTTATATTTAATAACCAATAAAAGGAGTTTGAAAAAAATCTTCTAGTAATTATTATGAATCATTCAAATTGAACAAATTTTACTCAATAGTAACTAGACTAACTGAAAGATGGTCTGAGACTTCAAATGGTACCTGCTTTTTAATTATGGACTTTTCCGTTTCTTTTTCTTGTTTTTCCTTCTCTTGCTTCTCTTTGGACAACTCCTCCTCAGCCTTCTGTTTTGCCTTCTCTTCTGCCTTTCTTTTCTCTTCTTCCTGCTGCTTCTTTTCTTCTTGCTCACGGGCTTTTTCTAGGAGCAGCCTTTCCTCTTCTACCTTTCTTTTTAATTCCTCTTTTTCCAGCCTTTTGAGAACAAAAGCACTGTTAGAGGATGACACACTCCAAAGGCAAGTTGCCAATGGACTATACACTGACCATAGCACACAAAGCTATGGTTTTTAACACACACACACACACACACACACACACACACACACACACACACACACTTCAAGATTAAAAGAACAAAAGTAAGAGTGAACAAGTTGGGGAGCACAAGCGTAAGAGAACAAGGGAGAGCAAGAGAGCGAGAGAGACACTCTGAGACTGTTAGAGCCAGAGCAACATGCTTATGGTCCTAAATCTCCTTAAACCTCATTATCACTGAACACATAATTTCTTTCCCATATACCTACCAGCCTCTGCTTATCCTTTCGTCGGTGCATCCAGGGAAATCTCATCCTCTTACTGAAAAGATTCCCTTTACCTCCAGTTCACATCCTTTAAAAGAATTTTAAAACTAACACAAAAAGCTTGGCTTCCCATATGAAAGTAAGTCATTTCCCCCAGGAATGAACTTTCTCACTTTAAGAACCACTTCATCTTTTCCTACTAGCTCTCTACCACCGGCCACCCCTAGCACACATTTATCATAGTCACTAAGCTACTTCCACATTCTAGTTTCTCTTTGGTTTGTAGAAACCTTGTCTTTTACCAATCTTCTTCTAGAGTTCACCAAACCTTTGAGCAGTTGTCATCATCTTGATCCTCGTTATCATACCCATCCAAGCCCAGTCTTCCTTCTCTACTAAGTAGAAAGTGTTATCATTCATCAGTTAACGGATATCCTTTGCCTTGGTCATTGGCTACTAGTGAGAGTCTTTATATAATTGTCTCCGTCTCACAATCTCCAGTGCTCTCACACCTTAAGTCTCTCATTGTCATAGTTGGCCCACACTATTGATGTACTTGATGGACCTTGAGCTGTTTAGTCTTGTGGATGAGTATGTGGGCATCACTGTTCACTATTCCTATGTGTGTTTTAAGTTTTTATTTAAAAAAGCTTCACCTTTACCATCAGTCTTTGATCTGATCTTAGCCCATCCTTCTGCCTCTTTGGCGACATTTCCTGGGGAGCCCTGTACAATTTCTACCCTATTCTTTCCACCAGGATATCTCCAGGCCTCTGGTCCCCACCTGAGCATTCCTGTGATGATACAGAGGTTATTTTGTTCCCCAATTCCCAGCCTGGGTGGTGTTTAGGATCCACTCATGCATGCCCTTCCCTGGCTTCCCCAGACTGGCTCTAGAAAAGCACAAACAAAGCTAGTTGGTCTTGTGTTCCTTAGTCTTATCTCTTGGATTCTATGTGGACAACCACTTTTTGTCAACCTTTATCCTCATTCTAGTTGACAATATTACCACTAATTTTCAGAGAAAACTGGGGCCACTTTGTCCTGCTTTAATACTTCATTCACTGTATTAGGACTGAGAATGTTTCCTGTTTGTTCTGCCTAATATGCAAAGGATTGTAATTGCTACCACTTGTGTAATTAATTCCATACCCTCCCACCACTCTCATTTCTTTTGCTTGTTCCCATTCCTTTCAATGCTAGTTTTGCTTTCTATATGCAACTTTCCATGAGCTGCAAAACCACTCAGGTCTCAGGCATCCTAATCCATCTTCCTAAATTTTCTCTCATCTGTCTTCTGCTTTATGACCACTCCCTTACCTCTTTCAGGCTGTGTCATGTCTTTGTACCTCTAGTCTCAATAATTTGTCTCCAAAAACCTATTTATTGCCTAAACTCCAAGAACAATATAGCCTGCCCTCAGCCTCAATATGTCTTTCAATAGCCTGATAATGCTAAATTACCTTCCTATGAGGCTGTGTTATAACCCCTGGCCACTTGAGGTGGTGATGTCCTGTCCCCCTCCTGCCTCTACACATTGGAAGGACAGTACCTGCCCTAGCTTACACCCAAACCACCTGGCACCTCAAAATGTAGCTAGTGAGAAGCCAGGTATGAACAGAACTGTGGTACTCTGCCTGCAGTTTCAGGAATGTGTTCTCACGTGGACAATGACTTCGGGTGAGCTATGTGGCCTAGTCAGGAGAAGCTTCATTTGAATAGTCTTGGGTATGGGTCCCTAGCAACCATTTCAGCTTCTACACATAATCTATTTTGTAATCCCAGGAAGCTCTCCTGCTTACTGATGTCTACCTATGCGTTCCCCAGACTGGATCTAGGATATAAGGATACTTGCCCCAACTCCAAGTATCCTACCGTATATCTTGGGCCATCCATATACCCAGAGGCTGGGACTGCTAATGTGGACTTCTGAGAGAGTTCTGATGTCACAGCTATCTGCAACTGGGTCAGCTTTTTGCTCTTAGGCCTGATTGCAAGGACACCTACTAAGCCCTTTCTTTAATGGGAGTCTCCCAGATCCATGTCTTAGACAGTGTTTCCCTCAACAGCTGGTGACAGTAACTGGGCTTTCCAGAGTTTAGCACAAGTATCTTTATTTATTTATTTTTTGCCACATCTCTCAACTGATGATCACATTTGTGAAACTTTAACTATTAACACTAAACAAAACAGATGTGAGGATGATCCTATCCCAAGGGATGTCCGCTGTGTTCCAGCTGTCTGGCACTTTCTTTCTCACCTCGTACGTGGCACTATCAAAGCTTCACATTCTGGTAAGAGAGAGGAAAACTGATTTTGGGTTAAGTGCATTCATCTCAATTTCACCTACACCTCAGGCTTCTACTTTATTTCCAACTACCTGTATGCACTGCAGGTACCTGTTTATCTAAAATCAGATGGGTAATTTTTAGCTTTTAAGACTCTTTTTTTGCCTTTCTGTGGTCTGTTATTGGGTATACCATCCTCCTAAATACTTCAAATCAAACCTTAGCATCTCCTCCAATTTGTCCCTTTCTTTTTATTTGTCTTTTTTTTCTTCTGCCTTTACCACAAACTTTTAGCCTTGAATCCACTTAACCCACTGTTGTCACTGTGACATTTTAGTCAAGCTTCTTCTTCTTCACTGAGCATTAAGCAACAGTGATCCAAGAGTGTACTCTGGCCTTTTAAAGTATTAGCCAGAAAAGGGAGGCAACCTGTAGCTAAATGAGGCTACATGTTTAGTCAGCTGGAAGCTAGGCTCAAAGGATAAAGAGGGAGTAGGTCAGTTACCCTCCCCAACACAGGTCCAGAAAAGCCACAGGAGTGATTTGACCTGCATCTTGAGAAAAAAAGACATCACATAGTAAGAAGCATGAGTTCATGTGGAGGTATAGCAAAAGCAAAGCTTTTGTGGGTGTGGAGCTGCATACAGGAGCACATGAAGAGGGCTGCAGGCTGGCCTAGAGAGAGAGAAGGCAGAGAGGCAAGGAGTGGCCAGTCCATGGCAGACTCGCTGGTAGGTTTCCATAAATCCTGTAGTCCAAAGACTCACTAGCAAGGACAATCACGTTTATTTATTTAAGAAAAGTCACTTATGGAAACAATATGGACAAGCTCTGGGAGATCTGGAGCACTTGCCTAAGATTCCACAGATACAGTCTACCTGACTTATCTAGTGCTAGAGGAACATAGGGAGAATAAAAATGCTGAATTTATTAACCAATGAAGACAATGTGCTGTGAGAGATGACGGAAATGTTGAAAGCAGCTTTGAGATGTCTGACTTTGGCACTGGGGTAGATGGGAATATGCAGTGCATGAAATGAACAAGAGGTCTGAGTGACACATACTTCTTTATGCCTTCAAAATACTGATTTTGAGGTATATATGTATATATACGTGGAAATATAGGCTTTGTCTTATAGACAAATACTAGCTAAAGAACTTTCTGAGATAAGAAAATGGTTCATAGAATTATGTTGTTTGTGTTGCCACACGTGGCTATAAACAATGACATATGGCTAATAAGGCTAAGGAATTGAATTTTCCTCAATTTACATTTACAAGTATCTTGATACTATGGTATAAAACAATGTATCTTTAGATTAAATTCAGGGCATAGGCACAGACTCAGGAGTCTTCAGTAAATTTTAGAAACTAGGGGAGGTTTATAAAACAAAGCTACAGTTAGTTTCAGAAATAGATTATAAACACAAGGAAAAGTGTAAATGAACTAAGTAAGGGAGACAGACGAGAACAAGTTCATTTAACACACCAAAGGCTAAGCATGAAACTGCTGCATGAACTGTCAGCCATAAATATTTTGAAGCCAGAAGAAACTGGAAGAATATCAGGGACAATAGCCTGCAACAAACACTGGGTTCAGGGAGGACATGTTAGACAAAAAGCTGGCCAAGGACTAAGGGCTTGGAGTCCAGCAATATTTAAGGAGACTTAATAGGTGAGATGCGGGAAAGGGGGAAAAAGCAAGGACAAGTTCCACAGTGCCAAAGGAAACCAAGAATCAAATTAAGAATTTGGTAATGCAAGATTGGAGGATGTGTGGAACTGTGAAGTGTGTGAGTTGGGAAAATAAAGACAGGAAGGTAATCAATTCTTTCTGTAGCTGGGCTGTGAAGGAAATGTGAGAGAGACGAAAGTAGCAGGAAGGTAAACAACTTCCCTTTCTTAAGTGCATAGCAACAATCATTATCACTCACCTATTGAGGGTATAGTGTATCTCTGTGGCTACATTTACAAATCTGTCATTTGGAATGCCATGATTAATCATTACCTGTTACTTTCCCTTTGCTTCTATAACTTCCAGCCCAACCAGACCAGCCTAAATGCACCATCCAACAGTAACAAAACATGTTACTATTGATCAAAAAGCTGGAGTAAGAAAATAATCAGATGTTCAGAATTTGAAGAAGGGACCTATCACCCAATTCTTAAAAAAGGATCAAGATATTTTATTATTTGTTATCTTAAATTCAGTGCTGGCCTTGAAATGCTACAGCACTGCTTACTTCTTGTCATGTTCTCATTCCCTAAATGGTACAGGACTGTGCTTGTAATTATCCCCAAAGTATTCTTTCTCCTTATAGTGATAAAACTGACTTTGTCCTTTAACCATATGTTTCTTTTTGTTGCTTTTTCTTTTTTTCCCCCTGAGACAGGGTTTCTCTGTGTAGCCTTGGCTGTCATGGACTCACTTTGTAGACCAAGCTGGCCTTGAACTCACAGAGATCCGCCTGCCTCTGCCTCCCGAGTGCTGGGATTACAGGCATGTGCCACCACGCCCGGCGTATGTGCTTCCTTTCTGAAGACAAAGGTCAGAAAAAGCAGGACTGCCAGTATCACATAAAAGTGTCCTGGTACTATTGCCACAGTAGCTTTCAAATATGGATGAACTGCTAAAGAAGGGTGGGACTAGTGCCAGTACATTTTCACTATGTTCCCCCAAATATTTCTGATAGATACTCTCTAATGTTTAGAGACCACTGAAGTAATATCCTTTGTCTTGCTGCAAGAGAGGATAACTCATTTTCATGGGCTAGAGGACTGACTGTTCTCTCTAGCCCCTTATCTAAGGGGGACTCTGATTAACTCTCTTCCCTCCATGACTTTGGAACACCAAGTTAGGACCATTTGGGAAGCAGAATCAAGATTTCTATACCCAGAATCTTCTGTCTTTCCAGGGAGACTCAATCTATCATCAAAGTTCAAACTCTCCTCAAAGCTCTACTAGAGTTGTCTCATCTGTACATCCAAGAAGGGAAATAAAGGTACCTGTAACATTTAGAACCTGGAAATGTAAGTTTCTCCGTCCTTAGGAAAGAGCAACTGTTAATGACACATAGAAGAAGAAGCAGTCTTCTAAGTAGTCTTCTGTGTAGCCCATGCAATTTAGATTCCTATACTTTTGTCCAGCTTTTGACAACACAAAAATTATAAAAAGAAAGGCAAGCTAATCTTTCCAACCCCACCTTTACATCAGCTCACACGTGTTTAAGTGCCTGTATACCTCTCTTGTTCTTCCTTCTCCAGTCGTTCTTGCTCCTTCTGCAGTCGAGCCTGACGTCTCTTTTCAGCGAGGATCTTTGCAGCCTCCCCTGCATCAGTGGTGCCTGCTGTGGGTTTTCCTAAGGCAGTCAGACAAGTGGTAGCAAAAAGAATAATCAGGGGAAATGAACACAATGAGTCCACTCACATTGAAGTGGACATTAAACTATTTGACTTGGTGTGCTGATGGCAAACACTGTAAAACAGTGTTAAAATTAGTCACTAAGCATAAGAAGCTGCAGTGGACTAGCTGTGATCCTGTGTGTGCTTACCTTTCAGTAGGGGCAGGAAACAGTTGAGGACAGAGCTATAATCAAGTTCCATAACACTACCATATGAATGAATTCACTGTATGCCAGAGACTTTAAGGATTAAAGCTAGTGCACTGTCACACAGCAGTGCACATATAGGTTGTATGCACCCTGTCATAGCATTCCTATGAAGTCCCACAGCCATAAGCAGAGTCAAGGCCTAAGTTTCCTCAGAAAGAAAAAAGAATTAAAAAAAAATGATAGCAATCCTGAAAAAAAAATCATAAGGGGATGAAGTTGTCCTAGGGGAAAAACCTCCTCTCCCCCAAACCTTGAGAGAATGGCATATAGGTCAGGCCAAAGGGAAAACCATAAGGGAAAAGCCAAGGCTAAGTAGCAACATCAACAGAGGAAGTTTACCTGCACTGTGCTCAGCGTTCCCTCCAGTGGCAGATTGCTTCTCAGTGGCGTGCTTATCAGCTACATACTTCTCAGTGGCATGCTTGTCAGCCATGTGCTTCTCTCGGGTTTCTTCTCTGGGTAGGTCAGTGGTTTGCTGACCAGCGGCACCTTCCTTTTTCTTATTACTCTTTTCCTTCTCTGCCTTCTTCTTGAGTGTTTCTTCACTGGGAATGGGAGGAAAGCGATACTTCACAGGAGACCCTATATATGGGGGCTTCGCTGTCTTCGGAGACTGTGGATATGCTTTTGAGGTTGCCCTATAAAACCAAAATAAAGCATAACAGGTACTGAACTTTACCACCGAACTTTTCATAAGAAATTTTGTTCCAAGAAACTGAATAACTTCATCCTTTTACAGAAAAAAAATGTAGGGTTTAGAATATACTCCCCAAAGTCGTCCCAAAAGAAATACATGGTATCTGTAAGATGTTCCTGAAGGAGAAATATTTAAAGAAATCCAGCTGGTTAATACCATGTCCTAAATCCATTTGTTTTATCACAATGTTTAGGATGGTAACACAGTCTGGAAATGTATGGGGGTAGGGTGTGTGTGTGTGTGTGTGTGTGTGTGTGTGTGTGTGTGTGTGTGTTTAGGATGGTAACACAGTCTGGAAATGTATGGGGGTAGGGTGTGTGTGTGTGTGTGTGTGTGTGTGTGTGTGTGTGTGTGTGGCCATGCATATGGCACAGTGTACATGTGAGGTCAGAAGACAATTTTGTGGAGTCAGTTCTCTCCTTCCACCTTTATGTGGGCTCCTGGCACCAAACGTGGGTTTCTAGACATGGGTGGCAAATGCCTTTATACAATGAATCACCCCCACCAGACCCAAGATAAACTTTCTGGGACTACATTATTTACTATAAGAGGGGTTACAATATGCCTCACACATACATGCTCTTTCATATGTGCCCACTTTTCTTTTCTACCATGCAGCATGAGTAACTCATTAGAAGCCCAACAAATGCTTTTCAACTACTATGCCTCCAAAAACTATGATCCAAAACAAATCTCTTTTCTTTATGAAACACCAAACTTCAAGCATTTTGTTATAATACAAAACAAGCTAAGACAGATTATTGGGCATTTTCTATATCCTCTTTTTAGATGAACACTAGAGTTGGATTTGGTTTCAATATATGGCGATAGACAAGCTGGCTTTATTTTATTTTACTTATTTCAAGCTTTATTATCATAAACACACACACACACACACACACACACACACACACACACACACACACACACCAAAATTAACCAGACCCAAAGACTATACAACTCAATGAACTTCTACACAGTAAGAACCACCATTTGAAACAGAAGCTGTGTAACTGGCTCCAAGTTTTAATACTGTGATAAAGCATATAATAAGACATTAAAAGGGTCTCATGAATGCATCCCAGGGTGGCCCTCAACTCACTATGTCTAGCATACTGGTCTTGAACTTCAGATCCTCCTGATTTAACCTCCCAGCTGCTAGGATTACAACATTGAGCCACCGCTCAGCTCATCATAACCATCTTTAAAGGTACAGCTGTGTAACAATAGGAACATCCTTATTGTTCTATAATAATTGCTACCATACATTCCTAATAAACAAACTTCCATTCTCTCAGCCCCTGGCAACCACTATTTTACTTTACTTTCTGTCTCTGTGAACTTGCTTATTTCAGGCATCTTACTCATAAGAAGGAGTGGAATCATATATGTGTCCTTTTGTGTCTGGCTTATTTAAATAAGCACAACTCTTTCATGTTGCCATTTTGTTTTGTTTTATTGTTTTGAGAGGGTCTCATGTAGCCTCAGCTGGTCTGAAACTCACAGTGTACCTAAGGATAATCTTGAACTCATTGTTCCTACCTCTCCCAAGTACTGGAATTACAGGCAAGCTCTATTATGTCTGCCTCAATCACAGATGCTTTCTAAATATTATGTGCATGTGTGTGTGTGCGCATGTGTTGTGCATTCACATGTAAGTGAGAAAACATCTCGCAGGAATCAGTTCTCTTCTTCCATAATAAGGATTCCAGGGATCAAACTCAGGTTTTCAGGTTTAATTAACAAGCACCTTTACCCACTGAGCCATCTCACTGGGATCTAAGTATATTCTCTTTAGAGTTATCAAAAAGCAAACACTCAATGGCTACTGTTTTAACAGATAATAAAATAAAAATCTAAATGATCCTCTTAAGCTAAGAATGAACCAGGATGAAATGTGGTACTATGTTTTGGTAATCCCAGCAATTAGGAGTTTGAGGCATGGGGAATTTTGAGGTGATGCTGTTTCAAAGCTAGCAATAACAGGAATCAAAACCAGGATAATAGACTTGTGCTGTCTAGTTTTATGTTAACTTGACACAAAGTAGGTAGGGAATTCCCCTACCAGACTGGCCTGAGGGCAAGCCTGTGAGGCATCTTCTTGATTGATAACCAGTGTGGGAGGACCAAACTCACTGTGGGTGGTGCCTTCCCTGAGTTTATGGTCCTGGATGCTCTAGGTATCTTAGTTTTACAATGAAGCCTAATTGTTTAGGGGTTATGATGTTTTTAGGTTTAGATAGGTGTTCTAAGTTGATAATGACAATATGTGATGGTGATTGATTTACATTCAGAATTCTTGATGCACCAAGATAGGAAAGATGTTTTCTTCAAGGCTGTCAAATACAAATAGCCAAAACACTAAAAATGTAACTGATTGTGTCATTGTTCTTCTTGTTATAGGTAGTTTATTTTATATATGTGTAATAATATAAATGTATATATAAAGAATAAAAATTGTTTAATTCCACTGTAAAAAAAAAAAAAAGCAGGCTGAGCAAACCACAAGAAGCAAACCAGTAAACAGCATTTTTCCATGGCCTTCGCATTAGCTCCTGCCTCCAGGTTCCTACCCTGACTTCTTTCAGTGATGAACTGTGAAGGGTAAGTTAAGCAAAATAAACCCTTTTCCTACCAAAGCTGTTTTGATCATGGGGTTTTGTCATAGCCTAACTAAGACACTCTATAGTAAGAAACCATGCTGTACTGTTCTCTCATGTTGACAGTTTTCCTAGAAGCTGAAAAACTTATGTTTTAGTTCAAAGAATGTATACAAACAGCATAAAGTCTTTTACTTGGCTACACTTCTTTTGTGCTGTCACCAAGGACTGTAAGAACATTATTAGATAGGTACATCCTCACTTGTCCCCACCTTGGAAGGTTTCTCAAGCCCTGGAAAGCCTTCTCAAGGTGACAATGGCTTTCTGAAGTATACATTTCTCAGACCTATAAAGCATTAAACATTTGTAATAACCCATGAGGGTAACTGAGAGAGACTTGGTCTAATGCTCTGCCACCAACAACACATATTACTCACTCCCCAGATCACTATACAGGTGTGATGGATGCTTTTAGTTCAACAAAGATAAAGGCAAGGGTGGCTATGAGATTTTATGAGAGAAGTCACAGTAAAGAATGCCATCTTGTGGTGGATGGGCAGAAACATTTCCCCCTCCCATAGACAATTCCACCTTGATTCTTTAAGGTGTCATTTTTAGTAATGGAAGGACTACCAAAAACTGTTGGTTTTTTTTCCTGCACTCATTCTGTTCCCTAAGAAGTAAGAAGTTTTCTAGTCAGTGAGACTAAGCAAGGTGTTGGACACAAACAACCTGATCATTGTAGTTCTTTTGCTATAGGAAATTCTTGACCTGCAGGGAGCCTTTACTCTGATGGTATGAAAAGAGATGGGCTCTACACTACACAGGTACAAGTACACAGATGGTGTTTTCTGCAAACATTTCTCTCACTAGAAGAGAGCCCTACAATTGGACTGTGTAGTTGTTAATGATTAATATTCACTGTCAACTTGATTAGATTTAGAATCACCATGGAAACATACTTCTGGGTGTGACTATGAGAATGTATCTATCATAAAATTTTAAATGAAAGGGGAAAACCCACTCCTTTCATGTATGTATGTATGTATGTATGTGCGTACATACGTACTTAAATATGTACGTACATACATACATACATATTTACTTTACATCTTAGTACTTAATTTACATCACAGTTACCCCTCTCTCCTCTCCTCCCAGTCTGGGTGTGATCATGTAAGGAATAACTTTCTCTCTCTCTCTCTCTCACCCCCACTGTGTGTGTGTGTGTGTGTGTGTGTGTGTGTGTGTGTGTGTGTGTGTGTATTCTGTTTATTAATGAGGACTTGGGATTGGGGAATATAAACAGCCTTCTTGATTTTATCCCAAATAATCTATTTCCAGGGAGAAGGGATTTTTGGCTTATGGTATGAGGGGACAGCCAGACTATCATGGCACAGAAAGTATGGTAGCATGAGTAGGAGAGGGAGACAGTCACACTTCATTCAGTTGGGAATCAGAAAGAGATAAATGCTCATTTAAATGCTCTGGTGCTCATATTTCTCCTTTTAATTTTCTTTTCTTTTAAAATTCACTCTGAGACCCAAGGCTATGGGATGGTACCATTCATATTCAGGGTGGGTCTCTCCTCCTCCTCAGTTAAATCTCTTTAGAGACTGACTCAAAAACATGCCCAGGTGTTCTCTTAGGTGATTCCAAACCCAATCAAGCTGCCAATGAAGATCAACCATTATAATATGTAAAAGAATGCCTTTGTTCTTTAGAGACATATTGTTAGCAACTCACTTTTAGTAGTGCTTGAAGAAAATGGTATGTGTCTACTAATACAGGGGATGGGAATGATAGAACAAATATGGATGGAAGGGTTCTTGTAATTCTTTAAAGTTAAAAGGGTCAAAACAGAAAGGCTTAAAAATCGGTCCAAATTCAAATGATCTTTGGTAAGACTTAAACATTTAGTATTATGGACTGGGTAAGTATACAAATACATATCATTTGATATTTTCAATGATCTTTTACTGGGAAAAGTTCAGATAAAAATCTAAAGCCCTATTAACAAAATGGTGGTGACAAAACAGCAGCTGAATTGCCAACACAGGGAGCTCTAGTGCCCTATGGTCACTTATCTGTGGGAATGGGTAATCATACCATGCATCTGCTGGAGAAATCTATGCGAAGGGCACCTAGAGAGAAGCAATTAAATGTTCTTGGGTTTCCATGAGCATGTGATTTAGAGCAATGACGTGCTTATTTTGACATATCCAAAATACCCGATTGTATTAGATAGTTATTTTTCTTCTTGTAGCTATATATCTGACAAAAAAGCTGTTTAAGGAAAGAAGACTTGTGGTCTTTTGTTTGTTTGGGTCGTTGGTTAATAGTATGACATGATGGCAGAAACATTGGGCATCTGGTCACATTGTATCTGCAGTCAGGAAACAGCAATGAACACTGATGCTCAGCTTGCTTGCAGCTAGCCAGCCCATGAAATGCCACATTCCACATTTAGGATGTCTCTTTCTATCTCAATTAACATAGTTTAGAAACTCCCTTACAAACATACCCAGAGATGGAGAGATAGCTCAGGGGTTAAGAGCATTGGCTGCTCTTTCAGAGGACCTGGGTTCAATTCCCAGCAACTACATGGTGGCATGCAACCTTCTTTGACTCAAGCTCCACAGGAATCTCAGGCACACTCTGGTGCACAGACATACATGTGGGCAAAACACCCCATGTGTGAATGAAAATTATAAAATAATTTTGAAAATTGTTTAAAAAATAAACAAGAGCCATATCACTAGTCTGCACAGATAAAATGTTAAAAATAAATGGAATTTACTTAATATATGGCACCATTTTTAATATCAAGTTTCCTTTTGTCTTTTTTCAATATTTAACATATGAAGTTTATAAGATATGTTAAGCTATAAACAAGGAAACAATAAATGTCCACACATCTACCATATAATCCAGAAGAAAGGAACTATTATTATGCTAAAAATTCCTGTGTGGCCCTTCCTTGTTTGAACCCCTCCTTTCCTCAGTCAAAGAGATCAGTATCATGCTAAATTTTATGTCTACTATGTTCTTATTTGCATGGAAACTCATTTTACCATATATATTTCTGAAGAACATTGTTTACATCTGGGAACTAAAAATAAATGGAATTATTGACATTCTTCTATAACTTGCTTCTCCCATTAATTATGACATTCTTGAGATCCACTCATGTGGTTGTGGGCAGTTGTGACCAATGTTTTTTATTACTGTATAGTTTGGCTGGATTTTCTTAATTTTTGCTTGCTGCACATGAGTTTCCCATGATTCTCCTGACTGGTCCATACCCACTAATTTTCACCCAATGGGAACCTATCTTTCTTAGTGTTTTAGTTTTATTTAACTGGGGGAGCAGGGTTTCAATATGTAGCCTTTGCTGGCTCAGGCTGGCCTAGAATTTATGTGATCCTTCCGCCTTAGCTTCCCAAATGCTATGACTATAGTCTGGCTTTTCTAAACATTTTAAAACCAAGAAACTTTAGAGTTCTTAACTTTTTAACCAAAGTTAAGCATTCTTGTTTTCTTTTTGTTTTGTTTTCTTCGCTTATTTTTTTAAAATATGGAACGCTTCACGAATTTGAGTGTCATCCTTGTGCAAGGGTCATGCCAATCTTCTCTGTATCATTTCAATTTTAGTATATGTGCTGCCAAAGTGAGCACTTTCTTTGCTTATTTTTATGTTAATCACTCTTAATAGGAAGTTTTAAAGTCTGAAATGCTCCATATTCCAAAGCTTTTTTGAGCATCATGCCACGCCTCCAAAAACTTCAGATTTCAAATAGTCAGATCAAGGATGCACAAGCAATAAAGTCTATGCAAATATGCATCCCCAAGCCTAAATGTGAGGCATCCAAGTAGTCCTAATGAACTAAGACAGACATATACTGAGCACCTGTTGTACAGCAAAAACTAAAGACAACCCCCAGCCTGAAAGCAGTTTTGAAGAAGACCACTAATTGAACATAAAATGCTGATATAATGCAAATGAGCTTCAGATTAACAAAGCTCCAATTGAGGCCTGCTCTCTCACTTTATACAGGTCTCCACTCAAATGCTATATTGAGGGACATATGCTCAAAGTACATTATATACTTTCATGAAGATAATCTTATGTAGCTCTGCATAAACTTCTGGGTAAACTGAGCACGGTGGCAGAAAATGTAATCCCAGCTACTGAAGAGTTTGAGTTAGGAGGATTATGACTCAAGGTTCTCCTGGGTTTAAAGACACCTGTATCAACTAATGACAACAAAAACCTCTAAAAGACCAAAAAAAGTTTCTATATTTCCATATTAAAATCACATTGTTCCTTCTCTTATAATATCTTATGTCTTAATATCTCAAACTAATACATTTCCACAACACTTCTAGACTAAGTTGTTATTGAATCACCCTTTTTATTTATTATTACTGTGTGTACACATGATTGGCAAATATGTGCAATGGTACAATGTGTAGTGGTCAGGGGACAACTTCTTCCACTTTTAAGTGGGTTTCAAA
This sequence comes from Acomys minous, assembly GCF_964271855.1. Taxonomy (NCBI): domain Eukaryota; kingdom Metazoa; phylum Chordata; class Mammalia; order Rodentia; family Muridae; genus Acomys; species Acomys minous. The sequence continues at coordinate 125,016,969 of NC_140488.1, read as the reverse complement.
TATCAAACTTTTGTGGCAAGCACCTTTAGAAACTAAAGCATCTCACTGATCCTTCACTGAATCACTCTTGTCCATTACTGTTTGTAAAATCTTTTAGTAACTTAGGACAGTGATCATGAATCTGTTTTTTGTTTATATTGTCCCTATTAAGTTTATCTATACCTAATAAAATTACGTGTTTTATTTGAAAATGGTGTTATGTGTGGTAACACATACCTATTATCCCAACACTGTAGAAGCAGAGGCAGAAAAATCAGTTCTTAGTTACATGAGACTATCTCCAAAACAAAATTGCTAATCACCAATAATAGGAGATGGTGAGCAGGTGCCCACATACCATACAATCACTTCAATAAAAAGCTAGACATGGTTCATCAAAAGAGAAAGGATAATTCCAGAGGGAATAAAGAAGAGAAAAAAATGGAATTGAAGGCCCCAAAGAGAAAATGCTTAACATTATCATACAAAGCAACAAACTTATAAATGGCCCATCATTTATCCAGAAGATACATATGCATGTAGACATAAACCTCAAAGGTGGGCATTTGTCCTGCTCACCCCCTCTTGTTTGTCATGCTTTTGGCAGAGCAGAAGCCACAATGTTGACTGGAACTAAACTAAGCTAATCTGACTAACCATCAGAGTTCTGGCAAAGAGGATGTGCTTACTTGGATTTCACAGGAGAAGATGACCTCTTAGCAATGTCTTCAGGAGGCTCACATCTTCTCAGTGGGGACCCAATACCCCCAGAAGAAACAGAAGATGTCACTCGTCCCTTCTTCACTTTCTCCATCTGTTGGGGACAAAGAATATGATGGCTGCAGTCCATTACTGGTATTACTTCTACAATTTGAAAAACTACCCCATATAGGAGTGATACCATATTCTTACAGAGGTATCAATCAATATTAAGGCCTAATGCTTCACGTGACATGAATCTTTGTAGAGATTTGTGATACCATGAGATCACTACATTTAGGTAATCAAGTTGGAACAATAATTTTGTGCCTCAACATGGAGATCATCATCTGCCCTGCATGTTGTTGTCTTACCAAGAGGTAACACCATATTGTGGCCGTAAACATATAGGAACTGGAGAGAGTACAAAAACATATACTTCTAACTCAGAGGCCTCTGGGCCCTGTGTCTGAAGTACATGGTGTTTTCAGCAATAAGGACTTAGTTCCACCTTTGGGGGAAAGCCAAGGCAAAGAGCAATAGCCTATAATGTTTTGGGAGTCTCTTAGACAACCCTGGTTAACAACTCAAAAGGTTTTCTCATACTTGGTTATATACTTAGGAATGAATATGAATATATACATGACACACACACACACACACATATATATTCTCATATACACATACATATATATATCCATATATGTTTGCAATAACAATTAATGTAAAAAAGAAGCCATTAATTTGAAAGAGAGCAAGAAGTATATGGGAGGGCTTGGAGGGAAGAAATGATGTAATTATAATCTCAAAAATAAAATAATTTAAAACATTAAACCCAAACAAAAATATATACTTATTACAAAACCTTTACCAAAGAAGGTGCTTTTAATATCTAAGATACTGAGTTGTAAACTCTGAGGCATACATGGTATAATATAGAGGGCAAAACATATATTTCTCTCTGTTTTTTCCTTTACCTCTCTTGGCAGAAGGAAATGGGCATCACTGACTAGCCTATAAAAAGAGCTTCACCCTCTTTCCTTACTTTGCCTTTCTGTAACAAGTCCTCATTTGGTCCCAACAAATGGCAACGTTCTTCCACAAATAATCCATCTTACAGAAAATCTAAGAGTCCAAAATACTAGCTCTTAGAGCTATCATGAATTTTCATGAAACACTTCACAAAGTGTTCAACAGAGCCAAATATTTAGGATAGGTGGTAGATTAATTATGTAATATGTAAGTTCCTGGATTTGATCTCCAAGACTTTAAATAATAAACATAATAAATAATGAACAAAACTAAAAAGTTCAATGGTAATACAGAAGTTTTAACAATTTTTTATGTATCAACAATTGATACATAATCAACACAATTAATCATATATATTGATTCCTTCAACAGGTGGAGCCCAGGTCCCCTCCTATAAATATAGGTCTTAGTGACTTGCTTTTAATAACCTACATAAGGCTTAACTCACAAGTTGGGGGTTAAAGACATTAACAGTTTCCCTCTGATAATGTCTCTTGGATTGTTTGCTCTAGAAGTCAGCCATTTTGTACTCACAAGCAGGCTTGTATAGGCTTACAGTGAGGAACTGAGGCTGTCCATCCTTCAGTAGCCCTGTAATGGATGTCTCCCAAGAAGCCCAGTCAGGCCTTCAGATGGCATAGCCATGGCCAGCATTCTGACTAAATCCTCATGAAAGAATCTGTACCAAAACTACCAAACTCTCAGTTAACTACCCTCAATTTCAGACCCAAGGAACTTATGAGTAAAGACATTTGTTTTTATTTAATCTGCCAAAGTTCAGAGTCCTTTGCTATGCAGCAAATAATAACACAAACAATATAACATATAGTTTATAAGTAAATATGTAGAATTGTGGGTACCTGCTCAATAGTCATTTTACCATCAGTGTCCATATGACATTTAAAAAACATTCAAAGGATATGAGTGAAGGTTGACCTAGAACCTCAGTTTGGGTTGTATACAGAGGCAAGACTCCTAGAAACAGAAAGCCTTGAAGAAGCAGAGAGGACCCCTGCAACACTCCTTCTGACTCATGTCCTCTGGAAGAAAAGCTATTTGTCACAACAATATCATTAGGAATCTGATACAAGGTATTAAGATTTAGGGGGATGCAAAATGTTTCATAATTTCCCAACGTTTGGTAAAAACTTAAACCAACTGTATCCTTTGAACTGTTCCTGGAGATTTGAAAGAGAAAGACCTCAAGTCAATGGTAGAAACAATCACACTGTTATGACAAACTACAGTACAGAAAAGAGTGAGAGAGGGCATTTTCAACTTACTGGTGAAGGCTCTGCTCCTGCCACAGCTCCCTTCCCAGTATCGCCTATGCCAGATATAGGTGCAACCTTCTTTCTCTCAGTGGCCCGGGTTGGAGAGGACTTGTATGAAGACTTAAGAGGGCTGCCAAGTGCTACATGAGAACAGGAATGGGATACTAGAAAGTTATAGTATAATGTTATAGTATAATACCCAGAGAGTGCAGGAAACACAGATGGAAAAGGCAGGAGAAGCAGGGGTTGAAAAGAACTTATTTCTTTAAAAATGTAATGTTTAAGCCACATTTCTGAAATAGTATGCTTTTTATACTATATACAGAATAGATCTTATCTTAAGAAAGACTTCCAAGATTCAAATAGCAAGTTCATTTGAGTGGTTAATGCACTTTAGAGCTAAGCAAACTTTGCATTGCCATCTGATAGCTCAATTACCTTGGACAGGCTACTTTATGTCTCTAAGTCTCAATTTCGTTATGCAGGAAAAACAGAACTCCTGACTGCTGTCCTTCCATGTCTCTTACAAAGTTGATCTTTGGCCAGTATCTAGGACTTTAGATTTTAGGAAGGTTCATGTTATTTACTGGTGAGTGCTAAAGAAAAGACAACTGTTTATACAAATAATATATTCTAAGTATGTGAAGTCCAGGTATTTGCTTGGTATGAGGTGCCTACATGACTTGTCCCTAGTAAAAACCCAGGACACTGAATCTTTAGAGAGCTTCTTCAGTAAGCAACATTTTATATGAGTTGTTATATGAAGCTTATCCTGTATGAGTCTCATAGGCCATCCTTGGAAACTTACACCTGGTTTTCTCTGTACTTCTCATGCACTCTTCTCTTTGCTAACTTGGTTGTATATCTTGATACTGCAATAAATCATAGCATGAGCTATGAGTCCTCTGAGTTCTACTAATAAATCATCAAACTCTGTGTTCTTGGGGCCCCCAGAAATGACTGACATCAGAGTTGGGGATTACTACAATAACTCCAATTCACAAAATAAAGAAAAAAATGTTTGGCAATGGAGAAAGGAGTGAACCTGTGGTGCTCGTCTGGCTAAGACGTTGTTGACCATGGTATGAAACAGCTAAGATGTTCTCTGTTGTAAGAGGTGAAAGCTGCCTACAGAATTTGAAGATACTACTGCAACTCCAAGAGTGTTGCCTCAAGGGATTCCTTGGCTACTTTTGGCATGCTGTGAGTCCTAGAAACTGACAAGAAGAACATCATGACGAGCGGATCTGGACCCAGGGAGGTCTGCTCAAAATACTGCACCAACCAAAGACAAACATGCAGTAAACATTGAACCCCTATTCAGATCTAGCCAATGGACGGGACATTCTTTATAGTTGTGTGAAGAGCGGGGACTGACTCTGACATTAACTCTGGTGCCCCATATTTGACTACTTCCCCTTGGTGGGGCGGCCTGGTGGCACTCAAGAGAAAAAATAAGCAGGCTACCAAGATGAGACTTGATAGCCTATGACCATATAGTGAGGGAGGAGGTCCCCTTCTGTCACAGACCTAGGGGAGGGGAATAGAGTGAAAGAGGGAAGGAGGGACGGAGAGAGGAACGGGAGGATACAACTGAGGGGATAACAATTGAGATGTAATCTGAATAAGTTAATTAAAAATTTAAAACTGCCAAAAAAAGAATCACAATCAGGGAGTGGTTTTCGTTTTCTCCTTCAATGGAAATGGAAGGGGCACTTTTTCTTGGTTTTGCCATTAGTGGGTAGGCTGGAACTGGAACTAAGTGCTGAAACCAGAACAAGTTTCAAACTGAGTTTTGGGTTTTGTTTTGTTTTTCCTTTTTTAACTATGATTTTTTTCTAAAAATAAGAGGATGTGAAGAAACTTTCAGAAGAGATATACATTGGAGTTTTCAATTCAGCCAGAGACTCCTATTTTGGTCTCTAAACTGTGAAACATCCTGAATACTGCAGGACCACCTGGGTTATATATAAATGTTCACAGGACAGGGCCTCTAATGGTGCCATCCAAAAATATCCAAGCTGTTCTTCAGTGCTATAATTCTGATGTAGAGCCTATATACGCTCTTTGCAAAAGCTACAGTCTGAAAAAGGCTGTCTAAGTGCCATATTCTGTTTGATTTTTAAAAGCAGCTGTGGTTTATAACAACACACTTATGGCTTGATTGTACTTACTTTACTGTATCTTGGTACATATACCTAAGATAAGTTCTTGAAAATTTAGAATTTGATTCTGAATAATATCTAAACATGATATTTTTCTAATTAAGCTGAATTAAAAATTTCTCTATTTTCTTCTCCTCTTCCTCCCTTACCCATAAAGATGCTCTGTCTTTTTTAAAAAGAAGTTTGTGCAAATATAGTGGATAAATGAGAAATCAACTTTTGATACTGCACATGACAGTATGACTGAGGTAGCTGTGATGGGCCAATTTTGGTACAGTTCCCATACACAACATTCATATACTATTCACACTCATCAGGCAGATAAGCCAGTGTCAGCAACAGAAGGGGGCTTTGGGACTGATAGCCTCAGGCAGTCTGTCTGGAATCACAGACTAAAATGAATTACTCTCTTACTGTATTAAGTACCTTGGGGCACAGTGAGAGAAACTACAGTGGGAATTCATATGGGAGAATGTATCTCTTGATCAATGAATCTCCTGCTCCAAGTGGCCTGAAGGTCTCAGCCTCTTGTTTTCCATAGGGACTCCTGAGCCCTCAAGAAGGGCACTTCTTGTACATGCCTGTAACATCTTAACACTGCCTCAGACATGAAGGTGGTTTGGCAAGCTTCAACTTACTGGACAGAGCCGTGCTGGGACCAGGTGAAAAGACTTTAGAAGGAACAAGGAAGCAACATGGCTACCTAAGACAAACATTCTAAGGTGGGTCTCTGAACAATGTCTGGGAATCTAAGACTTTGTCAAGGTTCCCACCATTAGCTGGTGAGTGGATGATTTATGGCAAAACAATCTGAATATCTACTTTCATTTCAATAGTACAGAATCTTGATACATACTGGGCAAGGAGTTCACATGGTCAGATCCCTGTGTAAAAAGTCAGCATCAAATATCTAAAAAAATTTCCTGGTTGGCAGTTCATTCTTGTCTGAACTCACTTCAGGGAATGCATTCTGAGTAGGTTAACTGGAAAGACTCTGGAAGCTTGTGCCTTGTCTTTCCTATACTTTGTCCCTCATTTCTTTCCCCTTTGTGGATTTTGTTGTATATCCTCTCATCATAATAAATAAAAGAGTAGAGTATACCTGTATGCTGAATTTTCTGAGCAAATCATTAAAACTGGGCGTAATCTTAGGGATCCCTGAAACATTTCTCCTCCTCAAAATGAGGATACTTCCTATTGGTTAAGAAATTAGGGTTATTGATGAGGTAAAATCAACATATTATATAATCTCCATATCATAACCACCATCATAACCCCAATTCCAAATCTTTTTAAGGCTTCCAAATGAAATTTTTTTATCCATTAAGCAGTCATTAACCTTTCTTCCTTTGCCTCCATGTGAAACATTAATCGATTTTCTGTATCTCTGGATTTGCCTATTTCAGACATTTTATATAAGCAGAATTATATAATTAATGGCATTTTTACTGCCTTTTTTATTTTTTTATTGAAAAATAAAATCATCATATTACATCTCAGTTGCTATCCCATCCCATGCATCCTCCCATCCTTCCCTCCCTCCCACTTTCACCCCATTCCCCTTCCCATACTGTGACTGATGGGGACCTCCTCCCCTTGAATATGATGCTAGGGTATCAAGTTTCTTCTTGGTAGTCTGCTATCCTTCCTCCGAGTGCCATTGGGCTTCCTCATCAAGGGGACATGGCCAAATATGGGGAACCAGAGTTCGTGTGAAAGTGACTGCCTTCTTTTACTGAGAATAGTTTCAAACTTCATCTACTGAATATCACCTATCAGCATTCCTTTCTTATTTAAAGCTAAACAATACTATACTTTATAGGTATACTTCATTTTGCTTATCCCTTCAAGTTGTTTCCACTTGTGACTACTGTGAATAATGCTGCTAAGAACATTTACCTTTGAAATGCTTTTAATTTCTCTGGCTCGATATCTAAGAGTAGAACTGCCAAATTACATCATAACCACTTAAGAGGTTTTATAGCTAGATATAGTAACACATACTGGCAATCTCAATAATTTGGGAGATAGAAGCAAAAGGATCAGGAGGTCAAGGCCAGCTTAAGCTATGGTAGTGATTTTGAGACCATCCTTGACTACACTAGATCTTGCCCCCCCCCAAAATAACAAGAACAGATCCTATGTAATTTGTTGTAATTTTCACTGAATACACTGTATCTTGGAAATGGAGACCAGACTCAACCTTATATGGACACTATGCTACTCAGCTACAAATTGAAGAGAATGTTTGTCCTCCTAAATATTGACGTCATGTTTTAATCCTATTTGGTAAAGGAAGGCCACCTATGGTCTGGTCCAGTGTTTCTCAGACTTTAACATGTAGGTTAGGGAGGACCTTAGAGCTGGCCTTTCTACAAAAGTTCTCACTACTGGTCCATGGATCATGTTTTGAATTAGCAAGGCTTTAGATATTTGTTGAGCTCTTATGCTGTACCAACCACTGTGTTATTTTATTTACACTATGATCTCATTTAATACTTATTATAATTAAACATTAAAATTTTGAGATATTGTCTGGCTATGTTGCCCAAACTGGCCTCAAACTCATGATCTTCCTACTTAGGCCTCCTAAGTAGCTGGCATTATAAGCATTCACCACCATTTTTGGCTTTCATTACAATAAGATCTACTATATGAAAATTTATCCAAATTATCTCCTAAGAAAAGTCTACTAACCTCCATAGCTCATCAAGTTGATTTTCCACCTGATTCACATGCTACCAATGCTAAAATAATTTACTCACCTATACATTATTCATCTTTAAAGCAGCAATAACAAAATAATGTCAGGCAGAAAATGCTATTAACCAATGAAAGCATTTCATACAGCCAGCAAATGAGAAACAAAATGCAAATAAACAAATAAATAAATAAATAAATCAGTAATTAATCCAAGGCTGATCAAAACAGTTTCAGGCATGTTTTTGTTTTGTTTGTTTTTAACTTCACAGCTTGTTCTCTTTTACCTCAGTCACTGGCCTGCTCAGAGAATATGTATGTATTTCTGCTTCTGGCTAAAGAAGTCTGTGTATGTATCAGCAGTCTTGAAACAAGAAAAGTTTCCATGGAACTAAGGTGCATGCAATGAGCTGAGGGATGAAATTAAAATTTTAAAAAGCAGAATTAAAATAAAAGAAAATAATGTTTAAACAAGACAGTGAATGATGGCATTTAACATTTTGGTGGCAGGACAAACATGGAAAAACTAATCCTAAGAAAGTATAGCTTTGGAGTTTCCCAGTAAAATTAAACAAATAAAGCATCACTTAAGAGTTTAGGAGAAACTGGGCATGGTGGCCCACGCCTTTCATCCCAGCACTCAGGGAGGCAGAGGCAGGCGGATCTCTGTGAGTTCAAGGCCAGCCTGGTCTACAAAGTGAGTCTAGGACAGTCAAACTGTCTCTAAAACCCAAACCAAACAACAACAACAACAAACAAACAAACAAAAAGCGTCTAGGAGAGTTCATTCATTCTCTTATGGCATCGAAATTAATTCAACACACTATAACAAGTGACCTGAGCTAAGTACACACCTATAATCACAGCATTTGGGGACTGAAGCAGGAGAATCCTGAGTTTGATGCTAACATGAGCTACACAGTAAGAACCTGTCTCAAAAATAAAAACAAAACAAAACAAAACAAACAAACAACAACAACAACAAAAACCAAGCACAGTGACCAGTATTAGATGAAGAGAATTAACCCCGCTTCCAAAATTTATATGGACTTCTTTACTCACTAAGTACATCTAGTACTAGAAAAAGAAAGGTCATACCTACAAAAACAAAACAAAACCAAAAAACCCTCATTTTAGGCTTTCTTGGAGGCCTGTTCATTTCTGAAGAGGAAACAGAGGGGAAGTGGATCTAGGGAAGAGGGGAGGTGGGATGGGTTGGAGGAATGTGGGGAGGGGAAAAACTGTGGCTTAGATCTACTGGGTAAGAGAAGAATCTACTTTCAATAAAAATTAAAAAATTAAAAATATATTTTAAAACACAAATTTAAAAAAACTGAAAAGTACCATCCCATAACAGTATAAAAATAAATGATTTCCTAGCTTAAAGAATTTAAAGAACAAAATTACACAAAAGTACAAAAATAATAGCCAATTATTGGCTTTAATGAAAGACAGTAGGTAGAATTCATGATCCAAAATTCAATGTCTACTAGATGTGATGATTTATACCTAACACCTGAGACTGAATGTAGTAATATCAGGAATTCAAGGCCAGTTTGGATTATAGAATGAGAGCCTGCCTCAAAAAGAAAAGCCCAAACAACAAACACTGAAAAAATGAAAAGAAAAAATAAAATCCAACACTAAAATGTTTTGGTTTGGGGATAAAATATATAGATATACTGTTTGGATGTCTACTTAGTAAATGATATAGAGATTAAAATTTTTCTATTTAGAATACACACACAAGCATATAATTCAGTTTTCAACCATGATAGGGCATGTTTATATTTGCATTTTCATCAATGCAAAAAATGAATTTAAGATCAACCTGTATCAACATGAATTAACGAAAATACGGAATATGTTCCCTAAATAAGTAGCCATAGAGTTAAAAGTATTAAGTATTTTCTCTTCAAACTCTTCCTCCCTTCTATGCTTCTAGTGGTTACTCATAAATGGGCAATCAGAAATCAGCAGCTTTATGACACTTATGTGGACTGTGCTACATACATCTCATACCTCTGGGATGGAGAGATAAAGTCAATACCAATGAATGACAACATGGAAGGCCCATCAGCCTCTTCCAAGTCACAAACCTCCTCCTGCTCACCTTTCGGTGATGACCTCACAACCTCAATAGTCTTCTAGTATCTCACTTTCCTTCATCAGTGCTTTAGATTATGCATGTTATACAAGAACCCTCTCTTTATTAATCTATGTACAATAAAAGAAAAAAATTCAGGCCTCCAATGACTCTTCTGACCCTCCAGTAGAACACAGATGCTGTTACTCAGGTTCTGAAAGTAGTATATGTCCCTCTATATACTGTCTCCCAAAACAAAATACTGCCTAAAAAAGTCACTGATTCTTTTCCTTTTGGAAAAAACAACCTCTTACTATTTCTGTACTTTTGTTTTCATTTATAAAACAGGCAGACCTACAAACCACAAATGACTTCAAAGTCCCAATTTTTCCATGTTATCAAGTCCTCCAGATAACTCTGACTAATCAATTCTCCTCTGGCTAATCAAAAAAAAATCATGTAACTGACCCAGAAGGTACTTTTTTAAAAACCTCCACGCTCTGTGGAATAAGTTCTTGCAGACTGGGAGAATATAAATTTCTATTGATCAATTATAACCTTTCCTTATGGAACAATACCACTTTCCAAATTCCTGTTAGCCAGACCCTAGAGGCTTTCACAAAGGGCAATGTTAAGAAGCTCACACCAGAAAGAAGCAAACAGGAGAGACAAGGTCTACCCATTCACTTGCCTCGGTCTGGGGAATAAGATATTGCCACGGTGGATGAAGACAAGCGTTTATTCATAGGAGGCTCCGTCTGCTTTGGCAAATTCATGGTTGATGTTGAAAGTTTGTCACATGCTGCAGAGAAATGCATTAAAGACATTGGTTTTCATATCACTGTAGCCTGTGAAATCATATCTCAGTGTCCTTCCTGTCCTCATCCACATACATCAAGTGGTGTTCCACTGCAGCACAGCACACTGCTTCCATTTTCTTAACCTGGAAATGTCCAGGCTACAGCAGCCACTGGTTTGCAATTTCTTTCCTGTGCCCTTCTCTTTAATTTAAACTTTCAAACTCACTCAGCTACTCAGCTTAAAACATGCCAATCCCATCTAGTGTTTTACATCTGGAAACTTTAAAATATATCCACATCAAACAAAAATAGAACTAACCTAGACTCAGGGACAATTGTTCTCAGAAATATACAACACCTTGACTAAAACTATGTGCTGAAACAGAACTTTTCCTGAAGGTTATTTGAGGCTCAGGTTGAAAAGTAATATAATTTGTAATGCAAGGAGTTGTGTTTAAAGTAGCACTAACTTTAGCAACTGCAGATTTTCTTCCTACCTTTAAGAGATAAAATCAAAACAGCTCTTCTGTAAATGCTTTAACAGTATAGTAAGAATTTAGACATAGACCCTACATTTGGTGTATTGGCTTCTAAATTAAATAATTACAGTCAACAGAAAAGTACTGATATTGCCCTGTGAAGCTATGTCAGAACCTGAGGCAAAAGTAAAACTATGCATGCACTGCTGTCAAAGAAGCTAACACCTAATATTTTCAAATTTTAACTCATGTTTTTAAATGAGAGAATTCCTCATATCTGACAATTTCTGCTGACCAAGTGGCAATCTTAATTCATTTTAGTTAAGCTAAAATCAAAGTATAACACATTTTAAATGAGGATATACAAAATACTTATACTTGAAATGAAGTCTTGAATTTTACATTCCCACTTTTCAATTTTTAATTACTTTAAATTTCTGGAAAAGCAGCCACCACAAATGATAAAACCACATATATAACTATACATATTTTCCTTTTTTTTCCCTCTCGGGCTCTGATATGGCTTGGCATAGCACTAGTATCTAGAAATTCAATATTCGGGCTAGGGATGTTGCTTGGTGGTAGACTGCTTGCTTAGCATAGGTTCCCTGGGGAAACAGGAGAGGGGAAAAGAGGGGAAGTGGGAGGCAATTCATTATTTTGTTTAAGACGGATTGTTCTGTGGTTTAATTTTTTTTATAAATACATCATTAAAATATTATTTCTTCTTGATATTTTTGGCATTCCCATAGATTGTATGTCTGAGTAACTCACATCACCTTGTTACTAGCTTTTCTATGGGGGAAGAACAAGTCTCAATCCAGAAAACAAAATCTGTGCTACTTAGTACTACCAAAAAGGATATTCTGTGTCAAAGGAATGGCAGAAACAAAAGATATTTATTTCTACTATTAAAATGCCTCTCTATATTGCTGGAAAGTATCACATCCATTCTATATTCTCATTTTCATTTTACCAGTCAAATGTACAGCACTTCTAAAGTCATTATTAAATGAGAACAAAGTTTTGCTAGTTCTATTTCACGTGTATATTTTCCATATATTGTATCTTACAGGAAGAGAGGTGCAGTCCAGCACAAAGCCAAGTTATCTGATTATGTGGAGTCCTCCTGTTGATACTAATAAATTCCCTACACTGCTTCTCAAACACTTCTCCAGAAATCCATTATATTAACAAAGCCCAAGTATTCTTCTGTTCAGAAACCCATGTGATTTCTGTTTTTTCACCAGAAGTAATGAAAGTGCTTCACTACTTAATACCTAAAACAAGATGACTGAGATTGTTAAATGTCTAAATGCACAAAAGGAAAATATTGATGAGATTTTATAAAGGCAGAAGTTAGTGATTGAGGATGAAATGTCTCTAGGACACTAAGATATAAGGCATGCAGCTCTGTGATGACAAAGGAACAAAAACATATGGACATATTGTTCACAGCTGTAGGGAAAAAGTCATGAGAAGTCTAAGAAATCAATTGTGAAAATGATTTCACATTTGAGTGGTTTCACAATTGAGACATACACAGTGATGGAGAAGGGTGATCAGAACAGTTATCACAGAACACTATGGCATGGTGATGCTCGGGTATACCGTTGGTGGACTCGGCAGCAGCTGTAGTGGTCCCTGTGTCCGAAGGGAGGGTGCTGGCTGCTAAAGTTAGAGGAAGGGGTGGGGTATTTTCTGATTCACCTACACAGGGAAAAAAAAATCAGAGCAAAGAGAGGTAAAAGAAAAAGTCCCAATTTGTTGTTGCATTTTAGTTTTTAATAAAGAAATCAGAAAAGTAATAAATGAGTTATTGCCTTTTCAAAAGAAAAAAAGAAAAAAAGTGTATTCACTGCCAAATGGTTAAAAGCACAAGATGGCAAAGTCAAGAGACAGTAATTTAAGAAAGAGGTAATACACAACTCCTGCGTAATACTGAGGTCAATTAAACATACTATGACATTGAAAAGAAGGAAAAGTCATCCTAATAGCAGAAATAACTCATAAATTAGGCCTTTGGAAATTTAAAGGTGATTATGAATTAGATAATAAAATAAGTAAGCTGCTTTAAAAAAATCAAAAGAGCAAAAAAAAAAAAATCACAATGAAGGAAAACGCCCAGCCCTTCTTAAGAGAGTAACTGTTATGCCTTTTCCAGTCACATCTAGAGCTATGACTGTGCCTCCTGCCATTTCCCTTTCCTGTGATTATTTTTGGATCTGTGTGTGCTCAGACCAACTACCAGGCTCTGCGGTTTTTTTGTTTTTTGTTTGCTCTTTCCGAAAACTCAGTATTCATGCTGCAAGTATCTGATAGCAAGAAGAATTACAGCTCCCCTTTATGAGAAATGTATACACATACATAGGAAGCAGTTTAAACATCGGGAAAGGTGCCTATAAAGCTGTGCACAGGATCTTCCAATGCTGCAGACATCCAGTCATGGCCGTGATCTCCCTCCCATAGGGGCCCTGCAATGCAGAGATAGCAGTAGACTCACCATCACGTCCTCCAGGCCCTGAGGCCGGTGATCCTGCCCATGAGCACTTCTTCTTCAGCTCTAGCTGCTGTGTACGCTCCAGGGACCGGCGCATCATTGCTTCCAGGCGTTCCTGCTCAATTTACGAAACGCAAAATGCATAGAATATTAACAGAAACAGTATCAACTACTCCGCCGCATTGCACTGCTGCCTTAGTGCTCAGGGAAGAGTCACCAAATGGGGTTTCTTGTGCTCAGCATCCCAAACCCAGGCACATGTGCTCTCTTCACCACACCAGTGCCTTTTGGTGGGGTGGGAGAGTAAACAATACAGCTAAACTGGTGCTGGCTCTCCAACCAGGGACTGTGAACACTGTGTCCTGTCCTGTCTCCTCCCCTCTGTTCCCTGGGGAGAAGCTGTTGCTATGCCAGCTTGATTTGCTTATGAATAATGCTCAATAAGCATTAACTCTTTCAAGCCTGTCTCAAGTCTGGTGAAAAGAGCTGAAATTTGGTCCCAGTACCAAATATACCCTTTCTAATTTAAAGCATAAACTATTCCTGATTTGAGGAAATTTAAAGTATAATTTGAATTTTCCACCCTTGTATATAGCTTTTGAGGACAGCACTTAACTTTAAAACCTATTTTGTAATGCCCCATTTTCATCTTTGAAATCCATTTCTACATAATTTTCTGCTCATCTTGCTCTTAAGATAATACTACATAGTCCACAATTTGAGAAGGGCACTGAAACTTCTGGTTACAAAATAAAATGCTCATGCCTTGCCAGTTACGTGTATGTGTGTAGGTAGAGGTGGGTGGGTGGCAAGGACTAAGTAATTTTTAACTAGAAAATAAAGTCACCAGGTTTCTCTTGTAAAGCAGGACTTATAAGATTACCCATATTTACCAAAGTGTCCTTGAAATTGAAGTGAAGGTGTTCTTACTCTGCCTCAATGACAATGCAAATACCAGCTCATCTCCTTACCTCTACTGGAGAAGCCTGGTCACTACATTGCAGTGCTCTAGGGCTAGACTAACCCTATTGTATGCTAAAGTGTGTAGCTTGGATATTTGGTGGCTTAATAAAAACAAACAAGAAAAATTAATTTAGAACAGTAAAAACTGAGTAATCATGACTTAAGCATCAGTGTTCTAGTTTAGAGTCAGGCACTTTCCAGCCATGAGTGTACATTTCTTGGATGTCCCATCCTGATGCTCTTGTGCCATTAAGTTTTGCTGATCAATACTGGTGGTCTTCCAGATAAAAGTTGGAATTAGGAGGGAATAGAATTTTACCACTGGATGAGCAAATTATGGCTACCTGAGACTTAGACTAAATAGTATTATATTACATGAATTTAAACAAAAGTATTTAACTAATAGCCTAATTTGTTTTAAACACTTTATCCTATAATAAATTTAATTCAGGATGCATTTTGATAGATTTTCTACATGTCAGAAGGACCAGAAGGACCTCTTAGACAGTGAAACTCACACACAGTGACACAGTAAGAACAAAGACCATTCAAGCCAGCATTATCACTAAGCAGCTTTCTAGGAGGCAGAATTATAAAGTACTGCTTGCTTTCATAAAGCCAGACATACCCCTGGAAACTTTAGGGAAAAAACCCAACTTCAGAAAATCTATTCATGCTAACCACCCTCAATTTCTCGAGCTACTCCAGATTATAATACTGGAGGTTTATTTCTTTGGACTTTGAGTAGACTTATGATACAGTTTTTAGTCCTCTGACCATTTTACATTTCTGAGCTTCAATTTCTCCACCTATAAAATGAAGATAATATTACTTACATCACCATGTGATACAAGGTTAATGACTAGATCTAGTACCTGAGGTGGTTGAGTCTTTTTATCAGTGCTAAATGAGTCTGAACTTGAAATTAAAGCTTTAAAATGAAATCCATTGTTTTATGTTAGCTAAAACTAGAATTAGTATGTACAAATACATACACGCATGCATACATATATACATACATAGTCAAGAAAAGTCCTTTAGTACAGAATGATCCAGACACTGTTACCTGGTGGTCAGAGGAGGGAGGAGAAGAGGGAGGAGGAAGAGGGAGAGGAAGAGAAGGGGTTTTTACTGTATGTGTTCATGGATGGTATTCAAGCCCTCATAGGTCCACAGCAGGATTCTTCACAGGAGGTCTCCTCTGTACAAACAGATTTCTATATCCAGCCAGGGCCCTCTAAGAGTGGCCAGCCTTCAGCTGAGTCAAATTTTTGTCTAGGTAAATTCAGAAATTTCTTCTTTTGCACCCAGTTTGAGTTTTACTAGCTTACTAAGCAATAACAACAGCATGAGAAGTTTAGATGTGTCAACCCAACTTAAAGAGGTGAAGCTACTTTTTGAAAGCTTTTGTTAGTTATTTGTTTAGCACAAGAAAGAAAAGTTGATCTTTCTCCAAACCCCACCTTCCAGGGCAATTATTCAAGAAGCTACATTGAATGAAGATTAGATGAAAATACGGAATTGTCCAATAAGACCTGAGGTAACAAGAACGTGTTCTAGCATCTCATTTCTGAAGGTATATGGCATATGGAATGCTATAGGAAGTCACTTAGAGGTGACTTCTACCAAGGACCTTGTTCAAGGACAAGGTCTCAAGTGGATAGTGGACATGGCTTCCACTACAAGAAAACTGGTGTTGCTGGTACCCCAATTCTCAAGGCCTCTAAGAGTCAGGGTATTGGATTTGCCTTAAAGAAAAAGAAATGTTATTCCAGATGACCTGGTCTTGATGTAACTGAGTCATTGTTTTGCTTCAAGATAATTTTTTATTTGGTTCTGGCCATTCTTAGACCCCTAATGTGGTACTAAGGGATACTGAGACCACCCACGTCTGTGTTGGGACACATAAGGTTAGAAACAACATCATCATGGACATCAAAGGAATATCAAGCAAGGAAGAGATGCAAGAGAGATAGGAGCTGACAGCCCTCTTATGATCTTCAAATTATCAGACTGAGAAAGTTAAGACTCCTGTAACACTTCCCCATAGGCTAGAGAAGCAAAATGCCCTATGGCAGATGACTCAAAATGTCCACTGACATGTTTCTTGGTTGATAAGAGAGAGAACATGACTGAAAGAACTTAAATTTAATACTGAGGGAAAAATTAAGGTTCTATAGCCAGGTGTTGACCATTCAACAGAACTCATTGAGCTGTTCAAGAACCAGAGTTGATCACAGAAGGCTTCCTTTGGAGAACTCCCACAGGGCAAAGCAATCCTACTTAGATCACTCACGAAAACATTAAGTCTTTATATCAGCAGTATACTAACCCTGATGTGGTTAACAGGTCACCCTATGTGTGGGAAGTCCCTAAGCTACACCTGAGTCTTCTTGAAACCTCAGGGTGGGAGCAGGTGACAAAGGCAAGCTTCTGCTTCCTTGGGTTGCTACACAACCTTAGAAAACCCAGCTCATAGCACAGATCTAACTTGCCAAAGCTGTGACATGTTGTTCCTAGGAAGAAGAGAAAAGCAATTTCAGGTTTTGTTCATGCTGACAAGGGGTGAGATCATAGTCTCTACTATGTTAGGGATAAAAGAAAGCATTGAGCTAGGAAACATCCAGAAGTTAAACTACTAAAAATTAAGCTGTATCAGAACCAACCATCTAACATAATATCCCCTCATCAACAAGGAGTTTGAGACTGACTACATTAAATGTCTCCAACACTAATGTTCTATAAAAGAAAACTATGCACAGAAATTGCCTCCAAAGTGGACCCTTGTGACACTGCAGGATATGCTGAAGCATGAGAAACATCTAATGTGACATTTCATAGTGTCCTGGAAGTAGTTACAAGCTTTCCATTGATTCAGCAATCTAGCAGGATGTCAAGAATTAAAATAGGAAGGCCAGGGAGAAAGAATACAAACTCTAAGTCATCAAGGAATGGAGGATGGGAAGAAAATAGGCAAGTCCAGTGACTCATGAATAACATACAGGCTAAGAATTGATAAATCTATCTTAAATTATCAAAATACCTTCTCATAAACTGGCTTCCCCTACCACTATTGAGGACTGAACCCAAGGACATACATGTGTTAGGAAAGTGCTCTATCATTGAGATATACCCTCAACCCTCTTATTAAACTATTTACTTGAGATAGAGTCTCACAAAGTTGCTCAGGCTATCCTTGAACTTGCTCTATAGCCAAAGCATCCCCTGAACCTTTGTTCTTCCTGTCTTAGACTCCTAAGTAGCTAGGATTACAGACCACCAAGCCTATGCAAATTTTGTTTAGTTTTCTTCTTTGGATTTTTATTCAGAATATATTTTCTTATGTTTTATTGATACATGGTCTTATATAGCCTGGGTTAGTCTCAAAGTATCTATGAAACCAAGAATAAACTTGACTTCTGAACCTTCAACCTCTAGTTCGATGTAGCTTATTTTTTTAAATAGTGCACAAACTGTTCTGCATCTTCTAGAACTCTATTTTGACTTTGCCTTCACCAAAACCAAAGTCAGCTGAAATAACTGGAGTCTCACATTTCTAATGATTACTCTGTACTTGGTGCTTGCTGGGCACTTTTACAGGTCATCTACTTCAGTCCCAGTACCTTTGTTTGGTTCTGAGGAAAGAGAGTTGAAAGGGGGTTATAGGATTTGCTCTAGCTAGCAGTTGCTTAGTGATAAGAATGAGGTATAGACAGAGCAGACTTAGACCTCTATCTGCTAACAAAAACAAATCACCCTAAGTAGGTGCCACTTTTCAGTCCATGGTCAATGTTCACATGTCCTCTTTAAAATTATAAAAAAGAGAAAGTGGGCTCTGGCTAGGGAAGCAGGTAGCTTGATTAGAGATCTACACAGCTCCCTCAGCTCATCTAAATCCAATCCTTCCCTGCTCCCACCTCCAGTAGACCACACAGATCGCCCTTCCTAGCCTCCTTCCTCTTACTCGTTAGTTTTATCCCAGCCCCAAACTTCAGGAGGCAACCTGGGAACCCACAAACCACTCTCACCAGGTAAACAAGTACAGTGCTAACTGCAGATCTTTGCCTCTTCCTCCATTCCTCCAAGTCCAATCCCCAAGTCTCATCTCCAGCTCTGCAGCAGATCTGCTGTGGCTTCTCCTTGTTCTCTACCCCCACCCAGTGAACTAAACAGATCCTGATGGAAGACACTGCTCATCCCCATTTTTAAGTGTCAGCTCCCAATATCCAGCAACACCTTTTACTTAGATACTCCCAATGGCTACATCTAATAGGATGCCAGAAGAATTTCCTACCAGGCAACGCACAGCCACCACTCTCTCCTAAAAGCCAGAGAGGCTAACAGAAACCAAGTTACAAAATAACTACCGAACAAAGACAAGACCAGATAGCAGCACCTAGAATTATAATTTCTCCAATCCTAAACGTCTATATTCACCAATATTATAATAATGATAAATATGCCACATTGCAACTTATCTGCTGTAAGGACGTTTATTTGGGAGGAGAGGAGTTAGGGCTTGGAGAAGGGGTAGAGGATGCTTGACCATGTGGACAGGCAAGCAGACAGATGAGAACAGAGCCATGAGGGCAGAGAAAGACAGAGGGTAAGGAGGGAGGGAAGGAGAGGGAGAGGGATGGAGAAAGACACACACATACACAGAGAGAGGGGGTGGAGAGAGAGAGAGAGAGAGAGAGAGAGAGAGAGAGAGAGAGAGAGAGAGAGAGAGAGAGAGAATAGCTAAAACAATCTCAAATAATAAAAGAACTATTAGAGAAATTACCACCCTTGATTTCAAGTCATACTATGAAGTTATAGCAAAAAACAAACCAACAAATCAACATGGTATCGGCACAAAAACAAACAGGTTGATCAACAGAATTATATTGAAGAACCAGACATAAATCCACATACCCACGAATGCCTGATTTTTTATAAAGAAGCCAGAGATGATACACTGGACAAGACAAAAGACTGTATCTTCAACTGTATCCAGTATAGTCAAACTGGATGTCTGCATGTAGAAGAACGCAAATAGATTCATACTTATCACCCTGCACAAAACTCAAGTCTAAGTGAATCAATGACCTCAACAAAAACCCAAATACACTGAACCTGATAGTAGAGAAATTGGGGAGTTGCCTTGAACTCATTGGTACAGGAGACATTGGAACAGAACACCAACAGCTCAGGCACTAAAAGCAACAATTAATAAATGGGACCTAATGAAACTGAAAAGCTTCTGCATGTCAAGGACACTGTCATTCAAAGTGACAGCCTACAGAATGTGAAAGTATTTTTACCAATTACATATCCAACGGAGGGCTCATATCCAAAACATATAAAGAACTCAAAAAACTAGATGTAAAACAAAACAAAACTAACCCATTTAAAAAAATGAAGTGCAAACTGGGGATGGTGGTACATGCCTTTAATTCCAGCGCTCAGGGAGGTAGAGGCAGATGGATTGTTGTAAGTTTGAGGCCAGCCTGGTCTACAAAGTAAGTTCAGTACCTCCAATGCAGAGAAACCCTGTCTCAAACAAACAAACAAAAAACGAAGTGCAGTTCTAAACAGAATTTTCAATAGTGGAATCTCCAATGGCCAAGAAATACTTAAAGAAATGCTCCACATCCTTAGCCATCAGGGAAATGAAAATTAAAACTACTTTGAGATTCCATCTTTCACCTATCAGAATGGCTAAGATCAATAACACAAGTGATAGCTCATGCTGACAATGATATGGAGCAAGTGGAACACTCATCCATTACTGGTAAGAGTGGAAAATTGTACAGACATTATAAAAATCAATATGGCAGTACTTCAGAAAGTTGGGAATTGATCTACCTCAAGAGCCACTCTTGGGTATGTACCCAAAGGACACTACATCCTACCATAAGGGCACTTGCTCAACCATATTCATTGCTGCTCTATTCATAATAGCCAGAAACTAAAGACAACTTAGATGTGCCTCAACAGAAGAATGGATAAAGAAAATGTGGTACATTCACACAATGAAGTATTACTCAGCAGTTAAAAAATAGTTCACAGGTAAATGTATAGAACCTGAAAACAAATCATCCTGGGTGAGGTATGTCAGATCCAGAAAGACAAATATGGTATATTCACTTATATGTGGATAATAGTGGTTAACTCAATGGTAACCAAGCTACAATCTGTAGAACCACAGAGGTTAGGTACAGAGTATGTGACTAGGGGATACAGGTAGATTTCATTAGAAATGGAAAAAAGTTAAGGATTAGATAGATGGGCTAGAATGGAAGGATCAAGTAGGGAGAGAAAGGAGATAGGGTATGAGAGAGGGAATATAAGGAGAGACAGCTATAATTAAGGGGAATTCTGGAGGTAGTATGGAAACCTAACACACTAAAAGCTTCCTAAAATATATGCATATATGAAGGCAATTTAGGGTTGGGTTTTTTTTTTTTGAGACAGGGTTTCTCTGTGTGGCCCTGACTGTCCTGGACTCACTTTGTAGACCAGGCTGGCCTCGAACTCATAGCAATCCACCTGCCTCTGCCTCCTGGGTGTTGGGATTAAAGGTGTGCACCACCATGCCTGGCCTTATGAAGGTAATTTAAATGAAATCACCAAATAATGGGTGAGACAGAGTCCCATCTGGCTATCTCTCATCACCAAATGAAACTTCCAGGTAGGTTACATATAATTGAGTTGTTGGCCAAAGGGGTCCCACGGGAATCTC
Source organism: Acomys minous (assembly GCF_964271855.1). Lineage (NCBI taxonomy): Eukaryota > Metazoa > Chordata > Mammalia > Rodentia > Muridae > Acomys > Acomys minous. Next base: position 124,995,568 of record NC_140488.1, on the reverse strand, counting down.
CAAATAATCCAAGCTGTTGCTAAGACAAATTTGCTCTCCACAAACTTACAGCAAGGCCCCATTGCTGAAGAAAATGCCTACACAAATCATTGAATATTGGAGAAGTTGATGTGGTGCCTACATAGAGTCCTCACCCCTATGTTCTTGGTACAGGAAGGTACTCTGCATGCTGTCAAAAGAGAAACATAGAAGCCAAGCCAGGCACAAAACCCTTTGTAATAATGGTGTCTTGCCTGCAATATATGCTAGGGCAACTGTGGTGGCACAAAGTTTGTGGGAGTGCAACCAATATCCAATATCTGATTTGACTTAAGGCCCATTCCACAAGATGGAACCTATACCTATTACACCTTGGGTGACCAGGACCCTGAGACAAGAACTTGATAGTCTAGGGACCTAGAGGAAAACCAAATAATACTGTTCAAAAAATAAAATAAACAAAAAAAGTAGCAAAAAAAAAAAAAAAAGAACTCCTAATGACATCCTGCTACACTCATAGATCAGTGCCTTGCACAGCCTTCATCAGAGAAGCTTCCTCCTGTGGTAGATGGGAATAGAGACGCACAGCCAGACATTATTCAGAGAGTGATATACCTTGGAAACATTCAGGCCTAAATTAGATGTCTCTATCAAATGCCCTCCCCTTTTGAGCTTAGGGAACCCCACTGAAGAGAAAATAGAACATATAAGAGTCAGAGGGAATGGAGGACACCCTCTAAGTCAGCATGATCAAAACTCATATGAACTCAAATAGACCAAAGCAACATGCACAGGTCCTGCACATGTCTGCATCAGGCCCTCTGCATATATAATATGGCTTCCAGTTTAGTGTTTTTTATGGAATTCTTGAGTATGTGAATGAGTAGATCTCTGATTTTTATGACTTCTTTTGGGCTCTTTTCCTTCTGTTTGCTTGTCTTGTCCAACACTTGTTAAATTTTGCTTTATTTTATTCTGTGTCATTTTGTTATAAAAACAGAAGTGAATAAAATAGTAATAAGCATTCAGAGACTTTAAAAACACTAAATTTATAGAAAAGTATCTATATTCTGTAGTGTTGGAGATTGACAAACTGTTACATTGTTCATACTAAAAGATGAGTCATTATACCTTATGAATAAAAAATGATCATCAACTGATACAGGAGTATGATTAAATCCTTAAAATATACTTATTAAGAAAATCTATAATTCAAATATGCTTCCAAATTCACTTCCAAAGGTAACTGGAAAGGATGATTAAAGCAAGGAGCTACATTAAAATAAAAATACACTAGTATCTTTGGATTCAAACAGAATAATTTCCAGCAGTAACAGGTTCATCTCTCTTTTTTTGGCTTTTTCAAGACAGGGTTTCTCTGTGTAGCCTTGGCTGTCCCAAACTCGCTTTTGTAGATCAGGCTGGCCTCGAAGTCACCTGCCTCTGCCTCCCAGAGGAGTGTACCACTGTGCCTGGCTACAGGATCATCTTATTATATGCTTTTGGCTTTGGTCTGTTCTGGAAGCATGGACCTGTAATACTTAGTTTTCTATTACCCAAACCCAAGCTACAAGCCCCCGTGTCTCTTAATTTAGCTAGAAAAGGTTATGCTTGAAAGAAGCTTTGGAAACCACCAAATCTTAAGCCCTCATAGCAGAGACAAGCACACCAGGGCCCAGAGAAGACAAGTATTTTGCCCTGGTTGTACAACAAATCTGGATGAAATGGCTAAATCTCTTTGTTACTCTGCAAGTGCTACTTCCACTAACTCAGTGTATTGTGGTGCTGAAAGAAGGCATGTTATTCCTTCAGCAGATGGCCAAAAGAAAATGAACTCTTTGGACGTTCCTTGTCTCTTAATTTCATGTCAGAGGTTTTCCACTTTTATTTTTTATTCTTATTTTGTTTTATTATGCATGCATGCATATATACACACACATATATATATTCCTTCTCTCTTTTTCTCCTACTTCTATTTTAGAGTTTTTAAAGCAAATTTCTGAGTGTGTGAATGAATGGGTCTATGCATCTATATCTGTTTCTTGTGCCTTGGGCTCTTTTTCTTCTTTTTGTTTCTTTTGTCCTATTCTGATGTGTTAGTTTTTGTATTATTATATTATTATCCCTCAGAAGCCTGTTTGTTTCTAATGAGAGACAGAAAGGCAGTGGATCTGGATAAGAAAGGAGGTAGGGAAAAACTGGTAGGAATAGAGGGAGGAGAAACTATAATTAGGATATAATATGTGAGAAAATATATTTCAATAAAAGGAAAAATAAATATTCTAGAATTGTCTTAAAGTATCGGTTGCAATATTAAAAACATCAAACTATAAAAAAAAAGAAGGCATGTTATGTCACCAAGACAAGACTTTGTCTTGTTTTTTGAGACAGGGCTTCTCTGTGTGTAGCCCTGGCTGTCCTGGACTCGCTTTGTAGACCAGGCTGGCCTCAAACTCATGGAGCTCCGCCTTCCTCTGCCTCCCAAGTGCTGGGACTACAGGTGTGTGCCACCATTGGGCACCACCGGGACAAGATTTAAAGGCAGGTCTTTCCCGCAGCTGATATTTGGGCAGTATACCATATACCCTGGAATATTCTTGTCCTATGTGCTTTTCTGAGCTAGCTGGGTAGGAGGCTACTAGGAACTCACCTCCTCTTCCCGGAGCTTCTGCTTCCTCTTTTCTTCCACTGCAGCCCTCTTCTGATCTTCCCGCTGACGCTGCTCCTCAAGTTTTCTCCATCGCTCCTCAATTTGTTTCTCATACTGAAGCTTGGCTCTTTTCTGCTTCTCCAAGATCTGTTGTTCGCGGGCAGCTGAGAAATGGAAGCGGAAGTGTCATTCCAAGAGCTTTTGCGTAGGTTGAAATAAGGACAGGAACACAGAAACAACAATCTGATGAAGTCCTAGGTTGTAGTGATTGAGACTAAATATTGTTACCTCTGCCAGAAGTTAAATGGTGTGGGACATGTTAACTATGTGATCTCTTTGCCTTGGTTCCCTTCTCATTTACACAGAGACAATAATAATATGGTGAATAAAATGATACAATGTATGTAAAACACAAAGTAAATACTTCCACACATAGGAGTATGGCTATTATTGGCATCATTAAGCCAAATTTGTATATAACACACCTAACCTATACAGTAGCTAGAATGTTGATAGTTTAAGGGTACATTAAATCAAAATCCTGTTAAATGAGCATCCACAGTGATCTGGGAAAAGCATTAAAATACAGTCTTCTTCCCATCAAGCCATTTACTAAGAAACCCTTAACATGACTTAGCCAGGCTAGGGAAAGGTTCTCTGTGGGTGAAAGTGACTAAACTGCCCAGAAGGCCAAACAGGAATCCAATAATTTCTTGTTCATCTCAGTTCAATGAGGGAAATTATCATCTACCTACTTCACAGAACTCCATGGTGGTATCTGTAGCCAACAAGAAGTTAAAAAAAATAAATGCCTTTCTTGACTGGGCATACTATTGCAATGCAGAAAATCAGTGCCTGTTTTCTTAGTTCTCTTGAGGATGGTCCTTCTAGATCCCAAAACAGAAGACAAGTACACACTATGGATACCTGAGGGCATCATCAGGTCTTCCTCATATCAGAGGAAGTAATTGTTTTGTTTTATGTGTGTGGGTGTTTTGGGGCATGTACGTATGTGCATCATGTATGTGCAGTGCCCAAGGAGACCAAAAGAGGGCATTGGATCCCCCGGGATAGTTGTGAGCTGCCATGTGTGTGCTGGGAATTGAACCTGAGTTCTCTGGAAGAGCAGTCAGTGCTCATAACAGCCAAGCCATCTCTCTAGCCCCAGTAAAAGCAACTGTTGTTCATAGCTCAAAGCATACTGCCTAGGATACAGAGGAGGTTCAATATTTGGTGAGTGAATGAACTGCTCTTAGAATTATGTAGTTTTTGTGATCATGTCAGTCACTGTATGAGTTCACCCTCAATTCTCTAGACTCATCTACTAAGTCTTAGTTCTCTTCCCATTCATTTCTAAGGACTTTTAGAAGTGACATTACTTCATTTCTACTTTCTTGGACTTCAAAAGCCAAAGCATATAACTTACCCAGACATTTTTCCCTTTCTTCTCGTCTCTCCTTAGCTAATCTTTGTCTCTCATCTGATTTTAAAAATCCATCCATGCCTACAAGATAGAAAACATAATTTTCAGTTTTTAAAAAATTTTTCTTTATCTACTGAGTGCTAGAGATTGTTGGGTACATATCCCTGGGTCTGGATATACACGTGTATTATTATCACTGTCACCGATTCATTTCAAAGAACTCATTTCCTATCATATATCCTCAGTCAGCCCCAACAACTCAGGGGCAGCAGTCATGGCTTCCACATGCGCTTGCCAACATGCGGTGTAGTGGTGCTGAGAATAGCCCTTTAGCCATCCCTTGTAACAAGGCCTGTCCCTGTACAAGTCAGAAATACAACTAAGTGACACAGAAACCTAGCAGTGTGCGGAGACACTCATCAGTCCTATTCTAATCTGGCTTGTAGGTCCAGAGCAGAATAATTTAGGGGCAAAGAAAAGCCACAAGGTCAATACAATTTTGGATATCAATTATTATACAGATGAAAATACTTAATTTTCTCAAATAAGTCAACTGTGGCAAATATATACAAATACCTCAAGAGAACTCTGTAAAATGCAACCCTCAAGTTTAATTTTAGTTCTGCCAAGTTTGCTTTGATGTCAATCTTAGTATTTCAGAATTACAAAGAAAAACTAAATAAACTTTTACATACTTAGCATACAAATATCTGTAACAAATAACAGGTACGCCCCAAACTGTCTAGGATACATCTCCATATCCCTATCCCATTCCTTTCAAGGCCCTAAAGAGCTTTCTAAATTCAGGATTAAATATTTATGTTTAGAATAACTTATTGCACTCTGTTACTATTGGCTGTGCATGAAAAATAGCTACACACAGCTTAAGGATACCATTCTGTGGAAGTAAGCTTTATTATAATGCAACTACATTCCCAGCACTGGGCCCTTCCTCTCTGGAAACATCATACCAACTTCATAGTATGTTTTACTGCAATAGCAACCTGCACTTCTTCCAGCGGCTTTTCTACCTCTGTTCAGGAAAGGGTCAAAGAAGCAAGGCCTGCAGTGTAAGCACTGAGGATGCAGATGGATGACATGACAAATTGAATTGTCATGATTTCTAACATGTGTTCGGTTTTAACAGTGTAAATTATGTATCAGGGATACTAAAGCTCAAGAGACAATCACAAGAAAAACCAAACCCTTGACTACAAAGTGACATTATCCATGTTTGTTTCTAGTCAGTTCTTAATTATTATGATTAATAATCAATAATTATAATAATAAAATATAACCAATATAAATATAATCAATATAACCCAAAATTTGTAAGTCAATCAAAATTGTAGTAATTAATAATAAAATCATCATCATGGATTTGAAGACACAACTCCAACTCATTCCAGGCCCCCAACAATATGACTTTCAGCTCCTTCTCTGTCTGTCTGTCTGTTTTTTCTTTTTTTGAGACAGGGTTTCTCTGGACTTACTTTGTAGAACAGGCTGGCCTCAAACTCACAGGGATCTGCCTGCCTCTGTCTCTTGAATGCTAGGATAAAGGCGTGTGCCACCACCACCCGGCTCAACTCCTTTTCTAATTTGACCTCAGCACATCTCCCCTCCTCCCAATATCTTCTAGTTTACACTGCCTGACCCTTCTTACACCATCACCAACACTGCCATCTTTTTAACCTCACCCACCCTCAAGACTCCAAGAGCCATAATGCCCTTACTTTTATTTATGAAGCCCTTACTTCATCCTTTTTTCCTGAACAGAAAAGTAACTTGGTTTTCTTGGCAGCCTCCAAAGTTACATATAACTGTAATTGCCCTAGGTTTGCATGGTTCCAAGTACCACCTCTTATCCTGTGTGACAGTACTGTAAGGTAGCCATGGAGTTAGTGATAGAGGAATAAGAAAAAAAATCAGATCTTTTCTTAAAACACTTTTAGGTTTTAGTCTCTACCTCAAGCTCCTTTGGTATGATTTTTTCTGTCTGAAAAGCTTTAAATACACAAACAAACAAACAAAAAAGCCTAGGAGGCCTGGTCAAATACAACCCACACCAATGTGCCTACTCTAAGCTGCACCCAAGCCTCTATCGGTACACCATACCACAATCTTGATGATAACAGATGCGCTTCATATCTGAGGAAAGTCTGGGAACTGATCGAAATATTTGTCAACCAGACAAGGAGAAACTGGAAAGAAAAAAAGTGATCAAAAAGCTGCCCACATCACTGTGAGGCTTTACAAACAAGCCCATTCCACGGACATGCAAGGTCTCAGGCTGCCCTCTTGTGGACACATGTAAGACACAAATTTCCCTTCCAGAGGATCTTTAGGATGAGGGTCATAGTCAGCAGCAGCAGCTTCATCATAATAGAGATGACAAGCAAGCAGTTACTATGGATCAACTACAGCCAGGCACATGCCTTTAATATTAGTAGCACATGCCTTTAATATTAGTCCTTGAGAAGTGAAGGTTTCAACTATATAGCTGGTTCAAGACCAGCCTGGGCTACACACACACACACACACACACACACACACACACACACACACACACACACACACACACACACACACACACACCTCACTATGAGCAAAGTACACTACATAAATTTGTTGGGCTTAACTACCCTATGATAACAGAGGTATTATTCTGAGTCTCTTCAAAGAGTAGAAACCGAAGTACAAAAATAGTTAATTAACTTGTTCCAAGTCACATGGTTAAAAGTGGAGAAGGTAGATTCTAGCTAACCTGGGAACTTGACTCCAACACTCACACTTTCAATTACCTTTTTTTTTTCCAGAGGGATTGTAGCACCTTCTTTGGTGCTTTGATCCAGCAAAGAAACAAACTGTATCCTGGTACCACGAACCTGAACATTTTGGAAAAGCAGAAGTGCAAGTCTTATAGAAAAGTATGAAATAGGCAGTACTGAAAGGCAAGTACAAAAGTCCAGCTGGGCAGAAATGCAGCGACTTCCTGTTTGGCTCATTATTTGTTTCTCTCTCAAGACTGATGGCTTGAAAATATTTACTCAGTGCTTTCTTAGAGAATGATGCTGGGTGGAGAATAGGTGAAAGCCAAAGGACTGCGAACAACGTAGGTTACTCCTGGCTTAAGCAAGCAATTCAGCTTTGCCACACTGATAACAGCCTAATGTGGGTAACCTGGAATCTCTGTGTTATCCATTTGGCAGCCATGAACTAAACAAAAAGAACATGAGTTCAGTTCCTAGGCCACACAGCACACATTAGGTACTCCATAGGCACATTGAATTGCTACTTTACTGCACAGCAATGGTGGAGAAGCCTGGCAGCTTATTCCTGTGATTCTCTTGTAAGTTTAGTGACTCTGGGTCAAATGAAGAAAGGGAATATGTGAGTTCAATTAGGACTGAAGTTTTACTGGGTGTGGTGGTTTGAGTGAGGATGGCCCCTATAGACTCCTGTATTTGAATGTTTGGTTCCAGCTAGTGGAACTCTTTGGGAAGGATTAGAAGATGTGGCCTTGTTGGAGGTGGTTTGTGACTAGAGGTAAGCTTTGAGGTTTCAAAAGCCCCCTCCCTCTCTCTCTGCCACCTGCAGGGACAGGATGTAAACTTCTCAGTTACTGCTCCAGTGCCATGTTTGACTGCTTCCCACCATGATGATCATGCACTAACTCTCTGAAACTGTAAGCAAATTCCCAATTTATAATTTTTTGGTCATGGTGTCTCTTCACAGCAATAGAACATTAACTATGACACTGGGTAAGACACTTAAGACCTGAGCTCCTTTCCATTTCCTCCTCATAGCATATGTCTCTCCTATTTAATGGTACAAACATTTCAAGAACTTCTCATTTAAAGAAAAGCTAAGTAACTCATCTCCGGCTTTTACTTTTTGACTACTGACAAACTTCTAGAAGCTGACAAGGGACCTTTGGGCTCATCCAAAGGTAAGGAGAGTTGGAAAATAAATAAATGTCCATGAACTTAATCAAATACTACTAACAACAAAACAGCTAAATTTAAGACAGAAGAATCATGGAGATTATCATGAACACCAATGCAGTAAATCTTTCTAAAGAAATGATATAGTCAAAGATTTAACTCCAAAAGGAAGTCTTTCTGTGTCACCTAAAATTTGAAAGGTAGTTTCGTCTATACAATCACACTTACATTCTATTGTGCTTTGCATGTGGACATTTATTTTATCTTTTTAACAACCAGAGACATGATTTTATCTTGTAAGGCCCCATGTGAAGAGGTGGCTGACAGAACTGTACTCATCAGGGTTTGTGGGGGTAGTGGTAATAGGAAGTAGACAGCTATAATGGGTATCAGGAAGAAGACCGTTGTAGTCTAAAGAAAGGTTCTCTACTTTGACTGCATTAATATAAACACATTGGTTGTGGTATTTTATTATAATTTGAAGATCTCTGTAATATTTCCCATAACTGCATGTAAATCAACAATGACCTCAAACAAATCTGGCTCAAAGACGAAGCCCTGGGATAGATGCAAACACAAGAGGTAATAACAAGGGATACCTTAGCAGAGACAGCCTATTCAATAGGTGCTGTTTTAGATACCCTTGTTCCCATTCTAGATGTAGTCACACTTGCCAAGGCAACTGCATTCAAATAAATGTGTGCCTCTGAGATACAATTTATCAATACAACAAAACAACACAGTGGTTCTGAGCAAGCAAACAACAGCATAATCCCACACTTCACTGATTTACTGTTAGTGAGAATAACTTCCCGTTATCTTTGAGTTGCAGCAACACATCTTAAAAACTCACTTTGAAATGAATTTTATCAGCCTGAAGCACTCTACTAGAATATTAATGAGTTAATATTAGTCAATTATTCATGATACTGGTAAGAACTATTATTGAAATTCAAAGTTTCTAAGAGAAGCCATCTGTTTTGTTTTAAAAATGTAATTGAACAAGTGAGTTTTATTTTATTACTTATTTTGGCTTTTTGAGAAGGTCAAAATCACGGCTATTCCTCCTACTTCAGCCTCTCAGGTTACTGGGATTATAGGCATATGCACTACCATATCTGGCTCTGAGAAAGTATATTTTCAAATAACCTAAATTACACTTGGTGTAATTGTGCAATGAAATTTCAATGTCTGGGGACAGGAGTGAAGAGCTTATATATGAGGAAGTCCAATGAAAGCCCTCACTTTCTGTGGAGAGGCTCCAGTATCCCTTTATGAATGGTCAGGTAAACTCTGGCTCAGTAGTTACATGGGTGGTTCTGGTCTGTACTATGATTCTCTTTAAAACACACAGAAAAAAAGACCACTGTCTCCCAACTTTAGCTACACAGTAGAGTCACATGGTGAACTGTGCTAGGCAGTTTTATGTCAACTTGACACAAAATAGAGCCATTTGAGGAGGGAGCCTCAATTAAGAAAATGCTTCCACAAGACTGAGCTATAGGTAAGCCTGTAGGGCATTTTATAATTGGTAATTAATGGCGGAGGGCCCAGCCCATTGTAGGTGATACTATCCCTGAGCTGATGATTCTGGATTCCATAAGAAAGCAGACTGAGAAAGCAATTATGAGCAAGACAGTAGGCAGCATTCCTCTCTGGTCTCTGCATCAGCACCTGTCTCAAGTTTCCTGCCCTGCTTGAGTTCTTGTCCTGACTTCCAGGCCTGCTGAGACCACAAGTCTCAGCAAACAAACAACAGAAAAACAAAACCAAAATCACCCCATCATCAGCTAGGATACAGTTTAGGAAGAGGAAAAGTGTACAGAGGGGGAGAAGGGAACAAGAGAGGGTAATGGGAGAGAAAGAATAAAGTACATGATATGTATGTACAGAAAAATCATAATAAAATCCATCATTTGTACAACAAAAATCCACTAACAATTTTGTTTTCAAATCTTCTATCCCCACTTCAACTCCTCCTATTACCCCTCCCTCTCAAGCCCATGGTCTTTTCTACTATAATTATTACTGTTTTACACACACACACACACACACACACACCCTAACTAAGCACATTTAGTGTTGCTCTTATACACATGTCTTTAGGAATTACTACTTGGAATTTGATAACCCATCAGTGATTTATGGCTGGAGAAAAATTCTCCCTCTCTCAGCAGGCATTGCCTGTAACTGTTCTGGAAATGGGGCCTTGTGAAAATTTCCACATCTATACCATGTAGACTGTTAGTGTCACTATGAAGCTTTTGTTAAGTCAATCATACTGTTAAGATTTCATGGGTACAGCTTCCTAGTCATGTGTGAAAGACACTATTTAGCAGCACGCATCCAAATCCTTGGGATCTTATAATATTTCCTCCCTGTTTTTAATGGAAAAAAGTCAGTCATATGTTGCACATATTTGTAACCCAGGGCTTGTTAGGCAGAGGCAGGAGGATCAATTCAAGGTCATCCTCAGCTACAGGTTTAAGGCCAGCCTGGACTACATGGGACCCTTTATATATTAAAAAAAAAAAAACCAAACCACCAGCTCTTTAAAAGTATCTTTGTAACCACTATCCTGCTAGCTTTATGGAGGGAGCACAAAACCAAAGACAAGAAGGTTGCTTTTTCCACTGCTCTACCTGGCCCAATACGGAGACATGCAAAAATAGAAGCAAGTTTTCCTCTAAATGTCATCAGTGTTGTATCTCTTTCAACCATTTGCCCTCTTTATTATGCATTGGTGTCCTTCCCTCTGTCTTTTAAAAATATATTTCTTTGTGATACCGGGGATTGAACTCAAGAGCATTTTGTGCATGCTACAGCAACCTATCATTGATCTCTATTCCCAGCCCTTATTTTAAAACTTTTTATTTTAATGCAGGGTCTTGCTTAGTTGCCCAGGTAGGCCTTGTACTTGCAATCCTCTCCTGCTTCAGCCTAGAGTAGCTTGAATTACACAACAGGAAAATATCCTTTGTTATGCTGGGATTAAACCCAGAGCTCTGTGCATTCAAGGCAAGATGGGTATTAAGACATATTTTCTTCTTACTATCCTGTGACAACACCTGGACAAGGATGATCCCTACTATTGCCCCTGTGACTCAACATTATATTCAAGCTTTGGAAGCTTCAGTTTCTTTTCTTTTTCCTTTTTTCTTTTTTGTTTTTTGAGACAGAGTCTCTCTGCATTAGCCTTGGCTGTCCTGGACTCGCTTTGTAGACCAAGTTGGCCTTGAACACACAGCGATCTGCCTGCCTCTGCCTCCTGAGTGCTGGGATTAAAGGCATATGCCACCATGCCCAGCTAAGCTTCAGTTTCTTATATTTAAGGATACTGTCAACAGAACAAAATGACAGCCTACAGACTGGGAAAAGATCTTCACCAACCCTACATCTGACAAAGGGCTAATATCCAAAATATATAAACAACTCAAGAAATTAAACACCATCAAACCAAATAACCCAATTTTTAAAATGGGGTACAGACCTAAACAGAGAATTCTCAACAGAGGACTATCGAATGGCCGAGAAACACTTAAAGAAACACTCAACATCCCTAATCATGCAAATCAAAACAACTCTGAGATTCCATCTTACATCTATCAGAATGGCTAAGATCAAAAATTCAAGTGACAGCACCTGCTGGTGAGGATGTGGAGAAAGGGGAACACCCTTCCATTGCTGGTGGGAGTGTAACCTTTTACAACCACTGTGGAAATCAATCTGGTGCTTTTACAGAAAATTGGGAATAGTGCTACCTTAAGACCCAGCTATACCACTCCTGAGCATATACCCAAAAGATGCTCCATTTGCTCAACTATGTTCATAGCAGCTTTATTCCTAATAGCCAGAATCTGGAAACAACCTAGATGTCCCTCAACTGAAGAATGGATAAAGAAACTGTGGTATGTTTACACACTAGAATACTACTCAGCTATTAAAAACAAGGAAATCTTGAAATTTGTCAGTGAATGGATGGAACCAGAAATGATCATCCTGAGTGAGGTAACCAGTGGATATTAGCCACATAATACAGGATAACCACACTACAATACACAGACCCAAAGAAGCTAAATAATAAAGTGGACCCTAGGGAGAATGCTTAATTCTCATTCAGAAGGGCAAACAGAATAGACACCAGAGGGAACAGGACAGGAGCCTACTGTAGAGATTCTCTGAAAGACTCCACCCAGCGGAGGATCAAAGCAGATGCTGAGACTTACAGCCAAACTTTGGGGTGGAGTGCAGGGAGTCTTATGGAAGAGTTGGGGAATGGGATAGAAGGACCTGAAGGGGACAGGAGCTCCACAAGGAGGCAATTGGAGCCAAAACATCTGGGCTGGGGTGGGGGGTCTGCAGAGACTGATGCACCAGCCGAGGACCATGCATGGTGAGGACCTAGACCCTCTGCTCAGATGTAGTAGATGGGTAGCACAGTCTTCTTGTGGGTCCCATAATATGGGGAGTAGGGGATACCTCTGACATGGACTCTGGTGCCCACTCATTGATCACTTCCCACTGGCAGGGTGCCAGGCCACGGAGAAAGAGGATGCTGGCAGTCCAGATGAGACTTGATAGGCTGGGGACAGATGATAGGGAAGGAGGGGAGGGAGGATGAGGGAAGAAGGGAGGGTGTGACCTGGAGGAAGGGAGGAAGGAGGGAGGGGGCTACAATCAGGATGTAAAGTGAATTAATTAAAAATAAAAAAGAACGAAAAAGGGGGAGTCAGAACACAATCTTCTGAGGGACTCCACATATCATTGTGCTACCATAACTCTGTAAAAACACCAATCCACAGGTCTTGTGGGAAGTTAGAGAAAACAGGTACTACCTACTGTCCCAGTCCTGCCACTGCTGCCCTCTCAGGAGAAAATCCAATTGAGGAAAACCAACCAATGGAGGCCAGTGTACTAGTTAGGTTTTCTACTGCTGGAATACAATACCATGACCAAAAATTACTTGAAGAGGAAAAGCTTTATTTGGCTTACACTTCCATATAACTGTTTATCACTGAAAATATCACATTCCTAGCTCATAGTTTTCATTTAAATGTCCCAAAGCAAAAGGCATTGTATAAGGTCAGTAAACTTTTCATCACAATTTCTTTCAGCACAGAGACAAATCTTAATTCCCTCTGTTCTTTAGAATAACTGCTTTAATGTAATGAGTTGTGCAGACATAAGCCAATAGCAAGAAATAAAACAACTTTTTTTCTAGCAAAAAAACCTTTTTTTTTTCAAAATGAAATCCAATCCTATTAAAGTCCCTATGAGGATATCAATAATAATCCTTACCAGTATAAAAATCAGAGTATAATCAGATCCATGTACAATTCACATACACAAAAGAAAAATGCTGAGAAGTCAATTTAACATGTTATTGGCATTTTAAAAATTACAGACAATGAAATTTCAGATGGAAGGGTTCTGTAAGAGCTATTGAGTCAGACAAATGAGCATGTTGCATCCTTTGCTACACTTGAAAAGAGTTCTGCCCTTACCTTCTTGACTTCCTATATATATATATATATAGTCTATCTAGCCTGGAGTATGCAAGTTCTTATGTTCTGGTTACAAAGATGTGGAATTCAGGTAAAAAGAGTTTCAGGACTTTAGCTGGGTGTTGTGGGCACACCTGTAATCTCAGCATTCAGGGAGGCAGAGGCAGGTGGATCTTTGTGAGTTCAAGGCCAGCCTGGTCTACAAAGTTAGGCCAGGCCAGCCAACACTGCGCAGAGAAACCCTGTCTTGGAAAAAAATTGTTTCAGGACTTCAAAATATGAGTCAGCTTGGACTGATAGACATTGGAAAGGGAGCAAATACTACGGATTGGAGAATGAAAGAGAGAAGGAAATGTAGCTGGGAGCCAAGGGAGTCAAGAGCTATGTTAAGCTTCCACTAAGAAGAATTCTTGCACCATACCATCATAGAAAAATAAGAAATAAAAGGACAAATTATCAAAAACTACAATAAAACAATGTTTAAGACGTAAAACATTAGCTCTTCCTGTAAGCAGCCGGAGGTGACCTGCGAAGATGGTTCGCTACTCACGTGACCCAGAAAACCCTACAAAATCATGCAAATCAAGAGTTTCATATCTTCATGTTCACTTTAAGAACACCCGGGAAACTGCCCAGGCCATCAAGGGTATGCATATCCGAAAAGCCACCAAGTATCTGAAAGATGTCACTTTAAAGAAGCAATGTGCGCCATTCCGGCGGTATAATGATGGAGATGGGAGGTGTGCCCAGGCCAAGCAGTGGGGCTGGACTCAGGGTCGGTGGCCAAAAGAAGAGTACTGAATTTTTGCTGCACATGCTGAAAAATGAAGAAAGTAATGCTGAACTTAAGGGTTTAGATGTAGATTCCCTGGTCACTGAACACATCCAGGTGAACAAGGCACCTAAGATGCTCCGACGAACTTACAGAGCCCATAGCCGGATTAACCCCTACATGAGTTCCCCCTGCTACATCGAGATGATCCTCACTGAAAAGGAGCAGATTGTTCCAAAGCCACAGGAGAAGGTGGCGCAGAAGAAGAATATATCCCAGAAGAAACTGAAGAAACAAAAACCGATGGCACGGGAATAAATTCTGCATAAAATAAATGCAGATAAAAGAAAAAAAAGACATAAAACATTAAAACCACAACTATAAGATGAGAACAAGGGGAAACTAGAACACCCTTTATATATGAATGGAACACATTAACAAAAGCAAAAACAAGGCTTATTCTTTGTTCCAAAGCAGAACTCTGAATCTGAAAACCAAACAATTAAGACATTTATTTTAAGCAACCTATTTCATGCTTGAAAATACGATTAGCTGCAGAATTTGGGATTCGAACCAAAGAAGTGGGGACTGGAATGTGGCTTAGTGTACAGTATCAACCTGGAAGGCACAAGGCCTGGATTCAATTCTTACACACACACACACACACACACACACACACACACACACACACACACACACACACACCAGATATGGAACAGAAGCAATCTGGAGACAAAAAAAGGTCATTGGCAAAACAAACTCCACATGAAGGAGCGTCTACCCTAGGAGTCTGGCTTCCAGAACGCTGCCGGGGAATCTGACCCATTTGTGAAGTTCCTTGCAATATCCTGTTCCATAAAAGAAACCCTCAAGGGTGGCTGAAAATATGTCAGGTCGCAAGGGAGCCATTCTACACTTTAGGTCCAAAAGCCTCATGGTGGGCAGTGTATTCTTGCTAAATATTTCAAAAACTTTGGTACAAATCACATTTTCATAAAAGAGCTTTTGTACTAATCTTGTATGCTCCCCTCCTGATACCCAGGCCACCATCAAGATTCTCTCTCTCCTGGTAGTCCTAAGAAGCTATAAACCACTAAATAGTGAATGAAATAATTTTAGCTACTCAATATTTAGGGCCAAACTATATAGAATTACCATATGATGCAAGAATCCCACTTTTTGGCACATACCCAGAAGAACTGAAAGCAGAAACTCATTTTCATTCCTATGTTCATTACAGCATCATACATGATAGCAAAAAAGGGGAAGCAACTCATGAGTCCATTGATAAATGGGTAAACAAGATGTATATTATCCAGAGCACTAATTAGTTATTCCTAAAAAGGAGTGAAATTGCAACACATGCTATGACATAGTTGAATCATGACATTATGCGAAGTGAAACCAGCCACCAAAGGGTAAATTTTGTATAACTCCACTGATATTAGTTACCTATACTAGGCAAATGCATACAACAATGGCTATAAAGGGCTAAGGAGAAGGGAAACAGGGTGCTGCTGTTGAACATAATGATTATGGAGCTTCTATTGGCAATGTCGCAAATGTTCTAGAAATAGTGCTGATGGTTAGACAACACGGTGAATATACTTAATGCCACTGAATTATACACTTATACTGATAAAATGATAGTCTATATCACATTTATTATCATAATAAAAAGCAGTTAAAAATTAAAATTCATGCTTCTAAGAACTCACACTTGATACTGTGAGATCCTAGAATATGCCATCCCCAAAATGAGTTCACTGGAATATATTATGTATTTATTATGTATGTGAGTGTTTTGCCTAGACATATGTGTGTGTGCTATGTATGCCTGGTGCCCACAGAGGCCAGCAGAGAGTATGTCATCCTTTGGGCTTAGGAGTTACAGACTTTTTAAGCCATCATGTGAATCCTAAGCAAACCTGGGTTCTCTGAAAAAGAAGTAAGTGCTCTTAACTGCTATGCTGTCTCTCCAGCCCTTGATTTGATTTTTTTTTTAGGTAAGCTCTCACTCTGTATAACAAACTGGCCTCTAACTAAGGAACCTAGGCTGGCTTTGGAATCATAGCAATACTCCTGCCTCAACCTCCTGAGTGCTAGGATTGCAGGTATGTGCCAACATGCCTAGCTTCTTTGGCATATTTTAAAGTGATTACTTATGGGAACTACAGAAGAAATAACAGAAAATTTCTTTTACAAAACAAACTGTGTATCTATAAAATCTTTTATCTACATTGTAAGTAACAGATGCACAGGTTTTCTTTTCTAA
This sequence comes from Acomys minous, assembly GCF_964271855.1. Lineage (NCBI taxonomy): Eukaryota > Metazoa > Chordata > Mammalia > Rodentia > Muridae > Acomys > Acomys minous. Next base: position 124,979,018 of record NC_140488.1, on the reverse strand, counting down.
ATTTCCCCTTATCTGCCTATGATAGTTTGAATGAGAATGGCCCCATTAGGCTCTATGTTTGAATACTTGGTCTCCAGTTGGTGGAACTGGTTGGGAAAGATTAGGAAGTGTGGCCTTGATGGAGGGCATGTATCACTGGGGCAAATTTTGAAAATTTCAAAAGCCCATGCCATCCCTATTGTACTCTCAACTTCCTCCTTGCAATTCAGTATGAGATATGAGCCCTGGCTATTCCTGCCACAATGCATTCCCTTTACCATCATGGACTCTAACCAACTTGAACTGTAAGCCCAATTAAAGACTTTCTTTTATAAATTTCCTTGGTCATGGTGTTTTATCGCAGCAAAAGAAAGTAATTGCCTACGGCTGATTCAGGGGAAAATCTAGGAAGGATTACTAAAGACAGATTTTATATGCTTAAGACAACCTTTGCCCACCTTGTATTCCTTTCTTCAACCTCCCATAGGTTAATGCCACATCTTCCCAGAAACTCTCAAGCTTCTATTCCTGTAAGTGTCAATCATTAAGACCTTATATTTTCTTTTTATATGGCTCTTGTACCTATAAACAGAACCAATGTTGTGGGTGCTTTCCTATTTGTTGACTGTAAATTCATTTCACTGCTAAATTTATCAAAACTTCAGAGAACATTTTAACATTCTTTTAGTCATATAAACTCTCTTTATACTAGAAATATGGATACCCTATAATATATATTTCAGAATAATAAAGCAGCTCAAAAAGGCTGTAGAAAAGGATGTCTTTCTTGTCTTGTAAGGGGGATCAAAGTATTTTATGATTTATTGTTTACACATTCAATTTAGTGTTTGGAAGAAAGATCAAGTCCACTCTAGTGTGATACACATCTGTTTTCCTGTCTGTAAGTAGCCTACAGCTGTAGGACAACACCCTAGACCAGCACTGGACACACGGTACTTAAAAAACAACTATTATAACCAAAAATGAAGTCAGAATACTGTGTATGCTTGGCAAGAACTCTACCAAACTGAGATACATCCCCAGCCAAGAAACAGAATTTTTAATGTGCAACTGGTTGCCATACTGTCCAGTACAGAATTTAAATTCCTTAATTTAAAAAACCTATAGTATTCCATGCCACACTTTACTAGCTAAATATCATATACAATTTCTAAAGTTTAAATTGTTTTCTCTTAAGCTCTGAATTTATGTGGGATGAAGCTTCAGACAGGGTATAGGAACAAAAAAAAAAGTATATCTCTTTCTCTGTATCTATGGGGGGAAAATCAAAATCAGAAGAGAAAGCTACCTAAGACAATGAGAACTAGGACATAGACTCCAATATACTTACAGGAAGACAAAAACTAATACTATCAGCTATTCAACATGGTATAATTATATACTTAAAAATTCAATATACAGTAACTCCTATCCAAGATAATACTTTTCTCCAAAGACCAACTCCATTTTTGTTCCAAATATAAAACAGCCAGGCTTTGTTAGAAGATATTAGTTTCCTGTGAGAGGTAAGAAAGTCCTCCACCACACTCAGAAACACACACACACACACACACACACACACACACACACACACACACACACACCAAAAAAAAATCATTCCACCTCAGAGGTGAATGTAACACCAAGCTAAAGCAACACTGTGGCATCCTGGCAAGAGGACACTAAGGTCCTAAAACCTTACAGCTCAGCCAGGCGTGGTGGTGCATGCCGTTAATCCCAGCACTCAGGGAGGCAGAGGTAGGCAGATCACTGTGAGTTCGAGGCCAGTCTAGTCTACAAAGTAAGTACAAACCAACTAAGCCTACACAGAGAAACCCTGTCTAAAAAAAGAAAAAAACCCCACCTTATAACTCTTGTAAAACCAGGTGTATACCTAGCAAAGCAGACTAAAGTGGTTACTTGCATCAGAATATTCCCAAAGGAAACCACAATCCCACCTGCCTTTTTCTTCTACTACTGCTACCTCTAGGTTTTTAAAATATCAAGACATCTGCACCCACCACTATCTTTAGTGCAGGAGCATCTGAAATCATTTCCACTCTGGCTTCACCTTTCTCAAACATTTAGCTTCAAATTTCCAGGCAGGTTTTAAGTCTGAACACATGATCTAGAAAACACTACTTACCTGCAAATCTTTCCTCAGCAAATAAGACTGAGTATGTTTCTATGAGTGGAGTCCCAGAAAAAGGAAAACTTATGTCTCTACAAAGGATCCAAAATTAGGAGGTTCCCCAGAAGCTTGCTGGAACAGCATTTTTTCTCATTTACATATATATATATATATATATATATATATATATATATATATATATATATATATATATATATCAAAGTCATTTCCAAGCAATGCCCCTGAATGTTTAAGCCCCAAATCTCCTTCCCGGGGCATTACTCACTTATAGATTAACTATCCTGGGAAAGACAACAACCATGCAGAAACTTTGATCAAATCGTATTTTTTATCGGAGGGGGGGGGAACCCTACCTACTTTAGATCCAGGATCTGAGAGAGATAAGACTGTAAGCATGGGTTTTCCCTTCCATCTTCAGCTCTGCTGGAACCTGTTCAGAGTGAACATTTAAAATCCAAGGGGCATGGTTGAGCATATGTCCTTGTTGTATGGTGAAGCATCAGTAGAAGAATGGATAAAGAAACTGTGGTACATTTACACCATGGAATACTACTCAGCTGTTAAAAACAAGGAAATCCCGAAATTTGTGGACAAATGGATGGAACTAGAAACGATCATACTGAGTGAGTTAACCCAGAAGCAGAAAGACTCACATGGTATATACTCACTTATAATTGGACACTAGCCCAAAAGGCATGTCCCATGGAAGTCTTTGCTTACCAAGAGATTGAGATAGATGTGAGAACATCCTATTGGGACTCTAGGTGACAGAAATGTAGGAGAATGGGGAAATAGAAGGATCCAGAGAGTCCTAGAAACCCAAAAGAAGAACATCATGACAGGGGGATCTGGGTCCAGGGGGGTTTGCCCAAACTACTACACCAGCCAAGGACAATACAAGTAGTAAACACTGAACCCTTACTCAGATCTAGCCAACAGACAAGACATTCTCCACAGTTGTGTGGAGAGCATGGACTGACTCAGACATGAACTCTGGTGCCCTATATTTGACCACTTCCCCTTGATGGGGAGGCCTGATGGCACTCAGAGAAAGAATAAGCAGGCTACCAAGATGAGGCTACCAAGATGAGACTTGATAGCCTATGACCATACAGTGGGGGAGGAGGTCCCCCTCGGTCATAGACTGAGGGGAGGGGAATAGGGTGGAAGCAGGAGGGAGGGAGGAATGGGTACATACAAGTGATGGGGTAACAATTGAGATGTAATCTGAATAAATTAATTAAAATATTAAAAAAGAACCCAAGGGGAAATTATTAAATCAGCTACTATATACCATGCCTCACAAAGCAGTGCTCAGTTTCGCAAAGATATAAGTAAGTACACAAACATTCATATGGCAACACAGATAAGTTATAGTAAAGCTATCATTAGCACAATGAAGAACACATTGCTTGAGCTGGTAGGAATGGATATACACCCTCTCATCTCAAGCAAAATGCTTACAATTAAAATGACTAAACACCAGTACTTATAGAGATGTGGAAAAAATTAGAATTCTCATTGGAATACAAAACAGTTCAGCTACATGTTAACAAAATAATGCTGTTTGGTATCTATACTCTAGTTCTCAGAATGTTGGGATGTTACCTTCTATGATAAAAGAGCGCTACAGGAGATGCAGAGATGCCTCATTCAGTAAAATGCTCCACTGAATAAACATAAAGGCCTGTGTTTGGATCCTCAGAACCCATTTTTTAAAAGCTGGGTAGAGTGATACACACCTATAACCCTAGCACTGGGAATAATGGGGAAGCCCTAAAGTTGACTGGCCAGCTGGTTTTGCTGAATCAATGACCTTTAGGTTCACAGAGAGACTTGTTTCAAAAAATAAATATGTACAGTGAAAGACAACCACCATCAACCTCTGACCTCCACATGTCTGAATGCATGCTAGTGCATGTGCGCACGTACACATGTATGTACACACACACTCACGCACAAAGTGTTTTTTGTAGGTGTGACTAAGCTAAGCCCAAAATAAAAATCAGACACAGAGAATCACATACGCTATGCTGCTGGCCTGGAAAACAGAGGAAGGGTCCAGGATCTAAGGAATACAGGAAACATATTCTTCTCTAGAGCCCCAGAAAAGCTCTGCTGCCACCTTGATTTCAGACCATCTGACCTACAGAATTAAAAGATAATATGGTATCAAGTCTCTCCTTGGTAACCTATTATCTTTCCTCTGAGTGCCACCAGGCATCTCCGTCCAAGGGACATGTTCAAATATGGGGCACCAGAGTTTGTGTGAAAGTTAGATCTCCTTCTCCACTCAACAGTGGAGAATGTCCATCGGCTAGTCCGGGTAGGGGTTCAAGGTTTTTACTGCCTATTTTTTCCTTGGCTGTTGCCACAGTTTGCGGAGGGCCCCAGGGCCCAGACTCGCCTGTAGTTTTCCAGGACCCACTGGATCCTTCCATTTCCTCTTTCTCCCAGGCTTCTCACACCTAAAGTTTCAATAGGATGTCCTCCCCTCTTACCCACTATTCTGGTAGGTACAGTTTTTCATGGGGACGTACACCTTGGACTAGTGTCTCGATATAAGTGAGTATATACCATTTAGCTCTTTTTGCTTCTGTGTGAACTCACTCATTATGACAATTTCTAGTTCAATCCATTTGTCCACAAATTTTGGAAATTCCTTGTTTTTAATAGCTGAGTAGTATTCCATAGTGTGTACTTTGTTTCTGCTGTAAAGAAATATAAGTACATAAAACCTGTGGAAATGAAAATATGTTTTTTTTTCTAAAGAGTACCCTGAAGAAGTCCTGTGTAAATGAAAAAATATACCAAACTACTGAGTGGGAAAACTGCACACTGGAAAAGGGAGGGAGGGAGGAATGGGAGGATACAAGGGATGGGATAACAATTGAGATGTAATATGAATAAATTAATAAAATATACTTTTTTATAAAAAAAAGATAATATGCTTACTTTGCATTAAATCGCTGTCTGTAGTAAGGGTAGCAACTGAAAATAAATACAAGCCACTCTGTAAAATGGTTAGCAGTATCTGTTCAAGTTGAACATATGACTATTTTATAACCCAGCAACTTCACTCCTGGGTATATAACCGATAGGAATATATTTACATGAGCACCAATATATGTATACAAATATCATGTTCATATCAGTTTTAGTAAAAACCATAAGAAGGATGGATGGGGCTGGAGAGATGGCTCAGCGGTTAAGAGCACTGTCTGCTGTTCCAGAGGTCCTGAGTTCAACCACATGGTGGCTCACAATCATCTATAATGAGATCGGGTGCCCTCTTCTGGCCTGCAGGCGTAATGCAGGTAGAACACCGTATATACAATAAAGAAATCTTTTTTAAAAAAGAAGAAGGATGGATATAGTAGTGCATACCTTTAATCCCAACACTCAGGTAATAGAGGCAAGTGCATCTCTGTGAGCTTGAGCCCAGCATGGTCTACATCGAGAGTTCTGGCTAGGTATGGCTATGCAGTGTGGCCTTGTCTCAAAAAAAGCGTAAGAAATTAGAAAGAACTTAGTATGGTTAAAAAAAAAATCTCTAATCTCAGAACTTAAAAGATAGAGATAGAAGGACCAAAACTCAAGGTCACTCTCAGCTTTAGTCAGTTCACAGCTACCCTGGGCTACTTGAAACTAAATAAATAGAACCAAATAAAAAGATATTATGTCTAATCTCAGCACTCAGAGAAATAGGACTGCTGCAAGTTTGAGGACAGCATGTTTATTTACATAGTGATTTCTGGGCCAACTATGGCTAGATAGAAACCCCTTATTTCAAAAAGAATGGGTTAATAAATGAAATAATTAACTGTATATCAATAAGAATATAAACAAAATAAAGTATATTTACATGATATACTACTCATAAATATGAAGAAATGAGCTATTAGTACTTGTAATAGCAAGGTTTACCCTAAACATATATATTAAGTAGAAAGAAATATAGGGGAAAATTAGAAAATTGGTTTATAAATTATCCTTTTGGAGATGGCTAGTGGTAATGATTGCATACAGATATAACTCTTTTTAATGCTACTTTAAAAGTGTTGAAATGACAAAATTTTTTGTTTGTCTTTTCTTAGGGGTGAGGGTAGGGGTGGAGAACAGGATCTCATATAGCCTAGGCTGGCCTCCAATTCATTTTGTATCTCAAGCTGGTCTTAAATTCCTGATCCTTCCACCTCTACCTACAAAGTGCTGGTGTTATACAGACATGTACCGCTGCATCTGTTGAAATGGTAAATTTGATGCTAAATTTTATCACAATTCGATGAAAACACAATTCACTGTCAACACTTAAAATACAAAACAAAGTTCCATGGCTTCAGAGTGACTATTCTAACTGTATAGAAGTTCACTTAGATGGTAGACTTTGGTTCTGAACAAGTGCTTGTATGTATATGTTAATCTAGCTGCACAATGTTTTATTTTGAAAAAAGTAATACCCTATCAATCTATTTTTAAGAAAGTTTAAAAACAAGAAAAACCAATCTGTAGTGAAAAGATAATAAAAGCAGTGTTACATTTGTGAGTTATTGATTAGAAAGAGGAAGTAGGAACCCTTCTGGGGAATGGAAAGATTTAATTTCCCAATCTAGGCATTGGTTACATAAGTACATACATTAAAAATTCATTAGACTATATACTTAGGATTTATAAATCTCAATTTCCAAATGCTAAGACCAAGCTTGTTTGCATATTAGTTAGCATTAACATAACCAACACTATAAGGAAAATGGAAGAGAAGAAAAAAAAAAAAAGAAAACCACCAAACGTATGTGTGATCACAGAAAGTTTCAGTGAGGAGGTAAAATGCAAGTCAAATATTGAAACATGGATAGGGTAGAGATGAGTAAAGAAAACAGATACAGAAAAAATAATTCTAGACAAAATGAAGAGCATGCAATTCCTACTACTGTGCAAATGGGTATAAAGTGTACTGATGCTAAGGACCAGTGGTCACTGGCCAGAGAAAGAGGCTACAGGGTAAGTACAGCTTCATCTCAACAAGCCTGGAACACTTTATACCCAGCAGTTTAAACTGTACTCTCTAGGGCATGCTTGACAAACATCAAAGGGGGTTAAGGCCAACCAGAAAGTAACATGATGGACTCATGACAAGGGAGGTGATCTGGACACAGGGACCCATAATGCTCTTTTAATGCTCATCTGGTCCTGGATGACAAGTCTAACCAAAGGCACCGGTCCAGAGATTGGGGTCATAAAGGATAAGGGAACAGATCTTCTGTGTGTTTGATCATTATGGGGGAGAGGGACTGCCAAAGCCTGTGGCTGGTAAATCCATCAACAAGAACGAAGATCAGGTATACCTTTCCCTCTGCCTACTGGGCTGGTTATAAAGGATTACAGCATCACAGAGCTGGAAAGCACCAGTAAGGCTGCCTAAAATATTATCAGGTGAGAAATGAAGTTATATGGGCCACTGCCTGAAGCCAGTTTATGAGAAGAAATCTGGAACACAAGTTGAGACTTATCTATTTTACCATGAACATCCTATAAAATAGGGAATATTACTAATTAAGCTGTGATAGCCAATGCCCCAAATGCCCTTACCAACTTCATGTCCAGCCATGGGATTCAATGACCTATACTCATGATCCAGGTTCTCATCAGCTATTCTTGCCAACCTTTGCCTAGAGAAGTTCTTCCCACAGCTCACCCAAATTCAAATGGGTTTACAGTTTGGAAATACCTTCTAAGTATATTGCTTTCTCCACCAAGTTGTTTAAAGATTTTAGCTTCTGTCTACTTTTCAGTGATGCCAAGTCGATAAGCTTAGACAAGGCTGCCAGACTCTTGGTATACCAGAGCCATCAGGAGCCAAAAATAAGTTTTACCTACTAGTTTTATCATTGTCACCACCTTATAGAATTGATTATGAACAAGAGAAGCTGTAAGCTATATTCTTGAGAATGGTTAAGTTATAATTAGTTAAAATAAGAGCTTGTACTGAAAAAAAACTGGATGGGTTTGAAAGCAACTTGTTTGAGATCTAGAATGCATTCTTCATGTCTGATCCTAATCAGGCAAAGTGAGTCAACATTCAGTTACAACCTAGTCCAATACAGACACCATTATAATAGAGTTACCAAAATGTTTAATTACATACAGGTAAAAGCTCAATTCTTCAGTGTTCAAAAGCCACATGGGGTTGGTTAACTACCATATGGAACAGTTCAGATCTAGGACATTTAAATCTTCAGATATAATTCTGTTGGGAAGCATTATACCTTGTAGGTCTAACCTGATGAATTGGTGAGAGAGTACTCACTCTGAAATCATTTTTACCTGACAAAGAGGAAAGAATTATTTAACTTTTTAGTAATCAAGATAAATTTAAGTACCACAAAGTATATTCACTACTCCTCAGCAGAAAGGCATTAAGTCCCCTCAAGTAAAACTGAAAGAAACTAAAAGACAACAAAGAAATGTGAAGAAGTCTATTTCTCTCACTTTGTTCTATTAAAATTGTTAATCCCATACCAGAAGACTATGTATAAATGTGTAAAAGCAAAAGGACCATTGATAATTAGCAATTGTTCTTTAGGGAAAAAAAAAAACAACACCTTAAAGTCGGGTGTGGTGATGCACACCTTCCAGCACCCAGTGAGGCAGAGGTAGGCAGATCTCTGTGAGTTCAAGGCCAGCCTGATCTACAAAGTGAGTCCAGGATAGCCAAGGCTACACAGGGAAACCTTGTCTGGAAAAAAAAAACAAAAAGAAAAAAGTACTTGTGGCTAATGAAAATAAAATCAAGTGAAGTGCAAATTTAAGTAGGTGAGGAGGGGAAAGAAAGAACAAAAACATTTTATAGAATAAAACTACGATTAAAATTAGCTGTTTAAAAAGTGCTTTCTGGGGGCTGGAGAGGTGGCTCAAAGGTTAAGAGCACTGGCTTTTCTTCCAAAGGTCCTGAGTTCAATTCCCAGCAACCACATGGTGGCTCACAATCATCTATAATGAAATCTGGTGCCCTCTTCTGGCAGGCAGATGTACATGTAGGCAGAACATTGCATAATAAATAAATCTTTAAAAAATAAATAAATAATGCTTTCCTCCTGAAGTTGTAACTAAAACTGTTAAATAATGTTGGTTATCTAGCTAATGAAATGAACAACATTAAATTTTGTTCACAGCACATGACTCCAATGGTGGAAAATTACCCAAACACAAAAAATACTTCCACTGAAGTCTGGTGTTCAAACAAACTAAACACATACTTAATAGGGTAAAAAGAAAGCAAAACCACTTAAGAAGTTACTACCTCTATACACAATGCTATTTCCCTCTCCAGTCAGTGAGATACTGAAAACACATACCTTGGTGCTAAAGGAAAAGAACATACAGCAATCCTACTAGGGTATAGACTGTTTTAAAAATAACCACAGCAGGGGTACTCTATCTTACCTAGTTTATAATTCTGACGGTTATTTCAAGCTAATGGCACACATTAAGATATTATTTTGAAGTAGGGATAAAGTACTGTTCAATGAAGGGCTTTGGGTACCAGAAGAAAGACTTGCTACAAGGGAATTTCCTGATCTGTATTTATTAATATCAGGTATGTTATTCATCTATAGCCCCTCTCAGAAGGGCTTAAAATTGCTGAATAATAGTAAACATGGAATGTGGATGAAGACAAAAGGGTAGGGCAGAATATCAGAAACGAGAAGTTAATCTAATATAGCTACCACTGCAATTGGCATACCATATTTGTTAATTAAACTATCACTCAAGTCTTAGGTCTAAAGGGGAAGACCAACCAACCAACCAACCAACTGCTCCAGGGACAGCTTGGTCATGCAGAGACTTGTTCTCCATGTCCTGAAACAAATGCTGGCTAACTGGCCTTTCCCAGTAAGACCCTCTACACCTAACGCCAATTCTCTCCCATTACACCGAAGAACAAGGAGAGCAGAACCTAGAATGGGACTAGCCAAGAGTGTAGTCCCCAGTGTTGAAGCATCTGCCCTAATAAACTCATCAGAACTGGCTTCCATAACAGGGACTATTACAGCTCTAGCAATATCCAACAGCACAGTAATCATACTCAATAAAATGGTATACTTAGAACCTAGAAGATTCAATTTAGACCACTAAACTTGCTATGACTAAGATGTCTAGATCCATAATGACGTGCAAGACAGTAGCTACTAGCTGAAGTTGGCTAGTTAAAGCCCAATCAGTCCATCTGAAGATGTGCCAAAAAGATAAAATACACACTCAGTGTCATTTGATAACTGTTCTCAATGATTTTATATGCTGAAATGATATTTTACATATATTTGGTTAAATCTGTATATGTATTTCCCCTTTGTTCTCTAACATGGCTACTAGAAAATTTAAGGTTACACATGTAGCTAGAACTTTATTTGCATTTTCTGGCACTGATCTACACTGCTGTTTAGTATTTTCTTTGACTTTTGTTTTCACTTCTTATTCATTCTTGTAATTTCACAAATTGATAACTTTGATATACATTTACTTTTAGAATACATCTAAAGAAGCCATCAAACTATTAATCCAAATTTGAAAAGATAAGCATGTCTGCATGAAGCCTAAAATTCTACTATATATTTTACCTTTTATGAAATGCTGGCCCAAAGTGTGGTATATGGCCTGTCAACAATGCCAGTCTCCCTACTGGTTGTTATCATCTACAATAAAAATGTATATTGAATCAGGCATGGTGGCTCATGCCTTTCTCTACGAGTTCAAGGGCAGCCTGGTCTACAAAGCAAGTTCCAGGACAGCCAGGGCTCTGTTACAAAGACAAACCCTGTCTTAAAAAAACAAAACAAAACAAAACAAAGAAGTAACTTGAAACCACACATTCCAAAGCATTTACAGCATTTTGACAAATAGTTTCTATCTTAAAATCTAGCTCTCTTCTTTTTTGGGGGTGTGTGTGAAACAAGGTTTCTCTGTGTAGCCCTGGCTATCCTAAACTTGTTTTGTGGACTGGGCTGGCCTTGAATTCACAAAGATCCACCTGCCTCTGCCTCCCCAAGTGCTGAGATTAAAGGCATGTGCCACCCTGCCTGGCTTTTGACATGACTTTTGCTTTCCTCTTTTTTTTTAAAGACAGGGTTTCTCCATGTGTAGCCCTGGCTGTCCTGGACTCCCTTTGTAGACCAGGTTGGCCGCAAACTCGGAGAGATCTGCCTGCCTCTGTCTCCCAAGTACTAGGATTAAAGGCATGCGCCACCAGTCCCAGTGTGACTTTTAGTTTCTTAATCACTCATAAACTCATTTTCTTTTGCTGCAATCAGTCTGAATTTCACAGATCACAAGGCTTTTAAGATGGGGACAAGTTTCTAGGCAAAAAGAAAACAACTACCAGAAAATCATATCAGAAATGACCTAAGAGGCAGATGTAGAGGAATTCAGAGACCCTTACCAGTCAGAGCCTCAGATGATAAGCTGATAGACCTCGCATTTCAAGGTGCCCACTTTAGATGAAAAGAAGACAGTCATTAATCTCTCACTTAAACATATGACAATATCCAGTCACCTTTAACCATCTTCTCTTTCTTCTGGTGCAGTTCTTTTCACAAAAGATTACAGGGAAGGGCCAGAGCAAGTTTCTGAACTCAACAATTACCTGAAGTTTTTTCTTATATGTGGGAGCTATTTTTTCTTCCAAAGTATATCTTACCAAAAATAATCTTAAGTAACCCTCCCTTTTTTAATATATATTTTGGCCTAAAAATCACTATGTAGAGGGGAGCCTCAAACACAGAGATTTACCTGCCTCTGCCTCTTGAGTGCTAGGATTAAAGGTGTGTGCCACCATGAGTTTTAAGCAACTTTGAAACTTGGGAGTATAGCTCAGTGTAGTTTTTATCGGATGAAGAAGACCCTCTGGTAAATTCCCAACATTACAAATATAAACAGATAAATGAATCCAACTTTGAAAAAGAATGAACAGGGGTTGGAGAGATGGTGACTCAGAGGTTTAAGAGACTATGTTGCTCTTGCAGAAGGGCTGAGTTCTATTCCTAGCCTCCATATCAGACATCTTGAAACCACCTGTATTTCCAATTCCAGGGGGATCTGATACCTCTGGCTTCCATGGGCAGTGGCACTCGCATGTACATGCCTACACATAGAGACAAATAATTGAAAACAATGTAATTTTTAAAAATCAAGAAGCTCTTTAAAAAAGAAAATGAACGAGTAACTGATTTGGGGGGGTACTTTTTAGCCTTTATACCAAGCCCCATCCTATTTAGACTCCCTAGGGAATTTGCTGAACTTCCAGTTTGTACCACCCCTCCCTGTAGTCTCCTACTCCAGGAATGAGAATGGAAGATATACAGGTTAGAGGACATCAAGAAATGCTACCTTACCTATAAGCAAATTTCTGTCTATCAAAAGGGGAAGGGGTTTAAAGTTCTGAGTTCTCTTAAATATAATTACAAAAGGGACAATGAATATAAAGGAGGAAAGATGGAGTTGTCAAAACAAATTTTATAGCCAGGCTCATATGATGGCACATACCCATAATCCCAGCACTTGAGAGGTAGAAGCAGGAGAATCGCTGTAGGCAAACCTCAGCTAAGTAGCAAGTCTAAGACTGTGTGAAAAAGCAATTTACATTATTAAATGCATGTTAAAACATTAACCAAATTTTGCTATAGTAGTCTTGCTTATAGTCTCAGTCAACAGAAGGCAACAACTTTCTTGGCCACAGTCAATGCAGACTCAATTTAAATAACTTGTACCCTTCCCAAATTTTCTTTACAAAGCACTGAAGTACCTCACCTCAGGGACTAGAAGAGGGCACTGGATCCCTTGGAGCTGAAGTTGCAGGTGGTTGTGAACCACAGGAATGGGTTCTGGGAACTGAATTGTGGTCCTCTCTAAGAGCAACAAGTGTTCTTAACTACTGAGCCATCTCTCCAGCTCTATTCTGCCTTTTAGAACTTCAAGCACTTTCCCAGTGGTATGGCTTAAGGGAACTTGGCTCCAGAGCTACTGCTTTTTCTTTGGTTACCATTAGTAATGGATCAATAAACTCTTTTATTTCCGAATACTTGCTTTCATGAGGTTTGGTTTACTAAGAATGAGCAAATAATTTATTTCAGTTAGGCAATAATTACCTGAGGAGTACAAGAAGAACCCAACAGACTTCAGGCCCCATGACTTGTAGTTCCATTATTTTCAAACTTCTCTACCAACACATTTCTATACTCCAACACATATTCACTGAGAACTCATCCTGGAACTCACTGTGTAGACCAGGCTGGCCTCAAATTCACAGAGATCTGCCTGCCTCTGCCTCCTGAGTGCTGGGATTAAAGGTATCTGCCACCAACACCCAGCTAACATAAAATATTTTTAAAGTTTGAGATAATAAACCAGAATTGATGGAATATACCTGTAATCACAATGCTCAAAAGGCTAAGACAGGACAATTGCCACAAGTTTAAGGCCAGCTTTGGCTAAAGAATGACAGACAGTCTCAAAAATAAAAAGTTATCTGGGTGGTGGCAGCACATTCCTTTAATCCCAGCAGGAAGATGAGGTATTCAAGCCCAGATTTAGCTACTGTAGTGACTTATAAGGCCAGCCTAGGCCACACAAGAGAGATCTTGTCTGAAAACAAAAGCAAACAACAAAAATGAAGGTGAGAAAGGTGAGACAGACATGGTTACTCATGTCTGAAATCTTAGCACTTGGGAAGCCTAGGCAGGAGAACTGCTTAAGAGTTACAGGCCAGCCTGGGCTTGAAATATCCTATCCTTTACTGCCAAATGAAAAAAAAGTGAGAAAACTTATGAAAAAAAAGTGAGAAAACTTAAGTTCAGCATTATCAAATAATTTATCTGCGGTGACAAATAAGGAGGAAAAGATCTATCATTCACACCAAGATGGTCTGGACCTCATTTTACTCAGGTTTGTTGACAACAGTGAATACTATTTAGAGACAGGAAAATAACTAACACTGGCAGAATTACCCTAGGCACAGATAGGAGGAAATTCAGGGCTGGGGAGGTGCTTCAGTGGTTAAGAGTACTTACTACTATGCAACATGAGGACCAGAGTTTGGGCCCCAACACCCATGTAACAATGCAGGAGCCCCATGCATACCCATAATCCCAGTTCTGAGAGGTCAAAGACAGGAAGGCTATTGGGGCTTGCTGAAAAATTACAAGCCCCAATTTCAGGGAAAGACCCTGCCTCAAAGGAGTAAATGGACAGAAAATGATACCCAATGCTTTCTCCTAGTATCTGGACATACATACAGGGAGGTGCACTCAACCACCTGTGTACACATTGGCATTTGAGCATACATAAATCTTTAAAAATAAAGTTCATTAATTCTGGGTGAAAGAACCTAAAGCAAGTGAGTACCTAAAGGGAAAAGGAGGCATTTTATGCTGAAAGAATACCGGACCTGTGTGACAATGATGTAGTCTGACATGACAGTGAATAGCAGCTGGTGCTTATGTGTCCATTAACAGCATTTAAGCAGACTGAAAACAACAGGCACACACTCCTCATTTGTTATACATCACAAGCACAAAGAAGAACAGTATACTGGGTAATGTCATTCTCAGAAGTGAAATGACTAAACGGCAGCATCACTGGTGGGTGAGTAAAACAAGCACAGGATTTCAGTAGTTGAAAAACCTGTTGCTGGGGCAACAACCAGAGATATTTCCTTGCCATGTCATACAACACCTTCGGAAAACCACTCACGTCCTTCAAATATGCCAAAGTCACATTGTATGGCCTACGTTCAAATATCTCAACTCTCCCTGCCTTTGTAGTCCCCACAGGACTCCGTGCACACTCAGGAACAGTAGTTGGTCTCTAATAATAGAAATAAAGTCTTATTAGGAATGGGTCTCACTAAAAAAAGCCTCCAGTTCCCAAGAATGAGTAACAGCTAGGATGAATTATTATCATCATTATTTGTGGTGCTGGATATGGAAATTAAGGCTTTATGCATGCTAGGCAACCACTCTACTAAACTGAACAATATCCCCAGACCCAGAATGTATTAAAATATAACTAACTCAAGAATTAAGATTTATCTGGGATGGGGAATGTAAATTGGTATAGAACATGGGCCTAGCATGCATAAAGTACTGCATTTGATCCTCACTCCTTCCCCCAATCAAGACTTTTCTGAGGAGCTGAGATGTGGCTCAGTTAGTAAAAAGCTTGCCTGGCATGAATGAATCCCTGCGTTTGATCCCCAGCACTACATGAACAAGTGTGCTGGCATATTACTATAACCCCATAACTTGGCATGTGGAGGCAGGAGGATCAGAAGGTCAAAGTTACCCTCCCCTACATAGAGAATTTAAGGACATACCCTCCCCTACATAGTTTGAGACACTATTTTTTTTTAATAAGGACTATTATGAGGATTAAACTTGGACTCATTATTAGCCCCAGAAGTACAAAGGCTGGAACCACCTGCATTCTACACTGAACATTCTAATTTTAGCACATCAACCTTGATACACTCAAATTTATTTAATTCAGATTTATTGTTTTTAATTGTAAAGAAATAAAAATAGCTGGTTGGCAACTAGTATTAGTTATTTATTTTTCTAACTATCACACAGAATAATAGATTTCATTTTGGTATTTTCATGGACTTTTGGGGGATGGTAGGTTTAAGTATTTCATTTGCATTTTTAATCCTGTGTATATGTAGGGATTTGTGCACAACTGTAGTACACAAGGAGGCCAGAAGAGGGTGTCAGACCTCCTGGGGATGGAATGAAAGGCAACTGAACTCCAGTCCTCTGCAAGAGCAGTATGTTCTCATTTCTGAACCACCTCTCCAGCTTCTACACTGTTTTAATTAACCTCCCTCCCCTCATTAGCACCCATTTTGTTTTCATGTCACATATACTGTATTCCTTTTTGTTGTTCCCTCTCCTAGTTTTTTCCCCTTTCATGACCTCTACCCATACTCACATATACACACATATAAAAATTTAAATCTAAGGCCAGAATCTAAGAGAAATGTGGTTCTTGTCTGAATTTGGATTTCAACTAATATATTGCCTTCTAGCTCCACCATTTCCTGAAAATGTCATAATTTCATTTTTTATTTACAACTGAATAAAATGCCAGTGTGTATACATACATTTTTCTTAATTTACCTAGTGTTTATCTTCTTGTTTTGCTAACTTTTAAGATGAGGTCTCTTATAGTCAAGTTTTCCTTGCTATATAGCCCAGACTGGCCTTGACCTAATGGCCTCTTACTTCTACCTCCTAAGGACTAAGATCACAGATATGTACCAAGCCTAGCTCCATTAGTCTGTTAATGAACATCTAGGCTGGTTCCATATCCTAGATATTGTGAATAGAGCAGCAACTAAATTTTGATTTTTTTCAGTGATTAGCCTTAAGCATACCAGGTAAGCACTCTACTCAGTGAGCTATATCCTCAGCCTTAAAACTAATTTTAGTATCAGTAGTATTCATTAAATGGTTCTACAATAAGTATAATTAAGATTCCCCTCTCAGAAAGCTGTGTGTAGTACACATGCCTGTAATCCCAACACTTAGAGGACTGAAGCAATAGATACCACCACCAATTCAAGACCAACTTAGTCTACATAGTGAGTTGAAGGACAATTTGTGCTACATAGAAAGAAAAGGGAAGGGGGTGGGGAAAGGGGCAATAGAAAGGGAAGAATCTCTCCTTAGGAGGAAGAAGAATACCAAATTTTCCCTCATATGTAGAGGCTAGACCCAAAAATACCTATGTAAAAGACATGAAAATGGAACGGGAATATTTGGGGAAGACAAGGTGACCAGTGAGGTGGAAGCGGGCAAGGCAGGTGGGTAATGGAAAATGTGGGCAAACTACAATGATATACATACCTGAAAATGGAATAATGTAACCTGCTCTTTGGTACACTAACTAAAAACTACAGGTTAAGCTGGGTGAGTGTGGTAGCACACTCCTTTAATCCCAGCACTCGGGAGGCAGAGGCCGGCAGATCGCTGTGAGTTCGAGGCCAGCCTGGTCTACAAAGTGAGTCCAGTACAGCCGAGGCTACACAGAGAAACCCTGTCTCCAAAAACCAAAAAGAAAAAATAAAAAATGAAAACAAAACCGGGGCCAGGTGGTGATGACGCATGCTTTTTTGTTCGTTTGTTTTGTTTTGTTTTGTTTTGTTTTGTTTTGTTTTGAGACAGGGTTTCTCTGTGTAGCCCTAGGTGTCCTGGACTTGTTTTGTAGACCAGGCTGGCCTCCAACTCACAGCAAACTCACCACACCCAGCTATGGTGGTGCATGTTTTTAATCCCTGAACTTGAGAGGCAGAGAGAGGCCAGCCTAGTGTACACAGTGAGTTCTAGGACAGCCAGGGATACACAGTGAAACCCTGTCTCAAAACAACAACAACAAAAGAGTTTCTGGATTGGAGAGTTGACTCAGCAATTAAGAGCACTAACTGCTTTTTCTAGAGGACCTGAGTTCAGTTTCCAGCAAACACATGGTGGTTCACAACCATCTGTAGTGGAATCTGATTCACTCTTCTTGTGTGCATGAAGACTGAACAACTCAGACATAAAATACATGAATAAATAAATCTTTTTTAATTAACAAATGGGACCAAGAAGAAAACTGAGGACCTAAGCTCAATCCTAGAACCTATGAAAAAATGTTCAATATGGTGGAATGTGCTGTAACTCTAGCACTGGGGAGGCTGAAAACTGCTGAGTCCTATCCCAAACCACAGAATGAGATCTAAACTGGACCCATGGACTCCACAAGTACACACCCTTCACGTCCTTCGCATCCATGCAAGTACAAACACACACACACACCCAACATTTACTCAGCAATGTTGGTGATGGGGAACAGGAACATGAACTCATGTCCAACATGGGTTATACAGCATCACACACATCTGTCTCTATCCCACCCCTGTTGAAATAAAGTGAAAAAACCTTAATTGTTCTCTTTCACATAGCTATTAAGAATGACCTCTAAATGTTCGTTACAGACTATATATTTAAAATGAGGATTATTTTAGAAATTCCAAAATAAACGAGTGTCCATACTGCAATAGCAACGCGGGGAGGAGATCTGTCTTTTTAAAATTCCTTCAAGTAAATTAAAATCCCAGATAAACTGGCCATCTAACCATACAGCACCTTCTCTATTACAAGAAACATCTAAGTAATGTATTATTTCAAATCCCGTCCAAATTAAAACATAAACTCAAACAACATCCCTTTTCTAATGTTTTACTGTATGGGGTTCCCTTTCTTAGAGAGAGCTGGTTCTGGGGTGGGGATTCTGGGTTCTTATACAGATATGGCCTGAGTTTCTCAATAAAAAAAAAAGAATGAAAACCTAAGTATGATTTTAATGGTAGGTATTATCACTATCCTATAAATTATGCATTTAACAAAAAGCACATTAACAAGCCAGGTGTGGGGAACATACCTTTAATCCCAGCACTTGGGAGGCAGATGTGGGTGGATCACTGTGAGTTCAAGGCCAGCCTGATCTACAGAGTCCAGGACAGCCAAGGCTACACACAGGGAAACTCTGTCTCGAAAAAACAAAACAAAACAAAACAACAAAAACCAAACCAAACAAACAAAAGCTCAGTAACACAAACTAGCTGCCTCAAAACAAACACCCCAAACGCCACTTCATTTGATGTCTTTCCTCTTCTCCCTCCCCCTTATATGAAATGCTTGATAATTCCCAAACCCTGCAAGTCGTATGAGGGATGTTTTTGTTTGTTTGTACGAGAACGTTAAACTGCAATAAACGATTATATATATGTATATATATATATAAGTTCAAATTATTAACTTTTAAAAATATCACCAGGAAAAATCTGAGTAAAACCCTTTTCTTGATGCGTATACCTCCGCACCACCTGCAAGCAGAAGCATAAGACATTTATTACGTTCATCCGAATGTCCTCGGGATGTTCCCCTCGGGCAGACGGGGACCAGGACCCGCAGCCCCCACACCCTTGGCTCCAGCACTCAGCTGCAGTCCCTTGGGCTAGGACACTCAACCGTCACGCTGCCACGTAACGGGGGGCCGCGCTCGGCCAGACGCCCCAGTAGCGAAACAGCTACCTCAGCGATTTCAGGGTGAGGGTGGGGGTGGGGGGCGATGCGGGGTGTGTGGGGGGGGGGAGGGTCGTCGTCGTCGCAGAGGCTGCGGCTCACTCCCTTCAGGAAACGCCGCTGCCCCGGTGCGACACGATAGTTCCCCCCCACCCCCCACCCTGAGGGACTAAGAAACGCAAAGCGGGGCCACCTTGGTGGTTTGGCTGTGGATTCCCTGTCGCTGCGCGTTTGTGAGATTGGAGGGTGAGAGCTAGCGAGCCAGCGAGCCTGCCGCCCTCAATCCCTCTACTCTGAACACCTCAGCGGGGACCGGCGCTCACAGGGTCGCCATCCCAGAAGCCTCTCCCCCTCCCCCCCATCGGGCGCCAAGTCGTACCTCAGGGAACAGCCGTGGAAAAGACACTCGCTCCTCGTTCTCCACCTACCCACCCCCAAAAGTCGCCCACCCACCCACGCCAAGCCCGAGGAGACCTCGTCACCTGCCGATAAACGGACGTGGCCTTAGCCCCCACCCCCACCCGCCGCGTCAGGTTGACCTAAGCCCCAGAAAGGGCGTCAGGGAGGGCGCGAGCCCTTGCCCGCCCCGCCCCCCGGGGGGGTCCTCAGCCCCGCTGGCTCAGGCGCTCCCGGAGCCCCTTACCTGCCAACCGAGGGGTGGACTGTGAGGATCGTCCCGCGCTCGCTTCCGTCGACTTCGCGGGCAGCAGAGAGGAGCCCTTCACAAGCCCAACCCCTTCAGAGGGGGCTCCGGCTCCGTTACCGCCACTGCGCTCCATCGGGATGCGCGGGCTGCACAGGCGCACTATCCGGCCCGCCGCGTCGCACCGGCTCCGCGCGTGTCCGCATGCGCACCCGTCCTCCCACCTGGCGCGCAGTCCTCACACTGTCTGGGCTCGCTGCGCCGGGACCCTCACGCACCCGCCTGTGCGTCACTCCTCACCTAGTACGCGCATGCGCGCACGCGCGCGCTCGCGCGGAGGTACTGCACGTGCTATGCGCCACCGATTCTCACCAGGCAAGCCACTCGCTTGCTGGGGTCAAATGCGCCGCTGTTCTCACACGAAGTGCGCGAAACGTGCGCGTGCAATATTCACTATACTGTTCACACAGTTGTGAGTGCACAAGTCCTTACTGTTTAGCATAATGGTGTACACGCACACAGGAGACCCGGCACATTTCTTCGTTTATATGCCTCTTGTATTTGCAGTGTGCGTACTAAGCTTAAACAAACTTCCACACACCAGTGCGCATACACACGAGACTTCTCAGACCTTGCACAACTTTATGTGTACACACGTGTTCACACTGAATGTCTGCACAAAAACAGCCCTGCAGCTCTGGGTACTGTTCATGGTTAGGTCTTCCAGTGGTCACCACGTGGACCAGTGCCACTTGTGCAGATGTCACAGAGCCATAGGATCCATTCTCTTACCACCATTAGGTTTCAGTTCATTTATTTATTTATGTATTTACTTGCCATATATATTCTTCCTATAAAATAATGAGTTTCATTATCCATTTTCATATATGTCTATCATGTACTTTGTGGGGGTCGGGTTTTTATTTTATTTTATTTTATTTTTATTAATTAATTATTTAATTTGCTTTACATTCTAACCGTAGCCCCCTCCCTCCTCTCCTCCCCATTCTCCCCTCCTCTCTCCCTCTTCTCCCCTCCCCTCTCCCCTTATTTTTATTTTTTGCTTTGTTTGTTTTTCGAGATAGGGTTTCCCTGTGTAGCCTTGGCTGTCCTGGAACTCACACTGTACACCAGGCTGGCCTCAAACTCAGAGATCCACTTGTCTCTGCACCCCACCCCCCCCCCAGTGATTAAAGGCATGTGCCACCACTGCCTGGCTAGTGGGGAGTGATTTTGAGACAGAGCTTTACATTATATCCCAGGGTGACCTGGAACTCTGTAGCCTGGGCTGACCTCTAACTCGTGGCAATCTTCCTGTCTCAGCCTCCCAAATCCTGGAATTCCAGGCCTGAATTACCATACCCAACCGTATCCTGTACTTTGATCATATTGCCCCTTTTACTACCCTCTTTTTTTCCTCTCCTCCCTCTTGCCAGACCGTTTCCCCTTGCCCCAAAATCTTCTATTTCCAAGTCATATACACATGTGCATATAAATATGTTAAAATCTAGATTCTGCATATGCTGTATTTATTTTGTTTTGGACAGTCTCCTTCTGTGGCTCAGGCTGGTGTGGAACTCACCTTACAGCTCTCAAGCTCTCTTGCCGCATTAATCAAGCCTGATGCCTCAGCCTCCTGCGTGCTGGAATTAGAAAAACCAAGAACCGCGCTGGACTTAGATTTGTCTTCTTGTTTCTTTGCATGTTTGTTTTAGAGATGAAGAGGAAAAGATTCCATGTGGCCTAAGCTGGCCTTGAACTCACTACGTATGGGGGGGGCTCCTGATCCTACTGCTCCAGCCTCCTGAACTGTGGCATTCAAAGCCTTCATTACTATGCTTGCCTGTATTTTTTTCTTTCTGAATCTGACTTACTTTGCTCAACACAATGATCTCCATTTTCATACATTTTCCAGAAAATAACATATTTTTTCTTCTTTTTCACTGAATTAGACTCGACTGTGTATATGTACCATCTTTTTATATCCATGCATTGATGTATACTCAGTCCAGTTCCATAAGTTATTATGAATAGGGGACCACATTAAACATAGCTGTTCAAGTATCTTTATTGTATACTGACTTTAATCCTATGGGTATATATCTAGGAATGGTATAGCTGGGCCATATGATAGTTCTAATTTTTGTTTTGGGAGATCCTCATTGCCAACATCCACAACATGGTCTCTTAATTTACATTGCTACCCGTACTGTGTAAGGGGTCCTTTCCCCCATATCTTCACCAATATTTGTTGTTTGCTTTTTTGATGATAGTTGCTCTGACTGGAGTGAGATGTAGTATCTAAGTAAGTTGGTTTGAGTATTCCTCCCTTCTCTCTCCCTGGGATCTCAGCTAGTGCAGCTTGCAGTGGCCACCAAAACTGACCTTAAACTTTTGATGTTCTTGGGCATGTGAAACTAGACCTACATTTCCCTTTATACATTTTATACATTTTGCCAGAAGATTAGCTGGCCAATATTTTCCCTCTTCCTGTGGGCTTTCTCTGATAATTGTTTCCTTTGCTGCACAGAGCTTTGTGATTTCTTGCAATCGTATTTGTCAAGTTTTTGGTTAGTTTGTTTTGGTTTTGGACACAGGGTCTTTGTAGAGCTGTCCTAGATTGCACCGTGTTTCCCAGGCTCACTTTGGGAATCCTCTTGACTTGGCCTTTGAAATTCTGGGTGTACAGGTTGTGAGCCACCATGTTTGGCTTTGTGTTTGCCTCAGGCATAGGGGTCAAAAAAGGCTATTTCCCAGCATATCCTTTTCTCTAGTCATGCACATTTCTTATGGTTTCAAAACTATACTGAAGGGGTCAGAGGCATAGCTCAGTGAGAAACTGCTTACGTAGTATGTGTGATGTGTATAGGTCCCAGGCTTGATTCCTAAGAGAGAGAGAGAAAAAAGACGATGTCACCCAGGCATGATGCCTTACGACTTAATCCCATCAGTAAGGAGGCAGAGGTGGGTGGATCTCTATGAGTTTAAGGCCAGTCTGCTCTACATGGTGAATCCCAGGCTATCCCAGAGATACCTAGCGAGAACCCCACCCCTGTCTCAAAAAAAAAAAATTAAGAAAAAGCAACCATTTTGGAAAAGTCATTAATTTTTAATGTTGGCTCACAGCTATGATCCCAACAAAGGCAAGGGGACTATTAAGTTTGAAGCTAGCCTAGGCTAGTAGAACATTTGAGGCCAAGCTGGGATAAACGGCAAAGAAAGAGATGTTGCAGTTATTTTACCACTAAGGCCTAATAATAAACATTGTTGGGCCTATAATTATTATTACAGCAGTATTTTCTAACTCCCTAGCAATCAGTCAAGACACAGACACCTGTTATATTTTAAAATAGCCTTAGTTAACCTGGGGCAGGGCAGATATTAATCCCCTAAACTACTTCCCATAGTGGGGGCAGGTATGGGATACCTGCTCCTCCCAAGAGTCTGTGTGTCTCTCCAAGCCCTGGAACCTTAGCCACACCTACCCCATTCGTCAAAATAAATCAGACCAACCTCCAACAAAGAGAGAAGGGAAAGAGGAAGGGGTGAAGGAGAGGAGAGGAGAGGAGAGGAGAAGAGAGGAGGGGGGGGAGGGAGGGGGAGAGGGGAGAGGGAGAGGGGGAGAGAGAGAGAGAGAGAGAGAGAGAGAGAGAGAGAGAGAGAGAGAGAGAGAGAGGAATGAACCAACCTGTCTTTGCATGGCCTGCCTAAACTCCCAGGTGTTTAGGGAGGCCGAGCCTGCTGAGTGATTTCCTCTCCACAAGTAGGTCAGGCTACACAGTTTTCTGTTGGAAGATAACCAGCCTTGAGATTTTTATTCCTACCTTGGTAGAGAAAGGAACACTTGATTAAGAAAGAAACTGAGGGAGCTGGAGAAAAGGTTCAGTGGAGAACATACTTGTTGTACAAACACAAGGACCAGAGATTTTATGCCTGGAGGGTGTGGTTGGCCCATCTATAATCACAATGCTTTGGAAGCAGAGACAGAACATCCAGAATGAGCTGACTAGCTAAACTAGCTAAACTCCATCTCAGTAAAGAGAAAGCCATCCAAGAAGATACCTGATGTCAACCTCTGTCCTCCACATATTCTCTCACAAATACACACCAACCTGCATATGCGATGGATACATACATGCACACCAGACCTATATAAAAACTTAGAAGAGAAAGAATGAAGCTTGTTCTGGCTAGTTTTATGTCAACTTGACACAAGCTAGGGTCATTGAAGAGGAGGGAGCCCCAACTGAAAAAAAAAAAATACCTCCATAAGATTAGGCTGTAAGGAAGGATTGGTGAGGGAGGGCCCAGGCAATTGATGGAGCTGACTATCCCCAGGCTGGTGGTCCTGGGTTCTATAAGAAAGCAGACTGAGCAAGCCAGTAAGCAGCACCCCTTTATGGCCTCTGCATCAGCTCCTGAGTCCAAGTTCCTGCCCTGTTTGAGCTCCTGTCCTGACTTCCCTCAATGATGAACAGTGCTGTGGAAGTGTAGGCTGAAGAAACTCTTTCCTCCTCTACTTGCTTGTTGTCATGTCATTTCATCACAGCAATAGTAACCCTAAGACACAGCTGAATCCAGGCCTAGTGATACAGCTCTGAAACCCTGACTACTTGGGATGCAGAAGAATCACAAGTTCTGCCCGAAAATTTTAATAAGACCCTGTCTCAAGATAGAAACAATATCAGGAACCAAGGATGTAACTCTGCAGTACAGTGCAGCACGGCAGGGTTCTGGGTACAATCCCCAGAATAACAAAAAAAAAAAAAAAAAAAAAAAAAAAAAAAAGCCAAAACAAGGTTGGAGATGTAGCCAAATGGTAGAATGCTTGCCTAGGTAATTGGATGTCTTGGGCTCATTCTTCAGGTTGGAAGTGGGGAAGGGAAGGGAAGGGAAGGGAAGGGAAGGGAAGGGAAGGGAAAGGAAGGGAAGGGAAGGGAAAGGAAGGGAAGGGAAGGGAAGGGAAGGGAAGGGAAGGGAAGGGAAGGGAAGGGAAGGGAAGGGAAGGGAAGGGAAGGGAAGGGAAAGGGAGCTTGAAAAATGAGTACAAATCTTCTTTCTGGGTGATGAGAATGTCCTAGAATTCAGGCTTGGGGGTGTTACTCAATTGGTAGAATGCTTGCCTAAGCATCAAGAAAGTCCTAGATTTAATTGTCCAACAGTGCAAAACAAACAAACAAACAAACAAAACAAAACAAAAAAAACAGACGTGATGGCACACACTTGTAATTCCAGCATCTGGGAGGATCACAAGTTCAAAGTCATCTTATTCTGAATAGTGAGCCCAAGGCCAGCCAGGGATACTTAAGATCCAGGCATGGGTGAGGCACACCTATAATCCCAGAGACAGGTGGATCTCTGTGTGTTCGAGGCCAGCCTGGTCTACAAAGCGAGTCCAGGACAGCCAAGGATACACAGAGAGACCCTGTGCCCCCAATACAAAAACAAAGAAAATAAGAAAAATGCATAACTGTACATACACTAAATCCATTGAGATACACACATTAAACACATTAACTTTATTGTTGTTGTTGTTTGGGGGAGGGTTTGTTCGGTTTGGTTTTTTTGAAACAGGGTTTCTTAATGTAACCCTGGATGTCCTGGAACTCACTTTGTAGACTAGACTGGCCTCAAACCCACAGAGATCTGCCTGCCTCTGCCTCCCAAGTGCTGGGATTAAAGGTGTGTGTCACCATGCCCTGCTATAATATTTGTATTTGTTTTTGGTTGGTTGGTTTTGGTGTTTTCAAGACAGAATTTCTCCATATAGCCTTGGCTCTCCTGGACTCATTTTGTAGCTCAGGCCGGCCTCAAATTCACAGAGATCCACCTGCCTCTGCCTCCCAGCGTTCTGGGATTACAGGTATGTGCCACTGCACCCAGCTTTTTTTTTTTTTCCGAGACAGGGTTCTCTGTGTAGCCTTGACTATCCTGGACTCACTTTGTAGACCAGGCTGGCCTCGAACTCACAGCGATCCGCCTGCCTCTGCCTCCCAAGTGCTGGGATTAAAGGTGTGCGCCACCACTGCCTGGCTAATAGTTGTTTTTAATTAATGCGTTTCATTAATTAAACGAAGTAGAAGCTAGGCGGCTTAGGTTTGCTTTGAACTCATTACTGTGTAGTCAAAAATTACTTTAAACTTCTGAACCTCCTGTCCCCACTAAGTTCTAAGTTTATAGGCATGATGCCTATCACCATCTATGGTGACACTTTGAGTATTTTTTTTAAAAGATCTCCGTATGTGCCAAGTATGGTGGTGCACACCTTTAGTCTCAGTACTCAGGGAGGCAGAGGCAGGCAGATCTCTGTGAGTTCGAGGCCATCCTGGCCTGCAAAGCTAATCTAGGATAGCCAGGGCTATTACACAGAGAAACCCTGTCTTGAAAAAGCAAACCAAGCAAACAAATACACACTCAAAAAAATCTCAGTATGTATGCCAGGCTGGTCAAGATATC
Organism: Acomys minous; assembly: GCF_964271855.1. Classification (NCBI taxonomy): domain Eukaryota; kingdom Metazoa; phylum Chordata; class Mammalia; order Rodentia; family Muridae; genus Acomys; species Acomys minous. The sequence goes on along the minus strand of NC_140488.1, from coordinate 124,952,671 downwards.
ACGGCAGAATCCATACTGGCCTGCACTCCTGCCTCAGCCACCAGAATGCTAGGATTACATGCATGCACCATCACAACCACTCAACTTAGAGAAGAGAACTTTATAATATGCAAATAGTATATCCATTTTTAAAAATGAATATTAAGTGTACTTGTATATGTTTATAATTCCTGCAGTTGGGATGCTGAGGCAGGAAGATCTGAAATTCAAGGCCAGCGTCAGCTACGTGAGACTCCGTCTCAAAACATAAATGAAAACAAACTGGGAGTGGTGGCACATGCTTTTAATCCCAGGAGGCAGAGGCAGGTGTAGCTCTGGATCTGGAGTGAGGTCCAGGTAAGCCAGGGCTACACAGAGAGTCCCTGTCTTGAAAGACAAATAAAATAAAATAAAATGTTTTAAAAAGAAAGAAAGAAAAAAGTAAACAAACAACAACACTTTTCCTTAAGGGAAAAAGGGGAAGAAAAGATCAGAAGAAGAAAATAAAACGTGGAAAGAGGCCCTTTGTGGCATGGGTGTTTTAGTGACAAGTGTATTCTTGACAGCCCAAGGTGTGGCTGGAGGAGGGTGTAAAGAGAAAGCAAAAGGGGACAATGAACAAGAAAGTGGGCAAGTCAAGGCCAGTGCATGGACTGTAATGAAAACTGTTTCTAAGTTAGCAAGATAAAGCTTAGTTGATAACTGTTTGGAGGGGGGTGTTGTTACCAATTTGTCCTCTTCGGACTCTTGTCTGCAAATATGACCAACCGTTGACCTTACGAGCTTGATGATGGTCTGGATGGCATCCTTCTCTGGTTTTGTACTGCTTTTCCTTTTATTTACTTCTTTTGAATTTTTTACATTTATTTACTTTATGTGTATGTGTATGCATGTGTAACCACAACGGTAATGTGTCCACCTGGGTTAGAAGAAGACATTAGATTCCCTAGAACTGTCACTACGGGAAGTTCTAAGCCACCATGTGGGTTCTGGGAATCAAATCCAGGTCCTCCGAAAGAGCAACCAGTGCTCTTAACCACTGAGCCATCTCATCAGCCCACTGTTTTGAATTTTTAAACTTTATTTTCTTTTTGTTAAAATATGACATCATTTCCTTTCCCTGCTCCATCCTCCAACACTTTTCATGCCCACCTCCACCCGCCAATTCCCTCTCAAATTCATGGCGTCTTTTTCTTTAATTATTATAGTTACATATATGTATGTATATATATATATGTAACTATGACCTGCTGAGTCTGTTTGGTGTGGCTTGTATGTATATGTCTTTGAGGCTGACCAGTTAGTATACGATAACCAATTAGGGATTCATCCCTTATGTACGCATTTTTTAAAATACAAAATATTTAATATTATGTGTATGGTAGATCTTTATGAATTTAAGGCCAGCCTGTGCTACACAGGAGATATCAGATGTTTTGCCTGCATGTATGTGTACCACTTGTGTACCATAGAAGACCAGAAGAGGGATCACACCCCCTGGAACTGGAGTTACAGACAGTTGTTAGCTGCCATGTGGGTGCTGGGGACTGAACCTGGGTCCTCCGGAAGAGCAGCCAATGCTCTTACCTGCTGAGCCATCTCTCTGCTTGGGATGATAGTGCTCCCGCCCCCAAAAAGAGCCATAGACCTTTTATTTTTGAGACGGAATCTTGTTATGTAGCCCTAACTGACCTAGAACTCGCTATGTAGAGCTGACTGGTCTAAACGTGCTTCTATCCTTCTGCTGTCTCCCGGGTACTGTGATTTACAGGCTTGTGACACCATGCCCCACTCCCTTTTTAATTTTTATTCTTACTATCATTCTTTTCTTCAGGCATGGATAGTGTATTAGGGTTCTCTAGAGTCACAGACCTTATGAAATGAAAGAGGTTTATTGGAATTTATTGGAATGACTTATAGGCTGCAGTGCAGCCAATCCAGCAATGGCTAGCATGAGCAGAAAGGCTAAGAATCTAGTACTTGGCTCAATCTCACAAGGCTGGATGTCTCAGCTAGTCTTTTGTGTGCTCTGGAATTCTGAAGAAGTAGGCTTCAATGCCAGTGAAGGAATGGATGTTCAAGAAAGGCAAGGGCAGGCAGGCAAAGAGCAAAGGCTTCCTTATTCTATGACCTTCCAGCAGAAGGTATGGCCCATATTAAAGCCACTTCAAGACCCAAATTAAAGACCTGTGTCTTTCAGCCTGAAGAAACATATCAAAGGCCTATGTCCTCTTACCTCGAGAATCAGATCAAAGTGTGTCTTCGTACCTCAAAAGGCTGGACTAGAAGCCTTTTGCTTCAAATGAAGCAAAAAAATCTCTCACATGTGTTCCCCTTATTTCTAGACTGTAGTTCATTCCACATAGAGTCAAGTTGACAACCAAGAACAGCCATCACAAATAGATACTCTCATTTTTAAAATTATTATTATTATTATTATTATTATTATTATTATTATTATTATTATTTTAATTATGGGATCTTGTACTATATAACTGAGGTTAGCCTGAAACTCACTTTTGTAACACAGGCTGTCTCCAACTGGAAATCCTCCTGCCTGAGCATGTAGGATGCTGAGCCACCAAAACCAGCTCCTCTGATGCTTTCCTAACTGTATCTTGGAACTGTTGTAGCATCATGTTGTGACAAAATGAGCACCTGTAAACTTTGCATAAATGATATTGCACAGCACCTATCGGTCTGCTTCTCTTGTTTGGAATCAAGCCATTGCAGCTGGACACGAATTTCTTGTAAAAATCAGCCATATTGTTTTATCCAGTAAATTGCCTGTTTAATCCTTGACCCTCTTTTCTTTTGACTATTTGATTCCACCCCTTTTGGTTTCCAGGAGTTTCTTGCATTCTAGATGATACATTGAGTTTGAATGCCACAAATACGCCACTGGTCAACTAAACTTTTCTAAGATTTGCAAGATTTCCTTTAAAAAATTTTAACTCTTTTTTTTTTTGAGACAGAGTCTCACTGTGCAGCTTTGTCTGGCCTGGAACTTACTGGGTAGACCAGGTTGGCCTTGAACTCACAGAAATCTGTTTATCTTTGCTTCAAGTGCTGGGATTAAAGGCATATGCCACTTGTGCCAGGTGTGGTGGCACATGCCTTTAATCCCAGCGCTCGGGAGGCAGAGGTAGGTCGATCACTGTGAGTTCGAGGCCAGCCTGGTCTACAAAGGGAGTACAGGACAGCCAAAGCTACACAGAGAGACCCTGTCTCAAAAACCCAAAAAAAAAAAAAAAGGCATGTGCCACTCAAGCCCTTTTTCTAATCTTTGTAGCAAAATTCTAGCAAGTTTAATGTTAGTCTGGGCTAGATGAGGCTCAGTCTCAAAACAACAACAATAAAAACCAATCACCAAAAATCCAGACAACAATCAAAACCCAAACACTTCCCTGTATATTTTCTAGGACTAAGGACAGTTTTGTAAACAACCACCCAGGAGTTGTCAACTTCAGAAACTTCAACACTAACCTGGACTGCATGAGCTGGCTGCCACTTTCTCCTTGTCTTTGTAGTAGCAGTGGTCGTAGTTGTTGTTTTTGTTTTTTGAGACAGAGTTTCTATGTGTAGCCCTGGGTGTCCCAGAATTCACTCCGTAGACCTGGCTGGCCTCAAACTCAGAGATCTGCCTGCCTCTGCCTTCTGAGTCCTGGGATTAAAGGTGTGCGCCACCACCACTGGGCTGCTCCCTGTCTTGGTATCTAGTGGAGGGCACTTTCCAGTCATATATAGTTCAATAAATCAACACTTAATGGTGCTTGCATGAACTAATCCCTTGATGATTATAAAATGATTCAACCCATAAGATTTTTATGTGATAGCTTGTGCTTCAAGAGCCCCTTCTTAAAATACACTCTTGGTATTCCTTACTTAGAGACCCTTTCACTATTTGGAATTCTTTCTCAATCTTCCTTAGTAAGTCTGTTTCGGCTGCTTAAAAATAAAAACACCAGAGCTCATGCCTTTAATCCCAGTACTCCAAAAGCAAAGAAAAGTAGAACTTTATGAATTCAAGGCTGTCCTGGTCTATGTAGCAAATACCAGGGCACACGGGGTTACATAGTAAGACCTTACCTCAAAAATTAAGTGAACATAAAGTTCAGTTCCCAGCACCCATATGTATTGGCTCAAAACTGCCTGGAACTCTAATTCTAGGGTATCCAAAGTCTTCTTCAGCCTCTGCAAGGCACTACATGCATATTACAGACATACGTGCGCGCACACACACACACACACACACACACACACACACACACACAAACACACACACACACAAACTTCCTATAATATCTAACCTACAGTTGCTTAAAATCTACTATGCTATGTAACACCACAGTTATCTAATCTCCATAAAAGTATCAGAATACTTCTAAAACAGTGGTCAGCAAATGATGGCCATTGGATCAAATGTAGCCTACTATTTCTGTTAGTACAATTTTCCTGAAATGTACCTACAAATTTAAACAACTATTTTTATTTTATCTGTATGAGGATTTTTTTAAAAAAAGATTTATTTATTTATTATTATATATACAGCGTCCTGCCTGCATGTACATATGCAGGCCAGAAGAGGGCACCAGATCTCATTATAGATGGTTGTGAGCCACCTTGTGGTTGCTGGGAGGACCTCTGAAAGAGCAGTCAGTGTGCTTAACCTCTGAACCATTTCTCCAGCCATCCTGTATGAGGATTTTGCCTGAATGTATGTTTGTGCACTGTGCTGGTTTGAGTAAAAAAAAAAAATGGCTCATATATTTGAATGCTTAGTCATCAGGGAGTGGCACTACTTAGAAGGATTAGGAGGTGTGGCTTTGTTGAAAGAAGGAGGTGGGCTTTGTGGTTTTAGAAGCCCAAGCCAGGCCCAGTGTCTCTCTTTTCCTGCTGCCTGTGGGTCTGGAAATAGAATCCTCAGCTTCTTCTCCAGCGCCATGTGTGCCTGCAGTCCTCCCTGCTCCCTACCACAATAATGAACTAAGCCTCACTTAAATGCACCATGTGGTTGCTGGGAAATGAACCCTAGTTTTCAATCAGTGCTCTTAACTGCTGAGCCATCTCCACAGACCTAGAGTCACATTTAACCTGTGTTGTCTTTGGGGCTTCAATGGCAGAATTGAGTGGTCTTACCAGGTCATCTGGTCTGCAAATTCTAAAAACACTATTCAGTCATTGGCAGAAAGTGTGCCAACTCTGAACAGATTCACAGAAAGCTTTTGGTTTTGTCAGTGGTGGTAGATATAAGTTCTTAAACTGTAAATTCACTTGAAAATGTAAACAAAGCCATATGTGATGATATATGGTTGCTTGTAATCCCACATCTTGGAGGCAGGAACAGGAAGATTAAGAGTTCAGTGCCACTCTGAGGGTACATAGAGAGTTATTGGTCAGCCTGTTACTACATGAGAGCTTGTCAAAGAAAGAAAGGGAGGAAAGAAAGAAAGAAAGGAAAAGAAACTCACAAGTATGTTATTGGCAATAAATATGAATTTTTCTTTATAAATTAATTATTGAGTGGGGCACCGTGCCACACATCTTTAATCTCGGCACTCAGGAGGCAGAGGTAGGAGGATCTCTGCCAAGAGCCACCCTGTTAAGGGAGCTCACTAGACATGTGGGCTGTCTAGGAGGTGATCTGGTGTTTGCAAGGTCTTGTACCACGATGCACGCCCCAAACTGCTTCCAGCTTCTGACATGCTGTCAGGAGCCATTAATTTGGGAAAGTCCAGGAGACATGAGAGATCTCTTGAGGTGATCCACTATGTGCTAGGTCTGTATCGTGATGTACCCCAGAATTGCTTCCAATCTCTGACTACCCTGTCAATTGTGCTTTGCTGCATCTCTCTAAAATCTGGCATTAGAGCTGGGCATGGTGGCACATGCCTTTAATCCCAGCATGCAGGGAGGCAGAGGCAGGTGGATCACTGTGAGTCTAAGGCCAACTTGGTCTACAAAGAAAGTCCAGGACAGCCAGGACTACATTCATGGCCAGCCCAGTCTACAAAGCGAGTCCAGGATAGTCAAGATTACACAGAGAAACCCTGTCTCGAAAAAACAAAAGTAAATACATCTGGCATTGGTGTGAATTGTTATTTTCTGGGCACTGACCAGCTCTGATTGAGCAAGCTTCCTACAGGATCTTATTGAAGATGTACTGTTTGTTATTCAGATGAATTAATCCCTGATTATGGAATTCCTGATTTGATTCAAATAGTTTTACAAGTTAAAGTTAGTTTATGGCTGCAATAAATACCTTTGTGGACCTCCAGATGCCTCACTAAGGATAGCCTCCTAGCAGATTTGTGGCTTCAGATAAGCCTCCACTGCAGATAGCACCACGAATCCTGGTATTTCACCATAAATATAGGCAAGTTTGCTTAAACTTCGCATGTATGAAAGAAGTTACCTAGAGATGTCTGAATTTACTCTGTTTCTTAGAATGAAAGACAGATAAACTTATTGTCCTGAGCTCATAATGAACTAAGAGATAGCTGGATAATGTATAGTCAGGTCTGTCCTAATTGATAAGTCGTATACTCCTGTAAGTTTCAGACTCTATTAACCTTAGACCCTGTCAACCTTCGTTATTTTGAACTCATCATGAACTTATATAGTGGATATATAGATAAGAAATGTTTAGATTTAAAACATGTAACCTGTTATATTTTAGAATTCATCTGTTTTTGTGATTAATTGTACTCTTCTGACTATGAGGTAATTCTCTTTTTTTCAGAAGTATAAATATGTCTTCTACAATAAACGGGGCTGGAAAATTGGGAAACTTAACTTCAGTTGAAGTTAAGATGCCTGACTTCATCCACCTCTTCTCTTGATTCTTTTCTCTTGAATGTATGTGCTGGAAAATTGGGAAGGTTGACTTCAGTTGAAGTCAAGATGCCTAATTTCATCTACCTTTTCTCTTGAATGTATGTGTGTGAGTGGTCTATTTTCTATCTCTTGTTTCTTATTTCTCTGTAGATTCACAAATAAGTTAGCAGACTCAGAGCCTTTTGCCCAGCCTAAGTTTACATAAACTTATTGGAGATCGCTGCAAAGAGGCCTATCTAGAGATCAAAGAGCCTCCTTTTATGACCCTCGTGCAGTTTCTATCCAGAAGCTGCTTTTATAGCCTCAGCCATAGGAAAAATGTGGTCAGCTTAAGTTCTCCTCCTCGGTCACAGTACAGACAGTCCCTAGAAAAGAAACCCTTTCTCCCTTTTCTCTTCCTCCTTTCAATCCAGATCGGTTGCTTGAGCCATCAGCTCTGGCCACCCAAGAGATGAAGAGAACTGGAAGGCCATCCTCATCCAGCACCAGAGACCCTACCCTGGACTCTCTCCAGAACACCAGTCGGGCATTAACAGATCTCTGTGAGTTCAAGACCAGCCTGGTCTACATTGAGAGTTCTAGGACAGTGAGGGATAAACAGAGAAACCCCATCTCAAAAAAATAAATGAGTAAAATAAAAAAAAATAAATTATTGTTGTATGTGTGTGCACAGTGTGTTTTGGCAAGTGTGTGTTACAGTGCATGCACATATGCCACAATAAAACTTTGTGGAGGTGGTCCTCTTTTCTTCTTTATGTGCACTCTGGGAATTAAACTCAGGTCATCACACTTGTGAGGGAAGCACTTTGCTCACTTAGCCATCTCACCAACCTGTTTTTTTTTAAATATTTATTTATTATGTACAATGTTCTGCTTGTATGTACATCTGCAGGCCAGAAGAGGGCACCAGATCTCATTGTGGATGGTTGTGAGCCTCCATGTGGTTGCTGGGGATTGAACTCAGGACCTCTGGAAGAGCAGTCAGTGCTCTTAACCTTTGAGCCATTTCTCCAGCCCCCCTCACCAACCTATTAACTTGCCTTGAAACAAGAATTTCTTTTCTAAGTTAGTTCTATCACCATTGTATTGGTCATATTGATTGTATTATGTATTAATTGAATACTGAACCCAATGCACTGGCAGATTCTTTTATTCATTTTCATTTAATTTATGTATATGGGCGTTCTGTCTCCATGTTTATCTGTGCCTCACATGCATGCCTGCAGATCAGAAGAGGATGCCAGATGCCCTGGAATTGGAGTCACAGGCAATTGTGAGCCTCAGCCCTCTTGAAGAGGACTCTTAAGTGCAGAACCATCTCTCTAGTCCCACAATGACTGATACTTAATGCAAAGTGAGATGGCATTGTTTCTGAGTTTTGCAAATCCATTTGGCTTAGCAGGAGAGTTTCATATTGCTTTTGTATTCAGTGTGTTGCAATATGATGCTTTGTCCTTGGAGGTACACAAAAAGGTTGTGTTTCATTTTCTCTATCTTCTAGATGGGGGTGTGTATGCTGCCCTGGTCTTGAACCCCTGAGTTCAAGTGGTCCTTCTGCGTCAGTCTCCTAGGTATCTGATTATGATGTGTGCCACTGCACCTGGTGAAAATGCAGACGATTATGTTTGTTCTTCCATTTGACAACTAATACTGACAGATGATTTCTCCATAGCCCAAGCAGACCTAGAACTTGGAATCCTGCCTCTGCTTCCTAACTGATTAGAGTTATAGGCCTATAGCACCCAACCCAGATAAGCAGTGAATTTTCTTTTTTCAATTCTTTCTGAGACAGGGTCTCACTATGTAGCCCTGGATGGTGTGGAACTCACTATATAGACAGACTACCCTCAAACTCACAGAGAGCCACCTGCCTCTGCCTCTAAACTGCTGACGTAGAAGGTTTGCAGTACCATGCCCCTAAAGTAGTAATTTGCTAAGTCATGTATCCTCTGGACTCTATTACACAATAAGAAAGTTTTCATAGTTTTCTATTAGCATCCGTTGGTCTGGGCATGGAGTATAGCTTGGTGGCAGAGCTCCAGCCTAGCACACCAAAGACCTTTGGTTCTCTCTTCCGTGTCTGAAAAAAAACTTTATTACTCTGTCTTCAACACTGGATGTAATCCTAACATCCTGAATATAGAAAGTTTGTAAAACCTTGGTGGAAAGAGCTATGGAAATCTTTCATTTAAAATTTTTTATTTATGCATGTGTGTGTATGTCTGGGTGCATGCCATGGTCAAGGGTGCCACTGGAGGCCAGAAGAAGGTATCAGATGCTCTGGAGCTAGTGTTTAAGGCAGTTATAAGCTGCTTGACATGGGTGTTGGGAACCAGACTCAGGTCCTCTGGAAAAGCAGTAAATGCTCTTAACATCGGAGCCGTCTTTCTAGCTCCTCATCCCACAATTTTAAATGTTGCATTTATTAATCATTAATATCACTGGTCTATAAAATATACCACTGGTCTATTCAGCAAGTTCTTTATTAAACTAATTTTTCTTGAAAAGCTCATGTTTCATAGGCAGCAAATATGATTTGATAGACTAATTTCATCTATTTTTGTAAGCTATTAAACAGAAATCCAAGGTGTTTTCTTTTTCTTTCTTTTATTTATATATTATATTATATTATATTATATTATATTAATTTATTTATTTAATCACTTTATAGCTTGATCATAGCCCCCTCCTCCTTTGCCTCCCAGTCCTACTCTCACTTTCCCTCCTTCCCTCCCCCTCTTCCCATGCCCTCTCTCCTTCTCAGAGAAGGGGAGCCCCCCAATGGGTATCAACCCACTCTGGCACCTCAAGTCATAGCAGGACTAAGTACATTCTTTCCCACTGGGACCTGATAAGGCAGCCCAGCTATGGGGAAAGGGATCCAAAGGCAGGCAACAGATTCAGAGACAGCCCCTGCTCCTGTCGTTAGGGGACCCACATGATGACCTTGCTGCACATCCGCTACATATGGGTAGGGGGTCTAGGTCCAGTCCATGAATGCTCTTTAGTTGGTGGCTCATTCTCTGTGAGCCCCCATGGGCCTAAGTTAGTTGATTTTGTAGGTCCTCCTGTGGTGTCCTTGACCCCTCTGGCTCCCTCTATCCTTCATCCCACTCTTCTGCAGCATTCCCTGAACTATGCCCATTGCTTGGCCTTGAGTCTTTGCATCTGTCTCCATCATCTGAAGGATGAAGCCTTTCAGAAGACACTTATGCTAGACTGCTGCCTGCAAGCATAGCAGAGTATCATTAATAGTGACATGGGTTGGTTCTCTTGACCCTGGGGTGGGTTTCAATTTGGGCCAGGCATTGGTTTGCCATTGCCTCAATCTCTGCTCCATCTTTATCCCTACACTTCTTGTAGGCCAGACAAACTTTGGGTCAAAGTTTTTATGGGTGGGTTGGTGTCCCCCTCCATCCACTGGAAGTCCCATTTGGCTACAGGAGGTGGCAACTTCTGGCTTCTTAATCCCCAGTGCCTAGGAGTCTCAGCTAAGGTCACTCCCATAGACTCCTGGGAGCCTCCCCTGTCCCAGAGATGCCCCCTACCAATTTCCATTCTCTCTCCCAGTCCTTCCCTCATCCCACCCCCATTCTCCTGACACCTGATCCCCTTACCTTACCCACCCCCTCTCTCACTCCGTTCCCTTCCACCATCTACTTCAGATGTCTATTTCTCCTTCTGAGTGAGATTCAAGCATCCTCCCTTGGGCCCTCCTTGCCTTCTTTGGGTCTGTGGATTGTAGCATTGTTATTCTGTACTTTATGGCTAATATCTACTTATAAGTGAGTATGTGTCTTTCTGGGTTACCTGGATCTGGGTTACCTCAGTCAGGATGATCTTTTATAGTTCCACCCATTTGCCTGCAAATTACATGATGTCTTTGTTTTTAATAGCTAAGCAGTGTTCCATTGTGCAAATGTACCACAGTTTCTTTGTCCATTCTTCAGTTGAGGGACATCTAGTTTGTTTCCAGTTCTGGCTATTATGAATAAAACTGCTATGAACATAATTGAGCAAGAGTCCTTGTGGTATGGTAGAGTATCTCTTGGGTCTACTGGGACTGGTCTTGAGGTAGAACTATTCCCAGTTTTCTGAGAAACCTCCATATTGATTTCCACAGTGATTGTACAAGTTTATATTCCCACCAGCAATGGAAGAGTGTTCCCCTTTCTCCAACATCCTTGCCAGCAGGTGCTGTCACTAGAGTTTTTGATCATAGCCATTCTGACGGATGTAAGATGGAATCTCAGAGTTGTTTTGATTTGCATTTCCCTGATGACTAAGGACTTAGAGCATTTCTTTAAGTGCTTCTCAGCTATTCAATATTCCTCTGCTGAGAATTCTCTGTTTAGCTCTGTACCCTATAATTTAATTGGGTTATTTTGTTTGTTGGCGTTTAATGTTTTGAGTTCTTTATATAATTTGGATATTAGCCCTCTCTCAGATGTAGGGTTGGTGAAAATCTTTTCCCATTCTATAGCCTGCCATTTTGTCCTATTGACACTGTCCTTTGCCTTCTTACCTGAGCTGTTGGTGTTCTGTTCAGAAAGTTGTCTGCTGTACCAATGAGTTCAAGGCTATTCCCCACTTTCTCTTTTATTCGATTTAATGTTTCTGGTTTTATATTGAAGTCTTTTTGGTCCACTTGGACTTGAGTTTTGTGCAGGGTGATAAATACGGATCTATTTGCATTCTTCTACATGTAGACATCTAGTTGGACCAGCACTGTTTGTTGAAAATGCTTTCTTTATTCCATTGGATGGCTTTGGCTTCTTTGTCAAAAATCAGATGTCCCTATGTGTGTGGGTTTCTTTCTGGGTCTTCAATTTAGTTCCAGTGATCAATCTCTCTGTTTATGCTAATAACATGTGATTTTTATTACTATTGATCAGTAGTACAGCTTGAAATCAGGGATGGTAATACCTCCAGAAGTTCTTTTATTGTACAAAATATTTTTTAGATACCCTGAGTTTTTTATTTTTCCATATGATGTTGAGGATTGGTCTTTCAAGGTCTTTCAAAGAACTGTGTTGGAATTTTGATAGGGAGTGCATTGAATCTGTAGATTGCTTTTGGTAAGAAGACCATTTTTACTATGTTAATCCTACCAATCCATGAATGTGGGAGAACTTTCCATCTTCTGATATCTTCAATTTCTTTCTTCAAAGACTTGAAGTTCTTGTCATACAGGTCTTTCACTTGCTTGGTTAGAGTTAAACCAAGGTATTTTATATTAATTGTAGCTATTGTGAAAGGTGTTCTTTCCGTAATTTTTTTCTCAGCTTCTGCTTTGTTTGAGTTAATTTTGTATCCAGCCACTTTGCTGAAGACATTTATCATTGTAGAAGTTGTCTGGTACAATTTTAGGGGTCATAAGGGAAATAGGTCTGAAACTCTCTTGGTGGGATCTTTGTGTGCTTCAGGTATCAGGGTGACTGTGGCCTCATAGAATGAGTTTGGCAATGTTTCTTCTGTTTTTATTTTGTGGAATAGTTTGAGGAGTATTGGTATTAGTTCTTTTTTGAGGGTCTGGTAGAATTTTGTCCTGAAACCATCTGGCTCTGGGCTTTTTTTGTTTGGTAGACTTTCAATGACTGCTTCTATTTCCTTAGGGGTTATAGGACTATTTAGATTGTTTCCTTGATCTTGGTTTAACACTTATATGTGGTATCTATCAAGAAAATTGTCCATTTTGTTTAGATTTTCCAATTTTGTGGAGAACAATTTTTTGAGGTAAGACCTAATGAGTCTTTGGATTTCCTCAATGTCTGTTGTTATGTTCCCCTTTTCATTTCTGATTTTGCTAATTTGGGTCCTGTCTCCTTGTGTTTTATTTACTTTAGTTAATGCTTTGTCTATCTTACTGATTTTGTCAAAGAATCAGCTCTTGGTTTTTGTTTGTAACTTATTGATTTCATCCCTGACTTTGATTATTTCTTGCCGTCTACTTCTCTTGGGTGTGTTTCTTTTTGTTCTAGAGCTTTCGTGGGTGTGCTTTTAAATTGCTAGTATGAAATCTCTCCAATTTCTTTCTTTTTTATTTAATCAACACTAGAAAATCAATATAGGGTATTATATTAATCTACAAAATTAAACAGTATAGTAAGGTAATAAGTTGCAGAAATGAAATATTAATAAAGATTTGTTTTATAGCTTCTTACTTGGTAAAATGAGAATGAGAATTTTATTCCTGGTTGTTGTAACACTATTGCCATTCATTCCTCTGCATTGAAAAATTAAGTGTTCCTCTAAAATGGTCTTAAGCTTATGCTTTAAAAGTCTTCTTGTTACCAACAAAATCTGGATTATCCTTTGAAGGGATAAAATCTTAGGTAAAATGATATAAATTCTCTATGGCCAGAAACGTAACTTTATTGATATTAGCCTGAGCAGCTCTCATTTAAAAAAAATTTCCTCACTTTACATCCTAGTCTTAGCCCCACCTCTCCTCACCTCCCAGTCCTATTCTCCTTCCCTTTCCATCATTCCTTTCCCCTAGTCCTCTGAAAAGGGGCGTGCCCTCCTTCAAGTCGTATCAGGATTGAGTGTGTCTTTTTCCCCTGGGGCCTGACAAGCCAGTCCTACCAGGGAGAAGTGACTGAAAAACTGGCAAGAGAGTCCATGTCAGAGAGACTACTGGTTCCCCTTACTAGGGGACCCACATGAAGCCTGAGCTGGCCCTCAGCTGTATCTGTGTAGAGGGCCTAGGTGCAGTCAATGAAAGGTCCTTGGTTGGTGCGTCAGTCTTAGCAGCTCCCCCCCCCCCCCCCGGGACCTGGTTAGTTGCCTCTGTTGGTATTTTAGTGAGGCTCCTGTCACCTCTAGGTCTTTTTGTGCCCCCAACCCGCTTTTCTGCAAGGTTCCCTACATATCACCCAATGTTTAACATCTCTTTTGAGGCTCTGCTGGGTGAAGTCTCTCAGAGGACAACTCGGCTTGACTACTATCTCTGTTGGATTCGCTTTATGAAGGCAGTTAGTGATACAAACTTTCCTCTTAGCACAGCTTCCCCTGTGTCCCATGAGTTTGGGTATGTTATGCCTTCGTTTTCATTGAATTCTACAATGTTTTAAAATTTCCTCCATGGCGCAGTGACCATTGAGTAGAGAATTATCCAGTTTCCGTGAGTTTGTAGGCTTTATGTTGTTTCTGTTGTTGAAGTCCAGCATTAATCCATGGTGGTCTGATAAAATCAAGAAGTTATTTCAATCTTCTTGTATCTGTGGAGGCTTGCTTTTGGAGAAATTTCCATGGCTGCTGAGAGGAAGGTATATTCTTTTGTGTTTGGATAGAATGTTCTGTAGACATCTGTTCTGTCCATTTGATTCATGACATCTGTTAGTTTCATTATTTCTCTGTTTAGTTTCTGCCTCAATGACCTGTCCATTGGTGAGAGAGAGGTGTTGAAGTCTCTTACTTTTTTATTTGTTTGTTTTGGTTTTGGTTTTTGGACACAGGGTTTCTCTGTGTAGCCTTGGCTGTCCTAGACTTGACCAGGCTGGCTTAGAACTCACAGAGATCCACCTGCCTCTGCTTCCCTGAGTGCTGGGATTACAGGCGTGTGCCACTATACGTAGTTCATGGTCTCCTGCTATTAATATGTGGGGTTCAATGTATGAGTTAAGCTTTAGTAATGTTTCTTTTACAAATGTGGGTCTCCTTGTATTTAGGCCATAGATGGTCAAAATTGAGATGTCCTCTTGGTAGAATTTTCCTTTGATAAGTATAAAGTGTCCTTTCTCATTTCTTTTGATTAATTTTAGTTGAAAGTATTTTATTAGATATTAGAACGGCTATTCCAGCTTGCTTCTTGGGTCATTTTGCTTGGAAAACCTTTTTTTTTTTCAGCCCTTTACTCTTCAGGTAATGTCTATCTTGTGGCTGAGGTGTGTTTCTTGTATGCATCAGAATGATGGGTCCTGTTTATGCATCCCTTCTGTTAGTCTTTGTCTTTCTATTGGAGGGTTGAGTCCATTGATGATGAGAGATCTTAATGGCCAGTGACTGTTAGAACCTTTTATTTTGTGTTGGTTGTGGAGCTGTTTTTGTGTGCTCATCTGCCGCTGGTTTTGCTATAGTGAAGATATTAATATCCTGTGGTTTTGGGAATGCAGGTAGGGCAGTGGTCTAGGGAATGGAGTACGAAGGGGGTTGGGAGCCAGGAGATAGCCTTCAGATGCTAGGCTTGTCCAGGGTCACTCAGCAGGTAGCAGGCTGGGGTATGGAAGTCTCTGTCCTGGGTGGTTGCAGGTCTCTGGAGATGGAGGCTGAGCTGTGGGCTGACAATAGAGTATACCATGATGGGCTTTTAGAGATAGGGTTTCTCTGTGTAGCCCTGGCTGTCCTGGACTCACTTGGTAGACCAGACTGGCTTCGAACTCATAGAGATCCTCTGGCTTTTGCCTCCCAAGTGCTGAGATTGAAGGTATGAGCCACCACACCTGGCTCCTAGGTTTTCCCCCTAGGAATCAAATAGTAGATTATTCAGAGTAAATTAAGTCATTTAAAGAGATTTATTTATTTTTCTTTTTTGTGTATATGGATGTTTTGTCTGCATGTATGCCTGCACTGCCAGCACTTGGGAGGCAAAGACCCTCAGAGACCACTGGATCTCCTGGAATCGGAGTTACAGATGGTTGTTAGCCATTGGGTGGGTGCTGGACATGAGCCAAGGTCCTCTGGAAGACCAATCACTGCTCTTCACTGCTGAGCCATTTCTCCAGCCCCTGGTGTGAATTCTTAAAAAAAGAATATTACTACTATTACTACTGCTCCTGCTACTTACTGTTTTAACAGGTTCTCACATTGTGGCAAGGCTGGCCGGGTACTCAGTGTGTAGCCAAGGCTGGCTTCCATTTGAGGCAGTCCTTCTGCTTCCTCAGTGCTAGGATTTCAAATAAACCACTGTTGCGTAGCTCTTTCCTCACTATTGAAATAGTCCCTCCTGGAATGAAGAGGCTCATAGGGTTTAGAAAGTTAAGAAAATTTACAAGGCCCAGGAAGCTCAGACAGTTACAAGTCTGGGGCCAGGGAACCCAGCTCGGACAGTAAAGGGCTTGGGGTACAAGGACCTGAGTTAGATCCCCACCATCCGCATAAAATTCTGCATGTGTGAATACATTATAATAAATTACAATTTAACAAAAACATCTGCATGTGGTGGAGTACACTCATAATCCCAATGCTGGGGAGGCAGGCACAGGAGGCTCCCTGGGGTTTGCTGGCCATCCAGTCCGGAGTCCAGTCGGTAAGCTCCAGGTTCCAGTGGGAAAGCTGAGGAATGGTGTCCAAGGTTGATGTCTGCCCTCTGCACACATGCCTACCTGCGCACACTTCTGCAATAACCCACATAGATGAGAATGTACATGCACAGTAAATAAATAGTTACGTGCAAGATGCATATGCCCCTCCCCCAGGGCTCTGTAAGCACTAACTCTTCCAAGCAGCTGCCTGCCAGCTGTTAACAGCTCCAGGCCCCCAGCTTTGATGAGTCATCACCCATGCTGGGCTGGAAGCGGGGGTTTCTGTAATGCAGTTGCTTTTAGGATGCTCATGTGCCTGTAAGTAGCCCCAATAAACTAGAGAGACTTGGGTGGAATCATTTCTTTGGTCTGTCGTCAGTGCAAACAGATGTTTGTTCATGTCTGCCCAGGCAAAAGCCATCATGTTTCAACCGTCTCAGTCACCATGCAGGTCTAACATTCTTTTTTTTATTTTTAATATATTTTATTAATTTATTCATATTACATCTAAATTGTTAGCCCATCCCTTGTATCCTCCCATTCTTCCCTCCCTCTCATTTTCCCTTATTCCCCTCCCCTATGACAGTTCCTGAGGGGGATTACCTCCCCCTGTATATGCTCATAGGGTATCAAGTCTCTTCTTGGTAGCCTGCTATCCTTCCTCTGAGTGCCACCAGGTCTCCCCCTCCAGGGGACATGGTCAAATATGGGGCACCAGAGTACGTGTGAAAGTCATACCCTACTTTCCACTCAACTGTGGAGAATGTCCTGTCCATTGGCTAGATCTGGGTAGGGGTTTGAAGTTTATGGCCTGTATTGTCCTCGGCTGGTGCCATAGTTTGCGCAGGACCCCTGGGCCCAGATCCGCCCATCATAATGTTCTTCCTGTAGATTTCTAGGACCCTCTGGATCCTTCTATTTCCCCATTCTCCCATACTTCTCTCACCTAGAGTCCCAATAGGATGTCCTCCCCTCTGTCCCACTTTCCTGGTAACAGGTGGAAGACACAAAAGAGGCCTATAGGGTCTAACATTCTTAAAAGTGTCCTGTCCTTGTTATATGGTGGTACGATGGATGCAATTTTCTGAGGCAGGATCTTGACACATAGCTGTGATGGTTGCTCCTCACTGTCAATTTGACTGGATTTGTAATCACCTAAGAGATGTACTTCTGAGGATGGCTGTGACGCAGTTCCCAGAAACATTTGCCCTAAGTGGAATGTGGGTGACACTATCCCATGAAATGTATAGCCCTGGACTGGACTCAAGGCAAAGGGAGACTGAAGAGCATGAGCATTCATTTCTGTTTGCCATCTGCAGGCCCCAGGTGATCACTCACCTCCTATTTCCACTGCCGTGTCTCCCCATGGCTCTTCCTGCCATGATGACTCCTTTCAAACCAGAAACAAAAGTAAACCCTTGCTTCTTGCCACACTGGTGAGAGAACTGACTAATTCAGTAGCTCTAGCTGCCATGAAACTATTAGCCCAGACTGGCTTTACTGGACTCCCGTTTCAGCCTCCCAAGTGCTAAGATTATAGGTATAAGGCACTATAACTGTATTTATTTTTTCTTTTCCTTCATTGTTTCTTAGAGTCCCTCTAGTCCAGACTGGCCTTGAACTTACTATGTAGCCAAAGGCCCATCTTGAACTCCTGCTTCTCCTGCCTGTGCCTGCCCACCTCCCCGCAAGTGCTGGAATTATAGGATGTGAATCCATGCAATGCTATGGATTGAACCTGCTCTTTCATGGATGCTGGGCAAGTGCTCTATCAACTGAGCTGCATGCTTCCCTCCCCCCTTTCAGTCTTGCTATGTAGTCCTGACTGGCTACATAGCAATTCTGGAATAGAAACTCTGTTCCTTCTTCAGCTTCCTAAGTGACAGAATATACATAGGAGTGCATCACTATGTCCAGCCAGGTTCATCTCCCACCCCCATTTTTTTTTGTGTGTGTGTTTGTGCATGCATGTATATATATGTTTATGTGTGTGTATGTATGTATGTACATACTATATTACATCATGAGTATATTATATAGAGGGCTGAAATCGAAGTTAGCAATAGTTCTGAATTTGTCTTCCACTTTATTCGTTGAGGCAGGGTCTCTCAATCAAATCTAGAGCTCTTGATAATGATTAGCCATCTCATATTTGTGTGTGTGTGTGTGTGTGTGTGTGTGTGTGTGTGTGTGTTATGGGAACCTAAATTCTGGTCTGCATGCCTGTACAGCAAATGCTTTAATTATCTTCCTAGTCTCCGTGTCATTTCTTTTCTTCTAAAGATTTATGTCTTAGTATTTGCCTGCAAGCTGCCACGTGAATCCCCCAAATGCCTGGTGCCTGAAGAGGCTGGAAGATAGTTGCAGATAGGTGTGAACCGTCATATGGGTGTTGCTAATGAAGCCCGGGTCCTCTAGAAGCGCAGCAGCCAGTGCTCTTAATCACTGAGCCATCTCTTTAGCTCAGCCCTGCATCATTATTAAATAAAATGTTTTGTTTTGGTAAATACCTTGGTGAAATTGTATCTATCTGGTTCTCACCATTTCCTTGCATCTTAAATCCTTACAACACACACACACACACACACACACACACACACACACACACACACACACACTCCTTGCAAAGTATTGCAGTTTAAAAAGTATTACACTAATGGCTTGACTGATGGCTGGCACTTCCAAGTAGCTTCTGGATAGGAACTAGTCACAGGAAATACCAAAGCAGGACTAATAAACAGATTAGGGATTTCAGCTTTACCTCATCAATGGCCAATGGCTTATCAGGCTCATATAATGAAGTCTAGCAAGGTTTAGAGTTCAAGAGCCCCAAACAGAGGTGGCTCTTGTAGATTATGCCATTCAACTTTTATCAGGCAATTCTTCAGTATCCTTTATAATAAACATGCAAAATTTTCCTGAATTCTCCATAAGACGCTGGAAGCTAAGGAGGTCTTGAAAACCTTTAATTAGATGGCCTATTGTTTAGAGGCACAGTTAAAAAGTGGAGCCTCCCCGTGCCTTGACTGAGCAGAACAGTGGAGACCGCTCTGGAGGCCTGGGTGGAGGTGAGCTGGCCCTGAGGCATGAGTGCATTAGAGCTGACCCTGTGCCCGTGTCTAGCTAGAGTAGTGCTGGAGAGCTCACCTGATGGTGCAGATAAGGGAGAGCCAGCAAACTGGCCAGCTCAGCTACCACCCAGACCCAGACCCAGGCCTCATGCTAAAATCTGTATCATCTTTAAATGGTTGGGACACATGAAAGGGTCACTCCTGCCGATCTAAAGCTGCAGGATCTCCATGACACGGCAGAGGGGAGGAGTCCTAGTGAGGATCCAATATTCATGATGCCAGAGAAACAAGACCAGTAACTCATTGCAATGAACATTTGCAAGTGAAAAATGTATGGATAGGATATACTGTGGGGCACACTGTGACATACTACAGCTTCCATGAGGAGATGTTTTCTATGCTTTGGTTTTTGTTGTTAGTTGTGATATTTTATTTTGGAGGGGAGGTTGCAAGGGCAGAAGGGGAGGGTGGATCCAAGGGGATGGGGAGATGAGAGGGACTGGGGTGCATGGTCATAAAGCTCACAATCATAATGTTAAAACAAAGGAAAAAGAAAAAAAGAACCTTGGGATTTGTAATCAGCATCTGTGGGAGGTGGGGTACAAACTTTGGGACAATCTCAGCCTGTGGTGATGTGACAATCTACATGCAGTATGGCAGACTTGGAGGTCAGCTGGCATACACTGTAGATGGGTTTCCTTGCTTGATGTGTGCAGAAGCAACTCAAGATACCTGGTCAGTATCCGTGTCAACTCACAGTAAAGGAAAAACTGAGCTTACATTTCAACTCAGAAACTTTCTGGCCTGGGCTATGTGTTGGGGATGGTGAGTGGTACATGCCTGTAGCCCCACCACCTGAGAGGCTAGGGCAGCAGTGTTGGGAGTTCAAGGTCTACTTGGGCTACAGAGTGAGGTCCTGTCTTTTCCAACTCATTCTCTTCCCTAAGACCAGAGTAAAAGGGAACCAGTTGGCCAGAAATGTAGACTCACTTAGACATACTCACACTGTACAAAAGGCCCACTGAACATCCCTCTTAGGAATTTGAGATCACTCTGGACAGTTGGATTCCTGTTAGAAAATGTCCTCTTCAGTTCAGGTTAGCACCAACAAGTGCGACACCGTGCACTCATTCAGGTCAAACAACCCAAAACAGATAAAAATACGAAATGGAAAAAGTGTACTCTTTTTCTAACACATCACAAGTTAAAAAAAAAAAAACAACCACAAAATTTCAGAAAAGAATGACTTTTGACATCAAAGTAGCCAAAAAAAAAAAAAAAAAAAAAAAAAAAAAAAAGAAGCAGGAAAAGAACCAACTATATACAGTTTGGGTTGTTTTCATGTTTTATTTTCTAATTGTAGTTTGCATCTGATTTTTGTTACATTGTTTCACACGGTGGGAAAGGAATCTATAGCAAAAGGACTCATTAAAGCATAAAAATGACACATTACCATAGCCAGCAGTATTAGTAACAATAAACTTTCTCTGAAGAAATATAGAGCAGTTGGTATTCTATAAAATAGCTTCAAGCAACTTTGAGACTCCCACCTGCTGAATTAAATAAGGGTGGCGTGGCAGCAATTGTAGTGTCCACATAACAAATATATATTCTACACGTTCCTTTAATCACAGGAATTAAAAGACTGCAAGCGAAAGACATGGTACACAGTGAACACAGGAGACATGCACCTTCTTACACCATCCTGGATTTCCATGTGAAAAGCAGAGGCCAAGTATGTCATACATACAAATGTCTCTGTTATTAACACTCCAATAATTCTATATGTGCTGTTAGCATCACCACATCCCAAGCCAGGCTTGTGAAGTTGAGACAAACTGGAAAGGTATTGGTGAATAGTTAGTTGGTAGAGAGCTGACTTGAGGTTGGGTTACAGGACAACTGACTCTGGGGCCCATGGTCTTCCTTTTCTAGTCTCTCAGTTGCTCAGTCTAGCATTTTCTTACGCTTGTAATACAACTTCATTCAGATTTTGTTTTTTTCTGAACAAGGATGGAAAATGATGGTTTAAAGTAAACAGCAAACATAAAGGTAAGTGTGTAAAGTCTGTGGGAGTCCTACCAGTATATAAATGAAACTTACCCTTACTGCGCAGGATTAATACCACACATTGATACAAATCCTTTAAATCTTTATGAAAGGCAGGTAATGGACAGAACTGTCTCCATTCTGATACTTTAACTGTAAAGCCACAGTTTACAGTGGACATCATTAAATCTGTACAGAATACAAATTGAGTAGAAATCTAGCTATTTAAAACATGCTTTTACCTATTTGATTATTCAGTTACTCTGCAGTCAACACTGACAGTTTCTATTAAAGATGTGGTTCAACATGGTAATTTAAAGTTTACTAAGACAACTGAGATTAACATTACAAGTCACAAAAATCTTTAGGCGACAACTTATAGCCACGACTCCATACATGGGATGAGTAAACTCATGGCTATTTTCCAATGGAATATAAAAACTCCTATCGTGAATACTTTGCAGTCTCCTAAAAGTGGTTCCCTTAAAAGGTAGATGCTTAAGAAAGATTCAACAGGCAACAACTCAATCCTGGCAAGTCTTTTTATATGGGCACTGGTGTGGTTCCATAGCCACTTTAGCAACACACCACGTCATGCTCTAACTGGAATAAACTACATGAAGAACACAACCCCCATCACACTGCTTTGTTTATGGGTGCTGGGGATCAGACAAAGAGTGGTGTGAGCCTATCAAATTGATTAGCATTGACACCATCTTAGCAGGAAGAGGTGTTATTCTAGTTGGGTGTGCTTGTACACACTTGTAAGCCTAGCATTTGGGAGGTAAAGGGAGATTAGAAGTTTGAAGTTGGACTCAGCTGTTGGCATTTTAGGGCCAGCCTGGGGTACATGTGATCCTGCCTAAAAAATAAAAAAAAGAAACACGCCCCCCCTCCACAAAACAAAAAACATCATTCTTACATTTCAAACATTTTATTTTTCTTCCTGGGCACTGCTTATAGAGTTATACTACAGGAGTCAAAACAAAAATAAAAAACAAACAAACAAACAAACAAAACAGTTTCCTTAAAGACCATTTCTATTCCTTATTTCAAATTAAATTGGATCAGTGAAACTATACAGCTCTCACACCAAATACACATCAAAGTACTTCCAGGTAACATTTGCATACTGGTGACAACTGTATTAACTATTTTAAATCAATGACTCCATATCCAGGATGTAAGAATATTCAATAATGCTGCCACTACTTAGGCAAGAAAAAAAAGATAAAAACCACCAGAAGGCATAGGAAATGGGGTCATGTGTGTGATTTCTAAAAACCTTTCAAATTATGTTTGTTATAGGAAGTAGAAAATCAACTTTTGAGCCGTATCACCTATGCAGAGTTCAAACACTGCTTGTAAAATAATGCATATGTATATACACTGTAAATTTAGCAAAAATGTTCTTTCGCTGGTTATTTTTTGAGACAGTGTCTTATATAGCCCTGGCTACTATCAATGGCAAATCCTGGGCTGGAATCATGGTTTATGTGACATCCAGCTGATGAAACACTTCTAAGGTACAGAGGTCTAATTACTAAGGAAGAAAAGTGCTCACCAAATGCCTCAGGGCTGTTTTCAGCCCTGTTCTCAGATGCATTCTGCCTAAGCAGAGGAATTCCACAGAAGAAGAAATACAGACTCCATCACTGCATCTTTCCTAACATTTTCATGGTACCCCAGATTCTGAAGCCAAGTGTGGAAACCTAGGAGACGACAAACCTAGAGAAGACCTCCTTGCTTTTGAAAGTGTGTGAAGGTACATTCCTTTGTATATTACTTTTCAGGAAGGAAAGACCTTCTAAAATCTAGTAGAATACAAGGTCCACAAGCTGCGTGATGGAGCTTAGTTCTCAGCTTGCATGGTTTCGGTGTGTTTACTGAGTCCTGGCTAGCTCAGCTTTAAATGTAGTAACTCCTAAATATAAGCAAACCCAAGTCCCTAGGAGAAAGAACGGGCTTCCCCATGGGTCCTCCCCAGACCGGCTACATAATAAAATTTTTCCTACTGTGAAGTCAGAGTAGAATATCCTTCCCAACATGCTATTCTTTTTTCAGCTATAGCTCTTTGATTCGGAAATAAGAAAGCATCTTTTCACTAAGCTTGTTATTTTTGAGACCTTATTTCAAAAGTAGCCTTAAAAAACAGTTTCTAAAACCATGTACCCACCCCAGGCTGGCCTTGAAATCCTGATCCTCCTGCTCGGACCTTACAAGTGCAGGATTACAGATCATGCCATTAAATCAGGCTGAAGTTTATTATTTCCTTATTTGCCACTCAGCTAGGGAAAAAGCCTGACAAAGCATTAATTTACGTTTTTGCTATGTAATATTTATATTGTTATGAACGTAAATCTTTACTTTCCTATATTTTACTTGTTTATAAAGCAATCAACAGCATAGCTCACGTAAATAAGATTCCTGAAAAAAAGAAATACTCCAACACAATCTTTCTGTTGGGTAAAAGGATTCTACACACATGATTAAAGCAATGTTTTCCTTGTTTGGGAAATTTCCTATACACACTAGTTGAGAAAAGAGACCATCTCAACAATTAAAATAGTATGTCCTATGTTAAGACAACTGAGCACCACCTAGTGTTCAATTTCTGCAACTACTGACCTTGATTCAAATTTGGCATTAAAAACGAGTTTCTAAAAACATTTTAGAGCCAGGTGGTGAACACTTTTAATATGAGAGCTTGGGAGGCAGACTTTGTGAGCTCAAGGCCATCCTGGTCTACAGAGTGAGTAACAGCCAGGGCCACACAGAGAAACCTTGTCTCAATGCTGCACAAACAAACAAAAACAAAAAACGCCAAAACAATTTTGCAAATGCCTTTCCTCCCCAGTAAGCTGATGACTGCAAAATAAAATCATGAAAAGAACTTACATGGTATCAAAACTAGTATAAAAATAGCCACGTACTTAAATATGAAAAGCAGACCTACCGTTTTTGCCTTTAAATAGATTTCTGCCACGTGTGTGGTGGCACATCCATATGATCTCAGTACTCAGGAGGCTACTAAGGAAGGAGGGTCACAGCTAGTTTGAGGTCCACTACAGGACTACAGTGGACTCCAAGCTATCCTCATACAAAGTTAGACTCTGTCTTAAAATACAATAAAACAAAACACAGATTTCTGCCTCCATTTGTATCAAAATCTCTGGGCAAGTGGAATATACATAAAGATTGTACAGTCAACAAGTATGCAAAAGTGGGGCTTAATCATAATTTATAATGAGTACAAGGCAAATGGTTTATTCAAAAACATCTGTTTACTTACTGGAAGGGGGTCAAAGTAGGAAAGGCAGTAACTGTATTTTTTTTTCTTACATGGTCTTGAGTACCATTAACTCAAATGAACATAATGGGCTTAGCCTATCAGTTACGATATTATCAGTTTTGAAAGACCTTACTATCAAATCCAACCAAGTCTGCCTCAACAAATTACAATCAAGTAGCGAAAACTTTTCCTTTAAGTCTACAGCCAGATTCCAAACTTGCAAAACAATCTTCAGAGAGACTGGAATGTAAAATGCTGAGCCCATTTTAGATCTGAAAGAGAAAAGAACATTAAGTCAAAGGGAAAATTCTAAAAAGATCCTTGACATGTGTACATTCATGTGTGTTACTGTGGGCTCAGTGCCAGGGGAGCTAGCTTGGAGGGAATCCAATGTCATTTGCTAGCCTCAGTAGATACCCATACACATAAACATATATAACCTTTAGGAAACTAACATGTATCATGTAAAATATTATGAAGGTCAGAATTTCTAAAAGTGAGTTATAATTGAGACAAGCTTCCATGTAGAATTCTCTCTTCAGACTGAGTTGATGTCTTTTCCTATATAACCTGTGCCATTTCCCTCATTCATAGACTGTTAGGATCTTAGAATTCTTTTCTTGAGAATGCTTACTGCTCATGGAGAGGACCCTGTTTTGGTTCCCAGCACCCACACAAGGCAGCTCACAACTGCCTGCAACTCCCACTCAAGAAAATCGAACACCCTCTTCTGGCTTCTACTGGCACCCACACATGCGCGCGCGCGCGCACGCACGCACACACACACACACACACACACACACAAATAAAACAAAATGTTCCTTTTTAATTTAAGAAGTAAAATAAAAACTCAAATAACCAGCACAAAAGGAAGGAGACAGCAAACTTTATCAGCCACTAAGCTGTCTACCAGCCCTGATTTGAGACTCTGTATTTTAGGAGTAGCAGTAGACAAGAGGGATCATGACTAGTTCTTTTTATTTTTTGTAAATTTTAAATTTTATTTTTTAACTTGTTTTATTAATTTATTCAGATTACATCTCAATTGTTATCCCCTCACTTTTATCTTCCCGTTCCTCCCTAGCTCACTCTTTCACCCTTTTCCTCTCCCCTAGGTCTGTGACAGAAGGGGACCTCCTTCCCCACCATGAGGTCATGACTAGTTCTTTTAAGAACAGTTAGTCCCAGGACTCAGTGAGGCAGAGGCAGGTGGAGCTCTGTAAGTTCGAGGCCAGCCTGGTCTACAAAGCAAGTCCAGGATAGCCAAGAATCAACAGAGAAGCCCTGTATTGAAAAAAAAAAAAACAAAAACAAAAAGACCAATTCCTTCACCACCACCAAAGTTAAGTATGTCTTGATCTTTTTCGTCACATGAGTACAGATAGAAAACTTTTAAACTCTTAGAAAAGAGTTGGAGAAATGTCCTCAAGAGATACATCAAACTCTTTAAAAAACAAACAAACAAACAAACCAACCAAGGCACAGTTCATGGGCCAGGAAGAAGCAAGGATGCTTGCTACCAAGCCTGAAGCTCTCTGGAACCTACATAAACTGACCTCTATGTGCATGCCCTAGCATGAGTGTACTTGCTCATCCATCCATACACCCAAAATAAATAAATGTTTCAAACAATGTAAATTTTGGGGGTAGACACGGCTTGATGGTTAAAACTGTTTATTGCTCTTGCAGTTTTGTTCGTGGCATCCACACTGGGTGGATCACAACTGCCTTTAATTCCAGGTCCAGAGGATCTGATGCCCTCCCTCTTCTGGTCTCCATGGACAGCTCACCTATACACCCGAGGCACCTAACTCACACATAATTCACATAAGGAAAAAATGATATAAAAAAATGGAACATAAATTCAGCATCATCCTTACCTTCACAGACCTGTCTGTGGCTTTCTATGGTTTGTTTTCTTTCCCTCTCCTCCACTTTCTGAATTACTAGCTAACTACTCAGGACCTTGTACATGCTAGGGACGTACTCTACCACTGAGTTATATTATATGGCCTTTGCTCAAGATTTTGTAATTTCTTAGTATAAGCATCAACAATTTTGGATTAGCATCTAACTCACAACATATAGTTAGTGTATGTTCATTCTACTGCCAGAATACAAGTAACAATTTAGAAAAAGAACGTTTTGCTGGGAGTGACAGCGCAAGTCTTTAATCTCAGCACTTGGAGGAAGATGATCCTGTGACTTTGAAGCCAGCTAGCCTCATAATAAGAAAAACAAACACCACTACCACCCCCCCCCCCAAATCTCCAAAGGAAGCTACATTTAAAAAAATGCTTTCAAAAAGTCCAATTGTGAAGTATGCTTTAAAATGTTTATTTTATGTGCCTGGTGACCTCAGAGACCAGAGGAGGTATGAAGTGCCCCTGGAATTGGAGTTATATACGGGTGCTGGGTCTTCTGGAAGAGGAGGCAGTGCCCTTAACCACTAAGCCATCTAGCTCTCCAGCCCTAAAATGTTTTCCTAAAGGTATTGAGTGAGGCTGAAGAGATGGCTCGGCAGCTAAGAGCACTGGGTACTTTTCCAGAGGATCAGGGCTCACTTCCAGCACCCACATGGCAGCTCACACGTGCCTGCAACTCCAGTTCCAGGGCTTCTGACACTCGTACCCCACCCATATTCTCTAAAACACCAATGTACATAAAAATCTTAAAATGTCTTTAGTTTTACTATTTTATAAATATAGGTGTGTTTGTGAACAGAGGTTAGAAAAACTCTACCCAGCCTCTGGAACTGGAGTTATAAGCAGTTATGAGCTGCCTGAAGTGTATTAACTGATAAACCATTTTCTCCAGCTCCTAAAATGTTTTTGTTATGACAGTACCATGTTCAAAGCTAGGTGTGGTGCAAGGTATTGCTATGTAGCTCTGGCTGGCCTGGTATTTGCTTTGCAACCCAGGGTGACCTCAAATTGGCAGCAATCACCTTGGCTTCAGTCTCCCAATTACCAGGATTATAGGTATATGCTACCACACCTTGCTTACAGTTTGACCTCTAAATAATTCTTATGACTTAACCAATGGTTAAGTCTCAAAATACACTTTTATTGGTATATATTAATGGTGCTAAAGATAGTTTTCATTGCAACGTTCAAATATGCACAAACATTTTGTCTCTACCCAATATTCACCTACTATCCTTTTATCTCTCCACCTTGATCTTCCTCCTTATAAACAGTGCCTTAAGTCTTCAATAGTTATTAATTCACAAATATACCTGTCAGATGTATTGAACCCTAGGTTGAAGATGATGCTCCAACGTTATAGAGAGTTTTGGGTGACTGTTCAGGCAGCAAATTGTCCTTAACATCTTCTCATTTTGTAAACTGCTACCTGGCACTCCCCGTTTACTCAGATAATTAATTTTATTTCTTTTCAAGTCTCTGATGGGGTTGAAAACCAGATAGTTTAGCTTGACAATTAAGATTAGTTGTTTAAGGGTTAAGGGGATTTTAGGTCTAGATAGATGTTGATAATGACAAAATATGATAGATATTGATTTACATTCAGAATTTTAGACATACCAAGACAGGAAATATGTTTTCTTCAAGGCTGCCAAATATAAATAGTCCAAACACTATGAATGTAACATTTATATAAACCTTGATTGTTTGTGGTTCTTCTTTCTGTATGTAGTTTTTTGTATATATGTGTAATAATATAAATGTTATGTTAAAAAGCAAAAATAAAAGTAATTAAAAAAAATAAACAGTGCCTTTACTTTCTTTCTTTTAAAAAGATGTATTTATTTATTATGTATGTAGTGCTCTGCCTGCATGTATGGCTGCACATCAAGAAAGGGCATCAGATCCCAGCATAGACGGCTGTGAGCC
Source organism: Acomys minous (assembly GCF_964271855.1). Lineage (NCBI taxonomy): Eukaryota > Metazoa > Chordata > Mammalia > Rodentia > Muridae > Acomys > Acomys minous. The sequence goes on along the minus strand of NC_140488.1, from coordinate 124,924,344 downwards.
ACCAGGTCCAGGACCTCTGGAAGAGCAGCTAGTGCTCTTAACCTCTGAGCCATCTCTCCAGCCTCTAGTACGGGAATTTAAGGGAAAGGGTTAGTATCTTTGTATGTACCTCATGAACAAAAACTAGGAAAAGCAGGCTGTGTCCGTCTACTTACATCATCGATGTCTTCATCATCATCCCCAATGTCATCAAACTGAATTTCATCGTCATCTCCAGGACCAAATGTATCAGTTTCATTGATTTTAGCTAAAAAAAAAAAACACACAGCAAAAAATACTGTTAATATAATAAAAATGTTGACTTCCAACTTTCTACTGATTTTGCTATAAGGAGCAAGATATTAAAACACGAAGAGTATTTTACTTTTCTTTTGTTCACAATGGCTATTGAGCAAGGCAAGGTCTAATTATACTAACACTGAAGCAATTACCCCTTTCAGGTATGCTCCAAAAGTTTATGTATATACTAACAACTTTATTTCCTATCTCAAAACCAAAACCAAACAAAAGTTACTGTAGGAGGGAGAAAGATTTGAGGAGTCATTACTGGCCTTGATATTAGGGATGGTTTCAAGTGTCCAGAAAACTTAACTCCTGATCAAAGTGGACCATACAGAAACAACCAACCAAACAAACCAAGAAACAAAAACAAAGGAGAAGAAAAGAGCAACTGATGACCACAGATCATTAATTAGGAAGAACCATCTGAGAAAATCATGCTTTTCCCTAAGGAATTAAAAGGAATTCGGCATGCTACCCCATCTCCAAATGCCTTACTCTTTCCTAGATCAGAATGGCAAGTTTATAATTCTTATTAGGGTCTTATAGTTTGTATTTTGAAGGGGAAAACAAAGAATAAAAATTCCTACAGTAATGTATAAGGACGCAATAGATTAAAAAGTGACATTCCCTAAAATCTCATACTACTTAGTCACTACTCTGTATATTTACAAACATAAATGGGGTATTTTTCAGTAGTGCCAGTGATTCAACCAAGGTTTTGTGCTTGTCAAGGTGGCCACTACTGAAGTGTATTGCACCACCAACCTTCCTCGAAGGAGTCTTAAACTACTACAATAATTTTAAGATTTAAGAATTGTAAAATTTAAGATTTTAAATTTCCTTTGGCTGGTACTGTAATTTCTCACCAAATACACTCAACAGGAATAGAATTTTAGCAATTTCTTTCCTATGGTATGTAATATGAAGTACAAGCAGGCATCCTTATCTGTAATCATGTACATATCAACATAAGCAGGAGCATCTGTAAACATCGACAAACTATCACTCCTTGCCTACACACCAGCAGAGGACCCAAACACCACATGACAAGTTAATAATGCGGCCGTTACCATGTTCTGGGAGCTCGCCATATGCCTTGAGACTTCTAGCTTCATCTGCGTTGTATTTTAAGATGACATCGGCTTTGTTATCCTTAAAACGAAAACAAGTCATTTTCAGATCCGATGATACCACACTATTATCTGTTCTGTCGTAAGTTACTTTAAAATTGAATTTAAAAAATGAAATCTCAATGTTTTACTATAGAATCCTACCTTCGTTTAATTCAGAAGTTTTAAGAACACAACTGAGCAACAATTAAAAATTCAGGAAAAATAAAGCTCGTATCTCTAACATCAGAACGACACAGACTTAATCTTTTATATTACATTTATGCCTTAATCAGAAGCATAGATGCTCCCCCTGGGATAATATACAGAGTGATCAACACAGTCAAAGACTGAGACATAAACTAAAGAATTTAAGAAATGTGTATATAGCTGGGCGTGGTGGTACACGCCTTTAATCCCAGCACTCGGGAGGCAGAGGCAGACAGACTGTTGTGAGTTCAAAGCCAGCCTGGTTTACAAAGTGAGTCCAGGATAGCCAAGGCTACACAGAGAAGCTCTGTCTCGAAAAACCAAAAAAAAAAAAAAAAAAAAAAAAAGTATGTGCATATACACACATGTATGTGTGAGTACCTATGGAAGTAGAAGGGGACATCAGATCCCCTGGGACTGGAGTCCCTGGGTTGGAGCCACCTGGTATGAGTGCTGGGAACTAAACTCTCGTCCTTTGCAAGAGCAGCCAGCATTTTGAACTGCTGAGCCATCTCTCCAACCAACTGTGATGATCAATCTTGTCAATCTCATAGGACTTAGAATCACAAGGAAAAGAAATCTTTAGGTCTTTCTGTGAGTGAGTTCCCTTAAGGGGTGCAAAATGGCTGCTTCACTTTAAGGGCATTGTCATGTAAACTAGCACTTTTAAGATTGTGAAAAGTATACAGAAAGAAGGGGGCAGATAGCAAGAACCTGAGTTTTTTTCTTAAATCTTCTTTTTAGATGTATTTATGAGTATGAGTGTTTTGCCTGGATATATGTGTGCCAGCACATGTGTGCCTGGTACCCATAGATTCTCCAGAAGTGGAGCTATTGATGTGATATTGGTGGTGAAAACTGAACCCGGATCTTCTGTAGGAGTCAGTACTCTTAACTGCTAAGCCAGCTCTCCAGCCCCAAGAACTTACACTGCTTCCAAGCTCCCAGAAGACAGTAATGCCACAATCTTTCTGGACCACTCTCTTAGTGGCATTGGCCAGAGAAAGGATCATGGGAAATTAGAGTCAGTGTTAAGCCTGTCTGAATTTTGGTGTCTTTTCGAACAAGGAATTATTCTTCCTTTTTTTAGGGTTACTGTTAAGATCAAAAAGAACAAATGGTTTATGAATTTGGAGCAGCTTTTCTTAACCAAAGCACTAATGATATTTCTCAGCCAGCTCATCTTTATTCTGGGATGCTGTGCATTAGAGGGTGTTCCACATCACTAACTACCCCAGACCCTCACCCCAACACCACCTATGCCCCTCTCAAGTGCCAAATCACATACAGAGAACCCTATGGTTTGAAACAAAGATGTCAACTCTTTAATCTGGAACACAAAAGCAAAATACTAACAAAAACTAACTATGATGAAAGGCAAACAAATAGATATGTATTAAAAAGGGGCCAGTCATAGTGGTTGTAATGCCAGTGTTTGGGATGGGGGCAGGGCCAGGGGCAGGAGGATTAGGAACTCAAGGTCATCTTCAGAGACCCAATCTCAACACAAAGTGGGGGACAGAGATTGATCAGCTGCCTCAGGTTCCTGCTGCTATGTCTCCTGTGATGGACTGTTTCAAACTGAGCTAAAATAAACCCTTCCTTCCTTTTGCCTGTGTCATAGCAATTCAAAAATGAATGTACGAGGCTGTATGCCATTTGTGGGAATATAACTAGATTCATTCAGCTGTAAAACCCTACAATAATGGCTCTTAGATTTTTAAAGATCTATAAAGTGAAAAAGAAAAATTGGAGGACAATTTAAAAAAATAACAAAACCACTACATATAAGTATCATTCATTCTAAACGGGGGAACTGCAAATACTAAAGACAGAGATCATTTTTCTTTATAAACACTGAATGTTCAACTCCTTAGACTGCCACCTGGGAACCATAATGCCAGGGATACCGAGTATAATGCCCCAAACACAATGGGCTATTTATTAAGTTCAAGCAAATAAACAGCAAATTTGAAAGTAATGCTTTACCTGGTAGTCTCGGAGGCCCACCAATATGATATCTGAGGTATTTATCCAAACCTACAAAAGAGAAGTCACTGTGTAAGATATTTTAAATCAAGTGGAATCAAGAAATCCGAGAGATGACACACTTAAGAGAACAGGTGACGTCACAAGTTACCTGGGTATCTACTATGAAACCAGAAAAAAAAAAAGGTGGTGTTCTGAGTCTCTCTCTCTGTCTTCTACCCACCCAGAAGTACATGGCTTTCATGACCCTTTTCCTTTGTGAAGGACTGATAGTACCAAAATAAAACACTCCCTAACCCTGCACTCACTTTCACTCAGTGCTGGGACTGCCTGGAACCTCTTTAGGACTCCTTCAAACGGGAATAATTCTCCAGCTCTTCTTTCGTAACATCAACATTCTTAAAGACAGGCTATTTGGTTTTGAGCCTGGTCCTCAAATTATATTTGTTGGGTAAATATTTCCTAACAATTCAGATCCAAGCTAAACATTTTGGGCAGGAATGTAACACAGGTGAGGCAAATGATTCCCTAAATAATGTAATCTGTAAAGTTACTTCTATGGTCTCACACTGGACTTACCTTTATATTAGAATAAAACAAATGCCCATCCACTCACCTTTTTTCTTAGTTTCCCTCTGATGTGGCATAGCCTCTTTACGCCGTCGAAACACATTGCTTCTAATCGTCCGTTTCCCAGCATTTTGATGACCTGAGCATATTCTAAATGGATGGGGAGGGGAGAAAAGAGGTAAGAAACATTGCTCATGTTTTTTGATAAAAGCAACTTTATAAAAGTCCACTGAAGATTGACAAGAACACATGGTTGCATTTGTAAGGAACAGACATAGGAGAAATAGGAAATAAACAGGCTAGTTAATGGTTGAAGCAGAAATGACTTTGTAATACGTAACAAACTGGGTCTGTTATTAGATGAGTAAGGAGACAGACGACTGCCCTTGTGACCATGCTCTCTTTCCAGAGATGAAAGGTGTGCCAAGTCCCAGGATGTATACTACGCCTCATAAATCTCACATTCACATCTTCACCTGCTTCATATCTTTATTTTTCCCTCTTTGAATCTTTACCGAAATCTCATGGAAGTTTCAGGACAAGCACTGGGAAGGTTAATGATATCCAGGCTAAATTGGCATAACAGTAATTATTCTTAGAAAGCCAGAATCACCTTTTACTTGGGTAACATGCCAAATTCTTTTCTTTTTCTTGAGCTGGGACATTGCCACATAGCCTGGGTTAGCCTGGAACTCAGGAGATCCACAAGCCTGTCTCTCTGCCTCCTGAGGGTTGGGATTAAAGGGGTTTGGCCTAAAATGCCAAATTCTTAACCAGCATCTTTCAAAAAAGGAAAACCCAAATGTCTGTACAAATAAACTCAGACACTAACAGGCAGGCAGCCAGGACTCTAGTCTCTTAGGCAGAAAATGTTTGATTGCCAGCACAGGAAACCAAATCTAAAAACCTAACAAGAGCCCAACGTATCCAACCTCTTACCTTGTCCATCCTCCTTGAAGACCAGCTCTCGCTTTTCAGATTCATTCTCATTCTTTCCTCTACGTCTGTTTTTACCTCCTTTTCCTAGTGGTTTGTTAAAAGAAAGAAAAGGTATCAATTATCTGTAAAAGGAAAAGTGTTAAACATTGCTTAACAGATTTAGAAAATCATCTTTTTTGTTTTGGTTTTCAAGACAAGGTTTCTCTGTGTATTCCTGGCTATTCTCAAACTCAGAGATCTGGCTGCTTCTGCCTCCCAAGTGCTGGGAAGGTATGCACCACCATCAATCACCCAGCTAGAAAACTATCTTTCAAAGTTAATTAAATTTAAAAATTCACCTAATCTTGTTAATTATGTTAAACTTACAATGTTCAGGTGTTACCACATTACTCTCCCTACTCTTCATGGAATTCCTTTTGGGGATTTTGTATCTTAAGTAACATCTTTATTTTCTTCTTTTATTGAAAATACCTTTTTTTTTTCATATATTCTGATTCTGGTCCCACCCATGTCCCATCCCATATGGATTCACTTTCTGCCTCTCATGAGAAAACAATAGGTATCTAAGGAATAATAATAAAGTAAAATAAGACACAATAATGAACAACTTGGAATATGACAAAGCCAAGAAAAGCACAAGAAATGTATGTAGAGACATCCCATAAAACCCAAAAGCCATAATATAGACGTAAAGGAGCTGTGAAGTAAGGTTAAAAAAATCAAGCCCTGGCAGGACATTATGTGTTTGGAAAAAACCTCCAAAGATGCCACTGAGTTCCTTTTGTGTTGGCAATATACTGCTGGGCATGAGGCCTCCTCATAAGAGTGGTTGGATGACCACAGTGATCATCCTTCTAACTACTTTTTGAGAGTACCATCCGTTTCCTTGTCATATTCACCTTGAATATTGTCATTTATTCTCCACTACTTATTCACAAATTTCAGAGATCAAATAACTCAAACTTTTACCCACATTCAGCCCTTTCTCCTACTAGAGCTCTCATATTAAGGTCTTTCCAGAGAACTCTGTTGCCACAATCTTAACCACATAGGCCTCAGCCTTTTCTTTTCTTTCTGGAGACAGGATCTCACATTATAGCCCAAGCTAGCTGTGAAATTCGGGCAATCCTTTTTGTCTCAGTCCCCTGAATGCTGGGAGTACAAGTGTGAGGTACCATACTGGGCCCTAATAAATTTTACAACGCTACTTCAGTCATTCCTGACCTACGACGAAAGGAGAGCAAACAAAAAGATGGCAGGGGTGTGTGTGTGTGTGTGGAAAATGAAGTTACGGCTTCTAGAATGGAACATACTGGTTTTATGATGGCAGAAGATTAGTAACCTTGAGTGTCCAAACTTCTCTCTCTCTCTCTTTTTTTAACAAGGGAGAGCGCAAACACAGTCCCCTACCACCACAAATGATGCAGTCGAGCTTCCCGCATTTGGGGAAATCGCAGGGATCAGCACATCTGGAGTGCAATGGATAAGCCTCGCCCTGGGAAAACCACCTTCGTGATCATGGTCTCTCCCCTGCCAGGTAAGTATGAGAGCATCTAAACTTTATCTTGTAAAGTGCATCATACCCGAGATATCTGAAGTTTAAAAGCAAGAAGGTAACTGCCTCTAGAGCCTCTTTTAAAATGTATTTAATGTTTATGAGTGTTTGGTGTGCGTGTATGTCTGCCCATCACGGGTATTTCTGGTACCTAAGGAGGTACTAGAAGAGGACGTTGGATGCCCTGCAAATGGAGTTATGGACAGTTGTAAACTGCCATGTTGGTGCTGGGAACTGAACTAGGCACCTCTGAAGAGCAGCCAGTATTCCTAACTGCTGAGCCATCTCTCTACTCCTACATACTTTAGAGGTAAGCATATAAATTAGAAAAATAGGTATAGGGGCATTTCCCTGTAATCCTAGGTATTACACGCACGCATCAACACCTTCCCTTTTCTATTTTATTGCCATAAAATCAAATGCTCTTCAAATTCCCCTTTGAAACAATGAAGGCCAGTGGACCTTTAATTCCAGAGGCAGAAAGGGCAGATGTCTGTAAATTCAAGGACAGCTTGGTCTACATAGTGAGTTCTAGGACAGCCAAAGTTACATAGTGAGACCCTGTCCCAAACAAAATGAACAAAGACTGAAATGAGACCAAGCTTGAGTGTATGACAAAACAACAATAAAAAAAAATTAAAAAAAAAAAAAGTCCAGTGTGTACACATGAAGGATCTCTGCCTGTTTTGTGATTCTGGTCCCATCAAAGCCCTTCTGTCCTTCAGCAAAGGGTTCAGGGTCTCTCCTTGCGCCCTCCTGAAGAAGGGGTTGTGTTTTATGTTTTGTAAGTTACTGTCACTTGGGGCTCTGCAGCACATCTGTAGTTACATGATATGTCTCCCAGCTCTGTCTGGCAAGGGGGCATCCTGGGTTTTCAGGAGGCATTTCTGAAATGTTTCCCACTGCTGTTTCTTTAGGTTTTCTACAAGCTTGCTCTCTTTAGCTAGGTCTTTCTTCGTAGGAATTCTGCTTTTGTACATATTAGAAGGATTACTGTACTGCAACATGTGTCCCTACATGGGAACAGATGGTTCTTGTACAGCAGCTAGAATTTAATAACACCTTATTAACTTTTCATTGTCCAAACTTTTAATAAAAGTAGAAAGATTTTAAGAAAACGTAATAAAATCCAGGCGCAATGGCACACATCTTTAATGCCAGCACTTGGGGAGGCAGAGGCAGGGGCGTATCTCTGTTAGTTCGAGGCCAGCCTGGTCTACAAAACTAGTCCAAGACAGCCAAGGCTACACAGAGAAACCCTGTCTCTAAAAATAAAATAAAATAAAACAAAGTAATAAAAAGAACAACCATTCTTTTATTTTTTTAACTCCACTTTCTTTCTAAAAGATTTATCTAGTTAAGCTCAATCATAATTCTCAAATTCTTTAAACGACAGAGGTGTCTCAGAAATAAGCCCAGGTAGGGTATTTCTTAAAATACACTAGGCTAGTGACTAGATGTGATTTAGTCTAGAACTTTTGTCTCCTTGGAACCAAAGGGGAACCTACTATTCACCCAAGGGTGGAGTCACCACAAGGGAGGTGAGTAAGTCCAACAAATATTTATTGAGCATCTTTTAGGCTAAGTACTACTGAGGCAATGTGATTATGACTGACACCATTCCCACCCTCTTATGATTTACACCTAGTTTGGCAACTGGAAATGGAGTCACTAGAATTAAGGGGAGAGTAAGACACCTACCTCATGTACTGAGGTGATCCAGTTGCCACCTCAGAATAAGGAAGTCGACAAATAGGAATTTTAAATTTTGAACCTATCAACTCGTTCACAAAACCGTGACCAAGTACTCAGAGGTCTAACGTGAGTGGTGACAGGTACAAAGAGTAATTAAATTGACTCCCTGGAGCCAACTTTCAAGCAGAAAAGAGAACACTAGCAGGCATGGCGATCCCATGGATGAAGTATTGATGTGTGTGTACGGTGGTGGAGTACAGAGGGGAGCAGTGGCGGCAGAAGCTGGAGTTACAGGCTCGTGTGTGTGTGTGTGTGTGTGTGTGTGTGTGTGTGTGTGTGTGTGTGTGTGTTTCTGTCTGTCTGTGAACCTGTTATGAACTGCTCCTATGTGTGTGAACCTAATTTCATTTCTTACTCAGGAAGACATACATCTCTTCTGCCCAAAGAAAAATATTTTTGTTTTTGGAGACAGGGTTTCTCTGTGTAGCCTTGGCTGTCCTGGACTCACTTTGTAGACTAGGCTGGCCTGGAATTCACAGAGATCCACCTGCCTCCCGAGTGCTGGGATTAAAGGTGTGTGCTACCACCACCAGACTCCAAAGGAGATTCTTGAGAGCTGTGTAATGTGTTCCTTTCCTGTAGGCAATACAAGCTTTTCACTATTTTTTTTTTTGCTTGCACAAGTTTTGAGAAATTATGAGGACAATGAATATAGCAAGACTTTAATTTGGGGCTGCAGAGTGGGTTCCAGGCCAGCCTGGAAGCAGAGCAAAGGGATAGAATGCCGGGAAGTATTGATTTGATCCCACAAAATATATAAAAATGAGAATGGCCTCAGGAACGTCGAACTTCTAGTTAGAAATATTAGGCTCTTCATTTTTGGAAATCCCAAATTAAATGTACTCTCATGCCTGATAATTTGAGAACATTTGTTCCCAGAATGGAAGGTTTTTTGTTTTTTGTTTTTTCCATCACAACATATACACCATCTAAAGCAAAAGTGGAAAAGTTGGCTAAATATGGGTCAAGTGCTCTGGGGAGAAAAGTGAAGTCCCGTAAAGCCATGGAGCAAAATGATTCTCTTAAGAGATGAACTTTCAAAATGCATCGAAGTATTGGCCCACTGGCTACTAGGGAGCAGCCTCAACAGTACCAACTAAGTGTGCATAAAGAAGCCTATGGAGGAGGTACCAGATGGGCACGAAAGCGAGCAGGGCATCACCCTTTTTCAAAGTTTAGGCTCACTCCTAGGGCTTAACTCCCACGTGCAGGAAGCTCAAGCAGCCCGAGGCAGGTGTTCCCCCACGGGCCCCCTTGGCGCCGCGGTCAGTGTGGCGCGAATCAGGGGCGCAAGCCCACATTCTCACACAGGAGGCCCTACAAAAAATGGCGTCGTCTCCACCCCAATGTGACCAAACTGGGAACCAGGAGTAACTTCCCTACGCCCCTATCGAATCCTGAGTAAGACACAGAGAATGCAGCCAGAGGAGAGGCAAGGAAAGATGGCAGGAAGGTCACTGCGGCCTGGGCTGACCTCGAGGCCGCGAGCTGGGCCAGGGACGCCGGCTGGGAGCAAAGCTGCGGTCCCGGCGTCCTTACCTTTATTCTTGGGCATGGCGGCAAAGACTAGCTGGCAGCGTGTGGGATCGTGATCTGGAGGGCAGCAGGGATGGCGGTGACTCCGACGGGCGACGCTGAGAAGCGCGCCGGGATGCAGGCTGTGCGGGAGGCCGAGAAGCGTGCTTGGCTGAGGTTGGTCACCGGTGCTTCCGAGAGTCGCCCGTGCCCACGCTCGGCAGTGGCAAATGGCGTCGCGGCAGCGGGCTGAGCTTTTCCCCGCCCTCTTCCTCCCCCGCCTGCGGGGGCCGGCCTCCCGCCCTCCCTGGGCTCTAAGGCGCAGGCGTGGCCCAGAGGAAGCCTTTTGGTGGGAGAAAGGGGGGTGGGAAGGAGGCGGGAGGAGAAGCCTTCTGGGGTTTGGGGGAGGAGCTCACTGCCGCTGTAGGGCTTGCAGTGGGTGGAGTGAAGTCCTGCGTCACAGTGGAGGGTGGAGGGGAAATTGAGGTAGTGCTGGCTGCTGGCTTGGGAGCTCTCCGCTGCTTCCTAGCCAAGTGAGTCCTGGCTTGACAAGCTGCTGACTCATTAACCTCCTAGTTAGCAGAGTTTTAATGTGGCCCTTTCACCCGCCCAGTCAGGCTGCAAAGTCTGAGGCCTTTTTGTCATCCCTTTCCAAACTTTAATGGAATATTTGCATAGTACTTAAAACAACAACAACAACAACCTCCCCCCCTCCCCAAAAAACCCCCACCTCTATCTTCCCTAACTCTCTGTAGCCAGGTATGTTGTGTGTTAATAGCACTTAACAGAATGCCTGCACATAGTAGGTTGTTCAGCACACACGAGACAAAAGGAAGGGATGGATGCAAGCTGATCTTAGGGACTGAATCTCCCAAAATTCACGCTGAAGTTCTGACTCCGAATGCCTATGTATAGGACTGTATTTGGATATTAGGTCTTTAAAAAGACGATTAGATAGAAATGAAATCCTTAGACTTGACTGATGGCAAGCCAGTATGACTTGGAAAATGACATTAAACCAGGCATGGTGACATAGGCCTTGAATCCCAGCACTGAGGAGGCAGAGGAAAGTAAATCTCCATGAATTCCAGGACAGTCAAGGCTACATGGTGAGACCCTATCTCAAAAACAAAAACAAAAGGAAGGCAATTAGGCACCTCGGCATAATGAGGCATAAAGAGGAACACTTCCCAAGCCAGTGATCACTTGTAAGCCACAGAGATCCCAGAAAAAAACCAGACTTGTCTCTACCTTCACCTGCCTTGACTTGGAGCCTTCAAGACTGAGTAAAAGTAGTAGGCAGGCCTGGTAGTTCACAGCTATAATCCTCACACATGTGAGACTGAGGCAGAAGGATTGCTGCAAATCTGGGGGGAAAGCTGTGCTACATAGCTGTTAGTTCCAGGCTAGCCTGGGCTACATAGGGAGAGCCTGACTACAAAAGCAAACACCACAACCAAGAGAAAGTACATTTCCGATGTTTAAATAACTCCTTCTCTGGTTCTTTGTTCTGGCAGTTTCCAGCAAAGGAGTGCTGTGTAGCTACTTAAAGCAAATAGCTTCACTTCAAACAGGTTGACTTGGGCCAGCAAGATGGCTCAGTAGTTTAAAAGCGCTTATCAGGAAAGGCTGGCACCATGAGTTCAGTCCCTGGAACCCATGGAAGGACAGAACCAACTCCACAAAGCTGTCCTCTGACTGCCACACATACCCCCCATTCTCGTGATAATATGTACAAATACAAAGGTAGGCTTATCTTAAACAATCTTCCTGGAAACGTTAGCAATTTAACATCCTTTCTATAGGGAAGGAGACTAAATGACAGAGAAATAAGGTATGATTACCTAGCAGTACTTCTTTACTGTGGACATTTGGCAATTTCTGGACACACTTCTGATTGTCACCAGTGGAGGAAGGAATTAATGATACTTGAGTAGAGGCCAGAAATGCTGTTAAATCTCCTATAGCCCCTGCCCTTAGTAAAGAATTATCCAATTCGAAACAAGAATAGAACAGAGGCTGAGAAACTCATTAACAGATGTACTTCCCATAGTGTAACTAAAAGATGACAGGCGAATCTGGCCATGCCAGTGCATACTTTTAATCCCCGCACTCCAAGGCTGAGGCTGCAGCTGAATTTAAGGCCAGTTTGGTCTACATATATAGTGAGACCTGGTCTCAAAAAAGGAAAAACGACAGGTGAGTCAAAGTTCTGATTTTCTTTTATTTGCAATTTTGTTTGTTTGTTTGTTTTTGGCAACCTGCACTGTTTTTGAGACAGTGCCCACTATGTAGCTCAGGCTTGCTCCATCTCTATGGTGTTTGCGGTAATGGACTATCACGCATGACTGAAAGTCCAAATGATTCTAAGATTGGGCTCTGGAGTTAGACCTGGATTCAAACACAGATTCTACCAAACTTCTTACTCTATGACCCGAGACAGCTACATCATGTTTGTAAGCCTCAGTTTTTTCATCACAGGGATTAATGCAATGTTAGGAGTTTAGAAATTAAGCCCAATACACAAGTAATCAAACCACACGTGTACAACTACATGTTTAAACATACTTGATGTAAAGCCTCATGAGATTAAAAAAATCAGTTTTTTGGGGGTCTCCTTTAGTAATATTCTTACATTTGATTATCAGGATCACTAAGGAGGTTAATTATGTGGACATATAGTCAGAAATGTGTAGGCAGAGAAAACAGGGAGGGCAAGGGCCAGCATGCTGCGTAGTTTTTGTCAACTTGGCAAAAACTACAACTACCTGGGAAGGGAGAATCTCAACTGAGGAATTAGCTCCCTCAGACTGGCCCGTGGACATGTTGTGGGGGCATTTTGATTAATGATTGGTGTGGGACATCCACCCCTGGGGAGATGTCTAAGTAAGCAGGCTGAGCAAGCCAGAGAGAGCAAGCCAGTAAGCAGCACTCCTCCATGGTCTCAAGTTCAGCTCCTGCCCTAACTTCTTTCTATAATGACTATCATCAGGACATGTAAGCCAAATAAACCCTTTCCTCCCCAAGTTGTTCCCCAAGTGTCACAGCAGACAGCAAATTAGAACAGATGGTATGGCAAAGAATGCAGCAAATCAGGGAACAGTTTGGGAGAAAGAGGACCACGATTAGAGATGTAAGGAGACCGGATCTCTTGTAACCCTTGGTAGGTTTTAAACAAATCATTTTGACTTGTGTGTTAAGAATGGCTGTAGGGGACAAAGGTAGAAATTGAAACCGTGCATGAAGTACTGTGGTTGTCCAAGTGAGACAGCTGTGGTAGTTTGGAATAGGACACAAATGTGCATTGGGGATGATGACATGTTCTAAAACTAGGCTATCATGACGGCCATGCAACTGTGTAAATGTGCTTCAAACATTGAATTGTAAATTTTAAATGATCGAAGTTTATGGTATATGAATTAAATCCCAATCAAAGTACTTTTGAAGACAAATGGGAACTAGGTGCTGAGTGTGGTGGTACATGCCTGTAATCCCGGCACTTTGGCAGCAGTGACAAGATTGCTGCAAGTTTGAGGACAGGCTAGTCTAACCTCAGTTGCAGACCAACCAAGGTTACATCGTGAAATCCTGTCTCTCAAGTCCAAAACCAAACTAAACCAAAACACCTCTAGCCCTCCCCCACAAACTTTTTATTTAAAATATAAAGATATGGGAGAATAGATTTCAATAAGGAAAAAGATGGAAAATACTGTAAGGATTTAAGTGCAATTAAAAAACAGAAACTTGCAGTGCCATTTGTGTAATTGTATAATTTCACACAACATCTAGAAATGTAGAGATAGAATTAACCAAGCAGCAAAGACTGGAGTTGTTGCTCAGCCAACAGAACAAAAGCAAGGACATAAGAAACTTCAGGATCCTTCGGAGAGAGAAGTTTGAGTGATCAATTCTGAGGTTACAAGGTTCACTTAGGATAGCAAAGGAAATCCAAAGATAACAAAGGAGAAAGGGGAATTTTTGGAGCCAAGTCTGGTAGTTCTGGACTTCTCCAAGAAAAGGATTATTTCCCTTGTGCCTAGTCTGATACTGGGGAAGATATTCTGCTCACATGGTTCTAAGATGATGCATAGCAAAATTATTAAACACTTACTAAATTAGAAATATCTCTGCTTTAAATTCTATCAATACAATTTCATAAGTAAAATTTGGATAGAAAATTTTATATTATAAAGGACTAATCATATAACTAAAATAATTACATAAAAGGGACAGGGCTGGAGAGATGGTTCAGAGGTTAAGAGCATTTATTTGACTGTTCTTCCAGAGGATCTGAGTTCAATTCCCAGCAACCACATGGATGCTCTCGACTGTATATAATGTCTGGTGTCCTCTTCTGGCATGCAGGCACACATGTAGACAGAACACTGAATACATAATAGATAAATAATCCTTTTAAAAAGGGACATACACACTTTACTTGAAACTTTATTATATAAATTTCCATTTCTTTTAAAGATTACAAAACCTGTTCTGTGACAGGAATACAAGCAATTGTTCCAGGATTATTCATGGATACATTGGAAAGAGCTTAGGTTACACATTAATAGTATGATTTGCAAACTTCCCAGATTAGACTCTTAAGTAAAACAACTTAAAGAATTCAGTGAAATCTGATCCTCACAAGCACTTCATAACTACGGCAGCAATGCCAAGCATCTGATGCGACTTACCCACCAGTGAAAGGTACAGCACGTAAGAACCCTTGATATGGTACCTTGCTTGGGCTTCTGGCATGCCTTACTAGAGATAGATTAGTATAAAGGAAGATCATATATAATAGTAGAAAAATATTTCTGATTTTTTTTCCTTTTTTAAAAACTGCTTAAGTAGATACCCACCTCATTCCCACCCATGGCCAAAAATGCAAAATAATTACATCTTTTAGGTATACACCTTCCCTTTTATTTAGGGCAAAAGTTAAGATAAACTAATACATGTATATGATTTCTAGTTTCACGCTCATCACTCATCATTAATGCTAATGAATGCTAATGAATGGCAATACTTTGAAACCTTTTTAAATAAACAACAACAACAACAGAGCTTTATATGGCAAACTACACTTACAGAAACACAACCCAAAGTCTTTATCCTCATGCCCTTGCTTTGTACTTAAAAGTTCTACTTTAAATACTTGTTTGAAAAACTCAGTATACAGTTCATCCAGTACTATAATATAGGAATAAAGATGTTCACTTTCATTGGACATTGAACTAATCTACTTAGAGAGAACTGTTATAGTGACTCTCTTCTCAAATACATTTCCATATATTGTACTTAAATGGTATGTGTTAGAAGACATTTTCTTGAGGTTCATACATCTGTACTTAAATCTCTAAATTCTCATTTCCACTAATCTCTAGTCAAAATGTCATATACCTTGCTAGTTGCTCTGGGAAAAGTCATGGATATTTCAACAGCTTATCATGCAGTTCAAGGTTATATGGCAAAACAATGAGGAAAGTGCCTTAAGAGGTAGGAAGTAGGCTCTCATTCCAACCCTTGCTATGCCCATTATGAACAGTTAAAAGACTGGAGTAAAAGTGGTACATATGAGACCTATACTGACACCAGGCTTTAAAAAAAAGTAACTTGACTCAATTACTAGAATTTTTTGAGAACCATCACTTTGGAACCAGTTACAAGTCACTTGGCAACACAGAATACAGCAGTGTCAAAACCACACAAAGCACTGTAGATAAAGATTCTTCTTGGCCGTCCATATTTGGGTATTATTGTGTAGATTCTTCACTGGAAAAAGTGGTTAGCTGTGGCTCTGTAGAATAACACAGTCCCAAGAAACTGAATTCACTCCTTCATTAATTGGTCTCCACCAATGGTCTCTTGGGGAGATCAGCAAAATGTAAGTAACCTGGGGTTGAAAGAGGACTATTTTTATTAATTGAAATAAAAACACTGAATTAAGTCAACTTCTCTGTGAATTAAATAAGGCTCCAAGTGTACATCCAGTTTAGTCTCAGGGAGTTGGACCTCGCAGAGGGACAGATAGAGACTGGACCCTCCTGGTTTAAGCACCAAGATCAGCCATGAAATCCATCGTTTTTGTGAGTCACAGAAAAGAGACCTTTTTTTTTTGATCCTTTACATTCCAGAGCTCTCTTTTACAAGTCTCAAATTCTCAACACCATAGTGAGATAGAAAGTATTTGATAAAATACAGCAAACCATCCTGAACTATTGTAGGTAACTCATAAAGCCAAGGAATGGAGACTATCAAAGTCATGTTGAAAAGTGTGTTACTGGCCCCCACAGTGATTAAGAACATCTATACCAAGGCCCCAAAGCCTATAAAGTCTCTTCTTAACCATCCTTTCCCTCTCAGACACATGCCTTCTTTTGAAGCTTCTGCGCCTATTCTCTTCAAAATCCTTCTTAGGCTGAGGGTATGGGCATGGCTTAGAGGACACCCCCACTTCTTTTGATGTCTTCTGATCCCCACAGAAGGCTCATCTAAAAACCAGATGGAAAATGGCTGACTGCACCCTCCCCCAAACCTGTTTATTGGAGTGCAACACATGTGAAATGTGGAAACTACCGCACATACCCCACATCCTCTCTCCACACACTCAGAACTGACTCTTCCATATGCCAGCCTCACAGCATCTTGACTTTGAGTCTTGCCAAAATTATTTTTAGACTTTTGGGCTTGCTTGTAAAAAAAAAAGATTTACATCACATCTGTTCAATTTAAGGGAGTAATGCACTTAGAAGATACCTTTTTAAACAGAATGAACTGAAATGATTCATAAAAAGTAAGAAAAAACAAAAAACAAAAAAACCCCCAAAAAACAAAAACAAAACAAAAAACCCAAAACTAAAACCCACACAAAATGAAAAGCAAAACAAAAAATATGCCCCCAAACCCCAAGCAAACCAAAACTTACCTTAATTTAATATCATCACTTGAAAGGAAAGATGCAAAACACACAGTATTGTAATTCATAATTTCCAGTATGTACTTGGCTATGTTAAATGCATTTCTATTGTCTGGGATATTATTTTGCATCCTAAACCAAGAGATGTCTGTAAAGAGTCCTGTCAGTTTAGTTCTTTCTTTCAGTGAAACATTATAGCTGGACCAACACCTCTGGGGAAAGTCCGAGGACTTGGCAACAATGGGTTAAAGACAGAAGACTTCAGGAGTCTTAAAACTGGTAAGGACAGTGTGGCCTGTAAGAGATGGACTTTGTGAAGCGAATGGAAAGGCTAACCCAGCACGAGTACTACATTGTTAGCTATGTTTGCCCAAAGATGATGTAAGTGAACACTGAAGCCGGAGATGAAATCACTATGCTCCGAACCTGCTTTGTCAGTAGGAAGCCTTCAGCTTTGTGAATCTATAACTTGTTTTTCCCCAAGCAAACTGGCAGTTTGACGAGACAAAGAAGGCAATTCGTAAAGGAAGTATACTTGGCATCATACTATAGTAGAGGACTATCCTGAAAAAAAAAAAAACAACAACTTGGTTTTTCACTTTAGCTCCTGGCTGGGTGGAAATAGGAAGGAAAGGCAGCATGGTGCTATGCGGAGAAACTAAATGGGAGACAGGACAAATGGAAGAATCTGACACACTGAACAGAGAGGGGAGAAAGGCTTTCTTGCCAGGAAATGGAAAGCAACTTTGGTATGTAGACTGCTAGCATCCTCCGAATATGCACTTTTCATTTAGAAGATAAGCATGCATTTGATTTCGATGCAATCATCATTTCGTGTTGTTTGGGCAAAGAGGGTATTAGAGGTTTTCTTTCTCTTTAGTATCAGAGAAAAATAAAGACTGTTAAGTGTCTTTTATGAATTGCAAAAAGCACACTCTTGGGTTGGTACTCTCAGGTTGAGATGATTTCTGATAAAAACTGCTCAGCAAGTGACTCACATCTATTGTGGCACATTCCTGATGAGATAAGTGAAATCACCTTTTCTTTGCTCATGCTTATCACATCACATATTAATGTACACTGGGCAGTGTGACAAAGATATGGGTAGTGATGATATAGAAGATTCTTTTGCTAAATGGAACTGGAAACTAGCAGGGTAGATGTTAATAATGAGCACTGAACTTGAAGTGCAGACAGGGGCTATTATGGAAACTGGTCACTACTGAAGTCAAAGGAAACATCGTGGCTATGAACTATCAGCAGGGATTCAGAAAACAGTCAGTGCTGATCAGTCATTGAATCTGCCTTAGCTGTGACTTCAGGTCAGGGCAGATGTTGTTTGACCAAGAATATTTTATTCCCTAGAATAAGAAAGTTTAAATCCAATTTCATATGGAGCTGTGGCCTTTATTACATTCAAATTAGTGTTTAATATAGAATATCTATTTAAACATGGAATATCCAGTAAGGCTTTAATTGTCAGTTGCTAAAATTCCCTTTTCTCATTTCTTTACTTTGATTCTTTTAAAGGCCTTTAATGTATAATGGCAAAATTTCAAATGATATGCCAAATATTAGGTATAAGGATTATGTAAGGTTAAAAGTGCAAGGACTACTTTCTTAATTAAGGGTGAGAAATCCTAAGAAATCACAAAGTATATGGAGTAACTTCATAGGTATAGTCTTGATTTCATATCACACACACACACACACACACACACACACACACACACACACACACACGGACGCAAAACTTTCTCTCTCATTAACAGCTCTCTAGGTTAGTCTGACCAAGCACCTGACTTGAAGAAACAAAAGAACAACCCAGTGAAACAGATGGGGAAGATATGTACAATTTGAAAGAATTACATTCAACAGCTGTTCCATCAAGCTGGCCATCTTTAAGATTTCCCAACAATACTGTTAATCCAGGTGAACTATTTATCCAGATTTAATAGTCAATTGATTAATAGACTCCAAGTTAAACAAGGCATGTATACATTAAAGAAAGCAGTACAGAAATGTACTGTATATGAACTGTTTACAAAAACATACAAAATGTTGGATGGCACAAGGGATACAGTGCTAATATAAATGGATTGTTTAAGCTAAGTGCTTAACATAAACTGTCCATCCCTATAACTAACAAAGAATATTTAGGGGACATGAAATATTTCCTATAAAAATAATGCTATATGGTGTAGAGTACGTTTATTCAGTGTATTTTAGGTGGTATTCATGTGTTCATTGTTTTTCTTGTTGATTCAGTGAATATATCTTCATCATGTTTCCATTTTCATTTCGAAGCTCCAGAAAAATCTAACTTGCTAACAATCAATTAAAGCGAGAAGAGATGAAAGCAGGAGCAGCAGGAGCAGCAGCATTATGGGTACCAGCTGGGACAGTGTGTGCTTGCAGGTGTCTCTCAGGTATGTGCTACCTGTCGCCAGAACTTGTGCTATCAGCTTACATCACGGTACCAAATATCTCCTTGAGGTCACTTCACAGGGCTGTTGAGGTGATTTTTTTAATACCTCTCCGCTGAGCTAGAGTAGAGCGGCCTACCGGTTCCAAAACTGGTGACTGATTGCGGTTTAAAGCAGAGTAAGTAGCTGCCATGGCACCCTGAGAAAAGGAAGGAAAGATTACAATGAAAATGACATGTGTACAAATATAAAAGAAATGTTTTCCCCCCAGGGATTTTTCTTATGTAAATGAATATAGGTCTTTATAAGTATCATAATGAGAATGAACTCTGGACAGTTTTTCAGATTTAACTAAAACTGAAGCCAATGTGAGATGTTGAAATTTATGAGAAAGGACAGAGAGGGCTCAAATAGAGCAGTCCTCATTTTCTTAGGGTCATTTAATTTGTCTTTATAACTGTGTAACGCCAAGAGGCTGTAAACCGTGATTTTTCAGTTAGGAAAAATTATAGATTCTGTTCTTACTGATTGAAAGGGAACACCTATGTATACAGAATGACAGAAATGCAAAAGTTCCCCTTAAGCTAACTTAAGACATTCTGGTATGTCTAGTGTCCCCCGCCTCTAGGATGTTAGGCACTCATGTATGAGAACACCATACTAGACCTTGTAAACAAGATGAAAGGGAAAGTTCTAGGGGCATGGAGATGGGATTCTTAGAGGTTCAGCTGGCCTTGTCCGTCCCGGAGTTCATACAGAAAGCAGTGACTGCATATAGGGCTGCTCACCTTTACGAGATGCGGTGCATCCTGTCTGTTCAGTTGGTATTGTGGCAGTTGGTCCCAGTGGACAATCCAAGGATGTCTGAGCACAAGAGCAGCAGTCAGTCTCTGATGAGGATCTACATGAAGCATCTTTGACACCAGGTCCTATAAGGTGAAGGAGAAGAATAAGACAAGGCTAATTTCCCCCCTTTCCTCTCATTTTTCTTCTCTCTCTCTCTCTCTCTCTCTCTCTCTCTCTCTCTCTCTCTCTCTCTCTCTCTCTCTCACAGGGTTTCTCTGTAGACTAGGCTGGCCTTGAACTCACGGATATCCCCCTGCCTCTGCCTCCCTGAGTGCTTGGATTAAAGGCATGTGCCACCACTGCCCAGCTCTTAGGAAGATTTAATTCAGTGTGGGAGAGACAAAGAATCAGTTACAAAGCAAGATAAGGTCTCTGATGGGATGAAAAAGTAGCAATAGCTGGTAGAAGAACATAAAGGGATACCTGGCTTTAAAAATGTCATTTTTGATTATTTATTTTTTTGAGATAGTCTTTCCATGTACCTAAAGTGGCCTGGTACTCTTTATAGCTCAGGCTAGCCTCAACTTTATAGCAATCTTCCTGCCTCAGCTTCCTGAATGCTGGTAAAAAATGACTCTTAAGAGGAAGGTGAGACCTGAAGAATAGGCAGGAGCTGGATTTCAGGAGGTATGGAGGAAGCAGAACATCTCAGGTAGACAGAGGGGAGTATATCTGGAGGAAAGCCCTGAGGTACCAGAGAACATGTCTGTGGTGCTTTCAATGAGAATGGTGCCCATAAACTCCAATAGTCCAATACTTGGTCCCCAGCTGGTGGAACTGTTTGGGAAGGATTAGGAGGTGTGCTCTTGTTGGAGGAGGTGTGTTACTAGGGACAGGCTTTGAGGTTTCAAAAGATTCATGCCATTTCAAGTTAGCACTCTCTGCCTCCTGTTTCTGGTTTGAGATGTGAGCTGTTGCTCCTGTCACCATGTCTTTCCTCCATCATGGACTCTAACCCTCTGAAACTGTAGCCCAATTAAACACTTTCTAAGTTTCCTCGGTTGTAGACTTTAACACAGCAATAGGAAGTAACTAATACAATGTCACAGTTTAGTAACTGACTAGAGTGCAATGTGGCTATGGTAGAAATTTGTTTTCAAGGAGAAGATGGCAGCCAATAAAGTGGAAGAGGTGAGAATGAAGAGGAGAGACAGATGAGGATGGTCTTTGCAAGTCATATTAACAGATATGGACTTATTCTAGAGCAATCAAAAAATGGTAAGGTGGTCAAGTTTGTAATTTAGATACATTATACTCCTATGTATGGTAGAAAATAGTTTGGAGGGGCAAAATCCTAGAGACTTAGTTTCCTTGTTTGTTTTGAAGGCAAGGTCTCACATAGCCCAGGCAGACTTCAAACTTACTAAGTAGCCATAGATGACCTTGAACGTCTAATCTTCTGCCTCAGCTTCTCAAGTGCTGGGATTTTAGGAATGCACCACCACTTCTGGGTAGAAAAAATGTCTTGACAGCACTTAGAGGCTGAGCAGATATTGGGAATTAGGGAGTTGCTGCTCTAGGTACTCTTCTGTTTTAGACACTTGTAGTCTCTCTTGGCTATTATTAACTATTATTAATAGCTAAGAACAGGAATAAGCTACTGAAAGGAATTGAAAATAAAGAGTGACCCAGGCATGGTGGCACATGCTTGTAGTCCTGAGGTTTTTGGCCATAGCTTGAGCAATACTTTATAATAGGTAAAAAAAAAAATCAAAATATGAAAAAAGACCTTTCTTATCAAATTCTGAAAATGGGCCAAAGTGCTTAAAGTAAATGTAAAACTCCCAGGAGTGTAATCTGAATAAATTAATAAAGAAACACACACACACACACATACACACAAACCAAAAACAAACAAACAAACAAACAAACAAACAAAAACTCAATTGTGATTCTAATGACATCTCAGTTTGACTGGGCCAAGTGATTTCAAAGTTCTCTTTTGCTGTTCACCCTTCAAAGGCATGTTGCCTGCCCTCTCCCTTCCTTGTGGTTCTGGGTAAGGCCTTACACCTATTAGACATGAGCTCAACCACTGAGCTATACATCTCCACCCTACCCCAGTCCCAGTTTTCTCTTTAAATGGTAGCATTTTGCTGAATCCCTTCTGTGTTTTTTAAAAAAATCACTCTGCCCTGATAATCTCATTCATAATCATTACTTTAGCTATTATAGATGATGTCAATTCCTTCATACTCCACCACAGACTTCTAAGGCACAGCCATATGGCTAGTTGCCTTAATAGCCAAACATCTCTTAATATTATGTAAGTATTTCAAATTCATTATGTTCAAATCTGCAACTACTACCAATTTCAAAGCTTCTTACATATCCAAACACTTGGTGAAAGATACTCTCTTATGTTTGCCTGAGGTAGCATTGTGGACTGCATACTTGATAGCTGCTTCTTACTTATTTTTGTTCAATAAACTATGAATCCCTGTTCTGCATTCTAAATTTCCCTTTCATTTGACTCAGATTCCATTGCAGTTGTAATAATTTTCATCTTCACTATTCAGGATCTGAAATGCATAAAACCTTACAAGTAATAACTCCAATTTCATGCAAGTCAAACAGGTATCGGTGTCCTTTGAGAGTAAATACTCAGTAAAGGGCAGCTGTAGTCCTGTTCTCTTCTCATAGCCATTACGTAACCCAACATACTGAGAATGTTCACACAGGCAGCTTGTTCTTGAAGGGACACACCTACACTGACATAATCCTCTTTTCCATTTTGTGGGTAATGATAGCATTACATGATGCTAACTGTGCATAGGTGTAAAAACTACTCCAAATTGCATGGAACTTATAAGACAGGCTATGAGTTAGATATAATTTTATGCTCTATATTTGTGTCTCTACCTTTATCTTTCACTAAAAAAAAGCATTCTGGAGTACAAATGAATGCAAAAGCATCGAGGTCATTTCGACTAGTTTTAACTGACTAGAAAAAGCAAGTGTAAGTTAGATTCTCTGGTAACATTTCTTCATCTACCTCACATGTGATCTTCACAGTTTGTGGCAGACTCCATGGATTAAAATGACTGTTCCATGGAGTGCAAAATGGAAAATCTGATTACTGCACACAGCTTAGTAACTTTCTCTTCTTTCTTTTTTCTTCTTCTGAGATGGTGTCTCTGTATAGCCCTGGCTGGCCTGGCTCAGAGATCTGCCTGCCTCTTGAGTGCTGGGATTATTGGCCTGTGTACCACAATGCCTGGCTAGCTGAATAGTTTGTTTGTTTTTGGTTTTCGAGACAAGGTTTCTCTGTGTAACAGCCATGGCTGTCTTGATCTCACTTTGGAGACCAGGCTGGCCTCAAACTCACACAGATCCGCCTTGCCTCTGCTTCCTGAGTGCTGGGATTAAAAGTATGAGCTACCATATGTGACTATTTTTTTTTAAATCTTTTCAACAGTATCCAGAGTATAATCCTAAGTATGAGCCACAATGCTATTTACATTTCAGACTCATCAGCTCTCGCTGCTTGTACATACTGTAGAAGTCACATCAAATGACATTCTGGGGGCACTTTGCTGTTCTTAGGCTTCCATCACTAGCTACTGATAGGCACTGAACTTCCCTACCACTTTCTTGTCCAGATCATCTTTCTTTAGTCTCTTCGATATTTTCCTCATTTTGATGTAGAAAAGTTTATTCCCATTTTTTCCTCTTTTTAAAAATTTTCATTTTTAATTATTTTTACATCCCAATTGTAGCCCCTCCCTTTGTCCTCAGAAAAGAGGAGCCCTCTTGCATCAAGTCGCATCAGGAAAGAAAAGAAGTTTTCTATGAAGTAATTGACAGTAGAGGAGCGTTGGAAAGCACATCAGTGTTAGTGGAAGAATGGAAGCTCTAAAGCCAAAGGTTTTTGAATGATTTCCAGTAACCAGGCTATAGTTAATTGTGATAAAGATTAATCCCTGTTCATCATAACAAATCAAAGTGAGGACATAGTGCAATTCTTCTAGAAGCATGTACTCTGCAGTGAGTTTTAAGTGCTCACATGCACCTGGTGTGTAACTATGGACAGGCTTACACTAAAAATCGAGTCTTTGCTTTGGTTATGTAAATGAGGATACTACCATCTATTTCACAAGGTTCTTATGAGGTGAAGTGCAGTGTGAAGCACACAGTAGACAGACAAGGCATAAAGATTGCCATTGTCATCATTCATCATGCTTGTTAGTAAGACAAAGCCTTAGAATGTACACAGATAATAAGGCCAAACCAAGGGTTTCTCGCCCTTCAGGAGAGAAACAAAAACAAATGGTCCTTTTGAAGTTCAAAATAGTTGGTAATATCACTGTGACATATTACTTTATAAAAGAGAAAAAAACTTCTGTTAGTGTTTCTTCTCATCATGAACCATGATAAATAATTTTTCTCAAAAGCGTGTAATGGGGCTAGGGAGACAGCTCAGTCAGTACAGTGCTTGCTGCTTAGTATTTGTCAATTTGATGCATACTAGAGTCATCTGGGAAGATGGACCCTCACCTAAGGAGTTTAATGGAGTCTATCTCCATTAAACTGGCCCATGGGCATGTCTACAGAACATTTTTTAAAAAGGATTTATTATTATTATGAATACAGTGATCTGCCTGATGTACACCTGCAGGCCAGAAGAGGGCACCAGATCCCAGCATCGATAGTTGTGAGCCACCATGTGGTTGCTGGGAATTGAACTCAGGACCTTTGGAAGAGCAGCCAGTGTTCTTAACCACTGAACTATCTCTCCAGGCCTATTGAAAATTTTTTAAATTTAATTTTTTTTCCCAGACAGGGTTTTTCTGTATAACAGCCATGGCTATCCTGGATGTACTTTGTAGATCAGGTTGGCCTTGGACTCACAGAGATCCACCTGCCTCTGCCTCCCCAGTGCTGGGGAGTGCCACCACTGACCAGCAGGGAATTTTTTAAAAAAAATATTGCTTTAGATTTACTTATTTTATTTTATGTGTATGAGTGTTTTCCTTGCATACATGTATGTATACCACATGCATGTCTGTAGCCTCCAGAGGTCAGAAGTCATTGGGTCCCCTGTAACTGCAGTTACAGATGATTCTGAGCCATCATGTGGGTGTTGGGAACAGAACCCAGGTCCTCTATAAGAGCAACAAAGTGCTCTCAACAATTGATCAACATCTCCAGCCCTCCTATCTCCTTGATTACTGATTGGTGAGGGGCCACGCTACTGTGAGCAGTGCCATCCCTGGGCAGGTGCTCCTGGCTTATACAAGAAATCAGGTTGACTTCTGCTCTAGTACAGGCCATGCCAGCCTGAAGAACATATAGGCACTTAGCCCAGTTTCCACCAGAGAGGCTGCATCCAGCAACTGATGGGAATAGATACAGAGATCCATAGCCAAGCATTAGATGGAGCTTAGGGGACCCTGCAGAAATGGGGGAGGAAGGACTGTAGAAGCCAGAGGAGTCAAAGACAGTAGGAGAACTTGGCCCATAGAATCAACTAAGCATGGCTCATAGGGTCTCACAGAGACTAAAGTGAGAATCACAGAGCCTGCATGGATTTGTACTAGGTCCTCTGCATATATGCTACGGTGGTATACCTTGCTATTCTTGTGAGACTCTTAACAGTGGGAGTGGGGGTTGTCTCTGACTCTTTCATCTGCTCCTAGGGTC
This sequence comes from Acomys minous, assembly GCF_964271855.1. Taxonomy (NCBI): domain Eukaryota; kingdom Metazoa; phylum Chordata; class Mammalia; order Rodentia; family Muridae; genus Acomys; species Acomys minous. The sequence goes on along the minus strand of NC_140488.1, from coordinate 124,898,589 downwards.
CTTTTCCTCTTACTAGGTTATCTCACCCAGGCTTGATATGAAGGTTTGTGCCTAGTCTTATTGAAACATGCTATGCCATATTTGGTTGATATCCCTGGGAGACCTGTTCTTTTCCGAAGGGAAATGGAGTAAGAGTGGATGTGAGGGAGAGGGGAAGTAGGGAGGAGGATAGGAGAAGTGAAGGGAGGGGAAACTGTGGCCAGGATGTAATGTATGTGAGAATTTAAAAAATGATTTGCATACTACCATAAAAAAAAGGAAAAAAGAAAAAAGAAAGCACGTTGAGCAAGCCTGTAAGAGAAAATCAGTATGTGGCATTCCTTTATGGACTCCTCATCAGGTTTTTTTTTTTTAACTTCACTTCCTTTCATGGCTTCTCTCAATGATGGACTGTGATCAGAAAGTGTTAAGCCAAATAAACTCTTTCCTCTCCAATTGATTTTGTTATACTGCTTATCATATTAATAGAAAGCAAACTAGAACACTGTGTAAGCATGAGAAGGACCTGAGTTTGATTCCCCAGTGCCCCCAGAAAAAGCTGAGCATCGCTGCATGCATTGTGATCTCGGAGCTAGGCAGGCAGAGATAGGTAGATCTCTGGGGCTCTGTATGGTGAACCCCATACCACTTTGAGACCCTACCTTAAAACAAGCAAGCAAGCAAGCAATACCCCCCCAACTCAAGTTGGATAGCCACAATGGAAAAGACACCTAAAATTGTCCTTTGTACTCCACATCCTTTTGCACACACATCCATTTGTTCATTGACAAACATGCACACACACAAAATAACCTATTCCCCTGCCAAAACTGTCTGTAGTAGGGCTGAGAAGAGTAGATGTTAGTGGTACAATGTGTGCTTAGCATATATGATGGGATGGGCTCAATTGGTATCCCTAATAACAAAAATAAAAAGAAACAACCATGTAATAGGAAGTCACACGTACCTTTGCTGTATCTGAAACGGAATTCCAGTAACCACCACTGAGTGAGAATTTTCCACTACCTATTCGTGCCAATATTTCCTCTGGAGTATCATCAGGACCATTTGCAAATGGAGTGTAACTGCATTATAATAAAGTTAAAATGTCAATGAATAAACTTTCTCTTGTGGTTGGTAATATTTATATTTACTTGTAGTTTTTAGAAGTATTCTGAGTAATTCATTTAATGTAATACTTTGATTAGAGCCTACCAAAATGATAAAAGACAGTAAAATAAAACTCCATAAACCAAATAATAGATTATATTAATTAGACCTAATATATCATATTACATGTATCTTAAGTTATGACACGGTCTAGAATAATACATCAAAACAACACATGCTTATTACATTATCAGAATAAAAGTATGGAAAAATTAATTTAAGACCATAAGATTAAAACACAACTACAGGCAGGTACAGTGGTGTACTACTTTAACCTCAACACTGGGAGGCAGAAGCAAGGAGAGCTCTGTGAGTCCTAGGCCAGCCTGACATACAAAATGATTTCCAGGGCAGCCAGGGCTACACAGTGAGACCCTGTCTCAAAAAAAGGGGAAAAAGGAAAGCGAATTAAAAAAAAGGATACAAGTATATTATGATAAGGCTCTCTCTCTATGTATAAGTATTATATTTGTATGAGAAACATGGAAGGATATTACAACATAAGGATTTAAAGGCCTATATAATTTAAATATTGATGAATAAATGCTTATGGTACACACTTACCCAGTAAGCATTGTATAAAGAAGGACACCAAGACTCCATATATCACAGGCAGCATCATAACCTTGTCGTTTTAAAACCTAGAAAAAGTAAAAGATGAGTATTACCATGTTTCTATTTTTAAGATGTTTTATACATATACTTGTATGTCTGCCAGCTTGCCTAAGTATGCACCAGAAAGGCCAGAGAGGGTGTCTGATCCCATGGTACTGGAGTTACAAATGACTGTTGGCTGCTGGTCCTCTGCAAGAGCAGCAAGTGCTTTTAACTGAAGTCATCTCTCCAGCTTCACCACACCAATGTGTTCTTAAACATATATTTGAATAATACATGGAATTATATTTTCCAAATCAATACACATAAGAACAACTTCAATAAAACAAGATTAACAAGTAAGACCATACAGTAATCCAATATTAGAACATTATGTGTCTGTTAATTCATATATACATCTATGAATTTAACATTGGTATTTGAATATTTATTATGTACTGCTGTTGGTACAGAGAGGGAAACAGAACAAATCAAAGATAATTTTTTAAAATCTATTTCTTCTTGACACACAGTGTCACTATGTAGCTCTGGCTGGCCTGGAACTCACTATGTAGACAGGGCTGGCCTAGAACTCATAGAGATCTAGCTGCCTCTGCCTTAGTGTCATGATTAAAGGTGTCAGTGCCACCACACCTGGCAAGTTTCTTATCTTAATGAATTTCTGTTTTGCATGGGGCTATAGACATGACTATACATAATACTTTTTGAAACAGGGTCTCACTCTATAGCCTGGGGTGGCCTCAAACTTCTTAGGTAGTTTGGGCAGGTCATGAACTCTTGATCCTATTTTTCAGCTTCCCTAACACTAGGATTATAGGCATGCTTCTCATGACTGGCAATTAATAATACTGTAAAGAACACATGTACAGGGCTGGAGATTACCATCATTATTATTCATCATGCTTGTTAGTAAGACAAAGCTTTAGAATGTATACAGATAATAAGGCCAAACCAAGGTGCTTTAGGAGAGAAACAAAAATAAATGGTCCTTTTGAAGTTCAAGATATTTGGTAATATCATTTTGACATATTACTTTATAAAATAAAAAAAAAATTTCTGTTAGTGTTTCTTCTCATCATGAATCATGACAAATACATTTAACTTGAGTTCAATTCCCTGCAACCACATAGTGGCTCACAACCATCTACATCTGATGCCCTCTTCTGACATTGAGGTTTACATGCAGATAGAACACTGTATACATAAAATAAATAAATCTTTAAAAAACACATGTACTCTCATACAAATGATACAGTGCTAACACTAAGTCATATATAATTTGATTCACTCAAAGATGTGTTCAACATCGTTGATTACTATTAGTAATGAACTATGACAAACTTTAAAATAGAACCTAGCAGGGAAAATCAATATATAAATAGTTGACAATTCAACATAAATATTATTATAAAATCATGTCAGTAAAAACTCTCATATCAAGGTGAATATTCATTTTTTTGTGGAGCTGGGGATCAAATCCAGGGTGTCCTATAGCTTAGGGAAGTTCTCATCCCTGGGGTTATAATTTGAGCTCCAATTTATTCATGGTATGGGGAGAGAGTTAGCTATCTTGTATTGGACCATCTAGTAAGATGTCTGTAGACAAAGAAAGGAGACAGAAGATAGTCAAAGGTAGAAGCAAAAAGGCAAAGCTGGGTGTGCTGCCTCACATCTGTAATGCCAGCACTTGGGTGGCTAAGGTGTATCACTGTAAGTTCACAGCCAGGCTGGGTGTAAAATTGAGGCCTGGTCTCAGAACTAAACAAGAGGACAGAACAGTCTTCATGAAGTCTTCATAGAAGTACAAAGTGGCTAGAAATTCAGGTAGAGGATACTAGAGAAACTGAAGAGCTTTTGTAATAGCTAAAGGAATTTAGATGTTTTTTTCCTATAGGCAATTTGATGTCATCGAAGCATTAAACAGAGAAATAAGGATTGGCATTTGATTTTAATGATCAGTTCAGTGATTCTTTAGTTAAACAACAATTAACTATTCTATATTAAAGATATTAAATGAGTTCTTAAATATATCCAAATACTTCAAGCACATTCTCTCATAATTACCTCTGGAGCAACAAAATTTGCAGTATAACAAGGAGTCATGAGAAGACCATTTTCTGCTCTCAGTTGTTTTGCAAAGCCAAAATCACAAATTCGAATAGATTCTGGATTACCAGACTCATCCACATACAGAATGTTGCTAGGTTTCAAGTCTCTGTGAACCACCTAGATGAGAGACAAATTAGAAATTTGTTAACACTATATTTCCCCACTGAAAGTTCTTTATTATACTGCCAAACAATGCACTTAACAAGTTGTTGAGTACAGACCTTTAAATTATCCCAATGTGGGTGCCGGGCAGTGGTGCATGCCTGCGATTCCAGTACTCAGGAGGTAGAGACAGGAGGATCTCTATGAGTTCAAGGCCAGCCTGGTCTACAAAGTGAGTCCAGGACAGCCAGGACTACACAGAGAAACCCTGTCTTGAAAATCCAAAATTAAAAAAAAAATTCTCAGCATTATAAAATGCTATTAATATAAGCATAGCTTTCTAACATTGACCTGGGGATATGGAGGAGGAGGAAAAAATATTAGTTACCTATTCTCTTCCAATTGTCTAACTGGGTAAAGAAGAAATACAAATGGCAACAATGTTTATCTCCAGGTAATTCACTTATTCCATAATAGTTATTCAGTCTCTACCTGAATACCTTTCCAGAACAAGGAAACAGCCTAAGTGTCCCTCAGTAGAAGAATGGATAAAGAAACTGTGGTACATTTACACTATGGAATATTACTCAGTTATTAAAAACAAGGAAATCCTGAAATTTGTAGACAAATGGATGGAACTAGAAATGATCATATTGAGTGAGTTAACTCAGAAGCAAAAAGACTCAAATGGTATATACTCACTTATAACTGGACAGTAGCCCAAGGAACATGTCCCATGAAAGTCTTCACTTACCAGGAAAGAGGGACAGAGGGGAAGACATCCTATTGGGACTCTAGGTGAGAGAGGTATGGGAGAGTGGGGAAATAGAAGGATCCAGAGGGTCCTAGAAACCTATAAGAAGAACACTCTGATGGGCAGATCTGGGTCTGCTCAAACTATGGGACCAACCAAGGACAATACATACTGTAAGCATCAAACCCCTACCCAGACCTAGCCAATGGACAAGACATTCTCCACACTTAGTGGAGAGTGGGGACTGACTTTCACATGAACTCTGGTGCCCCATATTTGACCACGTCCCCTGGATGGGGAGACCTGGTAGCACTCAGAGGAAGGACAGCAGGCTACCAAGAAGAGACTTGATACCCTATGAGCATATACAGGGGGAGGATGTTCCCCTCAGGCATAGTCATAGGGGAGGGGAGTAAGGGGAAAATGGGAGGGAGGGAAGAATGGGAGGATACAAGGGATGGGATAACAAATGAGATGTAATATGAATGAATTAATAAAAATGCAAAAAATAAGATCTTGGCTGTTTTGTGCTAGGCACTTGCAACAAATGTAGTAGAAAGGAATACAACAGATAGGTTCAGATAACCTGTTTTAAAGTATGGGAGGGTTTTGATAGAAAATAACATCTGCTCTAAGACCTAAAGTAAACTCTGGAAACGAGCCACGAAAACAGTAGAATAAAGCTATTCTAAAGTGAAGGAATGGTATATACCAAGGCAGAAACACAATAAATATATGAATTTGCATGTTGTTTATAAGAGTAAAAATAACTTTAAAAACTCAAATCGAAATAAAAAGTAATTTATTCGATGTACAAATGACGATGTCACACACATAAAATCATTATCTTTTTTTTTTAAAAGAGAGTTCAGACTTGATTCATTTTTCTTTTTTTCTTTTTTTTGAAACAGGATTTCTCTGTGTTGCTCTGGCTGTTCTAGACTCCCTTTGTAGACCAGGCTGGTCTTGAACTCACAGCAATCCACCTGCCTCTGCCTCCTGCGTACTGGGATTAAAGGCGTGCGCCACCACGTCCAGCCTTGATTCATTTTTCAATCACCAAAATCAGAGTCTATACTTTAATCATCTTAGTTTTAGTTCCTAACATCCAGAACATTACTTGTATTTAACTAATTAGATGATAAGGCATGGGGAAAAGAACACAAAAGACTTAGATAACTGTAAAGCTATCAATTGTTCATTAAATATTGCCTTCTAGCAATTCCAAGGCACAATACTAGGCAAATCTTGACTAGCTCATAACCAGAAAGCTATAGCTTTAACTCATTTCACTTGTTAGCTAGATTTTTAAGGGCATAATAAACAAAAATCCCAAATGAGCAAACAGTGAAGATGAGATTTCTGCACTGAAACAGAACTCCTGAAGAAGTCATTTTTTTTTTTTTTTGGTACTCACAACACAACAAAAGGAGCTGGAGACTGGCTTACTTGGTAAGGTGCTTGCCTTGAAAGCTCAAAGACCTCAGCTCAATCCCTACAAACCATATAAACATGCCAAATGGTGTGTGTCTACAATCCCAGGGCTGCGAAGGCAGACAAACGCCGTCCCTGGGGTTCAACAGCTGTGAGGTTAGCATAACTGGTGAGCTTCAGACCAATAAGAGACCCTGATCCAAAGGAGATATGGTGTTCCTCAGGATGACACCAAGGTTGTCCTCCATGATCAATATGCACGTACACACACATCCAAGAGCACACATGGAAATGCTCAAAAATCTTTGATCTACACCACAAATGTATTTTTGACAATTAAAAACATGTTAAAAAATAAGCAAAACTCCTCCCTCTGATATTCTTTCCTCCTCTTTATTTTCTCCTTTCCCCTTTCTTCTATAGACCTCATTCTTTTGAAAATTTAGTGATTTTTTTTTCCATTTACTAAAATTTGTATGCAGGAGGAAACAATGAGACCATCCACTAGGTGACTACTTGGTTTTACTTGTGTGTATGGATACAAACCACTGTTCTCTTTTTCTGCTTATAACTTGAAGTGGGCCTGGTTCCCAAGGATACAAAGTGCTATGTTTAACAGGTCTGAAGATTTCATTAACATTTTTTCTTGTAAAGCATAACAACTGAATATAAGCACTTTTCAATTTCATAGTACTTCAGGCTCAATGAAAAGGGTTTGTGTAAAGGAAGAACAGCTGGCTAATGAAGCTTATTACAAATTTTCCATTGCTTTTATATTTGTAATTTTAGCTTAAGTATTAAGAAAAAAAGATGGGTCTGACTTTCACATGTACTCTGGTGCCTCATATTTGACCAAGTCCCCTGGATGGGGAGGCCTGGTGGCACTCAGAGGAAGGATAGCAGGTTACCAAGAAGAGACTTGATACCCTATGAACATATACAGGGGGAGGAAATCCCCCTCAGGAACAGTCATAGGGGAGGGGAATAAGGGGAAAATGGGAGGGAGGGAGGAATGGGAGGATACAAGGGATAGGATAACCATTGAGATGTAACAAGAATAAATTAATAAAATTAAATTAAAAAAGAAAAAAGGATGTACATACAAGTATATGAGTGCATAAGTTATGTTCAAAACACTTACCCCTTGTGCATGAAGATACTCAACAGTTTTGGTTATAGTAAACAGGACAGCACTGGCCTCTCGCTCTGAGAAAAACTTCTGTCTAAGAATTTTATCCAGCAATTCACCTCCTTTCATAAGTTCTGTTACTACATACACATATTTTCCATCATCATACACCTATAAAATTTAACATCAAAACACAAAAATTACAGCTTTATGGCTTTATGTATGTCTCTAAATTACTACTTAAACATACTAAAGATAAGTGAATCTATTAAAAGAAATACAAAAATGGCATATTCAAGAAAAATTTACTTGTGAGAAATTAATGCAGGATTTCTGGAGATTGTATTAAAGAGCCATTTACTGTGAATAGTTTCATATTTAATGTGACCAAGTCAACATTCTTTATCTAAGACAAATTAGTCTGAGAAAATTGTTGTTTTGACATTATTTAGACAGACAGCCTTTTAGCCAATGTGAGCAGCAGCAGCAGGAAAGAGCTGATTATTTCCTTGGGAAGTGGGTATTTTTGTCAATACTCAGTTATAATAAAAGCTATGGGACACAGAGGTTTCAGGATATCCCAGATAAAGGTACCTCTCTTTGTGTTGGGGTGGTAATAGGCAGCAAAGGTTTCCTGGGAGGAAGCAGCCCTTAGCAACGTCAACCAGGCACAGAAGGGAAATGATATTCTGACTTAAGGATATACACATTCAAAGAGCACTTGGAGGAAATGAGGTACTTAAGCTTTAAAGCATATCCAGAACACAGGGGGTGTAAAAAAGTATGAAAGCCTCCACAGAGGTGGGATGGCAGTTTGGGAGCCTTCAGAGACTCTAATCAATCTTGAATATGAATACTTTATGTGTTCAAATTCACATACTATAAGCAATAGTGTTAAAATAGTTTTTAAAGCAAAAGAAGAAAATTAACTACATATTTTTAAGGTTTTCTTTTTATTCATTTTTAAGATTTACATGTGTGTGTGTGTGTGTGTGTGTGTGTGTGTGTGTGTGTGTGTGTGTGTGTGTGTTAGTGCCTGTGAAGGCCAGAATCATTAGATCCCCTGGAGTTAGAGTCATAGTGGTTGGTGCTAAGGAATGGACTCATATAGTTTTATTATGCGATTTCCATACATACTGTTTTTTTTTAAGTCAAACTTCTTTTTCCACTACATTTCTCTTTAATCCCCTGTCCCTGTCCTGCCAGTTCTCCCCTTCCTACTACAAGTCCCTTTTCATATCCCCTTGCTAGACTTCCCTTAAGATACCTTTATTACCTCTCATGGTCACGTTTCTAGTTTCATGACCTATACTCATCACTTGTATACACACACACACAATCTAGGATCCTCATGAGAACTATGCAGAATTTGTCATTTAAAATTTCTAAGCTGATTATTCTAAAGCAGGCTTTGCCTACCACATATTATTTGAAAAATATCCCAAATGTGAGTTTGTTAAACAATCTACTTACATCCTTTAGGGTAATGATGTTTGGATGCTGTCCATAACGAAGAAGAATCTCAATCTCTTCTGTTGGGTCTCTCTTGCTTTTGTCAATAATCTAAAATGCAGGTATTTATCATAAAAATTTACGAACATGAACATAAGTGTTTATAGTTACAGGCCTTAGGTGCCATCACATGAGGTACCGTCACATGTAAATATTATACATACACGCCATTTATCAGTCAATTCTAATCAACTATTTAGACAGACTAATTAGAACGCTAGTCTCCATATAGATGGCAAGGCTATATAAGGCTATGTGGCACATTCCTACCAGGTCACTCCAAGATATGTTTGTAGCAAATTTGTGACTTACTAAAAACTCAAAAGCCTCAAGAAAAGTTATCAAGAACGAAGTTACCATATCATCTTTTTTCGTCTTTACAGTTCTCAAATATTCAAAAATTCAGTTAACTTCTACTACCCTATAAATACAGATAACTAGGAGATAAATGTGCCTGAAATACCACCATTAACATCTGTTTATTAAATTGACTTTACTTCTTTTAATTAAGTATTTTAATGGACTATCATATTGGCTGCAAGCTACTTATAAAAATTAAATAAACAAGCTTTTTTTGAAGCGAAGTAGAAAATTCTGTATAAAACCACCTCTAGAATATCCCTTGACTACATCTGATTATAATAAAGCTCTTTAAAATACTAATAGAGCTTTTTAAGATTTATGTCAGTTGCTTAAATTTGTTTTAATATTTTCAAGAACTATACACACATATATTTTTACTTTAATTTTATGTATATATGTGTTTTGCCTGTATGTCTGTATGTCTATATGTATGTATATATCTCTACATGGATGCCTGGTGTCCAATGAGGCCAGAAAGGGGTGTTGGAGTCTTTAGAGTTGGAGTTACAGATGGTTGTGAGCTCCCATGGGAATTAAACCTGGATTTGCTGGAAGAAGTGCTCTCTTTTTCTAACAAAAACTATTTTATGTGTGTGTACTTTGTGTGTGCAGGAGCCCTCAGAGGTCAGAAGTGGGTGTTAGATCCCCTGAACATGAATTCAGACGGCTGTGAGCTACCATGTGCATGCTGGGGAACAAACCCAGGTCTTCTGCAAAAGCAGTAAATGCTCTTAACTCCTAAGCCATCTCTCTAGCCCTAAGTACTATATTTTATAAAGACAATTTGGGGTTTGTTTTCTGAGACAGGGTCTCATGTATTACAGACTGGCCTCAAACTTACTGTTTGGCTGGGGATGAGCTCCCCTTGATTTCTCCTGCCTCCACTCCCAAGTGCTAGGGTGACTGACATGTACTAACATACTTACTCAATTTTGGCTTTTGAGTAGTTAGAAGCAAATTTTGTAGTCTTTATGTTCATTTTTATCTTTTCTTTTCTTTCTTTTTTTAAATTTTATTTTATTAATTTATTCTTATTACATCTCAGTTGTTATCCCCTCCCTTGTATCCTCCCAGTCTTCCCTCCCTCCCATTTTCCCCTTACTCCCCTCCCCTAGGTCTGTGACTGAGGGGGACCTCCTCCCCCTGTATATGCTCATAGGGTATCAAGTCTCTTCTTGGTAACCTGCTATCCTTCCTCTGAGTGCCACCAGGCCTCCCGCTCCAGGGGACCTGGCCAAATAGGAGGCACCTGAGTACGTGTGAAAGTCATACCCCACTCTCCACTCAACTGTTCATTTTATTTTATCAGCTTTAGTTTTTAATTTTTTAAAAGACAGATTCTCATTTTGTAGTCTAGATCAGCCTCAAAATTACCACATAGCTCAGGCAGGTTCTCACAGTGGCAGTCTTTCTCAAATGGGCCCTCAGGGCATGCTTGATGTGTTTATGGAGGCAAGATACATTGTTAAACTGCCTTTCAAGTATACCATTCCTCTTTCTCCTTGCTTACTAACCATGAACTACTCATGACGGTTCAAGGTCAGTTGGAAGCTTTAGGCATTACTTGAACTGAGAAAGCAGAGATGACTATCATAAACAATGAAAAGGCAGATCATTTGAATATAATATCTCTTTATTCACAGGTAGAGGTTTGAAATTCAAATTTTATCACAAAACTAGATGCCCAGTTTTGGCTTGGACATTTTTTGTCTTAAGATAGTATATGAAATTAAAATTACTAATGATATGAAATGATCACGGTTCTTATTCTTTAGTGGCCTAAAGATTCATCTTAGATATAAAGAAAGGTATGGACATTTTCACCAGAAATAATATAAAATTTACACATAGTTTTGAGGAATTTCTTGACATTTTGACCATAAAGTAGGGACTAGTACAGAGAGTCCTATTAAAAATCATGAGAGGTATAAACTGGCACCTCCCTGGCTTAGTTGGCTGTATAGCCATCTTACTGTCTATTTCATGAGAAAGGGAATCCATGATTTCAGATTAAGACCTTTGAAGATCACTAACACAGATATTTAAATTTACCTTCCATTTATTTTATAACAAAAGGCACTTTTGCCAAATAGAAGAATGTATTTTGTTTTAGGGAGGTTCTTGCCATACAGTTTAGGTTAACTTCTAACTCATGATTCTCCTGCCTCACCCTTCTAAGTAGCTGGATTGTAGCCATGAGCCACTCACATGCACATGGATTAGAGGTATCTCATACAGACATGTATAATTATAGTACAGGATAACCACACAATTTACCCACCCAAACAAGATAAGTAATGAGGGCCCAAAGGAGGATGCTTAAATTTCACTCAGAAGGGGAAGTAGAATAGACAGTGGAAGCAGTTGAAGAGAGGGAACAAGGTAGGAGAAGGAACACACAGAGAAATGAGGGTGGAGTACAGACCTGAGGAGAACAGAAGGACAGAGGGCCTGTAAAGAAAAGCAAAACCATGGACGGAGACTTCTCTGTGACAAGCTGGAGACCTAACACAGGGTGGGCTTCTGGGAAGACATGGGGATGACTCTAGCTGAGACTCCTAGTAGCAGGGGTCATGGAGACTGAAGAGGACACCCTCTAATTAGACAGGACTCCTAGTGGAGAGAGGGGAACACCAACCCACGTACAAGAACCCAAAATTTACCCTGCCTACAAGATGTGCAGGGATAAAGATAGAGCAGAGATTGAGGGAATGTCCACAACCTGAGACTCACCTCATGGGAGAGAGCCAACCCCTGACACTATTAATGACACTCTGCTGCTGCAAGCAGATAGCTTAGCAGAGCTATCCTCTGCGAGGCTATATCCAGCAGTGGATTAAAATAAACACTGAGACTCATGGCCAAACAATTGGTTGAAGCAGAGAGAGTTTTGTGGAAAAGGATAGAAACCTGGACGTGACAGGAGCTCCACAATAAGACCAACAGAGCCAAATTACCAGGGTCCAGAGGGACCAGGGGAGACTGAAGCACCAACAAAGGACCGTGCATGGACTGGACCTAGGCCCCCTACACAGATGTAGCCAATGGGCAGCTCAGGCTTCATGTGGGCCCTCTAGTAAGGGGAGCAGGGGCTGTCTCTGACATAGCCTCTGTTGCCTGCTTTTTAAAAAAAATTATTGTGTTTTATTGTTCTGATTACATCCTGATTGTTGATGTACATCCTGATTACATCCTGATGAGATCCTCTCATCTTCCCATTCCCCCCTCCCTCTTTCACCCTATTCCCCTCCCCTAGACCTGTAACAGAAGGGGACCTCCTCCCCCACCATATGATCACAGCCTATCAGGTCTCATCCTGGTAGCCTACTTTTTGATCACTTTCCTCTAGCAAGACTGCCTTGGCAGGCTATAGTGGAAGAGAATGAGCTGGGATGGGTGGGCTCCCCTTTTCTGAGGCACAGGGGAAGGAGAGGGGGTAAGAGGGAGGGAGAATGGGATCAGGAGGAGAGGAGGGAGGGGGATGTGGTCGGGATGTAAAATGAATAAATAAATTAACTAATTTAAAAAATGACAAAAAAAATTTAAAGAAAAAAAGAAAAGAAAAAGAACTGCTAAGAGTTGCATTTAAAATCTAAAAATATTTACCTTCACGGCAAACTCCATGTTTGTGGCTTTATGTATACATCTCTTACAAACAGAGTATGAGCCAACTCCAATATCCTCTTTTACTTCATATCCATCAGTAAATTGAATACTGTTCCTGTGTAATTGCTATAAGCAAAAATCATAGGTTAATAAAGAGTTCTGTGATATCTCTGATGCATTTTATAATAGGGGAATATTTTACTGAGCATGTATTGATGTTATATATTAATAATAAAGACTAGTAAAAATATCATTCATAGTATGTATTCTTCAAGTATGTATTTATAACCAAGAAATAGGCCCTTTTAAATGCTTATATTAACAAGAAAATACCTCATTTGTTTTTATTTTTTGAGAATTTCATACAATATATTTTGATCATATTCTTTCTTCTCCCCAAATTCCTCCTAGATCCCCTTGCTCAACTTCATGTTCTTTCTCTCTCTTAAAAAAATAAACCTAACAAAAAGAATACAAGACAAAAGCACAGGAACACCCACACCCACACCCACACACACCCACACACACCCACAACCTACCTCTCCACGGACAACTACTCCTGGGGTGGGACTTTGTGTTCACTACATGATAGGATTTGTTTGGCTTGGACTTATGTGTATGTGTCTGTATGCCACATGTATGAGGGTGCCCACTGAGGTCAGAAGAGGGTTTTGGATCTCATGGAGCTGCACTCACAGATAGATGCTTGTGAGCTTCCTTGTGTGGGTGAAGGGAATTATAATTCAACTCCTCTAGAAGAGCAGGAAGCTGTTTTTGGTATCTCTAGCCCTGAGACTCTTTCACTCCCCAACCACCCACAGGCTTTTAGAAGTAACTCTGAAAATGAACAGAAGTTTGAGACCTCTGGCACATAAGAAAAGATTTAGAAGGATTCTGAATTAGAAATCTGGGTTGTTTCTGTCATTTTTGTTTTTCAGTAGGTATGCCCCCCCTTTCTTCACTTTCAAGCCATAGCTTATATATGTTTGGCTAAAGAAGCTATTTCATGAGTTAGGGACTAATGCTGCTAAATGGCAAACTTTCCCTAAGAAGGCAGAGGGCTTGTGTGCTGCTCTTGACTAAGCTGATATGAGACCCCCTCAGGCTGGAATTTTATATAGAGTACAACTTGAATTTTGTAGCATATTTAAGCTTGTAGTTTCTATGCTATGTATTTAAGTTACAGTTAAAATTGTCACATTTATGGCTTTACATAGTAAAAGAGACAGACTATTGCAATGTAAGTTTTATTTAAAACATGGTGTTTAAACTGGTTTTCTAGAAAATGGAATGATAGCTAATTTAAAAATAAACATTTCAGAGTAGGGCTGATGGTTAGATTCAGAGATAGATCACTTATCATTTCTTGAGGACATGGATTCAATTCCCAGCACTACATTATACCACTATTACACATACACATAGACCCACACACATGCACGGCAACATTAAAAACCAAACAATTAGAAAAAAGCAACTTACTCCTCAAGCAAATTCAAGAAATTCAAGCATTAATGATACCCTGAAAGCAATCTAATTTTTCCTTAAAAATTAATTTTCTTTATTATTATTTTTGTTTTTTAATATATACATTTATATTACTGCACATGAATAAACTATATATTCCAGGAAGAACGACGAAACAATAAGGAGTTATATAAATGTTACATTCATAGTATTTTGGCTATTTGTATTTGGCAAACTTGAAGAAAACATCTTTCCTATCTTGGTGAGTCTAAAATTCTGAATGTAAATCAGTATCTATCATATCTCATCTCTATCAACTTAAAACATCTATCTAGACCTAAAAACATCTTAACCTCTACCTAAACAACTGAAGGCCTTAATTGTTACTCACAAGGTTATTTTTAATTCATTGGTATAAAATTTTGTATATTGATGCAAAATAATTTTAATTTTGATTTATATTGATATAAAATTCAAATTTAAGATTATTCTTCACTATTTATATATCTCTATATATCTATCTACATCTATATATCTATATCTATATATCTATACTAATATAAGGTATTGTTCCCATACAACTCAAGTAGAAAAATTAATTTTTCAAAAAGCTAACTGAAACCCATAATTTAAAAGATGAATTAAAAATTTAAATGTATTTTTATTTTTTGACATAGTAATTACACTTGTTTATGATATGTAGTATATCTCAATATATGCACATAATGAGCAATGACCACACAAGAGTGAATTAAAATTATCTTCCCACACTATTACAAAAAGAATGGAATTTCATAGTTTATACTCCTTTAACAATATTTACCAATGTAGTTTCTGTTGCAAACACTCTCATTCCCAAGCACATGTACTTAGAAATCTACTTCTATGTCCTTTACCTTAAAAAAAAAAAATCTGATAATCAGACCATAAAATAGTAGATTTTCTTTTCTGTCAGCGTGACACAAATTACAGTTATCAGAGTAGAGGAAAAGACCTCTATCAGACTGGTCTATGGGTATGTTTGTGGGACATTTCTTGATTAATGGCTGATATGACAGGATCCAACCCATTGTGGGCAATGACACTCCTCACTAGGTGGTCCTGAGTTGTATAAAAAACCAGGCTGAAGGCAGCTGCAGTGGTGCACGCCTTTATTCCTAGCACTTGGGGAAGCAGAGGCAGGCAGATCTCTGAGTTCGAAGCCAACTTGGTCTACAGAGAGAGTTCCAGAACAGCTAGAGCTACACAGAGAAACCCTGTCTTGAAAAACCAAAAAAGAAAAAAGAAAGAAAGCTGAGTAAGCCAGCAAGAGGTATTCTTCCATGGCTTCTGCTTCAGTCCTGCCTCCAGGTTTCTGTCTGGAGTTTATTTACTACTTGTTTTTGTTAAATAAAGTTTTATTGGTACCCAACAATGCCTATTTTTATATGAATCATTTATGGCTGTATAGGTTTTATTTTATTTTATTTTTTACTTCATCTTGATAAGAAGTCCAGGCTGGCCTTGATCTCACTCGTCAGCCCCCACTAGCATTGAAAGTGATGCTACTGTTGGAACCTCCTAAATGTTGGGATTACCCATGTATATCATGTGTGGCACCATTGCTGCTTTTTTGCAACAACAGCCGTGTTGGGTAATTTTTATGAAGTCCCATGAGCAGGTATCATGGAACCTGCAGCCGCCTCTATCATAGCTGACCTGACAGAGGCTAGGGATGAATTATACTAGGCCTAATAAACATTTTGAGGTATAGAAGAGGAGGCAACAAAATAGTGATGCTTATCTCAATTAATTCTCTTAGAATTTCACTTTCAAATATCACATACAGGATTTTGCTTTACGCAACCTTTGCAATGGTATATGAAAGAAATGTCTTCGATGTAAATGATCTAGAAATACATGTTAAGGGGCTCATTTAAAGTCAGCACATAAAGTCCAATCTTACTAGTCACATCCTAAACTATATATTAACATCTCAAATTCTAGGTTTTTGAGATATCACTTACCTGAACAATTGAATGCACACCGACTGTCTGCATAGCTTGGCTTTCATCATCTGAGGTAATAGCAACAAAACTAAACCCCCGGAAAAGCTGATGTGCATTAGCACTAGGTGGAATGCCAGGTGAATCTAAAAAGAATGAAGAATTACTAAGAAGAGTCTTTGGAAGGGATTTAAGGGAAAAACTGCTGACACTGTAAACATTCTCACTTCTGGAGTTGTCAGATATTTGGTATGTGTACAGTATATATATACACACCTAAATACCGCATGCTATCCAAGATAACTCAGTGAGGCAGTGGATTAGATCTGTCATGATTACTTATTGTAACTGTCAGCCTACTAATCTACTTCCAGAGCCTAGAAAATAATGTTTGAAGAACATAATAAATCAATGAATTATTGGGTTAATGGTATTTGATACTAGTGTCATCTCATTCATCTTCTTAAAACAAAGGAAATTTTCTTGATCTGTGGTGTGCAATATTGTAAGTAACCACATATAGTTACTGAGTATTTGAAATGTGCCTACCATGAGTAAGAAACCAAATTTTAATTAAATTCAATCAGCCACATGTGATTATCATACTGGACATCACAGCCCCACATGATGATCTAGCAATGCTATGGTGCCTCATTTTTACTGAGAGTGGGGATGTAAGCTTGATATACAGTAAATTTAGGAGATTTAAGGAAAAACATTTCTGATTGAACCAGAAACAGATAGCCATTGAACCAGAAAGAGACAGCCATTATCTTATATTTGAGTTTTCATGTTCTATCTTTACCTTTGGGAGTTTTTGCAGTAAACTCAGGATCAAAATAAAATGTATCTTCAGGTCTGCCAGTTGCAGGCTTAAAAGGTGGGTGAATTTCTCTTCTATACAGTTTCTGTTGGAAATAAGAAAGATTTAGGCACAGACTGGATTAGTTTTTAAAAGGAGTTAAAACTTTTCTTTTTCTTTCTTTTTTTGTCTTGGTTTTTCGAGACAAGGTTTCTCTGTGCAGCCTTGGCTGTCCTGGACTCACTTTGCAGACCAGGCTGGCCTTGAACTCACAGTGATCCACCTGCCTCTGCCTCCCGAGTGCTGGGATTAAAGGCGTGCGCCACTACGCCCGGCTCTCAAACTTTTCTTTTTAACTAAAGTAGTATTGAGAACTCAGAGACCAAAAAATGTTCTCTCAATTCCCTCAAGTGGGTCTTCAGCCTGTACTTACATTCCAGTCTATTGTTGAAAAAAATGAATGTCTTTTAATTTCTTCAACTCCATCTGGTCCAGCACCTACCAGAAATTGATTGGTAATGGTTTATTTCGAGGATAAACATACACACATTATTCACAGTCTTTGCTTTGAATATTTGTATGATTATTTGATAGCTCTGCTTTAAAAAAAGTCCACCTCCCACTGAACAAAAACCAACACAAACTCATCAAGGAAACTGATTAATTCATTAGGAAAATGCCTTTACCTAATCTGTTTGCAGGATTCCGTTTGAAAAGCATCCGTAAAAGACTCTGGGCTTCAGGACTCAGAAACTGTGGCATTCCGAGCTTGGCTCTAAATATAAATCCATGAAAGAACACTTAACTTTTGCAGGCATTTTTCATGTTTAAATATTAAACTTTTTATTTTGAAATATGTATAGATTCACATTAAGTTAGGAGAAATAATAGCAATCTCTCTGTGTCATTCTGTAATTCCTACAATGAAATTACAATGAACTATAATGCAATATCACAACTGGGGTATTGACTCTCA
Source organism: Acomys minous (assembly GCF_964271855.1). NCBI lineage: Eukaryota > Metazoa > Chordata > Mammalia > Rodentia > Muridae > Acomys > Acomys minous. Next base: position 124,880,586 of record NC_140488.1, on the reverse strand, counting down.
GATAAGATCTATTCATCTTATTCAAATGGCGCCTGTTTTATTTGCACGTAAATGTTTGTGTAGCTTTAGTTTTATGCAATGCTCTCATGTGCATGAATAATCTCCTATATGGATGCATTAGTTCATTTATCTATTTACCTTCTGAAGGATACCTGAACTGTGTTCAGTTCAGATGACTATGAATAAAGCTACCACAAACATTCACGTATAGGTTGTAAGCCAGAAGAGGGCACCAGATCTCATTATAGATGGTTGTGACCCACCATGTAGTAGCTGGGAATTAAACTTAGGACCTCTGGAAGAGCAGTCAGTGCTCTTAACCTCTGAGCCATCTCTCCAGCCCTCATGTACAGGTTTTTGAGTAAATGTATTTTAAAATAAAAATCAATACTATGAGAATAAGGTCATCTGAGCCTTAGTTATGGCGATTACTCTTCTGCCTGTTAACACCTCTTCATAAGCAAAGGGATTCTTTTCTAGATCAATGGTTTTCAAAATATAGCCCATTTCCCAGACTTTAAGAAAACTAATACTGTCAGGCGTGGTGGTGCACTCCTGTAATCCCAGCACTTGCAGAGGCAGAGGCAGGTGGATCTCTGTGAGTTTGAGGACAGCTTGGTCTACAGAGAGAGCCCAGGACAGCCAAGGCTACACAGAGAAACCCTGTCTCGAACAAAGCAAGCAAATATTATTATTAAACAAATAAAAATCCCCCAAATCTAATACTGCAAAGAGAATAAGTGTTTTATATGCCACTTTCCTCTGTTTCAATTCATTCAACAGCTTTCTAGTAAAGGCAAACTGATGGGAAAGGAATTTATGAAACATTGGAGATTCTGTGGTACACAATCTAGAAACTACCAGGCTGGACAACCTTGTGGTTTGTTTCAGCTACACTGTATAACTGTATTCTTTCCTCTAACCTACAAATTGAAGAAGCCAAAGACCCTGTAACTATGACAAGAATAACTGATGTGGAGAAAATGGCTGGCACAGACATTTCTATTTCAGAAATAGACCCAGTTCCTACTTATTGAGTTGTTACTGAGTCACTATGTGTCAGATATTAGTGCTCTGACTACAAGCTAAAGATAGTAACCCCTCTGGTCTACGGGAAGATGAATCTAGATAACCATAGTGTATTAAGTGACAAACCCAAAGCTTGGAATGGTGGTGCACACCTGTGTTCAAAGTACTGAGGAGTCTATGGCAGAAGGATCTCAAGTTTGAGTTAAGCTTGGGTTATATAGTGAAATCCAGTCTCAAAAAACAAACCCAAAACAGAGTAACAACCAATTAACCAAAAGACAAACCCAAATGCACTTGTAAAAGAACGCTAAGGGAATAGTAGTGGGTATCTAATTTAACATGGAACAAGCTGAAGGACCTTCAAATAAAGGTTTTTATTTTATTTTATTTTAAAAAATGTTACGTGAGTGAATGTTTTGCCTGCTTGCATGTCTATGCACCATGTACAGGTAGCACCCAAGGAGGCATCAGATTCCTTGGAACTAGAGTTACAAATGGTTGTGCCACTCAATGTGGGTGTTAGGAATCAGATATGAGTCCTCTACAAGAACAAGTGCTATTAGTCAGCTGAGCCATCTCTCTAGTCCTCCTTAATTTAAAGGTTGAATTTAGATTAAAGATATGTACTGGGCTAGTGTTATCCAAAATGTTATGAAATAATGTTGTCCTTCTAGATACTTGGTGGCAACAATAAAGAACATTCTATAATCCAGCAACCTTATAGATTGTAATTTATTACATCTTTCATGTCAAAGTCATAAAATAAAATATACTACACAGAAAAGCCTAAGAAACCTGGAGTAAATAAATCATTATTTTCTAAATATTTATCTCCAGCATGCCCCTTTTGAGAGAGGGTAACTGTTAGGATTAGGGTTCTTTTGAGAAAAACTGGAAAAGCACTGTTGTATTCTGTAACTGGGATGTGGCAGAAGTCTTGAAACAGTAGTCTAGTTTTCAAGATGATAACGGCAAGGGTAGCAGAGAACAATCTGGGATGGAGAGCTGGTAGGCATTATTCTTAAAGAGTGAGGCTCGACACGCTCACATGGCTTGAGCACTGTGGACAAGGCATTGCAGAGGGAGGGCTAGACCAATGAAATAATTCTAAGAAAAAAATCAGAATACTTGTATATGAAAGAAGGAAGAATAGGATACATGAAAGTCTTTATTGGGTGTATAAGGATAGAAAAAAATCAGCAAATAGAGACTTAAAGATATGAAGTCATACATGCTATAAGATCATGTGGGGAAGTCAGTGTGAGTACAGGTATTATGACTAGTATACTGATGTAAGAATACTTTGAAGGCAAAAAAAAATACTTTGAGAGTTGTTAAAGGAAAGACTGAGGTCAGGAAACTGAATACAAAGAGGGAAGAGGGGGAGAAAAACACATCAGAGATGGAAAACTGGTGAGAGAAGATCAGTTAAGAGGTGATTAGAATAAGGGTATTTTGACATTAAAATACTAAAAATACATTGGGAGGATAGTTCAGTGGTAGGGCATGTGCTAGCACACACAAGGCCCTAGGTTAAATTCCAGCATCAAGAAACAAAGAAAAATACAACTGGTTGAATCACACTGATTATTTGATGCAGGAAAGTTCATTGCTTCAGGAAATACCAGCTAAAAAATGAGGAAAAACAGTAATAGAAGAATCGTTTTTTGAATCTTTTAGAAGACTTTTAAAGTAATGATTATTAACAGATTAAACCATTAGACAATGTTTGACAAGAAACTATATGATGGTGGGCTCAGCTGGAATCAAAGTGAGACAATCAGGTATTGTAAGCCATCTGACTTAGTGAAATAGGGAACATACAGTATAAATCATCAAATAATACTAGCAAGAAGTTTAACCAACCAAGTATGGCGGCACACACCGGATAATCATAGTACTTTAGAGGCTAAGGAGGAAGACTGAAAGTTTGAGGTTAGTCTAAGATACTCGCATTGAGTTTCAGGTCAGTCTAGACAAAATAGTGAGACTTGCAAAACTACAAAACCAAATCAAACACTATCACAAAACAAGAATTTAAACAAAAAAAGAGAGGAATAAAATACTAAGTTATTAATACAGTTCTTGGAGTAGACTAATTGTTATGTAGCCTAGGAAATGATCACAGAACTGGTTTTAAATCCACTTAAATATTAATGCCAATTTGCCTGGAAAACTTCCAAACTAACTGGCCATTAAGGGTTACCTCTGAAAATTAGCAATCAGTCTCGTTCACATAAACACACTTGAAGTGCCAACTGATTGGCAGTACTACCAACGTAATTACACTCTTATATATGATGCCAACCCAGTTTTGGATGTGAAAGCCTGCCAATACTTGAATCCTACCACTCCCTAAAACCATATATAAGAGCAGCTGGGCAGGGTAGCACATGCTTATATTCCCAACACTCAGGATACTGAAAAAAGAGAATACAAAATATGATCCAGTCTGAGCTACATAATGAGACACTATCTTAAAACAACACACAGACACACAAAATACACCCCACCAAAAAACCCAAGACCAAATAAAAAACAGATCAAAAGAATAGATAGAGAGGCAAGACAAACAGATGAGAGTAGGAAATAACTAAGAGGACAGACTGTATGCGCGCAGTAGCCAATAGTGTCAAACGCTCCCTGCAGGAACTTTCCTTAATTCCCTCTTCTAAAATAACTCTTGATCTTTCCTTCGTACTGGTCCCTAACAAAGTAAGCATACTCTAAGATATTATCGTACAGCATCTGAAGTTATCTTATTTATTTAAGTATTAATTCTATACTTCCTCCGCTAGATCTTCTCAGTCTTGTTCATACTACATTCCCAGTACAGCAAGAACTCGATTACTTGTTGGATGAATCACATGAATGGACAAAAGGATTAACTTTCTGACAACCTGTCATGATTTAGCCACTTGAATGCCAATGACAATCAGATGAAGAACAGTTTTAGTCAAGTGCTAGGGATAACAAATAAGCTGTGGAGTAAAAGAAGCTGAAAAATAGTAACAAAAATCACTGACTACACTTAAAGAAGCTCTGTGCTGAAAAGATGAAAGAAGATAATGCAGTACCTGGAAAGGAAAGCCAGGTTATAGAAAGGGCTTGGCTTTGTTTTTCAAACACCAGACAGGGTTAGTTGAAACCAGGGGCATAGGCAATGAAATTTTGATAGTGAGAGTTCAGTGAGCATTCATTTATGTAATATGTATTATACATTTTAACCTTTTTATTGTATAGAATAACATGCCAAAAAACCCTGTCAAAACAAGCAAATGCACAATCAAAGTACACAACTCAATAAATAGCTATCTGGCCAAGAATGATAACATTGCCAGAAACTTTTATCTAATTTAATGAATGACTTTTTTCTTATTTTGTCTCCACTTTTACCATCTGAATATAGACCTTAAAATATGCTTTAGTTTTGCTACTTTGTATATGTTATAAATAAAAATCATAAAATTGATCCTTTTGGGTCTAAGCACTATTTGTTCAACTTTCTTGTAAGATTTACCCAAATTTATGCACGGAATTGTGACATGTCCATTTTCTTTGCTATACGGCATATAAAGGCCTGGATTTACTTTTGTATGGCTCCTGAGTCAAGACCTGTTCTAGTCAGGCACGGCAGTAGATGCCTATAAATCTCAGTACTAAGGAGGATAAAGTTGAACAATCATGAATTTGTAACTAGCCTGGGTCACACAATGAGACCTTGTCTCAAAATACACAAAAAACAATCATTTCATACTTATATAGTGTTGGATAAAGAAATACAGCAAACAGGGATGTACTGAAGACTCAATCATATGAGTTTACCATTATCATAACTCCACTCTAGTGTCATTAATACAATGTCCATTAATAACATTGCTCTGAACATCTTTGCACTTATTTTTTGAGTACCCTGATGTATAAACCATTAAGTGCATGCCTGGGAGTAGTAGGGTAAACAGTCAAAAGCATACATGTACACATGACTTATCTTTCGTTTCAAGCATTTATATTAAAATCTTACAAAACACATTAATTTGGAAGTACTTACTTAAGAATCATAGTCATTGTTTCTTTACGATCTTTGCCTTGGAAAGGTAGTGTACCAGTGAGCATTTCAAACTACAGAAAGGTAAAACAGAGGTATTAGCCAATAGGTATAAAGTTTCAAAGCCAGGAGGTTAAAAGCAAAAATCAGCATCTTAACTATAACTAAATATTCTAAAATTGCTACCTATAAAGTCATTGTCCTCTTTCTTTTGTTTAAAGCTGTATCATATAATTCCATTATAGTGTTACTTAATATGCAAAGTATATGACAATACATTAAATATAGTTTTAAGATAAAGATATATATTTCTACTATATTTACTGCCAAATTTCCTAATAATTCATTCATAAGGCATAAATAACTAAACTATATAATTCTACAGAAACCAACCATAATTTAAATGGCATTTTAAACATGTAAGTATGTGACTAGTCTAACAGACTGCCAATTTCCTATTAAGCATTTTCTCTAGGAGGCTTTTGCAAAGAATAAACATTATTACTGCTTTCAGGCTTCTCTAATCTACCGATGCTGTAATGCAATGTTGTCATTTATAATGTTCATGTTTCGAGAACTGCAAAATTAAGTCAACAAATAACACCCCCCCCGAAACCCTACTCTCCTCCTAATATTTTTGGTAAGCTTATGATTTTGCATTGGGCTGCATTCATACATATTTTAGGGACATGCAGCCCATGGACTGCAAGTTGCACACATATGTAAAAAAATCAGAGGAAATATAGTTTGGCCTTTTCAAATGAGGATGAGATAAAAAGCAACCAATAGGTTTTCTAGCTGTACTTTTCAGGCAAACATTTTATTTGGTTATTTAATATTTATAATAGAAAATACTGAAAATTAAAGTACTAGTTTTTCTTTCATAATATGCCCTACCAAATCTCACTTAAAAAACAAAATAACAACTTCCACCCCCTAAAAATCAAAAATTCAAACTTTACCATTAACACACCAAAAGACCACCAGTCAGCACTCTGAGTATGACCTCTGCGATTAACGACTTCTGGAGCCATGTATTCCACAGTTCCGCAAAAAGAATAAGCCTTCTTCTCATGGTCAATAGACTCCTTACTTAGGCCAAAATCTGCCAAAATAAATATTAAATTAATAAGTATCCAAAGTAGTTTATATACATTTTAAACTCTGAATTCCAATGCTTATTTATAATTAGAAATATGAACCTAAAATTTGAACACAGTTAACTACTCAAATTTTTTTTATCATAATCTACCTTAAAGGAAATATAGAACAGAAAAGAATATTTTAATAAAATGAGGACTTTTACCAGTTAACTTGATGTGACCTTCTTCATCAAGAAGTATGCTGAAAGAAAACAAAGGCAGAATATATCTGTAAAGCACTCTACAAAAGAGATGAACAGAAGCTGAAACTGAAATGACTCAACTATCAGTGGACTACATTTTCTCTAAAGGGTAACTTTTGGACATGAGTAATGATTAAGAAAACAATTACACAAGCTATAGCTTTTCAACGTGCACTCACTAATGCTTTATTATTGAGGTGACCTGTCTAAATCTTTGTGTCCATACATGCCAGGCATATAAAGTCATAGTCCATGTAAACTTTGTCTTTTTTTTGAGACAAGATCTCACTTGAGCTCAAGGCTTCAGCCTTCTAGGTGCTAGGATTATAGGTGTGCACCACTCTACCTGTTTCCTCTGGGCAATTACATTATCATTTCAAAAATGAAAGAAAATATATTAAAATAAATCTAAGAAAGTATTTGTTGGATGAATGAAGTCAGTCTACAGAGGGCCTAGAAGGAATTTCCAATAATCATTGCTTCTTCACAAGGACGATAGAAACAGTAAAACATATGATGGCACAGAGGTGGAGAATATACAGAATGTTTAGTGAGTTCTTTGGGTCATTGTGAGGAACAACTGGAAAAGGACACTCAAGTATCTAGTTTGAGCAGAGACTTTTGTGGAAGGTAATGGCACTAATTATGGAGTCACAGGAAGGACCAGCTCCTAAGTTATAAACCCGTACTTATATTTTTGGATAGGCATGCTAGTATACTGACCTGAAAAGTGAAATAATAAGCTGTCCTATAGGATAATTTTATTATTAGAAAATTTTACTGACAAAAAATCACAAACTTGAAATTATTTCTTTTATTTTTTGAGATTATAATAGAATGCCATTTGTTCCTTCCTTTTGTTCTCCTACAAAACTTCTTTCAAATTCATGGCCTCTTTTTTCATTGTTACTGGGTGCATGTATTTTTTTTCTTCAGTCAGTATGTTACCCATGTACATATCTTCAGGGCTGAGCATTTGGTATTGGATAATCAACTGGTGTACTCTTCCTTGGAGAAAACTATTTCGCTTACTTGCAGCATTCCTTAGTTGCCTATAGTTCTTTGTGCAGGGTTGGGGATCCTTGGGATTTTCCTTTTCAAAGTTAGTCACCAACTTTCTTAATGTAGCAGTTCAAACATAATTACACTGAAGTTTAGCACTAAGAAAAATTTAGAAGGAACCTATTTTTCAAGTCACTGTCATAACAAACTATTTATTAGTAAAAATTACTCTTAGTTAATGCTTATTTATGAAGTAGGGGGTATAAAAGATACTAATAAGGGCCAGCAAGATAGCTCAGTGGCTATGTAAGCCTGATGGCCTAAGCGTGATGCCTGGAACCCATAGTGGAAGGAGAGAACTGACTCTTAAATGTAGTTGACTTCTAATCTATACAAGAGGTATGGTACATGCATGCTTACACACACACACACACACACACACACACACACACACACACACACACACACACACAAACACACACTCAACCATATGTAACTTCAGTCCCAGGGCATCCAGTGACTTCTTCTAGTCTCCATGGGTACTAAGCATGTTCATGATGCGCATACATACATGCAACCTAAATATTCATATACATAAAATAAATCTTTTACAATTTGATTTTTTTTCGAGACAGGGTTTTTCTGTGAAGCTTTGACTGTCCTGGACTAACTTTGTAGACCAGGCTGGCCTCGAAGTCACAGCGATCCGCCTACCTCTGCCTCCCAAGTGCTGGGATTAAAGGCGTGTGCCACCAATTTGAAAAAAAGAGACAACACAACAACTAAACAAACAAAACACACTAATTAGATGGAAGAATTATGTCTCTTTCTATCTAATGAATAGAAGATAGTTCTAAAAATAAAACAAATCTCAACTCTCAAGTTATTCTTAGTAATTCTGAAAGTTAAGGAAAACTTTAGCTAGGCATAGTGGCACATGCCTGTAATCCCAGCACTCTGGGAGGCACAGCCTGACCTCCAAAGTGAGTCAAAGTGAGTCCAGGACAGTCAAGGCTATACAGAAAAATCCTATCTTGAAAAAGCAAAAAACAAAAAACAAAAAAACCCACAAAAAACCCAAAAAACAAAAACAAACCAAAAAACCCAAAAAACAAAAACAGAAAAGAAAACCTGTATTAAAAAAGTATTACTTATATTTTCCGTATCAAATGTATTTTTGAAAAGAATTTTAAAGTTATTTTTAGTATACAAAATAAATATTTCTAAAGATATCTGCTCATATTTGTCTTTGATAGAAAGTCAATTAATATTCTCAGCTATTAATGAGTATTTTAAACATCTTATTAAAACATAGTTTTAGTTTCAAAGAATCTAGAAAGCTGCTGGGAGTAGTGACATAAGTCTTTGATCCTAGTATTTAGGAGGCAGAGGCAAGCAGATCTCAATAATCTTTTGTGAAATAAAAACCAAACATATGTATCTTTATGAAAGATATACTTAAAATATAAGTTCACAACAATCAGGCTTTCACAGGAACATGTCCTTTATTTTCTGTCATAATACATAACTGTAACACCTTGAAGTAAGTAATATTCAAAACATTCAGTAAAATTCAGGTGTGGTTGTATACAACTACAACCGCATCACTTAGGAGATAGGAGGACTAGGAATTCAGGCCGTTTTTGCTACATACTCAGTTCACAGCCAGCCTGGGCTACATAAGACTGTAAAAGAAAGAAAATCCAAAAGTCTGAACTGAAAAGCAACAACAAAAAAGTGGTAATGATGATTTCTTTATATACTAAGAAGCAATAAATTGTATGGTTTATTTTTTTGCAAATTTAAAAATATTCATTTTATTATTTTATGTGTGTAAATATTTTGGTTGCATGTATGTGTGTGCACCATGTACATGCTTGGTACCCATGGAGACTAGAAGAGGGCACTGGATCCTCTGTGACGGGAGTTACAGATGGTTGTGAGCCTCCATGTGAGTGCGGGGACTCAAACCCAAGCCCTCTAGAAGAGTGACAGATGCTTTTAACTGATGAGCCAATTCTCCAGCCAAATATACTTTAATTTTTGAGATGTGTTTAGGCTATGTTGCATAGGCAGACCATGAACACCTGGACTTAAGTGATCTTCTCACCTTAGCTTTCTGAATACTGGGTCTACAGGTATGTACTACTGTGCATGGCAACTAACTTATACAGTTATAATGAGTGAATTAAATGACATGTGGTTCTCACTTCAATAAAACTATTTAAAATTATTTTTTATAGAGCAAGGCTCCTGCTTATATCCTTGGAAGAAGAAAAATAAAACAACTCCTGTATGTATATTTTAATAAATAATAACAGCTTCTTGATGAATGCCACTATAATAGCTGTGAAAAATTTGTTCAAGACACATTTAAAAATTGAAAATATAAGAATAAAATTTCTTTCTTTTCGAGATAGGATCTCTCTATGTAGCCCTGGCTGTCCTAAAACTTAGTACATATGCAGAGCATGATGGACTCAGAAATCCACCTAGCTCTGTCACCCAAGTGCTGGGAATAAAGGTGTGTGTACCATGTCCGGCTGAGAAGAGACTTTCAATAAACTATTTTGGAGAAAGGGTTAGCTCTGTACCATTCTTCATAGAGCTAAATAAAAGAAAGAAACAGTACAATTACAAGAAAAATATCATCATGAGATTGGAAAAATTCTTCTATCAATAAGTCTTGAGAGAAATTACAAGATTAGTTGGCCCAATGAGGAAAAAAATATGTACAGATTGAAACAATGAAAAAATACATTTGTGATATATATGAAAAGATTAAAGTCCTCTCTTTTTTCCTTTTTGTGATAAGGATTTTCTAGACTGGCTTCTTGGATATGTGCTCAAGTAATATTCTTGCCTCAGTTTCCCCAAGAGATGTGACTACATGAATGTTCAACTGTTCCTGCATAAGTGGTGGTAATTCTTAGTTTGGGGCTGGCAACATGACTCAGTGGGAAAAAGTATTTGCCACCAATCCTCAGGGCAGGGATGGTAGAAGGGGAAAACTGACTGCTGTTGGTACTTCTCTGATTTCCACATGTACGTCACTGTTTATGTGCACATTCATACAAAATAAAGAATTGAAGGCAATTCAATAACCCTTTTAACTTGTAAAGTTCTCTTTTAACTCAATGGGAAAAATGACATTCCAGAAAAAAAAATCAAGGCCATGGATAGAAAGCTCCTCAATACAAATTGTCAACCAATAGATTTTTAACCTCATTAAAAATCAAGGAATGTAAATGAAATCAGGAAAGCTGGGCAGTAGTAGCACACGCCTTTAATCCCAGTACTCAGGAGGCAGAGGCAGATGGATCTCGGAATTTGAGGCCTGCCTAGTCGACAGAGTGAGTTCTAGGACAGCCAAGGCTACACAGAGAAACCCTGTCTCAAAAACAAAGTAAATGAAATCAGGTTAATTGTACCGTTTAACAAACAGTTTAAAAGTTTAAGATCATACAGTGTTAGACATGTGAAACACAGTACTGTAATGAAGTGCTATGGAGACCTACAAAGTTACAACATTTTATGGCCTCCTTTATAACTACATCACATTGAATTCAACTTTAATAGCAAGGGTCTTACTTTTCTGGTTTTAAGTCTCTATAGATTATTCCCAGGCTATGCAGATGGTCTAAAGCAAGTGCAAGTTCAGCCAAGTAGAATTTGACGTCTTCTTCTGTGAACATCACCTAAAACAAAATATTTCTAATTTTACTTTCTCTTTATGTCTATGATTTTTATGTAAGGTTCTACCTAAGAGTTTAAATATTGAAACAATTTGTAAATATGTTAATCAGATATAGATTTAGTTACAATTTACTCTTGAAAAAATTTACAAAGTGATTTAATCCGTCAAGTATAATCACATGCTAAATGTTAACTATGCCCTGAAGCAGAAATGTTTTTAGCATATTAACATTTTAGAAAAGAAAAATGATCTTGAGAATAAATGCAGATTTGTCAGTATCAACTATTAAGGACAGTTATTGCTATATTATCAATTCTGAAAAACTATGAAAGCAGGAGAGTTAAGGTAAGTTTTTCACACGGATAATACTGTTCTCGGTATACATTCAAAAGATAAGGAAATAATTCTTTTTGACTCAGTGTCTTGAATTAAAGAATTTTGTGCTACAACAGAAAATATGATACATACAATATTGAAATAACAAAGTTTTAACTAAAATAGGATGAGTGAAAAAAATTAAAATTAGACAATTTAATTATATACCTCTTTGGATAAGCGTGTAAACAAATCTCCTCCCCTGAGAAAATCCAAAATAAGGTACAACTTCCCTTCAGTTTGAAAAGCTGAATGAAGAAACAAAATTTTTGTTTAAACCATTGTAGTTTACTTTTTAGGCTTATATGAAATCAATTCATTCACAAATGAATATTATTTTTAACAAGTAAGTGATATCAAAAATCTAAGCTTATTTCTTTTACATGCTTCTTTCTTTTTTAAAAAAAATTTTACTTATTTATTTATTGTTATATATACAGTACTCTGCCTGCATGTACACCTGCAGGCCAGAAGAGGGCATCAGATCACATTATAGATGGTTATGAGCCACTATGTGGTTGCTGGGAATTGAACTCAGGAGCCCAGGAAGAGGAGTCAGTCAGTGCTCTTAACCACTAAGCTATCTCTCCAGCTCCATACATGCTTGTTTCTACACAGAAGAAAACATTGATTCTCTTAGTTTCCACAAAGAAATGTCAAATACAGCATCTTATGGAATAAAGTTTTCTACAGGCAAAAGGCCCTCAAGAATGCTACCATGCTAAACATGTTATTAGTAAGGAAAACTCACACCAGAAAAATATTTATTTAACCATAAACTAAAATACAGAAGTATGCTACAGGGTTAGGTTGGTTAGACCCAAGGACATTGAAAGAGAATTCTAGGCTTTTACACACTGAGAAGTAGCATTTGGCTTTCAGAGAAAAATAAAAATAAATGGTAGAAGTTTTAGGATGTTGATACTGGACCTCTTTCTTGCCTTCAGTTTGGGCTAACACATAAGGACCATAAAATGCTAGTGTAATGTTATATATTTTAGTGTATCTGAATATACTCGGGGGGAGGTGGAATTGAGGGAAAGGGATAAAGTGAGAAGTAGTTTAAAACTTACCATAATGCAATTTGACAATGAAAGGATGATTGACTTCTACCAAGATATCACGCTCCATTTTTGTCCGAACACGGTCTCGAACTATAAAAGATTGCACACATGAAACAATGCAAGTATTTTTCAAAGATAATATTAAAAGAAATTATTTTTAGATCCCAATTCAAGTTAAATTTTGCTTATGTACATAAATATGAATTTTTATTCCTGTTGAATTTTAAAAATAAGTTTACTACATTAGAAAATCAAAAGTAACTGTGTATTTATAAACTATGTTTTAGGTTAAAAATATATAAGACATTAGGTTTAGAACCATTTTAGTTGAAGTTGTGGAAAATGTCAAAAACCATGCAAATGCTTGCCTAAAAAAAAGGTAAATCATGAAATATTAAACCCAAAAATCCTGAAATAGGTTTCAGTATTTTACTAACCCTATTGTCTCAACAAATGTTCACTATAAAATGTGGCAGGCATGGTAAAGGGTAGATATATCTCAAGAGGTCTTTTTTGAGAGAGGAAGAGAAGAGAGAAGAGGGGTAGACTGGAAATATACAGTTCAAAGAGCCAAAGGTTTTTTTTTTTCTTTTTTAAATTAAAAAGATAGGTATTCAAATTTGCATAATTGTTAGTAAATTACTTATTTCAACTCTCTGGAACTTCAGTTACCTTTCAGATATAAAATTGGGTAACCCTGCTACACTTTTGAAGAATTTGTGATTACTTGGATAACGTTAATAACCAAAGCCCAGTGTGTAAGAGATAGTCAAGCAATGGACACACTCATTATTATATCAAAAAGCAGTAGTGAGCGTATGACTAAGAGGAAATTTATTACCAGTGATAAAGTATTACTGGAGTTCAGAGAAAGGCAAGATGAGTTTTTCCTTGTATAGGAAGACTAGAAATGTAGAAGAGGAGGCAGGGTTAGGATACAAACTTTAAGACTGGACAGTGGGATTTTCCAGTAGGATGGGTTCTAAAAGAGACCAAATATGGAGGACCAACACCTAGAGACATGGAAGTATAAATGATGAGTTGGAAGGAACTATATATGTCACTGTGGAAACAGAGGTTTATTGTACAGGGAAGATTCAGATTCATGATAAATCGAAATGCTGGGAAGAATCTGGATTTGTGGCAAAACTTTTCTAGGAAAAAAGCATTTTCTGATCAAAGCTTATAAGCTAGGCACTAGAGCTAGAAGTATATCCAAAGGCTGAGAATATAGGGGGATGAGAACTAAATAAATGACCAGAAAGCCTTCTGAAAGTCAGGTGTAGTGGCATGTGTCTATAAGCACAGCATTTTGGAGGTGGAGGCAGGAACATTAGTTGTTTAATGCTATCTTTTAGCTCTGTGGTGAGTTTGAGACCAGCCTGGGCTATACCAAACTTTGTCCCCCAAAATGAAACTAAACCAAAACAGCAACAACTTTCAATATTTATGTTAGTGATTAGCACAAAAACAAAGATGAGGGGGAGGCAAGGGTAAACTTGAGTTGATTTTATCTTCAATTTAAGGGAACCACATATATTAAAAAGAAAAACACAGCAATAAGACTCCTGGGGAAAACAAACAAGTAAGGTCCAGTAAGAGGCGGCTTAGTGGTTAAAGATGCTTATTACTAGGCCTGATATCCTCACTTTGAATACTAGGAACCATATGGTGGAAAGTCATCTCAGTCATCCTCAGAGTTCTACACTTACCCCTGGCACAGCCCCCACCACACTCCAAAATAAACATGTAATAACATTAAAAAATATTGTTTTCTCCATCCTATCCTACACTCAACTGAAAGTAATGAGCTGGCAGAAGGAATTAATTCCTCCTGGTGGCTATGAAGCTCTGCCTTTTTAATTGACACATTCAGCTAATATATCAAATTCATTATCAATCTATAATTTCATTTTCTTGTCATCCTTATTGTATCTAACCGGCCCTGTTTATTTTTATGTGAATGAACCTTATCATAAAGGCGGGATAATTTTTCTATTCTAGCCTATTCTAAATTTTTTCTTAACCACGGTTAACTATATCACCCCATCACCTCGAAGTTGAATTCTAAATTTCATCATTTAAATACACTCCTTTGTTTAATGAGTAGTAAACACACCTACATATCCATTGCATGTACCCTTTCCACTATTCTTCTACAATGGGCACATTTTAAAAAATATTTTATTAATGTATTCAGATTACAACTCAATTGTTATAATGGACAGTTTTTTCTTGCTTATTTATTTATTTATTTATTTATTTATTTAATTTATTCATATTACATCTCGATTGTTAGCCCATCCCTTGTATCCTCCTATTCCTCCCTCCCTCCCACTTCCCCCTTCTCCCCTCCCCTATGACTGTGACTGAGGGGGATTTCCTCCCCCTGTATATGCTCTTAGAATTTCGAGTCTCTTCTTGGTAACGTGCTATCCTTCTTCTGAGTGCCACCAGGCCTCCCCATCCAGGGGACGTGGTCAGAAAAGGGGCACCAGAGTCCGTGTGAGAGTCAGATCTCACTCTCCACTCAACGGTGGAGAATATCATGTTCGTCGGCCAGGTCTTGGTAGGGGTTCAAAGTTTACTGCCTATATTCTCCTTGGCTGGTGCCTTAGTTTGAGGAGGACCCCAGGACCCAGATCTGCCTGTCATAAAGTTCTTCTTGTAGGTTTCCAGGACCCTCTGGATCCTTCTATTTCCCCATTCTTCCATGCTACTCTCACCTAAAGTCTCAATAGGATGTCCTCTCCTCTGACCCACTTTGCTGGTAAGTAAAGTTTTTCATGGGACGTATCCCTTGGGCTAGTGTCTTGATATAAGTGAGTATATACCGTTTCTCTCTTTCTTATTCTGGGTGAACTCATTCATTATAATAACTTCTAGATCAATCCATTTGAACGGACAGTTTTTTAAAGCCAGTCTTTTGTAGCCTGTGGTGGCCTTGACCTGTACATCCCTGCCTCTACCTCCCGAGTTCTGGAGTTACAGGAGGGTCCCACCATGCTCAGCAAAAGAAGACTCATTTAGGACTGTAGAACAACAGCTTAGCAGTTACGCAACTAACTACGTGAGTCCCCTTGGTCAAATAATTTACTTACGTAGGTGTTTCCTTTTCTGTAAGAATGAATGGCTAGCACAAGACATTTTTTTTTCTATTTAGGATTGTCATGTTAGAGCTTTTTATATATCATTAACAAATTTCTTTGTTTTTTCAACAGAATTATAACACTGTGACCTGGCTCCTTTTCTTGATATAAAAAAAAATCATCCCATCATCAAGAATTTTGGCTAGTCACACATTTTATTTTGTTTCAAAAATTGAAGATGATTATTTCTTTACTTATTTGTGTGTAATGTGAATGTGTGTGTTTATGTGCATGTGTGTCCTGAAGCTTGAGGTATAGGAAGTTGTGAGTTGCCAGACATGGGTTCTGGGGACCAATCTCCAGTCTTCTGGAAGAACAGTGAGCTCTTTACAGCTGAATCATCTCTCTAGCCCCATGTTTTATCTTTACTAGCATATATTTATTATATAAATAATGGGTTTTCTCATGAAATTTTCATACATGTAATACATTTTGATTATATTCATTACTCTATTACCCCCTTTTTTCTCGGTGTAGCCTTGGCTGTCCTAGACTCGCTTATGTAGACCAGGCTGGCCTCGAATTCACAGTGATTCACCTGCCTCTGCCTTCAGAATGCTAGGATTAAAGGCATGTGCCACCTTGCCTGGCTCTCTATTACCCTATTTTGTCCCTTCTTCTCCCAACATCTTCCCAAATAGTCTCCAGAAAGCATGCTTTTAAAAAAACCAGTTAACTTCTAAACCTTAAAGTGTTGATGCTTATTCAAGACGGCAAAGCGAGATTTATCTGACAGTTATTAGATTTAAATCTCCTTGACTTGAATATGAGTGAATAAGAAGAAATGCTGTTTGTATTTCTAGAGCTATATATAGAAAACTGTTTCAAGTAATGATGCATGGAAAGTGTTTTAGGCTGACAGACTACTCTAATAGAACAAAATTCCCCATTAAATTGAGCTAATGTCATTAACTTCTAGTTGACCCCACTTAGTTTATTTAGTAGGAACTTTGAAATGCAAAGAGATGTCTGGGTAAACATGGGTGTTTTGTTAATTATTTCTAAAACTCCACCAAAATTGATAGAAAAATGATGGCAACAAGCTCTTATCTGCAAGGGCTACATTTTCAGATTCTTTATGGGTGCCTAAAACCACTGAAATACTAACCAGACAGACATACATCTATGACAGCCACCCTGGCATTCCCCAGTGATAGCTCAGTCTTTTGTTGTTGTTGTTGTTGTTTTGGTTTTTTGAGACAGGGTCTCTCTGTGTAGCCTTGGCTGTTCTGGACTCGCTTTGTTAAACCAGGCTGGCCTCGAACTCACAGGGCTCCTCCTGTCTGCCTCCCAAGCGCTGGGATTAAAGGCCTAATATTTACTCATTAGGCACAGTAAAAATAAACAAAAACAAATAATAAAGTTCTTTGAATGTGTTCTCATTCTCAGTCTCTTTCCTTCTCTCAAAATATCTTACTGAAATTTCAACTTTTCACTTAAAAGAAGTATTTTATGGCTTCTCTTTGGCATGTCTGAATTACTGACATCTTTAATTTTATGTTTTGGAGCAATTATTAAGATAAGTTTCACTTGAAATTTCCTAAAAAACAAGAGGCAAAAATGAAAAATCAAAACAAAATAAAAGCCAAACCCTAGGAAGGATACAAATAATAGAAGTGAAGGAAGCATCCAGAACACACAGCATGTACAAAGACTAAGTGTTACAAAATAAAGATACATAGAAAAAGCTTTCAAAAACTTGAAAATATGACTTCCTAGCTTCAAAGGATCCACCTCACATTTGGGATGCTGAAATTTTACACCATTAACTGAAAGATTCTACTTCATAAATTTCGGGACACAATGGTAAAGATGATTTAATCCCTAGCCTTCTTGATACGGAAAGCTGCTTTCATACAAAGGACTGGCAAACTGAATGGCAATGACCTTCATCACTGGAACACACGAGAAGGAAGAAGACAATGGAAGCAGTATTTTCCAACATCTGAGGATTTATTTGTGTACCACACTCATGCAGTTCTTGTGGAGGCCAGAAGAGGGCAGTTGGAGCCCTTGGAACTAGAAGTGGAGTTACAAACAGTAGTTGAACTGTCTTGTGGATACTGGGAATTGAACTTAGATCCCCTGGAAGAGTAGCAAGTGCTCAACGACATTTTATTTTAATCACATCTTCAATTACTTATTATGCCATGATTTTATGAACATTCATTTTAATATCTATGCAATTTTTATCTAATTACTGTAAATGTTTCTGTGAATATTTTCAAGTATAGGAAATTATCTTATGAGGCTATTTCCTCAAGTTAATTCAGCAGCATTAATAACAGCTTTGAACTTATTTGGTTTTTTTGTTTGTTTGTTCTTGTTTTTTTTTTTCTTGAGACAGGGTTTCTCTGTGCAGCCTTGGCTATCTTGGACTCTGTTAGACCAAGCTGGCCTTGAACTCACAGTGATCTGCCTGTCTCTGCCTCACAACTTTGAACTTATATCAAAACTGCTTTCCAATGATGCTGCCATCATGAAATAACTCACCATTTAAATATGCATATTACTTAATAGGCATTTCTATTTTAAGCATTATTCATCATTTCCTCAAAGATTTAAAAAATATTTTATTTTATTGCTTTTCAGTGTATATGGGCCTTTTGCCTGCTTGTATGTTTCTGCATCTCTTTTGTGTGCTTAGTGCTTAGCAAGGTCAGAAAGGGCAGTGGAGCTTCTGGGACTGGAGTTACAGATAGCTGTGAGCCACCATGTTGTGTGCTGGGAACTGAAACTGTGTCCTCTGGAAGAGCAGTCAGCATATTTGGCCACAGAACCATCTCTCTAGCCCCTCCTCAAAAGCTTTATTTTCCTAAGTAAATTTTACTTGAAGTATTTTACATAAGGCTGTAGTAGTATGTCTTACCAACTCCTAACTTCACCATTACATTTTACATTTATTAACTGCAATTGTACTGCAAGAAAGAGATTACTTTTCTTCATTAATTTATGGATTAACTACATATTCTAATTTAATAAGCTATAAACTATTAATATTTCTAATTATTGCAGTGGTCAAACTACCCCACCGTTAGCCAGTAGGAGCACCTCAGACAATTCTGTATGTGTATTGTTTTTTATTTAAGAGTGTGTGTATGTGCATATGTGTGTGTGGGTTATATGCATATATGTGTGTATGTCTATGTATATTGGTAGGCCAGAGGAAGCTGTCAGATGTCTGTCTCTACTACTCTTTGCTTTATTACCTTAAAACAGGATCTGTCACTGAACCTATAGCTAGCAAAATCCAGATATCCTTCAGTCTCTGCCCCAAACTGTTGAGGTTACAGGCATGTGTGTGGCCACACTGGGTTTTATGTGAGTGCTGGGATCTCATCATGGGTCCTTACACTTTCCTAACAAGTGCTTACAAACTAATCCATCTTTCCAGTACCCCAACTTCTTACAGTAATACAATATTTGAGGCATACATTTTTCTGTTCCCCATTCAACTATTTTACATGATATGAAAGGTTAATTAAAAAATATTTATGGAGCCGGGAGCACCACTGAAAGCAGTTGAAGAGAAGGAAACAGGAAGGGAGCCTACCATAGAGGTCCTCTGAAAGACTCTACCCAGTGGGGGATCAGACAGATGCTGAGACTCACAACCAAACTCCGGGGCTGAAAGTGCAGGGAGACTTATGGAAGAGTTAGGGATATAAGGACCTGGAGAGGATAGTAGCTCCACAAGGAGACCAATTGGAGCCAACACATCTGGATGGTGTGTGTGTGTGTGTGTGTGTGCGCACGCGCGCTCGCACATATATGTGCTGCAGAGACTGATGTACCAACCAAGGACATTGAGAGGACCTAGACCCTTTGCTCAGATGTAGTAGATAGGCAGCACAGTCTCCTTGTGGGCCCCCTAATATGGGTAGTCATGGACTCTCTGGCCCCCACATGTTGATCACTTCCCCCTGGCAGAGCGACTTTGCCAGGCCACAGAGGAAGAGGGTCCAGGCAGTCTAGATGAGACTTGATAGCTGGGGGTCAGATGATAGGGGAGAAGGACTTTCTCTTTCTGAGAACTAGGGGAGGCAGGGAAGGGAGATGAGGGAGGAAGGGTGGGACAGCAGGGAACGAGGGAGGGGGCTACAATTGGGTTGTAAAGTGAACAATCTAAATATAAAAAATGTATGTGCACAGAAACATTTTGTATGTAAGTCTGGGTACCATATGTGTGCTTGGTATCTGAGGAGACTAGAAAAGGGCATCAGATCCCTAGGACTGGAGTTACAGCTGCTTGTGAGCCACTAGATGATTGCTAGGAATAGAACCCAGACTCTCTGCAAGAGTAGCCACTGGTCTTAACCACTGAATCCTCTCTGCAGTCTCTAAAAGTTTTTTTATTGTCAATTTACTTGTTGAAATTTATACATATTCTAAGTTTTTTTTTTATACTAAATAATTATAAGATTTAGATAGAATGAAATTTGTTATGGTGTAAGACTCAAGAGAAGACACTAATTGTTTTTCAAGTATTTAAAAAACAACCTGTGAAACCATTATTCATTTCCCACTGCTGTACTTACTGGCTTTAGCATACAGAATAGCAGGTACTCAGTACTTGAGAAAGATATAATAAGACTTAACACATATTGCAGTATTTATATTCCTCCAAATTATCAATGTTGTAAATAAGCTTTAATATTAGACAGAGCTGTTCCCCTCTTACTTTTCTTTTTCAAAATACTCTTTAAGGGATGTTTTTCAAACAAAAATTTGCCTCATTTTGAGAAGTTTTATGAACAACTCAACTGGAATCTGAATGCTGAGCTGATTAGTTAGAAAGATCAAGTAGTACAGGATCAACAGCTTTCTCTCATAGGAATTGGGATTTATTTCCTTTTTAGATATCTTAGAATTCCAGTTTTATAATTTTCCTCCGATACTATGTATAACATATACCTTAAAAACATGAAACATCTCTTGCTTTTGTGACCCAACGGTCAGCATTCCACCTATGTGAGTTCTTAACCTGTGATTCAGGAGTATAAAGTTGAAAAGGCAGCGATGAAAAAGGTAGAGTGCTGAAAAACTTTAGTTACCTTGTTCTAGCAAGAATCAAACATGTGGTAATGTCAGAAGTGAAGATTGTATAGGATAAAAAATGTATTCAGGAAAAGGAGCAAGGCAATGAAAGCAAGGGAGGATGTTTTTGTAGAACATGGTGAAATATTTTGGCTTGATGATATTATAATATCCACATTGAGTGACTGGGAATACCAGAATAATAAATGATCAATTCAAATATTCTCTTGGGTATTTTAATGCTTTATGAATTACATGTACATTTAAGAGGAAAAAAAAAACCTTATGACATTAGGAATCTAAACCATCTAGAACCTAAAGATGTGGCAAAATAAGCAATATCATTAAATAAAAGGAAGATTTAAGTACTTTAAAATCTATGTGTACCTATTCTGATTGTCTTTTTACCCATCAGATGCATATCCTAAATTACATTTTTAAAATAATTAGACTCAGAAACTTGTTTGGAGATCAGAGGTCAAGATGACAAAACGCTAAAAAATGAAAGCTATTTGCATCTAAGTAATTAGTATATTTTCCAATAATAGTCAAATAATTATTTGAAGATGAATCAAACCTAATTTTAACCTTTTCAACCTCTAGTTGCCTAAAGCCAAAGATGAACTGATAGCCCTTCTTTTCTAACAGGGCATGCCTTGTTCTGAACAGTAATGTGACTCTTAGCCCAGTAGGAAAAAGTCACTAAAAGTCAGTCTAAATTTAAAGCTGTTAACAGGAGTCAATTCGACATGTTAGAAAGTGGCCTCAGGATCACGTGAACTCTATGGATATCTTTTAGTTTGTTTAGGTTACATGAACATGGCAGATAGCAGCAGCAGCAGCACTTACCTTTCAGCGTGGCCTTCTTTAATACCTTCATGGCATAAAGCTGTCTAGCATCAGAGCCTGAGATTTTTTTAACTAAGAAAACCTATATTTAAAGGACAGAAAATAAGTGTTACAAAACATCACAAACCATATTCTTTTATTACAGCAAGACCCCATTATAGAGATATATTCTAATATATTATAGATGCATTTGTCTAAGATATTGCTATTAATATGAGTTATAAACAGTAGTTATAGATTGACATTTCAATATAAATGAAGTTTTTTTTTCATTTTATTGTTTGCCAATTCCTAAGGAGCATGTAATATACAGAATAAGACAAAAAAGTCAACTATGAATATAATAGCTAGAGAAGAGCTCAACATGTTCAAAGTATACCAAAGGAGATGGTGGTTCTGCTTTATCAAAACAAAGTTCTTCTGAGTCTCTCAATTTTTCTGGGTGCTGGGGGTTTAACTTTGGGTCTGATTCACACTAGGCAAAGATTCTATCTACTACCAAGCTATAGCCCCAGCTCCATGCCACTATTCCTTATCTCTTTCTTTTTTAAAAATTACATTCACTTTCTCTATTACCTTCTTTCCATCTTCCCCTTCCTAAGTTGTCTATTTTCATCTCATTTTTAAGGTGACCCAATGAGTTTAATTGGGGATGCTTATAGGAGCATGGAGTGGCTATACCTCTAAAGAAAATGGCCCTCCGTTCCTGATGCTTGCTCAGGAAGTGACTCCTCATGGAAGGTGGCCCTTCTGAGTTACCCCCATCAAAATTATTATACTGTGCATCTTGTGCCAGACTTCTGTTGAGACCATTATTCACCACTGATGAAGAGTCGTTTATGTGTATGGAAAGTATAGAAACATCTATCTCACTGCTGGAGAGAGAATAATTTAGAACATTGTTAACGAAGGACCCTAATGAAATATTTAATGTAACACTACCTCTTCACTTTTTTACCAGCAAGTCATCATATATATCAAAATATGAAGAACAAGGCCAAAGATCATTAACTAACATCTTCAATTTTGGTATATTTGAAGATATTTTGAAAAAGAGTGTGGGGTTCAGGCAAAATAAATAAGATGTGCTTTAAATATTTCATTGTTGTGCTGATACAAACACTATTACTACATCATACTCATTGTGACTTTTATATTCTTGACCTTTTCCACCAAGCCTTACAGAGACCTGCTAATATCAGAGAGAGAGAGAGAGAGGGAGAGAGAGAGAGAGAGCGCATGTGGTATATGATAGAGAAGGGCGTTGGGTGTCCTTCTCTATCCTTCTCCACCTCATTCCTTTGAGACAGAATCTCTCACTGAACTTGGAGCTATTCTGTTAGCCAGAGAGCCCTAGTGACTTTCCTATCTCTGCCCTACACAGTGCTGGGATCACAGGTGCAGAGAGCCACACTTGGTTTTTTACATTGATGATTTGGATTTGAATTCAGGCCCTCACGCCTCTGCAACAAGTGCTTTTACTTTCTGAGTTATTTCTCTAGCTTCTGGACTTGAATTTTCATCTGCCCCTACTACCTATTCTTTCAAATCAATCAGGTTTTTTGTTGTCGTTGTTTGTTTATTTCTGAGACTGGGTCTTACTCTGTATAGCCCAGGCTGGTGTGAAATGCAGTATAATTTGCCAGCCTGAGCCTCCTAACTGCTGGAAATTATAGATGCGAGCCATCACCATTGACTGAAAGCATTGTTTTTGAGCTGCTAAGGGAGGATTTACGTTAGGGTCAGTGTTTAATTATCCAACTTACATACTATGCAATTACCACAAAGATATCAAAATAAGTTATCCAACTGATTTTCAGGCAAGGCAAATTCTTTTCTTTTTTAGTTTTAAAACTTTAATTTTTTTAATTTAATCAATTTACAGCCTGGTTTCAGTCCCCTCCCACCTCTTCTCCCAGCCTTGCCCTCATGCCCCCTCCTCCCATCCTATCCTCTCCTTCTCATAGAAGGGGATGCCTCTAAGGGATATCAACCCACCCTGGCACCTCCAATCACAGCAGAAATAAGGGCATCCTCTCCCACTGAGGCCAGACAAGGCAGCTCAGCTAATTTTTACTGTTTTGAGAAATCGTACAAAGACAATGAGTAATGAAATCAAATGAAAAGCACCACATCTCACATCGACCCCCAGAGGCATACTTGCTGTCAGCACTAAGCCCTCCTTTAGTCAGTTATGGAGAACCGCTCTAGGAGAAGAAAAGCATTCTAATATGGGTGGTTCTCAAGTAGACTGCTATTAAATTGTTAAAGGCAATCAGATATTAGTAATAACTATGAATAGAAATAAATTCTAATTGGGTAGAGCGCATTAGGAGATTGCCCCACGGACGTCTTTATTCCATTCTAAAAGGAAAGTTCGTGTGGCCTCTAAACTTGTTTCAGTTCTTTAAAGCATCTTAATGACTTTCAGCACTTAATTTCCACAGTGCTTTCAGAAGCATCTGCAGTGCAGCATCATGACAATCTGGGGAGTCAGGCTTACTAAACAATGCCAGTTTATAGTTGCCCAAATCAGGGCTTAGAAAAGTCAAACCATTTGCCTGGTGTCACACTGGGACATGATCTAGGTCAGATACGCATTTCTGGGTTCCTGATCATGGAATTCTTTAACTGTTTGCTTAAGCCAGTGAGCTGCCAAGCTCAGCGAGAGCAGCAGGAGTCCTCACTTGCCCACCCAGCTATTACAGGCGCTGACAGGTCATCCCTGCTTCCTTGGTTTACACTGGCCTTTAAGGATGAGTAAGAAAGAAGACACCCTATTTCAACGTTTGCTATTTATAGTGAGGCACTTAAAGTACTTTTACAGAAATAAAGGGAGAAGCATTCTAATTCCTTGGAACTTAAATATTGTGTTCCCTGAAATCTAATGCATAAAAATAAACCCATCTATTTGGGTTTGTTGAACAGTATGGTAATACAGTTAATGCCAGATATTATGTTTGGCCTTATATTATTTAATCCTTACCACTATCCTATGAGGTCAGCACTATGACTCATTAATATTTTTCAGAATTAGATACTAGTCACTGTGCTACTCATGGAACCTCTAGCCAAGTGGGAGAGAGGGACAAGCAATTTTACAAGTAAGTAACTGCAACAGAAAAAAGTGTCAAACAGTAGAGGTATATAATGATCTTAGAGGATATAACAAAGGAGAATGACAAGTAAGTTGGCAGGGAAGCCTCTGAGATATCAGGCACAACAAGAGCTAACCAGTTGAAGAAGGCGTTGGTCCAAAATAAAGGCCAATGGGGTCAGAACACAGTTGCAAAGTATATAGATTGATATTTTGGAGGTAGCTAGGAGGTCAGACTGAGGAGCTCCTCTTCAATGTTATGAAATTGTCCTTATCATAAAAACAAAGATAGGCAGCTGAGGAGTTAAAGGGGGAAGTCTAACAGTGCTGTGCTGGTTCTCGTGTACATAATTGAGGTTAAGAAAAAAATGAGAAGATACTTTCATATGACTCTTTGAATAGAGCCGAGAATGATAGTGGCACCATATTCTAGAGAGTTGGCATAGGATCTGGAGCATAGGATCTGTATGATTTCAAAATTGTTTACTAAATCAACAGAGCCTGGTGACAGGTCACATACATGGTGGGGCTTGGGGGTGGAAAAGGAAAGGGAGGAAGGAGCATATTTGAAAAAGATGTTATGAATGCCTCCCCAGTCTCTGGCTTGTTTAACTGGATGCCATTCATAGTGACAGAGAAAAATGAAATAGGATGAGCTTGGGGGTGGGCAAGATTATGAGTTTGTCACAGATACACCAAGCATAAGATACCTTTGAGGTATAAATGGGGTGAGGAGTAGCTGCAGAAGGAGTTCAGAACTTGGAGGAAAAATTTAGGTTGGAAATACAAATCTGTGATGTTAGCAGCATGTGAGTTACAATTAGTATAGAAACATAGAGAAAACCAACTAGTGAGGAGCACAAGAACATGGCTATTTAGAATAAAATAGAAATAAACTTCTGTATTTAATGATATGCTAAAACAGGGAAACAGGGCTCTAAGAGATTAAGTAACAGTGATAAGCAGAAGAAAACAGTGAGTTCAGTCTAACTTAAGAGTTTAAATTTATAACCATTGTGTTTTGCTGGTTACTGAGTCTATATTTGGAATAAAAGTATGCTCTGTGTTTAAAAGTGGCTAAACAACCATAACAAATTATCTGTGTTAGCAAAGAGCTGCTAACCATCCCAGTAAAATACACAAGAGAGATCATCTGATGCCACTTTGATGCTTACAGAGCACGATATCTTCCAACATGTTCATATAGACAGGTGGTAAGGAGTTAGTGTACTGTCAAAGTTATGTGCAATCTCAGATTTTTTTTTTTTTGCTGAGAATCTGTCTAGAAAAATCAAGTGGTAGCATATTGGTAAGTAGAGGCAGGAGGACTATTGGGAGTTCAAGCCTAGTGTGGGTTAGAGGGAGTGTCTTAAAACAACAATAACTGCAACAATATCAACAAAAAGAGGAAAGTGTATGAGGGGATAGCTTGTGTTTTTAATCATTTCAAAAACAGGAGAGCTGGGAATACAACTTACTGATAATGTGCTTGCTCACCATGCCCTGAAGACCTAAGCTCAACCTTCCCATCATGTACACAAAACAAAAACCAACCCCTCCATGCACCCAGCAGCATGACGAGAAATGACACAGTCTTAAAATAAGTTTAGTAAGGTTTCTACTGCAGTTCTGAATAATTTTATCCATCTTTTCTATACTTATTAATAGTAAAAATATAAAAAAGGAAAACATTGCTGGTAAAAATACTAGTAGCATTTCATAAAAATATTTCTGTTTTCCAATATGATAAAACATCCACGAATTCTAAAAATCAGCTCTTTTGAGAAAATTTCTCACTGTAGATTGGCCTTGAATTCACTATATCACCCAATCTGGCTTCAGATTCATGGCAAGCATCCTGTTCCATCCTGCCATTTGCAGGAATTATAAGCCCAAGACATTAATTCCTTTTAACTCTGAAATCTTTTAAACTTGCATTCAGTTTCTCTCATTAATTCATTCATTCACTTATTTTTAAGATAGGGTCTCATGAAGCTTAGGTTGGCCTCAAATTTTCTGTGATTCTTCTGCCTCCACCTCTTGAGTGCTGAAATTATAGGCTTGTGATATCAGGTCCTGTTTTCCTTGCAACTTTTTTTGTTTTGTTTTTGACACAGTGTCTCTATGAAAGAGCAACAACCATTCTTAATAACTGAATCATTAGTCCTGGCTGTCCTGGAAGTTGCTATGTAGATTAGGCTGCTCTTGAACTCACAGAGATCCTCCTATTTCTCCCTCCTGAGTACTGGGATTAAAGGCATGTGCCATTATGCCTCCTTGTAATTTTAAAAATCTAAACCTTATGGCCTATGTCTTTATTTAAGGCATATATATACATTTTGTTATTTATAAAATTACATATATATGCATGCAAATGCCTCTGCAGAGGAGAGAGGAGGGTGCCAGAGCACTTGAAGCTAGTTGGAGTTACAAGTAGTTGTGAGATGGTCAATTAGGGTGCTGGGAGCCAAACCCTGGTCTTCTAAAGGAGCAGCACACATTCTTAATGACCGAATCATCTCTCCAGCCCTATCTGTCATATCTATATTTATTTTACTGGATACATAACTTTTCTTATGGGGCATAGTGTGACAATTTGATAAATCTATTCAATGTATAATGACCACATCTGAGTAATTAGTACTTTTCTATCTTTAGACAGTTGTGGTGGTACATACCTGTAATTCTAGGAGGACTCAGAAGACTGAGGCAGGAGGATTGTGTGTTCAAGGCCTGCCTGGGTTACATAGTAGGAGTCTATGCTTCCCAAAACATTAATTTTCTTTGTGCTGAGAAGCTTTAGACTTCTCTTGTAGTTCTTAATAAAATATATAATGAATTGTTGTTAGCTATAGTCATGCTATTGTGCTACAGAACACTAGATCCTATTTCTTCTATGGATCTAATTTTGGTTGGCTACATAGCTATTATCTAGCCTCCCTCTAATCTTAGTCTTGGGTGATTAGTGTTTTACTATCCATTTTTACAGACTTTCTATAAACTTTGCTTATAGCATGTAGTTATGACTTACCTTTCCAAATGATCCCTGCCCTAACACTTTTAAAAGCTCAAACTGGGAAGGATCTGCCTTTTCATGTCCTTCCTTCACATGATGTGTGATTGCGATTTCTTTGATACTGCCTTCCTCCTGTTAAGGTAAATATAAAGAAACAACACATTGTTAGAATGACTCTCTCATTAGGAATCAAATAATCTTAACTTAGTACAGCATATTAAAAACTCTCAAATTAATATACAGAAATATTCTTTACTGACTTATCAAGTTAATAGAAAATACACATGCAATTATATTTTCTAGTTAAATGTTAGAGAATGAATGTTAGGCCATATTAGCTTCTGTATGATATTAGCACTAATTATTTGCAGGTCTTCATTCTTTCTATTGGAAATAATTAGAACAGTTTTTAGGGGAACAAAAGTGAGTGAGATCTGACAAAGAAGCCAAATCTATTCAACGGAAAAAGGATAGCATCTTCAACAAATGGTGCTGGTCTAACTGGATGTCTACTTGTAAAAAGATGCAAGTAGATCCATACTTATCACCATGCACAAAACTCAAGTCCAAGTGGATTAAAGACCCCAACATAAAATCAGACACACTAAATCTGTTAGAAGAAAAAGTGGGGAACAGTCTGGAGCTCATTGGCACAGGAGACAACTTCCTGAACAGAACACTAACAGCCCAGGCATTAATGTCAACAATTAATAAATGTGACCTCAAGAGGCTGAGAAGTTTCTGTAAGGTAGGAGACACTGTCAACAGAAGAAAATGACAGCCTACAGACTGGGAAAAGATCTTCACCAACCCTACATCTGACAAAGGGCTAATATCCAAAATATAGAAAGAGCTCAAGAGATTAAACACCACTAAACCAAATAACCCTCTTAAGAAATGGGGCTCAGAACTAAACAGAGAATTCTCAACAGAAGAATATCGAATGGCTGAGAAACACTTAAAGAAATGCTCAAACTACAGTACCAACCAAGGTCAATGCGTGCGGTAAACCTAGAACCCCTATCCAGACTAGCCAATGGACACCACATTCTCCACAGTTCTGTGGAGAACAGGGACTGACTCGGACATGAACTCTGGTGCCCCCCCTATTTGACCACTTCCCCTTGGTGGGGAGACCTGGTGACACTCAGAGAAGAGTAAGCAGGCTACCAGGAAGAGACTTGATAGGCTGTGATCTTATAGTGGGGGGACAAGGTCCCCTTCTGTCACAGACCTAGGGGAGGGGAATAGGATGAAAGAGGGATGGAGGGGAAATGGAAAGATACAAGTGAGGGGATAACAAATGAGATGTAATCTGAATAAATTACTTAATTTTTTAAAAAAAAGTATGTGAGATCATCTGAAAATACCAGATTAGAGTAGAATAGTGTGTCTGGCATGTGACTATTATCAGGTGGAACAAATGCCATACATATGAAAGTCCTGGTTGTTGGGGAGAGGGACTGAAAACTGTTCTGGGGGTAAACATACAGTTCCATCCTTCATACAGCTGTCTAAGAAACCATACTTGGAGTGGAATGGGAAAAGTAGAGTAAAGTTTTATGTTTGACATTGCTAAGATACTTCCTGTTCACAAAGGAGAGAAAGGGCTATTGACTCTGATCAGAAAAGTTTTAATATTTGGATACAGAAATTAAACAGGCGTGAGGGAGGTGACTGTTTTACAAAATAAAACTGAAAAATCTTTGGTTCAAGGAAGAATATTCTGAGATAGTGTCTTATAATGTAGGCCAAGCCGGCCTCCAACTTGCAGGCAATCCCTCTGCCTTAGTTTTCCCAGTGCTGGCCTTGAACTTGTGCTAAATCTCTTTGCCTCAGCCTCCTAAATTCTGCAAACAGGCATGAGCCATTACGCTTGGCTTTAACTAGTCATCCATTTCTTGCTCAGTTGCCTCAGTAGCACATCCTTAGTAATAAAATGATTATTAGAGAACCAATATTTATATGTGCAATGATTCATAAATTATATAGACATAAAATAAGTTATCTTCTTCTCATACCCAAAGTGCCATCACATTGCATTTTAAAGACTAATGATGGATTGTAAACTTGACTCATGGATACAAATTCCTTGGTTGGATTCTAGCATGTATCAGTTAGTTTCTATACAATCTAGCAGTTATTTATGTTCTTAAAGCATATGGTTATGATGAACTCTACATTTTATTATTGATTTTTCTTGGATAATTGGGATGTTATTTAATCCAGCTACAATATTTTTGCACTTTATAGTCCACAGCAAATACCTGCTACAATGCCTTTTACAAGGATGTAATATAAACGAGGAATAGCTCCTGAATCATAAGCATTTAGCAGACTACAACAAGCAAACAGGATCAAAGCTTGCTGTTAAAGTGTAAGCTACAATCAGGGAATGGATCTCAGAATAAACACTGGTTACTATTCTCATCTTTGATGGCTACCCTTTCTTTCCTCTCATGTCAATTAAGCCACTAAAAATGCAGGCTCCCTTTGATCTCTTCATTCAATAAATACATACTGAAATACCAGTTACATATCAAGTACAGTGCTTGGAAGACCTTTCACCCTTTCTTCTACCATTGCCAATAGTATCATGCAGATGTAACCCTTTAATCTTTCCTGTAGAAAACTGACTGGGAACGGGTATGGGTGTGCATGCAGAATACCTCATCCTGCCTATGTCTAGTTCATCTTTCTTGATACATTCTCTGAAAAGTATTCAGCTCCAGTTATATGACCAGATTACTCAAACACCTCTTTAAGTTCTCCCAAATTCATATACTGCTTCACTTTGGCATTTGAGGTCCTTTGCAATATGGCTTCAACCTATTTCTTTATTATACAATAGTCTTTTGTCAGCTTCATATTTATTTTCACACTTTAATAATTTAGTATGTATGTGTGTGACTCTCTGCATGTGAATGAGCAAGTGTGTAGGGGCTCAAGGGGTCTCCTAGAGCTGGAGTCATATGCAGTTGAGAGACATCTTGATGTGGATTCTGAAAATCTGTAAGAACAGCAAATGCTCTTAACACTGAGCCACCTTCTCTAGCCCCAGATATATTTCTTATTCCCTAATTTTTCATTTATAAATCAAAGTAATACATACACACAGATAACAAATCAGATAGTGGCAGGACAGCTTATGGTGAAAAGCAGCTTTTCACTGTTACCTAGGCTTTTATACTTACTTATAAATGAGACAGAGCCTGTCTTTGTAGCCCTGGCTGGCCTGGAACTCTATATAGATCAGGCTGGCCCAAGCTCAAGAGATCCACCTGCCTCTGCATTCTTAGTAATGGTATTAAAGGCATGTGTCATCATGCATTGCTCAACAAAGATTTTAAAAGCAATTAGTTTTGCATTTACTTTGATAATTTATTTATTTCTTTTTTTTACTTTGATAATTTATTAAACTTAAGATATCTAATGACTTAAAATAAGACAAAGGCTCACTTATATCTCTTACTTCTTTAAATACCTTCTTTTCTACTGTTTGATAATTATATTACTTTTATTTAAACTCTTATTTTCCTATTTTTGAATAGAATCTTAACTCCCTACTTTATGAATGCCAATAGTGCCCATGTATTTTCTAACTTTTCCCTGCCTGGTGGTAGCTGTTTGTACATTGCTAAGCCCACTAAGAAAACTACTGCTCTGCACCAGGAACACTTAAACATGGCTACAACTCAAGCTCTATGGAGGCTGAGGCATGAGGAGCAGTTAAAAGTCAGCCTGAGCTAAGATGTGTGTTGTGTGCACTCTTGTGTGTTTGTATGCTGAGAGAGAATACCAATGCTGTGTTTTCTGCTTTGCAATTTAACAAGCACTCTCTATAGCTCAATCCTAACTAAGTTAAGTCCCTACACAACAGCACTGACATTGCAAGTGCATACAGGAGACTTTTTTTCATATGTGTCTCTAAGAGTGATTCTCAGGCCAATCCAAGGGGACTTCTTTACTGGCTGAATCTACTATTTTCTGCCTCCTTCTTTTAAGATTATCTCCTATAATTTCCTATGAAAGACTAAATAGAAGAAAAAATTTCAGCTTCCTAAGACAGGGTCTTGCTATGTAGCCCAGGCTGGTCTCAAATTCACAATCTTACCTCAGCCTCCCGAGTGCTTATAAGTGTATGGCTATGCCCTGCCAGAAGAATAATCTTGTCATTATTTTGTCTTCATAGTTGTAAAGTTTGGCTTGGTGTCAAATTTCAGGCTGAAAATACTTTTGATTTGGAAATTTGATGCCATTTGTACACTGCCTTCGAGCAACTGTGTTGCTTACAATACAGGTGATGCTAACTTGGTCATACTTTATAGATGACCTTTTAAAGTCACATTTTATAGTCAATATATTTTGGTACATTTCCAGTCCCCCAACTTTTTCCACTTCTTCTTCACCTCCCTACCCACCCAACTTCACTTTCTGTCTCTTGCTCAAAATGAATGAATAAATAAATAAACATAAAACAAAAAGTCAAGACCAATCAAGAAAAAAACACCAACAAAACAACAAAATACCAAAAGGAAACAAAAAGTACACATACAAAAAGCATGGAGTTACTGGACATTGTGGTGTATACCTTTAATCTCAGCACTTGGGAGATAGAGGTAGGCAGATCTCTGTGTGAGTTCAAGGCTAGCCTGGTGTACAAAGCAAGTCCAGGAGAGTCAGGGCTATTATACAGAGAAACCCAGTTAAAAAAAACAACCAAATAAACAACCCCCCCCCAAAAAAACACATGGAGTTTGTTTTGTGCTAGGCAACTATTCCTAGGCATTGGGCCTGCCCTGTAGTGTGGCTAAGGTACCCAGAGATACTCCGTGGTTTTTCCTTTCCCAGCAGGTGTTGATTATGACCTGTTTCTTGGTTAAGAATGAGACTTTATGTCTAATTCCTATTCTCTGTGCAAGGATTAAAAAAATTTTGTAAGTATAAGTGTTTTCTCTGCATGTATGTCTGTGTACCATGTGTTCATTTGGTGCTCATGGAGTCCAGAAGAGGATGTGTGATCCCATGAACAGATGTCTGTAAGTCGCCATGTGGGTGCTGAGAATCCAACCTGAACTTTCATAATCACTGAGCCATCTTTCCAGCCTTTGATGTATTTAACATTTGTATCTGGTGTGTGTGTGTGTGTGTGTGTGTGTGTGTGTGTGTGTGTGTGTGTGTGTGTGTGTGTGTGTGTGTGAGAGAGAGAGAGAGAGAGAGAGAGAGAGAGAGAGAGAGAGAGAGAGAGAGAGAGAGAGAGAGAGAGAGAACATGTAGGGACAACTCTGTGGAACGGGTTATCTCCTTCTACCATGTTGGTCTCTGGGACTGAACTCAGGTAACCAAGATTGACAGCAAATGCTCTCACCCCCCACTAAGATATTTTGCTAGCTTCTATTATTTATTTACTTACAACTTTTTTGAGACAGGGTCTTCTCACTATATAACTTGGCTGGCCTGGAGTTCAATAAATAGACCATTATGGCTTCAAACTTACAGAAATCCACCTTACTTTGCCTCTTGAGTATGTAACCCTTTTACCTTTTTTTTTTTTTTTAAAGATTCTCCTTTGCCCTTACTTTTTTGAAACTACACTAATAAGATAGAAAACACTTTTTCTCAGAATATTAGATGCTTTTATCATCCATCAATTCTTTATCTCTGTGGAGAATTCTAATATCTAACAATTTCCTTCCAATCATTTTTCAGGGCCTTTATTTTTACAACTTCCCTTTGGGTTGGGTTTGGAATTATATATTTTAATCTCTTATATCTCTCCTTTCTGAGAAATGTTCTTGACTATGTTCCCACTTTTATATTGAAAAATTTAAGACAAGGTCTCACTGTGTAGTCCTGGCGGCCCTGGAACTCACTATGTAGGCCAGGCTGGCCCCAAACTCACAGAAATTGTCTGCCTCTGCCTCCTGAGTGCTGGGATTATAGGTGTACACAATCACATCTAGTTTTATGTGGTAGGCCTACCCTAGTGTATGACGTTTTAAGTGATACATAAGTACTTTTGCCACCATACACACACAAATCCTTATGTTGTGCACCTAAAACTCCTATAAATTTTCTAATGCTATTTTTTCTATTTTCCAAATTATGTTTATTTGTTAAGCAAAGATTTTATGATAGTCAAAATGGGCTAGTAATGAATCTGTCACAATTCATTATCATTTTTAAAACTTCCCTGACATTTGTCATCAATAGCTTAAGGATACTGAACACCTTGTACTAATATTAAAGGCCATCAGGTTCATTTGTAGTCTTTAAAGCTCAACCTTATTAACTTATTAACCTTTTCAAGCCAGGTATGGTGGCTACACTTTTAATCTCAGCCCTGGGATTCAGAGGCAGGTGGACCTATAAAGCACGTCTACAAACCCTGGTATACAAAGCAAGTTCTAGGACCGCCAGGACTAAGCAGGGAAACCCTGTCTCAAAAAAAAAAATCCTTTTCAAGCTCAGAGGGGAAAATGTAATCGTGATCTTAAAATGTAAAAAGAAGTAAAGAAAAGGTACCTAAATTAATGCTGTCTTCTTGAGTTATTAAAAACCATATTGTACCATGCTTGCATTAAGAACACAGGCTGGGTGATATTAACTAATTTTAAAGAATGATTCAATGTCTGGCATTATGCCCTACCTTGTATACATAATTTCCTTTTTCCTCCCCTCCCTTGAGTCAGGAAATGTGTTCTTGAGGCATTTGTATTTTCTAAATTGTTCTCAATGCCAGAAAACAATTTTAAAGCTCAAATAAAATATTTAAATGTTCCTTGGTCCAAGACCATAAAAATATTTCTTAATTATGGACCCATTTCTTGGTGTAACATAAAAAAGACCTTACAAATGAAATATACATAGCTTATCCCTTACAGGTACTGTAGACTAAAGACACTGAACAATCACTTCCTACAGAGATTCCAAAAACACTATATTTATTTTTAAAAGATGCTTTAACTTTTGTTTTAATATGATCTAGACTTATATAAATCATTTGGTGTGCTAAACAATTAGGCTGGTTACCCAAGCCATGGTAAGAAACATTTGAATTTATTCTAGAAAACATTTGATTAGATTCAATTTATTTCATTCACTAGTTAAATAAATGAATTCAATATTTTTACTTAATGAAATTCTTTAAGGGATTATCATGAGCCAACTTCTTCAATGTTTAAAAGAAAGAGCAATTTCAGCACTGGTGCCCTCGCCTCCAATTTGGGAATCTCAATCACCAAATTTAATTCTCATGGAAACACACCAAGTTAATTTTGGCCAGATTTTATATTAAATATAATGCAAATTATCATCCACTAAACCCACTGTGACAAAATAATTCTCTGAAAACTGTGCCTGCTCTGAGTCAGGTTAAATCACCTGCTTACAGTTACTTAAATGTAGAGCTGCTTAAAGCTCAAGTTTTTACAAGAACCAGTTTTAAGAAAAAAAAAACCTGACTACTCAAAACAATATTCTCTCATATGCCAAAATATTACTTACAGAGTAATAATATTAGTTAAGTTTGCTATTCTGTTCATAACTAGTTTAATTCTGAGAAGTAAAGTCATTGTTTTATTATACAAAATTATAAACACTAGCATGATAAAATTACTCTAGCACAAGAAATCCATATATAAAAATAAAATGACAAAATGAAGAGTTGAAATGTCTAATATAACCAACTAGCTTACTTTTAGTAAATTAAAATATATTTCTTTAAAATTCATTCAAAACTTATTCTGAATGTTAAAGGTTCCTTAAAAGAATCTATAAAACTGCATGACTAGCATAATTACAGCTCATTCTGAATAAAGCATCTTTTTTTAAAAAAGAAGTTGAACAAAGCTTACCTGTATAGAGCGAACACGAAAAGACAGAAATTTAAACATGGCTATGAAACCATGCTGATGATAAAGAATTCCTGACGGTAAAACTTAAGTTAGAAAGAGAAGGCCAAGCCACTGTAAGGTTTTCTTTTACCAGCTGTTCTGGCAATTAGAAAATTTCCTGTCAGGCGGGTCCTGAAAATGCTAGAAAAAGAGGCTGGACAGTTTTCCTGTGGTAAAAGAAAGGAGGAACCTGCCTACAGAGGCTCTCTCATGTAGCTGATAGGTGGGGAAGCCAGAACAGGAAACTGCAATAGATTTGCTGATAACCAAATCCTGTTGAAGTGTTTTTTTTTCCCCTCCTGATTCCCAGCAGTTCTAACAATCTTTGCAACCAGTAAAGTGGAATGCCATTTTAGAATCCTGAGACTCGGCAGTATTTCTTAACTTGGAGTTTTAAAAGCAAGTGAAACTAGTTTCTGCTATTAAAGTAAGAAAAGTTGCTGATGCAAATGTGGGAATTTACCCTTTGTAATGTTTATACGCATATGCAAGATATGGCCTCAAGATGACTTCAAAGTTATATATAGACATGCCATGGGTGTTCCCTGTCAGTAAGGAAGAGTTTCGTAACTACGGTTAGAAAACAAAGGCTACATGCAAAAAAAAAAAAAAAAAAAAAAAAAGCCACTGAAAAACAAATCAAACTTTTAAAAGATAAACTCTTTCAGTCTTAAATGAATGTAAACTGAACTTAAACAAATTTACATGGATTGTAATAATCAATTATCAAACAAATTAAACACTTCAAGACTCTAATAACTAAAACTCAATTCCTAGTTGATAAAATCTAAATTAAAAAGTCCAACCTCTGGGTTTATTAGAGAGCAAAAATCAATTCCTAATAAACTAAGCTGAAAAGAAAGGTAGAGTCTAGTTTCTATATAGGCCCTTCCTCATATTTTATTTTGGAAAATATTTTAAAACTATGTCAATACTTAGAACATCACTGCAAGTGGCACTTAAAATAACCAAAAGATTAGTAGATACAAAACCTGTGAGCTAATGTAAATTTAATCTATGTGAATCCAAGAAAACCTCAAGTGCTAATCTATATAGCTTATTAAATTTAATAAAAATCTTTGAAATTTCAAACCAAATGAGACTCTGAAAACATCCAGAATACGTGCTTTAGGGTAGAGCTCAGTAATCATTTCGTGCAGCTTGTGTGAAACCTGGGCTTCATCCTCAGTACACGGCAGAGAGTGGGAGGGAAGTTGGAGGAGGAAGATCAAGAAGAATAAACTAACTTTCAACATGAAGAAACTGGGGCAGAAGTGGGCACATTTTTGGTGACAGAGCTATCTATAGTTGGGGCTCAGTTGAGTACTTATTGATTGAGCATGCATTGTAATGTCCATTATGTGAAAAACAAAAAGCTAGGGCTCTTCTTGCTACATTAAATTTTCATGACAAGGATCTCATGTAAATGGAGAATAATTTTTAAAAATGCTACACCACCAAATACATTAGAAACCAACTAAAACAAATGTCTACACTAGGCCTTTGAATTATGCCCAGACGGCTACACACTTGTCTCAGTTAAAAATGGATGACTGTTTTTCAGTAAGGAAAGCACTTACAAACTTTTCATCAGAGCAGAATTCTCCCATATCTCAAAATGAATCACTTATGTCTTTTTAAGCAGTTCCAACAGGGCAGCAAAATTAGGAAGTCCACCTAATGCACAACTGCAGTCTGAACATGAGATGCCTCATCAGACAACACTGAACCAAACACTAATATTTAATCACAACCAGTTCTGGCTCAGAACAACGCTCTTCTTCATTCTAGAAATACTTTCAAATGCGTAAACAAGAACCACTCTTTTTCATTTGAAACACTGTCTCACATATCTCTCAGGCTGGCCTTCAACTCCCAGACTGGCTTTGAAAATCTGGTCCTACTGCATCCACCCTTCCATCAGCTGGGAGTGAAGCTTGGTGATAACAGTGTTTGCATAGCATGTGCAAGGTCTTTGGTTTAATCCCTAGAACCATTAGAAAAACAAGCCCATTGGTCTGTGGAGATTTTCTTTACTGTTTTTCTGCACATACACACATTTGGACCACACTAAATATATTACCATATTTTCAGTAAAAGGCCAGATAGCAACATTTTCAGCTTTGTAGGACAGATGGCTTCTATCCTGCCAACACAATGGGAAGTGAATAGGTGAGGCTCTGTTTCAATTAAACTTCATTTACAAAAGAAGGTGACAGGACCATAGGTGGAGTTGGCTGACTCCAGTTTTATTATTAAAAAAGTTAAATGTATTACTAATGAATGCTAAAAATTCTATAATACAAATCTAATGTGGGGCACATAATTTCCTATATTCTTGTGATGTCCTCATCTTTCATGCACATTCACATTTATCCAGGACTAATTTTCCAAGTAGTACTATATTATCAAAAATATTGCTTTCCTGCACAGTCCTTTATCTTTACAACAGACAGGCTAATTTTTTTGGGGGGGGGGTTTCGAGACCGGGTCTCTCTGTGTAGCCTTGGCCATCCTGGACTCACTTTGTAGACCAGGCTGGCCTCGAACTCACAGCGATCCGCCTGCCTCTGCCTCCCGAGTGCTGGGATTAAAGGCGTGTGCCACCACGCCCGGCCAGACAGACTAATCTTAAAGCACACACACACACACACACACAAACAGCCTGGTATGGTGGCACAGGCTTATAATTCCAACACATGGGAGGCAGAGGCTGGAGGATCTGGAGTTCAAGACCAGCCTGGGCTACACAATGAGACATCATATCTCAAAAAATGAATATGGATGCACACAAATAAAGACTGTTTATTTATCCATAGCCTCATTCTAGCTATAAACAAACTATATCTTAGCTACAAACAAACACCTCAGAAATACAAACCAAACAGAAATTAAAATAAGTTATGGTCTCACTCAAAATTCTTCATATAACAAGATTAAATTTCCCCATCAATGGAGCTTAAAGTAACTTATATCGAATGCTACCTTGATCTTGCCTTCGGAAATATAATCACTAAGGTACTTAGACATAAACATTTAGTGTTAAGCCTATTTGATGCACTGTTTCTTTAAATTCAATTTTATAAGAAGACTTTTTAAAGACTTTATTTCTTATTAATATAATAAACCTAGTGTTTCTCCTTTGATTTACTAATTTGATAAATTATATGAATATTGTATAAAGAGATTTCTTAACACTGACCTACACTTGTATTTGGGGGAAAATTAATTGTTTTAATATAATTCTGAACATAATATATAGATGTTTTACTAGGATTTTTGCATTTGTATTCATACATTAAATTACCATGCTATGTTCTTTTCTGTGCCAATTGTCGTTTTCATGGTTACAATTTATTAAAACAAATGAGATGCTAATAAGAAATCTTTGGGGCCTGCATTGTGATTGTGTTTGTGTGTGTGTATATGTGTATATGTGTACACATGCTGCATGCTCATTTATTAATAATTTAAATTCTTTCCAAGACTATGGGTATACTTGATTTTCTGTTCATTTATGTATAATATACTTTAAATTTTCCTTTAAAACTATGTATTTCAGAACAAATTAATATAGTGTTATATTTAGTGGCTGATCTAGGTAACAAAGAAACAAGCAAACAAAAATAGAAAGTTTCTAAACTTTCTGGTAAGTAGACCCTGAAAGAAGAAGACTGAGTAGAGGGTCCAAGGCAGAACCATGAACACATTCAAACTCAGTTATCAACTGTCTTCCTGACCCTCTAACAGATGAATCCTTTTGGAAAACAAATCAAAACAAAACAATTTCTATGACTGAGGATGCAACTCAGTTGGTGGAATACTTGTTTAACATGCATGAAGCCCTGAGATTGATCATCAGCCAGGCATAAACCATGCATTGTAGCACACACCTGTAACCCCAGTAGTTATGGAGGTGAAGGCAGGAGGGTAAGATGTTCAAGGTTATCTTCCACAACATAGGAAATTTGAGGTCAGCTTGGGATACATGCAACTCTGTCTTAAAACACACACACACACAGACACACACACACACACACACACACACCCCAAACAAATAAATTTGTATGCTAAGCATGTAAAATTATCATGTTCTTAATTTCTTTCTTTTTTCTTTTTTTCTTTCTTTCTTTTTTCTTTCTTTCTTTCTTTCTTTCTTTTTATTTGAAACAGGGTTTCTTTGTGTAGCCTTGACTGTCCTAGAATCACTTTGTAGACCAGGCTGGCCTTGAACTCACAGTGATCCACCTGCCTCTGCCTCCCAAGTACTGGGATTAAAGGCGTGCGCCACCACCGCCTGGCTTTAAGTTATTTCTTTAAAATATATTTTTGTATAGTAATTCAAGTTTTTCAGACATTTAAGGGTTTGGTATCTAAGAATTTTCCTCAAAGTACAAGAGGTTTAATGAACATCCATCCATAACTGCTACTGTAGGTACTAAAAGTCTAAGATGTGAAATAAGAGACAGAGTACAAGTTCGACAATGATAACTGACTTGAACTAATGCTAGTGACTCCTGGAGTGCTGTGAGCTCTTGCTTCGAAGGCCTTGTCTATGTTCTATTTGTCCTTCCCATGGGCCAGAAGACCGTGAGGAAGCAGCATGAGTGTCCCAGGTAGAACCCTATCACCCCTCTCTTTGTCTATATAGGTTTTTCTGATCACTTTTAAGGCTTAAGTCATGCTTGTATGAAATATTTAGCTTAAAATATTCATTTAGATAAAGGGGCCATAGCTTTTCTTCTGCTAGTATTTCAGTTTGACTCAGTCAGCCATTCGTATTTAAATATGACTCAGTTAAGTCACTTGTTTTCCTTCCAAATATAGACAGGCATTTGATCTAAAATAATGGATACTGTTTTGTGGTGAATACACTAGAGCAGAAGGGTAACTAAATTAGAAGAGGCACGGTATCAGAAGCAAGCCATACCAATGGCAAGCTTGTGATAAAAGGAAAAGTAGGCTAGAGAGATGGGTGGAAGGTGGTGGCTCATGCTTTTAATCCCAATACTCAGGAGGCAGAGGCAGGTGGATCTCAGTGAGTTTGAGGCCAGCCTGGTCTACAAAGAGAGTTCCAGGACAGCCAAGGCTACACAAAGAAACCCTGTCTTGAAAAACCAAAAAGAAAAAAGAAAGAAAGAAAGAAAGAAAGAAAGAAAGAAAGAAAGAAAAAAGACAAAAAAGGAAAAGGAGTTTTGTTTTAAACTCTGGTAGAGAGATGTTTTAAGAAGTGGAGAAAAGGGACTCTAGGAAGTAAAAAAAAAAAATATCTGAAAGAATGCCAAAAACAGCAAAGGGAAGCCTTATAACCTTAAAAAGTTTGCTTAGTGCACACATATCCTAATTTAATGCTATCACACCATGCTAATTATAATACTATTTATCTCAGAAGTATTTTACCTAAGTGGCATTTATTTAGATTAACTAGAGTATTTTCCCTCAAGCTCTGAATGCTGAACTACACTTCTCAGTCAATGAGTTAGAATGACAGACAATAATTGACAAAATTAGTCAATAAGTGTTATTGTACCACACCATGTATTTTCTTGCCATTGAACACTCAGTTGTATTTTTCTGTTTTGAGTAGTAGCTCATTGCCTATTGTCTACTCTGTTCAAGATTCTTTCTGTAGCTTATTTTATGCTTTAACCATGATTGCTAAGGTGTGCTGAACTCATGAAAATAGGTATTAATTAGTTCGGATGCTCAAATTCAAGTTTTAAGGCAGACTGAGGGAGTCTAAATGAGCAAGTGAAATTCCTTGAAGAGGATCATGCACAGCATTGCAGCATCATAACCAGAGAACAAGCAGTAGCTAAAATAATAGTGACAGTAGAAGACAGAAGAAACTGCTGCTAACTGCTGACACCCAAATGTGACTTCTGGAGAACTGAAAAGAACAGGGTATGCTTGTGTCCTTCAAAAAGGAGCCTGAAATAGTCCTCAGCATGGCAAAAAAAGTGTCAGTGTATTGTCAAATGCCTAATAAATGAGGTATTTTGGGGGTGGGACCCAAGTCTAAACATAGAATTCATGTAGTTTTCATATCCACCTTATATACACAGCCAGAAGCTCATTTTATCCAGTATTCTTCAGGAGCTGTCATTTTTTTTTTTACTACAGTCTATCCTAACATTGTAGGAATTTTTTTAGTTGTACTATAATGTCCATGTTTTTAAAAGCTCTGGATTTTGGAACACTTTGGATGTTCTAGTTTTAACTAGGTTTTTTGCTTCTTAATAATTATATGTGTAACTATATAGAAGCTCAGCCAGGAGGCAGTAGTACATGCTTTTAATCCCAGTGTTCAAGTGAATTTCTGAGTTTGAGGCCAGCCTGGTCTACAGAGAGAGTTCTAGGATAGTCAAGAAACCCTGTCTTAAATAAAAAAGCTATG
Organism: Acomys minous; assembly: GCF_964271855.1. Classification (NCBI taxonomy): domain Eukaryota; kingdom Metazoa; phylum Chordata; class Mammalia; order Rodentia; family Muridae; genus Acomys; species Acomys minous. Next base: position 124,838,586 of record NC_140488.1, on the reverse strand, counting down.
GAGATTGGGTTAATAAACATAATGTTTTGTTTTGTAGCAACATAATGTTTTGTTTTGTAGCAACACGTTATTTACAAAGGTGAAGTTATAAGCAATTCATGTACTATCATTGGAAATACATGACAGAAGGGATGTTGGTGAAATTGTGCATGACTTTGATCCCAGCTACTCAGTTAGGAGGCTGAATTAGGAGAAAAGCTTGAACCCAGGAGTTTGAAGCTGTTTGGCAAAGAATACAATTTTGTGTCTTATTTTCTTATTTATAAATGAACGAATGAATGAATGACAGATGGAATGAAAGGGTCTAAGGAGCACGTTAAGAGGAAGTGAACTCATTTCACAATTTTGCCTAAGGCCAGGACTACTTTCAGCAAAATAACTAAATAAGTAAGTAAGGAAATACTGGCTACCACTCTAGTTTCTTAGGAATATACTTTATCTCTGGCAAACAATATGAGAAAGCAAGAGTAACCTCTAGAAGGAATAATACATGAAAATTATTACTTATTAAGCTCTTACTTTATCCTAAGCACTTACATCTCCCCTTAGATTCTCAATCCTTAGAAGGACCTGTGCATAGCATTACAAGAGCTGTTAAGAGAATCAATTGTTTACTAAACAGAAAATTGCTTTATATTATTCTTTGATGGCCATCTTGACAGCGAAGACCATAGAGTTCTCTGACCAGCTGAGAAATGATAGAAAAGCCTGAAGTCTAGGAAGCTATCTTGCCTTAGGGTACTATCAGGAATGTTTTATCTTCTGCTATGAAGGTGATTCCTCTTCTAAGTCCCACAGGAATGAAAAATAAAAATAATTCACTCACATCAGTAGAGGAGACAAAATAAAAGATACTGGCCAGAGTAAGTTGTGAGATGAAATATTTATACATAAATATGAAATTGATAGGCCAACATATCTGAGGAAAAAGATGCTATCAGTTGATCTTTTGATGTTGAGTAATTTGAATTAGGCAAATTTTGAAAATATTTTATGAGATGCACAAAGGAAATAAGGAACTTTAGGTGAATAACAATAGGTAAGGGTCGACTCTTAGAAAGAATAACACTATAGAGAAGGGGCCGATCAAAAATGCAAGTGACAGCACATGCTGGCGAGGATGTGGAAAGGGAGAAGACTCCTCTATTGTTGGTGGGAGTACAAACTTGTACAACCACTTTGGAAATCAATCTGGTGCTTTCTCAGAAAACTGGGAACAGTGCTACATCAACACCCAGCTATTCCACTCCTGGGCATATACCCTAAAATGCTCCACCATACAACCAGGACATTTGCTCAACATTTGCAGCTTTATTCATAATATCCAGAATCTGGAAACAACCTAGACAGATGTTCCTCAACCAAAAAATGGATAAAGAAATTGTGGTACATTTACACAATGGAATACTACTCAGCTATTAAAAACAAGGACATCATGAAATTTGCAGGCAAATGGATGGAAGTATAAAAGATCATCCTTAGTGAAGTAACCCAGACCCAGAAAGACACACATGCTATGTACTCACTTGTAAGTGGATATTAGCCATAAAGAATAGAATAACCATGCTATAGTCCACAGACTCAAAAAAGCTAAGTAACAAGGTGGGCCCATGCAGAAGGGGAAATAAAACAGACTCAGGTAGATGGAAGGAGGGAACTGGGTGGGAGAGGAGGTGAAGAGGACAACAGGAGGGATTGAGTGTGAAGAAGATGGCAGGAGAGAACTGGGAGAGAGAAATGGAACTGGTGTGTATGGGGAGGGACAACTCTGGGACGAGCCAGAAACTTAGGACAAGGAAACTCTCCCAGGAATCTATGAGGGTGATCCTACGAAAGCCTCCTAGCAACAGGGCATATGGAACCTGAAATGGCTACCTTCTGTAACCAGGCATGTCTTCCAATGGAGGGATAGGGACAACAACCCAACCACAAAATCTTTAGACCCAAAAATTGTCTTGCCTACAAGATGTGCAGAGATAAAGATGGAGCAGAAATTGAGAGACTGGCCAACCAATGACTGGCCCAGTTTGCGAACCACCCCATGGAAGAGACCAATCCCTGTCACTATTAATAATACTTTGTTGTACTTGCGGAAAGGAGCCTAGCATAACTGTCTTCTGGGAGGCTTCATCCAGCAGCTGATGGAAACAGATGCAGAGACCCACAGCCAAACAATAGGCCAAAATCGAGGTGTTTTGTAGAAGAGTGGAAGGAAAGTTTAAAGGAGCTGGAGGGGCCAAGGACACAAGAAAACTTACAGAATCAATGAACCTGGGGCCCACAGTTGCTCACAGAGACTGAATCACCAATCAAAGACTGTGCATGGGCTGGACCTAGACCCCTTACACATATGTAGCAAATGTGCAGCTTGGTTATCATGTTGGTCCTCTAACAAGTGGAGCAGGGGCTGTCTCTGACTCTGTTGCCTGTCTTTGGATCCCTTTTTCCCTACCTGGGTTGCCTTGCATAACAATAGAAGAGTGCTTAGTCCTACTGCAACTTGATAAGCCAAGGTGAGTTGCTATCCACAGGAGGCCTCTCCTTTTCTGCGGAGAAATGGACAGGGAATGGGGAAAAGGGAGGTAAGAGGGAGGGACTGGGAGGAGAAGAGGGATATAAAGTAAATTAATTAATGGGAAAAAACAGAGAAGATAGAAGAGTATCTAAGACATGGATGGGTGGAAGATTACAGGAAAATCACCAAATGGAAGAGAGGAATTAATGAGGAATGAAGAAAAGAACATTCTAGCCAGAAGGAAATGGCTTTATCACAAATAGAATGATATGCTTAAAGATGCATACATACTAGGACTAACTCTGCATATCAAGAAGATCTAAGTGGAGATCTTTTTTATATATTCAGGAAAACTTAGGCTGCTCCTCATCTTTCTCTTCCTCCTCCTCCTTTTTCTTCAAGATTTATGCATTTATTATTTATATAGTGCTCTGCCTGCATGTACGCCTACAGGTCAGAAGAAGGCACCAGATCACATTACATATGGTTGTAGGCCACCATGTGGTTGCTGGGAATTGAACTCAGGACCTCTGGAAGAGCAATCAGTGCTCTTAACCTCTGAGCCACCGCTCCAGCCCTAGGCTGCTCTTCTCTATGACTAACATCTTAGACAAATGGATTTAAGCCATCACACATCTCATCTTTCCTCCCTTGTATTTTGTTTATATAATTTCCCCATAAAAATGTCATCCTAATGTTGACATTTACTTCTCTAACATCTGTAGTCTTGAAATCTCATTTTATATATTCAATAATTTATAATTTTAAAATCTGATTACATATCACATGATACATAGAGCTACTTAAATTTTCTTACATTTTTTTTTATTAAAGGTGAAAGGGTCAAAAACTGCTGCCAGGTTTAACCCTTTCAGCTCTTGTCATCATTCCCTCTGATATTTTTTGACAGAGTCTCACTCTCTGGCTCAGGCTGCCCTGGTACTCAATATGTAGGCCACACTTGCCTTGAATTTGTGACTACCTTCCTGCTTCAGTGTTGGGATTAAAGGTATGAGCCACCATGTTTTGCTCATACCTATCAATTTCTGATATCATTAGACATCCTATTTTATAACTTAGCAACCATAACATTAAAACTATTAAAATTATGTAGAAACTGTTAATTTCCTAGCAAGTTTACAATACAGTGGCTTTATCTTAAAACTTGCTCTCCTTGTATCTATTTCAAATTCTTTCTGTTCTCAAGTGAATTTTCAACACTCAGACCTATTGGAGTATCCATTGCTTTCATACTGTTGGTGGCTTCCCTATCTTGTGGGCAGCATTCCTGAAGTAGGTTTCAGTCTGGATTTGGTATTCTTTTTGTTTGTTTGTTTTGTTTTTCAAGACAGGGTTTCTCTGGGTAGCTCTGGCTGTCCTGGAACTCACTCTGTAGACCAAGCTGGCCTTAAACTCACAGAGAGCCGCTTGCTTCTGCCTTCCAGAGTGCTGGGATTACAGGCATGAGCCACTGAGCCTGGCTGGATTTGGTATTCTTTAAGGCTACTGAATAAACTAGTCTTCTGAAGATTTCTTTAGTCATTATAATGAGAAGGCCCTTTTAACAGCAGGGTTGCAGCACTGGATCCTTAGTGTCCTGAGCACCATGCCTCTTTTTCTTTGTCAACAACTCTCTGGAAACCCTCTCCAATAGATAATGTCTAAAAATATGCTGGCTAAAATTAATTTTCACTATGCATTTAAAATCATTGTTCTTTTTCTTCTATCATGTAATAGTATCTTAATCCAATCCTTTATTATATGGCTTTAAAAAAATCTCTTTAAAAAATTCTTAGAAATAGGGCATAGTGGTACATCATATAACCACAGTTATTTGTGAGGCTAAATAACACACACACATACACACACACACAAACAAAAACAAAAAAACAGGGAGGGGGCACTACCTTTATTCCTGTTATTTTGGTATTTAATAAAAATGGCTATTTAAGATCAGGCCCTTTGGTCTTTCTCCTACTAATAGTCTTTTGGTGGGATGTTTTAATCCAGAAAATCACCCTTACTTGGGAGAAAATAGTGCTATCATAGTCTTATCTTATGTAAGAACAAGAGCAACATTATACAAGTATGAAAGAAAAATAAGGCAATTAAAAGCTATCCTCCCAATGGTAATAGCTAGCATTCTGATTTCAGAGATTAAAATATGAGAAAATACATTTCTTTTTTATTAATTTATTCATATTACATCTCAATTGTTAGCCCTTCCCTTGTACCCTCCTATTCCTCCCTCCCTCCCGCTTCCCCCCTTCTCCCCTCCCCTATGTCTGTGATTGAGGGAGACTTCCTCCCCCTATATATGCTCTTAGGGTATCGAGTCTCTTCTTGCTATCCTTCCTCTGAGTGCTGCCAGGCCTCCCCATCCAGGGGACGTGGTCAAATATGGGGCACCAGAGTTCGTGTAAGAGTCAGATCTCACTCTTCACTCAACGGTGGAGAATATCCTGTTCGTCTGCTAGGTCTTGGTAGGAGTTCGAAGTTTACTGCCTATTTCTCCTTGGCTGGTGCCTTAGTTTGAGGAGGACCCCAGGACCCAGATCTGCCTGTCATAAAGTTCTTCTTGTAGGTTTCCAGGACCCTCTGGATCCTTCTATTTCCCCATTCTTCCATGCTACTCTTGCCTAAAGTCTCAATAGGATGTCCTCTCCTCTGACCCACTTTCCTGGTGAGTAAGGTTTTTCATGGGATGTATCCCTTGGACTGAGAAAATACATTTCTAATGGTGTTTCTTTTCTACTCTATCTGGGGACAGCAACCTCACTGCAGCCTATGAGAGTCTCTCAAACTCAAAGTTATGTTACTCTGTGTACAAACTGTTGGCCTACAGAAACTTTAAGATAATAAATGTGTACAGTTTTAATAGATGACTAATAAAGCATTTTAACCTTCACCATGTAAATTATTAGTAGCTGATGAAAAGCAATAATTTAATTGTATTTTAAATATAGGTACAATTTTCAAGTATAAGGCTAATATAAATTTTGGTAATCATTTTATATTTATTATTCTGTGTGTGTGTGTGTGAAGTGTACACATGTGAGCGCATACATGTAAGTAAGTGTGTATGCTCATGGATGTGAATCTGAAGGCCAAAGACTGACAGTGCATGCATTCCTTTATTGCTTTCCACTTTGTTTTTGAGACAGGGTCTCTCACTGTTCGGGCTAGAATGCTGGGCCAGCAAGCTCCGAACAAAGAAACTACCTGCCTCTGCAAGCCCCCCTCCCCCGATTGCAGTGCTAGGGTTATTGGCTTGTGTCACCATGTACCTGGATTTTACATGGGTCCCAGGGTTGTAAACTCGGGCCTTCATGTTGGCACATTTTACCCAAAGGGCCACCTCATCCACTGGATAATCTTTTGAATTTAATTACATTAGAGAAATACTGAATTTGTACCTGGTAACTAAAGCTAATTCCATATTCATTAGAATGCTCATCCACACTACTGGTAAGATCTTACTTGTGTATTTTTCCAATCTGTCTCTACAATGCAGTTCCTAGATGGACGTGTTAGGAGTGCCATAGGCCGAAGTACAAGTTGTATGAAATCATGCTTTCATTTTAGACTACAAAAAGTAGAAAATGTGGAGGTTTTTCTTCTAAAAAAATTGTTACACAAAGCAAAACAAGTTCAATGTTAATATTTACTGATAAATTTTATATTTAATTATGTGTCAAAATACATTATAGACCATGATATAAAATACCTCAAATGGTTTGAGAAGAGTAAGAATCTAGACAAAACCTGAAGATAGTCCTAGCACTAGGCTTTATGTGTGGTTTCTGCATAGCTAAAATCATGCATACAGTGAACTAACAAATAGTTATTAGACACCAATTGAGTACTATAAAACAATGAATAAGCCATACATGGCCACTACATCATGCAGTTCACACCAATAGGGAATATAAACAAATAAATAAATAATAGAATCTGATGTGGTGTTTGCATTAAGATGTACATAGACTACGATATCAGGACAAAGGAAAATGCTTGACTCAAGATAGAAGTCAAGGTGTTGGTTATATTAGGAAAATGTCTCAGCTAAAATGATATCTAAACTAGAACCTCAGAGATGATTAAGAATTAAATGAAGGGGGTAGGTGGTTAAGACACTGAGAAGAGGAGATACCTGTGAAATTGCTGAAGTAAAAGAGAAGCTGAGATATTTGAGTGAGTGGATTCTGAGTAGAGGACAGCGTAGTATGGCCAGAGAGGATGTGTGGAAAGTGTGGAAAAGCCTTATTATACAGGACACCTTAGATCATACTGCACAGTTTAGCCCTTATTTAAAGGAAGCACAAAACTAATTGGAGGGCTTTAAGTGAAGGATAAAATAAACTCATTCTTCCATTATTCATATGGTATCCATAGCAATTTGATTGATTTCTGAAAAATTAGCTTTTGCAACCTGTTAAAAAGCTAATAGACACAAAGAACTAGGAAGGAATGATGGCACTTGTCTATAATTCCATCACATGGGAAGTGAAGGCAAAAGGATCAGACAGGAATTCAAGGACATTCTTAGCTGAGACTAGCCTGGGCTACATTTAACCCTGTCTCAAAACCATTCCTCTACTCAAGTACAAGAGAAACACAGGCATATGTATTATCAGTAAATGCATGTAAGACATAGCAAAACATACTCCATTTGCAATAATAAAAATTAAAATGAGGTGTGGTAGTATAGTCTTATAATTTTAGTACTTGGCTAAGGCTGAGGCAAGAGAATTACCAGTTTGAGGCCATCCTAGGCTACACAGTAAGTTCCAGACTAGCCTTGGGGGGGGGGGAACCAAAACAATAAAAAGAACTATAAAATACTCATAAATTATCTTGCCTTAGTAAAGCATATAAAAACTGTATGTAAAAAGCCATAAAAGTTGAGAAAAGATCCCCAAGAATATTGGAATAAGTGAATATGTCTATGTGAATATGTGAAGACTCAATATTATTAAAATAATTTATCATGTTAGCCTATGAATTTGGGACAATTATAATGTAAAAATCCCAGTAATTTTTCTGGCATAACTGACAAACTGAATATAAGATTATTAGAAAATTAAATGTATAACACCATAATTTTTCAAAAGAAAAGGTCCTGCCTTGTACACATTAAAAGTACAGCAGTTGAAAAAGACCAAAATATCCAAGGAGAATTGTAGTTAAATTATACCTCCAAACAGACATGTTCAAGTTTAAAAGCCTTGTTACTTATGAATGTGACTATATTTTAAAGTAGGATCTTAGTAAATGCAATATACATTAGGTTATACTAAATAAGACAGTCCCTAATTTAGTGGCCAACATTCTCTGTTTGTTTGTTTTTTGAGATGGGGTTTCTCTGTGTAGCCTTGGCTGTCCTGAACTTGCTTTATAGACCAGGCTGGCCTCGAACTCATAAGAGATTCACCTGCCTTCTGCCTCCCTGAGTGCTGGCTGAGATTATAGGTGTGTGGCCCTACCTGGCTGTGGCACAGACAGCTAACATCATATAATGGCTGAGAATGATATTGGAATGGTATGTCTCCATGACAATGTTTAGGACCGCTGGAACACTAGCAGCTAGACTAGGCAAGGAAGGATCCTACTCTAGAGTTGCCAGGGATCCATCCATAGTCTTTGAAACCAGACTTCTGACTTCCCAAACTGAGAGAATAAAGTTCTATTATTTTAAGCCTCACGATTTGTACTAATTTGCTTTGGCAACCCTAGGAAACTTATATAGTGTGTAAAACAAAATTAAAATACTATAAAAGAGGTATCTTAAACGAGTGAGTAAAGAATAGATTTTATTTATCAAATAAATAAGGGTTGGTACAACAGGCTTATCTATTTGGTAAGTAACTCAAACACAAGCATCATACCAGAAACTCACATACCAAGTGGATGACAGATTTAAATGCAAAAATAGAAAAATACAGCACAAACCACCAATACAAAAAAAAATCAAAAGATTACTAGATTGGGCTGGAGAGGTGGCTCAGGGTTAAGGGCACTGGCTGCTCTACCAAAGAACCCAGGTTCAACTCCCAGCACCCATATGGGAGCTCATAACTGTTTGCATCTCCAGTTCCAGGGGGTCTGACACACTCACACAGACATACATGCAGGCAGAATACCAATGTACATAAAATAAAAACAAATACATCAATAAAAAAAGATTACTAGTTTACAATATAAGAGTTTGTTTTAATAACATGGATAGGAATTCTAGTTTAAAGATAAAATCCAGAAGCCAGGTGTGCTAATTTAAAAATAAGAACATATGTGTATTTAATACAAGGCACAAAAATCAAACTTAAAAAATAAACTGTATAAAGTATTTGGAAGATTGATAATAGACATGAGGCAATTGCCTAGAATATATTCAGAGACTGAACAAACCAAAAAGGAAATGAGTTATCCAAAAATAATTCATGTTGAACATTAAACATGAAGGGCAACAATATGTGGATACTAAATCTAATAATCAAATAAGATGCACACTAAGGTGAGAAAGTACTAAATATTTCCAGTGGTTCATAAAGACTGTTTTCTGATAACACTCCAGTGTGGAACAGGAAATGGTCAAACAGGTACTATCATATGCTGAAATTTTAATAGTTTTGGAAGGCATTTGGTATTGTCTATTGAAATTTAAATGTTCATACTTTTTGACTCAATGTAATCTTTTCTGCAGTCTACTGAAATATGCTTATAAAACTAAATAGTGAAAATTACATTAAATAGAAGGTACACAAAGGATAGAATAGCATGTAACCATTGTAAAAAGATGCCACCATGCCGGGCAGTATTGGTGCACGCCTTTAATCCCAGCACTCAGGGAGGCAGAGGCAGGTGGATTGCTGTGAGTTCGAGGCCAGCCTGGCCTACAAAATGAGTCCAGGACAGCCAAGTCTACACAGAGAAACTGTGTCTGGAAAAACAAAAACAAAACAAGACAAAACAAAAAAACAAAAAAAGATGCAACCATTTAAAAAAGAGGTAAATTTACAGATGTTATGAAAAGATGCTCAAGATATGTCAGTGAAAAGAGCAAATTGCAGAATTACTGTCATATGTATAGAATAACAAAATTATAGCTGAGCTGCTGACAACAGCTAGCTATCCTGGGAAGACTGGGAACAACTTAATAATTCCTTTATACATATTTAATGAGTACTTAAAGTGTTCCAAGTTCTAGGTTCTGGGTATTAAATATTGAACAACAATTAAAAAGGGAAAATGTCTTTTTTCTTTTTCTTTTCTTTTCTTTTTTGGTTTTTCAAGATGGAGTTTCTCACTGTAATAGCCCTGGCATTCCTGGAACTTGCTCTGTAGACCAGGCTGGCCTTGAACTCAGAGATATCTGCCTGCCTTTGCCTCCCAAGTGCTGGGATTAAAGGCGTGTGCTACTGCCCCTGGCTTCAATACCCACATTCTGTGTTAAATGTTTCTTTAAAGTATGGCCTTAATATGTATGTACATACAAATGAACACAAACACACACACATACAGAGAGAGAGAGAGAGAGAGAGAGAGAGAGAGAGAGAGAGAGAGAGAGAGAGAGAGAGACAGAGAGAGAGAGAGACAGACAGACAGACAGACAGACAGACAGACAGACAGAGGCAGAGACAGAGACAAAGACAAGAGGACAGAGAGAGTGTGTCTGTGTAACCCAGGCTGGTCTGGAACTTATTATTAACCTAAGATGGAGTCAAACATAATTCTATTGCCTCTATTTCCTGGGATTACAGGCCCACGTCACCAGATCTAGCTTTGCCGTCCTTTTAAAACAAATCTTAAACAATATTTAGAAAGGTCACTGGCATATTTTGGTACAACTAACGTGAAGGCATCAGTGAGTGCCTTATATTGTAAAATGATTGGTTTAGTTTAAAATTAAGAATAATATTATAGCAACTGATTCTTCCTCTGTCCTTTGTGACACAATATTTTACTTACAGTTTGTGGGTTAATCTCCTCCTCTCCCATAGGTTCATCCATAATTTGCTGTCCATTCTGTGAAAAGCACAGCAAGCAGAAAGTTACCAAAACAGATTTTACATCAAAATTATATGAAGACAGACAAAAAGAAAATATACCAACAAAACTCCCAACCCATCATCTAGAATCTCTTTAGCCCTAAAAGGCTTCAGTGAAGTAAGACCACCATCTTAGAATGTAGGTACAACTTTGCAGCAAGTTGTGTTTCATAGGCAATTTAATTATCTGAAACTATCTAAGCATTTTCCGTGGAACCAAAAAATAAGATTACCTTTCCAGGTGAGCTCTTGTGCTTCATAAATGCATTACAAATGGTTTTAGTTAAGCCTCACCAAACATCATTTATAATACTTTGCACAGCAAAACACATTCTAAATTCCAATTCCATTAATAATTAATCAGAGAAACTGATTAATTATTATAGAGAAAACTAAGCTCAATCTCTACATCAAAAGTAAGTTCCAGATGGACTAAACATTTAAATGTCAAAAATAAATTTAAGTAAGCATTAGAATATGGGTGAGTAATAGTTACAAGAGTAGAAATCATGAAGAAAAATGTGACATTTGCATCCATAAAAGTTATTTTCCAGACACAAGGGATTACAAAAGACAAACTGATTACAAGAAACTAAAGCAACATGACAAAGAGTTGGTACCCTTGATACATAAAGATCTTTGTTTTACAAACCTGTAAGAAAAAACGATGAACCTCAACAGAAATGAGCAATAAGGGAAAAAAGAATTCAGCCTTAGTGCCAGTCATAGAAATACATTTAACCCAAAGATACCTTTGCCTTTCAAATCAGTGATAGTTTACAAAAAGACTGAAAATAACACTCAGTGGACATGGGGGAAAGCAATCTGGGTTTACGGTGGAGAAAGTATAAATCAGCACAATCTTTAAGGAAGACAATTTGAGTCTGTATTAAAAACAAATAAATATCACACATAAAAATTTAAAGTTTCCTATCTATTCTACTTCTTTTAAAATAGACAAGTGTACAAAGATGTATATACAAGATGCTCACCATAATTTTTTTTCCAAAAAGAACTCCAAATTGGAAACCTAAATTCCTAACAATAGAGAACTAGTTAAATATAGTATGATGCATCCATATAATGGAATACTATGTGGTCATTAAAATGATGATAAAGATGTAAATTTATAGACATGGAAAGACAGTCACATATAATAAGTGAAAAAGCAGTTTACAAAACAATATGGACTATAACAAACCCATTATAAACAAATATATACATCAAAGCATGTATATATTTGCATGGGAAAACACTCTGAAAGGATATACATCAAAATGTTAGCAGTGGCTATCTCTGAATGGCAGAATTTCAGATGACTTAAACTTTTATTTTGCTTATTTAAAATTTCTAATATATCTACAGCATCTATAATAAATATGTATTATTTGTGTAATTGAAAAATAAAAACAGTAGGGAGTGATGTCCCATGCCTATAGTCCCAGAACCTGGGATCTTGAGGCAGAAGGTCTATAAATTTGAGGCCAGCCTGAGTTATAGAGCAAGACCACATCTCAAAGTAAAAAAAAAAAGAACTTAAAATAATGGAGTTCAGGAATATAAAGGGTCTTATTTTATTCCCTCAGTGGACAAAGTCCTCTAACTCCTTGTTGATTCAACAAATGTACTAGGATCTAAGGTAGCCATTTTGAGAGCATTGGAAACTGGGAAGTGACAAAAGGCAGCCCCCACTATCAAATAGGCAGATTCTCTGAATCTGAATTCTTGCCTCTCTGCAGCTCTATTTATCATTCACTCATCCACTCTTCATTTGTTCATTTACTCATGCTATGCTCTAGGTTCTGGTCTCAAGATTAATGTAAATATGTCACTCATCCACCCTAAAAGGACTACTGATTTAAACAAAAGGCACCTACATTCCTAGGTTAGGGGTTGTCTATAAAATAATACAAAAGATAAAATTGGTGCCAAAATGCAGGGAAATGGGGGGAGGTGCATATGTAAAATAAAAGCTTAATTTCCTGACACATTTTCAGAAGCTACAATATTCACACTTCTGTGTTAAGGGCATCTAAACTATTTCCAAGACAAGCCTTTTCCCCCCTAAAAGGCATACTTTTTTATTTGACTGACTACGGATTGTTTTTGATCCAATCTAGGGACCCCAAGGAAGCCTTAAGCTGGTTCTTAAGAACACTGAGTCAAAAGTCAAGCGTGTAGGTTCAAAAGCTTATTCTCATGCTACCGATGATAAAGCCTTGGACAATTTATTTAAATCATGTAAGATTTAGTTTCTGTAGATGGAAGGGGGCAATTTAGAGAGCATTATTCACAGACTTGTGAAGATGAAAGATAAATTACATGACAACCTAGTTGAGTATTTGGAGTTTAATAAACAATTAGCATTAGTTCTTTTTTATTGTGTCCAGATACAATCATATCACCTATGGCCAACCAATCTGCTACTTTTCCTGTATTTGTTGTCTTAGTGAATGCCACCATGTAGTAATTCTATTTACCTTTCACTATTCTTTGGATTTTAGATCTCTTGGCCTCATTGGAGGTACACTCATATTTTCCATGGGAATAGAATTTCAGAACCCTCAGCTCCTTGTAAACTTCAATGCATGCAAAACAGCCATCACAATTTTGAATTTACTTCTAAAGCAAACTGGTACAACAGGAACAGCACTGAACTTGGAATTGGTAGAGCAGTGGGAAAGACACAGAGACCTGGCACTCATAAGCTTTATGACCTGGGGAAATTGGACCGTCTCTGAATCTATCATTTTCTCTGTTCAAATGGGGGATTATTTGCCCTGTCTACTCAAAATTGAGATAGTTCATAAGAAAGCACTTTGTCAGCTAACCATACCAATGTAAAGCACTAGGAAGATGAGACAGCTTCAGAAGAACAAAATGATAAAACATAAAGTCTTTTTGATAATCAGAAAGAGATCTCAAAACTCTTCTGTTCCACCTACATATAATTTATTTAAATTCTTTATGCTCTGTCTTCCGCTATGTTCAAATACTACGAGGACAAGAATACAGGCTCATTAGAAAGCCCACTACTAGACTGCCTCTGAAGAAACACATAAATCCTCATCGTACAGTAATTTTCCTCAGTCACAAATTTGATATAAGATTACTAATGAATAAAGATGAATTTGCCTTTAGATTACCTGCAAAGTCATAGGAAAGTAAATCTACATCCATGATTATAAAGGGCCCAAGTGTTACCTTTTCCAAAAATCTCAAGTTTCTTCAAATATTTAAGACAGATGAGACTTGCGATCCTATTTTTTTGAGCATATTCTTGATTCATTTTAAAGAGTAGTATATTAAGACACATGTAATCAACATTACAACTCCTGTCAAAAATGCGGAAATGAGGACATATTATCTCCCCCTTTCTAGATAATAAACTTTCATTGATGTTCACATTTGCAATATTTTGGGTATGGCTCAACGCATTATTGACATATATTAAGTTTTCTGTTGATTCAGTCCTTGTCTTATTTTAAGATTTTATTTTTAGCTATGTGTATCTCTATGTCTGTTTGTGGGTATATACAGTATATTCAGGTGCCAACGGAGTCCAGAAGTGTTACATCCCCTAGAGTCACATACAGTTGTGAAACATCTAGCATAGGTGCTGGGAACTGAATTTGGGTCCTCTGCAAAAAAAGTCATCTTACCTACTGATCTAGCTCTCTAGTCCCAACATTTATTTAATTTGTCCTTGGTGGTGGTGAGATTACATGTGCCGTAGTGTGTGTATGAAGGTCAGAAGCAGCCTGAGGGGGTGGATTCTCCTCTTCTACTATGTGGGATTAATCGAAGGGATTAAACTAAGGTTAGCAAGCTTCCCAGCAGCTACTTTTACCTAAAGAACCATCTAGTACCCACACATTTATTTTTTACTTACAGTACAACTTATGATATATTGACAATATGTTGGGGCATACTCAAGATAGTACATCCTTCATCTTGAACCCGTTGCTACTCATTCCTATAGAAAAAGGCTTACTTAAATATTCTGATTCATTTTTCCACCTATAACCTATTGCTACAGTTTCTATAGGTTAGATTTTTTTTTTAAAAAGCTATAAACCACTTCATGCAACTCACAAATGTTGATAATGTATTATCTTCTCTGAACTATTTAGCTAACAGTGAAAGTAAACATTCTAAGAAACAACTGAAGTGGAACATGATCCCAAAGGTATTCTATTCTCTAGGGTATGCAAATATCCACTGCTTTCTGAGTTTAGCAAAGATTTAACTTTGAGCTTCATTATTAAAGCAAGAAAATATGAAAGCCAATATTATCCTATATACCAACTTTACAAACCCCCTTTCCTACTCAACAAGAAAACCTTCATTTCAATGAACCTTTTTTTTAATCATTCACCAAAGCAAGAATTCAAACATTATTAGAAATGAATAGAAGGTGACTTTTGCAGTTAAGAAGTTTATTCCCAGTTTGAAAACTGACTCTTGGCTATCTCTAGAGACTAGGATAAACGATGACTAGTCTGACTCAATGCTGTACTTTCTACAGTTTCTAAAGGTAGAGGTATAGGAAATACTAAACAGGAAAATAAATGTGTCTAATTTTAAGACAAGTACAAAAGTGTGCACTGAAGGTGTACAGTACCACTTTCATATCTTAGCCATGTCACATACTGACACAGTTACCTGAACATTGGATATATTAATTAAAACTTAAAAATGTGTCCACTCATAAGATGTGTATAATGCCCACTGCACAGAGTATTGTAACTAGAAGGATCCATCACAGGACAGTAAATGCTACATTTTTTTCCGCTTTTGCCTCAACTGATCGGGAAATATTTCCATTTTTACAGATAATTTCTGAAGAACAGGAGAGATGCCTCTCTCACCACTCACAGAAGTCCATTTCCTGCTAAGCAGGATAGAAGAAATCATTCATATGTGTGCTATTTTTCTGTACAATGTGGATGAAGAATAAGTATGGCAAAATAGTTCTAAAGTGAGGCAAATGTATTTCTCCTCTCTCATCCTACCAAAATGCCTGCCAGCCAGAAAAACTTGTAGAGCTTGGCAGATTGTACATATGCAAATATAATGTGAAATAATGGAAAAGGTTAGGAAATGCTAATCACACTTTACTTTACTTTGAAATGTGTAAAAAGTCACAAAGTAGAATCACCTACAATACAGGTCTGATCGGAAGGAAACCAGATAAAGGAGATGGTTTGCTTCAGTTTCAGCACAAGTCGTTTTCAAAACGGCTTTCAATGTTATAAACAGGGATCACTGAAGGTCATCTTGGAGGTGCAATGAAGAAAATTCAATCAGTAATTCTAAACTGAGGTTTCAGTACCTCTCAAGTATTCCTAGTGATTTTAAAGGAAACGCTGACATGTTAAAAGTTAAGACTGTTTTCTCAATTACAAATATGTCACTCTCAGCAACCCCATCATGGAGATTAGTTTGCTGCAATAGAATGTTACACCATAAAAAAAAGAATGTTACACCATACAGTCCCAGGGTGTTGTCTGATATCTCTGGAAAAATAGAAGGTAGATTTTAATAAATTCCTTGACTTTCTAACAGGAGAGCATCTGAAAGAAGTGTATTAGGACTAAGAAGTGATCTATGACGAACGAAATTTAACCTTTACCTTTGGAGGACATACCAACTACTTGCACTCTCTTACCTAGAAATAAAATGCACTTAAGAACACTGGGAGAAAAGGATTACTCATGGAGAACAACAGTCTGAAGTAACAGGAAAGGAAGAAGAAAACAGCCTGAAGCCATAGTAAATTAATACAGAGACCCAAGTTGCAGGAAGGAGCAAGGACCACTTAAAAACAACAATCCCAAACCAAAAAACACCCTCACATTTCCACAAGTATATCTGCCTTCCAAACTCCCTGATCTCAGCAGTGGTTTTCCTGTTGAAAGTGTATGTAGCAGAATTTTCGTCATAAAGGTGCTGTGCATGAGGCAGCGGAAACCTCTTTCCAACTTTGGAAGGTTACCATTGTATTGTTCAGAATCCAAAGAAGCTTCTATGCAATCACATTGAAACAATAAGAAACAAGCATTTCATATTCTTAATAAGGAATGTATATAATCCTTACCAATGTGACAGGATTAAGAATCAGCTCCTCATTTATCCTAAGGAAATATCAGAGATGTGCATAAAGACTTATGTACAGTGATATTCATTATACTTTAAAATAGAAAACAATCTAAATGAGCAACAGGGGACTGGTTAAATAAATCACAATACATCTATTCATATGTAGGAACACTATGCAATGGTTAAAACCAGGGCCTAATGAAAATATGCTTGCAATATATTACACTTAAAAGGATATAAAACTGTATGGTCCCAATTCTGTACCCTCCCTCCCAACATGGGAGCATGTAACTAGCAAACACAGAACCTTATCAGCAGTTACCTGGGCCATAGGATTTTCTTCTTAGTAATGTCTTTTCAAAATTACATGCATTTATTATGTATTTTTAAAGAGAAAAAACAATAAATGTAATTAGAAAGATAGGTTATTTTCTAGTTACAGTGCTGTTATGCCTGCATTATTAGCTATCTTGCTACCAAAAAAAATCTCGCTAGTAACCATGACTGTTCTATTTTCTAGACTTTGATTGTATCTACACTTTTAAGTTTATGAGGGCCCTTTAAGTTTTTATTTAGTTGTTTTTCCCCCTTGGTTCTGTTGTTGTGGCCTCAGAAAATAATGTTTAGGCCTAGATCCACCTCATGTTTTTGGAAGTGTACCCCTAAGGGAAATTCTGTTTATGAAACAAGTTATGTTGGGAATAAAGAAATGAAAACACAGTAGCCAAACTTAAATTTGTATTGTGAATAGCAAGGATCAAAACACACACTGCAGAAAACAAAATCCATGCCACAAAGGACAAACTTGAATAAATGGAAAAAAAAAGAAAGAAAGAAAAGATTGTAAAACTATGGAAGACAGACAGAAATCTATGAATAACAAATGTTCCTAAGAAAAAACAGAGCAGATTAATCAATCAAAAGTATAAGAAAACTTTCCAGTTCTGAAAAAAATACCTGAGACTGCAGACTGAGAAGGTTCAACAGAGATCATCAACACCAAGACATGTCCTGGCAAATGTTTTTAAATTTCAAGGATAAAGATATAATCCTATAAGCATACAAGCAGAAAAATAGGTTATTTCAAAGGTACTAAAATCAAATTGACCTCAGATTTCTCCTCACAATAAAATGCCAGAAGACGATGAAGTAATGACCACAAAGAGCTAAAAGGAAACAGTTAAGAGCTAAGGATTTCATACCTCACCCTAGTTTGTCAAGTTCAAAGGTGGTAGAAAATTTTTACATCTGCAAAGTGTTTTACAATGTCAGCATCTTGGTAGCATCTTTTAACATAAACTGTTCAAAGGCATACTCTAGAAGACCGTCAGGAGAATAAAGAGTTCAAGAATATGAGAAGAAGTAAGGTCTACAGGCACTAAGCTAATATCCAGGAACAATTGACTAATCCCACTAAAGGAGAATTTGGAAAATATGAATATATAATTGCTATAAGTATATAAACAATGTGAAAGAAAAGTATAGTTAAGATTTGTAACCTTGGACTAAGTTAATATGAAATCAAAAGAAATAGCAGGAAAAAAATTTAATTCTCCTACTTCCTAAAATAATATTTAACAACCATTGTGTTTAGTTTGTATATAATAAGTTTTGGAATACTTTGAAAAAACCATACAATAATAAAATAGGTATTGATTACTGTCAAAACCACTAAAGAAGGTGCTATGTGGCAGATATACTTGATAGACCTTAACACAAACCTAGAATAATAAGTAAAATTACCACTATTTCTGTTGAGGAAACCAAGTTTGGCAAATTAACTAGTGAATGGCAGAATAAGGACTCAAACCGAGGTCTTTTTCAGCCCAGTCAACTTTTCTTCTATCTTTCACAATTTTCTCAAACAATATACTCCATAGGGAAGAAAAATTCTCAAAGAAATAATACAAAATAACAACTGTTTTAAAGGTGATGTAAAAATTTTCAAGTGTCTAATTAAAACAAATTGACTAAGAATTTAATGATATTAGGGTTGTTTGTTTGAACTGCTACAGACAGAATCCAGGAACTCACACAAGCTAGGTAAATATTCTACTACAAGGCTATATCTGTAGTCTTCTTAATACTTTTTATTTGGAGACAGGGACTCACTAAGTTGTCAAACCTGAAGTTGAACCCATTCTACAGCTTAACCAAGCTTTGTACCTCTTCCTGTCTCGGTTTCCCAAGTGGCCTGGCTTAAAGGTTTGAACCATTAACCCAAGCCCCAGAATTATTTTCATGTGTGATAATGATATGGCACTGTTTTAAGTCTTCCTTTTTTAAGAAATATGATGCAAATATTTACATTGGAGTTGATGTATCTAGGAGTAGCTTCAAAATAATTCACCAGAGATGGGGTGAAGAAGTGTGTAGGGAGTTTGTGGGAAAGAACCAGTAGAAATAAAACAGTGGGTCATAAATTGTTTATTTTTAAGGCTGTATTCTTAGAAAAATAACGCTTGACTGTGCTACTTACACTGTTCTGTGTGTGAAATGCTTCACACGGAAAACTGTAAATAGGCTTACATTTTTTTAAGAAGGAAAAAAATCCATTATTTACTGTCAAAGAAACGAGGTGGGTATAGAAAACTGTATAGAAAAAGAATGCATGCAACTAACTTTTTGCAGTTCTGAGAATTGAACCTAGGCTTTCATACATGCTAGGCAAGTGTTCTAATATTGAACTATATAATCTCAAAATACTTTGTACAATTAATATATACATTTTAATAAAAATGGAAGCAGGTATTTGTAACAGTAATATTAAACATAAATTCTAAGACAAAGAACCTTTAAGGAGATTATAAAGGTCATTTGGTCTAAAGATACCGTTACTGAATGCATAGTAGTAATATTTGCTATCATTTACTGAGCTCTTGTCCACTGGGCAGATACTAATTCTTATTATCTCTGATGCTTCTAACAATTTTGAGAGACAGTATCATCAATTTACAAATAAAAAAATAAGCCAAGATGGATTTGTCAGTATTTTGAACTAGTCTCAGCAAAATGCCTGGCACATAGTACATGCTCAATAAATACTTGGTTAACACATGAGAAAGTCCAATATCTTGTCCAAGGATAAAAATAGGGCCCACATTTAGACTCAAATCTAAATCTAACCCTTCTGTTTCTTTAATCACAAAAATATTTAAATAATGCTCCATTATAGCAAGAGTACAGATGTATAATTCCTCTGTGTATGTTGCTTTACTTTTCAGGTCTTATATAATTAGCATGTGTCACTTTTTAAACAGAAAAACAATCAAATAGTAAATGCATGAAAGTACTGAACATTTCAGTGGATTAAACAAACCACAATACAAAAGCAGATGTATTAGAACTATAACATGAAATAAATGGAAGCAAGGGAGTTATGAAAACTTTTAACATATGAGCATCAACTAAAATAAAAATAGAATAAGGACAATCTTTTGTTGTAATTTATACTAGGATAGGTAAATACCACATTTTAGAGTAAAATAGAATGTAAAAAGATTAAGGACTCTGAAATATCTGAAAAGTTATTAAAAGTGACTATATTAATAAAGATGTAAGATAAATCTAAAATTTTCATTATTTGTAATTATATATATAGATAGATATAGATATGTGTGTGTGTGTGTGTGTGTGTGTGTGTGTGTGTGTGTGTATGTATGTATGTATATGAACTGGAGTTACAGATGATTG
The DNA here is from genome assembly GCF_964271855.1 of Acomys minous. Lineage (NCBI taxonomy): Eukaryota > Metazoa > Chordata > Mammalia > Rodentia > Muridae > Acomys > Acomys minous. Next base: position 124,818,228 of record NC_140488.1, on the reverse strand, counting down.
TAAGCACTCTAACAATCGCTGATGAGAGCTGAACTTGGGTCCTCTGAGTCATATCTAGCCTCTAAAATTATTTTTTAAATGCATTTATTTTGTATATTTGTGTGCACATGCTCCCATACATACATGCCACAGCGCATGCATGGAGATCAATGGACAAACCATTGATGTTCAATTTCTCTTTCCAGGGATCAGTTGGGTTGTTAGGTTTGGTGACAAGCACTGTTACCCAGTGAGCCATCTCAAGGGCCCTAAATCTAAAACCACTAAAAGCAGAAATCATATATTTTCCATGGTTATGAAAAATTAAACTAGAAAAAACTATAGCAATCACTCAGATATTAATGTTCTTCTAAATAACCATTGGGTTAAGGAAATAAATAGTAGAAACTATCACTTATTCACTGCCTATCTCTTAAAAATTTTAGTGCTAGCTGTATTACATGTTACGTTACATGTCCTATAATTTATTTGCAATTGTTAATAAACCACCATGTATGATGTTATGTATAGTAGAGATGAAGAAACGGTGAGGGTAATTTGTTTAAAATCACAGCTACATTTTGTAAATAAAGTAACTGAACCAATGTCAAAAGGCAAAGGGCCTGGTAAACACACTTAAGCAGAAATGCAGTTGTTATGTAATTGTTTGAATTGACATCCAGATGTGCTTATTTATCTCTTTGCATAATTTCATAATAAAATGGAGAAAACTAGATTCCTTTAATACAACATATTCTGAAAATAATCACTTTGTAAACATAAAGGCATGATTTATTTTTCTAACATTTTACTGTTGAATATATTTCAACTCATATTATCTCCTAAGAAGTGTTTCTATAATCTCTTCCCAGTAGGGTCATAAAAAAATAGAAAAATAACACACAGCTACATAAAGGAAGTAAACATGATTTTCGGTCAAATGTATTGCTAAAAATGAGTGTGATCTTAGAAAAGTCACTTGAGGGCATATTTATCTACAGTCCTCAGAGTTCTATGGAACTTTGGCCAGTTTAGATGTGAGAGTCTGCCATAGACTATGGGGAAGTCCCTAAGGATGAGGGCTCCCTCAGCTTGAAAATGTTATAATCCTTTGATTTTAAAAACTAAGTCAGAGGTCTCTGGAGCAAGCATAATGATTTATTTAAGCGGTTTCCAGGGGCTCAAGAAACCTTCCTATCCAAATGAGAAATACCATTACACTTGCAAAAGTAATCTGTTTTCCTGCATGGGTTTTAGGTAAGATGTTTAAGGCCAGAGCTCTTCCTTAGTATTTGATATTTCCAGTCGTTTTTTTTTTTTTTAAGTTGACAGGTGCTGCATTTGTACCTGCTATAGTCAGCTGGGTATACTTGAAAAGCCTTTCTGGATTCTCTGCTTTGTCTGACAGATCAATGTGTTTATTCCTTTGCCAATACAATAATCTTTTGATTTCTGAAAGAATATAGTAAATCTTAAAAATCATGTGATTATGGGGTTATTTTTGAGACAGGTTCTCACTATGTAGAAGCTGGCCTTGAACTCAGAGACCCACTTGTCTCTGGCTCTCCAGCACTGAGATTAAAGGTGTCTGTCAACATGCCCAGGCACTCCACTTTATTTAAATACTGTAGTTCTTTTAACTTTCCCACTGAAATCTGAGATAAACGTGTGCTGAGGTTTTTTAGTTGAATTGGGGGAACTTACTACCTCTAATACATTCAGTCTTCCAATCTGTGAACCTATCTAGTCTCCATTTATTTTGACATAATTAGGAAATTTTAATTTTCAGCACATAAATACTACATATAATTGATACTATAATTTGCAGTTCCTACACGTTATGTAAATATATATACACACATATTATGTATATATGTATATTATTCTTGTATGCTAACATTGTATTTTCTTCTTTTTTTTATGGGTTTTCGAGACAGGGTCTGTGTTAGCCTTGGCTGTCCTGGGCTTGCCTTGTAGACCAGGTTGGCTTTGAACTCACAGCAATTCATCTGCCTCTGCCTCCCAAGTGAGTGCTGGGATTAAAGGCATGCACCACCATGCCTGGCCTGACATTGTATTTTATAACCTTGAAGAAATCACTTAACTTTGGCAGATTTCCTGAGATTTTCACTGGAGAACAATGTGCCTGCAACTAGGAATAGTCTTATTTCTTCCTTTTGAAAGTGTGTGTGTGTGTGTGTGTGTGTACGCGCCTTGTGCCAACCATGGATAACATATGGAGTTCAGAGGACAATTCCTGCGGTTTTCTCCTGGCATTTGAGCTAAGGCTTCTTTTGTTGTTTCTGCTATGCTCTGTATGCTAGGCTAGCTGGCCCTGAGCTTCTGGGCAATTCTCCTGTGTTCACCTCCCACTGTGGCACATGAGTTGGGGAATTACAGATGTGTGGTGGTACATGGGTTTGGGGGCTCAAAGTCAGGCAGTGAGGCTTTCAGAGTAACTACTTTTACCTGCAGAGCTAACTTGCTGGCTCTTCCTCCTTCCTCTCAAGTTGATCTGCCTCTTGCCTCCTCTCCCTGTCTATTGTGCTATAAGACCTTGTAGACCATGCTGAACAATAGTTGTGAGAATGGACATCTCTATTGTATGCATGGATTTTCAAAACAAAACACTGATTTTGATTTAATTTTGTATTTAGTACATGTCAACTATGGGGTTTTCTCATTCTTTATCAAGCTGAATAACTTCCCTTCTGTTTGCCCAATTTTCATCCTAAATGTTTAATTTAGCATTTTGTATTTCTGCATCAATTTGTGATTTTTCTTTAATTTTTAAAATGTTTGGATTATCTTCAATTAAAACTTTTCAGACTTCTATTTCTGGAGTCAACCCCACCTAGTTATGCAGCATGAGGCTTTATTGCTGGGCTTGAGGCTAATATTTTGTTAAGGATTCTGTATGTATGTTTTTATGGCACACTGGTCTGGAATTTCTGTACTGCCTTTGAGTCTTGGTATCTAACAAGCCTCATATGAAATGTTCTCTTCCCCCTCTATTTCCTGGGAGAAACTGTAGAATCCATGTTGCTTCTTTCTTCTTGATGTTCCAAGTTTTCTTCTTTTACCATATTCTTCCTGTTTGAAGAAAGTTCTTTAACCAATTCTCTAAGAGTCTGAAAAAATTTCTTAGTTACCCTATACCTGGAACTACTCTGACTTTACCCACATTCCTAAAGAATATTTTCACTGGATTTAGAATTCTAGGGTAACAGTTCTTCAGAGTTCAAAAAATGCTTCACCTCCCTAGAGTCCAATGATGCGTCACCAGCATGTTAATCATTCTCTATAGGTGTGAGCGCTCTTCTCACCAGCTGCTTTAAAGACTCTTTAATTTTCCAAGTCGCTAGCGGGGCATGGTGGTACACGCTTATAATTGCAGCTCTAAGGGAGGCAGAGGCAGCCCAGCCTGGTCTGCGAAGTGCAGGACAGCTAGGGATACAGAGAAATCCTGTCTCAAAAATTTTATTTTCCACATTGCTTTTAAATTGCTGTAAACTATACACGAGATTTAACTTTCTGGATCATTTTAAGTGTATAGTTTAGCAGTGCTAAGTGAGTCACATTGCTGTGCAACCAATCTTGCAAATTTGAGATTCTAAGCCCACTAACCATAACTCCTTGTTTCTAAAGGACTGATTTGATGACTCAGGGAATGGATTATTTTGGGCTTGTTTGTGATCAATACAGACTCTGCAATCTGGAGGATTGTACCTTATGTCTGTTTGGAGAAATTTCAACCATTAAATTTCTTTAGGTGTCTCTTCTTCCTATGACTCTTATAACATGAATTATAAGTCTTTTTTAAATGCCCTGTTCATTCTCCCCCTGGTTAAATTTTTGTTGTTCACAATGGGTGGGTAATTTTTCTTTGAGGCAGGATCTTGCACTGTTACTTAGGCTGGCTAAGAACTCAAGCAATCCTTCTGCCTCAGCCTCTCAAATGCTGGGATTATGAGTGTATACTATCATACCAAGTTAGATGGGGGGTAATCTCTCTTGCTCTGCCTTCAATATTATGATTTTTCATCATCTCTACCCTTATTGATTTCACACTCAGTTTATTTCACTCAAACTTTTCAGTTTTAAAATTTTATTCAGCTCTCCTTTATATCTTCTATTTTTTCTGAAACAAAAATTTCATTTAACTGTTTGTATTTACTCACTTTAAAAAACTGCTGCTCTAAAATCCTGACCAGGTAATTCTAACATCTGAATCATCAGTATTACTATCTGCTGACTTTTCAAATTTATATCTTTTTCATGGTTCTTGGTGCATTTTTTAAACTGTATGGCAAGCATTTTAACTGGATCCTATTTAATGTACTTTGGTAGGCAGTCCCTTAGTATATATGTTCTCTGGACACTAACAAGACTACCCAAGAACAGTGGAACAATGTTATTGCAGATTTATTTGAGTATATACTTGGTTCCAGAGAGTGAGCTACCAACCTCTAAACACCTTGTTGCTTATGATCAGGGCTCTGGAAAAGCAAGGTTGACTCATATTTCTTTGTTCATCAACTAAAGACCCAAGGGCCTATATTTTCAAGGAGTTCCTCAAGATTTTAAAAAGAGAGGAGCAGAAGTAGTGATGGCTAATTAGCCTTACTATCTTCTAGACAGTGGGGCTGTCTGATAAGCCCCACTGACATTAATTAGTGTGTGTGTGGGGGGGGGGGAGGGTGAAAAACAGTTGAGAACTCTTGCCTCCAATATACTCTGCCTGACTGATGCTGGGGAGAAGGTACAAGCTTAGGGTTAAATAGCCCTGCCTCCCAGTACTTTAAGTCTTACTATTTGGGGTTTGTGGTGGAAGCTCAACTTACTGCAGACAGTACACTGAGAAGAGCACAACTTCCCTTTACAAGGGCAGGGTAGTAAGAAACCAGCTTTCCTAACATTCTGCAAAAGTCACCCAGCAGAGGGAACCAAAGCACTGCCCTTTTTTTTTTTCCTTCACGACAAGGAATGGGTAATTAGGACCTAATTTCCTTAGCCAACACTCTTGGGCTGGAGAGGCAGAACACTGCTACTTGTTTCTTGGAGCTGGAATAGGATACTCCTATCAGCATTTGGATAGATTAGAATGAGGACTGCCAAGAAGGTTTAGTCTTACTGAGTTACCGTTTCCCTGTTTGGCAAAAGAGAACTGAGTTTTCTTTGAGCGCGTGCGTGCGTGCGTGCGTGCGTGCGTGCGTGCGTGCGTGCGTGCGTGCGTGCGTGTGTGTGTGTCTGGTAGTACTTTAGCATCTTGTCTGTGATATACGGAAATCAGTAAGAAAACCCAGAGACCTCATGACTTGTACTACTTATAGGTTCCAAGGTCCTCAGGCAATCTGCCTTCTTTTTCCACTACTCCATTGTTCCTGGTCTTTATTTGTTGAGTTTCAGCTGGAAGATAAGTCCTGGGAGCTTATAGGGCTTCTCCATCTTGGTAGAACCAGGAGTTTCTTCCAAGTGATATTTGTATTGAAAATGACATTTGTTTTCTAGTTTTCACATCATTAAAACTGTACTATGGAAAGTTGTTACATTATAACAGATTATAATTTACCTCTAACTATCCAATTACATCTGTTTTTACTTCTGGACAATTTATTCTATTTTGGCTGTCTGTCCAAACAATTAGGTATTTTTAGACTATAATAATCCAGAGGAAACAATTCTACTTAATTCTTTATCACCTAGTACTATATTTCACACACACAAGAGGAAAAGAACATTTAACAACTAATTTACACATTCTTTTTTATTGATCCAAGGCATATTTTATTTTTAACTTGCCTAAAATATTTCTCTTTAAACAATGCCCTCTTTTACCAATACCACCATGCACTGTGGTAGTCATTCCTCTTTAATTATACCAATTGTTAGCAGGAACTTGAAGGGAAGAAGCTAAGGACAGAGTTCACTGAGATGGGAATCTTAAAAAGAATTCACTTAATATACTGACTTAACATTTAACTTCAGAGATCTTTTTTTAGATTTATTGTTCTGATTATCAACATAGTCCTACACTTTTGTTTTTGTTTGTTTGTTTGTTTGTTTTATGAGACAGGGTCTCTCTGTGTTAGCCTTGGCTGTCCTGGACTTGCTTTGTAGAACAGGCTGGCCTCGAACTCGTAGTGATCCGCCTGCCTCTGCCTCCCGAGTGCTGGGATTAAAGGCATGTGCCACCACATCCGGCTTCACTTTTGTTTAAAAAACAACTGAGTGTCCAAGACCAAGGAAACTATTCACTGCCTCTATCCTCAAGTACTGTTATTCTACAACCAATCTATGGCTCCATGTTGTGTTATTCAAGGAACTCTGTTTCTGCTCAGATAAAGTATAGTAGGTAAAGATGTATCCTAAAGCATATTCATAGGACCTAGGCCTATATGAACCCAACTGAAAAATCATTTTTAAAAGAAATTTTTTATTTATTACATCTAAAATGAAATTGAGAATACAGACATATAGGGCACTTTCCTCTTCTCTACAGAAATGCCCAAATAAAAAACAAGCACACAAATTAGGACCAAAAAAAAGAAACAAACAAACAACAACAACAAAACACAAATAGAACTATCCTTAATACCTTTAGTTACTTGGAAAATACAAATCAAAACAATGAGCTTCTTTACTAACTACAGTTTGGTAATTCCTCAAAAATGTTAAATGTAGATCATGTAAGTCCATAATTTTACTTCTAGATATGCTAGATAATTGAAAACATGTTCACACAAAATCTTTACTCAAAATGTCATATCATTGGGCTGGAGAGATGGCTCAGTGGTTAAGAGAGGTCCTGAGTTCAATTTCCAGCAACCACATGGTGGCTCACAACAATCTATAACGTGATCTGATACCCTCTTCTGGACTGCAGGTGTAACATGCAGGCAGAGCACTGTATACATAATAATAGTTTAAAAATTCATATCATTATTCATAATAATAAAAAAGTAAAAATTTGAAATGTCAAATTCCATCAGATGATGAGTATACAAAATGTGGTATACTTACACAATGTGGGGGAAAATGGAGCACTGACACATTCTACACAACATGGACGAGCCCTGAAAGCATCATGGTAAGTAAAGGCAAAATATATACAAAAGCCACATGTTGTAGGATTCCATAATATGAAATGTCCATAAATGTCTATAAGGATAGAAATTAGATCAATGGTTGCCAGTGAGTGTGGAAAAAATATGACAGTCAATGAGCATTTCTTTTTTCTTTCTTTTTCTTTTTCTTTCTTTCTTTCTTTTTTTTTTTTTTTTTTTGTTTGGTTGGTTTTGGTTTTGGAGCCAGGGTTTCTCTGTGTAGCCTTTGCTGTCCTAGACTTGCTTTGTAGACCAGGCTGGCCTTAAACTCACAGAGATCTGTCTGCCTCTGCCTCCCAGAGTGCGCCAGCACACCTGACCAAAGCATTTGTTTTTGGAGTAATGGCATGTTGTATAATCAGACAGAAAGTAATAATGGATGCATAATTTTGTGACTATAGTTAAGACAAAGTCACTGTCTGTGTTGGTTAATTTTTGTCAACTTAGATACAAACCAGAGTCATCTGGACAGAAGGGACCTCAATTGAGGAATTGTTTCTATCAGATTGGTCTGTGGGCATGACTGTGAGGGGTAAGCAATCCCAGGTTATATAAGCAAACAAGCTGAGCAAGCTATAAAGAGCAAGCCAGTAGAAAGTGTTCCTCTATGGTCTCTGCTTTATTTCTTGCCTGAGTTCCTGCCCCAACTTCCCTCAGTGACCAGGACTTCCTTCAATTATCAGGATATGTAAGCCAAATAAACCCTTTCTTCCCCAAGGTGGTTTTGGCTAATGTTTTATGACAACAGAAAGCAAACTACGGCACATATTTTATAAAGGTAAACCTTGTAGTCTATAGTTTCTATCTCAATTAAAAATTAAGGTCATTGCACTGTTTAAAAGTCTAATGAAAGAATCCACTGATTGCAAAACTTTGAAATATATTCTTATACTACAGCAATATAACTTTTAAAAATTGTTTTCCTTCTTTTATTTTATTTTGAGTTGAAGCAGATACTACTTGCTGGAACTTTGAAGGAAATATCTTATAGACTTCCCCTCCTGGAAGTAGAAATCAAAAATCAGCAGGCAATGATTCGTTTAAAAAACTGCAAACATGCTTCTATAAGGAGAGCTGCTAAGTCATGTTTAGATAGCCTCCTTCCCCACTTCAAATACAAGACACTTTGTTTCATTGGTAACATAGCTGTTTAGAAATCTCAAGGCATTTTCCCATTCTACTCTGGACAGCCTTAAAAAAGCTGTATTGCAAAGCAGTGTTAATTTTTACTGACTTTTCTAACTACATAAACATTGTCTCTATTAAGAACAACACTCCTAGTTCATGCCAGGATCATGTCCTCCATTGGCCTTCTCAGTTAGAGGCCTTCCCATACATGAGAAGGTGTCCATCTTTCTGGTTCATTAACCTTAGATTCTCACAGATACAGCCACTTACACAAACCACCTGCATACTTTCTGCACTGTAGATGATTTCATCTAGTTCTCAGTTCAAGCAGCCCAAGCCAGAGGAGATTCAATGCAATTTGCATTCTGTGAGACTTGGATTTGAACTGTTGCCCATTTAATAGCTGTGGAATCCCATGATCAGTTTACCTCCTCCCTGGCTTCAATTTGCCCAGTTTTTAAGATAAGAATAATCATATACCTCATTCCCATTTACTATATATTGAACACCTAATCAAATGTGCACTCAGTAAATTTGAGTGTCCACAGTCACTTATGAGAGAAAGAGTAGTGACCTTGACATACTCCACACTATTATACTATTTGATTACAGGTAGGGTTGTTCCAAAGTTGCTTCTTTACACTAAGGACTGGTTGAATTTTCCAAATTTACAAACTAAAGTCAAGGCAAGATGATTTTAGTATTCTGACAAAACAAACAAGGTTAAAGTTAACAGATAGAAGAAAAAAAAAAACAATTGAGTTTTTACATGGTGGCTCTTTTAAAATGTCTATTTAAGACAGCTTTGAAATGATCATTTTTAAATTAATGTATGTTGTGGATGGAAAAATGAATTTTAGTAAAATGGAACGTTCTGAACAGGTCTATTTGTGTTTAAGAAAGGGTCCAACTACATAGCCCTTGCTGTCCTGGAACTCAGAGATCTTTCTGCCTCTGCCTTCCTACTAAGGTGTGCACCACAACACCTGGCTAGGTCTCATTTTTCATAAAGTAGGGGTAAATTGTTCTTAGCTTCAAAATTCTATACTAAATTAAAATGTAAGAGTTGCAAGTTCCAAGACACTTAAGCCCATGTTTTAAGTGGCACAACAGAATGTACAGATTACAATATTTTAAGTCACCATGAGCATTTTTCACTCAATAATACAGAATATAATTATGTACTTTTCTGTCTTATTTTTATTCTTCTGCACTTCTGTCCACAAGCTCAGTCCACAAGAGGAAGCTTATCATTGCAACGTTTTGATAGCTAAATATTCACATTGCTTCAATAGGAAATGCCACCAGAAAAACTCCTGAAGAGCAGAATGGTGAATTGTGAGTATCACTTAAGGAGGCTTATAAAAATTCATCAGTATAGGAAACAGTTGATTGTGAAAAACATGTATCATATGTATTTTATTTAGAAAAATGTCTTAGCCAGTTCATTTCAGAATACAAATGAGTAGAATGGAAAACTGAACAGTGACCTAGAAGGAAAAGGGGTTCTATTTGCACAAATCCTATTATCTATGAAAGCACTTAGATACATAGTAGACAATAAATACAAGTGACTATGTAAATTAAAAATTCAGGGCTGAGATGTAGCTTAGTGATAGGGCTGTTTCCTAGCATATGTGAAGTCCTATGTTCCATGCCCAGAATAATTCTTCAGTCCCAGAAGACTATTATTTCAAGTGTGTAATAACCAGTCATTAACACTGTGTTTAACAGTGCTGAGCTACAAGTTTTGATTTTATAATATAATGTGTGTGTTTGTGTGTGCGTTTGTGTTCATGCTTGTGCAATTGGGGGGGAGGGCGTTGCAAGTGTACGTAGATGCCCACAGACGCCAGAAGAGGGCGACAGATCCCTTGGAGTTGGAGTTACAGGTGGTTGGTAAGTCCCTGGGTGCTAGACACTGAAATCCAGTCTTCTGGAAGAGCAACAGATCCTCTTAACTGAAGAGTGTAGTATGGATGGACCAAAGTACACATGTGGAAATCGGAGGGCAATCTCTGAAGGTCCTTCCTTTACCTTTAAGACTGGCTCTCTTGTTTTTCCCCTGCATAAGCCAGGCCATGTGGCCCTTAGTTTTTCAAGGGATTCGCCCTGCCTCTGCCTTCCATCTCCCAGTAGGAGTGATAGAATTACGAATGCTCATGCTACAAATCTGGCTTTTCATTGGGTTCTGCAAATTCAAACTCAGGTCTTCATGTTATATGGCAAGTGTTTGTATCCACTTAACCATCTCCCCAGATCTGTTTTTTTCCCTCCAGTTGAGATGTCTCACATAGCTCAGGCTGGTCTCAAACTTGATATGTGTACTTCAGGATGACCTTGACTCCTGCTCAGGCCTCCACCTTCCATGCACTAGCTTTACATGCAAGTACTACTATGCCCAGCTAACTTCTTCTAAAATGCAAAATCTTTGTTATTTTATAGTGTTAAAAATATTAAGTGTTAAAAGTGTTTTTTAAAAAGTCACCTCTTTCCTCAAATGTAAAGAAATAAATAGCATTTAAAGTGTGAGGATTTTACTGTAGGCTTTAATGATTTCTAGAACAAATATTTTCCCCCAACCACTGTATATAAGATGCAGTTTAATTTATTAGTGCCAAAGTGGTCTTTTGCTTCAGGCTGTCACTTGACACCTGCTTCTAACACATATCATAAGACTGAACTAAGTTTCCTGTAACAAGCTTTGGGAACCAAAGGATTAGAGCTAAGCCCACAGAAATCTAGATGACCAGGTCAGATTTAAAGATCATCCTATGTAAGACGATGATAGAAAATTTAACTTTTATGGCCAGCAAAACATAATTAACATACTTAACATCTAAAGCGGAAAAAATCTCTTTAACTTACTTTGGCAATACATTACTACTATAGGAGAGAATGAAGAAACTTAAAAGTGCTTTTGGATTGATATCTAAGTGTAAATAATATTTGGGAAACCAGCAAAATCTTCCAAAAACAAAACTGGACTCACAGTGTGGGAAACCTGACTCTCTGTGGGGAGAAAGGCTAGCTTTCTCCTTTACAGCTGCCTGGTCATTACTTCATTTATATTCTATTTTCTAGCTAAAATCTTTAAAGGAAGGTAATAAATAATTGAGCCATTTTCTTATGGTATACCAAAACAAGAATTACCATTTACTATTAGGTAATATGTCTAGTAAATACCCGACCCTCTAGATATGTCGACACCACCCTGTAGCTTATCTAAGACTCTAGATAACTGAATTATCTAAAGATGATGTCAAGTTGCAATACCAAAAAGGTGGATGCTCCTGGTCGCCATGGTAGGCAGAGCCTAACAAAAGGTTGAGAATGTTTTTACATTGTTTGGTGAATTTAAAACATGAAGTCAAAATATTCCCATGTTCAAAATGGCTCCATCTAAATATTATTAACCCTAGTTTTCTACCCTCTAGTAACCACAAGTTAGAAGCAGTTAATTGTTAAAAAGGAGAACGTGAGGTGGCAGGGAGATTGACAGAAGAATAAAATGGCAGAGGGTAAAAAAATGAAACAAAACAATTTTAATAAAATGTTGGACATGGTGGTGCGCACCTATAATCTAAACACTTGGGAAGCTGAGGCTAGAGGATCAGCAGTTCTAGGCCAGCCTAGCCACACAGCATATTTGAGGCCAGCTTGGACTACATTGAGGCCTTATCTGAAAAACAGAAAGAAAAAAAAAACTTAAAAACTATGAATACCTGAAAAAAAGTTAGAGGAAGTTAATGTGGGGGGTCATATAGTAGAGGCTTGATATTAAAGAACTATATAACTAATGATTACCAAATATTGAAAATAAATTTTTTAAATTATATTGTTTTTAACATTTATTTCTTTCCTGGCAGAGGGGGCACAAGCATGTCATGGTGCACATTTGCCATGGTGTACATGTGTGGAGATCAGAGGACACCTTATATGAGTTGGTTGTTTCTTTCTTCTATATGCATCCTAGGATGTACTTGAGGCTTGGCGAGTAAGCGTTTATACCCACTGACACATCTTGTTGGCCTTAAGTTGTATTAAAAGTTTAGTTCACTACTGAGTTGGAAATTTATTGTACAACAAAATGAAAATTTTCTTGACAAAGCCAAAAGCTTCAGAATAGTCAATTAAAAATAGGAGTTCTTTTCCAGGCAATAATGAATCAAGTTACAAGCTATTGAACTTTCTAAAACTGTTCCATAAAACACCTGTGTTGTTTGAGATTCCAGTAGGTAGTTCATGAAAACAGGGTTCTGACATCAAGTCTCAAATACTGTTTTTCTTGTTTTATAAAGACAGGATTTCATTACGTACCCCTGGCTCATGTACTGTTTCACAGTTTCACTGTGTATATCATCTTAAAAGTTCTCAAAAATTATGCAGTAAAGATACTCTACATTTTTTAACTTATTGATGCAATGTGCTCTTTGGGGGGGTTGGTTGCTGGGGGTATCCCCCTCCCCCCTCTCTCACATACACACCTTCATTAATAACAACTCCAGAGCATCTGGAGATTTTAAAAACAGGGTCTCTAGAGTCTTCTCTGGAAATACTCTATAGTATTTAAAGTTTGATAATACCAATACCACACAACAGACAAAATCCAAAGGGTTACATTTCTAGACAGGAAATCCTATTGATTCATGGCCTATTTAATAACCAAAATAAATGTACTTATAATAATGGGAAGGAAAGTGTGCTATATTAATTTCCCTAAATGTAAAATGAACAAGAACTGATTAACCCTAGATTATGAAAAGATGTGTATACCTTGTTTTGTTACATGTTGGGAAATTAAAATTGTATCTATTAATGCTATATATTAGCTTGAACCATTTCTGTACAGGCTATCCTGTATTTCACTGATAAGACACCATCATTTGTAAGGCCTACTATCATTATATTTATCTTTAAGGAAAAAATTGCATGTTACTTTATGACAAACCTTCTGATTTGAAAGTTTTAAGATGTGAACACAATTTTTTGTCCTCCTTTTCCTTATAAGTCCTTATGATGCTCTTTATTGGTTTTTATTCTTTAAAGATAGTATTTAAAAAGAACAATACAAAAAGGACAAGATTGAAGAGATTTTGGTTTATCTTACCCTTGTATTCAGATATTACAATGATTGTTTTAAAGAATCAACTAAATAATTTTACCTGTTTTACTTAAATCTAGAAAAAATATCCAAGACAGTTCTTAATGAGTAATTTATATTTAATAAATACAAGTCATAGATTATACAATTATTTTGCATCCATTATCACTTCATTTAATCCTTTTTAATTACAACTCTGAAGTCAGTATTTTTATACTTAGTTGAAGATACAAGGATAGACAGAGTTAATAACCTTGATATGGTTAAAATGTTAAGAGACAAGGCCAACAGTTAAAATATTGGTCTTAATGGCTCCAAAGTTTTTTTTAAACCACTTTAGCATGAAACAAATAATCTGACAAAGCTACTTCTAAGTTTCAAGGTGACAAAGCTGAACTTCCTAATAAATAGTAACTAGTGAATTCACTTAAATAGATCAAATACACTAAATGATCATTACATGGTAAATGAGCATTATTTCTGAACTTGTTCTATAATACGTGCAAGGTATATTTATTGAATGTACTTATTTTGTTGAATCTTGATGTTTTACTTAGCAAGTAAGATTTATTGTTTTTATTTTTCCTTTGTGTTTACGCTTTTTGTTATTAAACTGATAAATTAGACTATCTGAGCAGCTGATGTTTATTCCAGATTCATGGTACAAGCCACTGCATTAAATCTAATCATTCATTTTTCCTATGAATTCAGAGAATGAGATTTAAATACACACAACCATATTTTAATGCTTAAAACATATTTTTCACTAAAATATACTAGCAATTGAACACTATTATATTTAAGCATTATTAGAGACACAATTATATGTTAGTGTCCTTCATTACAATCTGAACCGTTATATTTATGCGTAATTTGAGAAACAATCTGTAATGAGTGATTAGGCCCCTCTGACTTCACTCATCATTTATAGCCTGGCATTACACATGTCCTTGAACATGGAAGGGTAGAGCAAATCTTGCTACTGTGACAATGGTATGTTTTTGTTTTTTAGTAGATGATAATTAAAGGAAAATTTTAAGAACAATTCTGCAATTTAGACTTCAGGATATTTGGATATACTTCTGTTTATTTAATAACTTACCAAGTCAAGTCCATGGTTCAGGAGTGCAAATCTAAATTATGTCATCTTCCTTATATAAAATTAGGATATATTTATTGTGATTTCCATAAAAGGCGAAATGTGCCTATACTTGCTTTTTTGAATAAGTATTTTTTATCTCTTTATCTTAAAGTTCAAAGCAATATGGTGAGTTTCACATTTTAGATACAATTTACTAATACAGGATGTGACTGCCAAAATAAAGGAGGTTTCTAGATTTTCAAAAATTGCTGTCCTGTATCAGAATCACTGAAAACAATGAAGTATTCAGTAATGTGTCACAGTTACTTGACAGTTGGCATGAAGCAATACCTGTCCCCACCTTAGATCTTCACTTAGGTGAAAACAAAAAACCAAAAAACCAAAAACAAAACCAAAAAACTGAAAAGTGGTAAAAATGAAACAGAAAAGGAAAAAAAATTAATAAAACCCTTGTTCAAAATCAATCATCAGAGATAAATAAAACATTTTCCCAAAAGACAAACTTTAAGAAACCTATATAATACATGTTAGAAATACTGTAGAAATTCTATGCTATATTATACTAAGAAGTATTGTATAATTTTTTTTGAGGTTAAAAATGGTTGCATGTTCACTAAAGATGATCTACAATGCAAAGTTCTTATTTTTTGTTATCAAATATAGTATTCTTCAATGCCTGTTAGGTACTTATTGTTTAAAGGAAGTCAAGGAGGCTATTTTTATGCAACACATTGTATAATAAAATATTGTTTATATTACATATATTACATTGTGACTATTTTTAAAAACCAAAAATAACCTTCATTTTCTTACTTTGTACACTGCTTTTCTTTAGATTAGCATTTATCCCAATTCCACTTCAACTAAAGAAAACCATAGTTAGGCTTGCTCTCTAATGATATTTGTTCCTGACAGCAGAGGCAATAGATTTGTAGAAAAAGACACAGTTCCTTGATATCTACCCCTAAACAGTTAAAAAAAAAAGTACTTGCATTTTTAAGTAATCCATTAAGGATTTCTGAATTCATCTAATTATTTAAGTGATTCTGATTTTTTTTTATCCTCTAATAACCCTGACTTTGTTCACATAGTATTTCATTATCCTAAATTTGCCTTAAATATTTGGCCTAGTTCTAGTCTATCATGCTCTGACCTACGCTTGAGTTCAACCACAAGGATTTTTTGTTTTGTTTTGAACACCATGACACTGTGTGAGGTCTTAAAGCAGGAAGACTAGTATGAAGAAATAAGAAACTGCCTGTTCGCTGTTTGCTGCATGTATTGTCCATGGTTGGTGCAGTAGTTTGAGCAGTAAACATCCAACTCCTACTCAGATCTAGTCCTACTCAGATCTGGCCAATGGACAGGACATTCTCCACACTTGAGTGGAGAGCAGGAACTGACTCCGACACGAACCCTGGTGCCCCATATTTGACCACTTCCCCTTGGTGGTGAGGCCTGGTGGCACTCAGCGGAAGGATAGCAGGCTACCAAGATGAGACTTGATAGCCTATGACCATATAGTGGGGGAGGAGGTCCCCCTTGGTCACTGACATGGGGGAGGGGAATAGGGTGAAAGCGGGAGGGAGGAAAGGGTGGATACAAGGGATGGGGTAACAATTGAGATGTAATCTGAATAAATTAATTAAATAAAAAAGAAACTGTCTATGTTGTTAGAGGCACTCAGGTCTTCTAAAATTGCTCATAGTTCAAGGAGGAATTAAAATGGTAAGAACAGAGGTAAGAGTCATAAGCACCCTATTCCCAACCTTCACATTCATTTAGCAGATATTTATTGATATATATATATATATATATATATATATATATATATATATATATATATATATGTATGTATGTGCCAGGCATTGTGTTAACTGCTGAGGATTCAGAGAAATAAGAGTCTGCTTTCAAGAGCTCAATCTAACTAGTAATGAGACCATGAATGCAATCCTATATAGACCAACCTTAAAATCTTTTAGCATGGAAAGAAATTTTCTGATGCATTTGCTCAAGTAAATATTTCTTAAGAAACCCTGATGTTTCTCTGGTAAAACACAATTATTCCCTGATGTGAATCTACGGGGGAGGAGATGGCATAATAATGGTATCAATATTAGACCTCTTTATGAAAACTCTCAACTCTTTTCTCACTGGTTTCAGTATCTGAAAATCCGTAGCAGAAGTAATTTACTTCAAATAGCTTAACAACCAAAGGAAACAGACCATCTAAAGGCAATTTGTTGACGTCTACTTTTAATAGATCTAGGCAACCTCTGGCTCTGACATACCTTATGACTGAATAGTAAAAAAAAAAAAATTAGAAATTACAATATGTGGAATCTTATCCATCAGGCTTTGAAAAATGCCACACTGACACACACACAGTATATTAAGGCTTTGCCAAGTCAGATCTTATATTTAATTGTAAGGCATACATAATTTCTAACTATTAGAACAGATGATTTGAAGCACCTATTCTAACATAAACCAAAGCACACAAATTATATCTACTTGGCTTCAAATCATGGCTCTGCCACTGACTAATTTATAATCTTAACTACTGAGTTTAGTTTCCTAATCTGTAACAATCCTCCCTGCTGGGTTATAGGGAGGATAAAATGAAATAGCATGTAGATCAGTATTTTTGCATATAGAAATGATAAATAAGTAGGCTTGTACTTTATCTAAATGCATACTACATAGGAAAAAAGATAACATAAAAATGTAAATGATTTCTACCTGCACTGTCAGTATGCCAACGAAAAATGTGGATTAACAGTTTGACAACCAAAGGAAACAATTTAAAGGCAATTTGTTGAGGTATGGCTTTAATAAATAATTTTTAGTATATTACTGGATTCATTTTGAATCACAATTGTTATTGTATGTATTAAAAAAAAAAACAGACTCATAGCCAGGCATGGAGGCACATGCCTTTAATCACAGTTCTTGGTAGGCAGAAGCAGATGGATCTCCCTGAGACCAAGGCCAGCCTGCTCTACATAATGTGTTCCAGGACAGCCTTGGTTTTCTCTCTCACACACACAAAAAAAAAAAGAAAAAGAAAAAGAAAGAAAAGAAAAGAGAAAGGAAAAAAAATCACCTAAAGGGGGGAAAAACCCCTAAAATAAAATGCAGACTCTAAGCAAATTTAATTTCTTCGACAGGTGTAGTACCTTGGGAACAATTTTAACCACCTTTATAGATGTATTTTTAAATGCAATATTTTTCTTTAGGAAAAACAAATGAAGAGGCTTTCCTTGCCATCCATTCAAATGATGGTTAAAATTCTAAATTTAACTTTGTTATTAAAGATTTATAGTATCATGTTGTCTCTCAAATTCAAATAAAATTCGTGTATTCTATCATTTTAAAAACACGATTTCCTTTTTCACACCAGCCTTTCCTAAAAAAAACATGGCAACATATATGTATGTCTTTGCTATTTTAGAACAGCAGTTAAATATTAAAGGTAGTATCCAGTAGCAAAATAATAAACACGGACTCATAAGCTTTATTTCAACTCTTCCTGAATTTAAAAAGAACAAGTAAATATTTTTGTATAGCAGTGGAGATGACTGAGGAGAAAAATCTGAAAAACAATTTGAATGGATTCACCGCCCCCTCCCTCCGTCCGGGAGAAAGTCAGTGCCGGGCATCTCACACCAAACTGAGCCTGAGTTTTACTGACGTAACCAGTAACCCTACCCACCTCTCACACTGCGGAGGCCGACAGGGGCAGCTGCCGCCAAGTACACCACTCATCAGAGCCTGCCCCATTCCACCCCCGCGTTTCAGTCATGCTTTCCAGAAATGGGGTCACTCGCTCAGTAACTATTACACACACCCAGCCTATCACCCTGTAATCCCCTAAAGTCCGCTGCGAGGATAGAAGGCAGCGAAAAGTCAAGAAAGAAGAATCACAGTCGCGCCACCATCAGGAACTGATTTTCCACTCCGGAGAGGAGCGCAGATACCCTGGAATGGATCTTGTCTGCATTATTTTCTCAGATCTCGAGTTGATTGTGGGACAAGGGAGGCTGCGAAAAGCTCAGTGCTGGGATGTGTCCGCGGAAATTTTGTTTTGCCTCATTTGGGTATACTGTTTGGGTTTGGGGTGGGTATCGCAGTGATGGTCACCAGATCCCAGGCGAGGAAAATCAGATAGCCCTTTACGACAGCTGATCTCCTTGAATTTCACCCGCTCACCTCCACGGACAGGAAACAAAGTTAAACTCGGGGTCTTCTAACTCAGTGACCTCAAAAACAAGGGCTTGGGGACCGGAGGCGTCCCGGTTTTCATTTGCGGCAGCAGAGAGCGCTGCGGCAGATGGGGAAGGGGAGGGTGTCGCTCAGTCCGGTACCCCTTACTCAAAACCCTCCAGGCTCGCCACCCTGCCCTGCATGCACCCAGCTCCCTGCAGGAAGCCCCTCCCTTGGCCAGATTCAAGTCTTGGCTCCAGGGAGAACCGAACCCATTAGCCCAGAGTCGCTAAGATTCCAGAGAAACCCCTAGAGCCGGCAGGGCCAAACTTCCCAACTCCCCGCTGGCTCCCGCTTTGCCTCCTGCTTCCCCCACGCGAAGTTGATTTAAACGGGCTTCTTGCAAAGCCTCAGCGCCCACTCCAAACCCCACGCGCCACCACACTGGCAGCCCCCCCCAAAAAAAAGCAGACAGAGGTGAGGGTGAGGGAGGGAAGAATAGACAGATTGGCAAACCCCAATGACCCAAAGCAGAATCCCGCACTGGGATGTGAGCCTGAGCCGGGGAAGCTGGTCGAAGGGGCAGCTCTGAGGAAGGGAGCTAGTGCCAGCCAGCGGGGGCGTGGAGAAGGGGCGCGCCTGCCCCGCCGCCCGGCTGCACTCACCTCAGCACTGTCGGAAGGGCTCTCCACAGCCATCTTCTGCCACGGGTCCGCCAGCTGCGCCAGCGGCATCTTCCCCCCTCCCCGGCCCGCCGCCTTCACCGCCTCCTCCCTCCCCACCCGCCCCACGGCCGGCCCGGCTCCTTCGCCGCCGCTCGAGCCCAAGGCAGAGTCGAGAAGCGGTGGCAGAACAGCAGCGGCTCCCGAGAGTGAGCTCGACGCCGACACTGACCGCCCGAATGCCCAGCGCTTGGCCACAGCCGCCCGCACTCGGAGCGAGAGCCTCGCGCCTCTGCCAGGCACCAGGGCTCACCCCTTTCTTCCTCGCCTCCTTCCGCCGCCCGAACTACGGCTCCGCCCCCCACCTCCCCTCCCCGCCGGTTCCCGCGCCCGCTCCCAGCAGAACAGCGACCGCTGTGCGCTCCCCCCCCCACTTCCGCTCACAACATGGCGTCTAAGCGATACCTGTCTCTCATAGCGAGGCTGGGCTGCCGCCACCACCACCGCGCGCATCCAGAGGCGGGGCTAGTGCAGGACACGCCCTCGGGCCGCTACGCTCTGCTCCGCCCCCTTCCCACCCCCACCCCTCCCCCCTTCCTCCTCCTCCTCCTCCTCCTCCTCCTCCTCTTTCTCCTCCTCCTCCTCCTCCTCCTCGTCCTCCTCCTCCCTAGCCTCAGCTTCAGGGCCTCGCCTACTTTCAGGAAGGGCGAGCCCAAGAGATTTTGGGGGCGTTGGCGGGAGATGGGAGGCGGGGAGAAATGGGCTTTGCAGGAAGGCTAGAAGCTGGGTGCCTTTAACTGCCACGAGTCCAAGCAGGTTGGAGGCTCCTTGAAAATGGAGAAGCTAGGCAAGGAGCTGGGGGCGCAGTCTGGTGCCAGCAGCCCTGGGCGGAGGCGGGAGACGTCTTTTTGGCCTTTCTCCTCCAAGGGTGTGCGTGGGCGCACCTAGACTGGGCACATCTCCTGGCCCTCTTCAGGGTCACATGCTGGGTATTCACCTGACCCCTTTCCTCCCGCTTGGACGGGACTCTGAGAGGTTTCCTTTCTGGGAGCCAACCGCGTGAAGGTTTGGCTACTAGTTACATTCAAAGCTCTTCAAGTTGATTCTCGTGGTGTTAAAATTTTTAGCATTTGGGAATTTTTACGTCCCACTCTAGCCCCCGCCCCAATAACCCTTCCCAAGTGCGTAGAGCCCTCGAGTTTCAGCCCAGACTGGGACAACACGCCCTTGCCACCTAAATCTTTAAAGAAGAGAAAACAGAGGTTCCTTAAGGTTGCCCTTCTTGGCAGAGATTAAGGAGTTAGTAAAAATATCTTATAGGCAGGAGCGCGGGGTTCCTGCTCCTCCGTTGACTTTAAATAAAAGATTAGATTTTTTTTTTTTTAAATCAAGCTAGCCGTAGGCGGAGGAGAAAGGGAGGGGGAGGTTGTGACTCCTCCTCCTGCCCAAGAAGAGGAAGCCATGAGTTAAGGGAACCCAAACCTCAGTTGGCAAGGAAGCCACAGGATTCTAAGAGTTTGAGAATTAAGGCCTGGGCTCTTGGAGTGGGTCAGGAAGGTTCAATCCTGGGCTCGTCGAGCCTGCTGTGTAGGTGCGCAGTGTGTGCGTGGACAGAAATATGTAAAAGTCCCTGGGTTGAGTGGAAAGTTACTGCAGCCCCTGGCTAATCGACCTCCATCGGAAAGAAAAAAACCACACACACACACACACACACACACACACACACACACACACACACACACACACACACACACACACACACACACACACGGGAAAAAAAACCACACACACACGCACAGAAATCTCTGGACAGCTTGTCCCTGGGGCCTGGAAGGAGGCACCCCAAGCCTCCCACGCTTGGCTACTACAGCGCGTCCCCCCGCTGCGCTCCCTGTGCTCGCCTTTTAACAGTTTCCTTTAATCATCCTGGGGATCCAGACACCTGGAGAGTTCTCGCCTCCCTCCCTTCCGCAGGTGTGAGAATGACCTTGAGACCCATGCCCAGCTGCCCAGGTCCTTGCGGGCTTTTACAGGGTTTCTTGCCTGGCCCGACAGAGACAGGTGTTGGGTATTTTTGCTGCCATCTGCAGCGTGCCCCTCCAGGCCTGGGAGCCTCATCTAATGAAAGCTCCAACTGTTTAGGCAGCCGGAAATTCTTGCTGAGAGCCCTCTTCCCTCAGCCTTGGGCTCAGGGACAGCTCCCTTTGAACAACTAAGCAGGCTCCAGAGTAATTTAGAGAGAGGCACTTGGAGCCATTTTTCACCATTATTTGATTCGGGTGCTATAAGTACAACCTGGGCCCTAACTCAGGTTAGTTGGCAGCACCTTCTTGTAAAAACATTCTCACAGAAGTGTGAAGATACGGAATTATGTATTATTTTGCATGTATACACAGAACGCTTAAATTATGTGCCCCAATACTCTCTGGCAGTTATTACCCCCACAGAAACCAGATAAAATAAGCATTTTGAACCAGCAGAATGGTTTGGTGTGTAAACACACTGCTAAGCTTCATGACCTGAGTTTGATCCTCATGACAAAAATAGTGAGCGGAGAGAGCTGACTCCCAAAAGTTGTCCCGTGATCTTTTAAGCTGGCACGCACATGGGCACACACATACAACAAATTAATCTATGTAATAAAAAAATTTTTTAAAGCATATTGTGTGCTATTTTCAGGACCCAACTTTTACTAATTCTTTGCCTTGAAACCAACCAGAGTACGGTAATTTATTTCAAATTTATTTTTTATTTATTTATTTATTTATTTATTTATTTATTTATTTATTTTGTAGTTCTCTGGATTGACCTTGGGGCCTCAGGAATGGTATGCAAGCACTCTGCCACAGAATTATAACCCTGAGCCCTTTTTTAAAAACTTTGTATTGAGTCAAGGTCTCTCTTAATCTCCCAGTTAAGTTTAAGTCTTATAATTTTCCTGCCTTCAACTATCAATAGCTGGGATTACAGATCCTGCCGGGAATAACTTTTAAAAGGTTAACTGCAGTTGTAGGATTGACTGCTAATAATGGGTTAAAACACCACTACTACAGATGTCTTCATGCACATAGGATCAATTTAAACTGTGAGCTGATTTCGAAAAGCACAATTCTCCTTACATTTGCCTCCAAAGAAAAGAAAATGAAGGGGAGTGTTGTCCCCATGTATTTATTTTATCAGATCAAAGAGCAGTGCAACCATTCTCTTTGCTTGGGTAATTTAGGGAAAATCAACTGAGAGTACAGAATTTATCCCTGCCCCTCCATCATACAATATTAATTATTTTCTTTTTGTTAGTGTAAATCGAGGGAGAGTATGGCATCATATATTCTGTGTCCAATGTCCTTAGCAGGAAGGTTGCTTCACAATTTGGGATTTGGCATGTACCATGCCATTGTTTCCATGAGCCCAGGTTACCTTTCTCCAGATTACTCTGGCTTTCTTCAGCTTTCCTCCAGGAGTCACTGTGGTTTTTTGTTTTTGTTTTGTTTTGTTTTTTGCTTTATACACATAAGCACATCTCCTGCCTGATTAGAATTTCATCTCAGGCACAAACATCTTCAATTTTAAGAAGAGCCAAGTGCTCTCTTTGCTTTCCAGAGACCTCGCTTACAGCCAGCAAAAATGGCCTTCAACCAGACTTCTGACAAAGGCACCAAGATAAAGGGAACAACAAGCTACAGGATTTTAAAACAGTAGCCGATGCTGCCTTGAACAATGTTACTTTTATTTTTCCTAACAAAGAACTCTTAAGTCTTGCTATTCAAAAAAGAGTTTCCTCGTATCTCTAAACCTGCAATAATAGCAAATACTAGCCTTACATAGCTCCTGAGCCTTAAAACAAGCTATACTGGTCCAAATGCATCGTATCAGCTGGGTGGGGATGGTGGTGCACACTTTTAAGCCCAACATTTGGGAGGCAGAGGCAGGTGGCTCTCTGAGTTCAGGGCCAGCCTGCTCTATAGAGGGGGTTCCAGGACAGCCAGGGCTACACAGAGAAACCTTGTCTTGAAAACCAAAAACCAAACCCAAAATCAAAGCAAACCAAAAACAAAACAAAACAAAAAAAGCCAAAAACCTAAGGAAACAAACAAGTAAACAAAACAAGATGAGCTGATGTGCTGTATCTTAAGAAAAGAACATAAAATATCTTATCAGTTATTTCATATGGGCTATATATGGAAATGATATCATGACTCTCTTGTGTTAAATAAAATAAATTTCATTATATTAGGTTAACTTTTGATTTGCTTTGTGACAAAAATCTCACCACTTACCCCAGGCTGGCCTCAAACTTGTAATCTTTTTGTCTTTGTTTCCTAAGTACTGGGATTGCAAGTGTGTAGCCACCCCCACACCTGACTTTTTTTTTCTGACTTATCTTACCTTTTAAACCTATAAATTCATTCTCACACACGCCATTTCTTGTTAAGCTTCACATTATAGTTCTAAAGCACAACACTAATCTAGAATTTCCTTTTAACATTGAGACTTTTATAAATGCCTACAAGTCTTACAGCCTTACAGTTATAACTTCAGATTTTGCGCTCTCTCTCTCTCTCTCTCTCTCTCTCTCTCTCTCTCTCTCTCTCTCTCTCTCTCACATCTTCTTGCAGAAAGAGTTGATTCATTTATTTCCTAATCTCCCAACTTTAAGTCTCCAGATCCAAAATACTGGAAAGTTACTGCTTGAAACAACAGCCGAGGAAACGGCACATCTGAGCAGAAACTCTAAGTTTCTAAGAAATGATTTCTAACGTATGACAGGACAAGTAGCTTTAACCGCTTCTGCCCCCGACAATTTTCTGCTATAACTATTACCTTTGTGCACAAGTTTAAATGAGCACTCATTTGACAAAATAACATTTGTCCAAAAAAAAAAAAAACAAACCAACAACAACATAGTTACCTCAGCCTGGAAAACTTGGAACAGAACTAACTGTGGCTCATGGTTCAATGTCCATTTAAAATTCAAAGGTCTATACACATGGACCTGCCGCTAGTATAGAAAACTCACAAAGCGTAATCATCATCACCTCCAAGAAACGCCTTTTCTTTTTATATTGTTTAAAGACTATCTGTTTTCACAAAAAGAAAAGGCAAACAAATACTAAATACTAGACACTTTCTTCTTCTTCTTCTTCTTCTTCTTCTTCTTCTTCTTCTTCTTCTTCCTCTTCTTCTTCTTTTTTGGTTTTTCGAGACAAGGTCTCTCTGTGTTAGCCTTGGCTGTCCTGGACTCACTTTGTAGCCCAGGCTGGCCTCGAACTCACAGTGATGCGCCTGCCTCTGCCTCCTGAGTGCTGGGATTACAGGCGTGTGCCACCATGTCCCGATGACACTCTCTTCTTTATAGAAGGAATGACATGATTTAGGTTTATATCTTACATCACATAAGAGCGTAATAAGAGGCATGGTAGTGTATCTTTCATGTGTATGCTTTTTCTTTTCAATTCTGAAATAAAAAGATATCAGGGCCAGGTGTGATGGTTTACACCCTAGGTTCTAGGACTCAAGAAACAGAAGCAGGTGGATCTCTGTGAGTTTGAGGCCAGCCTGGTCTATATAGTAAGTTCAGGCCAGAAAGGGCTACATAGTTAAGACCCCGTGTCAAGTGAAAAAACAAGAAGGATCTATTTGAATATTTTATTTGAGAAAATTCAAATACTTGAAAATGTAAGAATTTTCTCAGGTTCCTCTCCCTATGGAAAGTTCAATGCCAGGCTGAAAGGCATTAATAATAAAATCTAGAAAGAACAAGGGTAAGGGTATTTTACAATACAAACACCTGAAACATTTCCTTTTAAAAGTTTGTGTATTTGTGCTCACATAGGACTGTGTGGATGTCAGAGGACAATCTCAGGTGACTACAATCTTTGCTTTCCACCTTGTTTGAGGAAGGGTCTCTTCTTTGCTCTTCAGCACGTGAGTGCCAGGCCAGTTGGCCTTTGAGGTCCCAGGGACTCTCCTGCATCTACCTATAGCTTGGTGACAGCTTTCACATCAGCTCTTGGAATTCAAACTCAGATCCTCATGCTTGTACAGTGAGTACTTTACCCGCTCTACTACCACCTCTTCAGTTGAAGACAGATAGTCTTCAAACAAAAAGAAAAGACTTTTCTTTTTTATTTTATTTTATTTTATTTTTAGAAAAGACATTGCCAAATGAGTGCTCATTTAAACTTGTGCACAAAGGTTATAGTTACAGCAGAAAATGAAGCACTTTCTTTAGCATTATTTCCATGGAGGTAGAATGGGGTAATGATAAGACCAGAAACAGGCCCAAATCCAAATTTCAGATATTTTCAGCTTCAAGTTTGTTTAGAGCATTGGCATATAGTAGTTGTTCAATGGGTATTTGCAAAATAAGCTTTGATTTCCTCATCTGAAATAAGAATAATAGTATTTGTCTCAGGACAGTTGGGACAGTTAAATGAGAATCAGGTCTACAGAGCATTAAGTACATTGTCATTAGAAAGCCTTCAATACATGGAGCTTTTGTTGCCCATTTCATAAAAGTGGTATTCCTGAATACATAATGTAACACTTGAAAGTTATCTCTTTGCATTTGTTGAGTGAGCATTTTACTGTAGTACTATCTATTTCTTTAGGGCACTCATATTACAAAAAAAGGGGAGGGGACTGTGAGTAACTTCCTGTGGAATTCAAATAAAAGAGCATGTAGGGTAACCGCCTGTTCTGTGTTTCAAGCTCCGTGTGTTGAAATGCAAATGATTACAGGTCAGTTGCCTCATAGGCTATGATCAAAACCTGTTTATAGAATGCTCAAAAGAAACCAACAAATGCCTGATTCAAAGTTAACAGTATCTGACTCATACTTATGGAGGGAAACACCGGGGAAACAGGGAAATATGGAGTCTGTGTCAGGCATGCTTTAATGTTGTCTTTTTTTATTGGTTTCCAAAATGTTTCATCCTTGGAGGTGTCATTCTGTTTTAAAGTCGTTTGAAGGGAAAAATTATGAGGCTTTGAGATTTGACAAGGAACTGAGAAGCCATTCTTGGAGCATTAATAAGCTACTGTTTCCCTTCAACTTTTGACTTGAGCAGAAAAGACCCTTGAAATGTTCTTGTCTATAAACACTAATTCATAAGAGGAAGATAATACATTCAAACTTCATTTTCAAACCAATATTAAAAACAGTTGCTTTTAACATTAGGCAAAAAAAAAAAAAAAATCACAGTCTAATTGTTCCTTCCGAGGCCAGCATTTCTATTTTATAACTATCAATTTTCTGTCCTTGCTTAGAATAGTGGCCCTCATTTCAAGCCATTTTGAAGCAAACCCCAAGGACCACCAGTTCCTATCCATCACCATGGTGGGGGAAAAAAGGAAATAAAAAAAAAGAAAGAGAAATGCTTAAACATTATGAAACTATTGTTTTAGAACGTGGCTGTTATTGTAGTTATATTAAAATTTGTGTTTGTTTTTGTGAACGTAGATATTAATTTACAGCTAGGAAGATAACTTTAAGAAAAACTCTGGGCTTTTTTTCTTTTTCTAGAGATTCGGATTTAAAGTCATCCCATAACCAGTGCTCAACTGGAAGTGACACCTTAGAATTCAGCGGAACTCTACTCTGTGGCTACTAACCGAATCCTAAATTTCTATGCTTGGAAAATATGCAACTTTAATCAGAAAACTGTATAATTGAAGCAGTGTTAGATCAGGTCTGTTGCTGGAAAAAACTGGTGATTGATGTAATTACGCCATTTATGAATGAAGTGTATTTTCTTCAAAAAGACACATTGATTATGATTTCAGCAACTTATTTAAACAGATAACTAGTGATAAAAAATACCATCCCCAGCACTCAGGGAGGCAGAGGCAGGCAGATCTCTGTGAGTTTCAGGCCAGCTTGGTCTACAGGGTGAGTCCAGGGCAGCCAAGGCTACACAGAGAAACCCTGTCTTGGAAAAAAAATCTTAAAAATTACCTTGGGGGTATAGATACCAAAAACATTCCTTTAAAAACCTGAACATAGCTTAGAATTGCTTAGGAAGTAAGGGCTGAATTCTATAAATAGATTTATTTGAAAATGTAACTAACTCCACTTAATAAATCGGTGTACATTTAAATTGTTTATGTTTGCACAATGAAATTTGTGAAATGCTATTTAGAAAGAACAGAAAATATTTACTATTTCCAGAAGGCAATATAATATTTTTTGATGGCTGGTGATATAGGTCAATGGTAGAATGTTTTTCTGCCACGTGACAGGCCCTAGGTTTCCTTCCCGGTAAAAGTTAAAAAAGAAAGAAGACCCAGGTATTTTGAAAGCATAATAATGAAATGCTATCTTACAGAAAGCTACTGAATTCTTACAGAAAGCTACTGGATTCCGAATTCCTACTACTTTAGAAAGTGAACATATTTGGTAATACTGTCTTTACGGGCAAAATGAAATATCGAGAGGCCACGCTTTAATCAAGTGGGCCTCTAATTCAATATAACCAATGTCCTCATAAGAAGATAGCTGTGTGAACAGAGATACAAGGAGAATACCATATAACAAAAGAGGATTGAAAGGGCACATCTGCCAGCCAAGGGATGTCAAAGCACCAGAACCTAAGGAAGGGCTAAGAAGACATTCCTACAGGTTTCAGAGGGAGTTAGAACCTGCAGGCTACCCTGATCTCACTGTTCTAGCCTCTACAGCTGTAAGACAATCTCTCCTCCTCCTCTCCTTCTCCTCCTCCTCCTGCTCCTCCTCCTTCTGCTCCTCCTCCTCCTGCTCCTCTTCCTCCTTCTGCTCCTCCTCCTCCTTCCTCTCTCTCTCTCACTCTCTCTTTCTCTCTCCCCTCCTTTCTTTCTTTTAGACAGGCCTCTTTTTTGGTTAGCCAAAGTTAGGCTATAACTTGATAGCTTTCACTGTCCTAAGGCTCATTATCCCTTTGCCTCAGCCTCCTGAATGGAGGGAGGTCAGGGATGGAATTCTTTTCTTTTTGATATTTATAATTACATCCCTTCCCCCTTCCCTTTCCTACCTCTAAACTCTCCCATATATCCCTCCTTGCTCTCTTTCAAATTCATGGCCTCTTTTCTTCATCAACTGCATTACATGTGTATAATGTATGTATATTATTGACTATAACATTCTCAGTCATATAATGTTACTTTTAAATTTTTATTTATTTTATGTGTATGAGTACACTGTTTTCATGCATACCAGAAGAGGGCACCAGATCTCATTACAGTTGGTTGTGAGCCGCCATGCGGTTGCTGGGAATTGAACTCAGGACCTCCGGAAGAAAAGCCAGTGCTGTTAACCACTGAGCCATCTCTCCAGCCCATATAATGTTACTTTTATGTATGTTTTCAGCATTGGCCATTAAAACCATCCATGTTGTGATTCTTTGTTATAGCAGTACTAGCTGATTAATATAACCATGGAGACAGTTTTTGATTATGTACTTGCAAAGCATTGTTACTTCTGAAAGTACTACACTTACAATTTAAATTTTTCTTAAATAGCAGGCATATCTCTGCAAGTAACAGGGGAAAATATCAACAGAGGGATTTGTAAGACATTTTTAAATGGATTATGAATATAGCCTCAATTCACTTTTTTTGGTTAATGACAACATCAACGACATAACCCTGACTCTTTAATCTAGGTCTCTGGAATCTGGAAAATTGTATACGTAAAATGTTTCCTCATGTGGTATAGCACTATTATTAGACTGTATCAATATTAAATCTTTCCTTCTATAAGGGAGGTCTATCTTTGGATGGGTTTAGTTTTCCATGTAAAAATAATTTTCTTCTCTTCCTGGATTTCTGGAGATTTGTGGCATCACCATTTGCTTAGTTTAACAAGTTAGAATTGTAGAGGTAAAGGTTAGTATGTGTGCTGAGGCTGTATATAGAAAGGGAGGGAGGTATGTGCTGGTGGGTAGGGTTCATCACACCATCCAACCTGTGTCCTCCTCCTGCTCTTCTTCCACTCCCAGAATTATTACACAACTAGATCATAATTCTACTTCCTAATCTAAGTTCTCCACCCCCTCACCTCTGTCACTGCCTCTGATGGCTCTTGCTATTTCCACCCTGCCTTTCAAAGCATTTCCAACTAGCTTTCACCTATGGCCAAAGGATGCATTCTTGATGAAAATTGCATGTAATTCCTTAACATCCACAATGTTTTTCCATAAATAAAGATGAAAATCTAGTATTTTTTTTGCACAGACAGATCTTAGAAAAAGGAGAATAGAATAGGTTTCTGGGTTTGGAATTCCTACCAGGAAAATAGGATAGATGGCGTGAATCCTAGCCCAGAGAGATGAAGGCCAGAAGAGCTGGCTCTCCTTTCTACTTCTGCAAGCAAAGGATAAATTTTGGAGTCCTTTACCTGACAGTGATATATAAAGATAGAAGAGTAGAAAACTAATTTCCAACCACCATTTGTTATATTGGTTTCCATTAGTTTTAGACATAGCAAAAAATTTTTGTTTCCTTTGGTTTTCTATTTTTTTCCTTCCCCCAATTATAGATCATGTATAACATCTATATCTTTTTAATATTTTATTTTTGTGACAAAAATATGCCATACAAAATACCAACTTATTCATTTTTAAGTGCACAGCTCAGTAGTCTTTTGTTTTTGTTTTTATTTTTTGTTTTTTTGAGACAGGGTTTCTCTGTGTAGTCTTAGCTGGCCTGGACTTGATTTGAAGATCAGGCTGGCCTTGAACTCACAGAGATCTGCCTGTCTCTGCCTCCCGAGTGTTGGGCTGGGATTAAAGGCATGCATCACCATTGCCTGGCTTCAGCTCAGTAGTCTTAAGTAACTCACACCACTGCACAATCTTCTGAACATTTTTTTTTTTTACCTTGCAGAGCTTGAGATGCTATACCCAGTAAACAACTCCCCATTTGTGCCTCACTTTGGATCCTGGTTGCTATCATGCTACTTTCCATCTCCAGGAACTTGTCTGCTTTAGATACTTTATATACTTGGACAAATACATTATTTAACTTTTCTTTTATGATTGGTTTATTTCACTTAGCACCATGCCTTTGAGGTTCATCCATGTTGCAGTATGTGAGAGCATTTCCTTTTTTTAAGGTTGAATAATATTCCGTTGCATGTTGTAACATCACACACACACACACACACACACACACACACACACACACACACACACACACACAGAGAGAGAGAGAGAGAGAGAGAGAGAGAGAGTTTCTACCCCTAATTCCTTACACAGAGCGCCTAAAACTCTTGTAAATTTGTGGGGGGTAAGAAGGTGATTTTGGTGGGCTCTAACTATGATTAGAAGCTTGGAGCATTCATCCTTACTCTGTTCCAGGGAGAAGAGAGGGACTGGAGATTGAGTTAATACCTAACCATGCCTATATAATGAAGCAGCTAGTCAAATTTCCTAAGCTGTGGGGTTTGGAGAGTTTCCAGGTTGATGAACACATCCATGTGCCAGGAAGGTTGTGGATCCAAATTTCACAGGGATAGAGGCTCCTGCAGTCAAGGCACCACTGGATCTTTTCCTATCGACTTTGTAATCTGGATATTTATCCATATTCTCTGTACTATTCTTCTTCTTCTTCCTCCACCTCTTCCTCCTCCTCCTCTTCCTCCTCCTCCTCCTTCTCTTCTTCTTCTTTGAGACAAGGTCTCTCTGTGTTAGCCTTGCCTGTCCTGGACTCGATTTGTAGATCAGGCTGGCCTTGAACTCACAGTGATCCTCCTGCCTCTACCTCCCAAGTGCTGGAATTAAAGGTATGCACCACCATACCTGGCTCTCTGAACTATTCTTTTTATACCATCTTATTAACTTTTGAGAATTCCATACATGCATGGAATGCACATTGATAATAGTCACTCCCTACTTCTTCCTCCGACTCCTCCCATGTCCACTTCCATCTCCTTTTGACTTTGTGTCTTTTTCTTAACAGCCTACTTATTCCAATTTGTGCTGCTCATATACTCCTGGGCCTGGGGCCATCCAGTGGAGCATGGTCAACTTACCAGGGACCATACCCTTAAAGAAAATGTCCTCTCCTTCCCTCAGAAGCCATCCGCTGTCACTAGCTTCTCCACTTAAGAGGAAGGGATGAAGTAGAAATGTCCCATTTGTGGTTGAACATTCTAGGGACATTTATTCTCTGCACTTTGTCCAGTTGTAATTTGTAATATTGCTTATAATAAACAGACTATTTTATTTATTCATTCATTAGTGGGAACATGGGTTGCTTCTTTTGGTTATCATGAATAATATTTTATGAACACGATTATGTAAGTCCAGTCATGTTCTTTTTTTTTTAATTTTTTTTCCTCCTTTATTAATTTATTCTTGTTACATCTCAATGGTTATCCCATCCCTTGAATCCTCCCAATCTTCCCTCCCTCCCAATTTCCCCTTATTCCTCTCCCCTATGACTGTTCCTGAGGGGGATTACCTCCCCCTCTATATGCTCATACCAGTCATGTTCTTAATTATAAGGTAGATTATTCAATGGAAAAACGACAGCATCTTCAACAAATGGTGCTGGTCTAACTGGATGTCTACATGTAGAAAAATGAAATTAGACCCCTATTTGTCACCATGCACAAAACTCAAGTCCAAGTGGATTAAAGACCTTAACCTAAAACCACAGACATTAACCCAGTTAGAGGAAAAAGTGGGGAAGAGTCTGGAACTCATAGGCACAGGAGACAACTTCCTGAACAGAACACCAACAGCCCAGGCCTTAATGTCAACAATTAATAAATGGGCCCTCATGAGGCTGAGAAGCTTCTGTAAGGCAGGTGACACTGTCAAGAGAACAAAGCGACAGCCTACAGACTGGGAAAAGATCTTCACCAACTCTTCATCTGACAAAGGTCTAATATCCAAAATATATAAAGAACTCAAGAAATTAAACACCACCAAACCAAATAACCCAATAGAGAAATGGGGCACTGAGCTAAACAGAGAATTCTCAACAGAGGAATATCAAATGGCTGAGAAACACTTAAAGAAATGCTCGACCTCCTTAGTCATCAGAGAAATGCAAATCAAAACGACACTGAGATTCCATCTTACACCCATCAGAATGGCTAAGATCAATAACTCAACTGACACCTCATGCTGGAGAGGGTGTGGAGAAAGAGGAACACTCCTGCATTGCTGGTGGGAATGCAAACTAGTACAACCACTTTGGAAAGCTATCTGGTGCTTTCTCAGAAAAATGGGAATAGGGCTTCCTCAAGACCCAGCTATTCCACTCCTTGGAATATACCCAGAGGATGCACTACCACACAACAGGGACATATGCTCAACCATGTTCATAGCTGCCTTATTCATAATAGCCAGAACTTGGAAACAACCTACGTGTCCCTCAATAGAAGAATGGATAAAGAAACTGTGGTACATTTACACTACGGAATACTACTCAGCTATTAAAAACAAGGAATTTCCAAAATTTGTGGACAAATGGATTGAACTAGAAATTGTCATAATGAGTGAGTTCACACAGAAGCAAAAAGAGCTAAATGGTATATACTCACTTATATCGAGACACTAGTCCAAGGTGTACGTCCCCATGAAAAACTGTACCTACCAGGAAAGTGGGTCAGAGTGGAGGACATCCTATTGAGACTTTAGGTGTGAGAAGCCTGGGAGAATGAGGAAATAGAAGGATCCAGCGGGTCCTGGAAAACTACAGGCGAGTCTGGGCCCTGGGGTCCTCCGCAAACTGTGGCAACAGCCAAGGAAAAAATAGGCAGTAAACCTTGAACCCCTACCCGGACTAGCCGATGGACATTCTCCACTGTTGAGTGGAGAAGGAGATCTAACTTTCACACAAACTCTGGTGCCCCATATTTGAACATGTCCCTTGGATGGAGATGCCTGGTGGCACTCAGAGGAAAGATAATAGGTCACCAAGGAGAGACTTGATACCGTATGAGCATATTAAGGGGGAGGAGGTCCCCCTCAGACACAGACTTAGGGGAGGGGAGGGGAGTAGGGGGGAAGTGGGAGGAAGGGAGGAATGGGAGGATACATGGGATGGGCTAACAACTGAGATGTAATATGAATAAATTAATAAAAAATGTATAAAAAAATTATAAGGTAGATTACAAATCACACACTAAACTTGTACCCCTGTGTTGTGTAAGAGCCTCCTCAGAGATGAAAACATTCCATCCCGCAAGGAAGATCTTTAAGCAGGGAGGTAAAATCATTTCAAGAACTCCCTGAATCTGACCAAATTCACTAGGTCCCTCCCTGCCGGAATAAACAATAAAAAGCTGGGCTTCCAAGAAGACAGACTCTGATATCATCAGCCTAGCTGGTCTGGAAAAAGCACAAACTAGCTGAGCTGCCTGGAAGAGATTTGGACCAACTAAAGCATCTGGAAAAGACACTCTCCAACATGTTGAGCTGCCTGCAGGCTGTGCTGTGCGGTGTACTCCACGTTCCCAGGTTTTGTGAGCTGCCACCCACGCTGGGGTGGGCTTTGGTGATGGAGTTGTCTTTTAGTCATTTCTGCTCGTGTATGTAACCCCTCACCCATACTCCTATAAGTAACTCCAATTAAATAATTAGTTCACCAAGTTGGACTTTGGTGGTATCTGTACTTTGGTCTGTTGTCGGCTTCTTGTCTAGGTTGAATAAAAGAATATGTTTCATTTCCCTAGGAAAGGTTTTGTTGTAGGACACCATGCCACTTTGCAACATGACTTTGCAAAGTTATTTTTGGGCTATTTAAAACCTGGGGCAACTGGATAACTACCTTTAATCAACAGAATGTGATGAATGCAATGTGGTACCGGTCTCCAGCCTGAGCCACGGTAATATTGCATACCTTTGTTTCTATATGAACACATTTAAATCAGAAATATTTAGGGAAGAAAAAGCATATGAAGTAGAGATAAAACATCTTAGATGAGGCTCGAAAAAATAAGAAAAATACAAAAGTGAGAGTGCCCAGCCAAGGTCTGGGCAGCTAACTGCAAAGATATGAGTGGATCTTCAAAAGAGCAAAATAAATGTACATAAAAGAGTTGAATTCAGCCCAAATTTCCATTTTATGAAATTTTAGGACAAATAAATGGTTGCTGCTTAAAAGAATTTTAAGATAGGATCTCAATATGTAGTTCAAGCTAGCCTTAAACTCGTAATCTTCCAGTCTCTGCTGGATTGTAGATCATTATGCTCCTGGCTGGTTGTTGTTTTAAGCACATGGTAACTGTTTGTTTCTTTTCCTGTTGCTGTGCTAAAATACTCTGACAAAAGAAGCTTAAGCAAGAAAAGTTATCCTGGCTCACAGTTCCAGGGTACTGTCCATCAAGACAGGTAAGCTAGGTGACAGGATCTTGGTCACATTGTACCCATACTCAGAAACAGAGAGTAGTAACCATTCATACAGTACAGGATTCCCTCCCGGGGAATGCTGCCCCAGACAGTTAAGATGGGTCTTTGCACATTAAGTAAACATAATCAAGATAATCTCCCACAGGCATGCCCACAGATCCTAGATCTTGTCAAGATGACAGCACCAAACACCATAGTACTTGCTTACTAATGCATATAACTTACCTTTTAAATATGCATATTCTACTTTGCAAATCTAATTTCCAAAGGACTTCAGTAATCTCTTCTATATTGACGGACTCCAAATTCTTTTCCTCAGGCTTCATGCTGACCTTTTGCATCACTCCGTCTTGTATTTGGTATTCTACGTTGGATATTCCATCTGAATATCATGCTAACATTTGAAATTGAATATTCTCAACCTGAATTTCTCATCCTATATGCAAGTTGTGTCCTTCACAAAGTATCTTTTTGCCAATTAAAAGCTTCATTACTGTTCTCCTACTTCTGGCCTTTGTTTACTCAAATTCATTTCATCTACTGCCTTAAGTGATTCAGTCTCCTAAGTATATAATGATGAGTTAGTTTCTCAGCTCTATACACTGTAAGTACATTTCCCTTTTGCATGTTTACTGCAACATTTTCTCCATTGATTATGATTTCTCTTGAGCATGTGTAATGTTTTATTATTCAAGTATATAATGATTATGTATTATAT
Organism: Acomys minous; assembly: GCF_964271855.1. Taxonomy (NCBI): domain Eukaryota; kingdom Metazoa; phylum Chordata; class Mammalia; order Rodentia; family Muridae; genus Acomys; species Acomys minous. The sequence continues at coordinate 124,782,885 of NC_140488.1, read as the reverse complement.
CCTATACATTGTAAATGGCATACCAAGGGAGTCTGGATTAAGTTGTGATCCTACAAAGGAGTTTCGGTGTTTTTGTTTGTTTGTTTATTTGTTTGTTTGTTTTCACAGGCAATAAACTAGGCTGAACTCAGATTCCAAATAGGGCAGCAGCTGAAATTTTAGCTTAAATCTTTGAGCTTGAGCTGATTTTCTTGTAACCTTCCATATACATGTGTTTTTAGGATCAACATGAGAGTTAGGCAAAGTTAAAAACAGAATTTAAAGCACCTGGTATCTGGCTATTTTCTTTAGGATATTTCTACTTTTCCCTCTAAACTGCTTTCTGGTTGGTTCTCTGGTAAATATTGCTAGTTATATCTACCCTGTTTGGTAAAGACCAGAACTTTTCTCTAAGGAATGAATATGGGAAATTCAAAGAGAGGCTGGTATTCTTCAGACATTTATCCATTCAGCACTCGACAGTTTTTGTTTGATCTCCAGTGCCTTTAGTAAGATGATGGTGATGATGACAATGAGGAGGAGGAGGACGACGACGATGATGATGATTTTGGGGTGTTTTTTTTTTTTTTTTTAGATAGGGTTTCTTGATGTATCCCTGGCTATCCTGGAACTCTCTCTGTAGAGAGAAATTCATCTGCCTCTGCCTCCCCAGTGCTGGGATTAAAAAAGCATGTACCACCAACATTTTGTTTCAGGTTTATAGTTATTGTAAAGAAAATGGTGGCCATATTTGGGGGCTACTCAGGTATCATCAGAAGCTGAAACTCTCTGTGGAATCAGAAAGGGAAGAGTTGCTGCCCAATTCATTTGACCTGCTCTACCTGACCTACTACAGGGCTTCACTCAAAATCATGCTGATAGATATTGAATGAATGAATAAGTAACCAAGTCAATACTTATTTCTACAGAAGGGAATTAATACTAACATTAAAACAGTGCCAATAATGTTTTTAGTTAGGTCATTGCTAAATTCCTTTGGAAGTAATACAACATAATTAATTCAGTTAAGCCTATATTATGAAATAATCTTTAAGTGCTTTTTAGATTTTTAATGCTTAATTACAAATGTTGGAAACTCTGAAGTATTCCAACTGAGGTGAATTTAAATAACTGCCTAAATTTTCATGCAACTCATATATCTAAATATTATTTTAAAAACCATGCTGAGGAATCCTAACTAATTACGCAGCAGCAGAGTTCAATTGGTATCATCTACATAACAGACAGGGAGCAATTTGAAGGACCCAGTGATAAAGTGTGAATGCTGACTTACATTAAAATCTATGTAAATATAATGGAATTTTTTCATTTTAATTACACAAAACAGATCTCAGCCTTAAGTTGACTGCCTTTAAAGAACTCATCTTCTTCATTGGCTTCTTGTTTTGTTTTTCCTATTTTTCCAGCCCTTGCTACTGAACTCTGCTTTTTCCTGGTCCTAGTTCAAGCTCATACTCAGAATCTAAACTTACTCCCCAGATCCATCAATGCCACAACAGCTCCACCTTAGAAACACTCTTCAAATATATTTCATGTAATAGAACTTTTCTACACTTTAATGCTATACTTTGCCCACCATTTTTGGTTCTTTGAACCTTATTAACTCTTTGTATAGTTAACTCTGTGATTTAGATTGAGGCTTTTTTTTTTTAATATGGAGCAATTGCTTATTTATCTAGATATTGTGTACTTTTGTATTTTGTATGTATCTTGTGGTATTTTAAATTCAATTAATTGAAAAGCACAATCACCAAGGCAAAAATATATGATTTAAAGAGACCCCATGTGATTAAGGTAAATTAAGTACAAAGCCAAGTTTCTTATTATCTTGACCTGAAAAAGACATTACTCATAAGTGACATTGTGGAAGAAAGTATTAAATAATTCAGGACCATTGATGTCATTGTTATCTGCCCAAATACATTTGACTGAAGAGGAATAACCTTTCTCTCTCTCAGTTATTTTATCGAATAAATGTTCTCCATTTCATACAAAAACCTCAGTTCTATTCACCATTTTATCTTGGAGGTTAAGCGTTAAGAGAAGTGCACAAAAGCTAATGTAAAATCAAGCAAAAGTATCACTCTTTTATATTAGGTAAGATCTTTAAAATGTCTTTCTGTCTGCCTTTCTTTCTTTCTTTCTTTCTTTCTTTTCTTTTCTTTTTGAACTGCAGAGAGCTGAATACCTATCTAGAAGTAGCTTAAAAATTAAGGGCATTCATTTCTCTCTCTCTCTTTCTTTTTAATACAGCAAAAGCACACGGAATAAGAAGTTCACAAGATTAATTAGTTGATGACATTGCCATTGAGAGCCTACTTTTACATCTGTTTATTTGCATGTGTTCACTTGTGGCATGGGTGCATCCTGTGGGAATTAGCACACCCCTTCTACAACATAGGCTGTGGGGAGGATTGAACTCAAGTCAAGTTGTCAGACGTGGTGGCAATCCACATTACTCACCGAGCTATCTTTCTGACCTTAAAACCCATAGATTTGACCCATAATTTTTAGAGAACTGGTTTGGACTTCTGCTTTATCTGTTATGGTTAAAAGGTGTTCACAATAGTTTTAGGTTTCATATGTAGACAAAATAGTGGCTGAGGTGGAATACTGATCTTTCTACTCAAAGATTTTGTCTTTGTTTTTAGGGACTTTGTTTGTTCTTCAGATATGATAGAATCCATTTCCTTCGGGTGAGCAGAGGCCACTTTATTAAAAATAACAAATATCACTTCCATTGTATTTTGTTTCTCTCTCTCTCTCTCTCTCTCTCTCTCTCTCTCTCTCTCTCTCTTTCTTTCTCTCTGATGAAGGAGTTTGTTATGTATCCTAGGCTGGCCTTGAACTTGTGATCCTCCTGTCTCACACCCATCCAGAGTCCTGAATTATAGGCATTTGCCACCATACTTGACATCATCCATTATTTTTTATCTCCCTCCCTTGCTTTATTTTTTTTTCCGAGACAGGGTTTCTCTGTTTTAGCCTTGGCTGTCCTGGACTCACTTTGCAGACCAAGCTGGCCTTGAACTCACAGTGATCTATCTGCCTGCCTCTGCCTCCCGAGTGCTGGGGTTACAGGCATGGGCCACCATGCCTGGCCCTTGCTTTAATTTTTATAGTACTTAAAATCAGTGTGTGTGTGTGTGTGTGTGTGTGTGTGTGTGTGTGTGTGTGTGTGTAAAGACAACTTGCAGCAGTTGCTTCTCTCCTTCATGTGGGTCCTGTGAATTAAACTCAATTTGTTAGGCTTGGCAGCAAGAGCCTTTAGCCACTGAGCTATCTCACTGGCTTCCCAGTAAATTTCAAAGTATTTCTAGTAACCATTTTGTAAAAATGGCTATCTCTAAGTAAGACTACATTGTCTACTTTCAATCACAACTGTGTGTAGTCAGCAAGATATTGGCAGGAATCATGGCTATCAATTTTCAGGATTTTGCTATAAGACAAGTTGTGTGTGCATTTTACTTCTTATTTTATTTGTTTAAAGCACGGAAGCAATGAGTGGCTCTCTAACCACAATGTAAGACTATGAAGACAAAGGCTACATTGCTTACTTCTCATTTTGTTATGTGAGAAAGAAGTATTTATCTTGTTAAGCTACAGTTATTTGGGGTCCACTTTATTTGCTACCAAATCTAATTCTAACTGATAGGTTTTAGAATGTTACAGACGGAGGGTGGCTCATTTACAGAGGTCATAAACCAAGGGTACAAAAATAGAATGTGGGTAAAGCTAGATCCATGATATAATTTCTTTCACATCTTTTTTCTACTCTATGCTGCCTATGTGCTGCCTATCAAATATATTTAAATATATACATAATATATCAAATATATTGATTTATATTAATCATATATTAATATATAAAACATATGTTCTAATTTATTTAACTATATACACATACATTTGTACATATATACACACACACACACACATACACACACACACACATATTTCAAAATAGCTTGGAACCTAATTTCTGTTTTCACATTGACTTTGTTTACAATATTATAAGAATTACAAGTAGATAATCTTTTAGTAAGTATACTCAAATAGTTGGTGAAAGAGGTTTTTTTTCAAAATATCTGTTGATTTCTTAAATGCATGCTTAAAATCCACCATTTTGAGGTATAATTGGAACATTACATGGAACCTGAAGCTAAATTATAAAATAATGCTCCACAAGTTGATATAGGTATATATCATATGATAGGTTGATACTAACTAAAATAGCTCTTTTCTGTGTGAAGACTTTATTAATCACTCATGTGATCTGCAGAATACTGGATGGATAGGGTGGTCATAACTGTAGCTTTTGCAGTTTATTACCTCACATAGAAGCCCAGGAAGGGATATTAGGTAAAGCATAAACTATCAAATATATAAATAGTACTATATAATCAGGCAAGGGAAGAGGTTTCTTTTATGAGCGTTCTTTCTTAGTCTCCAATAGTTTATATTTCATTTGTTTCACTCTTTTAAAAGAAATTATAGTTTGAGATAAGGCCTTGGTATGTAGCCTAGGTTAGCCTCAAACTTGCTACATTGTATTTCATTTCTTTTTATCAACCTGAAACTATCCATCTATATTAATGATACTTTTCATAAACCATCACAGAGTTTAAGAAAGGATATGGAGTGACCATTATTAACTGTATGCAAGAAATTCTCAATTCCCTTCTTATATGGGTGACCAAGATCAGGAAGTCGTTATGAAATCCAATTTTGGAGTGAGGGTTGACCTTTCACATGAGGATGTTGTTTAACAACTTTTTACAAGCAAATCTTGCCTTGTAGGAAATGGAAGAAAAAGAGCAGAATTATCAGTGTGAAGAGCCAAAGTCTTTTAGAAAAGGAATTACTGCTCTTTTGAGAAGCATCATCCTGATGGCGTTAATGCAAGGGACAGCTCACTTAGCTCAGGCATTCATTAAAGATCACACATTAAAGATCATTTGACTCAACCAGTTTTAGTGGATTAGATCTCAACAGGTCTCTGGTTTTAAGAGGCCTGTTTGTGATGGAGCAGTAGGAGGATTTAAAAATGAGCTTAAAGTTTCCCTATGCCACTAGGTATTTTGTGCCAAGGGGGCCATTTGTGTGAATATCAGGATACCCCTCCTGAATCAAAGAGGAATCATTCAAGATTAGCAGGGAAGGCTCTTTCCCATTAATCAAGCTCAGGAGACGTTTTGCTAGTCACACGTTCCCCCATCGCCCCCCAAAGTGAAATGGTCTGTGTGATATACCACCATAATTGTTTTAAAAAGTAAAGCAAAATTCTGCATTTTCCTGAAAAATTGATAAAATAGTATTTTAAATTTTGCAGTCAGAAGAAGAACACAGCCATTTTCAAAATGCCCACATGTCGCATCTCTAAGGACTTACTGCTCCCTCGTTTGCAGTGGCATTGTTGCTTTTAGGCTCTGGCTTTGAGGATCAGGTTCAGCAGACCATCTTGCAGATCTTTGTGACTTGTTCTTCGCTTTGGCTGATCTCCTTTAGTATACCCTTCAGCCTTTCTTTTGTGCATGGTGGTGGCAGGGGAAGGAGGGTGGGGTGATAGGCTCTGAATGCAGAGATACAGCAGTGTACAGCTTTGGTAGGTCAAGGGGTCTTTCTGGTCACTTCATGCTGCTCTTGCAACTGTCATGGTCAGACATTCATTAAAGATCACACAAGTAATGTGTTGGATAGTTTTATGTTAGCTTGATACAAACTAGAGTTATCTGAAAGAAAGGAGCCTAGATTGAGAAAATTCATCCGTAAGGTCCACCTGTAAGGCATTTTCGTAATTAGTGATTGATGACAGAGGGCTCAGCCCACTGTGGGCAGTACCATCACTATACTTGTGGTCTTGGATGCTATAAGCAAGCAGGCTGAGCAGGCCAGTAAACAGCATGCCTCCATGACCTCTGTATCAGCTCCTGTCTTCAGGACCACAATACAGGTAATGATAATGCTTTTCTAAGCAAAGCATGAATTGATGTCTCCTGTTACAGCAGACAGGATGAGAATGTAAAACTAGGAAAACATGTATACCCTAAAAGTCTCAAGATTGACTATGAGATCTCTGGTATGACAAAGTTGCTGATTTGGATTCAATTATCTTAGAATTTGTGGCAATCTTTTTTTTTTGAGACAGTTTCTCTGAATTTGTGGCAATCTTATTTGTATTTATCTCATGCAAACTTTAAGAAAAGTAAAGTATGAGAAGAAGTGAGACATATTGACACATGCTTGAGAGGCTGAAGCAGAAGGACTATTAGTTTAAAGCTAGCTTGCATGACACAGGGATATCCTGCCTCCCAAAATCAGGAAGTCTAGAGACAATATACCTTATCTTATCTTATCTTATCTTATCTTATCTGGGTTGGAAGAGTATTTCATATAAGCTACGGTAAAGCAGAAGTTTATAAACACTGAGGTGGTTTCTTTCTTTCTTTTTTTAATTTTATGGTTTCTGAGAATTCCCATGAGCATTAGATAAAATTTATTCACACCCCAAGAAACTAACTATACACAAGTTAACACAAAGACATTGGGTTGTCTGCTTACTACTTTCTGTCTGCTAACTGCCTTTTCAGTTGCTTGCTAATCCCAAGGATCACAGTCTTTGTACAGCCATTCCTGCTAGGCCAGGTCTGTTAGCTGATAGACGGTCACTTAACCCAAGTCAAGCCAATCAGAATTTGGACCTAAGATATTTTCGAACTGGAAAGAAAAATGAGAGCCCTTTTCTCTTCAGAGGCTTGAAAAGTACAGTGTAAGAGCCCAAAGCAGCTGCTAATGTAAAGAATGAACGCTCTTCTTTTCTTATCTATTCTTCATGGCTAAAGATCCTGCAACAAAAGACAGACTGACTAAAGCAGCAGTTGTTAACCTGTGGGTCACGAGTCCTTTGTGCATATGGGATATCAGATATTCTGTATATGGTTTATTGAATATTTACATTATGATTCATACCAGTAGCAAGATTACAGTCAAAGTAGCAATGAAAATAATATTATGGTTGGGAACCATCACAATACGAGAAACTGCATTAAGAGGTTGCAACAGTAGGAAGGTGAGAACTGCTGATTTAGAGGAAAGGCATAAACATTTATTTAATGCAAGTTTTATGTGATACAGGAGCCATCATAAGGAAATGAAACCCAAGAAGTAGGAAAATGTGTATTTTCATGAGAGGTTTGATGGAAAAGTGGATTGCCATGAAGGAGATGATTAGATAAAAAAATTATAATCTTATAATAATAAGCTTGAAGGAGAGGCTTAGCAAAGCCTGTTTTCCAAGGGTCTTCCTTTTGTCCTTGTATATTTGGTGACAGGAGGTAAGGGGGGGCAGAGTAGAGTCTTTCTGTGTAATCGAGGCTGGCATGGAGCTCACAATTAGCCCAGGGTGGCCTTTGTCCTCTTGCCTCTGCCTCCTGAGTGCTGGGATTCCATGGCCTTTCTTTCTGTCCTTCTCTTTTTACAGGTACTTGGAGGACACTCTTTAATGAGAGCGTATAACTTACTTCAGAGGAAGGTTAAGTGAATACTTCCTAGATTTTATGACCTCCTTAAGAAGAGAGAGGCATAGTAAGGCCAGAACGTGTCCTTCCTGCTTCTGTGGTTTGCTTGAATGCCAATGAGCCTTATTTTGGAGCAGTTGTGCCCTGAACCCTATCATTATTTATATTTTCTGTCACATGGAGGAGGAGGAGAGTTTGCAGTAGGAAGAAAAGAGCCAAGGAGGAGAGAGTGTGAGAGGCTCAAGTTCCCATTCCAGCAACTTGTTTCTTTTCTTTTCTTTCTTTTCTTTCTTTTTTCTTTCTTTCTTTCTTTCTTTCTTTCTTTCTTTTCTTTTCTTTCTTTCTTTCTTTCTTTTTTTTTTGAGATGGGGTCTATTTATGTCACCTAGGCTGGTCTTGAACTTATGAGATCAAATGATCCTTATGCTCCAGCCTTCTGAATAGGTGGGAATGCAGTCAGGCATGACAGCTTGCTAGTGTGGTAGTTTTTATAACCACTACACCTTGTGTTTGAGGGTTTCGTTGTTATTGTTGAAATCTTTCTGTGTCTTGATCAAGTTAGACCCCAGTCTTTTTCAAAGGGAACATAACAAATACAATTGGCATACAGGGTATATGTGAGAGGGTCCTTGCAGCGGAAGTTGATTTACCAGGGTCTAAGAACCTTCTCCTTATATTAGTGTAGTGGCTTGTGATCAGGATGTGTTGGAGCTCAGGGCTAGAATGTGTGTCTATCATGTGATGTCTCCAGCACTAAAAGAAAAGGTTCTCCTGATCAAACGCGTTTAGCCAATTCAATCTGGATTGTCTTCTAGCTGAAGCACATTCAACATGTCTCCCACTTATGAAAAGTCTGCTGCCAGGTTGGATTCTTATACACAGGTATTAACCAAACTGTTTTATTAGCAGTGATCTGCATTTCAGACTTCCCCATAATATTTGTCAAGGTATTTAAAAAGTTTTAAGTGCTTTTAACATTAGCGTATTGATTTTCCTTTTGAATATGCCATGAGAGAGAAAAGAAACAACAGCAAATTAGTTTATTTCCTTCTGCTCTGGGAAGCAATCAAGTCTCAGAAAACTATAAAATAAAATTTATTGGTGTCCTGCTCATGGAGTAGAATGAAACTCTTATTTATTTATAGAGGGGTATAGACTTTTCTAGTGACTTGAACAGTAAAGTCTTCTCTCCAAGGCACTCCCTTCCCGGTAGGCATAGAAACCACTTTGTTTATCAGAAGATCATGCTGATGAGGGTGGAATTACATAGAACAGAAATTGGCTTTCAATCAGCAATATAGTATTGAGCTCTGAAAGATCCCAATCAACTACTGTTCTCGAAAACAAAATGGTCAGTGTGAAAGTTCTAGATATTCCTCACATTGGATTGACAGATTTTGTTTGTTTGGTTGGTTTTGGTTTTTCAAGACAGGGTTTCCCTGTGTAGCCCTGGTTGTCCTGGACTCACTTTGTAGACCAGGCTGGCCTCGAACTCAGAAATCCACGTGGCTCTGCCTCGAAAGTGCTGGGATTAAAGGCGTGTGCCATTGCTCCTGGCTCGACTGCTGTGTTCTTGATGATTTTTTTTTCTGCTTTCTGGGTTCAGATGCCTTGGACTTTATTAACCTTTTCATTAAATAAAGACTACCACTGTGGCATGAATTAGCAGGCAATGGGAACAGGAGTAGAAAGCAGCATGATCTTCTGGTAAACAAAAGAAAACGCGAAGCCAGAGAAGCAGGACGGGCACGATTATGTATAGTTCTTTATTCATCATTTATTTCTTGCTTCGTAAAACATTACCTCAAGTTTAGCACATTGTAGCCTATTTTTCTGTCGATCAGCAATTTTCAGTCAGTTAGGAAGGTCTGCCTTTTGATCTCCTGGGGTTGATGTCAAGATGTCAGCCAGAGCTGCAGTCATCTGAAGACTTGACTGGAGCTGAAGGGCTCACTTTTGGGATGGTTTGCTCATAAGAACACTGCAATAGAGACTTGTGATTTCACATATCTGATGCCAATTTCTACTTAGTGTTTGCCATAAAACCCTGAAGTGTGTTCGAATACACTTTGACTGTATTTTCTATGTAAAAGGAATCATCTTTTTAAAATTGTCTCTTCCTCCAAGATTTAGAGTATCTTTCTATTTGGTCAGATCTCATTTTTGCAGTCTCCATGGTTCCTTTCTTACTGTCCTCCTGATCGTATAAATACTGTTGTGTTTCCTTGTCTTTTATAAATAGATGAGTCCCTAAAGTGAGCACTTCAAGGCTTTAGAAATGCTCAAGGGCTATGTGTGATATTTGTAACCAAGGTTTGACATTTATATAGACTCTTATTCAAAACGTGTCTTCTATGGATAATGCCAATAGTTAACATATCTTTTTTTTAATGAATGAAATATTTGTTTTTCCTTGGATGGCAGAATGTACAAGAAGAGTCAAATTAAAAAAAAAAGGACAGTGTCAGTGTTATTTATTTATTTTTTGGAGGCAGGATTTCCCTATGTAGTCCAGGCTGGCACGACAATTCTTCTGTCCTAGTCCTTCAAGTGCTGGGATTATAGGCCTGTCCTACCACATCCAGATCAGAAGGCAAATGTGTTCTGTCTTACTACTGAACAAATTATTTTTTTTTTGGTGTTTTTCCCCCCGAGACAGGGTTTCTCTGTGTAACAGCTCTGGCTGTCCTGGACTCTCTTGGTAGACCAGGCTGGCCTTGAACTCACAGTGATCTGCCTGCCTCTGCCTCCCGGGATTAAAGATGTGTGCCACCACCGCCCAGCTACTGAACAAATTATAAAGCTCAATAATATGGTAATTAAACAAAAAATAAGCTAATAGTTCAACAGAACAGAACAGAGAGTCTGGAAAAAGAATACAACGTGTTTAAGAAGTTAATACCTGACAAGGAATCCTGGGAGAGACATGGATTTTTTTTAGAACAATATAAGAAAGTAAAAGAAAAGAAAATGTGTGGGAGAAAGTCAGACTATTAAATAAAAGGGGCAACTTCGGTGGCCTGTGCATCTCAAGTTAGATAAAAATCACCTGCATAACAAAGGAAACAGAAACAAAGGAAACTGAGTAAAGATAAAATGTATGAAGTGGGAGAAAAATCTTTGCTAGTTTTTCATATGACACAAGGGTAATATCATATGAATCTATAAAGAACCAAGGCAATTTAGCAATAAAGAAGACAAGTAATCTAATTTAAAAGTCAAATGGCATGAACAGGCATTTTTCAAACTTAGAAATACAGCTGCCCAATAAAAATGTGAAAGAATGCTCAATATCATAGGCTATCAGGGAAATGTGAATCCAAACTGTAAGGAGATACTATCTCACCCCAGTTAGAATAGCTATTATCCCAAATAACAACAACAAAATCTGGTGAGCATGTGGTGAGATTGTATATTGTTGGTGGGAATGTAAACTAATACAATATTTATGGAAAGCATTATGGCAATTCCTCACAAAAGCTAGAAGTAAAACTAACACATAATCTAGCTATATTACTTGTGGTGTGTGTGTGTGTGTGTGTGTGTGTGTGTGTGTGTGTGTGTGTGTGTGTAGGAGACAAAGTTAGATTAAGAAGAGATCCTTAAAGACCCATGTTTATTCACAATATCTAAGATCATTCTAGGCCCTTGTGGGAGGAAGAATAGATAAAGAGAGTGTGTTTCATAGTCACAATGAAACATTATTCAGCCATAAGGTAGAATGAAATCATGTTATTTACAGGAAAATGGGTGGAAATGGAGGATGTCATGTTAAGTAAAATAGATCAGACACAGAAAGAAGTCTAGTATCACATGTTGGTTCTCATATGTGGAAACAACAATAAAAAAAGTTGATTTGGGAGTATAATAGTGATTAACAGGCACTGGAAAGGGTACAGAGGGCAGATGAGTGTAGAATAAAGTCATTGGATATGTTCAATATACTCAATATACATATGTGGAAATAGTACATGAAGTCTCATCACTATATACTTTAACATGTCGTAATGCTATTCTCTTTCACATGTAGATCTTAGCTTAAACTCTGTAGGAACCAGGCCTGACTGGTTTCATGTCCTGTTTCTAGCAGCTTCCATGTCTGTGTTTATCTTGGTTAGCTAGTCATGTTTACTGCTCTGAGAACTCGCCCCTCCCTTCCTTGAGACTTTTCCTCCTGTGTGCGATTACCTCTTGAGAGATTTCACCTGGGAGGAGGATTCCTGTTTTGCTGCCTATAAGAAGGCTCTTTGGAACTCTGGGGAAAATATAAAAAACCTCTGCTGCGGCTGCTGCTGCAGCTGCTGCTCTCTTAGCACGAAGGACCTGCTGTGTTAGTGTGTGTGTGTTAGTGTGTGTGTGTGTGTGTGTGTGTGTGTGTGTGTGTGTGTGTGTGTGTATGAGTTAAATCCGCAGCCCCTTGCCCTCGACTCGGTACTGCAGTTTAATGTTAAGTGTTTAACTTCCAGAACCTAATGAAGACAGGAAACTAGAAAGGGATTCCTGGGGGAAATGTTTCAACGGATGGGAAAAAGTAGAACATAGATGTTATGAAGAAGAGAGGGAGAATATGGAGATTATATAAAGTAGAGAGGAAGAATAATGGGGTGTAAAGGTTCTAATGGGACAGGAAAGTAAAGGACTGGGGAGGAAAGATTAACCAAGGTGAAGTACCTATGGAAATACCATATGAAAAATATATGCTAAAAATAGTTGAAAGGGAGATATGTCACATAGCAGGAAAATGGTGTTCCTATAAAAATTGTTTATAAAATAAAAATTCTAGTGCCAGAGTAGGATACAATTTGTTGGTAAGGGATCTCCAGAGGCCCCCAAAATAATATAAGCTATTGTTATTTCTCTTGGTTGCCTACCAGAACTAGATGGCAAGACCCTGTTGCTGAAGTAAGCACACATCTTGGAATGGTTGGAAGATAAAGATAAAGTAATCTGGAACTCAGTTGGAAGCTTTCTCCTTACTGGATAGCTTTCCTGATGCTAAAAGTGCTGTACAGATTGCTTGGAGAGATAAGACATCAATGGCGTTATCCAGCTATGATCCTATGAACTATAATTCAAACTTTCTGGGCAAGATATGCCTGTTGGTGTAGTAGTGCCACAACTGTTACAAGGATTACTAACTGCTCTCTGACAAGATTTGAGTACTCCATAGGAGGAATACATGCTTGGAATTTAAAACCCAGTCAAAAGCTCATGGCTGGGAAGAATGTAAGGCCACAGGAGAACTCATTTTGTTGTTTAGGCAAACTGACTCAGTAATAATTTTCACTTTAAATAGTAATGTTTATACCCATTAAGAATGCAAGCCTCTATAACATTAAGCATCATCTTCAGTCTTCTGGCCCAATATATCTGACAGACATATTTGTGAGGCAGGAACTATTGAGGACTTGCTAAAAAACAATAAAATTGACAAGCATTATTCTCCATTTATATTCTTTTTCTTTTGCAAACTGTACATTTGATTCCTCTATTAATATGTCTATTGGTTTTCTATGTTTTATATATTAAAGGTTTTCTTAAAAGCTGTAATCAAAAATTAATAAAGCTAATACTTATATACCCCCCCAAAAAAAAGAAAAGAAAAGGATGTAACTCTAATCCTTAATCAGACGAGTTTTTCTTTTTAGCAAATTCATGGTCACTCGAGATGGTTAAAATAAATATCTTAAATAGGATATTTATATAATACCTTTTAAGGCTCAGGAGACATTGTGAAAGAGGGAATGGAAAGAATGTAAAAGCCAAAAGATAGGGAGAGGGCTGGGAAACGCTATATTCAGGACATGACACAGCCATTGCAAACATGATCTCACTGGCAACTGCAGTTGCTTCCATTAGTTCTGCATAAGACTGGGGCTGTCAACAGCCAATCATGTATTGGGAGGAGCTCATAGCACCCTTGCCCTCTCTGATGAACCATTGGAAGTCAGTCAGTTTGAGGGAGGGGCAGTCATTGCCTTATTTGTGTACTAAATTGTGAGCTTTTCAGATTCCAGTGGATAGTTTCTACACCCGTGGCCACACAGAGAGTCCTGGATAGAACTTGTGGGTCACAAAGCAAAGCAAAACCAAAAAGCATAAAAGTGGAAAGGAGATGTGGGCAAGATGGGGCGATGACAAGCGTGGAAGGGAGATGAATGAAAGTGTAGTGTGGGGAGTAAATCAGAATGCACTAAATACATTTGTGAGAGTATTAAAAAATACATTTAATCAATTAATTGCAAAATGTTTTTTAAAGTCTTTAAAGCTCCTATCTCAAAGAAAATAAAATTATAATCACACTTGTATATTGTAGATAAAACAACTTTAAGATGGATTAAATGTTTGAGTAAAATAAACACATCAAACATCTTGTTAGAAGAGGGAGAGATTAGACCTTCTTAACCAAAACTGGGCTGAGGTAACTTTATTAATAAAAACATAAAACATCTATAAAATTAGTGGACAAACAGTATATTTGGAAAACATTAGCAACAGTAGATAAATAATATAGCTAGAAAAACCTTTATAACTCAATCTAAAAATAGGCAAAAGATTAATGGGTCAATTATTTCAAAATTCACTCTTGAAAAAAAGTTTATTGCTGGGCAGTGGTGGCGCACGCCTTTAATCTCAGCACTCGGGAGGCAGAGGCACGCAGATCGCTGTGAGTTTGAGGCCAGCCTGGTCTACAAAGCGAGTCCAGGACAGCCATGGCTACACGGGGAAACCCTGTCTTAAAAAAAAAGAAAAGAAAAATGTTTATTAACTTAAAAATTTAAGGGACAGATACTTTTATTGGACAAATGGAAAACATTTTATAATCTAGATCAGCTTATGCTTTGTATGTTTAAATGATGTTTTTTGTAGAATAGGTAATTAGAAAATAAATATAAAAGCCCAGTACAATCACATGTCCTAAGCTTTCTATATTTCTAGTTAACACATGTAACTTCTCTGCAAACAGAAAAATGGGCCAAATACAAAATCAAGATGCTCAGCAACACAGGAAAAATACTCTTAGCAAAAGGAAATAGAAAATAGTTTAAGATATTGTCCACAAAATAGGTCTAAAATCTAAAAGAACCTATTACAGTTATTGCTGATGAGATACAGAGAAAAGGGCATTCTCATTCATTGCTGGAAGAAATTTGATCTGCTATAGCATTTTGCAAGACAGCTTGGCAACATCTATTAAAACTAAAAATATCCATGCCACTTGACCCAGTCATCCCTTCATCCCTTTTAATTAGAAGTTGCAAATGTGTATGCAAGCATACACACACACACACACACACACACACACAGAGAGAGAGAGAGAGAGAGAGAGAGAGAGAGAGAGAGAGAGAGAGAGAGAGAGAGAGAGAGACAGAGAGAGACAGAGAGAGACAGAGAGACAGAGAGAGACAAAGACAGAGATGGGGGTGGGGTAGGGGGAGAGAGAGAGAGAGAGAGAGAGAGAGAGAGAGAGAGAGAGAGAGAGAGAGAGAGAGAAGAAAGGAAGAAGAGGAGGAGGAGGAGGAGAAAGAAAGAGAAAGTGAGCTTGTATTGGTAGAACATGATTACCAAATGAAATGCCCATTAATAGAGGATGGTTTAATAAATACACCCACCCAATTTGAATATTGTTTAGTCAGCTAAACAATGAATGATAGGTATACAAGTGTACTTGAAGTACTAGTGCACTTCTAGATAGTGTTTTGGAATAATAAAACAAGATTCAGAAAGGATGTATAATATAACCTTCTCTTTTCAAAACAATGACTAAAATAACTCCTTTTATGTGCATATGCAGATATGTGTATGTGTAAAATTATATGAGCTTGCAGCAAATAAGTATGTATAGAGACTAAATTGCTATCATGATTTATTTGGCAAAAGGATATATGTAGGGGGGAGAGGGAAAGAAATGGGGGAAGAAAGCTAAGCTGAGCAGGAAAATAAGAAAGCAGACTGCACCAAAAATCTGAATGTATAGGACATAATCACATTTACAAAATTGTATTTGTGGGTAGAAATGTAAATAAGAAAATAATAGTTGAGAATATCAGATTTTCTTAAAAAGGAATCTAATTCTTCTAAGTTCAGGGCATAATTTGAAAATATTCTTTTTAAGACAAATTCCTACCATGAAATTCTTTTCATTTTTTTTTTTTTGCCATTTCTCTTTTACTATAAGCCAAAGACAAGGAAAAGTGGTAATGCAGACGTTCTGATGGAGTTATGGTGATTATAAATCCTCCAGAGGAAAAAGAATTACATTTGCCTACATCTATGCAATTTTCCACAGAGATGCCCTTTAGCAAAGAACAACAAATTTGTACTTCCGTTGTGCTTTCTAACATACCCATCTTTGGGATAAAATAAATATTTAAATTAATTAGTCGAATTATTTAATGTCCTATTTACTCTCTGCCAGTTAAGGGCTTGCCCCCAAACAGATGATGTACTCCAACTGTGTAGCTGGGAGGGTTTGACAGTGGAAGTACTTACAAAAGCATCAGCAGGGATGAGGGAAACTGGCGAGGCATAGAGAACTGTCCTGGGATAGTAATAGAGGGCTGCCAGCATCCCTAGGTCTGGAGGAACAAAGGGAGGGAGTACTACAGGGACAAGGTAGCTCTTGCCTTCAACAGAGGGATGCAGCTAGCTTGAGATAATTCTGTGGAGACTGAACCAAAGGAGTCACTACCCTAGCCTCTTGTTCCTACTGCTCTCTTTATATGCTGACACCTCTTGTTCTTGGAACATAACTGGAAGCTAGAGATCATGGGAGCCTGTTTCATACCATCCACACAGGTCAGTGGGAGCCCAGAACTGGGGACAGATGGCAAGAGTGGATCTAAAGAGGCAAAGATGACCACCATTCTTCCATAACCAGTTTCTTCAGAAAATTCGATGGTTGGTGAAGATAAATTAAAACACCTACTCTATGGCTTAAATTAATCACAGAACTTGGCTTTGTGCTTGAGAAAATTCAAGTTTGGAAAAAAACCTAGTGTGAAACCATGTGATTCCCATGATCATTTGACATAATAGAGTTAGTTAGATGCTACCCAACTTGTTCTCGTAGAGAATGTCTCAAATTTAGGACACACATCAAGTAAACTCTGGTAGGAGCTGTGAAGGAAATTTAGGGAAAGAGAATCTTTTGTTTTCTCAAATAAAAATTAGCTAAGGAAAGACAGTATGATGCTCACAATATAAATCTACTACAAAAAGTTTGTCTAAAGTTTGTATGTTCAGATGTATGGACTGTACATGTAGGTCAAGATCACTTATGTAGGAGTTACAATTACTTGGGCCCTGATTCTCTGCTACTAGTCCTGGGTCTCCTAAGTCACTTCTTACTTCTGGACTTGTTTCATCTTGTGCATAACCAAAGGGTAAGAAGTCTAATGTTTTCCAGCCTTCCATCAGTTGTACATTGTTGGATGCTATTATTTTGCCCCACCTGGAAACTATTTTGGTGCCTGGCCTTGCAATATTGCCCAAACAATCCTCCCCTTAAGCTACCTAACCTTAGAATTTAGCAGGCTAGTGACAGTCAGGATATTTAATATACACCTATCCCAGCAGTAGGGAAACTGAGGCAGGAGAAGCTTGAGTTTGAAGCCACAGCCCCACAGCAAGGCTTTGTCTCAAAGAAACAAACAAATTGAGAAGGTGACTAAGAGACAATGAAACCCTATGTTCAGTGAATACTAAGGTGAATACACACACACACACACACACACACACACACACACACACACACAGAGTTATTTAGTTAGTGGTAAGTAATAATGTAGGTGGATAATGACAGTGCACTGTTCTAGAAAGAAGCATTTTAAAAAGATGTTTATTATGTTGTCAGTATCTCATGTAGTGTAAAATCGTTTAAAGATCCATCCACATCTTTTTTTTTCTTGTAGTGTCAAATAGAACCCCCAGAAGAACAAAATTTAGTGAGAATTCCTTTTCTCCTCCTTACCCTTTCTCACTCTCATGATTGGGGAAAAACTCTGAATATTTTGGTGACAGTACTTGCTACCTACAATGGTATCTTAAGAGAAACATTGATTTGGACCCATTTGATTAACTCACACCAATGATATAGGACTGGGACTTGAAATAAAAGGGAGATAGAAGTAATTTAAAATTAGTGAAGTTATGAGGCTCATTGTTTAGATACGAAAAAGCCCCGGGATACAGAAGTATCTGAAAATATCCTAGAAAGCCACTATTCTGTGACAAGCAATACCATGTGAAGGAGAATGTTCTGTGGTGTAATATGGCACAGGCCACTTAGATTTTTGTTCTTTGTTCTCATCTGTGGGGTTCTCCATGGCCTTCAACAATATAGGTGAATTCTGTAAAAAAGCACTTTCTTGTTCCACGCAAACACAGAAGCCTAAAATATCAAGATCTCTGAGCACTGATCTTCCAGAACAACCCAATTCCCTCAAGTGTGATCTACTTTTTATTTGAATGTTGTGTGCGTGTGAGTGTGTGTACACACACTCATAAGCACATATCAGTGGAGCACCTCACTTTTAAACAACAGTTTTGGTCATTCTATGACTTTTTATTTATTTATATTTATTTATTGATTGATTTTTCGAGACAGGTTTTCTCTGTGTAGCCTTGGCTGTCCTAGACTTACTTTATAAACCAGGCTGGCCTCGAACTCACAGAGATCCGCCTGTGATCCTAAACATGAATTAGGAAAGAATCTCCCAGGACTTTATATCTTTACTGCTGCTTAGCACAATACAGTTAATGATGTAGAAGTTCCTTGACTTGAACTTGAACAGCACAGAGCTAGCAGTAAATGTCAAAGATTACATCGTCTTTTACCCTGATCATGCTTTATTGAAAAATGCAGCATTACATGAAGGGTAGGTAGGCCTTCCAAGGAAGGATTATAATATCATGTTAAAAAGGTAGCATTTTTGCCTTCTGCTCTGTTATTTATGTTCTTAATTTGCCTGGGTGGTAGTGGCACACACCTTTAATCCCAGCACTCAGAGGCAGAGGCAAGTGGATCTCTCTGAGTTCGAGGTCAGCCTGGTCTACAGAGTGAATTCCAGGATAGCCAAGGCTGCACAGAGAAACCCTGCCTTGGAAAAACAAACAAAACAAAACAATCAATCCCATTTGTTATTTTTGCAAACAAATTTTGGAAGCAAATAAAGGAACACATATGTAAAGGAAATTATAAGCAACTTTATCTCGGAGGAAATTGCATGCTAATGGAAACATGTCACTGTTGATAATTCAGCTAATGTGCTTATAACTCACCATCCTCCATTATTAGAAAGCCCCATAATATTAATTCAGGCTTCTTTGCTCTCCAAAAATTGTCTTAGCATAAAGAGACACACAGGTTTGAGAAACATTTAGATAGCAGTAGCAGAGGTGGGGGCAGGAGGAAGTGTAGCACAGTGACAGTGCGCATGCTCAGCAAGGTCCTACTTTCAACCCCCAGCACAGGTATAAAACAAGATTAAATTTAAATAACTGGAGTAGACTTCATAGTAAAGGTATATCCAAAGCTTATCTTGTGGGATGCTTGCTTGTTCTTAATCTAATTTTGTTTGTTTATATTTTGCTGATATTTCTATACAAGAGTGGAGGGCAATAATTAAGGCATTGCTAAGGAAATGAACATTATTATTGATTTGCAGTTTTATTTATGGAGAAGCTATTAGTAAGATGCATTTATGTCTAGGGTTCATTTTTGTCCTTATTAGGAAGTAACTGCATGAGATTAATACTGTCACAAATGGATTATTTAACTAATTTGTTTATGGAAACTCTGAGTTCATTATGGACTTGGACCGAAAGGGTGTTATTTTTTTTCTAGGAGTAGCGATTTAGTGCCAGTTTTAAAGAGATCTTATCTTCTTGCAAGAACTAAGCCTCTGGGCTCCATATTTCATTTTTTTTACCCTTGTGAAAGCAATATTTTTATATTACAAAGTAATTTTAGAGACCCATTTATTATTTACAATCTTTAAAATATTGTATTTTCAGGAGAGTTTGTAGTGATTTTTCTCTTGTAACCTTATTGAGACTCTTAAGATTCATGCAAAATAACTTGATTTTTCTGTAGCCTGAGACTGTTTTTTAAAAGGGCTGGTAAGACATTTGTAACAAGTAGAGTGCATCTACTGTGACCACTTGGCCTTATTTAGGACATTTATTAAAGGTCAGAGAGATGCTGCTTCTAGATGTCATAGGAATGAATGGCAATTTGAAATTCAAAAGGACATCACATCCTCTCTGCAGCTTCTCCGCCTTCTCTAACCTGTCCTCCTTTTTGACTGTAAAAGCAACACTGTGGTACCTAAAAGTATTTAGTTTAAAAAGGAAATAAGATTCCTACCACTGCTATCATCTGTTTGTTTAACTCCTATTTGCCCATAAACATTTACATTTCTAAATATATTAGCAATCATAGTATATATATGTGTGTGTATGTAATGTATCTGTGCATACTGTATTCATTTTTATTTAATTTTAATTGTCATATAAAACATGAAAATGTTTCTGTTTGTAAGGTACTATATGATAGTCTGATATAAGAATATGTTGCATGTTGTTTAAATAAAGGTAAACATGTTTCTCTTTCCAGACATTTGTTATTTCTTGTTAGTGAAAACATTTATTCTAGGTTTTAGAAATGTACAACATGCTATGATCTGTAGCTATTCTACTGTGCAATAGCACAACAATATATCTTACTTCTGGTTCTATCTAATTATAACTTCCTAGCCATCAGGACACATTTTTAATGTTTGGTTTTATTTTTAAAATATAGAGGTTGGCAAGATGGTTCAGTGGGTAAGAGCACTTCCTGTTTTTGCAGATAACCTGGGTTTGGTTCCCAGCACTACATGGTAGCTCACAACTGCCTATGACTCCAGCTATACCCTCTTCTCTGACCTCTGTGGACCCTGCATACACACATGCAGGAAAAACATCCGTAGCACAAAATAAAAAAATACAAATAAACATTACCCATATATTTCATGTAAAGCATTATGTTTTCACACACACACACACACACACACACACACACACACACACACACACACAGAGCTAAATTAATTTATCATTTTTGTGGTGATAATGCACAGATCTATTCTCTCAGCATTTTTTTCAAAAATGCAATGTATTGTTGACTATATTCACCATGTTGTACAATCCATCTCTTGAACTTTCACATCTTACTTCAGTGAAATTTGTATTTTGCTTTCTATTGTCAACTCTAGGTAGAAAAGGAATTGGAAATTTCTATAAGGAAAATGTAAAATAGAACTGTGTTACTTTAGATGGGAGTTGTTTGAATTTTAGGCTTTCCAAAAGTGGTGTAACATTTACCTTGCATCTTCATTTTTTTTAAAAGAGTCTTTTTTTACATTTATTTATTTGCATACATGGGTATGTGCATTGTGTGTGTGTGTGTGTGTGTGTGTGTGTGTGTGTGTGTGTGTTTGTACACCAGTGGGAGCCAGAATACAAACTGCAGCAATCTGTTCTCTTTTCCCATGTGGGTCTCAAAGGACAAACTCAGGTCATAAGGTTTGCTGACAAGCAGCTTTATTCAGTGAGCAATATCACCAGCCCTTACATTGCATCATTGCATATTCTTTTTTTTGTTGTTGTTTGTTTTTTGAGACAAGGTCTCTCTGTGTTAGCCTTGGCTGTCCTGGAGTCACTTTGTAGACCTGCTGGCCTTGAACTCACAGCGATCCGCCTGCCTCTGTCTCCTGAGTGCTGGGATTATAGGCGTGTATCACCACGCCTGCCTTTTTTTTCAAGATTTTTATTTTATTTTATTTATTATTTATACAGTATTCTGCCCACACATGTGCCTGCATGCCAGAAGAGGCACCAGACCTCACTGTAGATGGCTGTGATCCATCATGTGGTTGCTGGGAATTGAACTCAGGATCTTTGGAAGTACACATGGTGCTCTTAACCTCTGAGCCATCTCTCCAGCCCACATTGCATATTCTTAACCAGAGATTCGAACCCAACCATCTTGGCTTGGAAAAGGGTATGGAATATAATTAAACTAAAATTTGTGAATGGAAGTAGAGCAGCACTTTATTCCTGCCAGATTGCTAGTTAAATGCCACGGAAGACTTGCATATTTAATTTTAGCCATGTAAAGAATGTGCAATAGTTGGTAGGCAAGAGTTTTAGCCGGGGGGCGGGGAATGAGTGTATTTTTAGGTCGTTTTTGCTACCTCTCTCAACTATACTGTGATGCAGCTCAAGTATAGATATGGAGATATTCCTTGATTTGTTCCCGAGTTGAGACTGTGCCAGGCAAAAGGGAATGGTACTTGAAGGTATGACAGACGAATGGTGGAAGTGATGTGCCTTATGGTTCTCATAGAAAGGGGAAGGAGATGGAAGCAGATGAACGCGGGCTGACGAAGATGAAGCAGGGAATGTCAAGAGGCCTGAGCTCTGTGTAATATGAACAGGTATGCTATAGGTAAAGTCGAAGATAACCAAAAGAATGAAAGCTGTGAGTTAGCCTGTTTTACAAAGGTTGATTTTTCAGAAATAAATTTTGGTATTGAGAAAGTCTTTTCTCTTGGACAGGTTTTCATGCTGTCCAGGCTGGCCTTGAACTTGGTAAGTAGCTGAAGATGACCTTGATTGTCTGAGCTTCTTGCCTCCCCTTTCTAAGTAAGTTCTGGGATTATGGGTATGCCCCATTATGCCCAGTTTGTCCAGTGCTGACGATCAAACCCAGGGCTTCATGCCATGCTAGGTGACACTCTGCCAACTAAGCTAAATCCTCAGTCCGGGTATTATTGTTATTGTGCCTCTTCTGTTTTCACGTTGTGAAGTATTAATTCTGACCGAGGTGAACAAATGAAAATCCATTCATCAAATAGTCCATGTATGAGTTCAAGAAATATCTTACTTTGCTCCTCCTTTGTATCAGACACTAGGTTGGAGGGTCTAAAAGGTGGCAAGAATGAAAGCAGAGATTTTTTCTAATGGGGGAGTCAGGCACTTACAAAATTAAATAACAAGTTGTAATGTGATAGAAAAAAAATGAGCCAGGCTAGAGGGGGGAAAAAAAAAGAGCCAAGCATGGTAGCACAGGCCATTAGTCCTAGCACTCAGGATTCAGAGGCAGGTGGATCTCTATGAGGTTGAGGCTAGCCTGGTGTACATAATGAATTGTTCCATAAAGAGTAGTAGTAGTAGTAGTAGTAGTAGTAATATAAAAATCTTTAAAAATGAGAATAAAGTCATAGAGGCATGAGGGCTCTTGTTAGAGAAGTGAAGCAGGAGGGAATATTTTAAACAATAGAACAGCAGTTACAAAGTCCCTGAGAGGGAAATGGTCTAGCTCATACCACCCCTTAACACTTGGGAATATAGTGCCAGAGTACAAATAGAAGCCCACGTTGTCTATGTTTAAATGTTTGAATTGATAACATTTATGTCTTTTCCTTTGTCTAAAATGCTATGATATTTGGAAAACTCCATCGGGATTTAGAATTCTTGGTCTCCTTAGAGTCATGCCTGGACCACAACCACGACCTGGACCCCTGGATCCTAGTTCTAATTCAAGTTCAATTTTTTTTTTCCACTCTGAAGTTGTCATAGCCATCAAGAGTGTTCTTACGTAATGCGGCTGAAAGCCTGCTCTGAATGTCCAAGTTCTCTCCACACAATTCCACACATTTTTTCCCGGTAGCTTCTTGGTGTTGGGGGGATGTGCTCATTTATAACAGTCTGTTCTTGGAAAGATGGACCAGACAAGGGCCCATGTTGGCCCTGGGAAGAAGCTGTTAGTCATTTAGAGAGCATCCGAGGTCCTAGATGGGCACAGGCCCTAAGATACCAATTTCTACAGGGCTAAAGGGGAAGTTACAAGAAAAAACAAACAAACAAAACCTTGAAATCACAGGACGCAGAGCAGCAGCCCTTTTGCTAGTACCTAAGTGGTACACTTTTGTCTGTCACATCTGAGAACAAGGAGGCTATTCCGATCTCCTCAGGATTTGAATGGTGAAGATGGAGGAGATACAGAGTTTCCGTTCTGTGCAGGGTCTATAAAAAGTAAAGGAAGGAAGAAAAGGAAACCAAAATGTATGGAGCATCTGTGCTAAGCCTGGCTGTGTGAAATACACTCATGCTTGTGTGAGCTAATTTCATCTTCCAAATAACCCTAGGAAGTAGGCTTTGCACTTTCCTGTGTAAGGTTAAGAAAATAAACTCCAGGTGGTCACTTCCTTGCAGAGTCATACAGGCAGTGTTCCTAGGGAGCAGAGGGTCAAATGCAGGACTTAGGCTATTTAAAAAAAAAACATATTCTCTATTGTAGCAAAAATGCCTTTTAAAGAGTCTTGAAAACCTTCATTTGTAATGAGAGTCAAGAATACAGAAAGTAAACTCCTACACCAACCAGAGAGGAAGTACCTGCAGCAGTTCTTAGGGCAAAGATTCTCAGAAATTCCCCCATTCTCTCCATAGTCCGTGAAGATACTTCAGGAGTTTATGGGTGATAGGTAGTTTTAAGAATTGAAGTAATCTGGGTATGCTGCTGTGTGCCTTTTAATGCGGCATTCAGGAGACAGAGGCAGGTAGATCTCTGTAAATCTGAGGCCAGCCTGGTTTGCATAGTGAGTTCTATGTCAGCCAGGTCTACTTAGTGAGACCATGCCTCAGAAAAAAAAAAAAAAAAAAAGAAATCGTGATAACGTTTATACCCTATGAGATGGACAGTTTGAAGAGGTTTGTTTTGTAGATGTAAACAGCCATCTAATCCTCCCACCAATCAAGACATTTCTCTTTCAAGATACTCTTCTCATTCCAGAAATTTCTCTGTACCTTTTTCCCAGACAATCTCTTTCCATAACAGGCAACCACTGTTCTGGTTTGTATCACTGTGGGTTTGTTTTGCCTGGTTTATAATTTAATATAAATAGAACTGCACTTTTGTATCTGGCTTCTTTGGCTCAGCGTTGTTTTCTTTTGTTTTGTTTTTTTAATTTGAGATTTATCCATATTATTAGGGACAAGAATGCATTTCCCTTCTATGGCTGAATAGTATTCCATGATATAAATAATTTATACTTTGTTTATTCCTTCACCAATTGATGGGCTTTTAAGTTCAATCCTATTTGTAGTTATTATGAGTAAACCTGGTATGAATTTTTGTTTTTTGTTCTTAGAATTGAATCTAATGCCTTCTGTTTGCTAGGCAAACTCTGTACCAGTGAGTAACACCCCTCCCCCAAACATTCTTGCATGTGTCCTTTTTGTAGGTGTGTGTATTCATTTCTATTGGGTCCATAGCTCAGAAGATGTGGTTAGTGTGGATTTAACTTTTTAATTTGCTACCAAAATTTCCCCAAAGTGTTATATCAGTTTATACTCCCACAGGCAACCTATTCATTTCAGTTGACACGCTTATTTTAAATGGATTTCATTAGTACAATTATTTAAAAATTGAAACACTTTAAAACTAGAAAGAAAGGCTATTGCTAATAACTGATAGCCATATATCAACTACTCACATTTCAAATGTTAGCAGTTTCCTGTGTTAGTGTCAGATCTTCAGTAGAATATTACATATACACTTCACGTACACTTGGATGTCGGTTCCCTCATCTCCTTCCTTTTTCTTTTCCCTGGAAGTCAGCATCCTTCCCACACCTGTCTATTTTTAAGTCTACAGCATAGATTATAAACTATCTTTAATATTTCACTTAGTCTAACAAAGATGGCATGTGGTAAGTCTGGGTGCATCTTGGTAAATAAATCAATGTAATCCTTTACATATTTTCATTTCCTACTTAATACTGTTCTTGATTATTTCTAATGTATATTAATTAAACTGCTTATATATATATAATTAGTAGAAATGGAGAGGGTTAATTTTTTATCTTAATAAAAATAAAGGCAGTTTATGCAGCGAATAATAACTCTCCTGACAGACACACACACACACACACACACACAGGGTAATGAGAGAGAAAAAATCCTTCAAATATTAGAATCTTTAAGGGGAAGTTATGAGAAAGTTCTTAGAATTGCGCATTAACATAAACCTCCCTTATTATGGGGAAGGAAACTAAACTGCAAACTCGTTGTGACTTTGCTAGGTTTGAACAGCCAAAGAATTTCAGGCCAGTCCCAAAGTCAGATTGTCTAGAATTCTCTATATGACACCACGCAGCATCTATGCCTCTGACAGTGATCAATGATGGAGAAGAAAGGAAAGGAGAGAGAAAAATGTAATGTTGGGGGTGGGGAGGAAAAAACTTCATCAAAACAAGGCAGAAATGTGGTATTTTAAGGAAGAGGTTTGCCCTTCATATGAATGATTCTTGGATTTTGTTGTATATTTTTGGTAGCAGTATGCGGTGAGTCACTAACAAAGAGCTTAAGACAGATGAGTTAACATAAATGGACCAAAATAAGCTGTGGTCTCTAGGCTGAGCAGCTGTTGGACAAACCTGCCAATATTTTATTTCCCAGAAACACTTGCAGTGGATTAAAGTGAGCAGGCAGCAAGAGCTTCATTAGAAAATTCCATACCTTTCAGCTCTCTGTGCCTGAGGTGCGGCTATCCAGGGGCAGGGGGATGAAGTTACCAGCTATTTCCTGGGAGTCCTGCTAAGGTGGAAGAGGGTCAGTGGCAGGGTGTGCTGGTGGAGGAACAATACGAATAAGCACAGGAAACAGCTTTAGGTTTTGCAGCCCTGACTGTACTACTAGCTGTGGTAACAAAGGGACTTCAGTCTTCTTGAGGCTCCCGCTTTCCATCTTCTAAAGTGGGGGTGGTGAAGGCGATGGGTTGAATGACTTCCAAGAACATGTCCGTTATTAAGAAGAAAACAAAGTCCCACTCTGTATTTATTTATTTTTAAATTTTTTATTAATTTAATCTTGTTACATCTCAATGGTTATCCCATCCCTTGTATCCTCCCATTTTTCCCTCCCTCCCATTTTCCCCTTACTCCCCTACCCTATGACTGTTCCTGAGGGGGATTTCCTCCCCCTGTATATGCTCATAGGGTATCAAGTCTCTTCTTGGTAACCTGCTGTCCTTCCTCTGAGTGCCACCAGGCCTCCCCCTCCAGGGGACATGGTCAAATATGAGGCACCAGAGTTCGTGTGAAAGTCATATCTCACTCTCCACTCAACTGTGGAGAATGTTCTGTCCATTGGCTAGATCTGGATAGGGGTTTAAAGTCTAAGCCTGTATTGTCCTTGGCTGGTGTCTTAGTTTGAATGGGACCCCTGGGCCCAAATCTGCCTATCATAATGTTCTTCTTGTAGGTTTCTAGGACCCTCTGGATCCTTCTACTTTGCTATTCTCCCATGCCACTCTGTATTTATTGACCACTTAATTTCACCATCTTAAAGAAAAGAAAAAAAAAACCAAAACTTTTCTTGGATTGTTTTTGCTCTAGCTTTTTTGTTTCAGATCAAGAAACTGAGGCCAAGGGAGAATAAGATCTCTTCCTGAGTCAGAGCCCCAGATTCAAGCCTGAGCTGTTTGAGTTACCTGCTTCTTAACCACCTTTTGCGTTGCCCTTTCTCCCTTAACAGGAAGCTACAAATCCATTTTCTTCCTAGTCCCTCCCCCTTTTCTGGTTCCAGTTTTCTATCTGTTTGAAATCACTACGCTTCAATTGCACTGCAGTGGATTTTTTTTTCCAGCTCCTAATTGAAGTCTCTTGCTGCATCCGTGCACCGCACTATCAGCGAATGGTGCTAAAGCTAGTAAATCAAATTCAGGACACATACCTCACGCAAGACAGAAATAGTTTTGAACAGAGCACAGCAGGGCCATTTGATTCATAGGATCTTCATCGGCTTGCATATTTTGTACGTTCTCTCCACTGGACACTCTGTACCCAGTGTTCCTGCTGATATCAGTGGCAGCAGTGTCTTAGGAGGAGACACCCTGATTGAAGAGCCATTTCAGTAGCCTCCTCTATCCTGATTTCATATGATACGGCTGTGGCAGTGGTGGTGATAGTGCTGGCTCCTTTGTTTCCTTTCATAGATGACGCACTGCCACTCTTCCAGTGAAGATATCAGATACAGAGAGACCATTCTTTTCTTCAACAGGAACTAAAGTAAACACAGCCTAAGTTTTTATATTAGGCTTCAAAAGGCCTTGCCCTCCCTTGTTCTTTTTCTGTATTTGCCTGAGAATCTATTAGAAGAAGCGACAAGATCACGGCTGATTTCCCTAGTTATTGCGGTGGAGGTTGCCCCCAGACCATTTGAGCTGAAGTTGACTATAAGGTCTATGAGTTCAGTTGAAATCAGAAGCCTGGCCCGTTTGAGTTCAGGCTAAATTTCCAACTCACAGACCTTTAAATACATGTCTATTGTTTAAAGACATTGAATCAGAACTTTTTTCTTAGAATTATATGGCAACCAGTAACTGATGTAGAAAGTAAGAGTTCAGTTGTCAAGAAAACATACAAGCTATAGGTAGCTCAGTTTTGACAGAGAGCTTGCTGGGCAAGCATGAAGTCCTTGATTTGATCCCTAACATTTCAAAGGTCACGTGTGGTTACACACACCTGTAACCTTAATACTGTGGTGGTACAGGTAGGAGGATCAGAAGTATAAAGCTCTTCCTGTCTACATAGCAAATTCAAGGTCAGCATGGGATACACGGGAGTCGCAACTCAACAAACAACGTGCAGGACATAACAAAGGATCGAGGAGACTGTAAGAAGTAACAAGAATTAAATGGTATTGTAAAAGCGTTTTGAAGTCTTTCCAAATCAGCACGGTTAAGCATCTTTTACTAGTAGCTATTCTGAGGGCAGGAATGGAGTGACTCTTAGTGATAAGACATTATGTTAGGTTGAATGCCCACTGAGCCAGAGCTTAAGGAAAACCAGAGCCAGTGATGGACCTGAACCTGAAAGACTGGCCATGGGAGTGAGTGGAGATGGATAAATTAAAGGAGGTGATTATAGAGCTCAGTATCCAGAAATTGACCAATGAAAATAGAAGGACGTGGAAGTCTGCATGAAGTGGAAGACACTGACTCTCAGTTGTGAGACTGTATTAGATGCATGACTTCTGGGAAATTAAGATCTCCATTTTCAGTCTACCAAGAAAATCCCTCAACAAATGAAATTGGCACTTGTTAGGGAAATACCTGATATTTCCTGCCTCTTGGGTAGGAAAATTCTGGGGCAGGTATTTTTTGTTTTTGTTTTTGTTTGTTTGGTTTTGCCTTTCCCATAATTCCCTTACATGATTAAGTTCCAAGTACCTGTTGTGGCAGCTGGCTCTATCGCACTCCTTTCTCACATACACCAAGGTCCCTAGACTCTTCCTTTCTGATTTTTAAATGAGTTGTTACTTCTTGCTCAAGGGTCTTGGTGATTTTATCCAATGCCTGAGATGTTCTTCCCCCTCACACAAGCAAGGCCAGCTACTTGTCATTTAATTCCTAAGCTTCACATATTATTTTAAATTTTGGTGTTTTGAGAGGCTCTTACAATGTAGCTCAGGCTTGCCTCACTTTCTGTGTACCATGGGCTTGCCTGAACTTATAGTAATTGTATCACTTAGGAGGGCCAGGCAGAAATTTCACCTTTTATACAAGTTTTCCTGATGGCTACATCTAAAGTAGTTTTATAATTTTACCTTGATTATCCACATGATATCTTCACCATCATATATTCATCTTGTTTATTTTTATACAGTGCTGGTGAGAGTATGTTGGCACTGTTCCCATAGGAAAATTGTTGGTCAGTGCTTAGTAAAGCCACTTATGACTCAGCAATCCATTCCAAGGTACATATTCAAGAGGTATGAGTGTGGTGTACATTAAGAACAACCCACAAGAGTGTTTACTGTAGCTTTATTTGTAATAGCTAAAGCCTGGAACCAACCCAAATAGCCATCAATAAAAGAATAGGTAAATATATGGTGGGATAGTCAATAGACCGTCCCATAATGCAATGCCATACAGCCATGAAAAGAGCAAACTACAAACAAAATACAACCATATTGATGCATATCATAGAAAAGATTAATAAAAGAAACTAGACACAAAAGAACATATCATATAACATATCATATAATTCCATTCAAACAGGCATAATCATTTATGGTGATAAAAGTTGGAACAGTGGTTGCCTTTGGGCAAAAGGATATTGACTAGAAAGCAGTTTGTAGTTCTGGAAACTCTGTCTTGATGTGGGGAGTGATTATACATATGCAGAAAGTCATTAGGATGTACATCTAAGATTTGTACATACTCTATATCTGTTCTATAGTTAGTGCTCACAAAGGATATATAGCTAATAAAGTCACCATTATAAATTGTATATGTGAACTCTGAGATACTAATCCACATACATCAAATTAATCATTTTTATATATACGTAAGTTTGGGCAATCACCACCAATAATCCCAATATTTCTTATCAATCCCCCAAGGAAAAAAAATGCCTAGTAGTAGTTACTCTCCATTCTTTGTTCCCCAAACCAGCAGTGTACTTGATGTCTCTCTGAGTTTTTTTTAGAGCTATCTTCCTATACAAACACACACACATTATATATATATATATATATATATATATATATATATATATATATATATATATATATACATATATATATATGTGGATATGCATGAAAAAGAAAGACAGAGATGGTGAGTGGGCAGAACTTAGTAATTGATTAGAAATATGGAGTGGAAAAAATAGCTGAGTTAAAAAGAAACTAAGCATGTAATACACACACACACAGATATATACATATTTACAAACACACAATAATTTATATATAATATGTCAATATATCTTCAGGCACACGTGGGTGTGAGGCTAGAGGAGATATAGAGTGTCCTGTTCTACCATTCTCTAGCTTACTCTAGACAGGATCTCTCACTAAACCTGGAGTTAGGGTGCAACAATCAAGCCCCAGTCATCCTCCCATCTCTGTCACCTGTAGCTCTGGGCTTATAAACATTTGTGACCATGCCTGTCTTTTTACATGGATTATGAAAATTTGAATTCAAGTCCTCATGCTTGCCTAACAAACATCCTTCCCCGCTGAGCCATCTCCCTAGCTACAATCTCACTCTTTTTATTTGAAGAGCAGACAGAGAGGAAAGAACTCAAAGACTGTTCTGAGCACGCCACCAAATAACGGGGACAAGGTTAAGAAAATATTAAGGAACTGAATTTACAGCCAAATTGTTAAACTGTTAAGCTGGTGGCACTTGAAAGATAAAGGTGAAGGAGACTTAATTAGAAAGTGATTATCAGCAGGGCGTGGTGGCGCACGCCTTTAATTCCAGCACTCAGTAGGCAGAGGCAGGCGGATCGCTGTGATTTCCAGGCCAACCTGGTCTACACAAAATGAGTCCAGGACAGTCAAGGCTACACAGAGAAACCCTATCTCGAAAAACCAAAAAAGAAAAAAAAATTGATTATCAAAGTTGACATGTATCCCTCCTCCCTCCCCAAGTTGAAAAATTTGTTTGGAACTGCTGAAGGAAGTCTTGAATAGAAATGTACATTTTGATGTCATTTAATGTAGAAACAATAGTTGTCACCTTACAAATGGATGAGATTGTCAATGGAGATAAAAACTTGTACAAGATGATCAGAAGAGCTGTCTAATGTAAGCTTAGCCCACAGTATGCCAACACTCATGGTTTGCTATAGATAACTGACCATGTAGTCTTAGATTCCCTGTCAATATGTGGCTTTAGGCAATTATTACCAATAAGTCCCCTTATCATTTCTGATTCTTTTCAAAGTCTAGGTGTGATGATCAGGAGTAACTGTGGACTTCCAAGGAAGTAAGCTGCTTGGCTATTGGGTACAGAACAAACATACAATGAGGCAGGGAAAGTCCTTGAAGACGGAGAAAAGTATTTCACAAAGATAGAAATACTAACATCTGGCTAATGACTAAGCTGAGGATATGCAGAGCCCATAAAATATGAATGGGGAGGCTACTGGTTATCGTCTGAGAAAAGGTTTTACTGGAATGATCTTAAATGAGATGACAGAGACTTGAATACAAAAGGGGAGGTGTTCCAAATGCTCTGTGATAGGCCACCTTGAGCTCTTCTGGGGAACTCTTGTATTTCTAGGACACACCCCAGTGTTATTTCCTCAGGCTGTAATCTGGTGTTATGAGGAGAATTTTTTATCATTGTCATCTTTGGTGGAGGAGAGAGGCTTGAAGTTATTGATAGGTGTTCACTGTAGCAGATCTTACTGCTGTCCCTTTTACAGACCTTCAGTAGTGACTATTTTTACGCAACATTTACTCTATCCCATTCTGTGGCCACTGGAGCACGCTTGATCTGCTTGCCAGAGATTCTAGAGAGTAAGTTTCCCAGGGGTCAGTCCTCAAACCATGAAGGCCAGGAGTTGGAGGACAAATAGCTCAGTGTTTCCATTTCTCAGAGGAAACAACTGATGGCTTGTCTTACATAGGGTCTCAATTTCTGTTCTTGTTGCTCTCACAAAATATCCTGACAGAGACAACTTAAGAGAGTAAGGGTTTATTTTTTCCTTACAGTTCCAGTGACATGGGTCTTATAGCAGCAACGAAGATGTGGTAGGGAGAGCATGGTACAGGAGTAAGAGGCTGGCTGATTACATTGGATCCACACTCAGGAAGCAGAGAATGAGGAGTGACTGTATTCCAGTCAGTTCTCATTTTCCATTTATATTGTCCAAGATACCAGTTAGGGGGTGGCACTATCCATGGTAGACACACTTTCTTACCTCATTTAATTATAATCAAGATAATCTTTCACAGGCTGAAAACATCCATGTGTTAAAGGCAAGGCTCAGGATAAATAATTAAAAGTGCATTAAATTGAGCTCGTGAGATGGCTCAGCAAGTGAGGGCTCTTGCCACTAAGCCTGGCAAAAGCCCGGGTGCCATCCGTGGGACCCACATGACAGAGAGAACCAACTCTTCCAAGCTGTCATCTGACCTACATATGCACACCATGCTTGGGGCATGCCTCCCCCTAACAGTAAAATAAAAAGGAAGTGTAAAAAATTGTGAGCAATAAGATAGTTCTGTTTTCAAATGCAGCTCTGAAGGAGAGGCTTCCAAATACTGGAGCCTTCTTAGTATTCTTGCACAATCATTTAACAACCAGCTTTTTAAAAAATGTGTGTTGTCTAGAAACAGAAGAAAAAGGGGTCAGCACTTCTAAGAGATTGCTGACCTCTGGCCTTTGCAAAGTCCAAACGCCTTAATCTGGCATTTCCAGGTGTCTCCAATTGACCCCAACCCCGATCTTTGACACCACTCTCAGCAAAACCTTTGGAATTATGCTGCTCGTGACAGGATGTGTTTTCCCACCTTGCCACTCAGCTTTCACTGTCCGCTTTGTTTTTGGTGCCCTTTCCTTTTCTATGCCTTTGTAGATCAAAGGGCTCACCCATATTCTGCCTGCTCCGTAACTTTCTTAAATTCCATTTTGCACCCCCGTCCTTTTGCTGCTTTTACTATCTTGATGGTCAGGACTTGATGTATTTATGTCTTCTCTTCTGAACTAGAAAGAATCCATTTAGGCAAAAAGTCAGGCTTATTTGTCTCTTTAGTCTCTGAACTTTCCAGTATAGTGCAAAGAACATAATTACTGAAGATAGATAGATGACAGATGATAAATAGATACATGGTTATTAAACTCAAATATCACAAATGTAATGTCTTGCTTAGCCATAATTTTAAAAACCTACTTGAACTTACTTTCAAATTTGTAGAAGAGATATAATAATAATAATAATAATAATAATAATAATAACAATAATAATAATAACAATAAATCTTAGTACGTGTAATTCCTACACTAGGGGAAACTGCAGTAGAAGAATTGTGGATGAGCTCAATCTGGGCTTTCTAGTGAGTTCCAGGCCAGCTTGGGATAAAGCAGCCTCTGTTTCAAAAAGCAGGAAAAAGTAGTAGAATGGGCATGTGCATAGTTCACTAGGTTTTAGCCATATTCCATCACTGTCAATATTTTATCATTTCTATGTACTTTACCCATACATTCATCCATTTATTTACCTACCTATTTCTCTACTGTTTCTTCCCCATTATTTTACTGAATCATATGAGAGTAAGTTACTTACAGTGTGAGTCTTTACTCCTATTTTTGCATGAGTTTTCTAAAAGTAGGACTTTTTAAACCTGACCACAGCAGAATTATCAACCCCATCAGCGTAATATTGATACAGCACATTTATGTCGTCCTTATAGCACTTTTGTCAGTTGATCTGATAGCGTCCTTTATGACAACATTTCCCTCTGACACAGGATTGAGCGTTGGGTCAGTTATCACACTTGATTATCATGTCTTTTTAGTCTCCTTAAATCTGCAACACTTCCAACAGCCTTTCTTTGGCTTTTGTAACATTGTTCTTTTTCACATTAATCTCCAAGCCCCCCTTTTTTAAGGAGACTAGAACTTTAAAAAAATGTCCTGGGTCTGGTAGGCTATTTTACCTATGTCATTTACTCACATATGGACGGATGTGGAGTTTCTGAGTAGTGTCATAATCGTTTCCAGTGCAAGACTCTAAACTTTAACCCCTTTTTATTCTTGTTCTGAAGTCTGAGTCATTAATGACAATATTTTAATGCTGCAGGGCAGGAACTTCTGCTTTCTTTTATCCTCAATACCTTTCTCCTTAGGTAAGTGGAGCTAGAGTGGAAGAGGAAATCACAAATCTCTTTCTCCTTTAGCTTCTTCTGGCTTGCAGGCTGCAGAGGAAGAAAAGTCAATAGAGGAAGCGAGAGAGTAAACTGAGAAGTCGAAATCAAAGTAGTGGGCTGCTGAGTCTCGGCTGTGGTGTGGCTCTGAAGTCAAAGCATTTTTGCAGACAGTATTCAACCATAGTTAAATAAAATCCCCCGTGCTATAGGAAAGGAAGGCATTAGTAATTTCCGTTGACTCTGAGTGGAAACAGAGACACTGACAGGCTCAATGGCTTTTATGCTTTTGAATCTGAGACACAGCGAGGGATAATAGAAATGGAACTGATAAAGGACTGGATCCACTCAGGACATTTGAGTCTATTTATTACTGTTTTTACTGTATTACCAAATCATTTTGTAATGAAGCAAGTTGTACCACCCTCAAGCCTTGGGATCAGGGTTTGTAGTGGTCTCATTTTACTCTGTTTTCTTCAGTGGGCGTACAATTCATTGGTAACAAACTCCAACATACTGTATATGCGTATTTATGAACACTGGGATAGCTGCTGCCGATGTAATGATGGATGGGCAGTCTACTCTTTGTTCTTAGGAATCTTCCAGCATATTGGTGGAGAGCAGGCATTTGACCAAAGATAAGAATCAACTTCAAGCACACAAGTACAGAGAGAGAGGGGGGGGGGAGGGAGGGAGGGAGGGAGGGAGGGAGAGAGAGAGAGAGAGCGAGAGAGAGAGAGAGAGAGAGAGAGAGAGAGCGCGAGAGAGAGAGAGAGAGAGAGAGAGAGAGAGAGAGAGAGAGAGAGAGAGAGAGAGAGAGAGAGTTAGCTAGCTATGTGTGTGTCGGGGTGGGTGGGGGAGAGCATTTGCCATTTGCACATTCATAGAGGAAGTAGCAGTGGTTGTTGAACTGAGTTTGAAGTGGGTACAAGGAAGTCAGGCAAGAGCTGCATGAATGTTTGCAAAACCAATGTACTTTCAATCTGCTGGATACAATGTGCCAGAGATGAAGTCAGAGTAACGAGGCTAGAAAGGTAGCTGGGGGAGGGGGTAGCTCAGTAGGAGAGTGATTTTCCCAGGTCGAAAAGAATTTGAGGAGGAGAATGAAGGATGAAATTAGACTTATGGAAAGATTAATGTGAACAGAGGGTAGGATTGTAGGTAGAGGACTGCGACAGTGGGGAAAGGAAGTAGCAGAGTAATTGGAGACATATTTAGGATGAAGACCTGAGACCTGAGAAAGCTTACTAGTTGAGTGTGGCAGCATTTAGGAAACAGGCACAAGAATTCCACATTTCTGATTTGCTAGTTGATTCTGCTGTGGTGCTATTTATTGCAAGTGGAGGTTCCTAAGGAGGAGCTGGATCAGAGGATGCATAATGAGTTTGTTCCAGTCTTTGTTGGCCTTGAGGATATATGGGACATTGTACAACCTGACTTGAAAATTCAAGAAAAAAAAAACAGGATGGAGACATATTTAGTGGTTAAAGATGTCAACAGTGGCACCCAGGAAGAGTGAGACTTTTAAAAAGGATTGTGACCAAGAAGGAAGAAGGTGCATTCACTTGCTATTAGCTCTTGATTTTTATTTGATGAGATCTTACTATGTGTCCTGCATCAGCTGAATAATCCCCAGCCTCCTCCTCTCTGACACCTTAAATATTGGTTTCAACTTGTGGACTTGTGAATTTGAAATAAAAAAGACAAACTGATGGATGCTCTAAGAAAAGCACCCTGGGAAACACAAGGAAGAGCCACTTGCTAAATTCCTACTGCTTTGCTTGCCGTATTAGTTAGTTATGAGTTGCTAGTTATTATTGATAGGATATATGAGTATATGAATACATACTGATAATTATATGAAATTAATCAGCATTTCCTGTGCTATCACCACTCTGAAGTGTCAGTATGAATACTAAAGAATGTTTTAATTAGTTGGGGACAAGCCTGACATAAAACTGAGGGTCTCTGACTCTGAATCATACTTATGTTAACCACTGAGCTTTCCATTGACCTGGTATTTACCTTCTAACAGGCCAGAGACCAGGCCAGTGGTAAAGGTAGGCAGAGAGAAGGAAACAGAATTGCGTGTTGAAGAATGTGTGAAACTACCATGGCCTTGGTCTTTGGATTACTGCTTATCTTCTCTGGGAAACCTGAAATAGGGAAGTCTGTTATTGATGGTGAGATCTCAACTCCCAGAATGCCACACCTGTATCTCCCAACCATGTCACCCTTAAGAAAGCCCTCAATACTGATTCCTTCCCTGAGTAGGGCAGACATTCAAAATGGAAGGAGGCAGCAGTACTTGCCAGATAAGGTAATGGCTGACTCAATCTAGTTCTTAACGAGTGAGGGACCATGGAAGCTTCTAGTTTGAAGACAAGGATGAGCAAGACAAAAAGTTAGCTTTTATGTCTGTTTTCTCTCAAATTAGCTAAGTTAGGCAAACCATGTAAGTAAGGGTACAGACATAGTCCCATCACTGCTCCCACATTTCTTAGTGATATTGGCAGTCTGACAATAGGATGTCTCCTAAGACAAGTGAGCCTAGAGTAGTAGGTCCACTTTCAATTCTATAGCCAATCAGATAAGGCAGTGATCTGGCACATAACATTTTTTTTCATTTAACCCCTCCCCTCCCCACCACATAATCATCTAGGGTTAAAGCACAGATTTGACCCTTTTTTGATTCTTCTTGCTAGGGGCACCATGAGGTGATTGTCGGTTATCTGAATTGCTTATACATTGTGTATTGAAAGACTCTCCTATTTCTGTGGCCAGTGAGATGGCTCAGTGGGTAAGAACACTTATCATACAAGCCTGGAGACCTGAATTTAACCCCAAGACCCCACTGTGATAGAAAAAAAAACATACTCCTGAAAGTTGTCTTTTATCTCCACGTGTGTCCCTCCTCCCCACACAATATGCACAATAATAATAAATACACTAAGATAGCAGAACTTCCTGTTCGTGTTTACGTACAGTAGACTTGGCCCTTACCTATAGCACAGTTAATGTTATATTTTCTTTCTCTTCCAGTTACTGTCCTTCTCCACCCCCATTCACCCTTTCTCTACCCTTCCCTTTCCTTCCTTTATGTTTTCTTCTTCTTTCTTCCCTTGCATTTTCAAATATACTGTTTTAGATCTTAGTTTAAATATACTGTTTACATTTATGAATCAAAAAGTAAGATAGTCCTTCTAGGCCTCATTCCTTTCCCTCTCCTCAGTATACAATTCTTCTATAATACCTTCTTGCATTAGCATGGCATATTTGTTATACTTATGTGGCTAGCGTTACCGTCTCGCCAGCAAGAACGACGCTGCACACACAAACAGGATCCTTCTGCAGTAAAGCTTTAATGCATCTTGAGAGGGAGAGCATAAGCTTACAGCAAGTAAAATGGAGACAGAGAGAGCAAACAGCAGAAACCCCTCCCTTATATAGGAAACTGTCCTCCGCTTAGGACGTGTCAGTCCCTGATTGGCTGTTGCTCATCGGGCGAGATGACGCTACGGGAGAGGCAGAGCACAACGAGTGGAAAATCCCTTCGCACATGCGCAGATTAGTTGTTTGTCAGCATGGGACACAGGATGTCAGTGCCATCTTGTAATGGCGAATGTGAGCGCGGCTTCCCACATATTTAATGAGCCAATTTTGAAACATTATCTTTTTTTTTTCTTCATTTTTTGAGACAGGGTTTCTCTGTGTAGCCTTGACTGTCCTGGACTCACCTTGTAGACCAGGCTAGCCTCGAACTCACAGTGATCTGCCTGCCTCTGCCTCCTGAGTGCTGAGATTACAGGTGTGCATCATTCACCAAACTCAGAATTTATTCAGATTTCCTGGTTTTTTTTTTCCAGTGCTACTTTTCCTTTTCAGGATCCTCTTCAGGACACCATGTTACATTTGGTTGTCACGTCTCTTTAGGCTTAGCTGTGACAGTCTTATATTTTTCTTGGTTTTGACAACCAGGTCATTGAAAGTGTGCCTATAGGATATACTTATATTGGAACTTGTCTGATGTTTTTCATATGATTGGGCTGCTGTGTATTGGATAGGAAGACCACAGAAGCAAAATGCCTTCCTAGCATACCATATCAAGGTAACACTTATACTTTCCCACTCCCCATTCAGTCCTTTGATCTCTGTTCATTCCCTGCACTTTTCTAAACCAGGCAATATTCTAGAAAGTGCACGGTGTCTGACACAAACAGACATTAGGTCAGCTATGCTTTGGTATTTAATGGACTAAGATGGCTTCCAACTATAGGAAAGGATGGTGACAGTCATATATTGACCCCT
Organism: Acomys minous; assembly: GCF_964271855.1. Lineage (NCBI taxonomy): Eukaryota > Metazoa > Chordata > Mammalia > Rodentia > Muridae > Acomys > Acomys minous. The sequence continues at coordinate 124,744,348 of NC_140488.1, read as the reverse complement.
TGCAGCCCCTGTTAGCACAATATAAGGGATGGCTATGGAAAATAGGAAGGGAATGTGAGTGAGGATGGAGGTAGCAGGACTTTGACTTTATTCCTGTCTGACCTGCAGCCGTATCAAAGCTCAGGGTCCCAGAAAGTGCACTTTTAGCCCCCAGCTTCACATTTCCAAAGCCTGGCTCATGGCCAACTTTTGGCTAATCGACATCTGAGCAGTAATTATTTTTAGATCACTCACTATATGTTCTGCTACTCAGTGTTATGTGATCATGTAATGAAATCCATGCCCTAGTGCATTAACTAATCTTTTGGAAAAAAAACCCTTTCAATAGCATCTCCCTGGCTTTCCCCTTCACAAAGAGCTGACAAAAAGCTCCTAGACTTGAGTGCTAAATGTTGGGCCATTAAGAATGCTGGTGAAAGCTATGAAGTCATCAAGTATTGACCTGACAGAACATTTAGCACCATCTGATTTCTCCATCTCGACATAAACATGAAAGGGACCTTACATGCCAATGAATCACTTTCCCTATTTAAGTTCACAGAGTTTGTCTAAAATAGTTCCCTTGGTACAAAATAGAAATTCAGCTCAGAGATTACAATGGTGAATAGTAGGTTCAAGTTTTATGCTTTTATTATAAAAAAAGAGGGCTTATTTAAAGTAGAATATTTTTGGTGTGGGTTGTGATAATGAGATAGAGGTGACTTTCTTAGTTCTAGAGCCCTTAGAAAATTAGAAATCCAACAAGATTATACTATATTTTCTTCATGATCTATGTTCTCCATCTTGCTCAAAATATAGACTCCAGCCCTGTTAAGATATGTTGCTTTCTTTGATGGAGCAGATGATGTCAGGGTCCCATTGGTATTTCTTCAGCCCACTTCAAATAACCCAGCCTATCTCCAGTGGCCAGAGTCTATTTTTTTGCTAGAGGGCTTTGATTTGTGTATGTCAGAAGGATCAAGGAATTAATGTCATCCAAATGTGGCTTCAACAAGTAACTGGGAACTGGTATTCAAAGCACACCACTCCCTCTCCTGCTCAGCAGACGAGTTCTGACATGTGTGCACTCTATGTTTCTTAAAGTTGCTGGTGAGATTGAACTCTGGTTCCACACAGTAGCAATTGGCTTGCGTGTGCTCCCTTTGTGTCTGCCTTCTCTTCCCTGTTCCATTTCCTCCGTGTTTTCTGGGATCATCTCTCAGACTTTCCATAATCAAAACATTGTTTGCTTTGACAATCGCTCTGGGATGAACTCAGTACTCTGCACTTTTAGCAAACACCCTAGGATGATTCAATGCAAATGGCATACCAAATGCTATTGCTTTAAACCTTGGCTCTGAGACTTTTAGGATTATTAAATGTAAGGCTATTAGTAGTTTTATTTATTGGACCAACATTTTTTTCCAGAGCCTTTGTAGTTCCCTCAAGTCTTCTGGCTATTTCTTCCAGGGTTCAAGCTGAGGTGGAGGAGAAAGCCAGATTGGATTTCCAAGTTAGGTCTCTCTAGGAAATCCAAGTGTAGCAAAGGGAACTAGGAGATAAATGGAAGGAGACTGACCCTGACCTTGAAAGAGCTGTTCCAGGTGAGTACCATGTGAGAGTAGAAAAAGCATATGGGTGAAAAAGGACCGTTATGTGTTCGATCAGCAGAGTGGCTGGAAGTGTTGAGTGAAGATAACGTTGAAGAGTTTTTGGTTTAATGAGATTGGAGGCCTGTCCAGGCCTGATGGCTTGAATGGCAGAGACTGTTGGTTTCCACTAAAAGGTGTGAGGCACTACTGAATCCTTAGAGTTATTGTGTCATGCTGGTCATTGATGTGGTACCATCATAGGTGTCATAGCTGGGTAGTCCTGTTAGTTGCTTCCCTCTGTTGGAAGCTTGCATGGCATCTTCTAGTACCATGAAAGAGGTCTCCAGGATGAGGATGTGTAGATCAGATCTTGCTCAGGTCCTCTGGGCTCTGCGTCTGAAGTGAATGATTTCTTCAGCAATAGGGACTTACCCTCTACCCCTTAGAAGCAACCAAAGACAGTAAAAGATCTTATTGAATGAGGTAACCCAGACTCAGAAAGAAATGTTCTCTCTCATCTGAGGCTATTTCCAAATCTTCAGATATGAGTATAGCCTGGAGTAACTACAGAAACCAGGAAAGTAAAAAGGGATTATTTTGCAGTGGGAGTGATAAAGAGGGCACTGGCAGGGTACAAGTGAACAGAAGAATGGGAAAAATTGGTCTCTAATTAGGGAGAGGGATGGAGATAAATATAGAAATAGGGTAAAATAACAGTAAGGATATCGGGAAAAATCCATAAGGAATCATACTATAAGCTAAACTAGCTAAAAACCACCTACAATACAACACATGCACGTCTGTATATACTTATATAGTTTAAATGAAAATTTCTTATCTGGGCTGGCAATGCTCTCCCCAAGCTCTAATCCAAGCACTAGGCATGAGGAGCCATTTTTTGAGTTGTTGGTTTAGATTGTCCAAGAGAATCCAAAACCATGATTTTAAAAAACTTAATATTTCTGTATGTGTAGTGTGTGTGTGTGTGTGTGTGTGTGTGTGTGTGTGTGTGTGTGTGTATGCACACGCCTGAAGTTAATGTCAAGAGTGTTCCTAGATTACTCTATATTCTTAAGATTGAGTTTCTCCTTGAACTCTGAGGTTGCCAATTCTGGCTAGTCTACCTAGCCAGCTTGCCTTAGAACCCCCTAATTCTGCCTCCTGTGTGCTAAGATTACAGGTGTCTGCTATGCAAGCCTGGCTTTTGCAGCTTTTTGTGGGTTTCGTGAATTCAAACTGCCGCCTTAATGCTTGTGCAGCCAGAGTTTATCCACTGCACCATTGGCCCAAACCAAGATGCTGTCATTTTTAAAATTCATCTTGCCCTGAGCTTTTTGCTGGGGGATTTCTGTCTAATATATTATCAGGTAATTTTGACTGTTAAAGCCAGCTGGATAGGGCCCGGAGCATTGGTTATAGACTGATAGTCATGTGCTTTAAGATTAACCTATGGACCACACTCAGTGTTGAGCTAAGCTACACTGAACTCCACCATACTGTTCCAAGATTTTAGCATACTTTGCAGTTGAGTATGCATGATTGGGGGAAAAAAAGCTTAAACAAGTGACATTCACAAATGTAAGCTTCACCAAAGGATCTCTGTCTATTTTTCCAAAGTCCTTTTAAGAGTGTCTGGCATTAAAAAAAAAAAGAGTATCTGGCATTCAATCGAATTTTGTCGAATAGAAAATTTATATGATGTTGACAAGGAAGAAAAGAAATACGGCATGTCATATGGAGAGCTTTTCAATTAGTTCAGATATGTATGCAGTATAAATGGAAACAGGACTAGACATAACTGTTTAATGAAGAGTCTCAACTCTGTGGGGAGAGGAACATGAAAGTCTTTTATTTAGCTTCAATTCCTGCACCCAACTGTGCTTTGTCTTATTGCCATCCCTGGTATCTTAGAAACATTTTGAGCAGATTCCATAACTTTCTGGTCATTGCTGATTATTCAAAGTCCAGTTCAGTTAAAAAAAATTTCAGTCTTAAACTTTGATCTTAATCTCATGCCCAAGCCAAAGGCTTAGCTGATATGACCTGGTCTAGTCTAAAGTATATCCAGAATTACAGCTTCCAGTGCTCTAGTTTCAGGCCATAGCTCATCAGGCTCATTAACAGATCCATGCATTCCAAGATTGCCTGGTACAGCAGCCATTCAATTAGACTTTGTGGTCCAGTGACAAGGCATGTGATCCCTTCCTTGGAGCAGTGGGTCTCACAGACCCTTTCATTGTTCTACAAGATCAAAACTGCCTTCAAACTAATACTAAGATGTCATTTACCTTTCTCAGAATGTTGGTATTTTCAGTGATGGGACAACAGTAGTGATGGGTCAAACTGCTGCTGCCTCAGCAGTGGCACCAAACAGTACCAGTTGTCCCGATATTCCTTATTGCAACAAACCAGTTCTGATGCAGAATGCCCTCAGTGAAACAGCAAAAATGACTAAATATTGACCTTTGGTCAAAAGGTATTTTTACCTTTTGACTATTTTATTGGAACAAAATGAGAACACATAAGGTACTTTCTTTGCACATTAAAGCGTAATTGTTGTTCCCCAAAAGATCCGTTTGCTACTGGAGTTGCAAGTTGAACTGTTACTTATTTTCATGAAACATCACTTTCACTTGAAAACCATCCCTGACTACTAAATTCTGGTTATTTAGACTTGGCAGCTACTTTCTTGCAAATGAGTGGAATAAGGCCTGCTTCTTCAAGGAAAACAATGGGCAGAATTTGTTGTCAACGATAACATTTCAGCTTTCAAGAAAAAAAAAAATGAAAAAAACCTCTTTCTCTTCCGGTCCCAGGCGCTGCGGGAGCCGCCGGTTACTGTGCAGCCATGGCCAAGTCCAAGAACCACACCACACACAACCAGTCCCGCAAATGGCACAGAAATGGCATCAAGAAACCCCGGTCACAACGATATGAGTCTCTTAAGGGGGTGGACCCCAAGTTCCTGAGGAACATGTGCTTTGCCAAGAAGCACAACAAGAAAGGCCTGAAGAAGATGCAGGCAAACAACGCAAAGGCAATGAGTGCCCGTGCAGAGGCCATTAAGGCCCTTGTGAAGCCTAAGGCGGTTATGCCCAAGATGCCAAAGGGCCGCAGCCGCAAACTCAGCCGGCTCGCTTTCATCCCTCATCCCAAGCTTGGGAAGAAGATTCGAAGCTACATGAACAAGGGTCGTAGGCTGTACCAACCACAGCCCATGGTTCAAACCAAGGCGAAAGCCACAGCTAAGGCCCAGGCTGCAGCCCCAGCTCAGGCTCCCAAAGCTGCCCAGGCCCCTGTGAAGGCCCCATAGAAAAGGCTTCTGCCTATGTGAAGACAGATGGACTGGTGTGACACACCCACCTACACACAATTTACAGATGACCAGTGTCCTATGCTGTTTTTACCAAATAAACATGAGGCAAGCTCTGTTAAAAAAAAATGAAAAAAAAAATGAGAGACTTATCTCTACTACTGTGCTTTAAAATTTTTCCAGTACTGAAAAACTTTCTGGGGTGCCGACTGGTAGTATTAACAAACATCACACTTTTAAACAGTATAATGATGTCTGTTAATGTGTGGGGGCACCTACATAGCTAAAGGAATCCATTATTGGTAAGTTTCTAGTGTTACAAAATAATGTGAAAGGTCCATTCATGGTGCATGATTGACCAACTGATTTTTAACATTACAGGGTATATAGAAAGTTCACCACTGTGGTTTCAAATTCCACATCACAACACATTTTCAACAAATGAGGTTTTTATTGTAAAAGAATATTTATATCATTAAAAAGGTTGTTAAAACAGTCCTCTGTGTGCATGTTATATAATGTGTGTGTGTATATATATATGTGAGTGTGTGTGTGTGTGTGTGTGTGTGTATGTGTGTGTGTGTATGTGTGTATGTGTGTATGTGTGTGCTGGTACTACACATTCATGTGTGGAGGGCAGTGGAAGATATTGGGACATCTCCTTCGGTCACTATTACTTTCTTCCTCTTTCTCTGAGACAGGATATCTCACTAAACATGAAAAGTACTATTTCAGCTAGCCTGTCTGGACAATGAAGTCCTGAGATCTTCTGCTCTTTGTTGGTGGGACTACAGACACCCACAGTGCCTGACTTTTAAATGTTTGCTGGGAATCTGAACCCAGGCACTTCACTTTACCCATTGAATCATTTATCCAGCTCTGACTCCATTTTGCACTTACATATCTGTAAGTGGTCAAATCTTCAATAAAACCAGTATATTGCAGATGTGATTCTCTTGCTATCTTCTAAGTTAGACATTTATAAAAATGAACACAAGGCCACTCAATGATTTTTTTCATTTTTGCAAACAGCTATTTTTTAAAACTAAAATTGTTGCTTATATAGCCTATATGGTTTCATCATTATTTTAAGTGACTCCATCAATACATAGACATCAGATTTAATTTCAATGACAATGAATATCAACAGTTACAACCCACATAAGAAAAGGTCTTTGCTCTTGTCCATACAGATGTAAGGATACAAAACGATGCTGAGACGATAGCGCTTTATAACTACCGACTCAGAAATTTGCTGTTTTGTGTTGGTTCAAACCAGTACAACCTGAATCACCTGGGATCTTATTAGACATTTAGAAGCCCCACTAGTCGTGCTATATCAGACATTCACTTTAATAAGCTCCTCAGGTAATTCAGAAGATGAATGAAGGTTGGGAAACACTGTCTCTCTCTGTCCAGTCTATATGTCCTGATGGAGGGTGTCTGGCTTGGATTGCCTTTTCTTCCACCTCTCAGTTACCACTATTCTACTTGTGTTTCAAGCCCCTGCCTTGTTCTAGTCATCACAGTCACCCAAGGCCAGGGACCTTCTTCCTTAAGAGCCTCTTTGACTTGAGGAAACTTTCACTCTTACCCTGCCAAACTGGCAAGCAGGCCTGCCCACTGCCACCTTCCATTACTCTCATGTGAAGTTGGACTGTTTCTCTACCTTGCCCTCCCCTGTGCTATACCCCTAGGCAAAAGCAGACATTAGTGTTATGGTCACAGGATGCTCCAAATCCCCCAGAGCTCACTCATCATTCTCTGATATTTTCTTTTCTTTTTATTTTAATTTTTAAAAATTTATTCTTGTTACATCTCAATGCTTATCCCATCCCTTGTATCCTCCCATTCTTCCCTCCCTCCCTCCCATTTTCCCCTTATTCCCTTCCCCTATGACTGTTCCATTTCATGAATGTTCGTTTGAGGATTCTGTCCCTCATGAGCAGCTAACTGGAGAAAGGAGACCCTGCATCTTCTTGTTTTCTTTCTTCTGTCCTAACCCCATTTCTTTTTTCTTATTTTGCAGTACCCTTATTGAGATATCATTCCCATACCAGGAGCTTTCACACTTCAAATATGCAACTCACTAGCTTTTAATGCAGCCAGGAAGTACAACTCTCTCCACAGTCATTTCTAGGACATTTTCATCTGTCTCAAAAGAAACCCTGGCAAAGATGGAAAGAAGCACCCCAGTAACGCTAGCACTTGGAAGACTGAGACAGAAGAATTGTGAGTTTGAGAGCAGCCTGGACTACATATTGAGACTCCGTCTCAAACCATCCCCAAACCAACCACAGAACAGAACAGAACAACAAGAGAACCTTGTGCTGCTTAGCTATCGTCTATCAGCATCCTTTGCACCCAGTCCTAGGTCTCCTAGCTTCAACTGTCAACTTGACGCAGCTCAGAGTAGCTGTAGGAGTCTCAGACCTAGGTCAGAAGGATCTGTGAACACATCTGTGGGTCATTTTCTTAATTGCTAATTGATGTAGGAGGGTCCAGCCACAGTCCGCAGTGCCACCCCTGGGCAAGTGTTTCTGGAGTATAGAGAAATGCTGGCTGGTTAGGAGCCAAAGCAAGCCAAGTCAGTAGCATTCCTTCATGGTTCCTGCCTCTGCTCCTGCTTGAATCCCTGCCCTGGCCTCCCTTAGTGACGGATTGTGACTTTGAAGCATAAATCAAATAAACCCCTTCCTCCCTCAGTTGATTTTGGTCATGGTGGTTATCCCTGCAACAGAAAGCAAACTAGGACAGGTGGATACGGAAACAGCCCACCCTTTCAAAGTTTATCCATCTTGTAGCATGTATCAACACCTCATTTTGGAGGCTAGATCATATGCCACTGTGTGGTAGAATAGGTTTAATTTATTCATTTGTCTGTTGGTGGACATTTGAGTTGTTTCTAGTTTCTACTTTTGTTGTGGTGTGGGAACAGAGTCTTACTCATTCTAGAGAAGTGCACTACGACTGCACTACTTCCTTAGCTCTTGGATTTTACCTTTTCTTTTTTCATGAATATAGGGCTGCTGTGAACCTATGGTTTCAGTTCTTTGGGGGATGGAATTTCTGCATCCTATAGTAACTCTTTGACCTTTTGAGGAACTGCTGGACTGTTTTCTGAAGCAGCTGCTCCCCCTGAGGTTCTACCTGCTCCAATTCCCCGCTCCTTACCCCACATCCCCACCATTTGGGATTGTTTGATTTCCTTATCATAACAATAATTTGTGGTGTGGCAGCCCATGTTAGATTTGAGTAAGATGGCAGACCTTGCTCAAGGGGCCAGAAAGGGAGGCATTCGTATTCTTTTTAATGAAGGGGATGCGGCATTGCCTGCTTAGCCCACTATGCCATGGAAGAGGATGGATCACTATATGATTCTTATACCTACTTCTCCAGAATTCAATTTAGATGGTGGAGGAAATCATCCCTCTTCAGCCCTCAGGTATGATGAATGACAGGAATGGGGCCTGTCTGAGCTCAGTTGTTCATGTCTCTTTCTTCTCTCTCTCCCCCTCGGGCACAGGTGTGTGTGTGTGTGTGTGTGTGTGTGTGTGTGTGTGTGTGTGTGTGTGTGTGTGTGTGTGTGTGTGTGTATGGAGGACAAAGGTTGGAGCCACATGCTTTTCTAGTGATTCTCCACCATACTTTTTGAAACAGGACCTCTTAGTGAAGCTGGAACTCAGCAATTTGGCTGAGTTGATTGACCAGCAATCCCTAAGGATCCTCTTGTTTCTTTTTTCACAGTCTTGGCATTGCATGCATCCCCCCACTGAACCCTCTCCCCAGCCTCCTCATGGCTCTCTTTAGAGTGCAGAGCTGCTTGAGATTTCTCTGATCTCAGTTTTAGGACCAAAGTCGTCTTCTACATTTTTTAAATTTATTAGAAAACAAATAGACACGTAAAACTGTTATCAGAACAACTCTAACCACCAATGAGTCAAAGTTTGAGGGGGAGGGAAAGCTGTTTTTCAGTTTACTTTTTGCTACCTATCAATAAGGGTGGGATTAGCCTTGCTTGGTCCTAACAGTGTCCTGTCAGTGACAGTGGAAGCAGTATATAAAGGTTAGAATGCATTTGCTAAAATAATTTGAAGCCAGAGATAAGTGAGGTGATCATAAGAGAGACACAAAGTGCTCTAAATGGCTTTATGTCTTTCGACACAGAAAAATGAAAATCTGAGAGAATTTAGACAAAGACTGGAAAATGTTCTAATTTCCCCAATGCTCTAACCTCAAACTGGAAATTGACGTCACTCAAAATTCTAGAATGAATTATTAAATGGATGGAGCGTGTAGGTCTTTGGAAAGAAAAAGGGGTTTGATGGCTCAGTGTGGACTCACTAAGCCACTTCTACATGAACAGAGTCACCATCCTGGCACATTAGAAGCCTTTTCTGGCATCAAGACTCTACAACTTGGTTTTATTCAGTATATCACAGTCTACTTCCTGGGGGCCTGAAAATGAGACTTTATACACTTCTTTTTCTTGTAAACAAAGAGGAAGAGTGAAGAACCTGTTTCTTGATAAGCTAGAGAATTATTAACGGATGAGAAACAGTGGAAAATGTGTGTGGTTGACTAATTCTATCCAGAGAATGCTAATTTAGGGTTAAGCCAGGAGATCTCTAGTGATGATGGTATATAATGACAATGATAGTGATGATCATCATAGCAGTGGGTCCTTTTGAGCTTTCTATGTACAAGATATTGATAGAAATGCATTCTCTCTCTCTCTCTCTCTCTCTCTCTCTCTCTCTCTCTCTCTCTCTCTCTCTCTCTCTCACACACACACACACACACACACACACACACTGGAGAAGAGCTATGAGATCTGGCTGTAGAAACCCTGGCTTTCAGAAATCATTTTCTTTTCTCAGCGGGTCATTGTGCTTCATTAAGGATTAGGGTATGAGGGAGCTGATGGAGGATGCAGCTCTTGAGGCTCAGCAATGTAGTTGGTTCCTCTTCCCACAGCCTAGGTTATTCTTGCCTTCCATAGGAAGATAGGCTGAAGTGCTAGGAAAACTGGAATTATCAAGTCAGAACAAATAGGCACTACAAATTTAGGCTCTCAGTGAGTTCTCTTTTTGAAAAATATTATCTCAAATAGTGGAGCGAAATGTTATGACTCTTGTTTGAAGGATGTGAAGTATTTGCCTGCAATTGGGGATATTTTAAGGTGTTTTTTCGAATTCCCGGATTCCACCCAGAAAGGCCCCATTGCACTGGTGCCTGTGTAGGGTGTGGAGGGACTACTTTTTTCTCAGCTGCCTCCTCCTTTATTTTTCTTTTTTGTTGCTTTTGTATGTGTGTGTATGTGAGTATTAATTGTGTGTGTTTGTGTGTGTGTGTGTGTGTTGCATAGGCTGGTTACCATTTCCACTCAGGTTTTACATGGGCCCTGGGTATGTAATTTCCAGTCCAAATGTCTGCACAAGTTCTTTACCTGCTGAGCCATCTTCTCAGTGCTCAAATAAGAACAGATTTTAATATGCACTGAACATCTCAGTATCTTGTTAAAATGCAGATTCTGATCTCATAGGTCTGAGAAGCCAGAGAGTTCACATTTTAACAAGCTCTCAGAGGATGCTGATATCTGTGGTCCATGGATCCACTTCAAGTCATGACATTCTGGATCACCCTTCAGCATTGCTGAAACCACTTTTAACTCACAGAAGCTTAGCATCTCCTAATTTGATCCTGGAATGTCTCTTTTCAAGAATAAATGTAGCTTATAGGCATAGATACAAAAGGAATTATAAAGTGCAAGACACACTTAGGTGGGTTTGGGAGAAAGGATATTTTATTTTTAACTCAAAGAATGATTTAATTAACTTTCTGACTTTAGTTGTCTAACATTTAGTTTCTGTTAAAGAAAATAGGAAGCATTTGAAGAATCAAAACATTACTTGATGGAAGACTTGATTTTTATAATAAAGATGGAAAAATGACCATGGCAGAAATCATTATATAAATTATGACTTAGTGTTGAGAAAAACTTACACAAATGATGTCATCAACTATTGTGGGTCTACATTTACTACAAGGTCCTTCACCACCAATACCATTGTTACCATGTGCAACTTGGGAAGGGGTTCTGTTGTTATTTTGTTTTATTTGTTTGTTAATCAAGACAGTCTATTCTTTTTTGCTTCTCTATTATCTTTGTTTTTATATCTTTTCCTCAAAAAAGCTGTAAATGTTTCCCTCTTCCAACTTTTGTAGAATTATCTTCTTATCTTATCTAAAATGATCCAATGAACTTCAATACTTCCCAAGAACAAAGAAAATTGTATAGGACTTGTAAGCATATTAAAGCCAGCAGAAATGTGCCAGAAATGAAGTTCTATGAATATTGATTGAGGAAGGGAGGGCATAGAGTCAACACACCAAAAAATCAAGTCTATTTATTCTCCATTTCTAGATTGTTTTCTAAACAAACTCATTTCATCTATTCTGTTATTATTTCTTTGCAGAAGTGGAGATCAAACCCACAACCTTGCATATACTAGGCAAGTGCTCTACCATTGTACTATACCTTTACCTCTAGAGAGTCCATATAAGGTGAGGATATGGGGTGAGTTTAGAGTATAGAGCCATAGCGAGTTTGAAGTTTTCTGTTCCTGAGTTTTATTTTATTTATTTTTAAATTGATGATTAGTGTGCAAGAATATTGACATATATCTATGTTTTTATTGATCTAGTTGATTAGTGTTTCCTATCAATCGTCTTAATGAGCTCACATTTGGACATCAATTATAGCTGCAAGAAATTAGCAAGATATAAAAACAGCAAAATCCAAGACCCACATGCAATAGTCATTCCTGACAAGCTCTGTTATTTTTTAATATCCCCTTTGCCTTATGAAACTGATTTCTGCTCTCGTGTAGAGATTTCTGTAAAAGGTCAGTTCTGATACTGGAAGGCAACATTTAATAAAAATCATATGTAAAAAGATAATGCAGAGATTACATCAAGTAATAACCTTTATTCTCTGACATAACAAACCATTACCCAGAATATTGAAATGCAAGGCTCTTGTGTGTTGAGTCATATTTAGAGAATTAATGTGAACTGTAATGTGGAATATTGCCATGCAAAACCAATGTGTTCTATTTTGGAGAATTAGTATTATCCATTGATGAACTTTCTATATTATTTAAGTTTGTTTGCAAAAGCCCTTGTTTCATTCAAGGCAATGCATCTTTTGCCTATTGTTCATACTGCTGTTTAAACTATCGTTGAATTTTAAAATATATCTCATTTTTGTTAAGCTGTACTATGTTAATTTTATAAGAAAAAATAAACGGGGCAATACAAGTTCTGTTTATGATCCTAATTGTTCTATGTCTACTTTGTAATATGTTGTTGTGAAACAGGATTAACAATCTAGAATGCACATCAACATTCAAGGAACAATGATGATTATAGAAAGATCTAATGAGCATCAATGTTGTGACTCAACTTAAGAAGTTTTGTATTTTGCTAGATGACAGGTCCATACTTGAATGTGCTGTCATCATTATGCAGAAGGTAATCTATTACAATCCATGACCCCAGGCCTCCCCCTTACTGCTGACTTCTCCAAGATTTTTGTTGATTCGGTTTGTCTAATCAATCATTATTCCTTCATAGAATCATGTCTGGCTCTTCCCCACTGAGATCCAGAGCTCTGCTAGAATCTCACATTAGTTATTGTAGTTACCAACCTGTGCTTTGGTGGTAGATACTACTAGGTTTGACTTCATCTCAACTACTTCCTAGGTGTGTGCTTTATACCTGGGATAATAGCACTTCATTATAAGGGTGGGTGTGCAATAGACTTGCATTTGACCCTACTGCTTCCTTTTTTCCCTCCATTTCTTCCTACTTGGTGAGTCAAGTATATTCTTCCTATCGATACAGATCCCATCATCTACACAGCTTTCCATCAGTGGGTGAAGCATAATCAGAGCCTTGAAATGGATACTACAAAAATCCTGGAATTAGGCATTTGGTGGGACACTGTGAGTACTTCCAGAGGCTGCAAAGTCCAAAAACTGGATAGTGAGTTCTGCCAAGGAAGGTCTCATGTACACTTTATCCCAAACACAATCCCTGTATCTGGCACATAGCAAGTACTGAGTAAATGTTGATGGAATAAATACTGTGGTACCTCCTTACCGTCAGGGTTCCCAGACTGAGCTGGAGGAGGAAAGAGTGAAGAGAATTTAATTGTGGAAGTTCATTATCATCATGACGGGGAGCATAGTGGCATACAGGCAGACATGATGCTGGAGAAGGTGCAAGAAGCACCTTCTTGCTATTTGAATAGGCAGGAAGCAGGAAGAGAAAGTATGACACTGGGCTTGGCTTGAGCATTTGAAACCTCAAAGTCCATCCCCAGTGACACACTTCCTTTAACAAGGCCACATCTATTCTGACAAGGCCTAGGGGAGCCATTTTTATTCAAACCTCAGAACTCAAAGTATTTGATTTGTGAATTTTTTTCATAGTTTAAATGTGCGTTTGTATCTACTGTTTAATTTCAGACAAGATTTTACTCCAATGTACCCTCAGTAGAGCCTTTGTAGTAATTATAAAAATATGAATATAAGCTTGGCTCTATCTTTTAGGGATGACCAACTGACTTCAGGATAAAATTAATCTTCTTCATAAGATATGCCCAGTGTTTCTCTGGTCCTCACTTTTTTTGTCAACACCTCTGTCTCTTTTTGCCTACAGAACTCTGCAGATATTCAGATCTCTCTAAGCCCCACAATGTGTTTCTACTCTCTCTTTATTTTAAATATAATATTTTAATTTATTTTGAGGATTTCATACATATATACGATGTATTTTGATTGTATCAATTCTTGACCCCTTTTCAACTTCTCCAGAACTGTCTCCCATGTCATCCTCCCAATGTTCCCCTCTTCATGTGTGATATCATGCTCAGGAAGGCTAGAAGAGGGTGTTAGACTTCTTAGAACTGCAGTTAGAGATGGTTGTAAGCCACCACTGGGAACTGAACATAGACCCTCTTCTATAAGAATAACCAGGTCTCTTAACTCCTGAACCATGTCTTCAGCCCCCTTCTTTGTAACCCACTGAGTCCGGTTAGTGCTACCCATATGTGCATGGCTATAGACACACCCACTGGAACATGAGGAAGCCACCAGAGTCTGCAACCCCGGAGAAAAACTACTCCCTTCCCAGCAGTCAACCATTGCCAAGAGCTCTTCAGCTTGGGCTGGGACTTTGTCAACCTCCCTATCCACACTGGAATATTGGTTATCTTGATCAATATTGACCATTTGCTGTGAGTTTGTCAGCACAGTAGCCCTATCATGTCCGGAAGACACCATTTCACAGCATTCTCTTCAAACCTTTCTGTCACCTTTGTTGCAATGTTCCCCGAGTTTTTGGAGGGAGTGTGTGATATAGAAGTCTCATTTAAGACTCCGTAGTTACTCATTCTTTGCACTTATATTAGTTGTGAGTCTCTATACAAACAGTTGTCCACCGTAAAAAGAAGTGTTTTGGTGAAGTTTTATATTTGTTTCAAAAAAATAATGTGAACAAAATAACGGTAGTAGGTTTTCCCCTAGGGTATGAGGTCCAGAGCTGTGGATTCTTGTCTGCTCTCTGTTTATGCTGCAATCTCTGTCTCAAATATGCCTTCATCTACCTACTTTATGGTTGTAATTCATCCTTAGGTAGGAATCAGCTCAAAGTTATTCTTGCTTATGAAAGCATTTACTACCCCTGGAGGCTAGATTCTATCAGAAACTAACTCATTGTGGGTAGATTGCTAACAGAGTTAGAGAAAAACCTTCAAGACTTGATACCCTCTTTCTATCATGTGGATCCAGGGGTGGAACTCAGGTCCTCAGGATCTTCATATTAAATGCTTGGAATCTTTACTTTTAAGTGCAATTGGAAGGAGGGTACAACACAAACACACACACACACACACACACACACACACACACACACACACACACAGTGCTTTAGTTTGTGTTTCTATAGAAGCAGATTCAGAGACATAGATTTGAGTGCAAACATTTTACATGGGAGGTCATTAGGAAGCATGGATATGGAAATAGGAGGCAAGAAAGAGGAAAGGAAGCCTTTAGAAGGGGGAGTCAAGAATAAGATACTGCCATAACCAAATCATCTGCAGAACTATAAAAGGCAGTATAGAATATTCTGTATCTTCTACCATAATATCTGGAGACTGAGGAGTTATCCTTCAACTTCTACCTATTTCTGGGTATAGAAATAAACACATACCCAAAGACTGAGCAGGCTCCAGCTGTCAGAGGAAGTCCCAGGCAGACAAATATCAGTGCTCATAATTGAAAATAACTGGGCTGCTAGAGGAATAGTAAACTCCAACAGGATATAAGCAAGGCTCAGATACCATCATCTGCATGCATACATGGGTGGTGATCAGAGATGGTACAGGAAAAATCAAGCAGGTATCAATTTCAATTATAGAAGACCTAGTAAATTCAGACAAATGATTCAGAACCACAGAATATAGTTTCTGTGTAGAACGCAACAGAAAAGCAAGCAGCAAGCTAATTTTCCGAGTACTGGGTTAGGTGGCCATAATTCTGAGTAGGAGTCCCTTCTTTATGAGCTATTTATATGTCTCTGGCCAAGTTACTGGACCTCTTCTTATATGTTTCTTCTTTTTTTTTCGGTTTTTATGAGACAGGGTTTCTCTGTGTAGCCTTGGCTGTCCTGGACTCACTTTGTAGACCAGGGCTGGCCTCGAACTCACAGCGATCCACCTGCCTCTGCCTCCTGAGTGCTGGGATTACAGGCATGCGCCACCACACCCGGCCTTATATGTTCCTTCATACATTAAAAAGGAAATAATATTTATCTCACCTGTTTACAAAATATAAAGAGAAACAAATGAGATAATTAATAGGAAGTTCCCACAGCTGTTGGGAACTGTTGGGAATGAGATGATGAGGGACAGATTAGGATGGATTTTTAGTTCCAAATATTTTTTATGTGCTTAGTTGAAGGCCTTCAGATGGCATCTATGAATGTAAAGTGAGCAGCTCAATCTGAACACTGAGTTGCAAACATCTGGCTAGGGTAAAGGGCATGTACAAAGCACCCAGAAGCTGCTTCGGGTAGCAAGGCTCTAATTGTTAATACTGTAACCTAGGCCAGCCAAACCATTGTGCATGATACTGTTTAATGGGTAACACTAGTCACCTAGGAGAATAGTGCTAAGGTGAAATGGTAGATGAGGCTTTCAGATTCTAAAAGCAAACAAACAAACAACAAAGTAGGATTTTAACCTTAGAAGGAGTGGATGCAGTTCATCTATGAACAATTTTCATGTAATTACATGTCTATCTTTTTGGTATGTATGTAAGTATGTATGTGAACATGTGTGCATGTCAAGGCCAGATGTCGACATCAGTTATCTTCTATTGCTTTCTACTTTTTTTTTTTTAAAGTCAGAGTCTCTATTCAATCTGACTACCTACCTGTCTGACTAGGCTTGCTGACTAGCAAGTCCCAGGGTTCCTCCTATTTTCACTTCCCCAGTGCTGGGATTATAGTCTTGTATCAGATTTGTAAAAATATTGTTGTTATTGGGCTGGAGAGATGGCTCAGTTGTTAAGAGCACCGCCTGCTCTTTCAGAGATCCTGAGTTCAATTCCCAGCAACCACATAGTGGCTCATAACCATCTGTAATGTGATCTGATGCCCTCTTCTTGCCTATAGGTGTACATGCAGGCAGAGCACTGTATACATAATAATGAATAAATCAATCTTTAAAAAATATTGTTGTTGTTATTATTTTTTAACTGTGGGTGCTGGGGATCAGAATTCAGGTCCTCATGGTTGTGCAATAAACACTTTGCTGACAGAGATTTCTCCCCACCCGACTAATTCCATTTCTTAAACAAGGCATCAACTAGGTGCAAGATCTTCCATTAAGTATAGGTCAGGCTTTGGATCCCCATGGGAGAAATACAGGTTGAGCTAATCAGTCACACTTCACTAGAAATAACCTTTGAAGTGGCTCCTACCAAATGTAACTGCTCCTGGTGTGGGAGTGAACTGTCATGAAGGGAAAATAATAGGCTTGCCTTGACATCTTGGGAATGGCTGTCACTTTCACTAGGACTTCTAATATCCTTCGCCTCAAGGGGATTTTAAGAATGGTATAATTTCCAGTGAGTACTGTCTAATGGAAGGCCTTCTGTGAGAGTTTCCATAAAACATAAAGGCTTGACTTGCTGGTTCAGCCCATACACTGGGATTTTCCAAATGTGGTGCAATAGTGAATGAACTAATAAGGGAGGATATTGCTTGTGATAACAGAGAGAAGGCAATAGCATGTTTTTTTTTAATTAGAGTCAAATAAGATAAAACTATCACAGTGTGTCCATCTGGGAAGCCCCGAATTCTTGGAACAGGAAGGTCCGAGCTTGTATTTTCTACATACTCTCTTTAAGTAGAGTTTCCTTCCACTTTGGCTGACCCTGGCGTTACACACAGAAAGTGCTTTATACTTTCCTCTTTATTTGCCTTTTGTTTTCCCACAATTTACTAGTTTCCTCCAGATTGTTAAAGTCCCATTGACACTTGGCTTGTTTCGAACAGACAAGAAGAAGACAGGCAAGTTTGCCAAATGATGATACCACCACCCATTGTAATCAAAAGCCAGAACTCTGGCCATCTATGCTGAGCTTATGAGAGATAAGAGCGTCTGAACAACACGATTCTACCTGGGGAGAAACCAGCTTTTTCTGTTCTTTAGCATTGCTTATGCACTTCCTTCTGTTCTTTAGCATTGCTTAAATGAGAGAAATGAGACTGTTTCCATTAACCAATTCTAGATTCCTTTAAGTCCTTTTCTCCTCTATTTCTCCAGCTGGATACCTATAAGGATGCCTGATTGAAGGAAGTCCACTTAGAGCCTCCTTGTCTGGCCCTTCTATAAATATGGGAAAGGACTCTGATAGCATCCTTTCATATCTATTAGCTTAGTCGTACCAGTAGAGAAGTTTCTTCCAAGGTCATCTTTTCTTCATCTTAAAGAACTCATTATTTTCCCAAAGATCTTTGTTATCTGCTCTCTTTAAAAAAAATTCTGAGTGTTATCTCACAACATGCATCAAATTCTTTGAGAGCCTCTCTTTCATTTATTTGGCTAAGCAATATAACCTGAAATTTAGAAGAAAACAGGTACTGAAACAGTTCCTGGGCTACAGTGAGACTATTGTGTGCTGGCTGCACTCTCTGGAGGTTTAATGTTGGAATTGGCAGTTATTAAATCTCGGTGAGGCATTGTCTTTCATCTGACCTCTGCTTCCCTACCCAGTCTGGTCTAGTGCTGCAGTTCCTCTTGCTTTCTATTCTCCAGCTTCCCGAATTATCTTCAGTGTCCTGAATTTGCTATAGCACATGTTTCAGTTCAGTTGTAAATAGTAGAACTCACTTGTGCTTCTTAGGGTAGGCTAGCCACAGTTACATGTGAACTCCAATATCTCCATAGTTTTAGTGCCACAGAAACTCATACATCACACCCAGAAAGCCCAGCTAAGTCGGTTTGTGTTGCTATAACAGAAAACCTGAGACTAAGCAATTTCTTTATTTTTGAAACTAGGAAATTTATATATTAAAAAACCCCCAAAATTTATTTTCTCACAGTTCTGGGAGTTGGCAAGCCCAAAGATCAATGAATGAGCACGCATCAGGTGAGGACCTGCTTGTGTGCCTCCTTTTGTGGCAGACAGCAGAAGGGAAGCCAGATACTAACACTATGACTTCACATGACAGGAGAATGAATGACAGCAAACCCACATGTACAAAGCTCCGTCAAGCCATGTGGGAGGCCACTTGTGATTGAAGGACATCTACTTAGGGGTTTTAGTATAGTCCAAATGTGCTCCCCCAATTCATATGTTGAAAAATCACTTCTCCACTCAATATAGTTGTTCAGGATGCAGATTGCCTTCCTCTAGAGGTTTTCTGTATGCATAGCGGTGAAAGAGGAGATGGGATGATGTCTGGGAAGCTTTTATGAGCTGCACGTAGGAATGGTGTATTGTTTCCACTGTTATACATCATCTAAACTTAGATATATGGTAATAACCAACTATAAAGAGCCAGGAGGAAGTTTGGAGAGTAACTAGCTTATCATAAGGGGTAGTTAGAACCATAGTAATTTGTTATACAATGTTTGATGCCAGGGGCTATAGAAATGGCTCACTGGTTTAGAGCACTGTCTGCTTTCCCTGAGGGATCAGGTTCAATTCCAAGTACTTACACAGTGGCTCACAACTGTCTTTCAGACCAGTCCCTGGACATCCAAGGATACCAGGCATGCACATAGTGCAAAGACACACATTTAGTCAAAATACACATCAACATAAAATTAATGAATAAATAAAAATTTAAAAATATTTGGTGGTTCAGAGAACATTCATAGGTTGGTTTGGAGGCTCTGTGGTTAGGAAAATATCCAAGGGACATCATTAGACTCCTCCTGTGGAGGCTTATCCATCTTCCTGCCTTCTGTTTAACTTATCATGGCCTTATACTGTATTGCAGCTACACTTCATGACATACCACAGTAGCACTGTTCAAGACCTTTCTGGTACACTCTGCCATCCTTAGCAGCACAATAATTCTTTATAATGTTTTCCCACCCTCATCTGATCAGAATCAAAGTCTCCTGTGGATGCATCTGGTTAGCCAAGCACAGGACAGACACTTGCACCCACATTGTGAGAAGGAACAATGTGAGTTTCTTTCTCTGGGACATGGAAACCAAATGTGGGAGTCCTCCAAATGTATGAAACTTAACCAAGAATTTTGGGGCAGAAAACCAAAGAACCCCAGTTTGAGTGCTCTGGAAAATATCCCCCCAAACAAGAAATTGGTGGTTTAATTAAAAGACAATTCCAGGACTCAGGATAAGGGATCCATGGGGAAGCCATTAAATGTGTTTTATGGGACAAAATCATCTGGTCTTGATACTTCTTCAGGTACCCTCGTGCCTCCCTCCCCCGGTGTGTGTGTGTGTGTGTGTGTGTGTGTGTGTGTGTGTGTGCGCGCGCGCGCGTGCGCGCGCGCGTGCCTGTAGACTGTTCTATATAAGGGACACCCTTAGAAGCCTTGGAAGTAGTTGGGAGGCAAAAACCAAACCAAAACATTTTTTAAAGAGCAAGGACATGGAAGGTCATAAGAGATGCTTGTAGGATGCATGGCACTTGTCCACACATCTGCAATATAACTAGAAAAGGATTCCCCCTTCTTTCTGTTAATTCTATACTGCATTAGCTAATAAAAGTACAGCTAGTCATATTACCCTTCCCTATGACATTCAAAGTCCTCTCAAGGCCTGTCCCTGTAGATCTTTTTAGAGTTCCTGCCAGTGTTTAGGATATTAAAACACAATGTAGTTCTCCTTGAATTTGGTCATGTTTCTAAAGTGACCTAGAAGGACAGCACTAGTGCTGAAATTTGATCAGTGTGTGGATGTCAGGGAAAAAAAAATATTTGGCATTCAGATATCAGTCTGACATTGACTCTCCAGGAGACCACTCAGAAGGCCATCTCAGACTCCCTTTCTCTGGAATAATGACTGCATGCTGGATAACCTACATGGCAAAGGCCTTAATGAATGCTTTTGGTTGCTTACAATGTGTCTCTGGGAAAGCTGAAACTTGCCAAAGCCGAAACTTTGCTGCAAACTATTGTCTATTGTGATATTCCTTCTTCTAATGAACACTAGCCACATCTTGTGCCACCACGTTAAATAGAATTGGACAATGAATACCGCCACCTCAGTCATGGTATCCAGTGTGGTTGCCACAGCTGCCACTACTACTGCTTTTACCAAGATGGACCCTCTGCTCTCTCTGCCTTTTCACTTTGCTAGCTCCCAATTCTTGTCTAGGAAGAATGCATGCATTTGTTGGAATAGTCTCAGACTGACAAGGAATGTGACATAGTAAGTATAATAAGACATTATCCACCTTGGGGCAATTTTCTCCATTGCCAAACCTCTCACTCTCAAAAATAAATTATACAACTTTGTCTACATAATGTCAGATGGCCTCTAAGGGCCCCCTTCCATCAGAGAGTCTGTGATTTGGTCATTTTCTATAGATAACTACTTTTTCAGTGGGGGATTTATTCTCTGGGGCAGGCTATTACAGAAAAACATGGACATCATTTTCGGCTCATTTACCTCTCAATTTTATGCTACCAATTTTTGTCTCAGACTAGAATGGAAGGGCAGAATCCACATTTCTTCAGAGAAGCACTCTGCATTAACTTAATGCCTGAATATTTCAAGGCAGCCCAAGGGCTATGTCAAAGATATTTAGTTGTTTTTACTTCCATAATTACGCTGGTTTTTTAGCAAGGTGGGTGTGATCTCTCAGGCATTCTATTACAGTTGGGAATATGAAACTGCCTTTCAAAATTGCTAAAAGTGCCTCAGTGAATCTGAAGTATAATAATACTAATCCTAGCTTGACATAAATGCCAGCCTTGTGGCTGCACACTTCATAAAAAGTGTATTTTAGCCAGAAGAAAATGCCAGTATTTAGAAAGATTTGACTTTATTTTGTCTCTCTTGGTCTGAAATAATCATAGTTAATTTTGACACAGTTGGAAATCTTGAAACCCTAAATTCTTTGTTACAGTGGAGGAACTTGGAGCCGAGCTAAAATTTCAACAATTAGTTGAAGAGTTGCTTAATCTAGGGATTCATAATATATGCTAATATTTTAAAGGTATTAAGAAATCCTGAAGTAAAGAAACCTGTTTTCTTTTATATCATGATTCTTAAATTTGTTGATGAAACCTGCCTTTTATCATTTGTTTTTACAGACACTTGAGATAAGGCTCCATGTGGTTTGGAAAACATTGATTCTAACCTTGTATCCATTAAAAATATGCTTCGCCAGTCACATGGTCGTCCAGTGTTTGGTGGTTACCTGTACAAATTCAAAGATGGTGTTAAAAATGTGAAAGTCAGGCTGGAGAGATGGCTCACTGGGTAAAAGTGTTTGTCATGCAAGTGGGAAGCCCTCTAGCACAGTGATTCTCAACCTGTGAGTGACAACCCCTTTGGGGATGAATGGCCCCTTCGTGGGGATTACACATTTGATATCCTGTACATCAGATATTTACATTGCAAGTCATAATGGTAGCAAAATTACAGTTCTGAAGTAGCAATGGAAATAATTTTATGGTTGGGGGTCACCACACATGAGGAACTGTATTAAAGGGTCACGGCATTAGGAAGGTTCAGAACCACTGGGCTAGCAGCTAGAGTCTAGCTACTGATATTGCTACAAGGAAATTGTCCTTTATTTCTGACCTTCCACCAGCACCTATGGAACTGTGATACAGGTAAAGTCTGAAATCCTTCACAGTCCTTGACACTTTGGCTGAAATTCTGCTAAAGTTTCTGAGGAGACAGGGTATAAACTTGAACTTAAATTAAAAAAAAAAAAATTTTAGCCATCTTGCCACCATATGAGGAGAGCTTATCAACCAAACCAACACAGAGGGAAATGAAGCACAGACTATTTTCATTAACTTCTCTCTCTCTCTCTCTCTCTCTCTCTCTCTCTCTCTCTCTCTCTCTCTCTCTCTCTCTCTCTCTCTGTGGCAAAATCCCTGAGACAGCTTAAGGGAAGAAGGCTTTATTTTGGCTCATGGGTTTTTTTTTTTTTTTTTTGTGTGTGTGTGTGTGTGTGTGGTTTGTGTGGGTACTACCACACGAGTGAAGGTGCCTGATCCTCTGCAACTGGACTTACAGGTAGCTGTGACCTGCCCAACAAGGGTTCTGGGAACTGCACTCTGGGCCTCTTGAGAGCAGCAAGCCCCTTAACTGCTGAGCTGTCTCTCCAGGGTAAAACACTATGGTTGGAAAGGTGAAAATACGACAGGGCTGCTCACTTCATGGGAATTAAGAAGCAGAGCCACAGCAAAAGGTTTTGTGGCAAGGTAAGGTATACCCTTCGAAAACATGCCATTAGTGACCCCCTTCCTTCAACTAACCCCTTCTTCACAGTAGTCCACTCAGGTATAAGTCCACTAATAAGTCAGTCCCTCGGTGAGGCTAGCATTCTCTAAATTGTGTCACTAACTAAGGACCAAACCTTCACTATGTGATTCTTTGGAAGGGCATTTTATATCTATGCCAAGGGAGAAAGAACAGGGGTAGGAGAATTCTTGTTATAGCTGCCATTTATTCATCACCTATTATCTGCCAGGTTCAGGCACTGTTTGTACTTTTGTATTTCATTCCTTTCCAAAGTAGGTCTTTCATTCCCACTATACCGAAAAAGGCGGCTGAGCATGACCAGCTAGGCTTCTTTAAAAACCAACCAACCAACCAACCAACAAATAAAAAAAGCAAAAACATGTGGGCATAGAGAAAAATACACATATCCTTTTTTTCTTTTTATTTAGGTATTTTCTACTAAAATATTTAATTGAATACAAACGAAAAAAATCCAAAAACTTATTTTAAAAATACTAGACATTTTAAAAAAGAAAAATGCCCTTTAGATCAAATGCTTATTTCCTTATACTAAGCTGTGGATTTTACCTACCCAGTCTCCCTTATGCTTCTCCCCGACTCCTTAGAATTGCTAACCTCAAAAACCCAGGCTATGAACAATTAGTTTACCTCTGTGTGTCTCAGTTGCCTCCCTGACAAAATGCTAAGAGTGTCCACCCATCAGTCAAGCTTGTGGCTATTATATGAGTCAACATATTTAAAGTGCTTAGAGCAAGGTTTGTGCACACAGGAAGGCCGCATCTGTTGTTAGGGTTGCAGCTGCCTTGATTAGAAGGCGTAAGCCTTGCTGAAGTGAGAAAGAGGAGGAAGCTGAGCTATATGGTAAGATTAATGAATTGCTTTTCTGGGAGCTGCTGGACATTATGGCCCTCACCTGGAAACCTTCTTACTTGAGAGACTGGGGCAGAATGGTTGCTTGAGACCAGGAAGGAGTTCAAAGCCAGCCTGGGTAACATACAGAGAACTTGTCTCTAACAATAAAGACTGTAAATGTACCCAATCTTTCGATAACCTCCTTCGGATGAATATCTTCATTCTGGGTTTCTCTTGATTAATATTCATAAGTTTGTTATGCCCTTCAGCTTTACGATCTGTTCCAATAACAATTGGTTTTCTTTTAAAGGACGCTTCACCTTACATTCTTCATTTATTTCATGATGGACCGACTACTTTAGTACGATTCATATTAGAAGTCACTGATTTGCACATGACCCCCACCCACCCCAGTTTTCCCTGGGTATTACACTCCCCGAGTTTGGTTTTTGTTGCCCCTCAGACTTGGATTTGATATAGAGGGCAGGGCTTGCTTGGGGAAGAGGAGAAGGGCATTGCTTGCTGTTCATTCACTCTCATTGCCAGCTGCCCTATTTCATTTTGCTATACTGGGACAGCAGAGATCTTATTTGTAATCTCTTTCATGCCACTCTGCAAGGACTTCAGGTGACAGTCTCCTAAATGCTTCAGGAAACAAGCTTGGGACAATGGAGGGTGTGGGCTGGGACTGGGCTCTCTTAGCTAGTGATTAACTCAATTGTATACAGGGGGAGGAGGTCCCCCCTCAGTCATAGTCATAGGGGAGGGGAGTAAGGAGAAAATGGGAGGGAGGAGGAATGGGAGGATACAAGGGATGGGATAACCATTGAGATGGAATATGAATAAATTAATAAAATACATTATAAAAAAGAAAAAGAATAAAAAATAAAATTAACCAAGGACACTGTTAACATTAATAGTATAACTCAGAATTTCTGAAAACATTTTTTTTCTCTCCACCCCTTCACACTCTTAAGGGCCCTAGAAAGCTACTGTTTTGTGGCTTATCTAACTACAAGAATAGTTTTGATCTTACGGATACCTTCAAGGGGTTCTGCTTTACAGTCAAGGTTGAAACTCCCTGGGGCAGAAGATGCTGCGGACTCTCCCTATGGCTTTCTTTCTTTTCAGGCTGTGCAGACATTCCTCCCCAGCTGCTGTGAGCATGCTTGTTGAATTAGTTAGGGTTCTTCAGAGAAGGTGTGTGTGTGTGTGTGTGTGTTCACACACATGTGCGTGCGTGTGATATTTATGCATGTAAAGTGAGGTTTGCTATAAGAAATGGCTTATACAGTTGTGAAGGCTGAGGGCTGAGAAGTGGTAGAGACCCAGAAAATCAGTACAGTTTGAGAGCCTGAGATTCTAACGTGGGTCAAAAGGCTTGAGATTCGGGAATGCGAAGGGTAGACGACTGATGCCTCTTTCACTCACTGAGCCATTTCACTGGTCCTAACCTGGAGTTTCGGGACTTTATATAAAAGTATATATAAAAAATCCCCTCTGTCCATGTGCATGCTTGCACAAACTTGTAGAGGCCAGAGGTTGATGTTAGGTGTCTCCCTCAACTGGCCTCCACATTAATTTTTAAAACGGTCGCTCACTGAACCTGGAGCTCATTGCTTTAGCTAGACTAGCTGTAAAGCAAGGCCTAGGAATCTGCCTGTCTCCACCTCCTCAGTACTGTGACTACAGGTGTGTATTGCCATGCTTGTCTTGTTTTATTTTACTTTTTATTTGCTTATTTTTTTACATGAGTACCAGGGATCGAACTCAGGTCCTTCTCTTTGTGAGGCAACACTTCATTAAGGGATTTATCATCTCTCCAGACACAAAGAGATGATAAATTTTTGTACTTTGTCTTGTGGATCTTGCTTTTTCCCAACATTATTTTTAGAGTGCTGTCTTATTGATATATATATGTATATATATGTATGTATATATATGTATATATATATGTATGTATATATATGTATGTGTATATATGTATATATATGTATATATATGTATGATATATATGTGTGTATATATATATACATATATACATGACATTTTTATACATGTATAGACTGTTCTTTTTCTTCTTTCTTACAGTTCTCATAACAGGGAGAAATCATAGATTTTAGTACCTCATTCATGACCATATGTGTTACCAAGTTTTTTATTTGAATCTGACTTTTGATAATTAACTGAACCACATATAATTGCTTTTATCAGTGTAATTTTTTTCACAATGTGGACTTCTTATGTTATTTGTAGCCAGGTGTTCAGGGGGGAACATAGCTTCTTCCACCGGAGGAAGCCCTGTTAAAGGCCTGAGAATTTTATTGTGGAAAACATGTTGGGGAAATCCTGATGTTGGCAATGTTAAGTAAACAAAAGCACAGACAATTTAGTTTTTAAAGGCATCATTTAGGGCTGGAGAGATGGCTCAGGGATTAAGATCTCTTGTTACTTTTTTTTTTTTTTGGTTTGTTTGTTTTGGTTTTGGTTTTCAAAACAGGGTTTCTCTGCATGTGTAGCCTTGGCTGTCCTGGACACGCTTTGTAGACCAGGCTGGCCTTGAACTCACGGGACCTGCCTGCCTCTGCCTCCCAAGTGCTGGGATTAAAGGCAAGGCGTGCGCCATCATACCTGGCTTGCTCCTGGTACTCTTGTAGAGAGGACCAGAATTTGGTTCCGAGCACCCACAAGGAATCTCATAGTTTTCTGTAATTCCAGTCCTAGGGGACCCAAAGCCCTCTAACTGACCTTTGTAGGCATCAAGCGCACATACAGGAAAAACACTCATACCCATAAAATAGTAAAGCGAGCAGATCTTTGTAAAAAAAGATCATTTAGTATGTTTACCAAAGTGTTCCTCTGGACTGGGAGGCTTTTTTTTTTCAATTTAATCTTATGGAATTCTAAATTGCGCTCACCTTTGGAAGACTATCTCTTCTGTGTTAGAGCGGGGTGCTCCTTTTTAGTTTTGTATTTATTGCTTTCCATATTTGCACTTTGCAGTAATAATATTGTGCTGAACTTTTGCTATACCCAAAGGTGCATTGGTTGGGGCTTGGCAATACTATTGTTGAACACACATTTTAGTCAAAGTGGTACTTGTTTTATGAAATTGAATCTGGAGTGATCTTTGGGGTCTTGAGAGATGTAATTCGCTTCATAGACATATCTGCCTTTGGAAAATATTTTGGCTTGGCATTATATTTTGTTTTTAATGTGAAAAATACTTTCAACTATCTTTATTACCTTTCTCTTTAACTTATCAGGTACATTTGAGTCAAAGTCAGGTCAATATTTTCTCCCAGTTAGAACAACAACTATGTTCTAAAAATGGAGATTTGTGTTCTTCTTATTCCTAAAGATTAAATTAAGTTAGGGTTATTTTATGATACTAGGAGTAGTTTCCTGTTTGTTTCTTTCTCTGCTGTTTCAGATCTAGGCTGCATATATTACAATTACAGGTTCAAAATTTGTTGTTTTAGCTCACTTACAGTCACACTTTGCTGCTAATTGCCACTGATGTTCCACCTCAACAGATTGCACATTCAGAAAACTGTTACCAATACTGTCTCCACAGAGCAAGAAAGTTGTAAAATGTTAA
This sequence comes from Acomys minous, assembly GCF_964271855.1. Taxonomy (NCBI): domain Eukaryota; kingdom Metazoa; phylum Chordata; class Mammalia; order Rodentia; family Muridae; genus Acomys; species Acomys minous. The sequence continues at coordinate 124,716,974 of NC_140488.1, read as the reverse complement.
TTGAAGGGAAGGATTTGCTCTGTCTATATTAGTGGGTCTTCAGCTACCTCAGGAAATTGGGATTTAAAAATCCCAGGCTCCACATATTTTTACCTGCAAATGCTAGATAAACATGCTAGTTAGAGCCACTTCAGTATACCCATATAAATATTAGTTCAGTTTAGAAAGACACGTGCTCTTAAGGGCGGGGTTGATGTCTGCAATTGTACAAAGAGGGATTTTACCCAAAAGGGCACTTGCCAGATTTCCAGATGAGCCCAGGGGAATGACAGACATCGAAGAGTCTCAGACTGTTTTTTGAACATAATTTTGTGGTAAAACATGGAAAACAGAAAAAGCATGTCATGTTTTATCCATGTGCTCGATTGTGCCAATATTGGCTGAATGTTGCACAACAGCACAGTAGCTGCACTTACTGCAGCTGTCGTGTAAGGAATGTGGCAGATTTGCTTGACTTGAAAATTGTTCCAGCAAAAATTCCATCTCTTCTTGCCTTAGAAACTGCATTTAGGAATTGGGGAGGTAGACTGCTCAGAACCATGCCAAGTTGGCTGAGCAGGGTTATCGACTTGTCCCATCACGCTTCTCTGATATCTGACTTAGGGGTGGGTGTGAGTAGGGTGGGTTTCAAGGCCTGGGACATGATTAGGGGGAAAAGCTACTCCCCCACCCAGGGTGTCACTGTACAAATAACCACGGTACAGTTAGAGTTGGCTAGCTCATGCCCTCCCCTACACCCCTCCATGGGGGGGGTGCAAGGTGAAGTCTAGAAACAAGTACCCAGTAAGGACTTCAAAAGCCAGTGATGAGAAAGAGAGCCTTCAGCAATTCCAGAGCTCAGTGCCTTTCAGTGCAGCCTCTTTGCAGGCTCTTGGACACTAGGACATCAGTGTATCCAAGTCTCCTTTCTCTCCTGTGCTTTCCAGTTTCCTTTCACCAGCTGACCTGCTGTGGAACTCTGAGTATCTAAGAGCTCACCCATCTGGAATGCTAAGAGGTGGCATCTAGATAAGAGGGGTTTGGATTACACAGAGACACGGCAGTTTTTCTCTCATCATATTTTTCCTTCTACTGACTTTTTCTTGTTTAAGTCATAAAATATAAACGACACAAGATCTTACCAGTTCCATTGTACATTCACTGACATTAAAAAATATCCACATCCAAGCAGGCTACCAAGAAGAGACTTGATACCCTATGAGCATATTCAGGAGGAGGAGGTCCCCCTCAGTCACAGTCATAGGGGAGGGGAGTAAAAGGAAAATGGGAGGGAGGGAGGAATGGGAGGATACAAGGGATGGGATAACCATTGAGATGTAATATGAATAAATTAATAAAATAAAATTAAAAAAAAATCCACATCAGCGTGTGACCATCACTACCATCCATTTCCAGCACTTTTCATTTTCTAAGTAGAAAACATGTGCTTGTTATACACTAACTTCCTATGTTCTCCCTGCCAATCATCCTTGGACTTTCTGTCCTTATGGTATTTTTGTGTCAGAGTTTGAACCCAGGGTCTGGTACTACTGAGCTAACATCCCAAGTCCTGTGAGTTTGACTACATTTCCCACCATGGTGTTTTGAGAATGAAAGCCCTGCTTGGTATATATTTCCTGCTTAAGGATATGTATGTGGATGTACACAGCACTGATGGGTCCAGACACTTGGGTATGTTTGTCTACCCACGAGCGTGCTGCCAAAGCATCAGTGAAGACTGAGCTGCTGTATTAGACTGGAGTTTGGGATGGAGTGCCTCTGCATTTCCCTTACTCACTGGTACACAGAGGAAGCTGAATTCTAAGAGCTGTTTAATGAGGGAAAGGGAGGGATGGGCAAACGTGGTTAGTCATGGAGCTCTAGGCCCAGGTTATTCATTCTCTGAAGAAACGCAAGCCTTGTGAGGGGAACGATTGCTGACTGCAAAGCTGAGTAAATTTGACCAAGAGGCATAAACGGAGGTGGAGAGCTGGTCTCTTTCTTAGCTCTATTGACACTGAATAGAGATGTGGGCTTAATTCCAATTTGTTTCCTAGCAAAATAAATACATAAATATCAAGAGAACTTCCTTGTTTTCAGAAAGAGGAAAGAGCTTAAGTTATTGTAGGTGGAAAAAGGCGAATGAAAAGGAGATGAGTGGTTTTGAGGCTACGATAAAAATATCTTGGTAGGCAGTTACACGTAAGTGTAAAAGGATACTCTGAAATCTTTCCTGGCTACAAGGGTGAAAGGAATGAATTACAGTACCCAGCAAAGCTGTGGATGTGCAGGGCTATGCTAGGCTTGGAAGCTGGACCAAATGACAACATAAACCTTAGAAATGGGGCATTTGTTTTTGCCAATATCATGACAAACTCATCTTTCTTAAAATGGCAGTGTTATGTAAAACCTAGATGCAGACACACTCATAAATATTTACCATGTAGATTAGGAAACACTCTACAGAACTATAGAGTGGTGACCAAAGTAAAGAAACTCTCTGCATTTCATGAGGATCGAAATGGTAATGGCAACACATTTTACTTTTCAAAAGTCAAATAGTCAGTCTATAGACAGTGTCTAAATTGTTGCATATAACAGAATACTGAGAGATCAAAAAGCTCCTTTCATACTTCTTGTTGCCAATAGCAGTTGAGTCCTTTGTTATTTATTTAATATCTTCATGTTTTGATAATATGTGCTTAATGTGGAAATTTTATTAAAGTTGTTAGACAAGTAGAAAAAGCAAACAAAACACTGGTAATCCACATCCCAGAAATCACTCTGGTTATATTTCTTATATGTATATATGTATGTATGTATGTATGTATGTAGGTATGTATGTATATGAGCACACATGGTTAATGGTATATGGATGTGTTTAATCTACCTATCTATATTTATATCTATTTATGAGTATACAAGATATACTGTTTTTTGCTTTCTGTTTTAATTTAACAGTTCTTCATGCACAAGTTTCTCAGCTATGAAAGTCTTTCAGACATGTTTGTGTAATGCTTGTGTTGTTTCATCATGTGGTTATACCATACTCTTTTAACTCTTTTTGTGTTGTTGATAGTTAGATTTTTTTGAACGTTTTGTTATCAGAAATGACATTTTGATGAGCATTCTTTCACAATAATTTTGATTTTCCCCTTTACGTTGGAATCCCAAGATCAAGCAGAACAGTTCTCAGAAAATTTTACTCTATTTCATTTCCTAAAAGTTGTACCAATTAAACTTGAATAGCATCAAATATCCTGCCGGCATATCTTTATAAAAAGGAAGTAAGCACAGCATTTAGGAAAAATTAGAAATGATCAGGAAAAAAGTGTCTCTTTTTTTTGACAGATGTAAGTGATTGTTTTTGTTTTCTTAGTTGCTAATTTGACTAAGCTTGTATATATTAATTGGTTGTTTGGATTTCTCCTGAAATTCCTTTTAATGTCTTTTACCCACTTTTTCTATTTGTTGGCCAACTTTATGCCTGATAAAGGGGCTTTGTTTTTGTTTGTTGGGCACAAAACATCTCCCCTTTTACCACTAGTAATTATCATAAAGCTCAGCTATGTAAACTGAAGTTTCTGGAAGGAGAATATGGAGACTGTCACTTTATAGAGGAGACTGATAATGGCAAGCTTGCTCTTTTTACTTACTCTCAGAAGAGTTTAAGACAAGAGATGTTATTCTCCCTTGGCTACCTTATAAACAAAATAAAAACAAAAACATACAAAGGAATTTTAGCAGAACTCAACAGCAAACTGATCCGAAAATTAATGTGAAACAATGATGTATTCCCTTTTAATTTGGAAAATAAAAACAAAAGGTAATGAGAGGGGAGAGATCCAGCCCAGCTGAAATCTAGACATATTTCAAAATTATTGCAATCGGCAAAGAATGGTATTGAAGAGAGTAGACAAATGAATATGTGACACAGAGTAGAGAACGTCCTTCACAAAAGCATCATTGATTATATAACATGTATAATATAGATATAATTATATATAATATATAAGTAGATATATTATATATAATATCACACACTCTGTGTGTGTGTGTGTGTGTGTGTGTGTGTGTGTGAGAGAGAGAGAGAGAGAGAGAGAGAGAGAGAGAGAGAGAGAGAGAGAGAGAGAGAGAGAGATTTGGCTCATATCCAAAACTGATAAAGGAAAGAACCAATTATGTTCTATGTTCAAAAGATTATACTAGGACAGTTGGATGCTTGGCTCTTTGGTATAAAAAAAGATACAAATTAGGTCCTCATATTATATTACCAAATAAATTCTGCTGGAGTCCTAAAGGCTAAAACACCACCAATAACAATGACAGCTGCAAAACAAGCGATTCTCTGAAACAGAAGAAAATAAAGAACGATGACTTACTATATGCAGCTATTATTATGGTCGTTGTTGTTGTTTTTGGCCTGGACAGTTTCCAATGAACTTAGTTGTTCCCCTCACACCCTGAGGAACACATAGAGCCATCTAAGTTATAAGACAACAATAATAACTGGTTTTTTTTTCTGTTTTTCTTTGCCCACAGATGTCTCCTGTCCTGCTGTCTCTTTTACTTGGCTTTCTTCCACTTGCCCCTGCTCACAGAATTCTAACTCTACAGGCCTCCTTGCTGTTTATTCCTCAAACACCAGATGTGTTTGCCAACTCAGAGCTGCTTTCTTCACCTTTTCCTTCTACCTACAGTGTTCTTGCCTCTGTTAGGCAAGGTGGATTATTCCTTCACTTTCTGTCTGTCTATTTTCTATTTTATGATTGATTGATTGACTGACTGATTGACTGGAGTGTGTGTGTGTGTGTGTGTGTGTGTGTGTGTGTGTGTATGTGTGTGTGTGTGTGTGTGTGTGTGTGTGTGTGTGTGTGTGTGTGTGACATGGTGCATATGTGGAGGTCAGATGACACGTTTCAGGAGTCGGTTCTCTGCTTTCACCATGTGTATTCTGAGGATTGAACTCAGTTTGTCAGGCTTGGCAGGGCTAGTGTTAGTAGGTTACCCACTGGGCCATCTTGCTGGCCCTAGAAGTTGTATATATTTAATCCCTATTTAGGTCTATGATCTATCTCCCATTAAGTTTCATGTATAATGTAGGATTGGTGATTAATATTAATGATTGCATACTTGTTCAAACATCACTGTTGAAAAGATTCTCATGAGATTAGCTTATCAGTTGTTTAATCTGCTGTGGTGGTGATAGCTTCATAAGGCCCTTTCTGAAAGGTAATCCCAGCATTTGGAAGGCGGAGTTAAGAGAACCACAAGTTTTTGGCTAGCATACGCTAAGTAGCAAGATTCATCTCAAACAAGAACCACAATTTACTAAAATTTGTGAGGAGTTACTTATGGACACTTTATTCTGCTCCATTACCCTATATATTAATTCTTTTGTCACGATCATTCATTTGGTTTTGATTTTTTGGCTGTCTTAGAGTTTCTATTGTTAATGATGAAACACCATAACCAAAGCAACTTGGGGAGGAAAGGGTTTATTTGACTTACATTTCCACATCATAGTCCACCATCTGAGGAAGTCAGCACAGGTATTCAAACAGAGGAGGAACCTGGAGGCAAGAGCTGGTGCAGAGGCCACAGAGGAGTGCTGCTTACTGGCTTACTCTCCATGGCCTGCTCAGGCTGCTTTCTTATAAAACCAGGACTACCAGCCCAGGGATAGCACCAACTACAATGGGCTGGCCCCTTCCCCCATCAGTCACTAACAATGGCCTCCCTACATTCTCATCATATGAAGGCATTTTTTTTGAAACACTGTTTTATTTATTATTTTTATTTTTAAATATTTTATTAATTTATTCATATTACATCTCAATGGTTATCCCATCCCTTGTATCCTTCCATTCCTCCCCCCCTCCCTCCCATTTTCCCCTTACTCCCCTCCCCTATGACTGTGACTGAGGGGGACCTCTTCCCCCTGTATATGCTCATAGGGTATCAAGTCTCTTCTTAGCATTTTCTTAACTGAGGTTCCCTCCTCTCTGATAACTCTAGCTTGTCTCAAGTTGGTATAAAATTAGCCAGGACAGTGGCTTTCGTAGTCTAGAAATCATAGTGTAGTTACTTTGACTTTGTTTTCTTACTAAGTCCTTTCAATTTCTTTCAGATAACCAGATTTTAAAAAGAATAGTTACTTTTATTTTGATTGTTAGTACATCAAATATATACATCAATATGGGAGGAAATTTGTGTTAGCAAGATTGAGTTTTCTGACCTATATATGATATGATTTTCCATCCACTTGGGTCATCTTTAATTTTGCTTATCAATGTATAGTTCTCAGCATATATCCACTGTATAAGCTTGTCAAGTTTATCCATACGTGTTTCATATTTATTCTCTTATAATTGGTAATGCTTTTAATTTATTTTTATGTGTGTGCATATATGTCTGTGCATCATGTATGTGCTTGGTACCCAGAGAGGGCAAGAAGACCTTATGAAATGCTATAGGATCAGAATTAGAGATGGTTGTGAGCTCCAACAATGTGAGCCACATTGTTAACTAGGAACTAGAGACCCAAAAGCAGAAAAGAGACATTAAAACCCTTGCATAGTAGCTTATACCTGTAATTCTAGAACTTGGGGTTGGAGACATGAACTTGAGGAATTTGAGGACAGTGTAGATTATGCATAGCAAGACTCTGTCTCAAAAATTCCAAAGCTACAGGGCTGGAGAGATGACTCTGCAGTTAACAGCACTTCCTGATTTTGCAGAGAACCCAGGTTTGGTTTCCAGCACCAACTTGGCTTACCACCATCCTTAACTCCAGTTAGGGGACCCAGTGCCTTCTCCTGGCCTCAGTGGGCACCAGGCCACCCTATGGCATACATGTAGGCAAAACACCCATGGCTGGCTTGTGACTTGGTGGCAGAAACCATCCCTAGCATAAGCCATGTCCTGGGTTTCACCCCAAGCACTTAAAAGGACACCACCCATAGTAATAGAAAATCAAAGGGAAGGTCTGGAATTTTAAAAAGGTAGAGGCTAGAGGGAAAGGCCCCAATGAGTCATGCAGTTGAACCCCCGAGGAGAGTGAGGGCTGATTGGCCATCAGTAGTGTGTTTGAGCTTAAAGGAAACACAATAAGCTCGTTCTGCTAGTGTTGGGAAGATGGCAATCTTGAATCTATTGCTACTACTGGCATGAGTCACCGTCACCAGGGTGAAGAAGCACTGCCAAACTAATTCTGACAAGCAGAGGAAGTAAATACAAGGAAGAGTTGACCTTGATTTTCTTTCCAGACTTCTAGACTTTCACTTTGCTTCTAGAATTTGCCATTGGCAGAGTCAATAGAGGAAAAGGTACTGGAAGAGAAATTTGGTTTATAGAGTCTTGGCCTCAGCATCATAAAGTGTGATAAAGAGACAGGGCTTGATGTTATGGGAAAGTAGCCTCATAACTGATATTCTTATAGTTTATGATTTGGGGGAGAGAACGTTTCTTGTTTCTGCAAGAGGTATCTCGAGTGTGACTTGGGCCGTTAGAATGGATTTTTGAATCATGAGAAAATATCAGAATTCAAGAAGAGTTGAATAGATATTTGTGACTGAAATAGCCCTGCTTAAAAGGTGACATGAACTATGGTGCCCCCTATTGACTACTTCTCCTTGGTGGGGAGGCCTGGTGGCACTCAGACAATGGGTAAGCAGGCTACCAGGAAGAGACCTGATAGGCCGCGATCATATGGTGGGGGAGGAGATCCCCTTCTGTCACAGACCTAGGGGAGGGGAAATAGGATGAAAGAGGGAGGGAGGGGGAACGGTAAGATACAAGTGAAGGGATAACAATTTAGGTATAATCTGAATAAATTATTTAAATAAAAAATTTAAAAAGAGGCCAGGGTCAGAAGTAGCCAATCCGCAGGGAAGTTTGGACAGGTAGTGACATCTTAAGTCTGTTTCCCTTTCTTAACTTGGCCATATTTCCCATTACCTAGCTTCCCTTGCACTTGTTTAGCTTATAATCTTGTCTTCAGGCTTCCCTTTTAAATACTAATGATTCAATAGCCCTCACACACTTCTGGTTACTTCAATTCAAACACTTAAAGCTTCAAATATGTGTGTGAATTTTCAAGTTATAATATTTATTGTTTGAGAATTTCATAGGCGTATGCAATGTACTTTAATCATATCCACTTCCTCTTAGACACTTTCCATGTCCTCTTTCTAGTTTCTTTCTGTTCTTTCTTTCTGTTCTTTCTTTCTTTCTTTCTTTTTTTCTTTCTTTCTTTCTTTCTGAAGTCTACTTGGTACTGTCCATATGTATGATTATAGGAACATCCACTGGAGCATGTATCACCTCCCAGTAACCATCCCCCAAATAAAAGTGGTTTTCTCTCCCATCAGCTGCCAATAGCTCCTCAGGTAGATGTGGGGCTTTTATGTGCCCTTCTTCCATCCAATGCATGTGAATTTTAACAAGTGGCTGAAAGAATATATTATCAAACATTATTTTTAGTGTTTTCCTTTTGTGTGTATGGTATGTGAGGTTATATATGTGTGCACATGCATGAAGATGCTAGAGGTTAACATCAGGTGTCATTCTTCAGGGGCTGGCCACTTTGTGAGAGGTTAATTTTAAAAATAATAAAATTACTAATTCTGGATAATGGAGTAGATGCTTTTATATATTTTATATTTTTATAGTTTATTTTTCCTTAAAAATATGAAAAGTTTTCATTTAAAACTCAGATAAAATTACTTTTAAAACCTCTATAAGTATTGGGCTAGAGAGATGGCTCAGAGGTTAAGACCTCTTTCAGAGGTCCTGAGTTCAATTCCCAGTAACCACATGGTGGCTCACAACAATCTATAATGAGATCTAGTGTCCTCTCCTGGCATGCAGGCAGAACACTGTATACATAATAAATCTTTGAAAAAATGCAGCTGTAATTAAAAAACAAAACAAAACAAAAGCTCAGTAAGTAGAAATCAGATAAATATCCCTATTTCCTTATTCTTTTATTTACTATTAAAAGACACATACAAATTCAAATTTTTCAGAAAATAATCAGTAGATACAGGCAGTAAAACCAATGTCTACTTCTTTTGTTCCAAATAACCATTTTTCTCACGATCTAATTTCCTAGTCCCAATTACTAGTAGTATTAGTTTTTTAAAAGTTAGCTTTTGAAAGTCATTCTGATTTTCTGGTGCCTTATGCATATTTTAATAATAGGTTTAGAAAAGATATAACACATCCAGTCAGAACCATGAATGATTCTAAACCTCAAATTCCAACCATTTCTTTTTTATCATTACTCTTTTTTATTAATTAAACATTTTTATTTTTATATATTACATTTATATTATTACACATATATACAATAGACTACCTATAGCAAGAAGAACCGTGACACAATGAGAAATTATATAAATATTACACTCTTACTGTTTTGGCTATTCATATTTGACATCCTTGAAGAAAATATCTTTCCATTCTTGGTGTTTCTAAAATTCTGAATGTAAATCAATCTCCATCACATCTTGTCATTATCAACTTAAAATACCTATCTAGACCTAAAAACATCTTAACTCCTAAACAACTAAGCTTCATTGTAAAACTAAGCTACCTGGTCTTCAACTCCCTCAGAGACTTGAGAAGGAATAAACTTGATTACCTGAGTATTCTGGGAGTGCAGGTTAATAACTTTCCAAATGGGAAGATGACAGAGACAGTTTGCTACCTGAGTAGTCACCTCAAAGTCTCTATAATGTTGAAGCATCTTCTTCAGCCTTCTGGCCCAATATATCTGACAGACATATTTGTGAGGCAGGAACTATTGAGGACTTTCTTACCCTATCTTGGCAAAGTTTGGCCATAGACTCTGCCTGCATCCAAGCTTGCCCTTTTTTAGGCAGAATTCTGTCTGTGGTAGAAATGAGGACACTTTGCCCAGTGGCTTGTTTGCCATGTTTGAAGCCATCTCCATAAGGAGGTTCTTTAATGCTCATCATACTCTTTGGGGTAGATTGGGTGTTGCCAGGAGCTAACCTGTCTCATTGTCAATGAATCTTTAAAATAATGAAAACATTTTAAAATGCCATATTCTGTGTATCTCTGAGAATCTCCAACCATTTCTTTACTCCAGTGTTTTTGTATAGCAGGTGAGCTTCCCCGAAGAAAAGGACTCTGAGGGTTTGCTGTATGGAGACTTTTATTATGTGTGTCTTTGTGAGAAGGAGCAGACAACAAACGGAGGGGGGGTTGGTGAGAAGAGGTGGGAGGAGTGGGGGAAAGTGATAACTTAGACCATGGGGAGCTGTGTGACTAAGGTGACCCTTCAAATCTGTTAACTGTTGAGCCTAAGTGGTTATGATTTTACACCCCTGCCTTTTGTCTTGTGGATTACCTAGGAAGGCATGTGCTGTGGAGCATAGGAGTATCTTTAGAGCTGAGAGTGTCTTTGAGGAGCCCATAGCTGGAGGATGCCTGGCACCAGCCTCTCAGTAGTGCTATCAAGCACCCTGATGCTGGGCTCTACATTCATTCCATGCCGTAATATTCCAGAAGCATGTTCTAATCATCATGCTTGTGTGGGGCTTCTTCCCATATCACAGGGTTCTCAAAGCATTTGGAGAGATATATTGTGTTTTGCTTTTTACACATAAGGAAACTTGGCTTGTGTTTGTTTTTCCTCGTGAAAACCCAGCATGGGGCAATATCTCACACGTGGCCAACTACTTGGAGTAGTCTGTGTGCTATACAAAGAAAGAAAGCCAGCTCTGCTTTAGGAAGTGTCACCAATTTGGACTGGATATTCTGCTTTTAATTTCCTTGTGTACCTTAAAGTAAGCATGCTTGCATATCCTTTTTTATTTTTATGGTGTGTGTGTGCGTGCACTGCTTTCTACATTGTTTACTGAATCTGGAGCTCAGTGATTTGGTTAGCCCAGCTGACCAGGAAAGCCCAGGGATCTGCCATCTCAGTGTTGGGATTCCTGCAGTCAGCTTTTTGTGGGGGTGCTAAGCATCTGAACTGAGCTCCTCAGTGTGTGGCAAGCACTTTCCTACCTAGTCATCTAACTGGCCCTTATGCATATTCTCTTTTAAAAAGTAGAAGTACAATTGATAGGTTAGCAAGATGGTTCAACAGGTAAAGACACTTGCTGCCAAACTTGACCTGAGTTTGACATTTAGGCCCCACAGATGGGCAGAGGGAACTGACACATGCACGTTGTCTTCTGACCTCCACACATGAGCCATGACATACATGTGCCATGCACATACAGGCAAATAAATGAATTTGTAAAAAAAAAAAGTATAATTGAAGAACTAGAAGTCACAGATATGGAGAATTCTCATTTGTTGGTTGTACTGATGTGATAGATATGGGCATGATTGTATGAAAAGAATCAGTATCTGCTCCTCTGACTTGTGCCATCATTGCTTCCCTTCCTCCATAGAATGTCCCATTAGTCAGCAGCTGGATGTCCCAGCCACATGGAACACAGAAGTGACTCAACATTTTTATCTGATGATCTGGAAAGTCAACACTAGCAGGGTGGTGTTTAAGTATCATTAGGAGAAGCAAATAGGAGCCTATTAGGACTTTGGAAGATGGTTCTTCTAGGGAACTGGTAGCCAGTTTCCTCAGTGAGCAGTTAAATAGTCTGGGGAAGTCTGGAATGAGGAAAAGGCAAGTTGAAACGAGCATATTTCAAGGTAACATGTGGTGGCCTAAAGCAGATTGAAGCGAACATTTAGAACTAGTTCTCACATCCATGTATGAAGCTGAAGCCTCAGTTTCTTTTTTTATAAAGGTTCCTCAATGCCCCATCTTTTTTGATCACATGGAAAGAGAGGCAGAGCCAAAACTTGAAAAAATATATTTCAAAGCATAAAAAAATACTTCTATTGCCTAGGGTTTTGGTTTTTTACTAAACAAGACAGAGAGATACATTTGTTTCATGTTAAGATTTGATAGATCCAGGTTTGGTGATATATAGGCAGGAAAATTGAGAGTTTGAGGTTAGCCTAGACTTCACAGCAAGTTCAAGGCCAAACTGGTTGGGCTACATAGGAAGATCCTATCTTAAGAACCCAAGGATTGAAAGCAGAGTGAGGTAGTTCATATTTGTTATTCCAGCAATTGGGAGGTTGAGGAAGAGAGTTACAGAGGCTTTGAGAGCAGTCTGGGTTATAGAGTGAAATTCTTCCTTAAAGCAAACAAACCAAGGGATAAGGATGTAGCTCTGTGGTCTAGGGTATCATGTGCCATACCCTAGGTTTGATCTCTAGTACTGCAAAATCTGTTAGTAGTTTCAACGGATCTGGGTAGATTGAGGAACTCCTAGCTAATTTTCTTCTGTTATGTCTTATAAAGTTGAAAGTTTCCAAGTGGCCACCTTTGGACTTGGAAGACGTAAACCTGATATTTTCACAATGAAAGGAAGATGTTGGAAAACTTGGCCCATTATAGAGAGTATAAATTCCTGGGCATAATAGTTTGAGGCTTGTGTTTACTAAAATGGTTCTGTTGGTTCAAATAAACAGATGAATGAATGATAATTTAGTCAAGTAGGAGTATAATGAGGTATATTTAATTTTAAAAATATATACAGGCATAAAGACTCAGAAGGTATTCTGCTACCATAATTAGAAGGAAATTGAAGCCTTAAAAAATACAAATCATGTCAACGAGTTCAATCAAGCACATTAGAGTGGAGGCATCGTTTCAGAGTCACTAGCCCCTAATTTCTTAGCATTGTCTGCAGAAAATCACCTGAAGCCTTTTGAGTGCTAGTCTTTGTAGTTTTAAAATGGAGAAAATGTTAGTGTAACTATCCTTTGAGGGATAAAGTGCCTACACAGTACCTGCTGTAAAAGAGAAATTACAACAAAAAAGAAGACAAACACATCTGAAATGAATGCCTTCCCTTTCACAAATGTCTCTGGAAATTGTAACAATTGCTTGGCACAAGGAGATGCAACATAAGGATACCTAGCAAATGTGACTAATGTCATCTACAAACTCAGCCACACAGGCTTTTAGCAGAGACCCAAGATTGAAAATTCTGTATTCTAGCCACAATGGCATTTTATGTTGGAATCCCAGGAGCTTTGTTACTGTTTCCTGTCAGTTTAAAAATTTCACTAATTACTATGGCCTTGGAGAATGAATTAACCAAATTTCATCTAGACTCAGGAGTGTAGTAGAAATCATCTTTTTTTTTTTTTTTAAATAAAACTCTTAAGTGGTAATGTTGTGAGCAGATGCACGCACAGCAGGCTATTCACGAAATTGATTCTCTCATCTTACAAAGAAGGTTAATCAAATGCCCTGTTTGATAAAGAGATAGAAAGCAGTCCTCATTGTTTGTGCTTCTTTAAAATGTTTTCCTGGCTTTATCTGCTGCATTGACTCAAATGTGACCTTATCCTGTTGGCATTAAATCAAATCTTTTTGGGCTAATTCAAGAAGTGTGTGTGTGTGTGTGTGTGTGTGTGTGTGTGTGTGTGTGTGTGTGTAAAGTCAGAGTACTAAATTCTACAGCATTAGCTAAAGTAGGTATCACTCAATTCTTGCACAAAACAGGATGCACTTTATTATAGGAAAGCTTCCTAGACCATTCATTTGCATTTTACACACAGTTCTTATCAACATGGTTAACTGCGCTCACTCCTATTCCCCAGTGGTTCCCAGCAGATTAGAAACATCTACTTTTTTTAGCCAAGTACATGCACAGGGAGACTCATGGTTGAGAGATTAGAAAAAGAGGAAAGAAAGAAAAACAATAAAGCAGACACAAAGACTACAAAAAGCCCAGTAATCTGGGACCATTTTGTATAATTGTTAGACTTCACATTGCTTTCAAATTCCAGGTCAATAAAGCTAAGGTGATGTTTAGATGTAGAGAGTTCAAGACAGGCCAAGTATTCTAACACATACCTGTAATTCCAGCATGTGGGAAGTAGAGACAGGAGAACCAAGGGTTAAAGGTCAACATAGGCTAAATAAGACTATGTTCCCCCAAAACAGAAAAAGAAAAAGCCAAGCAACCAAATGAAAATTCAAGGTAGTGTGTAATTAAATTAAAAAAATCAATCTGATAAGATGAGGAAGATTTAGAGTCAGGTTTATAATTTTTCATTCTCTGATAATTTCATATATATATATATATATATATATATATATATATATATATATCTGATTCTTCATGTCCCACCTCCTTCAGTTCTTTCTCATCCTTTCAGTCTCCTTTACTACAGACTCTTTCCCACATTCACAACTTTTTGTTTGGTTTTGTGGCCCTCTAAACTTAACCAGAGCTGTCTGTGTGACCATGGGTTTGGAAATAGCATTGGAGCCTGATGAGCTCACTAGTAGGTACACAGGTGAAGACACAATTCTCTACCAGAATCTTTAGCAAGACTTCCCCAGTAAGGCAGAGGCCACATAAAGCCCTTCCTCATCTATGGCTGACCATGGACAGGAGCTAATGTTTTGCAGGCCATGTTCTAGGAACCATAGGTGTGGTGAATGTATGATTGCAAATGACTGCTTCATGTCTAGATGATGACACTTCACAGCCCCTTCTCCCTGTCCTGTGGCTCTTACATTTTTTGTCCTCTTCTGTGATCTTCCCTAAGCCTTTGAGAAGCACATATAATTGTCCAACTATAGTATATAGCACTTTAAACCTGCCTTGTTTCCCCCTCTACACACTGTAGACTCATCCATGTAAACTAACTAAAACAAAACAAAACAAAACAAAACCACAAAACCACAAAGAACTTACTCAACTATGTTCATAACAGCTTTATTCACAATACCAAGAAACTGGAAACACCTAGATGTCCCTCAGCCAAAAAAAAAAATGGATAATGAATATGTGGTACATTTACACAATGAAGTATTATTTAGCTGTTAAAAAATGACACTATGAAATTTGCAGGCAAATGGATGGAACTAGAAAAGATCATACTGAGTGAGATAACCCAGGCCCTGAGAGACAAGCATGGTATAAATGGATATTAGCTGTTAAGTAAAGGATAACCATGCAAAAATCCACAGATCCAAAGAAGCTAAGTAACAGAGGGCTGAAGAAGGTGGGGTCGGGGATGCGTGGATCTCCCTGGGAAGGGGAAACAGAATAGATTTTGCAGGTTGACTGAGGGTGGGTGGGGATGAGAACAGGAAGGAAGAGGTGGAAGGAGAGAGTACTGGGGAAGATGATTGGAATTGGGGTGCATTTGAGGGGCGATATGAAAACCTAACGTAGTAGAAACTCCGAGGATCTACAATGGTGATCATAGCAAAGACTCCTAGTAAGCAGTGATACGGAGCCTGAACTGGCCATCTTCTGTAACCTAGCAAGGCTTCCAGCAGCTGGACTGAGACACCAACTCAGCCTCAAAACCTTCAACCTACAATTTGTCCTGTAAGATGTGCTGGAAAATGGTGGTGCAGAACTTGTGGGAGTGGCCAATCAATGACTGGTCCAACTTGTGACCCATGCCATGAGTGGGAACCCGTGTCTGACACTGAGGCTTCTGAGCCAGGAGCCAGAGGCTTCTGGATTGCTCAGATACCTAGGATAAAACAAAACACGTCCTGAAAAAAACAAAAAACTCAATGAAATGATTTGTAATGATTTTCTGCTAAACTTGTTTATCAGTGTGCAGCCCAACTGACGTCAGAGAGGCATCATCCAACAATTAATGGGAGCAGATGCAGAGACTCCCTGTCAAACATTAGGCAGAGCTTGGGAAACCCCATGGAAGAGGGAAGGAAGGATTTTAGTAGTCAGAGGGGATGGAGATCACCAGGAGAATATGACCTACAGGATCAACTAAGCAGGATTCATAAGGGCTCACAGGATTGAAGCAACAATCTTGGGCCCTGCGTGAGTCTGAGCTAGATCATCTGTATGTATACTATGGTTGCGTGGCTTGGTCTTCTTGTGGAACTCCTAACAGTGGGAACAGTTGTGTCTCTGACTCTTTTGCCTGCTCTTGGGACCCTTTTCCCTACTACTGGATTGCCTTGTCTAGCCTTAATATAAGGGGAGGTGCCTTTTCCCTGGGAAACCTGCCCCTTTCTGAAGGGACCGGAAGAGTAGTGAATCTGGGGGGGGGGGAGGGGAGGTTAGGGGGTGAGGGACTAGGAAGAGTTGAGGGAGGGAAGAGTGCTGTACTGTATGAGAGAAGAATTTTGAAAAAGTGGTATGTGAGAGAAAAATGGAGGGTGACTCAGACTTGGGGTTCATGGGAGACTCTAAAATATTGTCTTTTCTCAACATGCCAGTTTCTGTTTCTTTGTGGTCTCTGAAGGCAGTGATTCTTTCTGAGCGTCTGCCTATAGGATTGGCTGTTGCAACCTGGATGTCACCACTGAAAACAATATTTGTCAGGACAATTTCCTTGTGGTCAAGTTTTTATTTTTTTAACCATCTGGTAGAAATGTGCTTTATATATGAGTGAGTCTTTTTGGAATGCATGCACATTCCAAAATTACACCTTAACGACGGCATTATAGACCTAACTTTGCTCTAACAGAACTTCATAAAGTTAGCAGCATAAAATCATAATTTAAGTTTTATAGTTCTGTAGGTCAGAGCTGCAGAGTCAATCTCACTGGGTTAAAGTAAAAATGTCAGCAAGATTGCATTGTTTCAGGAGGCTTTAGAAAATCTGCCTCCTTGCTTCTTTCAAATTTCAAACGTCATCTGTAGTCCCTGTCTCAAGGCCCCTCCCTTGCATCATTCCTTTCAGCCTAACCTAGTTTCTGATGTCATAGCTCCTGCCATCTTCTTTCACCTTCTTAACTTTTATTTTTTTATTTTTCAAGACAGGGTTTCTCTGTTTAGCCTTGGCAGTCCTGAACTTGCTTTATAGACCAGGCTGGCCTCGAACTCACAGAGATCCACTTGCCTCTGCCTTCTTGAATGCTGGAATTAAAGGCCTGCAGCACCACACCCAACATAATGTGATTATATATAATATACCTATTTTATTCTCAAAATTCTTGTAAAGACCCTGTGATTACACTTAGGGCCCACTCAGACAATTAAAAATAATTGTACCACTTTGAGATCTTTAACATAATTACATCTGTAAGGTTCTCTGTGCTATATTAGGTCATATTTACAGGTTCTAGGGAGTAGGATGCAGACATCTTTAGGGGTCATTAGTTTGCATACATATCACAGTGTTTTTTTAAAAATTTGTCTAGCAAGGTTAGAGAACAATGGGATAAAAGATGTATTAATAATGTATGTGAGGTTGAATGGGGAAAAGGAGGAACAAAGGGAAAGGCTGCCAGAAAATTTATAAAGATTTGTAGAGATTCTGAGTCCCCAAAGGTTCTGTCTGGGTAGAGAATACAGATATAATGTTGTTGTAAGATTCTTTTATTTATTTATTTTTTTAAGAATTTCATGCATGAGCACACTGTATTTGCATAAGTTCCTCCTCTCCCTTTGTGTTTTGAGATTCTTAAACACAAAGTGTTACATTACTGAGGGCAGACTATGAGTTAGGGGCACACTATAAATTCCCTAAAACAATATTTAGAATTACAAAACACTTTCGACTTAATAAAAGATACTACTCAGCCCACAAGAAGACAACAATGGGGAAAGGGGCTCAGGTAGATGAAATAGAGAGATAAAAGAAGGAGCAAGATGATAGACTTATATATGACGCCATCAAAGGTATGGATGATAAATGAAAATTTAAATATGTTGATTGAAAGACACACTGTTGGATTAATTAAAAAAGTAAAATGCAACAATGAGAAACCTGAAGATGGCATGCCAATTATGTTTGAATTTTTATTTTTATTCTATCACTTTCTTTTAATGTAGTTATATACTCTACATATAACTTGAACATCTTAAATTTTGTATTATACTAAATGTTAAGGGTTAGGTGAAATGTTGGTGTGTATTTTTTATTGTAATGTTGTGAAATCTGTTACTGTAAAATATAATTAAGAGTCTAAAATAATTGGAGAAATACATATACAGATAATAAAAATGTTAAGTGTTAACTCAATAGCCTTTATGAATCCATTTTTCAGTCTACAAGTATAAAATATAAAAGTATAAATCAATATGTAAGGCAAAAACTTCAGATTCAGGTTTAACAGCATTCACATTGCATCGTCTTAAACCTTTAAGTCATGAAAAGAACAAAGAATATAAATTTAGGAAGATAATGTATCAGTGAAAGTCAGTAATGATTGACTGCCCTAAATTAATTGTTCTATACTATAATGGTAACTTTAAAGTTTTGACTGCTGGGTTGGCTAGTTAGCTCAGTAGGTAAAGGTGCTTGCTGCCAAATCTAATGACCTAAGTTCCATTCCACCCACATGGTAAAAGAAGAGAACAGATTCCTGTGACACACACACACACACACACACACACACACACACACACACACACACACACACGGTAGCACATGCCTTTAATCTCAGCATTCTGATAGGCAGATCACTGTGAGTTCAAGGCCACCCTGATCTACAAAGCTAGTCCAGGACAGCCAAATATAAGTGATAATACTCAGATAATTAATATTCATCTAAAATATGAACTGTGTATATATGTCCATGTTTTATAACTCAAAGGTAATAATATGAATATGAATTATCCTAAATCCTTACTTTTAATGCTGTGATATTTTATATAATTACACAAAATAAAATAATTAAACTCACTGAATCATTAGTTGCATCTGCAAAGTTCTTTTGACTAAATAAGGTGACATTTACATGTCTAGGTTATTAGTATTTATGGATCATTAATCAGCTTAGCACATTATGTTTAAATTCCCTTTTTTGTCAACCACTTAGTTTTTTTCCAGATTTCTGAGTGATTATAAATGTCCTGAATGTTTTTCTATGATATATCTTTAACTTCATCTCTGAGAATTTTCTCCTCTAGAAGCCTTGTACTAACTTCCACTCCCACACTTAATATGAAAGGGTGCATTTTTCCTAAATTTCTGCCAAGTCCAACTATTATTAGTTTTGTTCTCCTTGACAATTTGATAGGCAAAATTGGCACCATATTACTAATTTATCTTTCAGTCTTTTTTCTTTTGTGAAATTTCTATTTATGTTATTTTCCTGTTGTCCAGTTGGTATTAGTTTTTTCATGCTTATTTATAAAAGTTCTCTGTTTACCTAGTAAGGAAATTAAGGTTAATTAAGATAACATTGTTAAAAATGAGACTCCTTACCCAGGGTGGTAATTCATGTCTGTAATCCCAGCACTCAGAGAAGCAGAGGCAGGCAGATTGCTGTGAGTTGAAGGCCAGCCTGGTCTATAAAGTGAGTCCAGGACAGCCAAGGCTACACAAAGAGACTCTGTCGCAAAACAACAACAACAAAACCCCCCAAAATCCAAACAAACAAAAAATGAGACTCGTTGACTTGGAAATACTTTCCATATTCTCATTTGCTTGCTTTTTTCATAGGCTTGGATGGAGTGAGTGGAGAGTGAATGCAAGAACGTCTACTGAGAATATTATTTGTGAGGAGTGTGTTAGAATGAGTGGAAACTCAGTTCATCTGCTACATAATACCAGAATGGTTTTCCTAAAAGAATTGTGTCTACATGCTTTCTTTCTGCTCAAAATATCCCCATCTGTCTTTACCAGCCATCTACCCAGTGCAATTTCATCAGCTAGACATTTAGACCCCTTCATATTTGGGTTCCCAGTATTGTTTTCAAAAGGTGACCACTGGGGCCAGTAAGATGGATCAGTGTGTATGGATACTTGCTGCTAGGCATGGTGACCTGAGTTTGATCTCTGGGGTCTAGATAGTAGATGCACATATGCATACACACTGAATAGATAGATAAATAAAATAAAAATTTAAATTATGCTCACCTCACTCCAACCTAATTCAAGTTCATTTAGACTAGTCTAATGTGTTAAGTGTTGAGGATATAGAGATGATTAGGTTTCTTTCTTCAAAGTGCTCCACAGATGAAGGAAAATCCTGGGCTGTGGGATAAATCAAAGGCTTTAATTTATCATGTAATCAAATCGGAAGTGAAACCAGTGATGGTACCTTCACAAAAGAGGTGTTCAACAGCCATCCCTGGGGAATAGGGAACAGATAGCCTGGTTGGAAGAAAGAGTCAAAGAAGACCTTTTTCTTACAAGAAAAGAAGATGGCTACAATGCACCTTGACAGGAATAGTTGTCTATCATAGACAAGTCATGGAGGACTATTTTAAGAAGATGGAAGATCAGGTAAACCCACTTTAGGTCCAATAGAAGTATGTGAGAATTGGCCCAAGATGAGCTGGGAAGGATCCAGATACAAATTGCATCAGGGAGCTTAAGTATTAACTTTAGAGTACTGGAGGCTAGGCATTTGGCACACACTTTTAATCCCAGCACTTGGGAAGCAGAGGCAGGGGAATTTCTGTGACTTCAAGGCCAGCTTGGTCTACAGAGCTAGTTTCAGGACAGCTAGGGCTGCACAGAAACCCTATCTTAAGAAACTAAGGAAATTAATTAATTAAAAAATAAATAAGTAATGAAGTATAATTGAACCGCGTATTATCAAGGACTAATCTTATTATCAGAGCAATACTTTTAAATTTTTAATTCACTATAATTTATTCAGATGACATCTGGATTGTTATCCCTTCACTTGTATCTTCCCATTACCACCCTCCCTCCCTCTTCCATCCTATTTTTCTCCCTCTGGCAGAAGGGGACCTCATCCCCCACTACATGACCACAGGCTATCAAGTCTCGTCCAGATAACCTGCTTCCCCTTCCTCTGTGTGCCTGCCTGGCCACCCCACCAAGGGGAAGTGATCAAATCGAGGATACCAGAGATCTTTGTCAGTAGTCCCCATTCTCTCCACAACCGTGGAGAATGAGCTGTCCATTGGCTATATCTGAACAGGGGTCTAAGTTTACTGCATGTGTTGTCCTTTGTTGGTGCATCAGTTTGTGCAGGCTCCCCTGGGTCCAGATCCGCCAGTCTTGATGGTCTCCTTGTGGAGCTCCTGAACTTCTGGATCCTTCCATCCCCCCATTCTTCCATACCACTCTTAGCACTCCACCTGGAGTCCCGCAGCAAGTCTCAGTATCTGTCCTGATCCCCTACTGGGTGGAGTCTATCAGAGGACATCTATGTTGGTCTAATACCCACTTGTAAATGAGTATATACCATGTGTGTCTTTCTGGGTCTGGGTTACCTCACTCAGGATGAGCTTTTCTAGTTCCATCCATTTGCCTGCAAATTTCAAGATTTCCTTGTTTTTAATAGCTGAGTAATATTTCATTGTGTAAATGTACCACAGTTTCTTTATCCATTCTTCGGTTGAGGGACATCTAGGTTGTTTCCAGATTCTGGCTATTACGAATAAGGCTGCTATGAATATAGTTGAGCAAATGTCCTTGTATGGTGGAACATCTTTTCAGTATATGCCCAGGAATGGTGTAGCTGGGTCTTGAGGCAGAGCTATTCCCAATTTTCTAAGAAAGCACCAGATTGATTTCCAGAACAGTTGTACAAGTTTGCACTTCTACCAGCAATGGAGGAGTGTTCTCCTTTTTTCACATCTTCTCCAGAATGTGCTGTCACTTGAAAATTTGACCTTAGCCATTCTGGTAGGTGTAAGATGGAATCTCAGATTTGTTTTGATTTACATTTCCTTGATAAACAAGGACACTGAGCATTTCTTTAGGGGTTTCTTTTTTTACATTTAATTTTATTAGTTTATTCATATTACATCTCAATTGTTATCCCATCCCTTGTATCCTCCCATTCCTCCCTCCCTCCAGCTTTCCCCCTACTCCCTTCCCCTATAACTGTGACTGAGGCGGACCTCCTCCCCCTGTATATGCTCATAGGGTATCAAGTCTCTTCTTGGTAGCCTTCTATCCTTCCTCTGAGTGCCACCAGTTCTCCCCATTCAGGGGACATGGTCAAATATGAGGCACCAGAGTACGTGTGAAAGTCAGACCTCACTCTCTACTCAACTGTGAAGAATGTCCTGTCCATTGGCTAGATCTGGGTAGGGGTTTGAAGTTTACGGCCTGTATTGTCCTTGGCTGGTGCCATAGTTTGAGCAGGACCGCAGGACCCAAATCTGCCTATCATAATGTTCTACTTGTAGGTGTTTCTAAGCCATTCAATATTCCTCTGTTGGGAATTCTCTGTTTAGTTCTGTACTCCATTTTTTAATTGGATTATTTGGTTTGGTGGTGTTTAATTGCCTGAGTTCTTTATGTGCATTTGGATATTAGCCCTTTGTTGGATGTAGGGTTGGTGAAGATCTTTTCCTAGTCTGTGGGCTGTCATTTTGTTCTGTTGACAGTGTTCTTGTGTCACGGGACCTCATGAATCAGAGCACCACTTTAGAAAAAGCACCTAGACTGTACACTGTAGAATAAATCAGAAGGGGGAGCATTTAGAGTGATCTTAAGTCCCTGTGGACCTGACAGTTTTCATTTATTCCCGTTGCCCTATTATTCTGCCTAGTTTAGCATTTGTCATTTTGTCATAAGTTTCTCTCTCTCTCTCCCTCCCTCCCTCTCCCTCTCCCTCTCCCTCCCCCTCTCCCCCTTCCTCTCTCTTTCTCTCTCTCTCTCCCTGTCTCTCTCTTCCCCCTCTCTCCTCTCTCCTTCCCTCCCTCTTCCCTTCTCTCTTCTTTCTTTTTCTCTCTCTATGACCTCATGTATCTCAGGCTGGTCTCAAACACATTATGTAGCTGAGGGTGGAACTTGAACTCCTGATTCTCCTGGCTCTACCTTCTAAATGCTGTGATTACAGAAGTATGTGCCACTGCCTGGTTTATGCAGTTCTGGGCCTCAAACCTTAGGCTTTGTGCATGCTGAGCAATAATTCTATTAACTGAGCATGATCCACAACCCAGACTTTTATTTTTTTTCAATTATTAGTACCAACTAACATCAGAAAAGCTGGAGCAAGTGGTGGACTTCCATTTGGTACTTCCAGTTTCAGTCAGAAAGCCATCTAGTAGTGAGACCTTATTTCATCTTACAACTAAATCTGGAATAAAGCCAGTGCCCTGCTTCTTTTTCCCTGGCTTTCTAGTTGCATGATAGTCAGATTTACCTCACAATGAAGGAGACCATTCAGACTACTCCTGGATAAAACTAAGTGGTTCCAATGTTAATAGCTATAGCCGCTGTGTTTTGATCTCAGGCAATGCTGCAAGGAATATTTGAAGCAGTTATCCTTATGAGCTTTTTTGTGTCCTACTCAGTTACTGTGACTTTTATCTCAGCCAGAGTCATATGCAAAGCTATGCAAGTCACCTCTTGGCTTATCAGTGGGAAATGTGGGACATCATAAGTACATGAAGTATATACAGGAAATAAAAGCTGAGATATGCCACTGCAGAAGGTAGAAAGGGCATCTCAGTGCTTCAGCTTGCAAAGGTTTTGCCATTTATTGTACAGCATAAGCCTACATCTATTATTTATCATATTGTTAGCTAATGCTTATTATTTTTGTTTCTGCAATAAACTCTTTGGGCAGCAGTGAGCCCAAGGGAATAGTCACTAAAAAATTAAACACTGAGTTTTTACCTCCAAAGAATGTTGATGTCAGGTTTCTAACTTGCAGAGAGCATTTATGGACATTTATTACCTGTCACAGAGGCAATACAGGTATCAGTAACCACATGGAAAAGAGAAAAGATGAATATGCCGAAAAAATACTACTGTGTACTTCAAAAAGCACTTGTTACTCTATAAGGCCTGCTTGGAGCTGGTGATTTGCCATACACATCTGCAGATGGCATGTTCTGACCACCCCCTTAGATTTGTGGGCCTAGGGCAACAGGACAAATGAAAGCCCATATTCCATTAGGTTTAAATATTTACAAGTTATGAATCAAGACAGCAGGCTATTAAATAAAATATGTCTGTGCTCTTACCTGAACAAAAAATACCTTCATTATGTCAAAAATGTATGTTGCTATGGTTTTTATTTGGAATTGGCAAAAACTCAAAAGATGACTGAACTTAAATATGTCTGAGTGTCTGGATGGCTTGGCAAAGTCTAGACATGTAATGCAAGTAAAGTAATATGTGACTCATGAATTACTATGTATTTATTTCACAAAATTCATGTTGCTGAATATGTAGCTCAGTGGTAGAGCAATTCCCTTAGAATGAATTGCAGCCTTGCATTCAATCTCCAATATTCAAACCAACAAAAAGACTGACAAAATTTTTCCTTCATTTCATTAAAAGTATTAATTTTATGTTGTACTCAGTATCTTTACAAGCTGTGTGCTAGTATTGCCTGTGATCTTAGTTGCTTAGGAGTTTTAAAGCAAGTTCATGGCCACTGTATTCACAATAGCTAGGAAGTGGAAACAGCTTAAATGTCCTTCAACTGATGACTGGATAATGAAAAAGTAGTAATATACATCATGGAATTTTTTTACATTGTAAAAAAGAATTAAATGGCAAAATTTACAGGTAAATTGATGGATCTAGAAGCTATCATACTGAATGAGGTAACCCAGACCCAGAGTTATTTTCATGTTCTCTCTTTTTTTTGTAGATTCTAGCTCCGAGTCTTTTTTAAAAAAATATTTATTAATTTATTCATATTACACCTCAATTGTTATCCCAACCCTTGTATCCTCTCGTTCCTCCCTCCCTCCCACTTCCCCTTACTCCCCTCCCCTATGACTGTGACTGAGGGGGACCTCCTCCCCCTGTATATGCTCATAGGGTATCAAGTCTCTTCTTGGTAGCCTGCTATCCTTCCTCTGAGTGCCAACAGGTCTCCCCATCCAGGGGACGTGGTCAAATATGGGGCACCAGAGTTCGTGTGAAAGTCAGACCCCACTCTCCACTCAACTGTGGAGAATGTCCTGTCCATTGGCTAGATCTGGGTAGGGGTTCAATGTTTACTGCATGTATTGTCCTTGGCTGGTGCCATAGTTTGAGCAGGACCCCTGGGCCCAGATCCGCCCATCATAATGTTCTTCTTGTAGGTTTCTAGGACCCTCTGGATCCTTCTATTTCCCCATTCTCCCATGCTTCTCTCACCTACAGTCTAGGGTGTCCTCCCCTCTGTCCCACTTTCCTGGTAAGTGAAGGCTTTCGTGGGACATGCCCCTTGGGCTAGTGTCCAGATATAAGTGAGTATATACCATTTGACTCTTTCTGCTTCTAGGTTAACTCACTCATTATGATCATTTCTAGCTCAATCCATTTGTCCACAAATTTCGGGAATTCCTCGTTTTTAATAGCTGAGTTGTATTCCATAGTGTAAATGTACCACAGTTTCTTTATCCATTCTTCTACTGAGGGACACTTAGGCTGTTTCCATGTTCTGGCTATTATGAATAAGGCCACTACGAACATGGCTGAGCAAATGTCCCTGTTGTGTTGTGTCTAGCTCTGAGTCTTTAGATATGAGTATATTAGCCTAGAGTAACTTCAGAAACCAGAACATTAGACAGAGACTACGCTGGGAGAGAGGACTTCTAGAGGGAAATAGTAGGACACCGGTGCTATGAAGTTGGGAGACTTTGTGCCTTTAACTGGAGAAGGAGGACGGAAGAGAGGGAGGTGGAGGAGGAATAAATAGCACTAAGGATGTTTGAAAAAATCATAAGGAAACATATTATCTCATGTTTACTTAAAAATGCCATATATGTATTTAAATGGACTCATGTTTTACTTGGTGATGCGCTTTCTCCAGGAGCCATAGACTAGCTACCAAAACCCTCAGTGCCAGGTATAGAAAACCTTCTTTAAAAATTGTTGATCTGGGAGATTGCAAGAGACTCCCCCAAACAATACAGGCTATTGCCATTTTCTTCGCTGCCTCTTTTATGGCTCTTGTCACAGCCAGAGTCATATGCAAAGGTTATGTAGGCTGTTTCTTAGTGTAACAGTGCGAAAGTGGGACATCGTAGATTAGATGTACAGGATGTATATACAGGAAATATATGGGGAGGGAGATTCTAGATACTGAAATAGTAGAACACAGATGTTATGCAGTGGGAAATGGGAAAACTGTTTCTTTCTAACTGGGAGGGGGGAGGGAAAACCCCTATTGCTGAGGATACTACATACTTCAGACACAGGACTTGGAGGAACTGAGCTGAAACTGACCTGATAGTTTCCTTCCCAAGAACGGTCTCTTATAGTATCAGAAGGTGTTATGCAAGCTTTCCAAGGGAGAAGAGCAATCAGTAGTCCTACCCAACTCTAAATCTTACCACAACAATGACCATCCAGACAAGATATCCTTAGTGGCACAATAGTGGCACTTTTATCTTGGGAGTAACCAATAGCTGTCTAATTGTACTTAAGGCCTGTTCAGTAACTACTTGTGGTTCGAGAACTCAGAGGCCCTAGAGGAGAAACTCTTACCACCATTTTCCGAAGCCAGTATAATTTCTGAGTATATTGTAAATCCTTACACTCACAGATAAGTGTAATTCTCTTCATCAAAGACTCTTCTTTTTGCCACAGATGAAGACTCTTCCGGAGATCCACAACTGGTCAACATGCAGTGGCCACGGGCTGCCGAACTCTTAATTGCTACAACTACAAAGCAACCTCTACACCTAAGGCTCAGGACAAATAGGAGAAGAGAAGCCAGACTGTGAGATACAGAGGACCAGGATGCACTCCCCATAGATGAAGAATTATAGGTAATCAGTGTCTGTTGAGAGCATGAGAATTAGTTTTATCCAGGGACAAGCAACCTCATAGGTTATGCAATCTCAGGTAGTCAGGCCTAAAACTGTGTACATATGAACAATAATAAATGGACTGTATATATATATATATATATATATATATATATATATATATATATATATATATCTAAAACAATAATAATTAAAGAAAAAGACATAATGACTATGAAAGGGAGTGAGGGGACATGGGAGTTGGATAGGGAAGAGATGATGGGTGAAATGATGTAAGTACAGTGCTCATGTATTGAATTCTCAAATAAAAGTAAAAATTAAATTAAAAAGTAGAGCCTAAGGCAAGAATATCAGTAATTTGAGATTTGGTAAGACCCTTTCTCATAAAACAAAAAGGTCTGGGGATGCAGCTCAATATTGGAGCAATTGCATGTGAGACAGTATCTTCAACCTCCAGTACCATTTCAAAAAGATTTTTAATGTAATTTGCATTTTATTCATGGTTATGGTCTAAAGGATTAAAATATTAAAATTCATTTATATTCCAAATATGTAAATTTTGAATATATAGTCAAACAAATAATATAAAGTAAATTTAAATTTTAGCTTTACACATTTTATGATTTCATAATGATAATTTTAAGTATTTTAGAAGAAAAATATCAATTGAAATTAAAAGGCTAAATATAAATTATACTTACAAATATCATGAAATTTTATAGTCAAAATGAAATAAAAATGAAAATTGTATAAATAATTTTCTAATCCAGGTAGCTGTAATTTCAGTACTTAAGAGGCTGGGGAAAAATGAGGCAGTTCAGCACTATCCTCAACTTCATATCAAGTATGAAAACAGACTGGATTATATGAAATCCTGTCTCAGAGAAAAAAGACAGACAGAAAGAAATGGAGAGAAGTAAAGAAGGAAGGAAGGAAAGAAGAAAAGAAGGAAGGCAGAAAATTGTTGAGCATTGTAGGACATACCTATAATCCTAGAGTTCAAGATTGGTAGGCTGAAGTGCAAGTTCAGGACCAACCTCTGGGCTATAGGAGGATGAAAGGAAGAAGAACATCACACAAAACAAAAAAATTATAAAAGGAAACGTAGTTACAATTTTAGGATGCAATGCCTGCCTAGTTTCTGGTTCACCTGTTTTATAGCCATATTGCATATACATGTATGCATAAACACAGACAAACAGATATATGTATGCATAAACATATACAAATAAAAATATGTATGCATAAACATGTACAAACAAAAACATGTATGCATAAACATAAATTTAAAAGTAATTTAAGTTCCTTATAATGCTAAATTTTGTAAGTGCACTGGAAATAATTTGTTCTTCTAGAACCCAAGAGTCAAACAAAAAGGAGTATGTTCAACAGTGATAAGAAATAATACTTGCTTATACACATATCTGTTGCATGTTTGCTATGTGTGGGCATCTCACCAGTTAACTTTCCTTTTGCCTTTTATAAATCTCTCAATTGTGTATTTCCTGTCCTCTAAAATGGTTTCTGTTTCTTGCTATTAGTGTTTGAGTGTGGTTTTTTTTCTTTCTAGAACATCAAGAAAAAGTTCAAGAAAATATTAATCTTTTTTTTTTTGAGACAGAGTCTCATGTACTTAAGATTGAACCCAAACTCACTGTCTTTGAACTCTTAGTCTTCATGCCTCTACCGCCCATGCCCTGAAAATCAGGCACTTGCCACCATGCTTCATTTATGTGATGCTAGGAGTGGATCTGGAGTTGTATACATGATAGTTAAGCATGCTATCTTTCTAGCCCAAGGTATTAATCTTTGAGTGTAGACATTTAGGGTGTTGGCTCTGTCAGCACTGAGATGTGGATTCTGAGAAGCAGCAGAGCCATTCATGGGTTTTAAAATGCTTTTACCCTTTCAGTGTGCCTGTGATCCACAGTGATCTCAGACAGGGTCCTTATTGCCCATGTCATAAGGATAATTACATATGACTTTACACAGCATTTATTTTTCACTTTGCTCATATACCTGAACTGTATCTTGTGCTTGTATAAAAAGTGAAGCAATGGCTGCTGATGGCTTGGCTCCATCACAAGGTAAGGAAGTTCACAGAGTTATCTGATGCCAGTTTCGTGTTAGTGTGCTCAGATGCTTTGAATATCAGTTCATTCCATATATAGTTTGATATTTTCATCCAGTTCATGGATATAAATAAAACTTAAAGAGGTTCATGCTGTTAAAGGTGTAACATCTGTCATGCTACATTCAATTCATTTTAAAAACTTCAGTATTTGGAGATAAACTGACTTATTGGGGGAGGGGTTAATAGTTAAAAATCTAAGTTTTGGGGTAGCACAACATCAGAACTAGCTCATAGTAAAACTGAGAAGTCTATGGAATTGAGCTATAATATTTGGTATTAGTCAAGGTATATGCGTAATTCATGAATAGCTGTAAAAAACCTATAATATTATACTAATGAAAACAGAAGTTGTAGCTGTCAAAAATTACAAGCATCTTTAATTATACTATGTTAGAAACTTGAATGCAAAATTTTATGACAAAAATTGATGTTGAAACGTGGTGCAGTGGTGCATTCCTGGGTATTTCCAGCTGAAGCAGAAGGGTTGAAATGCCAGGCCAGCTTGGGCAAATGAAGCAAAACAAAACAAAACAAAACAAAACACAACAAAACACAACAAAACAGAAAACTAATCCTAAGTAAAGGTCTTATGTTTGGTTTGGTTTAATTTTCTTTTTATGACTTTTTTGAGGCAGGGGTGGGGGGTGGGAAAGCATGGAGTTGGGTAGGTAGAGAGGAGGGGAAGATGTAGGAGGAGCTGGAGGAGGGGAAAACATGATCAAAATACATTGTATGCAAAAGTATTTTAGCTAATAAAATGGCAGGACAGTGTGTACATCATCAAGTGCTTGAGACTTAAAGAACTACTTTGTTAATCACTTTACGTGTCCTACATTGGCACTAATGTGTTTTTGTTGTTGTTTAAATTCACTTTTATTTATTATATTTTCTTTTAAAAACATATTTTATTAATTTATTCATATTACATCTCAATGGTTATCCCATCCCTTGTATCCTCCCATTCCTCCCTCCCTCTCATTTTCCCCTTACTCCCCTCCCCTATGACTGTGACTGAGGGGGACCTCCTCCCCCTGTATATGCTCATAGGGTATCAAGTCTCTTCTTGGTAACCTGCTATCCTTCCTCTGAGTGCCACCAGGTCTCCCCATCCAGGGGATGTGGTCAAACATGGGGCACCAGAGTACATGTGAAAGTCATACCTCACTCTCCACTCAGCTGTGGAGAACGTTCTGCCCATTGGCTAGATCTGGGTAGAGGTTTAAAGTTTACTGGCACTACTGTCTTAGTGAGGATTACCACTGCTGCAATGAAACTCCACGACCAAAAAGCAAGTTAGGGAGGAAGGGCCTATTTTGGTTTACATTTCCACATTGCTGTACATCATCTAAGGAAGTCAGGACAGGAACTCAAACAGAGCAGAAACCTGGAAGCAGGAGCTGATGCAGAGGACATGGAGGGGTGTTGCTTACTGGCTTGCTGCCCGTGCCTTACTCAGCCTGCTTTCTTTTTTTTTTTTTCAGCCTGCTTTTTTATAGGACCTAGGACCACCAGCCCAGGGAGGCACCACCGACTGTGAGCTGTGCCTCCCCCATCGATCTCTAATTAAGAAAATGCCCTCCAGCTGGATCTCATGGAGGCATTTCCTCAACTGAGGCTCCTTCCTCTCCGATAACTCTAACTTCTGTCAAGCTGACACAAAACTAGCCAGGTTTATTTTTAAGGTGTTCAACTTTCTTTTTTCATTTTTAAACTTTCCTTTATGAAAAAGAGAACATGTAACACACATAACAACAGGGAGCTGTGACACATAACAACAGGGAGCTGTGCCTTCCTTACATAAACTGGTGAGGACCCATCCCAGCAACAGGCAGAGGTCTGTGTGAAGAAGATGGGGTGAGCGGGGTGAGATGGGTCCCCTCTAAATCTTGGAGGTGCATCTTTCTTCTGGCCACCTGGGTTGGGCTGTCAGTACCATATAGCTTGCAGTATACACGTGCTTGCAGCACAGACAATGCCACACACATTGGCTCTGCAGTCCTCGGTCCAGTCTCTTTTGTGCCACAGGACATAAGCACACCTTCCTTCTAAGGTGTTCAACTTTAAAAATTTTTTTTATTAATTTATTCATATTACATCTCAATGATTATCCCATCCCTTGTATCCTCCCATTCCTCCCTCCCTCCCATTTTCCCCTTACTCCCCTCCCCTATGGCTGTGACTGAGGGGGACTTCCTCCCCATTTATATGCTCAGGTGTTCAACTTTTATTTTTTGATTTCTCAAAAGCATTAGGGCCCGGAGTGGTGGCGCACGCCTGTAATCCCAGCACTCAGGAAGGCAGAGGCAGGCGGATCGCTGTGAGTTTGAAGCCAGCTTGGTCTACAAAGTGAGTCCAGGACAGCCAAGGATACACAGAGAAACCATGTCTCGAAAAACCAAACGAAACAAAGCACTTGGAAACTTTTAATCAAATTATTCATTGAAAGTTCATTTGAATATTTTTAAAAAGTGAAATCATTGCACATAAAACTTGCACACAGGAAGAGACTGAAATTTATTTCTGCAAAACAACAGGGGAACTAAAATTAAATGATGAGAGTTTAAATGATTTGTAAAATTTAATTTTGCAATTCTATAATTGAATGTTGGAATATCTTAGCTTTGAAGCATCTTTTGATGGAGTTCCTATTTTTAATTGGATAAATTTATAGTTTGTTCCAAAATAGAATGATTTTGAGAGTACTTACAATTTTGCAGCATGAAATTTATACAAACCATTTAGGAAGAATCAAAAATAGAGGCAGCTTATTTAAAAATTTTTGTCACATTTAAAGTAATAAAGAAAGATACCCCTAATGGAAATGAAAAGGTCACTGTTTGAGAAATCATTTAGGCTTACATATCTATATATTTCAAAAAATATAACTTGAAGTATCCTCTGGGTATAGAATTTGTACCACATCAGCTAAAGGTAAGTTTTATCACTTAAGATGTGCCTTACCTACCCATCTATGGTTAGCTGTCATTCAGCAAGGGTGCCAAGATTGTTCAGAGAGGTAAAGAGCTGCCCATTTAAAAACTAGAGCATGGAAAACTAGATATCCTAGCACAAAGCCATGAATTTAGCCTCAACAAATCACAACAAAGGCAAGAAATAACACAAAATGAATTGAAGATGTAAATCTAAGAGCTGAAACTATAAACTCTTACAAAGAAACATAGGTAAAAACATATACATGACCTTGAATTGGGAATGAAACTCTTAGATATGATATTAAAAACAGAAGTACTCA
The DNA here is from genome assembly GCF_964271855.1 of Acomys minous. Classification (NCBI taxonomy): domain Eukaryota; kingdom Metazoa; phylum Chordata; class Mammalia; order Rodentia; family Muridae; genus Acomys; species Acomys minous. Next base: position 124,684,948 of record NC_140488.1, on the reverse strand, counting down.
AAGAGTGAAATTGATAAATTGGACTTTGAGAAAACTGAAAATGTTAAAGAATATTTATTTGTGTGCATATGAGTATAGGTATGTACACGCCATGACACATGTGTGGAGGACACAGGACACTACTCGAGGGTCAGTTTCCCCATGTGGGTCCTAGGAATCCAGTTCAGATTCTCAAGCTTGGTGGCAGGCCCTTTTTACCTGCTGAGCCATCTCTCTGGCCTGAAACAAACAAACAAACAAACAAACAAATTTGTACATCAAAAATGTGTTACCCAGACAGTGAAAAGATAGGGTTAGGCGATATAGCTCAGTCAGGAAAGTGCTGACCTGGCAAGCATGAGGACCTGAGTTCTATCCTTAGCATCCATATCAACATCCAGGTATGGTATAGAACATGTAATCCAGTTCTTGGGAGACGGAAATACGCAGATTTCCAAGGCTTTCTGATTAGTCAGCATAGGCCATTTCATGAGTTCTGGAACAGTGAGACCCTGTCTAAAAAAAGTGATTGGTGTCCGAAAATAGCCCCTGAGGTTGTCTCTGGCTTCCACATGTGCACTCACACCCACACACCTACCCACACACAAACCCCAACACACATGGAATACTCTATAGTTGTTCTGAGTGAGAAAGCTAAATTTGTCCTATTGGATCAAGAACAATGCAAACAGTAGGTTGTCATTAATGTGAAAACCCATAACTGGCCACTGTAGGAAGAGTAAGTGATGGTGGGAAGCTTGGCCTTAAATGGAATAGCTATATCTCCCACTCTAAGGTTCATGGAACGTCATGGATGAAGAAGTAGAAAGAATGTAAGAGCCAGAGGATAAAGAGATATATAACAAAAAGACATTGCCTGGAAATAACAAAGCTGTTGCACTCATGAATTTACTGTAGCTGTGGTTATCTGAATAAGATTTGTACAAGAGTAAGCTTGTCAGCATTTCATTATGGATGGAGGAGGGACCCATGAGGCCCCATTCCTCCTGGAGGGACTATTAATAGTTGTTGGGAGATGCGGGTGTTATTTTTTAAATTGAATTCTCTTTATTTTGTATACTATTCATTTTAGGACAAAATAAAACAAATGAACAAAATACAACACACAATGCCCAACCCTGCTATTTGGTGCAGAAGGAGAGACTTTTCTGCTTTAAGACAGCAAGGACAGGGGCTGGAAAGATGAGTCAGTGGTTAAGTGGTTAAGAGCACTGTCTGCTCTTCCAGAGGTCCTGAGTTCAATTCCCAGCACCCACATGGCAGTTCAAAACTATAACTCCAGTTCCAGAGGATCTGACACCCTCTCACAGACATACATGCAAGTAAAACACTAATGCAAATAAAATAAATAATTAAAAAATACAACAAGGATAGGAAAGATGAAAATAACCTAAGGGCACCAACAGAGAGCCAAGTGGGTGAGGGTCAGGCAAGACTGTTGGAGAGCCAAATGGAAAAATATACAAAAGGCACAGGCTTCCCAGTGGGAATTCTACTTCCATGTGAAATGATAGGATCTTCATCATGCAAAATGATGGAATTAGTGGCACTCAGCTCCTCTATAGTGATAGCTTTATTTTCATCAGTGCCCAGGCCTAGTAAGTAATGTGGGTCTGGGAATTTTCAAGGGAGAAGCCAGGGGAGAGAAAAGTGGTTTGAAACAGTAGAGCTACTAGGTTCTAAGAGCCTTGTCATTTTGTCTGTTACAGCCTTTTGCGGCAGGCTCTCCATAATGGCGTGGTCTGGGTAGATATCTATGTGCTTTTGGCCATCATGTAGCCACTTGTAGAGTTGTCTTGGACTGCTTGGGCCTTCTTCATATGTTTATGATGGCTGTCCATCCATAAGTGCTTTTTAACAATGCAGCATAATGAAGAAAGAAGCTTATTGGAGATTGTCACCATCCAAACTTTCTTATCTAAGATCTTTATAAGTTTTCAGAGATTCTCAAATGTTCCCTTCTTCTCCTCCTCCTCCTCCTTCTTCTTTGGTAGCTCCCTGTCTTCCTTGATCACACCAGGTTTTCCCCTGCTGCATGTAGCGCCTGTAAGTAGGCTTACTTATAAACACCATCTCAAAGCCCCACTTCTTCATATACTCCATGAAGGCGGAGTTGGCTACCCAGTCTTTGCTTTCATTACTGATCTAGTAAATTGATTTCTGTGTCTCCTTCATACATACGTTGACATGGAAGTTATTTCATCTCCAGAGTGAGGAATATGGGAGCTCAGTAACCCAGAGAGGCATCATTGTCACTTAGTGGAATTTTCATGGATTCCAAGCTTTAGGTTCTTAGAAAATGCCTCACAGAATTTCTTGTAGTTCTCTTTGTCTTCTGCCAGCTTAGAGATGATCTCTAGTCCTTTATTCACAATGATTTTTTTTTGTTGATGACTTTCATGGTTTTGCTCTGCTGTAGCATTTCTTGGAGAATGGTCATCCTTGGAGCCAACCACATTGCAGACGAAGTTGAGAGAGTCTGGTTAACACTGGCTAATGGAGGCATGCCTGTGAACTAACTTTCATCACACCTATGCATGGTAAACATACGATGGACACAGAGCTTGATGTTCTTGTTCTAAAAGAGGACAAAGGGAACTTGCCAAGAGATGATGAACAGTGCCAGGAACTGACCTACAGAGAAGTGTTTGACTGCCAAGTGGTCTTCGCAAATACTGGTAAGGCTCTTATAGAATTTGCCATTGGAGTTTCTGGTCCAAATGGGCTTGGTCTGGCTCAATTCTTTCTGACCAATGTGCTGCTCATTAATTTTCTTGGTTTTCTTTTTCTTATTTTTACCAGTACCATACTCCTTAGGATTCTCATCATCATTCTTATTGTCCTCTTATTTCTCTCTGCTTTCTTCTGCTTCTCTCTTATCTTATCCAAACACAGGGATAGGATATCCCATGAACTGTGAGTGCTTCTTAACCACTCCTTTGACCCTCTTCTCTTCTAAGTTCTTTTGGAGGTGAAGTAGTAGTTTGATACCCTGGTCAATAAGCTCACTGTAAAATGCATGTACAGTGAAGGATCCATCAGCAAAAGACTCACAGATGATGTGTTCATCATCGTTGTGCTTTTTAGCTTTTTAATTACAACTTTCTCTCACACCAAAGAGGCCGAATGGAATCCAATACTGTCTGCTTTTGTGTGAACTTGACAAAAGCTTGAGTTATCTGAAAAGACGGAACCACAATTGAGAAGATCCCTCCACAAGATTGGCCGGGATGCATGCTTGTGAACTTCCTTCCTTCCTTCCTTCCTTCCTTCCTTCCTTCCTTCCTTCCTTCCTTCCTCTCTCTCTCTCTCTCTCTCTCTCTCTCTCTCTCTCTCTCTCTCTCTCTCTCTTCCTCCCTCCCTCTCTCTCTCTCTCTCTCTCTCTCTCTCTCTCTCTCTCTCTCTCCCCTGAGACAGGGTCTTTCTATGTAGCCCTGGCTGTTCTGTAACTCACTATGTAGACCAGCCTGACCTCGATCTCAGAGATCCACCTGTCTCTGCCTCCTGAGTGCTGGAATTAAAGGTGTGCTACCACCTGATTCCATTGGCCATTTTTTACATTAGTGACTGAGAAGAAAGGGTCTAGCTGATTGAATGTGGTGCTACCCTGAACAGGTGGTCCTGGTGTGTATAAGAAATCAAATAGAGTAAGTCATGAAGAGCAAGCCAATTAGCAGCATTATTCCATAGCATCTCTATCAGTTCTTGCCTCTAGGTTTCTACTCTGAAATCCTGTCCTGAATTTTCTAATGATGGACTACAAGCTATAGGGTGAAATAAACAATTTACTACCCAAGTTGCTTTTGGTTATGATGTTTTATCACAGCAATAGAAACCTTAAAGAAGACAAACACCAGGCTGCTGAATCCTAGAGATGTCCACATCAGCCTGGAGAACCTCCATGAAAGTTTCTGTACCAGATTGAGCAATGGTTTCCAAATTATGCATGAGGTCAGGCTTGGTCAGTCCAATGCCTGTCTCCACCAGGGTGCATTCCTGAGGCTTGGGGATGATGTCAATTTTCAGCTTTTTACCCCTGTCCAACTTGGATGAGTCTATCAGGCTATCATAAGTGATTCTTGTTCAAGACATCAGAGGCATTAGAAATCATTCCTGAAGGAGCATTTCCTTATTAGAATAGAAAGTATTGGAGATAAAGGGACATGTATTGAACAAGTTTTGATCAAAAGGCAAAAGTGTCTGCCTCCTCCTCATGGTACACATCTCAGGCATTTTAAATGGGAAACACTGCATTAGTCCAGACCAGGGTGGGCCCAGACTGTTGTCTGACTTGAATTTAGCACCAAGGCTGCTTGGGTAAAAACTTGATTTATCCAAATTGGACAGGGATAAAAAAAAAACCTGAAAATTGACATTATTCCCAACCCTCAAGAGAGTAGGGCAGTGCCATTTTTTTCAATAGTATAGACACTGACAAGTTGATTTTGTTCCAGTAAACTCCAACCCATGCTTGGGCAAGAAATAAATTAAATTCAAGGGTTAAAATAGGAGGGAAGATATTTTTGGGAAGGGTTTCAGCAGGAGATTGCAGGGGTGGGTGTTGATAAGGGCAGGGACTAGGTGGTAAAATGACTAAAATACATTATAAATGTACATGAAACTGTCAATCAAAAAATTTAAAGAATAATGAAAGCATATTTGTTCTCATCACTTCTATTTTAACATTGTACTGGAGGTCCTAGGTAGTGGTAAAAGACAAGGAAAAGAACTAGAAAGCCTGAAAATGGAAAAAGAAAGAAATAAAATTGTTTTGAAGAAGAAATAAAAATGACCATCTATATAGAAAATACAAAACAATCTGTCAAAAAGCTACTAAAACAATTAAGTTAGTTTGCCACAATTTCACAATACAAGATCAAAATGCCATCAATAGAACAAAATGGCGGTCTACAGATTGGGAAAGGATTTTCATCAACCCTATATTCAAAAGAGGGCTAATATCCAAAATATATAAAAACTCAAGAAATTAAACACCATCAAACCAAATAATCCAATTAAAAATGGGGTACAGAGATAAACAGAGAATTCACAACAGAGGAATTTAAGTGGCCAAGAAGCACTTAAAGAAATGCTCAAGTTCATTAGCCATCAGAGAAATGCAAATCAAAACGACTCTGAGATTCCATCTTATACATTATACCTTAGCCATCAGAATGGCTAAGATCAAGTGACAGCACATTCTGGGGAGGATGTGGAGAAAGGGGAACACTCCTCCATTGTTGGTGGGAGTACAAACTTGTACAACCACTTTGGAAATCAATCTGGCACTTTCTCAGGAAATTGAGAAAAAATCTACCTCAAGACGCAGCTATACCACTCCTGGGTACATACCCAAAAGATGTTCCACTATACAACAAGGGCATTTACTCAGATATGTTAATAGCAGCTCTATTTGTTATAGCTAGAATCTGGAAACAACCTAGATGTCCCTCCACCAAAGAATGGATCGAGGAACATTTATACAATGGAACATTACTCTGCTATTAAAAACAAGGAAGTCATGAAATTTGCAGGCAAATGGATGGAACTAGAAAATATCATTCTGAGTGAGGTAACTCAGGCCCAGAAAGACACACATGGTATATACTCACTTATAAGCACATTTTAGCCATATAGTACAGATAAATACACTACAATTCACAGGCTCAAAGAATATAAGTAACAAGGAAGACCCAAGGGAGATGGTTAAACCTCACCCAGAAGGGGAAAAAGAATAAACATTGGAAGTGTGAAGAAAGGGAACAAGGCATGAGAGGGAAGGCAGACCAGGAGTGAGCAGGGTGGAAGGACAGAGAAACCATGGGCAGAAGCATCTCTGAGACAAGCTGGAGGCCTAGGACAGGGTAGGCTTCTAGGAGGATATGGGGATAACACTAGCTGAGACGTCTAGTAGCAGGGGTCATGGAGACTGAAGAGGACACCCTCAAACCAGATAAGACTACTAGTGGAGGGAAGGGAACACCAACCCACTCATAAAAACTTTAACCCAAAATTTACCCTGCTTACAAGATGTGCAGGGATAAAGATAGAGCAGAGATTGAGGGAATGTCCAACCAATGTCTGGCACAACTTGAGATTCATCCCATGGGAGAGAGTCAACCCCTGGCACTATTAATGATACTCTGCTATGCAAGCAGACAGAAGGATAGCATATCAGTCCACTGAGAGGCTACACCCGACAGGGGATCAAAACAGATGTGGAGACTCACAATCAAACACTGGGTGGAGCTTATGGAGTCTTGTGAAAGAGTGGGAGGATGGATAGAAGGACCTGAAGGTGATAGAATCTCCACAAGAAGACCAACATAGCCAACTAACCAGGGTCCATAGAAGCTTGTGGATATTGAAGTACCAACCAAGTACTGTGCATAGATTGGACCTAGGCTCCCTACACAGATGTAGTAGATCAGTAGCTCAGGCTTCATGTGGATCACCTAATAAAGAGGAGTGGGGGCTGTCTATGACATGGCCTCTGTTGCCTGCTTTTTATCACTCAACCCTCCCTTTAGTGGGGCTGATTTGCCAGGCCACAGGGGAAGATGACATGTTCAGTCCTGATGCAACTTGATGATCTGGGGTGGGTGAGTGAGGGTGGTTTCCCTTTTCTGAGGAATAGGGCACATGGAAGGGGAGAAGAGGGAGGGATGATGAGACTGGGAGGAGAGGAGGTAGGGGGCTACTATTGGGATATAAAGTGAATAAATAAATAAATAAATTGAAAAGAATATTAGAGTGAATAAGTGTAAATTAAAATAATATCATGGATAGCATCATTAAAAACCTGTGAAATACTTAGGCATAAATTTGTCCAAGGAGTTGAGGGAGTCTGCTGCTTGTGTCTGTGGTCTTGCCCATGACATCCAGTCGCATGGGACTGAGCCTAGGTATATGATATCAGAGACACCAGTTCCTATGCTCCAATAAATAGTTACCCCTGCCCTTCTTGGCTTATCCTCAAGATATCCCTTTCATCTGAAAATGATTACTTCTCAGTATGATGCAGTAGTTGAAATTGGTGCCACTGCCTATGGGATAGTAGACAAGGTCCATGATATGCATAGTAGCCACTTTATAGCCCTTACGAATTTCCAGTGGCAGAGGCGCTCATGTGAGCTTTCCCATCAGCATGGACTTTGAGGTGGTCTTACTGAGGAGGCTGGAAGCATTTGAGCATGCCTATGTTGTCTCACTGATGGAAGTCTATGCCACTTCCTGAACTGACCAAGAAATTAAGCTGACCCTAGTATTTGAGCATATAGACCAAGACCAACAGTCATATGTGGACAAGGCACCCCCACTATGTTTGCCAGCTAAGATTCTCATGTGAAGGTTTCTAAGAGGCCTAGATTTCCTTCATGCAAATTATATCATTCATTAAGATCTGAAGTCATAGAATAGTCTTGTGACAAGTGGAGGAACATGCAAGATGGCTGACTTTGGCCTAGCCAAATCCTACATCTACCAGAGAGCCCATATACCTGTGCTAGTTACATTCTATTACCTCACCCCTAGAGATCTGCAGTCTACACATACACCACCTGTGGCCAAATGGCGTGTTGATTGTATCTTTGCAGAGATGTTTCCTTGAGACCCTCTGTTCTGTGAAAATTCTGAAGCTGACTGGCTCTGTAAAATCTTTTTTTTTTACATGGTCTCTCTCTAGTCATGAATATCCTGGGACTCATTACATACAACAGCCTGGCCTTGAACTCACAGAGATCCATTTGCCCCTCACTCTTGAGTTCTGGGAGTAAACGTGTGCTGTTCAGCCAAAATCTTTGATTTTATAGGACTGCCTCCAGAATGACTGCCTAAGATATACCTCTATCACAAGGAGCCTCTTCTTAGAGAGGGCCTGGGCCAGTGTAGTCAGTGGTTTGGAAATAGAGAGGTCTAAAGCACAGTCAACTGTGCTGCAAATGCTGACTTTTCTTTCTTTCCTTTTTCTTTCTTTCTTTCTTTCTTTCTTTCTTTCTTTCTTTCTTTCTTTCTTTCTTTGTTCAAGACATGTTTTCTCTGTGTAGCCCTGGATGTCCTAGAACTCGCTCTGGCCTGGCCTCAAACTCAAGAGATCTGCTTGCCTCTGTTTCCTGAGTGCTGAGATTAAAGATGTGCATCACCACACCTGACTTGCAAATAGTGACTTTTAACCCACATACGTCTACCTCTGCCTTCCACGTTCTGCCCTGTGGCACTCTTTTTTCTTATGTATATATGTATGTATGTATGTATGTATGTATGTATGTATGTATGTATGTTGTGAGGGGAGGTTGTACCATGTTGTGGAAGTGAAGGTCTCAGTTATGAAACTTAGGTTATTAGGCTTTGCAGTAGTAGTGCATTTACCCACTGTGGTGGTTTGAATATGAACAGATCCTATAGGCACATATAGTTGAATGCCTGGTCACCAGGGAGTACAACTGTTTGAAAGGATTAGAAGGATTACGTGTAGCCTTGTGGAAGCCGGTGTGGCCTTGTTGGAAAAAGTGTGTCACTGGGGGTGGGCTTTGAGGTTTCAAAAGTTGATGTTACGCACAGTTCTCCTTCCCCCTTCCCCTCTTCCTCTCTCTCTCTCTGCCTGCAGATCAGGATATAATTCTTAGCACCATGCCTGTCTGTTGCCATGCTTTCCAACTTTGATGAAAATATACTAACCTCTGAAACTGTAAGCAAGCCTTGATCATGGAATCTCTTCACAACAATAGAACAGTATCTAAGATACCCATTGAGCCATCTCTCAGGCTCTACAGCACTCTGGTACACATAAGGAAGAAGGTGGTCCAGATTGAGCAGTGGATTGGCTGCTTTCACCCTTAGGGACACTTGAATGGAAAGAACCCCATTCAGAAGGTAATTTCTCCCTTCTTCTAAAGCCTTAGAAACTCCAACTACTTACAGAAAATTTAGTGAGAGGAAGTCAGATTTTATTTTATTTTATTTTATGTTTTTAGCCTCAGAACAGATCAAGATTTTTTTCAAAGGGCAGAAATGTCAGGGGCATTTCAAACACCTTAGGGTCATTTTTGGCACTTTCACTGAGGAAATTAATGGTACATGATTATTTCCTCTAGACACATGGTTCTCAATCTTCCCAATATTTTAACACTTTGATACATTTCCTTATGTTGTGATGTCCTTGAACCATAAAATTATTTTTTTGCTACTTTATGACTTTAATTTTGTGACTGTTATGAATCATAATGTAAGTATCAGTGTTTTCCGATGGTCTTAGGTGACCCTTGTGAAAGGGTCATTCAACCCCCAAAGGGATTGTGGCCCACTGGTTGAGAACAATGGCTCTAGACAATGACTTTGAGGCTATGGTAAGTCTTTCATTCTTCTATTTCTCCAGACAGACCAGGAAGAAAGCAGATTCCCTTGATCCTTTTGTAGGGATGTGTAGTGGTTTGAAAGAAAGTGGCCCTTAGAGGTTCGTCAGGAGTGTCACTAATTTGAAAGCATTATGACATGTGGCCTTGTTGGAGTGGGTGTGGCCTCATCAGAAGAAGTGTGTCACTGGGAAGGAGGGCTTTGAGGTTTCAGAAGCCCAAGTCAGGCCCAATGTCTCTCTCTTTCCTCCTGCTGCCTGCTCACCCAGATGTGGAACTCTCACGTCTTTGGTTGCATGTCTGCCTGCATGCTACCCACTATTATGATAATGGACTAAACCTCTGACACTGTAAGCAAGTCCCAATTAAAAACTTTCTCTTATAAGAGTTGCCATATCCATGGTGTCTCTTTACAGCAATAGAACAGTGATTAGGACAGGATGCTTCATTTGGATTTGAATTCACTTTGCCTCCACCTGACCCTGTACTTTCAGTTTTCTTAAAGTATAGCATGCTGCTTCTTTTTAAAAATCAACTTAATTGCTATTAAAAAAAGATTTAGTGTGTGTGTGTGTGTGTGTGTGTGTGTGCGCGCTCTATCTGCATGCACACCTAAATGCCAGAAAAGGGCAGCAGATCCTGGTATATGTGGTTGCTAGAATTGAACTCAGAACCTCTGGAAGAGCAGACAGTTCTCTTAACTACTCAGCCGTATCTCCATCCCCTTAATTGCTATTTTTATTGAGATTTTTACACAGTATATTTTGATCATGTTCCCCTAACTCCTCACAGACCTTTGCCACCTCCCTACTTATTCAATTTTATGCTTTTTCTTTCCCTTTCAAAACAAACTCAATATAAGACTCCAAAAAAACAATAAAAACAAAAACATATAAAAAATACAACAGTGAAAGCCAAAATAAACATGAAAATGACTAATGAGAAACAAAACAAAACAAACAAACAAAAAACCAAAAAACTCACCAAAACAAAGCAAAATAAAACAGAAAAAAATTCACAAAAAAACATGGCTTGTATTTTGTGCTGGCCAACTACCCCTGGTCATGGGCCTCTATGGGATGTGGTTGCTATGCCCAGTTACTCTCCACTGGAGAAATATTATTTCCCCTTTGCCACTGGGTATTAGTTGCAGAGAGCACTTTAAACCTATGACTTCCTCCTTTTTGAATCTCAGTATCTTGCTCTTTTGTTTCTCTATAGCAAATGTTATATCCTGTCAAAATTAAAAATGTCAGGACCAAAGTGGAACACAGAGAGGAAGAGTTGTCTCCTCTAGAGTGTAAGGGTCAGGTTCTGTGCTTCTTGGCATCCCTGAAATAGAACTGTTGTCAAAATGTGTTCAAGAAGTATTTGTAGTCAAACCATAAAAGAAATAGTTACATTTTTACTATTGAAGAACCTCCAAAAATTTCCCTGATTTCCTAAGGTTCTGCTTGGCTAAGTAGCAGACACACATGTTTGCCTTCTGATGAGTTTTTGGGCCGTTTGATCTGGTTGACCTGAGTAACTCCAATGTAATCCAGAAGACATTTGTTTTGCTGTGGCTTATCACTGATTGCAAAACTACCCCTGGCTAGTGCAAATTGGTAAATTTTGTTTAGAGCTTGTGCATTTGCAGTTTGCTCCCTCCCTCCCTCCCTCTCTCTCTCTCTCTCTCTCTCTCTCTCTCTCTCTCTCTCTCTGTGTGTGTGTGTGTGTGTGTGTGTGTGTGTGTGTGTGTGAGAGAGAGAGAGAGAGAGAGAGAGAGAGAGAGAGAGGGAGAATATGCACTTTGAACAGAATTCCTTCCCACATGGAAAAGAAAGGCAAGATGTTGCCCAGCTGGATTGTTCAGGCAGAATTTCTTCACATAATCCTCTTGGAAGTTTCTGCAGCACTTCTTCCCCTTCCCATTTCTATAGACCTACAATTTACTGAGTCTCCACAGATGTGACCTGAAGTCACCACTGAGATGATTTCTGACTGCTCCTGCTGGGAAGGAGACATGTAGGATGGGAGGTATATGGGCAAGTGCCTTATTATATAAAGTAGGTATTATTGGAAGGAAGAAAACTAAAGTCATCAGGAATGTTATAATGCACACTTTGACCATGCTGCCCTGTGTGATGGGCAGTATCACTTATCGTTTCTTTACAGTGAAAACTGTTTAATGCAGTACTGTTCACAATAGCAAGAAATGGAAACAAACTAAGTACATATAAATGGGCAATTGCATATAGAAAGTGTGTTAATACACACAATAGAACATTATTCAGTCATTAAAAGCCTAACATTCCTGTTGTTTGTAACAATACTGGTGAGCTGGGGGATTATTATTTTTAGTGGAATAATCTAGGCACAAAAAAACAAATACCACATATTACACACATATGTGCAGTCTAAAAATATCTAGTTGCACAGAACTCTAGAGTAGAATAATCATTACCAGAGAAGGGGAGAGTAGAAGAGGAGTGTGATGAAGTAAAGCTTGATCAATGACAATTTTGATATTAAAAATTCCATTCATGCCGGGAGGTGATGGTGCACACCTTTAATCCCAGCACTCGGGAGGCAGAGGCAGGTGGATCGCTGTGAGTTCGAGGCCAGCCTGGTCTACAAAGGGAGTCCAGGACAGCCAAGGCTACACAGAGAGACCCTGTCTCAAAAACCAAAAAACAAATAAACAAACAAACAAAATTCCATTCATGTTGAGATGTCAATTGATGTGTCATTGTGTGAGTCTTATTTAGGTGACCACATTGTTAAGATTTCATGGGTACAACTCTATGTCATACATAGAAAACACTATAGCAGATGTCTTGGTCCTCTGTCCTTACAATCTTTCCATCCTCTCTTCCATGATGTTCCTTGAGCCCTGGGTGTAGTGGTTATATTGTAGATATATCAACTGGGGATGACTACTCACTCCATGGTCAGTATTTCTCTGTATTTTGACCAGTTTTGGATTTCTGTGGTAGTCTACATTTTCTACAAAAAGATGAAGAGCCACTGGCAATTAATATCTGCTAAGAGAGGGAGAACCAGTCTTTTTTAGGTATGATGCCCCAGTTAGGTTATCCAGTCCCAAGTGGTCATCCCTAAACACTTGTACATGTGAGTGACACTAAATACATTCAACAGAAATTTTGAAAATTAGGGATGTCTTGGAAATTTTGAGACATGCAACTATGGCCTTAACTTTTAAAAACTGGAAGAAAGAGCAACCACTGACAAACTTGATTCAGATCTCAGGCAAGATTGTAAAAGATATTATTATTAGATTGATAAGGTTTAGCAGTGTGCATTATAAGATCAAAATAAGAGAAGTATAAAAATTTGGAAGATGACTCTTTTCTGTCCTTTAGGTGGACATACCAAGATGAAGCTGAATGTCTCTTTCCCAGTCACCGACTGTGAGAAACTTAGAGTTAGACAATGAATGCAAGCTCTGTACTTTCTACGAGAAGCACATGGTCACAGAACTAGCTGCTGATGCTCTGGAAGAAGAGTGGCAGCATTATTCCATCTAAATCTGTGTCAGGAGCAACAAATAGTTTTCCCGGGAATAAAGGTGTCTTGACCCAATGCAGTGTGTACCTGCTCTTAAGTAAGGAGCATTCTTGTTACAGAGCAGGGAGAACTGGAGAGGGGAAGCATGGGCCTATTCACGGATGCATTGTGGATGCCAAGCTGAGTGTTCTCAACTCCTTCATTGTAAAAGGGGAGAGAAGGGTATTCCTGGCCTGATAGACATTATTATGCCTTGGCAGTTGGGGCCCCAAAGAGATAGCAGGACCTGAAAAGCTTCAATGTCTCAAATGAAGATGACGTCCACCAATACGTTGTCAGAAAGCCTTTCCACAAAGGTGAGAAGCCCAGGTCCAAAGCACCCAAGATTCAGCATCTTGTCACTCCAAGTGTCCTGCAACACAAATGCTGGTGTATTGCTCTGAAGAAACAACACACTAAGAAAAACAAGGAGGAAGCAAATAACTGGACAGAACCACTAGCACATGAGTCTCTGCAAGAGAGACAGCCACATTCCAACCACATCTAGGTACCTCATAAAAGGAGGACTAGGTAGTAATTGTCTTGTGCTTAACATTCCATTTGAAATCATCTCTGTAAATTTTATTTATGTTGTATTATGTGTCAGAATTTTATTCAGTTTTAAGAATTAGTAATATTCTATTTCGTGTGCATACTGGATCTATCTATCTATCTATCTATCTATCTATCTATCTATCTATTGCTGATGAATACATGTTTTCATACTTTAACTATTGTTAACAATGCCACTATGAACATTTATGTGCCAGCATTTCTTTGAGACCTTGCTTTCCATTTTTTAAAAAAATATATACTCAGAAGTTGAATTGCTGGATTAGATGGTAATGATAGGAAATGTCATGTGATAAGTCTATATCAAAGGCATTCACACTGACAGAAGCTGATACATATAAAACAAAGTCTTAAAACCCACCTTCTATTATAATCATTGCCATAATGGCACTGCATCTCACAGAATGTGGTTGCTCTGATATCATTAAAAGTACTCTAGTAACGATAATGTGATATTTCTCTGCATGTTAGTTTCTCTCCATTTATTTATTTATTTAATCACTTTACACCCAGATTGCAGCCCCCTCCCTCCTCTCCTCCTAGTCCCACCCCACATCTCTCTCATCTTATTCTCCCCTCCTTCCTCTCAGAGAAAGGGAGGCTCCCAAGCAGCACCAATCCATCCTGGTATCTCAAATCACAGCAGAACTAAGCACATCATCTCCCACTGGGGAGTGACAAAGCAGCCCAGCCAGAAAAAAAGTGAACCAAGGGCAGGTACAGATTCAGAGACAGCTCTGCTCTCATTGTTAGGGGACCCACATGATGACCTTGCTGCACATCTGCTACATATGTGTAGGGGGTCTAGGTCAAGCCCATGAATGCTCTTTGATTGGTGGTTCATTCTCTGTGAGCTCCCATTGAGTCTATAGGTCTTCTTGTGGTGTCCTTGACCCCTCTGGCTCCCTCTATCCTTCATCCCACTCTTCTGCAGCACTCCCTGAACTATGCCAATTGCTTGGCCTTGAGTCTTTGCATCTGTCTCCATCATCTGAAGGGCGAAGCCTCTCGGAAGACACTTATGCTAGACTGCTGCCTGCAAGCATAGCAGAGTATCATTAATAGTAACCGTGTAATCTCAGAGTTGTTTTGAGTTGCATTTCACTGGTTATTAAGGACTTTGAGCATTTCTTTAAGTGTTTCTCCTCTATTTGATATTCCTGTGTTGAGAATTCTGTTTAGCTCTGTACCCCATTTTAAAATTGGATTATTTGGCTTGGTGGTGTTTGATTTCTTGAGTTCTTTATATATTTTGGGTATTAGCCCTCTGTCAGATGTAGGGTTGCTGCAGATCCTTTCCCAGTCTGTAGGCTGTCCCTTTGTTCTGTTGACAGTGTCTCCTGCCTTACAGAAGCTTTTGAGTTTCACGAGGTCCCATTTATTAATTGTTGACCTTAAAGGCTGAGCTATTGGTGTTCTCTTCAGGAACTTGTCTCCTGTGCCAATGAATTCAAGGCTCTTTCCCACTTTTTCTTTTAATGGATTTAGTGTGTCTGGTTTAATGTTGAGGGCTTTAATCCACTTGGACTTTAGTTTTGTGCAGGGTGATAAATATGAATCTATTTGCATTTTCTACATGTAGACATGCAGTTAGTCCAGCACCATTTGTTGAAGATAGTATTTTTTTCCATTGTATGATTTTGGATTTTTTTTGGTCAGAAAACAAATATCCATAGGTGTGTGGGTTTATTTCTGGGTCTTCAATTTGATTCCAGTGATCAACCAGCCTATATTTATGCCAGTACCATGCCACTTTTATTGCTATTGTTCTATATACAGCTTGAAATCAGGGATGGAGATTCCTCCAGAAGATCTTTTATTGTCCAGGATTATAGTGGATATTAGCCTAACATAGAAGTCCTCTGAGAAACTCCACCCAGTGAGGGTTCTGAAATGATACTGGGACTTGCAGCTGTACCCTGAGAGGAGAGCTGAGAGTTGTATGGAAGAGTTGGGTGGATGAAAAGACCCTGAGGGGTCAGGAGCTCCACAGGGAGACCACCAAGCCTAGTGGATCTGGATCCAGAGAGGCCTGAACAAACTGATCCACCAACCAAGGACTATGCATACAGAGTACCTAGACCCCCTGTTCAGATGATGCTGATGAACAGCTCATTCTTCATGTGTGTGAGGATGGGGGAGAGAGTGGACTGCCTCTGACAAGAACTCTGGTGCCTGCAATTTGATCACTCCCCCTTGGCAGGGAGTCCCTGTGGGCACACAGAGGAAGGGGATGCAGGCTATACTGGTGATGCCTGATAGACTGTGATCACATGGTCGGAGAGGTATAGGGCAGAGGAGGGAGGAAGGGTGGGAACTGGAAGATAAGATCGAGGGGATAACACCTGGGATGCAATGTGAATAAATTATAGTAAATAAATAAATAAATAAAAGAGTAGTGACATTGGTCTGCCCTCTCCTGTGGGGTGGGTCTCAAACTGTGCAAGTCACTGATTTGTCATTCCCTCAATCTCTGTTTCATCTTTGCCCTTACACTTCTTGTAGACAAGACACATTTTGCGTTCTAAGGTTTTATGTGTGGGTTGGTGCCCCCATCCCTGTGCTGGGAGTCCCATCTGGCTACAGGAGGTGCTGACTTCATTCTCCTTAACACCTGTTGCTTGGAGCCTCGGCTTGGGTCACCATAGCCTCCCAGGAGTCTCCCTGGTTCCAGAGATGCCCCCTCCCTGTTTTCTATTCTCTCTCCGAGTTCTTCCCCTCAAAAATCTCCTCCCTTCTCATCTCACCTGTTCTTTACCTCCTCTCTCACCCAGTTCCCTCCTTCCACCTACTTTGGATGTCTATTGTATTTTCTGTTTTGAGTGAGATTCAAGCATCTTTCCTTAATCTCTCCTTGGCTTCTTCGGGTCTGTGAACTATGTGGTATGGTTATCCTGTACTATATGGCTAATATCCACTTATAAGTGAGTACATACCAATTAACAGATGGGACCTCATGAAGCTCAAAAGCTTCTGTAAGGCAAAAGACACTGTCAAGAGAACAAAGCGACAGCCTACAGACTGGGAAAAGATCTTCACCAACCCTTCATCTGACAGAGAGCTAATATTCAAAATATATAAAGAACTCAAGGAATTAAACACCAACCAATCAAATACCTCAATTAAAAATGGGATACAGAGCTAAACAGAGAATTCTCAACAGAGGAATAGTGAATGGCCAAGAAGCACTTAAATAAATGCCCAATGTCTTTAGTCATTAGAGAAATGCAAATCAAAACAACTCTGAGATTCCATCTATCACCTAACAGAATGGCTAAGATCAAAAAAATCAAGTGATAGCACATGCTGGCAAGGATGTGGAGAAAGGGGAATACTCTTCCATTGCTGGTGGGAGTGCAAACTTGTACAACCACTTGAGAAATCAATCTGGAAGTTTGTCAGAAGACTGGAAATAGCTTTCCCTCAAGACCCAGCTATACCACTCCGGGCATATACCTGAAAGATGATCCACCATACAGCAAGTACATTTGCTCAACTATGTTCATAGCAGCCTTATTCGTAATAGCCAGAATCTGGAAACAATCTAGATGTCCCTCAAGCACAGAATGGGTAAAGAAACTGTGGTACATTTACACAATGGAATACTATTCAGCTATTAAAAACAAGGAAATCTTGAAATTTGCAGGCAAATAGATGGAACTAGAAATGATCATCTTGAGTGAGGTAACCTAGACCCAGAAAGACATGCATGGTATATACTCACTTATAAGTGTATATTAGCTATATAGTGCATGTTAGTTTTAATCTATATCTTAGGGATGACTAGTTTTGTTAACATTTGAAATTCTCTAATTGAGCATGTTCATTGCAGGGATTGTTAACTCTCCATAGACTCTAATCAGAAATCAACATTCCCAAAGCAATTGGTATAAGTCTTCAAATATCTTAATCTCAAATCAATATTACAGGCTCTGTTAATTAACCTAATGGATGTCAGAAATGATTTTTCATTAGTGATACGAATGATATCCAAGTAGTGTGCATTAGCTAAAAATACTCTCTAGGAAGTACTGCCCTTGCCCACTAGGGGTATGAAAATCCAGGGAAGCCAATAGTCTATATACAGCCTTTTAGAATGTTGCTCTGGAGTCCGGATTCCAGACTGATCTCCTGCTTAGCCATTTATTGGAGGACTTGTTTACCTGATTCTGACTAGGAGTTTTGAAAAATTCAACCAACGAGGAACACACATGGACCTAATATAGTTTGAAATTGAAATTTCTTTCATAGGATCCTGTTTTTGTTCTTGTTTCCTACATTATTGTCAGAGTCTATGGAGCCTGTATGAGGCAGGGCCTAGTGGGAACAGTAGCTTACTATAGGAGGGCTTTTGATAGTTATAGCTCAGTTCTGGTCCAGGTGCCATTCTCTGCTTCCTGGTCTTCTACCACGTGAACAGTTGTTGACCACCACAGATAGAGTTACACCATCATGCTTTGATTGATCAAATAAAGGATGGATTGAAATCGCTCCAAAAATGGGGGTTGGAGAGATGGCCCAGCTGATCAGAGAGCATGCTGGTCTTGCAGAGGACTTGAGTTCAGCTCCTGGTACTTACATCAGGAAGCTCACACCTACCTGTTATTCCAGCTTCAGGCCTCCACGGGCACCTGCACTGACACACACATATACTGATCCACATACCTACATATAATTAAAACTTAATAAAAGTAAAATTTAAAAGAGAAACCTTTCCAAAATGCTGATGTAAAGTCAGTCTGTAAGTTGTCAGGAGTTTTGGTCATAGCGATACAAAAGTAAAAGTTACAGGACCTTTCATGCAAGGTACAATTGGAATAGCTAAGAGGTCAAGACAGAACTTCCTTAAATTTCCAGGACAGAGTAGGTGGCCATCTAGGACTCTCCTTATAGGACTATATGTGTGTCAAAATTTGGTCTGATACTTGCCGTTAGCTTCTACGTGGCAGTGAGGTTGTTAGGGACTTGTTGCCCTTATCGATTCCTCAGGTGATACCTAATCTCACACACACACACACACACACACACACACACACACACACACACATACACACACACACTCCTAAAGTAACTGAGTCACCCATTTGCTTAGGTTCAGTTGTAGCACATATCTTATTGGAAGTAAATAAAAGGAAAAACTGAAGGAAGTAGGTATCCCAAGTTGATGATGCTTGCTTGACTCTAGAGGAGAGCTTGCTCAGTTGTCTCACCATCCTTTGGCTTTTAGCATGTTGTAACACATAACCTCTGTCCAAACCAACTGGGAAAAATCATTCTAATGAAGCCGGGTACCCAACACCTTGTGAATGGGATTCACATGCTCTCAGAATCTGCCTTTCCACTGTCCAACAGTTATGTTTACTCAGTAAACATGTAAAATTATAGAGAGATGAAAGGTAGAATGTTTTAGCATATTTTTCTTTGAAGGCCTTTACCATAGTAAACATAAAATCTTGGATATATGTAAGCATAATTAAAGAAAAGAGTATGTTAAAAGTATGTCTGGCAGGAAAAAACTATCTCCAGATAGTTTATGAAGCCACAGCAAAGGATCATATACTTATCTACATGGAAAATCATATTGTTTTTTTGACAAACAATTAAATTGGAAAAGGAATATTTTGATTTGAGTAACAGCTAACATTTCCTTTAGTTCTTTAAGCTGTAACAATAATTTATAAGAAAAACATTTTGGGCTACAAATTCATGATACAATTTTAAAGTGAGAAGGTAGATTTTCACACTGCTCATGTGCACATCTTATGGATTGCTGTCACATTCAGCTATTACAGAAGCCTATCAACAAGGCACATTTTAATGATATTTACAAAACTGCTACAGTGCTGAGTGACTTCTCTTAATAGTAAACAAGTCACTTAAATTATAGAATTAATATTATATTATATCAAATGTTTTACCACTTTTTTCCTCACACCCTGTTGTATGTTATAAACTTTGAGAATTGACAATTTCTCACCATCTTTAAAGAGTCTCACATGTGCACAGAAGCACAACCACTTAAAGAGGTGGCTGTGCTCAAAGACAGCACATGCAGACTTACACTGTCTCTTGTTTACCACTCATTTTAGGATCCAGGGTAGAGGTTGTCAAATGCTCCCCCAAAGGGCTCACATTCTGCTGCCACACTGTAAGGTCCTTGGATAGCTTTCAGCCTGGGTTGTAGAATTAAGGATACTTTTAAGTTGAGGGAACTCAGGATCACAGACCATGGTGATGTCATTAGGAATAGAATGCATTCTATTCCTCCAAAATAGGGGCTATAACTCAGAGGAGGAGGGATTTAACATGTGAGAAACATGTGCCCAAGTGTGACTCAAGTGGGCCCTCTCTTATACGTCTCACTTTTTGTTTTGTCTCTTTCCAAGTCATTTCGGAGTCCAGGGCAGGGGAAACAGGAAATGAAATGGAACATTCATTCCTATGACTTGGCACTAGATTACTCTGAAAAGCTGACAAAGTCAAATGTTTATGTTAATATATTAATAGTTATTTGTGGATAGATTATGTCTCTGGGCATTTAATTTTTTGAGATTTCAATTAAATTTTAAAACTCTTCCTTTGGACTCATAGATCCCCAACTCTCTTTTCCAAACTGCCCAGTCTTCCTTCTGAGACTAATAATGTAGATGTGTCACCTTCAGCTCAATGACCCAGAGCCTACACCCTCAAGATCTCTCTCATGACCTTCACTGACCCAAAAGCTGATTTAAGGATCTCAAAATGAGAAGTGGAAGGCAGCATAGTTTCCCTTTTGAGGGATATTGAAACCCTTAATCTTAGGCCACGGACAGTCAGGGGAATCAGAGACAAAGAAAGCACAAGGGTATGTGTGTTTGGGCCAGCCTTTACTAGTAATCGGGTACCATTTTTGCCCAGAAGTGAGTGTCAGCAATTTTGAGCCTGGAGAAAATCAGATGAGATTGCCTTTGAAATCTGATTTCCTGGAAGTCCTGAAGTAGAGGATGTTAATTTTGTAGTTGAAGCTGAAGGGGAAAGAAAGGAAGATGAAAGGATGTCTTTGTTTTGCTCTTCTACCAGGGAACACCCAATGGGAACACCTAATGAATACATTCCCAGGAACTGAACTTAATTGCATGTTCAGAGGCTAAAATGACTTCCTGTGGTTAGTGGATTGAACACTGTCTTTGGATTCAAATCTAACTGGACAACTTTGGGATAGTTTCTTTATTCTCTGTAAGCTGCACTTTAATCATCTACAAAATGGGGATAAACCTGGATTTGTTTAATGAAGGAATAGACTAAAGCATCTAGTACTATAGCACAGAGAAATTGTGTAGTCATTTATAGCTATCGCTCCCAGAAACTGTGGCCTTCAACATTTTGTCCTTGTGTACTACCTACCTTTAATCAAGTTGACCTTATGATCCATTTAATTGACAAAGTGTGTTCAGGGACTAAGCCAAAGAAGAACTGCAAGCTCCTGACTTTGTGGTTTTGGTAGCTCTGAATCACCATGTATGATGTTGCCCTATTCTTCAGAAGATAATTTGCAGAGGGAGGAAGGGAGGGAGGGAGGGAGGGAGAGAGAGAGAGAGAGAGAGAGAGAGAGAGAGAGAGAGAGAGAGAGAGAGAGAGAGAGAGAGAGAGAGAACATGTGTATGTAGGGGGGAGGGCGGAGAGTGGGAGGGAGGGAGAGGGAGAGAGCGAGAAAGCATGAACCCTGGACATCCTGGCATTTTAACTGAGCCCAGGCCCAACCAACCTGAATTCAGGCACATGAGTGATTCCTGGCAAGATGGGCGAGCAGGGGTGTGTAGCCAAGCCCAGCCTGTAGTGTGCGTTTGTGAGCAAATACAGTTTTGTTCCTTTAAGACACTGAGCTTTAGGGCAGTTTCTTTTGCATGAATAGAAATAAGAATTGGGAAAGTTGTACAGATATTATGTATACAGTAGAACAAAGCTTTCTTCCCCCTTCCTTCATTAAGTTTGCTTTCTAGATCCTTTTTTGAATACATTATGGCTTTTAAACTTCAGTATACGGTTAGACAAGGCTTAAAAGCTTGTGATATGTGTTAGTTTTGTGTTGCTGTGACAAACTACTGACCATGTCACCTTAAAGATGGAACATTTATTTTGGCTCACAGTTTCAGACTGTTCCATTCATACTAATACCATACTAACATTAAACCCATACTAACACAACTAACATACTGTGTGTCTGAGTCTGTTGTCAAGTGGAATATTATGATGGGAGTATACTATAGAGGGGCTTTTTTATTTCGGGCTGGGTAAGAAACAGAGAGGGGGCATTGACAAGGGATCCCCAAGGACCCATTGTTACAATAAAATGTATCTGTTCGGCCTAGGAAGCCGATAACTGACACAAAAAGACTGAAACATAATTCAAAGCTGCAAGCACTATGCTGGGCAGAATCTAAATTGCTACTAACCTAACTAATATAAACTACTCTAATCCTTGTAACCTACATATATCCCAAGCACTTGTCAATATGATCCTTCTTGGGCCACTTCCCTCCTCCTTCTTGGTCAACTGTCCACCATCCTCTGTTACCTGTCCACTGTCAACTCCTCCTCCTCTCCAAGAAGTCCCGCCCTCCACTTTCCTGTCCTTCTGCCTAGCTGATTGGCTAAACAGCACTCTATTGACAGTTGTTACATCCACTCAAGACATTCTCCTATAACCCATGCCAAGTAACTTATTTGTTTTACTCAACTCTCGCCTCTTAAAGTTGCCAGAGCCTCTCAAAAAAAGCAACATCAGATGGGCATCAACCCCTAAGACATGAGTCTTTCTGGAAAACAATTAATATTAGATCATTGCAGGCTTATTTAGACCTATGATGACCTTCTATCTTCTTAACCCAACACCACCCTGCCCTTCTCCTCCATTCTCCTCTCCTTCCCTCTTTTCTTCTCCCATCTTATTTTCTTCTTGTGAGGCAGAGCCTTTTTATGCCACTCAGGTTGGACTTGATCCTTATGCCTTTGCACCTCCAAAGTGCTGGGATTCTAGGTCTGTGCCACCACACCTGGTTTATGATTTTATGATACAGTTTATCAGTTAGTAGTCTATTTGTAAAAGACTCTGTCAGTTCTTAACTTCCAGCAGCAACATCAACAATTTGCTGTCATAAAAGGAAGGCTTTCACTCAGGAGCTAAGCTTCCCCTTGTTCTCATCTTTCTATAGATGCAAGAGAAAAGATCAAAGCCACTCTGAGCTATGGTTGACATGTGGTAAGCTAGGCACATTCATTAGTGGAGTACTTTTCATGGCTTTCTGTAGCATGAGCAATGTGATTTCATGCCTTAGCAAAGCTATAAATTATGCATGTCATGGGTGCTTAAAGTGACTCTGGGCTCAGTAGTTAAAAAACACTGGCTGCTCTTCCGAAGGACACAAATTATTGTCTATGAAGTTTTTTGTTCTTCTCTCCATCAGCTCTCAGCAAAAATTGGCTCCTGACATTTACCATGAGAGGCCAAATATATACTGAGTGGACAGCTTGGGCTATTTGTCCAAACACCCCTGCAGCAAAGGAGAGGCATCATCTCCAATCAATTAATTTGGGCTCATTTTTCCATAAGCAAAATGAATTATGCTATAATAAGGTTGAGAAGAGAAGAACATGAACAGTGTATGCTTATTCTTGAGAGTTCTTTCCATCCCATTCACATTAGTTCTTGACTTATCCTACTTCGAGTAGGCTACTTTTGTTTCTGCCAAGACTTTGTGGAGCTGTTGCTTGCTTAGAGAAGGATTTCAAATATACCTACCCCTGGGGTTGAGATCAGCTTTTGTTAAGTCACATACATTATATTGGTCATATGGAAATGTTTCAGAAGTAAAATAGCACAGAGATAATATAACAACCTTCATGGTGATCGGGATTGGCTCAAGGATGGTGCTATCACCCAAGATACACCAATTGGACCTTTGCTGGGAATTTTTTCTTGTGTCAGTATTAAGGAGGTAAGCTCTTTTTGCTATGATCACTATATGCTAGGGTAGCTACGCATCTGAAATGTTTGTAGATATTTTAGTCAGCAAGAGGGGAAAGCCTAGACAAGACTAAAAGCTACCAAGAGGAAGACAGAAATGAGAGATGGATAAAACCCAACATTTCCGGATTGTATCAGCAAGTACCTGTGTCCATCTAGTCCTGAAGTTGAAGTACTTTTTCTTTTATTATTCAAGAACAAAAAGAAATGTCTTTCCTTTTTGTTTGTGTATCTAAGATAATTTTAGTTGGGGTTTATTTCTCTTGTAACTGAATAAGTCTTGGTAAATAGACCAATTGTCTATTTTTATAATGTTCTTATATATCTGAGAACTGTTATATGTTGACAGAAGGGCCAAAGATATTTTTCATGAAGGGGTACCAGGCTGGGGTTCACAAGGCTGGTGAAATTATTAAGAATCTTCATATTGACACTTAATTTTTGCAGGCCCACAGTACTGACTGTTAGACCGAGGCTTCTGGAGTCTGGAGGTTAGCTTCTGCTAGTCAATCTAGGAAAAAAAGTGATTTCTATATAAATCTAAATTGGATCACAATGGAAAACCCATCAAATAAAAAGTTTGTCTTATGATTGGCATCTATCTATCTATTATCTATCTATCTATCTATCTATCTATCTATCTATCTATCTATCATCTGCAGAGAGCCAAATTATTATCCACAAGTCTCATTGTAGAGCAAGAAATAAAAGCCAGGGCAGCAGGGCACAGACGGCCAGGAGTAGCGAAGACAGGGACAACTGTGTGGGTGTAATGACTAGTGTTCTCTTGTTCCAACTGCCTGAGGTAATCATCCTGGAGGAGCCAGTGGGAACAAAGTGGGTTTCTTAAAAGAAGATCCATAAAGCTGGAGATTTGGCTTAGTTGGTAATGCTTGCCTACTCTGCACAAAGACCTCGGTTTGACTCCCAGCACCACACAAACCGGGTGTGATGGTACATGACCGGAACCCCAGCACATAAGATGAGGCAAGAAGATCAAATTTAAGATCATCCTCAGCTACATAGTGGTTTTTAGGCCATCCTGAGATTAGGTGAGGTGAGATGAGATAAGATGAAACGAGAGAGAGAAGAGAGAGAGAGAGAGAGAGAGAGAGAGAGAGAGAGAGAGAGAGAGAGAGGTAAAGTCAGTATTCTTGGGTCAGAATCAAGGTATTTTCAGGTCTGTGACTCTCTGGAGATGCTAGGTGATTATCTTGTTTCTTGATTTTTCTAGCTCCTAGTGACTGATACACATTGCGTGACTTGAAGGCCAGACTTGGCTTTTGTTTCCACATGGACTTCTCTGTGTATGGCAGATTATCTTGTGCTACTCTCTTACAAGGACACATATATCATGTCAAGTTGGGCCTACTTGGATAAGATGGGCTATTCTTTCCATCTCAAGCTCTTACACTTCATCATACATGTAAAAAGCCACTTTTGGCAACTGTGGTGGTTTGAATTGTTGACCTGGTTATTGTTTTCATTTGGGCATAAGAAGATATGATGGTGTGTCAAGTTGACAAGGTGTAGACTGTGATGGCTATTCCCATTGTCAACTTGACTATATCTGTAATGAACTAAATTCCAGAAATGGAGGGTACACCTGATCCAGATCTTGAGGCAAAAAGACAACAGTCCTTTGATCAGGATTGAGGTGGGATCACACATGCATTTTTGATCCGGATCAACACATGCCTTTAATCCAGATCTCTAGGCATAGTGACCATGATAATGAAGATCTATAATGGAATGGAATTAAAGAAAAGCTTAGGTCCAGGTATCGTGGTATATGCCTCTAATCCTAGCACTTGAAAGACATAGGCATGCAGATCTCTGATTTCAAGGCCAGCTTGGTATACAGAGCAAAATTCAGCACAGGCAATGAAAAAAAAAACCTTTGAAAACAGATAGCTGGTGAAGATGTAATTGAGCAAGGGGGACATGTTCCAACCCCCACAAGCAGCAAAACTTGGCAGCCTAGGCTGTGTGTTTCTGCCTTTAGAATTAAGGATGGAATTTCCCTCTGTGACTAAGGAAAGCTGCTGAGGCCAGGAATGTGTCAGGAGTGTTCCTGCATGGATGTCCAGAAAAGGCTGCTGTGTGAGGTGGCCAGAGTTGTGCCTTGTGCTTGCAGCTGGACTTGGGAATGTGTAAGAGTCACCAGATGGTACTGGTTTTGAAAGCATGAAGGGTTCATGGAGAGGAGCTGAGAGGCCACTGGGGATGGTGCAGCCTCAGTGGCAGTTGAAGGTCCAGGACTGAAGGGGTCATGCAAAGAAGGTGAGCCTTGGCACCATGAAAGCGAGCCTATGAGATGCTATTGGCGAAAGTGCAGCCTAGTTGCAGTAGAATACCCCATCATTTTGGAGATGTCAGGACAGTGGGATGGCCACGAAGAACAGCAGCAGAAGAAGCTGTGCTCCAGAAACTGCGGAAGCTGTGAGAGTGAAGCCTAGATTGTCTTAGAGACCCCAAGATGTTAGAGGTGCTAGAGCCATGGGAGACCTGCTGAGGAAAGCTGCTAACAGGGAGTGGAATTAGCCGAAGGGAAAGAATTATGTTGCAACCAGCAAAGCTGAAAGGAGTTAGAGATCTGAAGAGCATTTTGACATCAGACTGGGAGATGCAGTTTGGAGTTTGTCCAGCTTATTCTTACTTTTGTCCACTATTTCCTGGTTGTGCTCCCTTCCCTATATTTTGGAATGGCAATGTATACTCTGTGCCATTGTATGGTGGAAGCATATGATCTGTTTTTTTTTATCTTATAGGGGATTACAGTTAAGATATTGTAGGAATCTCAGAAGAGATTTTGAACTTTAGACTTTTAAACATTGTTGAGACTGTGATAGACAGTGGGACTTTTGAAGTTGGACTAAATACACTTTGCATTATGTTATGGCTAAAAGCTCATGGGGGCCAGGGTGTGGAATGTGGTGGTCTGAATAGGTTTGACCTCCTTAGACTCATGTGTTTGAATGCTTTTCATATGGGGAGTGTCACTATTAGGAGGTGTGGCCTTGTTAGAAAGGGTGTGGCTTTGTTGGAAGAAGTGTGCCACTTGGGGGGACAGGCTTTGAGTTTTTCTATGTTCAAGGTATGCCCAGTCTGGAATCTAGTCTCCTCCTGGCTGCCTTCAAATCAAGATGTAGAACTCTCAGCTCCTTCTTTAGCACCATGTCTGCCTGTGAGCCACCATGCTTCCCACCATGATGATACTGGACTAAACCTCTGAACCTGTAAGCCAGCCCTAATTAAATGTTGTCCTTTATAAGAGTTGCTGTGTCAACCATGTTCATAGCAGCCTTATTCATAATAGCCAGAACATGGAAACAGCCTAAGTGTCCCTCAGTAGAAGAATGGATAAAGGAACTGTGGTACATTTACACTATGGAATACTACTCAGCTATTAAAAACAAGGAATTTGGGAAATTTGTGGACAAATGGATTGAACCAGAAATGATCATAATGAATGAGTAAACCCAGAAGCAAAGAGACTCAAACAGTATATACTCACTTATAACTGGACACTAGCCCAAGGAGCATGTCTCATGAAAGTCTTCACTTACCAGGAAAGTGGGATAAAGGTGAGGACACTCTAAGGTGGGAGAAATATAGGAGATAGGGAAATAGATGGACCTAGAGGGTCCTAGAAACCTACAAGAAGAACACTATGATGGGCAGATCTGGGCCCAGGGGTTCTGCTCAAACTGTGGCACCAATGCATGCAGTCATCATCAAACCCCTACCCAGATCTAGCCAAGGGACAGGACATTCTCCACAGTTAAGTGGAGACTGGGGTCTGACTTTCACACGCACTCTGGTGCCCCATATTTGGCCATGTCCCCTTGGTGGGGTGGCCTGATGGCACTTGGAGGAAGGATAGCAGACTACCAAGAAGACACTTGATACCTTAGCATCATATTCAAGGGGAGGAGGTCCCCCTAAGTCACAGTCATAGGGAAGGGGAATGGAGTGAAAGCCGGAGGGAGGGAGGAATGGGAGGATGCACAGGATGGGATAGCAATTGAGATGTAATATGAACGATTTTATTTTTCAATAAAAAAATAAAGTTGCTGTGGTCATGATATCTCTTCACAGCAATAAAACCTTAACTAAGACAGCATCTAAGGTACTATCCACAGGATTTGGGAAATAGGATGTGACTCTCTGCTTAGAGGGTGTTTTGCTGTCAAGGAGTAGTTTAGGTAAGGTAGGATCCTCATTTTGACTGTGAAGTACCCCATTTTCTAAATAGTTGTAAACATACTGACAGTTCTTGTTTTCTGATCACTATTTTTCTTTTCTTTTGGTGTGATGTATGTACATGTGGTGCATGCCTAGGAGTGTGAAGGATGAGTCAGTGTATCCATGTGGAGGCCAGAACAGGATGACAAGTATCTTTATTGGTCTCTGCCTTATTGCCTTGCGGAAGCATCTTTTACTGAATCCAGAATTCATACTTTCATGCAGGCTGGCTGGCCAGCAGGTTCTCAGAATCTTCTTGTGTTGGACCTCTAGCTCTGGGATTACAGGCATGCATAGCCATGCCTGGCTTTTTATGTGGGTGTTCGGGATTTGAACGCAGGCCCTCATGATTTCAGCGTAATTTGCTTTCCCTCTGAGCCATTGACTTTGCCCCTGAGCCCTCTTGTGCAGTCTTCGGTGTAAGCATTTTTCTGTTATTAACATTCTGCATATTAATAAATGAGCATTATTTTTAGGACTATTCAAATTCCAAAGCTGTGTACCTGAGGCCATTCTCAAAATCTTTTGACTTGGGTATGGGTATTCTCAAATATTTCCAGCCAGTACAGACTATTTGGGGGAAATGCTTACCTGTTAGAATCATCCCTCCTAGAAGTGCTAGATGTCATACTTGCTTCTCTGCATTACTTATGGCAACAGATATTTGAGTATACACCAAAAAAACATTTTTTCATTCATTCTACTCTAACTTGCTCCCCCTAACACACACACACACACACACACACACACACACACACACACACACACACACACAGAGAGAGAGAGAGAGAGAGAGAGAGAGAGAGAGAGAGAGACAGACCGACCGACAGACAGACAGACAGACAGACAGACACACACACACACACACACACACACACACACACACAGACAGAGACAGATAGAGAGACAGAGACAGACAGAGAGACAGAGAGACAGACACAGAGAGAGAGAGAGAGAGACAGAGAGAGAGAGAGAGAGAGAGAGAGAGAGAGAGAGAGAGAGAGAGAGAGAGAGAGAGAGAGAGAGAGAATTTTCTAGTATTGGAAGTTTCTGGCTGTAATTTTTCTTGGCTTGTTTAGATTTGGGCAGAATTACATTTTCACCTCTTATTAAATGTCAATACAAATAACATTTAGCTAGCCTAGTATTTGCAGCCAGCTTTGAATTACTCAGGGCTACAAGTGTTTGCAACAGGCACACTTATTATGTTCTGTTTTTCTCTTATTTAGCAGAGAACATTTCAGGTACCCACAATGCTAGGCAGCCTTCGGCAAACACAAACCATTCCTTCTACTTTGGCAGGCACAAGAGCCTCGAGGAAACTGTCAGCATCTTCTTGAAACCATAAAGGGCAGAGAATGCAGCTCATAATGTTGACAAGCTTTTTATGTTCCACGCATATGGGCTGGCAACGAACAGTTCTTGATTAAACACTTGCTTTTGTACTATTGGCTTTCAGAAGAAAATATTTAATTCTACTCTAATGGTAGATTATGCTTCTTAGAACTTATGCCTCTCTTGATGACCCCAGGGCAGATTTAATTCAATTTGAGCACACAAATGGATAGTTTAGTTGCATGGGTGACCACTTCCGGTCAACAGGCCTAAGCTGAGCACAGTATCTCTACTCTGAGGACATCCGTGTCTTTTAAAGTGGTTTGAGGAACTTGGGCGAATTGTCTTTTTGCTATGTCCTATCTCCTTTATTTATTAAGTGACAAATTATATTGAATTTTCTATGGAATCTTTAGTGTGACAGTGTTTTACCTGTTGACAAAAAGGACACAATTTCCGGAAGAAAGCTTATCCGATACTACTTTATTGCTTGAAATATTAATCTGTAGCTCGTTGTGGAATGAAGAAGGAACTCATTTCCCTGCATTTATCGCTCTCTTTCCATCACATACTCCTAGCACCATCTCCCCAATATTATCAGGCATCAGCCATTTGCTACTACGAAATGATTCCCATGTATGTTTCACTAATTCCTTTTTTCTTTTCCCCTACTTTTCTTCTTTCTCCTCTTCTATCTCTTTCTCTTTCCTCACCCTCTATTCCTCCCTGTATCCTTCCTTTCTTGTTTTTCCATTTCCTCTTCATTCCTAGTCTGTTCTCCCCCTTATTTCTTCTAGTATATAATTACCAAACAGATCATGAAGGAGTCTGTGCCTGGGGGTGGTGGAGAAAAACTAAATCAACAGCCCAATACTGTGGCTGGATTGGTCAGAGGTCTCCTCAGGGAAGTAATAACTTTGAAGAATAGTTGGGGCCTCAACAGGTTGACAAAGTGGGCATGTTTACTGTCAGCATACGCACAGCACAAATACATGAGCAGGGATGAGAAACACCACAGCACCACATTCATCGCCTTCCCCAATCTCAGTCTTCCCTGTGTGCATCTATTTACCAAGTACCTATGATACAGCCAACAGTGCTGCAGGTCCTGAGACACTTAACCAGATATAAAAGACATTATCTCTGGCCCTGGGCAATTCATTTGATACTGTAGTTCCATGAGACCTTTCGAATGATATTTGGGGAAATGTTGCATTCCAAACAGTCAGTCACTCTCTTTGATTCACAATGTACAATTTTGCAGACAAGTCCCTGGGAAGCCCTCCATCAAGAAACCTGTTATTTTCATTTACTCGGCAGTTCTCCAATGTATTTAACCAGCAGAGTCTTATTTTAAGTAGCACTTATTAAAATCACATGAAGCTAGTTTTCCAAAGGCATCTCTACAGGCAATACTCAAGTGTTTCATTGTCAAAACTGCTTTACTTATTATATCAGTTACTTATTTTCATAACAATAATGCCTGAAACAGTCACAAAACCTCCATGGCATACAATAATAAACACTTCGTGCTTGTAACAGTTGACTAGCTCTCCCTTGCCCTTGGTTGAGCTTGCTCATATATTGGTCTGACAAGCTCTTCCCTAGGATAACTGCGGTGAATTGGCTGTGGCCTGCTTATCTTGGTCTCTGGTGGAGGTGCCTAAGCCTATATCCTTAGTGATGGTTGAAGTCAAAAAGGCAAGTGGATCCATTAGGTATTTTCTCAGACCCTTCCTTTGTCTAGTCTAACATCTCAATGGCCAAAGCAAGCCTCAAAGCCAGATTTCCCCCCGGGGCAGAGGATGTGGAACATTGTGAAGTTACAGGCTAAAGGCTGAGGATACAAGGACAGAGTGAGAATTAAGGACATTCTAGTGTTCATGCACACCTGCTCATGACCTCCCAACTCAGATGGCAACTTGTACATAAAGCCTTTTCTGATTTCCTTAGAGCCATACCTGTGTGCCCTTCTGAAGTCCTTGACAAGCATCCGTTTCTTCCTGCTAGCTTCAGGAACTCTGAATATTTGGGTTGTTTCACAATGACCCCTTGAAGTCCATTACTAAATTCCACAATACCATGTTGTTTTACTTTCATCACATTTTCCACAGTGCCTTACACATTGCTAGGAACACAGTGAGCAGTGGCTAGTTACAAAAAAGACCTACTAATTGAAGTAAGATGGCTCTAGACAAGTGGTTCTCAACCTGTGGGTCACGACCCCTTTGGCAACAAAAGTATTTTTGTGGATAGAGGTCACCACAACATGAGAAACTGTATTAAACGGTCTCAGTGCTAGGAAGGCTAAGAATCACTGCTCTAGACATTTAGGAACCAGGGCGTCAAGTGTGCTTAGCTCCCAGGTTCCACCTCCAAAGTTTGGTCTTTATACTTTCTCTGTTACCTGGGTTTATGCTTATTTATAGAGCATGGGTCCACTGCAGGGTGTAGGCAGGCTTTCCTGTCACAGAAATATCAGCAAACGCCTGCTGCAGAGCCTGAAACTAAGCAGTCTGTAGTGCTTTTTTTGCTTGCAAGTTGTCAGCTCTCACAAGGACTCTAACCACTTCCTCTGCACCTCAGGCCATGTGGGAACCTCACCTCCCTTGTAGTAGCGATCCTCCTAAAGTCAGGCCACTCAGCATATTCCTTCCTGTCTTATGTTTGCTTCCTGTCTATTCAGGATATAGGGGGTGTGCTACTGACCCTGAGGCATCATGCAGAAAACATGGATGTTTGCTCCTCAGACTCCAGCTCCTGGCAGGAGAGAGCGGGTGAGGAATGGAACTATCTCAGACAACCAACCACAAGCAGCCTTTGCCTTTGAACAGGACAGCCACAGGCACAACCCGTTCTGAGAAGCATCAGCCTGTGTCAGTGGCACCCATGTATCCCAGCCCTGTAACCTTGGCAAGCCACTTCCTGGCTCTGCTTCCTCCCTGGTGTAAAGAGCGAGCCTTGGACATGTGGGTCTTTTGTGGAATCAGATGCTTTCAATGATGTTTGTGGTCATTCACATGACTTAGTTGCTTTGTTAGCAAGCTCTAAAGGTGTGGGGATCACATTCTCTACCTCATCAAGAGCTCCAAGAGCCCAAAGGAAGTTCATTGACTCTTTCTAGCTCTCTCTTGTTTATAGCTACTAGAGTCAAGATGTGCTAAGGCGACTCTCCATCTCTTGCTGCCTTCACCCTCCGTATGCATACAGTGCTTGCTGTGTGGGTAGCATCATGGTCCCCTGGGTGCCTATGAGAAGTGCAGAATCTTGGGCTCAGGCCTATACGTGTTGAGCTAAAGCCTAAATTTATCAAGACCTCTGGATGAAGCACACAGACAAGTTTAGGGAACACTGGCTACCCAGTATAACCCTGAGGATGCTTGAAGATATATGAGGCCTAAAATAGAAGTCCCATTTTATAAGTATTAAGAATCTAGGCCCTAGAGGCCAAAAACCATGGATTTGAATCTCAACTTGTCACTTCTAGACTTGTGGGGTTGAGAAAGGCACTTCACTCTCTACAAGCTTTAGCTCTCTCATGTGTAAAGCACTTAGCATGATTTCTGGCACACAGAGAGCAAATGTTTGCACAACAGGGCTTATAGTTAAAAAGCACAGATTCCATGACTGGGATGGCCTAAGTTTATACTCCTGGCTCTTAGTAGTTGTGTGACCTTCAAGACGTTACTTAACTTCTCTGTGTCTCAGCTTCCTTAATCACCGATGGGAAAACACAGTAAGGTTGTCATGTGTATCTCATGGGTTAACATTTGCAAAGTGTTTGAATGCTGGAACATAGGGAGAGCTAAATGTCTGCTAAAGATTATAACATGGTTGTTTTATAGACTTGATGAAAGGAGGAGAGCCAGGCATCCATAAACTGGTTAAAGCTTCATAGGCAAAGGGGTTGTTTCTCCCCTACATAAGGAAGGCAGGAACCGTGGTGAAGGCTGTGTTGCTTTCTGGTACGGCTGGAACCCGCATGCCTTTCTTCATTGCCATCGTCATCAGGTGGACACCATCCTTGTGGCACAGGGTGGCGGCTGAAGCTCTAGTTCCCATTCTTGTGTACCAGGCCAGCAGGATGAAGAAGCTGAGGAGAGTGCAGGGGCCGTAGGTTTGTCCTGAGTTCTGCATTTGAGGACTGGAACCACTATTCTTCTCATCAATATCTCACATATGGGACATAGTCAGGAGCTTCTTAGCTGAGTGATTGTGACCCAGGATATCCCGGGCTGGCTGCAATCAAGATGTCAGCTTGGACACTCTACATGGGAAGGTTACTAAAGTTTTTTGGCAGGCCTCAGACAGCCTCCTTTCAAACTCCCTTAACACTGCTCTCTCCACAGAGTGCCTCATGATGTGTCAGCTGCTTCACATATTAGAAACCAGGGGAGGGGATTTCACAAAGGCTGAAATATTAGGAGGTGGCCACTCCTGAGGCTATACAGCATGGGCTCCTTTCTAGGGGTCCTGGTCCCTTTAAGCAGGCTTACTAAATTCTCACACATCGCTTTGTTCAGAGCTTAAAAAAAAAAAAGGCCTAGACTTAGTCATGTGACCAAACAGAGTTGTGAGAGGGATTGGAAAATATAATTTTTCAGTATAATTTCTACCCCAAATGAGAAACCAGGCTTTCATTACTATAGAAGAAAGGGAGGATGTCTTCTTTAGTGTGTGTGTGTGTGTGTGTGTGTGTGTGTGTGTGTGTGTGTCTGCTCGAGGAAGCCAAAGTCCAACACTGGATGTCTGTCTCAGTCAGTCTCCACTTTATTTTCTGTGACAGGTTCTCTCACTTAAACCCAGAGTTCACCAAGTATGCCAAACTGATTGGCCAGTGAGTTAAAAAAAAAAAAAAAACCTGCCTATCTTTGTTGCCCCCAGCACTGGGATTACAAGCACGTGCTACTGCACGAGAATTTTTGACAGGGTTCTCATGTTTGTAATGGTCATCACTTTAGCCAAATGAACCATGTGTCTAGCCCCAAGTTCATTTTTTTATGCCTTTCAAGAGAGTGGTGGGTCTTAAAGTGTGGTCCAGGACCAGCAGCATCAGCAACATCTGGGATTTGTTCAGAAAGGTAAATATTTGAAATTTCACCCCAGACTCACTGACTCAGAAATGTGGTGGGGGTGGGGTGAGGGGGTGGGGTGGGGTGTGTGCTGGTTGTCTGCTTTTAACCAGTCCTTCAGAATGTTCTGGTACTCCCTCAACTGTGAGAGCCACCAATTACAGAGGACAGGTTCAGTTGACCCGCTTCAAATAAAGCACACAGTTTGTATGGAAATACCTCGACGTTGTTTTTAGTCAGTACCATGATGAAGGGGAGATGCAGAACACCAGTGAATGAGTTACAATTCCCTTCGTTGCTCTAGCCCAAGTCTTCACTGGTGTTTTATCAGCTGATAAACATCATTGTGTGGATAAAGCCTGGGGACATACTTGACAAGGGAGATAATAAATGAGGTTTCCTTTCTGATGAGCTAAACTGTAGATTCTTAGTGACTGGATGCGCCACACTTAAATAGTAGAACTAGAGTAGGCTTGTGTAATGCACCACTTACATAATTGAAACCAGCAAAACTGGTTTTAATAAAAACTCAGGAAATGATAAATGAAAGCAGGCTGTTAAAAATTGGGGGCTTTGGTAATGTACATGTAGACTGTTTGGAGGCGGCTGCATGGTATGGAAGACAGATTATGGCATCTCTAGCCCAATTTCAGTTGCCCATGTGCCCAAATTTCAATAAGACTCAATACATGTGAGCTTCATTTTTTTTTGTGCTCAGATAGGGATGGTCAGAACAACAGGTTTATTTGACTGAAGAACAAAAAATGTACTGATGCCATCTATGTTGTTTGACCTCAATCCTTGAAACATAGTAGAAGCCAACACTGTGATGTGGTCTGTCTTCTTTCCCTTTGTCCAAATAACGTGTAGAGATGATTTGTAGTAATGATACTTTTAAGTGGTTTCAGAACTTACAAACACATAACGTATTCTAAATTTGGTTCTGATTTCCTTGAAAATCTGCCTTTTGTTTTATGCCATTTATCTTCATTATGCCAGTTTATATCAAGTTACATAATTATTAAAATGTTCCATTTGGGATTTATTGTCAATCTTTATTTTCCCCTGTATTGTTGTGTTCCCCTTTTTGCAGATGGCTCTTGCTAATTTAAACACTCTGTCTCTCTGTCTCTCTGTCTCTCTCTCTGTCTCTCTCTCTGTCTCTCTCTCTGTCTCTCTCTCTCTCTCTCTCTCTCTCTCTCTCTCTCTCTCTGTGTGTGTGTGTGTGTGTGTGTGTCAGGGGTTTGGTTGGTTTTCCTTTTAATTTAATTAATTAAAAATTCCTGCTGGGGCGTGGTGGCACATGACTTTAATCCCAGAACTTGGGAGGCAAAGGCAGGTGGATTGCTATGAATTTGAGGCCAGCCTGGTCTACAAAGCGAGTCCAGGAAAGCCAAGGCTACACAGAGAAATTCTGTCTTGAAAAGCCAAAAAACAAACAAACAAACAAAAACCAACCAACCAAAAACCTCCTAATAACTGTGCTTCTGAAGAACCAAGAACAGCAGTCAGAACCCACCATTTCTGGCACCTTCTGGCAGAGGTTATTTTACCTCTGCATGTCTGTGTGTTTCTGTGGGTATGTATAAGGGGTTCCATGATTAAATTCTGGCCTGCTTTCTTCTCCCTAAACACATCTGCTATAGCGTAATACATTTTTAGTACTTATATGAAAGTCCCACTGCTGTGGAGAGTAGTTCCCCAGATCCCCCAGGAGAAGTTTTTGGTGGGTGCTGAGCCCCCCTCTCAGAATGGGATTATATGATGGTACAGCTGCTGGGGAGGGGGGGAAAATTCAACATTGAAAACTTACAGGCCCTCTGAGCTCTCTTGGTCCCAGTTGAGTGAGCAAACCAGACATTTCTTTTAGGGCCCTCTTCTCTGCCTTGTTTCCTCTTTAGCTTTAGTTCGGGCCCCTAAGAGCTGACATATCCTCTGAGGGAGAAAGGTTTTTTCCTGAGAAGCATGCAGTATATTGTTCTTTTTATATTTTCCTTGTGCTGAGAAGGGTGGAGTTGAAAATCACCAGATTGCTCCATGGCAACTGTTCCTGCTTCTGTTACAGTGTTATGGTGTGTTACGTTATGCCCTGCTTGTACGTGTGTGGTATGTATGTGTGTGTATTCACAGGTATTCTTTTGTTGATGTGTGTGTGTGTGTGTGTGTGTGTGTGTGTGTGTGTGTGTGTGTGTGTGTGTGTTCACATATATGTAAGTATGTCTGTGGAAGGCAAGTACCTGCATGTGAAGGTCTGAGGTTGAGATCTGGAATTATCCTTAACTTTTACCTCATTTATTGAGGCTGGGTCTGTCTATCAAACCTAGAGCTTGTTGATATGGTTTGTATTGCTAGGTTGGTAGTTTGTTCTGGGTGTCCGTTGTCTCCTCCTCTCCAGACTGGATTACCCAAGAGTCGAGATGCCCACTGGACATTTCCACGGCTTTCTGGGGGAATCTGAATTGCAGTCCTCATGCGCTTTAACTGCTGAACCATCTCCCAGCCCATAGTTGTACTGTATCACTTTAGGATCCAGTCAGGGCACAGAAGTCTTACCATTTATTTGAACCATGATGGTACTGGGTGAAACATTAATGAAGGTATAACAGTGCTTACTAGATAGTCAAGCAGGTGAAAAGAGAGCCTAAGGTATCATGGGGGGTTGCAACTGCATGAACAACTCCCATCTCTGGGGCTGAGAGAATAAAGGAAGAGGCTAGAAAAATACCCAAATGTAGAAACTTAGAGGGCAGGGCCCTATTTTACTGTCATTCGTACCTCTGCACCTCTGAGGATATGTACTTGCTTGATGCTGAGAGGGGAGGCCAATGGATGTTTGACCCCGGACCCCAGGGGAACGGTTATCCGGATAGCAGAGCTGAAAAGGATGCAGGTTCTTTGAAGAGCTTCACTGTCAGGTAACAGAGCAGAGTGTGGAAGGGTGGCCTTGACACCGAGAGTCACCTAATAACTGAATCAGAACTTAATATTTGGAAAAAGTAATTTTTGTTAAATATTTTTACATATACATTTGTATTATTACACATATATACAATAAACTACCTACAGTAAGAAGAACCATGACACAATCAGAAATTATTTAAATGGTATATTCTTGGTGTTTTGTCTATTTGTATTTGGCAAACTTGATGAGAACATCTTTCCTATCTTGGTGGATCTAAAATTCTGAATGTAAATCAATGTCTATCATATTTCATCTTTATCAACTTAAAACATCTGTCTAGACCTAAAAACATCCTAACCCCTAAACAACTAAGCTTCACTGTAAAACAAAGCTAGCTGGTCTTCAACCCCATCAGAGACTTGAGAAGGAATAAATTTGATTACCTGAGTATACAGGGAGTGCAGGTTAGCAGCTTCCCAAATGAGAAGATGACAGACAGTTTGCTGCCTGAACAGTCACCCTGAACAGTCAGCCTTCTGGGCAAAATGTCCTTGTTTCTACCACAGACAGAATTCTGCCTGAAAAAAGGGCAAGCTTGGATACAGGCAGAGTCAACGGCCAAACACTGCCAAGACAGGGTAAGCAAGTCCTCAATAGTTCCTGCCTCCCAAATAAGTCTGTCAGATATATTGGAGAAAGTATTTAAAAACACTGTTGGTCCTTTCCTAGAACAATGCTTCTTAACTGTAATGTGTATATGAATCACCTGGGAATCGTATTACAAGGGTAGTGGGTCTGGGTGAACCCAAGAGTCTCAGCTGGAAGGAGTCCTAGTTGATAAGCATGCTTCCCGTGGCAAGACCTGTGCTTATAGCTTCCTGTTAGGTATGGCGAGCACACCACCGTGGAACCTCACCAGGATGATTGTGTCCCATGACAAGGAACGCATATGTTCTGTTCTCCTCTCTCCCATCCCTTAGGCTAGGACTTTATCATTGTCTTTCTCCATATCAAGTTTTCCAGGATTTGCCTAGCTGATGTGATTATGCATAGACATAAGTGAAAGTCTGGCCCCTTCTGGGTGCTATTCCATCTTACACAGAAACTTCTCACCCTACAAGTCAGATGAGAACATGAGAAAGGGCTCTCTACCTGGGCAAATATTAGATAGTTCCTCTAATAGACCTGATTAGGACACTTTATCAGTGACCACTGCTTTGTGATAACCAGAATGTGTTTATTGTTCAATTTTCTGTTTAAGAACTGAATAATTGGGCTGGAGAGATGGCTCAGTGGTTAAAAGCACTGTCTGCTGTTCCAAAGGACCTGAGTTCATATTCCCAGCACCCACATGGCAGTTCACAATTGTCTGTAATTCCAGTTACAAGGGATCTGACACCCCCACACCAATGCACATAAAATAAAATAAATTATTAAAAATAACTGAATAATCTCCCTCCTCTCTCTCTCCCTCCCTCCCTCCCTCCCCCCTCCCTCCTTCCCTCTCTCTCTCTCTCTCTCTCTCTCTCTCTCTCTCTCTCTCTCTCTCACACACACACACACACACACACACACCAGGCTTTTGGGATATTTGTGTTTTCCCTAGGGGAATATTTTACCAGTTCGTGGTTCAGGGTAAGGAGAAATTTTACTGTCCTCAAACTTCTTGGATGACAAACTATGTTTCATAAATTCAAGGTACAACAAACAGGGTAGAAGCCAAAGCCAAAAAGTGGGACTCTGGAAAGATCTTGGGACAACAGCAGCCAAAGAATAAACTGAAAGCAGTCCTGGCCACCGTCAGCCTTTGGCAGCTAGCTGTGGTATCTCATGTTGGTGCTGCGCCCAGGAACTCCATAAGTGGACTCAGCTATTGAATTCCTTCTGCTGGAGGATTTAAAGCTGGCTGTATGCCCCCTTTTCTCCAAGTGAGCTCTTCCATCTGGAGAGAGATGGTATAAAGGTGAGTGGACAGATAAAAATAAATACTGCAACTCAGACACTGCAAGTTGCAAAATGGAAGACACATTTCCTGCTGAGGTAGTTTTTTATAATGGTATCCATAGGAACACCTGCCTCCTGTCATCTGAAGTGACAGTGCTGTTTCAGTGTCTTTCTCCCACACTTCTTGTTTTGAATGTTATAGATGATCAGTACAGTCTTCTGAGGCAGGGAGAGAATGACTTTTGGGAGGAGAGATTTTATAAAGGATAGAAGAGTAAAGAGAGGGAAGTGACATCCCAGGAGCTCAAAGAGACAACACTATGGTGTTGACTCCTCCAGAGTCCCTGAGGCCATGGCTTCAAAGTTCTCAGGTCCACACTTGGAGTGACACATCTCCCTCCCTCCCTCTCTCCCTCACCTCCCTCCTTCCCTCCCTCCCTCTGTTCCTTCTTTCCTTCTTTCTTCTTTTTGTCATTTTTCTTTTAGGTAGAGTTCAACTATGATGTAACCTAGGTTGCCCATAAATTCACAACAATCTTCCTGCCTCAGCCTCCCACATGGTAGGATTACAGGTGTGTGGTAGCACGTCTGGCATTGCATTTTTTTTTTTTTTTACCATAAAAGGCCAGATAGAAATTTTTTTTTTGTCTTTGAGGGCCACCTGCTCTCAATTGCTACAACGCAGCTCGTCTGTTGTTCCATGAAAGTAGATGTAGACGACACATAAACAAACAAATCTGGCTGTGTTCCAACTAAACATTACTTATAGACATAAGCAGGAGGCTAATTATAGCCAGCCGACTGTGGTGTGCCGAATCCCACTTTACGTTCACGACAAAGGCTGAAAACAAGATACTTGTTTCTGATTTAATTATGACAGGAGGTGGGAAGGAAAAGAAGGTGGCAGGTGGGACTGAAAGAGTTGGATGGAAGTGAGAGTAGGAGGTAAGTAGGCTAAATTCCATGGAAGGAGCCAATAGATTAAATGAAAAAATTTTTTAAAAGGAGAGAGAAGTAAGTATTGACACAACTTTAATTTTTCAAAACCAAAGGAAATGGAGTGTTGAACTTTACTCTGGGTTGTGTGCAAGCCAATGAAGTTTTATTATATTTTTATGCACAATTAATTTCCTTTTCTCAAGTCATTTTATTTCAAATGGCAAACTTAATCAGAGAAGGCACAATGAAGTTTGCACTATGAAATCACTGTCAAGTTATGCCTCTGTCAAAATAATTGTCCAACTGACTCTGTCAGCTGAATAGCAACAATTTAGAAATACATAATTTATGGCCAGGGATGATGGAATCTAGAAAATATTTCCTAGGAAAGAATGATGTTTCAGCTGCCAGATAGCAAGCAAGTCCTTTTTCATTAACACACTCGTGGGTGCTTATGATGTCTTCACCATCTCAGAGATTGAGGTGGGGGGGGCGGGAGGCAGGTTGGGTCAAGGGCTTTGTCCTTTTGCTAAAGCTTCCAGAATGCTCTGGAGACAGTGTTGATGCTTTTACAATCATGTCCCCATTCTGCATACTTTGAAAGATGATTATGATTTCAGGTCTCTTTAAAGGAGCCTTCTCCATAGTTTTCTAATCAGAGTTGTAGCTTTGCTGAGTTGGTAGCTTAAAGTGGGAAAAGAGTGGAAGAGGCAATTTGCACTACCACTTTAGGGAATGTGTTTCCCCCTAAACATGGAAGCTGAGGGCTGGCAGATTGCACGGAATTAGAATGCTCTCTGAATTATCTCTGTCTGTTATCTGATCCAACCCATTAACTCACCAAGTCTCTTCTCTGCCATATTTATGCTTGTGACCCCTCCAAATTTCCTGCGAGAGATGAAGCTCACTCTGCATCGTGATAAAATGAGAAGTTGGGGATCTTCAGAAATGATTATATCATGAAGGCAAATCCCCCATGAGTGGGATTAATCCCCTTAAAACAGATGCTTGAGTGAACTTGATAGATAGCCCTTTTAAAATTTTTGGTTTAGTATTTTTTTAAATAGATAACCTTTTTTTAATCATATGAGGTATCACTGAGAAGGTATCACCTATAAGAGCTAGCTGTCACTAGACACTGATGCTTCCATCTTGGACTTCCCAGCACCTAGTACAGTGAGCAAGATAATGTGTTTGGAAGCTACCCAGTCAACAACAATTTGTGATAGCAGCTCAAACAGATGAAGATACCAATAAATGTCTTCTAAACTTGGGTGTACCTTTTATTGCCATGGTACACAACCAATGTTATCCAAGATACCAATATCTGATATATCTTATTCGGCCTACAACCATGTATTAGTTGACCCATTAAATTAACTCTCCTAGGCCAGAAAGCTGTCTCTGCACAAACCAGATGACTTGAATTTGATCCCTGGGTACTTCCTGGTGGAAGGAGAGAACCAGCCCAAGAAAATTGTCCTCTGACTTCCCACCTGTACTGTGGCATGCACACACCAACACAAATGCACACATGCACATGAAATACATATTTTTAAACAGAGATTAGTTTCCAGTGAGAATTCCTTCTTTTTAAAACCCACATTTAGTTTCATTTTCTTAACTGACACCCACTTAGTGTGCTGGATATACCTACTGCTTTTCTTTTAGTCCTCTCTAAAATACAGTCCATGCCCACAGTTCGCTGACTGCTCACTGCTTTTGCATTGTTTCTTAGGATGCTCCGACTTGTGAAGCTGTGTGTTTATGAAGAGTCTCTAACTTGTTTTGTCAGTTTTTAAAATAATTACATAATTTAATGAAGTATTATGTAAGCTGACGAAACATGAACACATTCATAATTCAAAGAGTTATTTTTTTTCCTGTGAAAATTAGGTTGAAGGCTTTAGGAAGACTCAATAAAGACAGGTTGCTATAAAGGAAATTGCTGTTCAATTAGGCATGAGAAATCTGCAAAAGATCTCAGAAAGCAAAGCTCTAGGAGGATTCTGTTCTCTGGATGCTTGCAAATATATTTGAGTTCTTAAATGGAAGTGAAATGGAAAATTAGAAGTAACAATTTATGGTCCAGAGAGAGGTCAAGGCAAGCCATTTCTCTTACCAACACCTAAGACAAAGTCTTGGTTATGCTTGGGGAGATTAGTGATGAAACACACATTGCTAATAATATGGTACAGACACGCATGTGTCATCTTTAATAATTTTTATTTTATGGTGCTTTAAAAATACAACCATTTACATTTGATCAACTATGTTCATAGCAGCCTTATTCATAATAGCCAGAATCTGGAAATAACCTAGATGTCCCTCAACTAAAGAATGGATAAAGAAATTATGGTACATAAACTCTGGTGCCCCTTTTCTGACCACGTCCCCTGGATGGGGAGGCCTGGCGGCACTCAGAGGAAGGATAGCAAATTACCAAGAAGAGACTCGATACCCTATGAGCATATATAGGGGGAGGAGGTCTCCTTTAGTCACAGACATAGGGGAGGGGAGAAGGGGGAAGTGGGAGGGAGGGAGGAATAGGAGGATACAAGGGAAGGGCTAACAATTGAGATGTAATATGAATAAATTAATAAAATAATGAAAAAAAGAAACTTTGGTACAGTTACACAATGGAATACTATTCAGCTATCAAAAACAAGGAAATCTTGAAATTTGTAGGCAAGTGGGTGGAACTAGAGACTATCATTCTGAGTGAGATAACCCAGACCCAGAAAGACATGCATGGTATATACTCACTTAAAAGTGAATATCAGCCCAACATAGATGTCCTCTGAGAGACTCCACCCAGCAGGGGATCAGGACAGATACTGAGACTCAAAGCCAGGCTCTTGGTTAAGAGCTGTGAGTTGTATGGAAGAGAAGGGGGATAGAAGGATGCGGGGGGGGGGGTGTCAGAAGCTCCACAAGGAGACCATCAAGGTTTGCAGATCTGGACACAGGAAGAGGCCCTGCACAAACTGATGCACCAACCAAAGACATTGCAAGCAGAGGACCTAGACCCCCTGTTCAGATGTAGCAGATGGACAGCTCATTCTCCACATGGAGACAGTGAGGGGAGAGCAGAGGACTGCCTCTGACATGAACTCTGGTGCCCATACTTTGATCACTGTCCCTTGGAGGAGAGGCCCTGTGGGAGCACAGAGCAAGGGGATGTAGGGTATCCAGATGATACCTGATAGGCTGTGGTCTGAGGTCTTGGGAAGGGGGATAGAGCAGAAAAGGGAGAGAGGGTGGGAACAGGAAGAAGAGCGAGGGGGATTGCAATCGAGATGTAATGTAAATAAATTATAAAAATGAAAATGAAAAATTACAACTGTTTAATTACTTGCATGGATCACATATGATCGTATCATACCTTAAACTTAATTTATTTGAATTCTTTCCATTTGTTTGTCTTTCAGTTACAAACCCTCACAATGGCTGATGAAGTCTGGTTTGAGTGACTTGACCCAACCTTATGATGAAACCTCAAGTTTGTCTTGAGCAGTGTTTTCCACATCCATGGGCTTCTTTTACTCCCCTGTGTTAGCCATGCAGTCTTCTTTCACAGGGACTTTTGATATACTGTTCCCTCATTCAAAAACATTCACTGCTTCCCTTTAAACTCTAAGATCATTCTTTGATCTTCCTGAGGATGTCTGATGTTGGTAAACATAGGAGATAGTTTAGCTTGGGACCTCCATTTGGTTTTGGTTTATGAACACTCCCTTTTGCAATAATGTATGTGACAGCTTGTTGCCTCATCCACTAATACTATGCATATGCATCTCTCTCCTAAAAATGCACCAAGCATCACCAGAACCCTTTCAAATCCCCTATCTGTATTGGGATGTGCATACTCCTATCTTTGAGCAATGGAGCCTAGGGCTTTAGCCATGCTAGAGTGTGGGGAGCCGTGCTAAATTCTGCCATGTCAGAAATCCTGTGCTTAGGCTGCATGCTGTGACCTTCGAGTTGCTGACCTTTGCCTCAAGAGGTCTTGTGTTCTAGGCTATCCTTGGACTATTTACCTTTGAAAGAAGTAGGGAAGTCCCAACTTGGAACCACCCAGAGGATCAAGGAAGTTCTTACAGGGAACTACTCAGAGAAATAGAAAGTTATACAGGGAGCGATTCAGGCTATTGTATTTTTGCCTGGGGGCTAGGGTGAGTGGGATTAGCATAGATCCTATTGACCTTGCTCTATATATGTTCCTGCTAGTTGGCATTAAAGTGAATCTTGATCAGAAATTTCCTGATTTGATTCATTATTTCTCACATCTCTGTACCCTACTTTCAATTCCCACTCCCTCTTTCAAGTGAACCCTGGTTTGACGTGTCCCGTGGGCTGGGACACATCACCAGAGAAGCATCTTATCACTAAGC
Organism: Acomys minous; assembly: GCF_964271855.1. Taxonomy (NCBI): domain Eukaryota; kingdom Metazoa; phylum Chordata; class Mammalia; order Rodentia; family Muridae; genus Acomys; species Acomys minous. The sequence continues at coordinate 124,640,639 of NC_140488.1, read as the reverse complement.
TACATCTCCAACCTACTGGTAAGGTACTACTGTCTTGTGATGATGCATTACATCTCCCAATGTAGTGTCCTGTGTTGCTCAACTAGATTGTCAGTGGGTTTGGTGAATTAAATATATTTTAGACTTCCAAATATGTTCAAAATATGAGGCATTTTTCAGAATTTTTATAATCCTGCTTTAAATTATGGAATATCTTGACTCTACAACCTATCTTCTTCAAATATATTGGAATGATATGTTTCTTGGTTATTACTTATGATTGCTGTAGCATTTAATAATAACAGAAATTTCATCTGTGGACAAAGAAAAACAAATCTTAACAAACCCAAATACACTCCCCTCCTAATTTCTTGAAACACAGGTCACCCATTTTACTGAAGTTTTTGCCTTCAAATATGGCACAACCACAGTGGTTCCCATATTAGATTTATACATGTTATAATTATTAAAAAGTAGACTTACACCATAACTTTCTAAGCATAAGTTGTGTCTATGTCTGTAGATATTATTTGGCACTGTGGAGTTTAAGAAATTAGCAAGAGAGACAACACATATCATTCTGGTTGTAGATATATCACCATTGACCACCTTCAGAGAATAGGTATTTGTCAGGTGACATTAAAGCTGACAGTTCTTCACTGGATAAAGGGTCCTAGATTCTTTTTGATGAGAAACCAGTATTGCTTTCCATGGAGTCTTCTTTTGGCTGATGGATATGGAAGTAGGCTGTTGCCTTTATTTTCATACCCAAAGCTATAGATTTGTAGAAAGAAGTATTTTTGGAAACCAACCAAGAAAGGCTGTAATGCCCATTAGTGGAATAGCAATTTACCACTTATGAATCTGGAAGGTCCTGAGCACTTTACCTATATCATGGCAAACCTTCACATCAACCTGATAGGGTCTAGAAACTCCCAGCTTCAATTTAGACAGTAAAACTAGGGCTCAGAAAGGTTAAAAAATTGGCTCAAAGTCACAGAACTAATAAATATATCTTAGAATTGGGACCCACCGTGACTCCAAAGCCTACATAATTTGCACTTTGCCAAGCTACTTAAGTTTTCTCTAAGGAGAAGAGCTAGTTGTTTGTTGACTTACTGCTAAGCTAAGATAGTACTTAGACTTCTCTCTATTCAAATGGAGATAGTTACACCCCTGTCAATGTAAGTCAAGCTACAAAATCAATGACACAACATTCATGTCAAGTCACTTATGAAGCATATTTTATGATGAGCGGATCTGGGCCCAGGGGTCCTGCTCAAACTATGGCACCAGACAAAGACAATCCGTGCAGTAAACTTCGAACCCCTACTCAGATCTAGCCAATGGACAGGACATTCTCCACAATTGAGTGGAGAGTGAGGACTGACTTTCACATGAACTCTGGTGCCCCATATTTGACCACGTCCTCTGGATGGGAAGGCCTGATGGCACTCAGAGAAAGAATGAGCAGACTACCAAGAAGAGACTTGATACCCTATGAGCATATAGAGGGGGAGGAGGTCCCCCTCAGTCACAGTCATAGGGGAAGGGAGTAGAGGGAAAGCTGGAGGGAGGGAGGAATGGGAGGATACAAGGGATGGATTAACAATTGAGATGTAATATGAATAAATTAATAAAATATATAAAAATATTAAGATGAGACCAGGTGTGGTGGTACATGCCTGTAATCCCAACAGACGGGGAGGCAAAGCCAGGGCTATCTCTGTGAGTTCGAGACCAGCTTGGTCTACAAAGTGAGTCCAGGCCAACCAAGGCCACACAGAGGAACCTTGTGTTGAAAAACCATAAATAAATAAATAAATAAATATGTAAATAAATAAGATGAGACTATTGTAACGGTATGGAAAACGTCCATAGTGTAACAATTGGGGATTACTTAAGAACAGAAACCACTCTAGGTATTCCAGAGGGAATTGGAATACCAGGCATTGTTTATGAAATGTTGGCAAGCTATATGGAGCTAAGAAGGCAATAGTGAGGAAATACAGAGTACTCATTATAGGAAGTACCCACCTCTGGGGACCAGAGAACCCATGGGACAAAAAAAGAGGAGGTGATGCTATCAGAGCCTAGTAGCATGCTGTCCACTGAAGTCATTCACAGCTTCTGACGTGGGACCTCTATCACTTCTCAAAATGGGGCCCTTTAGCTGTCCATGTTGTCAAATCTGCTAACACCACTGCAGCACTCAGATGCTGCCAGCTCCTAGCATTTGCCAGTCCCCACAGCTGATAAAAAAGCAGAAGGCCATCTGTTGAGTCAGAGATCCCACTAGAACCAAATGTCTCACCCTTTTCTTCCACCTTCCAACCCGCTGTCATTCTCTCTCAGTGGTAGCACCTAACTAGAGGTCAACAGACAATGAGAGCTGGTAATTTAATTTGCATTTTTATAATAAAGAAGTGAGTAAAAAAAAATGAGTGGGAATGGTAGAATGAGTGTATTGGCAAGCTGTGGTCTACGATGTGTTGGAGAATATGACCAATTTATATGAAGGTTTACCTTGTATTCCCTGCCCCCAAGGGAGTTATGGAATTGCATCTCATAGAAGAGAAGTCTATATAAATGGCCTTTGTGTCCACATAACTATCTGGTTTCAGAGTTTAGATAGAGTTTGCATAACAAGTTCAGATAGCGAATGATATCTGATGTGAGTGAGAGAGAGAGAGAGAGAGGGAAGAGGGAGAGATTAGCTTTTTATCCTATACTCTAGTGACAGTGCTCCTACAGAGGATTATGGAAGTGCTGAAACATCTATGGATTAAATCCTAATCCAGTGAGCTTGCATATGATAACCCCATTGAGCATCATTTCCTCATGCAAGAGTTCATACCTCATGCCCTGTGGTTATTATGGATGGTGAAAAATACACATTTATTGCATATTTTATTTTTGGCTTAAATTTGTATCTCATAGGCTCCTCTGTATAGCTTTGCTATGCATGCATATATTAGCAGACTTTGTCTTCATGTGACAACCAAATCTAATCTAATTTTGTTTGGTCTAGAAAGCTCTTTACAAACAGCTGGCATTGCCACAGTGAAGCACCATCAGAATTCTCCCAGGCAAGTTGTCAAATGCAACCATGTTGTCTTTCTGAGCCTTTGTTTCCCCATCTACAAAGTGGTGCAGCCAATAACTGCCTCTCCAGCTCAATCCAAAGACAGAACAAGGTCACATGAAAGCTATAGATTTGTAGCACCCAAATGTAAAGATTTCTGGGTTTTTAATGTTTATTTGAAGTTTCCCAACTTATCAGGGGTTTATGCTTCCTTTCCAGCATGGGTCCTATTGAGCAGAGTGACAATTCAAGAATCATTGCTTTCCGGTGGTTCAAAACTTCCAGGCCTGCCATACTCTTCTGTCTAGCTCTCAGGTGACTCTTGCCAGTTACAACCTATTTGTTTAGTCCACTTCACCCCTCTCTAAACCATCCTAGACACTGTTGCCAAACACACTCTAAACACAGCTCTCTGATCTTTATCATACTTAAAACAGAAACTTAAGTCTTCTTTGCTTGCCCTAGCTAAGTCCAATTTTTCTTGGTAGATGATTATCAAGACTCTTGCCCAACCTCACATGCCTCTTATTCCCAGCACCAACGGTCTGCCGCATGGTCTACTCCTTGTTTTCTGCTAAAATTAGAAGAAACTCAGACTCAAGTTCTACTCCAGGCTTCTCATTAGCAATGTAACTCAGACCTGTTATTTTTTCCTCTGTAAAAGGAGCTGATGATGATGATGATAGCTTTTTTTAAATTTAATGGGATTGCTTTTAGAATTACATAAAGTGCTGCATATGATGTTCTCAGCATAGTGCCTTGCATAATTAAGTGGGCAAGAAATGCTTGCCTGAACATTAGAAACTATAATATCCTTTTCCATGTGTTGGTTCTTCATCCAGGGAGGACCTTCATCTTGGCCCCACCATTTAAAATCGCATTTGTTTGTCATGTAACTTTGGCAAATGACTTTTTAGTATTCTTAGCTTTTGTTTCTTCACCTGAAAAATGCAGAAAGCTATAGTGATTCCTTGGACTGTTCTGTGAGATCCATGAGATTATATGGAAGCTCTTTCATGAACTAGAAGAAAGTATGGTCCTTACCTGCTCTAGGAGCTTTCTTTGATTATCACCTGCCTACTCATCATCAGTTTGCTAGTCCCTACATATATATTTTGTACTTCATTTTTGGCATTTGTCATAGCACAGCCTTCTTATAACTGGTCTTGTAATTTATGCCCATATCTAAATTGGATACTTCTTCACGTTTGTGCAGATAAGGTCTTATTCTGTAGCTCAGGCTGGGCTCAAACTCATGACAATCCCCTTGCCTCAGCCTCATGAATGCTGGGGTTACAGGTATGCACCTCCACACCCTGCACGGATAATATGCTTTTAAAGGGTTCAAGGAGTGTCTCCAGCTGGTGCCATACAAGGTAGAGCAGTCTGAGCTGAGATGTAAGTTCCTAGTACAACTTCAGCGGATAATTTGTATGAGTACATCTGTGTGTGTAGGCAAGAGGTCGATGTTGAATGTCTTCTATCACTTCTCCATGCTTTTTTTTTTTAAAAAGAATCTCTCGTTGGTCTGTAACTCTCCATGTAAGCTTAGCTAACCAGCCTGAGAGCCCAATGGATCTGCCTGTCTCTAATGCACTCCCCAACTCTGAGATTACAGATGCACACCACTATGTACAGATGTGAACTCAGGTTCTCACGCTCATGTGGTAAACACTTTACTAGCAGAACCATCTCCGGAGCCTGAGTTGCTATTTTTTAGATTTTTATATCTTAATATCCCAAAACTACTGAATCAGATTCACATGGCTGGATAGGAGAACTTTGTGTTTGAGCAAGTCTTACGCACATCGACGTCTCAGAAGCATTTGTGTAGACAGTTTGAGGGAAGAAAAATTAATCTTCTCCATTTGACATTTTATAGAGGATTGCTTATTTGTAATAGTCTATTTAATGAAAAGGGGAGTTACTGCTAGCCAACCATGTTTTCAAATAAGCAACATTCCTTACAATTTAACAGGATTTTCTGGAGTCCCCCAAAATGTGAGGGACAGTCATTTTTTATTTGTTGGTTGTAAGTATAGCACATTTTAAGTTTAAAAGAAAGAGAAGAAAAATACAAAGGGGGGAAAGCACTCATTGGTACTTTGCTGATCATGTCTATAAAAGCGTGAATTTTTTTTTGCAAGACTATGAGGCTGGTGACCATATATCCTCCTTGAAAGTCTTATCACAAGCTTTTAAGTGAAAGAAAGCGTCTTCCAGCCTTTGCTTTTCCACTTTGAAGGTTTTCTGCTTCCATATTGAAAATAGAGACTGTATATTGCAAACAGTAATGGCTCTCTGCTGAAATCTGTTAGAAATGTCATCCTCTCGGCTGTGTGAATAAACACTTCCGAGCTTAGATGCTAATTACTGTCACAAGAAAAGCTAGGAGACATATTATGACTTCTTGGCTGTCAGAAAGCCCATCTTCTTGCAAATGGCAGCACTTCACAGAGACTTTTACACTGTGCACTTTATAATTTGTATGACTGACCTGTTATTTTAAAATACCAACAGGACGATTAAGGTTGCTGAAAAAGCAATGCCAGCCAGTGCCCTTTGGCCTTCCTAAACTCAGTGCAGAAAGTTCCCCTGCCGTTTAAGGAATATTATAATCTGCCACAATAGGAAAACAGGGAATGCAAAAGGATTATGCTTTGAGCAATCCAGATTTTTTTCTCAAGCAGTTGCAGGCTGTAGTATGATTTGGCCATATAGGCATGGCTAGGTAATCTGGGCATAGGTTGTTTCTAATAAAAACTCAGGACAAAGGATTGCTAAGCTCTGAACAGATTTCTTCCCAGAAGTTTGAGCTGTCCCTGACTTGTGGATCATGTTTTGTGGGTTGCCAAGGGAATAAATCATCCAGGGCTTTGGCGAAACACACAAGACTGCAGGATATTGGGACTTCTCTAGAACCAAGTGGAATTAAGTGAGCTAATATTTGTAAAGCACATTACACAATGCCCACCACATGGAGACTGCTCTGCAATGTTTGCTAAATATGTGAGAAACTCTGCTTTGAACTGAGGAAGACCTCATCTGTGTGCCTAGAAAGATTTTGGATTAGAAAAATGAGTGGATCTTGACTGAATGAGTGTCTTATGTTTAGGGCTGTAGAACTCAGTCGGTACTAATTACTTGGTTTGCTCACAACTGTCACACACGCCACATTTCTACCTAGGATTCCAAGTAGCAGAGTGAGAAGCAGGAAGCGCATTGCATGTTAGACTCATTTTAGACTCAGCACTGCCATTTATTAGGTGAGGGTTTAGGGGCAAATTGTTTTACCTCTACATGTTTCCTCCCTTAAATATTGAGGCTCACATGAGACATGTCCAAGAGCCATATAAATGAAAGCCATACTCAGATGACAGTTTATCTTCAGCCATCGACTTCTAGTTCAACTAGTGGCTGGGGGTGGGGGGGCTACATATTGGGTGAGTCACCTAGGATAAATAGCTAAATTGGCATATTTCCCAGAGGGGTGATAAAATACTGTAGTGAGAATGTCAAGAAACTCTCCTTGAATGTAATATAAGGCTGGGAAGAACCCTCGGTCCCTACTACTAAAAACTCTACTGAACAGTTATCAAAGACACTTCAGGGGCATCATATCATCTTCCTGACTCATAAAAACACCAGTGAATTGAAGTCATTTATTGCAGTTGTTTGTTTCTTGCCGACCCATCATGCCTTCTGCCTTCTCTTCTAACATAGCTGTGTTCTCCTCCCTCCTCTTTTTCCAGCCATGAGTTCTGGGGAAACCAATTCTATCTACATATTCAGGGATAGCCTAGTTGGCTGAAGGTTATCCCCAGTTTCCTTAAATAGACACATGACCCAACTCTGGCAGATGAGGCTTGGGACAGCTTGTTCAAAGGCTTCTAGGAAATTTCTTCACTAAGAGAGCTACAAATAGAGACAGTCTCTTTTTACATGCCTGGAACACATGCCTGAAACAGCTGCAGCCATCTTGTTGCTTGTTCAAGGCTGATGAAGTCAGAATGGAAAGATACCAAGGGGCGGAACAGGTCAGGTTAAAGACTTAGTGAGCCGAAACGACCCAAAGGACAGAGCACTTCCCATATGTTATGTCATCAATCATTCTAACAGTGTTGGAGGTAGGTTATGTTATCCCTAATAGGCACGATGAGCAAAGCAAGAGGTTAAATTGCTCAGGGTCACACAACAAGTAGATGGAAGTTTTAAAATTCAAAGTGAAGTCTGTTCAACTTCAGAGGCAGGGTATAAGTTGCTGTGGTGTCCAAACCTTGAGGCAGATGAAGAGTGAACAAGAAGCAGAACCTGAGAGCTGGCTGGCCTATTTTTTCTTTCTTTTATTTTTACTTTTTAATTTTGACTTTACTGCTGAACATTTGACCTTTCTTGACCTCTATTTCGTCATGTGTAAGACAGTTGGACCAGATGTTTACTGAGGTTCCTTTTGGCTCGAAGATCTTTTGAAATGCTTGGTAAACCACAGGAAGGGATAAGAGAAAACAAATAACATACATTTGGTATCTTGAGAAAGGGCACCAGGCAGGATTTGCCCTTTGCATCCAAGATTCAGGAAGCCAAAGAACAACAGAAGGTTCTATGTGGCATTCAAGGGAATAAGTCCAAACCAGATTCCTTGCCATAGCAAGAATAATAGAGCTAGAAAGGGACCAGGGAGAGGTACTTTTTGCAGGTTCCTCTTCAACAAAGCAACTAGCTTGATTGCTCATTTCCTGAGCAGGGAGTGAAATTCTGAAGAATATTTGTGCTATCTCCCCAGTGCTTAAACCATTACAGACATGCAATGACCACAGTGCTTAAACCGTTACAGACATGTAATTTCCACTTAACGTATTACAGACATAGTGGGGGTGGGTATGATACATGTGGTGCCTTTAAAGGTGACTTATATTCCCCACTTTGGTTCATATTTGGGGGGGTTCTTTTCTGTTTTTAACCTTGATTTTGGATTGTTAAGTAACAACTGGACTTGGTAAGGGATACCATAGGATATTGTTGCCCACATATACATTGTGCAGTGATGATATCAACACAATCAACTTGTCCATAACCCTAAACATTTATCTTTTTTTTCTGTGGTGAGAATTTTCAAATTCTTTCAGTTATTTTGAAATGCATACTAGATGTTGCCAAAAAACTTGTTTTTGTGATATTGTCATCTGAGACAGCAGTAGCGCTCAGAGAAGCTTCATCCCTGAATCACTAGGAAGGCACGCCTTGTGAGAGGCATTCCTTTAAGGCCAAATCAGGAGTCAAGCCTAGTATAGATAGCATGAGCCCTTAAGTTCTTTTCTTGACTATATTAAAGTTTTAAAGAGTTATTTATTTTTATGTGAATTGGTGTTTTGCCTGCCTGCCTGCCTGAATAAGGGTGCTACATGCTCTGGAACTAAAGTTACTGACAGTTGTGAGCTGTTATGTGGGTGCTTGGAATCGAACCTAGGTCTTCTGCAACCATTCCTCTTAACTGCTGAGCCACCTTTCTAGCCCCTACATTAGTTTTAAAGAGCGTCTGTCATGAACTTCACCACGTGAGTGGTCTAAAATACCAGATATGCGTTGGTCCACAAATCTGCAGGGGAGACATTTAAAAAGAAAGGTGGTAGCAGGGCCACACTCCCTGTGAAACCTGTGAGGGAGGAGCTTTTCTTGCTTCTGTTAGCTTGTGCTAGTTGGTTGGAAATCCCAAATATTCCTTGGTTTGTATCACTGGATGTGCCACTTCGGCCTCTGCTTCCATCATCATGGGACTGTCTTCTCCTTGTGTGTGTGTTTCTTTTTCTAAGGGCACCAGTCATATTGGACTCAGTGTCCACCCTACTCCAGAATGACCTCATCTTAACTAACTGCATCTGCTGTGACTATTTTCACATAAGGTTATACTCTGTGGGATTGCAGTTTAGGAATTTGATACAACTTCTGGGGAGCACAATTCAGTGCCTAATACCACCCATGTAGACGCAGTCCTACTCTCACCTAATTGAGTTATTAATATATGAAGCAATGTGTTTTTCTATTTGGAGTGATTGTTTTATTTTACTCTTCTTGTTTCCCGTCACCCCCCTCCATCCCTGTCCCCATGTCTCCTTTCTTTTCCTTCAGTCCTTCGTTCCTTCCATCGTTCCTTCTTTCCTTCCTTATATTTGAGACAGGGTCTTGCCATGTAGCCTAGGCTGGCCTGGCCTCAATCATTCAATCCTCCTGACTCAACTTCTCAAGTTTTATTTTATTTTTTTATTATAGGCATGTGTTACTATACCCATACTTTTCTGTTCACTCTCACTTTGTGATGTGTGTTGAAAACATATTCTGTTTGTCAGAAGTGGGAGGAGCTGGCTGTTCCTAGAGTGGCAACCAAAGGATGTAGTACCCTAGCCCACTGCCTCTCCAATGGTATTGTTCATGGAAATCCCCTAAGACCCATCTTTAAAATCCAGTCCTCTATGCAGTAGGTCTAAGTGGGGCCTGGGATCTGACTGTTCTAACAAGCTGATGCTGCTGGTCCACAAAGTAGTAGGCTCTAGATCACATCTGTTTATTCAGAACAATTCATAACTATTCTTGGAAGGTTTCAAAATTTTAGCTGTGTATTAGCCAGAAAAAGTCCCAGTAAACTATTTCTCATTTTAAAAAAATCCAAAACTGGGAAAGAGCAATTCAATTCTTTCATTTTCATGCATGAGTGAAGTCAGAAACATCTGTGCGCATTCATCTGGATCGTGCCAGTGCTTTCCCGTTTCTGGACCATGGTGTTAGTTTGAGATGTGCATGTCTGAAGCTCTGAGTCTTAGGGCAATATAACTTCAAGGGTTAAGATAACCAAGCAGCTTCCTGTTCAGAAAATAATTGCATTTTGAGAAACCTGAGGCCAGTTTTGACAGATATTGTCCACTTCTTGTTTCCAGAAGTAAAAAAATTGGGCTCAAATCATATTGGAAGCTCTATCCCGGGGCCCACCCAGACTATCCCCGATGACCGCATCTGCAGAGTTACTCACTCCCACACCCAGACTTTTCTTCACTGCTGCCTCACTTAGATTATCAATGGCTCCCAGGCACTTTTCATGCATGGTAGACTCCTTGCAGGGGGGGCTCAGCTTTTGGATGAACCTCTTCAGAATAGATTCCAGAGTGTGCAACAGGTCTATGAGGTTGGGGGCTGGCAATTTGGTTTTCAAAATTTAACCAGGCCATAATTATTTCCAGCTCAATGCTCCCACCATGCATTATTGGCTCTCTAACAAAACTTAGTTGGAAGTTTCTAGGAATATAGTTGTCTGCTTGGCGATTAAATCTTTTAAGTCAGAATGTTAATTCATTTTCATGGTCCACATTATGACTATAGGGTTTGTAATAAAACGCAACTGAATCAAACTGCAAAACCTTGACCCATCTTATAATGGTTGAGAGGATGGGGAGGAAAAAGAACCATAGAGAGCTTTGATTATCTATTGTTGCATATCAAACTGCCCAAAACTTAGTGATTTAAAGCAAAAGCTATTTTACTTGCTATTTACTTGCTAATGGCTATAGATTGGTGAGTTGGAGAAGCACCTTGTCTCTGGCCTGGAATATCTGGGCCTCTGGCTTGGTAGCTTAAAAGTGTGAGAACTGGCTGACATGCTTATATTGGGGTCATGTGGGGACTCAGTTCTTTGCTACCTGGCTTCTCCACGTGGCTAGTTGGATCTGCCTGTGGTGGTGGTTTCAGGATAGTTTACACTTGTTAGAATCAGAGAATGGAAGCAAAGGCTTGATGCTCAGGGTTGTGGATCAGAAACCAGTCCACTCTCATTTCTGCCATCTTCTACTGGTCAAAACAAGTTATAGAGCATGCCTAGATTTAAGCCAAGGGGAGATGAGCTCTTACCACTGGAAGGGAAGGATGACAAAGACTTTGTGGGCATCTTGACATTACTGTTGATAGAGAAACCTTTTTCCACATTACATTCAGATTCTGTTCAGATTAAGTCAAGGTTGAGTATTAACAGAATTCCATGGTTCCTGAGATCAGCCAGTGGCCAGTCTTTAACTTGTAGAGGGAGAGTCAGCAACTAGTGTTTGAACTTTCAACTACAGTCATTCTCTTAGACTTTTTTATTGTTATTGTTAGCTATCAAAGCTTTCCCTTTGCTTTTCTGCTTTACAATAGACAGTCTTTTCCAGGTGAATGATTTTTTTTAAAAAAGAAATTGTCATGCTTTTGTTGTTTTATAAAAATCTCTAAGTAATATCTGGGTTCAGTTATACTAGCAAAATGTTGATCATATTTTAGTACATATAATAAAATGTACAAGTTTTTCCTTGGTTTGCCTCTCCAAGGAAATAACCTCAGTTACTCTTGTCTCCATTTATACCCCTTTCTGTACGTATACATTTGAGTCTATATATGGATGTTTACAGTAATTTTGTTTTTAAGCGAGACAGTACATTATGATGCAATTTGCCTTTCTTGGTTAGAAATATGGCCAAGCATAGGCAGGCAGATCTCTGAGTTCTAGACCAGCTTGCTCTACAGAGCAAGTTCCAGGTTACACAGATAAACCCTGTCTGGAAAAAGAAATAACCAACCAAATAAACAAATATACCATGGAGATTGATTCATATTAATATATCCACACACTTTTATTTCAAGAAAGATTTTAGTTTTAAACATATATGTATGTGTATTGCATGAGTGTGGGTTTGTGCACGAGCGACGTACCTGTGGTAGTGGGAAGATGATATTGGAACCTCTGTAGCTGAAGATATGTGAGGTTATAAGCTACTTGATGAGCATGCCGGGAACCAGACCCAGGCCATCTACAAGAGAAGCAGGTGCTGTTAACCACTGAACCACCTCTCCAGTTCCAATGCACTGCTTTTTTTTTTAAAGTGGGGTCAAGTTGTTCCACTACACTGACATGACAGAATATAGACATTCCTGGTAATAGTTACAGACTTTCTGTTTATAATAGATGCCCGGAGGTGTAATAGCTATGGTACAGAGTATGGAGATTTATAATGTCAATACTTTCAGGTGAGTAGTCTTCAAAATCCAGTGTACTAATTACCTGCTCTCTCAGTTCTTGACTATGGTGGGTATTACTAAATATTTTAATTCTGCCAGGATAATTAATGGGAAAAATATCATCTCACCATTGAATTTCTTTCCTTATTTCCTTATGCCCTATTTCCTTCTGCTATTTTTTCTTGAACTATCCTTTAATATTGCTTGTCAAGTAAAACATGCTCTTTATATTTTGCTAAATATCTGTGAGTTCATGTATATTCATCCTTTGTTATTTTGAAGATGAACTTTCCAGATGTGCAATTGTTGGGACAAAGAGTTAACTCAGGAGGGGAAGGCTTTTGACACGCATCGGATGAGTTTCAGGGGGGATCTTGTCAAATCTTTCCTCAGATTGTACACTTGGCTGAGGGTCATCCTTCCTCACCGATGATCTCAGTTTCATTTCCTGGCAGTTAAAAATCCTCTACATAAAAAGATAGAACTAGATGAATTAGACACTAATATATCAGAAAACAACTGAGACCCAGTGATGCTTAGTTACTATGTGCAAAAAAAGCAACAACGCTTCCCCTGAATGTAGAGTAACTAATAGGTGACTCAGTAGCCATGATAAGAGATAAGGACATCCATTGTTCAATGACTATACACTTTTTCATGTTGCCCCAAGGAAGGAGAATTCAGAGTGAGAATTCAGAATTCAGATTAGTTCCTAAGCTACTCAGTACCTACCTGTTAGAGTCCAGACATTATTTTTTTTATGTTTTGGAATCTCTAAAGATGAGTCAGTTTCTGAATATGGTAGTACAATTGAGGACATCTGCCATTCCAGATTCTTGGTTTACCAGTTTGAATTCTGCTTTCTGAGGCTATGCTTTGTAATTGTACCATTTAACCCCTAGGTTTCGCTGACTGACTAGCCTGTCAACCCTGGTGTGGTTTTTATGTTCTTCACTTGTATCAGGTACAAAGCAGTTACAAGATTTGTCGCTGTTAGACGTGGCTGTAAGTGAAAGAGAAAACATTGGTAAAAGTTGAAAAGCAGATAAGTTGTGGTGTGTAGACAAGAACAGGAAATAAGTTGCTCTTAAAAGAAAATATGATTTAGGAGATAGCCAGGAGTTTGTACAAACATTTCTGTCATTTCAGGGTGTAGAAATCTGCAGAAGTCCCAGATTATACCTCAGCACTCTGCAACACATGGTATATTCTAGAGACATTTCATTAAACAACGATGAAATGGAGATACCTGTGGTTAAATGACTTGTGTTTAAAATCTAGAATATATATGTATTCTTACCCTAAGTGACTAAAGGTTATTCTTGGAAGTGGTTTTTGATGTTGCTTTTTTTTTCCCTTGGGTAGACTAGTGGTTTGTTCAGTTGTACTCTTTGAAGCAAATATGGTTACCTTGTACATGCAGACCACAATATGTTTGCAATCCACACTGTTAATAATTGGAGGGACATACTTAACCCTACTGTGATGCAGCAACATAAGATTTGAAGAAAAATCGAAGACTTTTTTTTTTTTTGAGCCATAGTTCTCTTTTTAACCACCTTTGGAAATCCACTTAATATTAGGTGCCTTCTTTTCTTTTGTGCATATGTGTGCTTGTGTATGCAGGTGCCTGTGTACATATGTGAGAGTCAGAAGACAATCTAAAATGTCATTCCTTATGTGATGTCTATCTTATTTTTGAAACACTGTCCCTTACTGGCTTAAAACTCAATGAGTAAGCCAGACTTTCTGCCCAGGGCTTCCCAGGGCTCTTCCTAGCTCTGCCTCTGCGGTGCTGGGGTGATGAGCACACAGCACAACAGAGCTATCATACTCTCTCTCTCTCTCTCTCTCTCTCTCTCTCTCTCTCTCTCTCTCTCTCTCTCTCTCTCTCAGGTTCTGGGCATTGAATACAAGTCCTCATGTTTTTGCAGCAAGCACTTTATTGACCTAACAGTCTCCGTGGCTCAGTGCTTCTTCTTCTTCTTCTCCTCCTCCTTCCTGTTGTAAAAACTATAAACTCTGGGCACCAAATTTTGTATACAAAAACCTTTGATGGTACCCAACACTCTTCAAGTAAAGTATAAGCAAAACATGCTCATTCAGTATGAACTTATTATTTTTTCCACAATAAAAAGAGGAAGATTGCTTGTATTCGTTCACCCATTACCAGTTTCTGATTACCTGCCATGAGCCAGGCACTTGTTCTAAAGGCTGGAATGGTGACATCAACAAAGAACTGGTTCTGTTTTGTTTGGTTTATCTGCCAGGAGAGATAGTGATCAGAATGGCCTAGTGTAGTCCATGGTGTGCTGAAGCTGGTTTATGCAGGTTCACAAGAAAGGACGTCAAATTTTCAGAATTCTGGAAACGATTGCTAACCATATCTATTATTAAGCCTAAAGGTAAATTGGTGACTTTTGTTACCTCACAGATTCCATATCTGTGAATTTGCCTACTCAATAAAATGTATTTATGACTGTAAGCCAATACTGTGGCCATTTGTGAACATGTGCATGTATGAAGCTGTGAGAAATTTGAGATGCCCTATGTGCATGTTCCCAGTTGAAGCTGAACAAGGCCTTTTCATTTCAGCTTTCATACTTTAAACAAACATTCTTTTGTTATATACTTAGTGCTGGGTTTTCACCCTTGTATGTGTGTGTGGGTGTGTTGTTGCTGCTGTTATTGTTTAAGATAACCTCAAATATAGTGCTGGTGTACTTTTTAGTGTTCTAGGGCACAAAAAAAAAAGGCTACTGGTGTGCTTTTTGGAGAAAGTACATTCATGTCTAAGCTATAGTATGTTAGGCTGTGAGGTCAATGCTAATGAATCAACAGTATATAACATAGAAAGTGTCTTTAAATAGAAATACAAGTAAAAACAAGTTTAATAAAATATCACTTGATTAATATCAGATGTTTTAATCAGAAGCCAATAGGAACCTACTTTTGTATTTCTTCTACCAGCACTGTAATTACCATTTCTAGCAACTTTCCAGAAGGCAACAACTGTAAAGAAGAACTGACTGTATACATGCACAATAAAACAAATAATGAAAAGAAAGTTAAAGAATCCCCCCAAACTGCCCAGCTTCTTTTATTTTGCTACATGCTATTATCTCTGCACTGTTATATACTGTTACTATATGTATTCATATAGTGGGGATATTATATAACTATGTTCCCTGCATGCCTTCCCTTCTATGTTTAAAGATGCCAAGTCTTGCCAAAGTGGAAGTATTTACTCCATGGAAATGAGTAAATGCTAAAAACCAGACTCTTACTTCCAGTCTCCACTCAGCCAGATTTACCAGGATATAGCTGTCTTTAATTCTTTTTCAGAGGTCTCCTGATGGGGCTAGGGAAGCCAAATTTCATGTACGATGTAAGAGCCCTTCTACCTCTACCTCTCTTCCATTAACCAGTCTCATCCAGTGTGCTCAGATGCTTCACCGGGTCGGGGATTTCTACTCTCAAGCTTCCCGTGGAACAAACTGCACCAGGAGATCCAGATGACAAAGAATATGCTCATTTGGTTTCCTCCCCTTTCCTGTCTTTTGCTTCCTTCTTTCCATTGCCAGCTTCCTCTGGAGGCACTTTCTTCATATATCTCTTTCGCACAAATGCAAGTTTCAGTATCTGCCCTTGGAGCAGCCTATCTGAAAGGGGGGACTCCAAATCTGGGAAGCAAACCAGGGCCAGCAACTGGCGTATATGCATCTCATGTTGACTCTAAAGGAAACAAGAAATTCTGGTTCTGGTGTATATGCTGCCAAAGGGAGTGCATTTTTTTTCCTGCTTTCAGTTCCTCCTTCAAAAGCTATTGCTGAGCTGGCAAGATGGTTCAGTGGGTAAAGTCCTTGCTGAGCAAACCCGAGGCCTCAAATTAATAGCTAGAACCCATGTAAAAGGAGAAAGGGAAAAGTAGCTCCACAGAGTCCTCATCTGCCCCACACACATGCACATGGCACATGTGTGCCCCACCCCCACCAGATATACCCAGGTAATACACATGCACAAATAATAAAAATAAAAGTTTCAAAAGCCATTGCTTTCAAAATTTACATTTGATTTAAGTGTTTTTAACACCTGCAAAGAGACATAACTTACAACTTCTCTGGGGGTTGTGTAGTTGCTTAATGCTTTCATATTTTGATAAAATCTAAAAGATTACTGGAACATCTTTACTCAGTCTGGCTTCTTGGTGGGTTTGCCTCCGCTGAGCTCAGCTAGTGGCCTTGAACTCTGGCATGCAATAATAAATCAAGCTTTCATCAAGTTTTTCTTAGACTATTGAGAAACAACAACAACAACAACAAAAAACCCATAAGCTGTGCTGCAATAACTTCCTTTGAAATGCTAGTTTGTTTTACTGGGATAAAAAAAGTGCAGTAAGTAATCAAGAAGCCCACTGTGCTATTGTAGACAAGTGATATGTGATTCTCTGCATAGTTTCCTTGTTCTCAAATTAGTATTGCTCTAGAGTGAACAAGTGCCAGTTCAGAGGTATGGGCTGAGTAATTGTGCGGTAATTAAATGCTTGCTTGGGAAAACAATTTTCGACTGATAAATTGCTTTATTGCATTTCGAAAGACTGAAAGGGGCAGTCAATCAGGAGGACTACGTATTTGTCTTCTACACAAAATATCATAAATTATTCACAAGGGCAACGACTGAATTTGAGAAGGAAGGAGACTTGAGATCATAGGGTAATTCTCGCTCCAGCAGCCATTATAGAAGTTGAGGCCTATTGCAAAGATTCCCGGCAAGGTTTGGAAGATAAGGGAGAAGTTCCTGCACAGCGATGTTTAAAACTGACTCCACAGACTGCTGGGGGTGGGGACTTATTTACTCTCCTTGTTACTGCTCTGGACCAAGCAACCCTGTAGAAGAAAGGATTTCTTGGAACTTCTGTTAAAGTATGTAAAACTCAGAGGAATGCATGAAATACGATTCATAAAGTATGACAGACATGAGAGAAATATTGCTAAGAACATTGGGCATCCTAAGACAAATGCTTCACCCAAGCTTCTAACTATATTTATGACTTTATGTTTGCTTTAGAATTTTTTAAATGAGCAATAATTTACCCAGTCTGAAATACAAAAATTTAAGTATAAAGCTTAATGTTAAGATATACATTCACACAATTACTGCACAAATAAAAATACAAAATAATTTCTCTGGTGCCTCACCTTTGACCATGTCCCCTGGAGGGGGAGACCTGGTGGCACTCAGAGGAAGGACAGCAGGTTACCAAGAAGAGACTTGATACCCTATGAACATATACAGGGGGAGGTAATCCCCCTCAGGAACAGTCATAGGGGAGGGGAATAGGGGGAAAATGGGAGGGAGGGAGGAATGGGAGGATGCAGGGGATGGGATAACCATTGAGATGTAACAAGAATAAATTAATAAAGGAGAAAAAAAAGAAAAAGAAAAACAAAAACAAAAACAAAAACCCGAAAAAAAATTTCACCTCCGCTTTTCCCTAAATACTATCTTCTCCCAGAGATAATCAATATTTTAATTTTTAAAAAATTCCTTAAATTAAAAAAAATTAAAGTAATCTCTGTATGTGCATGATGTATATGTGTGGGTGCATATGGCATGGTGTGTATGGGGGTTCAGAGGACAACTTTAGAATCAATTCTCTTCTTCCATCTTTATGTGGCTTCTGGGAATCAAACACCAGCTACCAGGCTTGCATGGTCAGGCAAGAGCCATTACCCATGGAGAAATCTCTTTGGCCTCTACTATTCAAAATTTTAATACACATTAGTTTCCCTTGCACTTACCTTACTGTGAATGGATGTACTCCTTTCTTTTGAGTGGCTTGCACCACAGTTAATTTCTAGCTGATGAATTTTCCACTAGCTTCTGCTTACTGAGAGCAAATCTACTGTAAGTATTGTTGACTTGGAATATCTCAAGTTGTTCCCTATCCACGGAAGTAGAACTCAGGCTCTTGGGAACATGAATGTAGACTTTGTGTGCCTGAATGGATGGAAACATTTAAGAATCTTTGCAAAGGCATGCAATCTGGAGAAATGGGGTTAATTTGAGAGCTCACCTGGAGACAGGGCCATCTAGGTTCACCTTGGAGTCTCTTATGGCCAAGGATAACGGAACTGTGTTGGGGGAAAGGTGATGGAGAGTTCACTGCAATCCAAGCGTCACAGAGCTACCAGAGCTGACATGGTTGCTTCCCAGGAGACCACACTGGAGATTTGTTCTCTGCCAACAGCCATCTGATAATGGAACTGGACTGCAGACTGGCCTAACCACACGTGGAAGGAAGGGCTGATAGACTTGTGGAGGGATTATGGTGCCCCCTGGGGGACAGTGACGCATTCCTCCAGATATTCTTGTCTGAGGTCCAGTTTAAGTTGCACAGAGTAGCTTCTCAGGCATCATTTTTTTTCAGTAACTCTTGAAAAATTTAAAAATAAATGCAAAATAATTATGATTTTATTAGGGACAACTCAAATTAAGGAAAGATTAAGAGAGATACATGTGCTGTTTAAGCTCTCACAAGAGGGGAGGGAGGATCAGATTTGGGTTATTACTGTTTTTGATAGAAAGGCTTCATGTATTTTGATAATTCATAATATCTGCTTTGTTAGTGTAGGTGGCAAAATAACAGTTTCATCTGCAATGTTCTTTGGGCAACATGCCTTACAAGATACAGTAGGCCTTTTGTATCTTGCTTGCTCAGAGTGTAAAATGAGTGGTTCTCACCCCACGTCAGCAGCACTCTTCCAGTGAGCATCTGGGAATGTGTGGGAGCATTTTTTTTATTGTCACAATGACTTGTGGGGGGGTGCTGCTTCCATTTGCTGAAGTGGAGGAGGGAGGGAAAACGTCCAGCATGGAGGAGAACTTTCTCATCAAAAATGCCAGTAGGACCCCTGTTGAGAAATGTTCCCCCTACCCACCCACCAGAAGATCTACAGATATTTATAGACAATTAATACTGCAGGAGATTGAGTTACATGAACAAAGTAAGTCAAGCAAGCAGGAGTCATCAGACTCAAGAGGCTTATTGTGACAGGAAAGGAATGAAGTCCATTTTGGTACCTTGGACTTTGTGTCGACTTTACCCACAGCAGAAATGAAGCGCTAGACTTAAATGGGATATGTAGATGGGAAAATTCATTTTCCAGGATCCCCAGCATGGCTTTCTTTCCTCTCTTCCAAATGTTTGCTAGTTCATTGATCCTGCTTTTTTTTTCATCCTTCTAGGGATAAGGAGGCATCTGATAAATTCATTAAGTCATGGGAATTTTCTATTACTCTTCCTACCAGAATTATTAGGGAAGGGAAGAATCTCAGATGTGGGGGGAGAGAGGAAGGTGTTTTGGCTGTGAGATCATTCCAGAAGTTCTTATTATTTCAAGGCAAGTAGTTACACTATTTTCTTGGGAGGATGGTTTTAGGTGTAGACACCAAGGTGTAAACATTTGCTCTAACCATGACAAAGAGAGGGAAGGTGGCTACCTTTGTAAATTTATGGACCTATGAACAAATTGGACAAAATTCTTGAATAAATGAGTTTAAAATGTACTGTGTGTATGACAACTTATGTAATTTTCATTTTTGTTAAGCCAAATCTTTCTTATGTTTCTCATACTGTAAAACTGGGAGTTTTACATAAAATGTTCACCTAGTGTATCCCAAATAATGTGAATGATTAGGCATGGGAAATTTCAGTAGAGATTGTGGACAAAAGTTTCATGTCACCCCATTTACCCATTGGCCAGAATGTCTCAACTTGAATGCCATTGTCTCCTGAGATGTTTTGCTATGGTATTCCATTTGTTTCCATTAAGCATTTCCTGGGTGAAAATTCTTACTTATTTTCGTGAATAGGATTGTTGGTAGATTCTCCCAGGCTTCCAAAGGACATAGGTTCATTTTATTTTTATATTTAGTGTGTGAAAGAAGGTTTGGAGTGTATCACTAGTGGATGAATAACCACTTCTGGAATCAATTAGTGGCCATAAGGCCTAATTACAGAGGCTCCTGGGATTGTTGGGCAGAAGTCTCTAGGATCAGGATTTTAGATGGATCAATATTACTTTCTTCTTTGAGAGTGGATTCCTATGTTTTATTGGCCAGTTGTTACTACTGTACTCTGCATCAGGTATGAGAGTGAGTGTGATATTGTTGTGCAGCCATCATCAGCTCTATGTACGTTATAATCATCTTAAAGAGACTTGATACCCTATGAGCATATACAGGGAGAGGAAATTCCCTTCAGGAACAGTCATAGGGGAGGGGACTAAGGGGAGAATGGGAGGGAGGGAGAGAGGAATGGGAGGATACAAGGGATGGGATAACTATTGAGATGTAACAAGAATAAATTAATAAAAATCTGAAAAAAGTCTTCCTGCTTAGTTGGGTACAATCCCAGTATTCTGAAGCTCAAGTGAGACAGGATCATGGGTGTGAAGTCAACTTGGGCTACATGGTGAGTTCCAGTTCAGTATGGCCAGTGCAATGATATCCTGTCTTCAAAAAAAAAGTAAAAAAAGAAATCTTCATGTCAAGCAACACCCTCAGATCGTGAAAGCAAGCAAGCAAAGAAAGAAACAAATAAAAACCTCAGAATCTGTGGAGGTAGAAAATAAACTTCAATATTTTTCAAGTTTCCCAACAAATTCTAAAGTATAGCTAAGACTGAGAAACCCCAGGGAAGGGGGAATACACAAATCCAGGAAGGGGACTTTTAGATTAAAAGTGACAAGTGTCCTGTGAGAGTAAACCCAAAGTGTGGCGAGAGAAGAGCAGATGAGAAGAAACAACTTTAATACCCAAGAGAAGCTCTTTATTAGTGTTGTCAAGAGAATGAGAAAGACAATGACAAGGGAAGGAAAGGACATGTTCTCAAAGTGAGCATGGGAGAGCACCCAAATTACTTTCCATATTTCAAAGAATAAGAACATTATGAGTATAAGTGTTTGTCTACGTGTATGTGCTGTACACATGCCTTGAGACCTCAGAGGCCAGAAGAAGGAGAGAAGGGGTCTGATCCTCTGGAACTGAAGTTGCAGATGGTGAGCCACCATGTGGGTCCTGGGAATCGAACCTAGGTCCTCTCTAAGAGCGTTAAGCTTTCTTAACCACTGAGCTTCTCTCCAGGCCCTCACTCGATAATGATTCTTATTTATGATTTGAGGAGTTGAAATAGGAATTGATAATTGGGGTGCTGTAATTTGCTGTCTTTAATACAACCTTTAGTATACACGTGTTAACAGTCATGCTAGGTAGAGGCTGGTATTTGTTGATATGCTAAAATAAAAGGGGGGAAAGCAAAACGTATCATTTCTCTCTATAACAAAAACAATAGTACACTATGTTGTGTGGTTATATGGCTAACCATAAACATGAAAATAATAACTGAAAAGCCCCATTAACCATAATTCTCACAATACTGCTTGATAAGAAGCATTATCTCTAGCCAATGGAAGAGGAAGCTGAGGCTCAGCGAGGTTAAACATCTTGTGAAGGTCTCATGTTTGTTGGCACCGGTGGGATTCAAAGACTCTGTTGTTTTCCCATTTCTGAGGTGTAAACACTCTGACCATGTCTAGCATCAAATTACAAATATGACATAATTGGTTGGGAAGTTGAAGAGAGATGAATATAGTGGCTCTAGGGAGCCTGTATGAGCTGCCTCCAGCCGTACAGTGTATCCTAAGCACAGTGAACCACTTAGATAAGTTTGAGCATCTGAGGGCAGAGATTTGTACCTATTTCCAGGAATAAACCAGAAAAGGGATGAGAGACCCTCAGGTTTCATCATCATATGTAATCTGGGCTGGAATTGAGGTCGTTCTAGGTAGGAAGGGTGAAAGACCACCTCTCCAGTTTCCCCTTGATTCCCCCAGTAGCATCAGGAAAGATTCAGATTTTCTTGTAACTCTGGAAACACTATGGCAGTGTTTGGGCATATGATGGGATAGTCCACAGAGCTCCATGGTTAGATGAAAGAAAGCCACAGAGGATGGCACATGGAAACCAGCCATAGATGCAAATATTAGAGTGGGACAATGAGCACAAAAGCTACAAACAGTGGAGAATTCGATGCCTTCTCTTGATGCCAAGGTATAACTAACTTCTATGATCTTTAGAGAAAGAACAGAAAGACTTGAGGAAACAGAAAAGGTAGCAGATGTTAATTATTGCCATAATTAGAGGTCGTTATAGGGAATTCTGCCAAAATCTCCCCCTCTCTTATTTCTTGGTAGAAGCCCAAAAGGAAAACAAAACCTGGTTCTTAGGCTCATATTGTTAGAGTTATGGAAATGATGCAGAATAATTTTTGCTTTTTGACTCTAGGAGAAGTAACTGGCAATATTATGCAATTCCGATAAAGACTATTATGTCCGAAGTTCATTGAGACAAGTTTTTCAAAGGCTGATATAAATAGGACAAGGTGGTACAACTTATCAAACGCATGTGCAAGGTTGGGGAGATGGTTCAGTTCATAGAGTGCTGGATTTTCAAGCTCTGGGACCTGAGTTAGGTCTACATAATAACTACACAGAATAGTTGGCCATGGCGGCACATACTGGAAAGGTAGAGATGGTGGAACCCTGGCTAGGCTGGCTAGCTAGCCTTGTTTACTTAGTGTGCTCCAGGCCAGTAAGAGAACCCATTTCAAATGAAAGATTTATAGTGCCTAAAGAACGACATATGAGAGTGTCTTTTATCCTCTTTATGTGCATGCATGAGGGCACACGTGCATCCTTCACATGAACATGTGTGCACACTACACTTGAAAAACATACTGTTTAAATCTTAGAGATTTCCCTCTCTCTGTCTCTCTGTCTCTGTCTCTGTCTCTGCCCCCCTCTTTCTCTCTCTCCCTCCCTCCCTCTCTCTCTTTGGGATGTGCATTGCCACATCTCTGTTTTACCAATTTTGGATGCCAGGTAGATAATGCTAACTGAATGTCTGGTGGTGGTTAATCTAGTACTAGCTGTGTGCTTTCTGATTAGCACACACACTGGCAACAACATAAACAATTTTACTAGGAGAGACTGAATTGCTGGAAGAAAGTTAGATTAGGTTTGAGGAGATATAAATTTTCGTTCTCACACTGTACCATGTGTGCTTAGAGAAATGCCACATGACCCACCTGTTTTGTTTTAAGACTCTTCTTTTGACTGTCCTGTCCCCAAGCCATTCTAGCTACTTCCCCATTTCTCTGGCCATATTTGAGGTAACACCTTCAAAGAGTGTTGCATGTGTTTTTCTTTACTTCCTTGCTTGACATTTGTTTCCTAACCCTCCTGGACTATCCCTCACCCTTGCAGAACTCCCCATGGCTTTGACACAGTGAAATCCACTGTTTAGTATGCCTCGCCTACTCATCGTGTCAGTACCACACACCGAATTATTGACTTTTTATTTTGCCTATTTCTTGTAATGCCACTCCCTCCTGGTGGTTCCTTCTCAGTATTTATTGCTGGTGTGACTTCCTCATCAAAACCATTAAACATTGGCATGCCACAGGGCTTAGTTATCAGAATGCATCTTTTTTTTCTAACTGATCTCCCCTTTGGATGATCACAGTGTCATAACTTAGCTATATTTTATTGTCAAGTGAATATCTGTCTTATCTTCTGCTTTGAACTCTGGATTTGTATAGCCGACCTCTTACCACTCATTTCCATTTGTATGTCAAACAGGTATCTGACATCTAATATACAGAATGAACTCTTGATTTTTCTTTCACTCATAGATGGTTGTGTTGACATTTCTCATTGCTGGGTCAAATACCAGAGAGAAGTTAAAAAGAAGACAGATTTATTTTGGCTCATGGATTTGGAGGTTCTATTCAATAGTAGTCTGATTTCATTGTCCTGAGTCTGACCTAAAGCAGACCATCATGGTGGTGGGGGCATGTGGAGGAGGCAGATGTTCACCTCATGATGGTCAGAATGTAAATGGAGAGAGAGAGGAAAGGACCAGGGACCTGATACCTTCCAAAGTCACCCTTCCTCAAGGAAGCTACTTCCATCCACCAGGACTCATTTCCTAAAGTTTCAAACATCTCCCCAAATAGCACCACATCTGGATCCCAAATCTTCATCACATGAGCCTGTGGGAAGCATTTCATATACAAGGTGTAACAATAGTATTGTTACTAAGTAGCCACTGCTTCCACTGTTAGGGAATTTGCTTGAATAGCTTTGCCTAAGGAAATGGGAGTGATGGTGGCATATACCACATCGGAGCAGATGCTTTAAGACATTTTTCATAGTGCTGCAATTGCCCTTTCCCTCTGATCCTACACAGAGGGCAGGAGCTGTTTCTTCAGCTAGGTATCAGAATATAGAAGTCATGTGACAGAGCTAATATTTCATAGCCAACATATAATTATCAAGAAATAATGGTTGGTTGTTGTGAGCCACTGAGATTTTGAGTCAGTTTTTTTTTTACTGTAGCACAATTTCTACTGTAGCATAACTCAATGAAAGCTGACTGATGGACTTGCCCTTTGACCCATTGCTGAGGAAAAAATCCACCCCAAGTCATAGTGGTTTAACATAGTCATTATTATGTATCTGCTCATGATATTTAAAATTAGACAGGGCTTCATGAAGACAGTTATCTCTGCCATATATGGTACCGCCTGGAGTATGTAATGGAGCTGGAGGCATCACTTCCAAAATGGCATGTTGTTATGCTGTCATTTGATGCTGGCTGTTGGCTGGAATCTTAGCTATCTTAATTATTCTTCTTATAGTCCATGGTGGCTTGGGTCTCCTTACATCCCAGCAGCTGTGTTCTCAACTGTGAACATTCCAGAGATCAAAGCGGAAGCTTCAAGGCTTCTTCTGTCTTCTTCTTGGAAGGCACACAAGGTTGCTTCTGCCTCATGTTGCTGATCAATCAAGTCCAGCAAAACAAACATTCTCATTGGTCAAACACTGGCCATCTTTGGAAGCAAAATCTACTACAGGCCATCTACATCTTATCCTGAATTATCTTTGTAGCCTTTTTCATCCTTGTAGTCTTTATTATTTAACCCAGGAAAATTACTTCTTTTTCAGAATAAAGCATTATTGGAACAGACCCATGTACATTCATCCACTTAAAGTTAAACACTAGTATAACAGAGATTATAAAGCTGAAGTTTTATCTTTTTGCCCTTTACAGAAAAAAGGCTGCTGATGCCTGATTTATTTTAATGGGGCTATAATCTGACTATTCAGGCCCCTAATTAGAGTTACTTCAGATACCTTTCTTTCTGTTATACATTCATATGCAATTCTTCTGGAATCCACTCAGTTTTCTCTTGAAAAAAAATCTGATCTCCCCTGACCACCCCCACCCTCAGCAGCAACAGCAGCCAGGCCCAAGCTGTAGTTATCTCTGGTCTAGATCACTACCATTGTTTTTACTTTCATCCTACTGACAATCTTTCCTCAACACAATAGGCAGGTGATGGTTTTAAAATACCAGTTAGAAAAGATGTTGAGGCACACACCTGTAATTTTAGCACTTGAGAGTTGGAGACTAGAGGACCAGACATTCATCCTTAGCTACATAATGAATTCAAGGCCAACCTAGGCTTGAATGAGAGGAGGGAGTAAGTGATGCAATTATATTCTAACTTTTTAAAAAATTAATAAGGATGAATGAATATACAAAAATGAACAAACATGCCTGTTTCTTCCAATATCTAAATTGGGTCCCTCATCATATTGTGAATGAAATGCAAAAGTCATATGATAGCCTTTGAGGCCCTACATCTATTCCCACAGTCTATATCCACTACAAGACGGGCCCTAGGGGCTTAGTCTTCTCTTTATCTCAGCTACATTAGTCTCCTTGCCTCTTAATCCTCAAGGTATGTTCTTGCTATAAATGAACCTTCGACCTCTCCATTTTTTCGACTTCAATGTACTTGCCCTCGATATTCACAGACTGACCACCCCTCAAGCTTCAGATACCTACTTGTATCTCAGAGAAGATTCCAGTGACTCTAAAGCCTGTCCTTCCTGTGTACTCTGCCTTTTAAAAATACATTTTAATTAAAGTATAATTACATCATTTTCTCCTTCCCTTTCTCCCCTCCAGCTTCTCCCAAGTTTCCTCTCTCCCTTCCTCCTACTCTTTCTATGTCATCACCACTCTCAAATTGATAGCCTCTTCTTCCCTGATTATTTTTGTTATACTCACACACACATATATGTATATGTATATGTATGCACAAATATATAAATACAACCTGCCAAGTCCTTTTTCCCCCTTTGTGCATATATGGATTTAGACATGACCACTTTATCTTGAACAACCAGTTAGGGGGCTCATCCCTGGGAGAAGCTAACTCTCTCTCTTTTTCAGAAGTCACCAGTTATCTGTAGTTCCTTGTCCAAGAGTGATCCTGAATTTATTCCCTTCCTTCTAAGTATGTCTATTGATATTATCATTGTTCAGATTTCATTCATGCAGCCATTTTTATGAGAGACTATTCCCCAGAAGATTTCCTGGAATTCTTACTTTTGCAATCTTTTAATCCCTTTTTTTGTGATCTTCCCCGAGCCATAGTTGCTGGATCTGTGATGTAGCTGTATCCATGAGACTGAGCTCCCCACAATCTGTTGATCTCTGTACTGTATCCAGTTGTGCTTTTCTGTAATGGTCTCTCCATTTGCTATAAAAAGAAGCTTTTTCGATGTGGGGGTGGGTGGTGGCTATGTGTGTGATATCTGTACTCATCTGTGGATATAAGGATAAGATCTAGAATGTAGTAAAGAATGTGTTACTGTGGTAGAGTCTCTTCTTTTGAAATTTTCATTATATTTCTTTTTTACATGTACATTTATATTATTACACATATATACAATAAACTACCTAACACAAGAAGAACCATGACACAATCAGGAATTATATAAATGTTACATTCTTAGTGTTTTGTCTATTTGTATTTGGCAACCTTGAAGAAAACATTTTCCTATCTTGGTGAATCTAAATTTCTGAATGTAAATCAGTATCTATCATATCTCATTTCTATCAACTTAAAACATCTATCTAGACCTAAAAGCATCTTAAGCCCTAAACAACTAAGCTAAATTGTAAAACTGAACTATCTGGTCTTCAACAGCATCAGAGACTTGAGGAGGAATAAAACTTAATTACTGAGTGAACCAGAAGTGCAAGTTAGCAGCTTCCAAAATGAAGAAATGACTGAGCCAGTTTATTGCCTGAACAGTCACCCAACACTCTCTATAACACTGGAGCATCATCTTCAGCCTTCTGGCCTAATATATCTAACAAACATATTTGTGAGACAGGAACTATTGAGGACTTGCTTGCCTTGTCTTGGTAGGGTTTGGCAGTTGACTCTCCCTGCATCCAAGCCTGCCCAATTTTAGGCAGAATTTTGTCTGTGGCAGAAAAGAGGATATTTTGCCTAGTGGCTTGTTTGCTACATTTGAAGCAAACTCCATAAAGGGGTTCATCTTCTTTGAGGTAGGCTGGGTGTTGCCAGGAGTTAACCTGTCTTGTTGTCAAAGAATCTTTAAAATGCTAAAAACATCTTTAAATGCAGAGTCTATTTTAAGATCTATGACATCACTAGTCTCAGGAAGTTTGCTAGGTGTCTAATACCAGGCATGGCTCCTTTCCTGTTGAGTAGGCCTTAAGACCAATGAGACAGCTGTTGACTACCACTAACACGTAAGTGTTACTTCCTGCATGTTTATGGTTATTTTGCCATGCTGGTCATTGTTATATGGTTTAGAGGTGACATAGCTAAGTTAGAGCTATTAAATTCAGCTACCCTAGTAGTTTTGGTACCATGGAAGCTACACCACAGCAAGGAGAGGCTCTTAGAGTAGATCCAACTTGAATACTTTGAGTCCAATGTCTTAAGTGTGTGGTATCCTTAGCAATAGGAGCTTGACTTCAACCTCTGAGAGGCAACCAAGGGCAACAGCTGTAGTCTGTATTGTAGTCTCCCTCTATATTACATATATATTACATATATATATGTGTGTGTGTGTGTGTGTGTGTGTGTGTGTGTGTGTGTGTGTGTGTGTATTCCAAGTACTTGGAAAACCCTGACCAATCAGTACTGGTTTTTTGTTGTTGTTGTTGTTGTTAGTCTATGGGGAACATTGCCTGTCTTAGTGACATAACTTCCTTTAATATGTAATATAGATGCATATCCTTCTGTGTATTATGTTGTTTGATTAAGCCTCTGCTTTTTCTTTAGAGCAACTCTCTATTTGGCTATTGCCACTTCTCTTGTTAAACTGAGAATCTAGATCTGTATCCCAAGCACCATATTCATTAGGCATTTGTCTAGTGAATCTGCTCAGTGAATGGGCCTCAGTTTCCTCATGTGTAAAAAGGATGAGAGAGCCATCTGGCCAGAGCATCTGTCACTGAACTTGTTGCCAGGATTATCTCCACTGATCTGACTGGCTAAGTGGATGTCCTTTTCCTCCCATCGGCAGTCCTACCAAAATACTGTGTTGAGCAGAGTCCTCCTTTTCTTTGGTGGAGGCTATCAGAATCCAAGTTCCTCCTTACTGGAGCCTGAAACTCCACAATGATGCCTTTTCTGCCTACCTTCTGTAAGCATTGTGAAAAATCGAATGTAACAATAGCTCTAAACCTCTGTGTAAGAAGAGACAAATTACATTGTAAGACAGATGGGACTGACTCGAACATCTTTCAAATTTTTCTCTTTTTCTCCAGTGCTCTGCAATCAACACTACAGGGACTAATTTAACAGGTTATGTGAACACAAAACAGAAACTGAAAACAGGAAAGAACTGCTCTGGGAACTGGTAGGTAAGGGAAATACTTGTTTATAATTTAGGAAAGAACAAAATTAAGAAAGCTCAAATGCTTTTGGCTTTAGTCTGTAATTAGTCTCCTCCAATTTACTAGGCTCTAGTACTGAAAGCAAAATAAACCTTCTTCAAATAAGACCAAATCAAAGCAAGACCATTTTCATCACTTAGGATTCTTATAGAAATTACTTTACTGGTAATAGCAGTAATATTTTGAATCTTGAATGGTAGTAATTAAAAAAAACTGAATTCTCATATTCAGCTCGTCAAAACACCAAATACATATTTGAGTTGTTAACTACTTAAAAACAGTGTTTCTTAGTAGGCTCCTTTTCTGCAAGCAGCTCGTGGGAGTGATGAACACTTATCTCTGGATTTTGCAGCCAAAGATGCTGTTAAATCAAAATATGGGTGAATTTTTGACCAAGTCTTCTGGCTTCCAGCTAGTGTAGGCAGCTAATGACCATTTAACGAAGACATTTTTTCACCAAGGAAACAGTCATAAATGTTTTGGAAATTTTGTTGCTTTTTAAAAAATGTCTCTCCTAATAAGAATTAGTTCTGATGTGAGCCTGTATCCAGAAACAATGGAGAAACACTAGTAAGTGAGAATAACAGTGACACTTCTTTTGATTGACTGAGTTATTGCAAGAAGATCAAGAGTTGTGGCAGCCTTCTGGATATCTCCGGGTCACCAGCTTTTCAGGGCCTTGACATTTTCTCCTTTTTTTTGGCTTGGAAATAATACAAATTGATATGAGGGATGACCCTGGGATAAGCACCATTAAAAAACCTTAGTAAAAAAATATGGTTTTGTTTTCGTCCTGACCTTTATAGCATGGTGATTAAATACATGAGCTGTGGGATAAGACAGATATATTCAATCCAGCCTGCCACTTATTAACTTTTTGCATTTATGCAAGGTAGGAAGCTTCCCTATGCTTCAGTTTTCTAACCCATGTAACAGAGAACAGGGTTATGTAATTGATAAGATCAGTTTGAGACTAAATTAGGCAATTGCTGTAAAATTCTTAGCCCAGTGCCTTGCACAAAGTAAGCACTTGAGCATGTGAGCCAATATCCCTAATAATAATATTATTGCTCTGCATTTAGTATAGGTGGATAAACTGGTGTGTCAGTTTCTAGGGCCACTATAGCAAAGCAATGGACGTGGTGAATTGAAACAAGAGCAATTTATTCTCACATCTCTGGACATCAGGGTGCTGCCAGGGCTCCAACAGGGGGGAGTCTTCCTTATGTTTGTTTAGCTGCTGGTGGCTGCTGGCAACCCTTACTTTTCTTTCTCCTTCCATCATATATAACATTCTCTGTGGGTATGTATCTGCTACTCAGACTTCCCTCTTTTTCTAGGGACCCTAGTCATTGGATTGCATCCTACTCATGCAGTAGATAATGTTAACTTTAAAGTTTGATTACATCCGTAGTGATTCTGTTGCCAACCAAGGTCACACTCTGAGGTTCTGTGTTGTGAATTGTAAGAACACCATTTAGTGAAGCATGCCAGGTAGAGGGGGTGGATTCGCATGGCTCACTCTGATCTAAGCATAACCTGGGCATGAAGAGAAGTAATGCAACAGAAGTCAGTCACCCCCCCCCCGACACACACACATACCTCCAGGAGAATCCTGCACATTTAATGGATGGGTGCTATGCTCTGCTGAACACAATACCACCTCTACTCACCAGAACCCCCTGCTCAACTCTAAAGTTGAACATTAGAAGCAGCTAGGAGCAGTTACAGGACTTGAAGGGTTGGAGGGAGGGAAGGAGGTAGGGAAATTGAAGCTTTAGATTGGTATGCTCAGAGGTTAGTTCTCAATCCACTTGCAGGTGGAATGGAGGCATATACTTATACCAGAGGCCAGGGTTAGAAAAAAGGACATCTGTCACACATTCTTTAGTGGTGCTTGAATTTTTATTTTATTTATGTAATATATTTTACTAATTTATTCATATTACATCTCAATTGTTAGCCCATCCCTTGTATCCTCCCATTCCTCCCTCCCTCCCACTTTCCCCTTACTCCCCTCCCCTATGAGTGTGACTGAGAGGACTTCCTCCCCCTTTATATGCTCATAGGGTATTAAGTCTCTTCTTGGTAGCCTGCTGTCCTTCCTCTGAGTGCCAACAGGTCTCCCCCTCCAGGGGACATGGCCAAAGGTGAGGCACCAGAGTATGTGAGAAAGTCAGACCCCACTCTCCACTCAACTGTGGAGAATGTCCTGTCCATTGGCTAGATCTGGGTATGGGTTTGAAGTTTACTGCCTGTATTGTCCTTGGCTGGTGCCATAGTTTGAGCAGGACGGATCCCAGGACCCAGATCCACCCATCATAATGTTCTTCTTGTAGGTTTCCCGGACCCTCTGGATCCTTCTATTTCCCCATTCTTCCATGCTTCTCTCACCTAGAGTCCCAATAGGATGTCCTCCCCTCTGACCCACTTTCCTGGTAAGTGAAGACTTTCATGGGACATGCCCCTTGGGCTCGTGTCCAGATATAAGTGAGTATAGTGGTACTTTTATGTAGAGAGCTACATGCCCTATAACAATACTCCTCAGACTGTGTAAAGAAGTCATTAAGAGAAGAGGTGGAAATGCACATTACAATTCAGGGGATCTGGAATGGGAGCTGCATTTCTAGTAGGCTGATACTGATATTGCTGGGTCACAGACTATGCTCACTTTTAGACTTGGCTTGTGCTGCACATCACTCTAAGTTACCAAGTGCCTATTGCCTATGTTTGAAAAATATCTTCAGATCTGGGCAAGATGGCACATTCTTGTAATGCTAGCCCTGGTGTGTGTGTGTGTGTGTGTGTGTGTGTGTGTGTGTGTGTGTAGGAATATTGGGGAGTTCAAGATCAGCTTGGGCTGCAAAATGAATTTCAGGCTGGGCTGCTGTATATTTATATATAATATATTATATATATTATATAATAAATATATTATATATGAATTAAATTCATACTGACTTATATGATCTAATATATACTTAATATGCACATTTAATCTATTGTTTTTAAACTGTACTTTAATTAAAAACAATCTACTCTAGGACCTCTCATTGCAGGCATTTATACCCTATCTATCTCTGTTATTCTCAGGCTCTTTTTCATGATCATGACCCAGTTTTGGACAAGTTGCTCATAAAAATACTTTACCTTCTGGATTTGTGTGGTTATTTCTTTGTGGTGTCATTTGCTGTATTTAGCTGCATTTCTTATAAGCAGGGGTTTGACTGTAAAAGCTTAAATATTTGTGGCTAGAATGCTGGGTACACTCTAATGCATGAAATCAGGTGACATATGATAGCTGCTCATTCTACCATTACTGATATAAAGGCTAAGCCCTGGATTAGGATGATGACAGCTTGATCCCTCTGCCTTGCATTTATACTTTACTCTTTGAGATCAGAGAGTGGTCTGCTTGGCTATTCTTTGGCTCTGTAAAAAGTCTTTGTTCCCTATCAACTGTTTCTCTTAACCTTTTGTTTCTTTTAAATTTCTAATTGATAATCCGGGCTTGCTTAAGTCAATTATTTGGGGGTTATAAAATGATGATTGTATAAATTTAGCTTTCCTTTTACATAATTCTGGATCACAATGCATCTCAGACTGCAATTGTATGAATCAGCCTTTTATTTCTTTCTATCAAAAAGAACTTCTTCTTCTTCTTCTTCTTCTTCTTCTTCTTCTTCTTCTTCTTCTTCTTCTTCTTCTTCTTCTTCTTCTTCTTTGAGAGGCAGATCTTAGAGGTAAATAGTTTCAAAGTTGCATGTGATTGAGACTGTATTGATTTTAGGGCATTTTAATACAGAGCCAGAAAACAGGTCCACATGTACTCATATGTACATATGTAAGCACACACACACACACACACACACACACACACACACACATATATACACATACATACATATATATATATTTACAGAAGACTTTATATTAAAGTATCAAATTCACATCAACACTGCTTTTTATATTTCTTTTTGGGTTTTATAATTATCTTTTCTCTTACTCTGAAATTTTTGTTTTTAAAAAAGTACTATTTTTCTCTTACACTAAAAAAAGAATGTGTTATTGTGTACAACAGTGATGTAACAAAATGATGTAAAAATTTTTTTTATGATTCTTTGGTCTGAAATAACAGTCCACTTTTTACACCGTGTCTCTTACTATGAGAAATGAGTGCTGATCAGACATTAGAAACTCTGCAAATGTTTCTTGAATGAATAAGAATCTGGGGAAAACCTAGATATCCCTCAACCAAAGAATAGATAAATTGTGGCACAATAACATAATGGAATACTACTCAGCTATTAAAAACAAGGGAATCTTGAACTTTGCAGGCAAATGGATGGAACTAGAAATGATCATCATGAGTGAGGTAACCTAGCCCCAGAAAGATACACATGGATAGACTCAGGTATAAGCAGATATTAGCCACATAATACAGGAGAACTGCACTACAATACACTGACCCAAAGAGGCTAAATAACAAGGAGGACAGATGCTTAACTCTCATTCAGAAGGGTAGATAGAATAGACACCAGAAGAAGTTAAAGAGAAGGAACAGGAAGGGAGCCTACCATAGAGCTCCTCTGAAAGACTCCACTCAGCAGGAAATCCAAGCAGATGCTGAGACTCACAGCCAAACTTTGGGGTGTAGCGCAGGACAGCTTATGAGAGAGTTGGCACATAAAAAGACCTGTAAGGGTCAGGAGCCCCACAAGGAGACCAGTGGAGTAAACAAAACCAAGTGTGTGTGTGTGTGTGTGTGTGTGTGTGTGTGTGTGTGTGTGTGTGCTGCAGAGACTGATGCACCAACCAAGGACTATGCATTGAGAGGACCTAGACCCTCTGCTCAGATGTAGCAGATAGGTAGCGTAGTCTCCTTGTGGGTACCACAATATGGGGAGTATGGACTACTTCTGACATGGACTCTGGCCCCAACACATTGACTACTTCCCCCTGGTGGGGCAGCCTTGCCAGGCCACAGAGGAAGAGAATAAAGATAGTCCAGATGAGACTTGATAGGCTGAGGTCAGATGTTAGGGAAGGTTGTCTCCCCCTTTCTAAAGACTAGAAGAGGGGGAGAGGGAGTGAAGGAGTGAGAGGAGACCAGGAGGCGACGAGGAAGAGTGCTACAATTGGGATCTAGAGTGAACAAACTAAAATGAAAAAGACATGCATTTAAAAAAAAAGGTTCCTAAATATTCAATTCACCAGAGCAAGTGTGTACTGGAAACATAGAATATGTTACCAAGGATCTATCAAGTGGTATGTTTAAAGCTAAGTTAATTTGGAGAGTACTCAGTAGCTTGCTGAAATCCCTGAGCCTGTTTTCAGAAACATTGCATTTCCTATTTTAAATACATTGATACAATTTAGGCAGGTGGTTTGTAGAGCATCCAAAATGCTCACCAATAGGACTATGGATTGGAACTTTTTGGTCCTCTTTTTCTGTTTTCATTAAAAGGTATAAAAATAAGAGCAAGGATCATGAGAAGCTGTGGTAGGCTGGGGTAGGGTTCCATTTACCATCTTCTTGGGCATCTCAAATGATGCCCAGCTTGCGTGTTGCTTGGGTCATCAATTTCTAGCCTCTTTAATGAATTGGCTCCTCTTGAATGGCACTTGATTATTTCAACCTCAATCCTGCATCGGAATATTAGCTGTCATATGATTGAGGAGAAACGAAGTGACATGGCTCCCAAGAGAACAGGATCTCCCAAAGTGCAAGGATTTTTCTTCTTACCTTATCAGACACCAGTGTCTCTAGACTGTTTTAGCATCTTACTCTGCTCTAGTCGAGGACTTGCACAGTCATATCACTCCATGCTTCATTTAGCAATAGATTCAAGAAAGGAACACCAGTCACAGCATGTAATTTAACTCTCTGTTCCTGACAATAACGAATGAATGCAATTTGCTCATCACACATTGATACTCGTAGCTCATGAGAACCAGGATGTTATGGAAGATGGTCATTTGAGAATTAAAGGAGCCTATACATGCAGACAGAGCAAGGAACTTAAAGTGGTTTCGGTCAAATTGACCCAATGACACCTTTGAAAATTGCCCACACAACCAGGGAAAACAGGACAAGGGTCATACGAATCACTTTGGGGGACACAATATAGAAGCTTTTTCATCCCAGGAGGTTTCTGGTGGAATACTTGGCAGAGACATCTGCTCCTCTCTTTAAATTCTTATTTTCTTTGCTTCCTGCATTAATGTGACCTGGAGTAAATGGAGCCAAGGGCTAGGCTATTAATTAAAGAGGAAAAATAAATTCATTTTATGCATTCCAGCATAAATGTCAGGGCCTGACCAGGTTAAAAATAAGCCATACTTTTTTTTTTCTTTAAAAAAAATAATGTGTCCGCTCTTTTTCAGGGTTGTTGCTATTTGATTAAAGGCATTGTTTGCAAGAGGCAAAAACTCGGCCTCTGTCTCATGCTTTCAGAGACTTCAAAATAAAGAGAGACCCAATAGTCGATGGGAAGCAATTTCCCCATGTCAAGAAACAGTAAAGGCTTCCTTCTACCTGAAGACAAACAGCCACTCAAAGTGCCAGTCTTTATTTTGAGAGCTTTCTCTAGGAATCGACTCCAACTGTACAAGTCAGAGACAGCTTCCTGTTGAGACTCTAGCCTCTCACTGTGCACAGTGTGACCATGTTTTCTGAACTGAATTTCAGCACTGGATATGGCAAGCTGATAAAATATTTGAAAGTGGACCATTCTAAAAATTGTCCACATATGGCTGCCAAACATGGATGTCTTGAGAAAACCCACACTTAATTTGTGTTTGATGTCATCTGGGTATCAGATGATATCATATTCTTTGAATTTACCAAAAGGAAATTGGTCTTTTATTTTAAATTTGAGGGTTAACCACCATCATATAGAGTTTGTAATAAGTAGAATATGTACATCTGTGATGTTCTTAAGTTATTTAGTTTTTGGCTTTGGTGAATATTTGTCTTATGCTTTTCAATTATATTTTCAACATTTGTACCTGCTACATAACCTACAATGGGAAATTTTATGTTTCTTGATTTAACACATGTAGTTTTCAGTACTTAGCCTGTACCGTCAGCTCCTCTGCAACAATAATTTCCAGCTAGAACTGTGTTTTACACCATCATCCTTTTTCTGATATGGCTTCACTTTGGCACAAATGCCAGCAGCTTGCAAAGCACATCACATCAGGTGGCTCTTAAGCATGGTATCGGAACGTTATTCCTTTTACAGGAAAAAAAATGTGGTGTGGAAGATTAGGCCTTCGGAACTTGTGTGCTTTGAATAAATGTTCTTGTCATCCCAACCAATGCATTGCCTTCATAATAACACATAGATGGAAGAAATGGGCTAGAGCTATTAGTCATCCATCCAGTGCTTTAGGCATTTAGTAAAGGCAACTGTTAGTGTAAGATTTTTATATTAGGTATTTTGAAATGTCAGATAGAGATGCAGGGCAAGATGTGGCACATTTGCTTCCATTTAGACTTGACACCATTCATTGCTTTCTTTAAAGAAATGGAATAAGGAACAAAGATAGCAGCATACTGTGTCTTCATGCTGAGGCTTTAAGCCTGGATGGGACATGAGATAAAAGAGAGAGGGAGTAAAGTGTTTGAAAAGCTCAAACATTTGTGATGCAATAAAGCAGGCACAGTATGTATAAGAAGGCTTTACCTGAACACAAGTGAACATTTAGTGTTTCTATTCATCTTCCACCAGAAGACATGTAACTTGGGGGTTACTTTTGCCTGCTATTTATTGGGTCTTGGATTATAAAGAAATTTTGCTGATCTACATTTAGGTGAATAAGACTTTATCATTGTCAAATTAAAGACAGCTTCAGCTTTGAGAGAAGAAGCTTCTGAAGACAAGAGCAGAGGTCCAGAAGATTCTGAGTGATGTTATTGAGACCATTTGAATTCTGTTGTAGAGCATAAAAGTGAAGTGAAAATTAATAGTTGCTTCCTGGATATTACATTGAAAAATATCCATGCTCTTTAAACTCAAGGGACATGAAAACACTATCTTATCTGCCATTGGCCTTTCAACAGAACTGGTCCCTTCACAGAGATCAGCTCTCTAACCTTGATGGCAAGCACATTTCCTTTGTGATGTTTCCATGGAGAACAGTGATTGATCTTTGTGTGATCTTGAGAAAACAGCATGGGTTTTTATTTGCCCCATAAAAAAACCACCAAATGTGGAAAATGTACTTGGCATATGTGGATAAGCATGCAGTCTTGCAGGGGCTTGGTTTTTGAGTCAGAACCACTGCGTTTAGCTTGCAGCTTCCCGTGGTCGATCAGTAGCTTTATCTGTGAAGCCAGAAAACCCAACTAGGGCCCATGTGTGTTAGAAAAAAAACCTACACCGATTCAAAGATATTTCAGGAGAAGGTGGTATGCTGATGAAGTAATGGAAAATATGGCTTGTGTTATTACACTCAGTACAAGGCTTGTCAACCTCAACACTAACATTTGGGACAGGATCATTCTTTGTCAATGGGTTATCCTGTGTATGGGAAGATGTGTAGCCGTGCCCTTGGTTTCTACCCACCAGACTGCAATAGCATCTCAACTTCTGCAGTTGTGAAACAAAAGATTTCTTTAGGCTTTTCAAAACGATGAGTCTTGGGGAATACAACTGTCCCTGCTTAAGAATCCCTGGTTTAGGATCACCCGTGGAAGCAACATATCCCCCAAAAGGCAAAGGACATGTATAAGGATCTTAAAACATATAAGACCCTTTAGTTAATGATAATCTTCATTTTGTTGTAATAAGCATCTTGCCAAACACCAGTATGTTTATATTATATATTATTTATATATTTATATACATTTTATTTGAAGAACTGAGAATTCACATAAGGTTGTTAGGTTCATTCAGCAAGGCTAAAATATCATTTCTTTAGACTGATGACTCTTTTCTTTGGTTTTAAAATTTAAATTTATTTATGTGGTTGTGTGGCTGTATGTATGTGGGTATACACATGTTACACACATGTGTGTTTGGAGGTCAAAAGACAACTTGTGGGAATCAGTTCTCTACTCTATCATGTGAGTTCCAGAGATTGGACTCAGGTCATCAGGCTTGGCAGCAAGTACTTTGCACATGTTCCTAGCAATCTTTTTTTTTTTTTTTGAGATAGTGTCTCATGTAAACTAGGTTGACCTTGAATTCCTGATTCCCTAGAGTCTAACTCCCAAGTGCTCAGATCACAGCTGTACGCAACCATATCTGGCAGGCAGATGCTCTTGGTTCCTCGGAAAGTGCACAAACTGGCCCGTTAGGAGTGATAGTCATCACATAAGTGCCTAGGGAAACAAGTCCTCTTGTTAACAGTTTGCTCACTCACCTTCCTTCTTGATTCAGCTTCCTCCCAGACTTGAAGTCTTGAACAAAAACTGAGAGCTACACCACTTGCTTTCAAAAGTCTCTTCCCACTTCCTCATCTTTTGGAATCAATGCTGTTACGGTTCTGACTCTCAGTTGGTTCTTGAGCAAACTGTGATGTCAGAAAACTTCATGGTTCCTCAGACCCCATTTTTGTTGCACTTTACCTTCCCCTCACCTATGCGTTTCCTTTGTCACACGTTACCACCTCTGCAAATCCACCTCCAGGTGCTTCAAATGCCTTTTCAATATTTCTTCCCTCTCACTTTTTAAAAATAAATTGGATTTTTTTCTCTCTGTGCAGGATCTGATTACCTCTCCACACTGTAGCTTAAAATGTGGCTCTTTTGTAAGACTAGAATGTATTGTCTTCTAAAATAAAAAAAAAATGGTGTATTGCAAAAATTACCCACTTTATATGGGTTTTCACACAGGTTAGTGAAACCACCATCACAACCACGACTTGTAACAATTATGTCACTTCAAAAATACCCCTTAGAGTGTGTCTTTGTAAAATTCTCCACTCCTGAACGCTAACTACCACCCTATCTGTTCTCCATCCCTAGGGGTTTGACTTTTCCCAGGAGGTCATGTAAATCGAATCATCCAGAATGCAACCTCTAAGAGTGGCTTCTTTACTTAGAATGGTGAAATTCTTTCGCCTTTGGATATTCATCCACACAGCTGAAACTCATCAAAGTTGTTTATATTGATGTTTCATCCCCTTTTCTTCCCGAGCAGTTCTATGCCATTAATAATCATATTGATTTAAAGGACATTTGGGTCATTTTCAGATTTAGGCAGTTGTGGGTGTAGCTTCTTTGCAGGTCTTTGTGGGAATGTACTTCACTTTCTATGTGTAGTAATGTTGACTGTACAGTAAGTCAGCCTTTCTGTTTTCCAGAGAAATTTTAAATTTTGATTGGTCCCAGGAATGACTTCAACATTTAAACTTTAATAATGTCTAAGTCTAGGATTTCAGGCTTTGTTTTTGAAATTTGTAGCAATGTAGAGAGAGGGGAGAATGTTAAGGATTGGAAGTCCTGAAATCACTGCAGCTCAAATGGGTGGCCTACTCTTGACTGCCTTATGCTTGTGGCTTGGCATGCCAATTTTCCCCCAGTATATTAATCCTGACCCATGGTATTAGTACAGGAAGAGCTATTTAAATTGGATGGGTGTTTGACAAACAGCCTTCTGTTTCTGATGAGTGGATTTCTTTCTTTCTCCAAATCCCATGACTATGACTGTGACTCTTATGCTTGAATCATTTTCTGGCTACATCAATTTCATGGTTGTCAGCAATGCCTAATCCATCTTCCATAGTCTGGAACTGCTCAGGCAGCAGACTCCCTTGAGGTGGGCGTGTTCCTACATTCACTAATGTTCATTCCTGCCATCTTTGGGTTACCTGTTTGTGGTCAGAGCTATTTCATTTTAATTTTAGCTACAGGAATAGTTTGGTGAGGGAAAGTATGAACAATACCTCAAACAGTATTATATCTATAATTCTATATTATATCTATAAATTCATCTTTTAAAAAATGACCATTTTCATTGCCTAAGGTTATACATTCTGAGGTTCTAAAATTTAGATTCTGTGCATGTAACAATTTTTTTTTTTGTATTTCAAATACCATTGCCATGCATGGCTAATACTAAGTGTTCAGTAAATGTTTGTGGAAATGAATACATAAAGAAAATAATTTAATGGAAAATAAAGATCTATGTAATTTTCTTCTTTGATTACTATTTATAGTACAATCAAGTGCTCTCTTTGTTTTCTGAGATTTGGATTTACATGCCAAAATGTTGATCCCTGTTATTTTTTAATTAGGATTTCATATTGGAAGCTTCAGAACTCAGTTGTCCAGAAAGGTAGTGACCTCCCTGAATTTTGAAAAACAAATTTACTGATTATTCTATAAATTGGAATACTTATTTTAACTTGCTCAAGCTTACCAGAAAATGCATTCCTTCTTTAAGCTCCAGACAAAATGTCATTTCAATCACACTTTCTTAAGCCACTCTAACACAAAATTGTTCTGTTTCTCAGGCCATAGATTTCTTATGCTGTCTTTGAATCTAGGTCTTTCCCTCTCCAGGGTCTGTGAATAACTTCAGGGTTGGATTATTGTGTCATTCTCCTTTGCAGTTTTAGCATTTATCCCAATGTCTGATTTACTTGTGTTAAATACTTGTCATATTAAGTAAGATTTCTGAGACATAATAAAAACATTAGCTACCACTGTCCATGTATTTATATATGTATGCATGTATGTAGACATATGTGACTCACAATCTCATGTTTTTAGAAAATGAGAAGTGGACTTGAATAAAAGCAGGACCCTTTCCTGGAGTTGTATAGATGGGATGAATAGATTTTTTAATGACTAGATACCAGCCGAACTTGATAATAAGACCCTATTTCTGAAAATAACACACATACTTTAGCGAGAAGACATGGAGAAATCAAGCTGGTGTTGACCTGGGGGCTTTCTACCTACTGGCTAGCTTTCCTGCTGGAGGAGAAAGGTCATCAACAGTTTTAGATATCTGTGAACCCCATGAGCTCCTATAACAACCAGGCTGGCAAGATATGCCTGCTGGTGAAATAATGATATGAGTGTTATGGGGCTAACCAATTGCTTTCTTATTGTGCTTAAGGCCCGCTCCACAAGAGAGACTCATACGTGGTACTGTAAATGTGGCCAAAAACCTATGGCTGATTAGGTCATAGGCCCTAGGAAGAACCTACTGTGATTATTTTACTAAGTGGGCATACTAGCAAACTATCTTGTAAATACTTATCTTTATACATGTAGATCAGTGTAGCTAGCAGCCCTCATCAGAGAAGCTCCTTCCATGGTTAATACAGAGACTCACATCTGGGCAAAGTACAGAGTTCCTAAGGCATGCTCATCCCTAATGACATGTGGAGCATACAGATGCTCACAGAACATTACAGATGAACGGGAGGACAGATTCTAAGAGACAGACATTGGAGAGGACTGATACAAAAGAATGTCTTCTGGACGTGCACCTACCAACCCACTGCAGCTGAAGTTACCTACCAAGACCTGCACAAGACTGGGCCTGTCAACATTTCATCACAGGAGGAAGAAAGGCTCATGAGGCCTCACCTCTCCCTGAGGGAATTCTGACAGTAATGGTGGCTACAAGGAAGGGGAGGTCACCTTCTTCAGTGATGAAACCCCTGGCAAATTGCCCACACTCTTGTAAATAAGCTCCCACCCATGCCCATGCAGGAAACCCTATTTAAATGTAGTGGGTCACACACACACACAAACCACACAAACACACACACAAACACACAAACATACACACAAACACACACACACAAACCAAAAAAACCACACACACATACAAACACATACAAACCACACAAACACACACGCACACAAACACACACACACACAAACACACACACACGTGAGCGTGTGCCATGAAAGCAGAAAGCAGGCTTGTTGAGAAGAATAAGTGCTTCAGTGGGAAGGGGGTGGAGATTGAGAGAGGGGAATAGGGGACGTGAAGGAGCAAAATTCGTTATGAAACTGTCAAAGAATTAAAAAAATTAATTAAAAATAAAAATGTAAATCTAAGTAAGATGCATCATCAACAGGGGAAAGTCAATTTTAGAGTATTTGTTATTGCAGAGGTGAAGACAAATTTCTTCAACCCATCTGAAGGGACGAGGACCCTAATATGCTCTGCCAAGTCGCTTTCGAGAGATCTCTGAGCATATCTTAAACCAAAAAGTCATCATGGGATGCCCTTACAGATTGAAAAAGGGAATTTTTGCTGTCTTATCTTGAAACTAGTCTGGAAGTGATGGGGAAAAAAGTCAGCTACCTGGGAAACTTTGCAGGACAAATTGTGGCCCTTGGGCATGGTTAGCAGTGCAATGCAAACATCTGTCCTTTAGTTTTCTTCACAGAGGAAGTTCACAACATCCCCAGTGGGATAAAATATTGAAGGGCTACATGGAATTTCAGTTAAAGTAAAGCAGCTTAGGCAACACCTATATGTTATTGCTTCTTATTCTAGGTGGAGGTTAAACACTTAGTATTATCTTTTCCCAGGTGGCTCGCTGTGTCACAGCTATCAGTCTAATATGGCCTTACAGTAACAGTGAGGTTGACTGGGTAGCTATGCCAGGCAGCTGGCCAAATAATCTTATAGACAATTAAGTAGTCTGGCCAGATTCCACATGAAGAAGCCATGCACAGAAAAAACATAATTTTTTCTTCCCAAAGGCTGATTCTTGGTAACATGCTCCAGAATCCTGTAGGCACACCACTCAGCGACCTTCCTTTCGCTGAGCTACAGCCATATAGTGCAAGAGCTAGCTGCTTACTCCTCACAATTGTACACTTTTCTGAATTGTCCTCAGCCAGCTGGGAGTTCCTTCTATGGAAATAGCTTCCCTGCTGGGGGTTGCCCATAGCCAGTGACTGACTGCTTTGAAGGAGAAATAAATATAAAACTCTGTCTCTTCATTACCACAGTGCAGTATAAACTATTCCATTTACACTTCAGAGGGCTTTGTAGGATCAGGATAGGCTAGACTGTGGCTGAAACATCATGTTTGTATCTCTTCTCTCTTTGTTTTTTCTTTTTTCTTTTTCTTTCTTTTTTTTTGAGACAAAGTTTCTCTGTGTAGCCCTGGCTGTCCTGGACTCACTTTGTAGACCAGGCTGGCCTCGAACTCACAGAGATCCACCTGCCTCTGCCTCCCGAGTGATGGGATTAAAGGCGTGCACCCCACGCCCAGCTCAAATATCTCCTCTCTCTTCTATCCCACTTCTCTCCCCTTCTTGTTCTTGAGTACTCCTATGAACAGTTCTGAAGTGAAATCATTTATACCACCATCTCCATTTTACATTCTGCTTTTTAGCTAAACTCACCTTAGTCATGTGACTCAGCTTCAGTATCTGGCAGAACAAGGTGTTTGAAAGAAACTGAAAATTTCTAGAACTATGACTGGAGTACACAGAAAGCCAGTGATCTTGCTGTGAAAATTATTGAGGAAGAAGCAGCAAAAGCCCGAATGTCACAACAGGGTTCTGCCCAATGTGTTGAGAAGATTGGCATGGTTGAAGAAAACCCCATAGCTATGTCAATGATATAAATCTTGACTTAGTGATTATCAAACTTTCATTGGGCCCCATTGGAGAGGCTTATAATCCCAT
Organism: Acomys minous; assembly: GCF_964271855.1. Taxonomy (NCBI): domain Eukaryota; kingdom Metazoa; phylum Chordata; class Mammalia; order Rodentia; family Muridae; genus Acomys; species Acomys minous. The sequence continues at coordinate 124,597,062 of NC_140488.1, read as the reverse complement.
CTGCTTTGGAAGTTGAAACAGGAGGATCACAAAGTCAAGGGATGCTTGGCCTACAGAGTGATTTCAAGGCCAATCTGGGCAACCTAATAAGATTCTGCCTTAAATAATTAAGAGGAAACCTGGGGGTGTAGCTGAGTAGTAGCATTACTCTCCTAACATGTATGAGGCCCTAGATTCAATCTCCATCACCACAAAAAACAAGCAAACAACCCTATGAACTGTAGGTGCAGCCCAGTTAGTGCAGCCATCTAATTTGACTAGCACCATTTGTTGAAGATACTGCGTTCCCTCCAGTGTGTGTTTCTGGCTTATTTACAAACTATCAGGTGTCCATAAGTGTATGTTTGGCCTTCCAGCTCAGATGGAAAGGTATCCGGGGATTCAGGAGCCCAGAAAACCCACAGCTCTGACGTTGGACACCCAAGGGAGGGTGTCATCCTGAGACACAGGAGCCCAGGAACCACACAGCTCTGAAGGGAGGCCTCCTCAGCAGAGGCATTGTAGCTCCCAGGGGAAGGTATGCCCAGACTGAGCTGAGGAGCTCAGGAGCCTCAGCCATACTCCACGTCTTCGCCTTCTCTCCATTGCTTCTTGACTTCTTCAGATGAGTCATATCAGGCAGCAAACCTCATAAAGGAGATCTAATGGAGGGTCCAGGGAGAGGAGGGACGAATCCACAAGTAGCTCCCTCTGCTCCTGGGAGAAGACAACAGGGAACTGAGCAGGCACAGCTTTTATATAGAGTCTTATAGAGGGTGGAACTTATTAGGGAAGCAATTTCCAGGGTGAGCCCTGGTGGGTTTTCAAATCCTGAGCTTGGGGATCTTAGGGATTGGTGGGTTTTTTTGTTCAGACTTTTCAGCTAAAATTAGCATAATCTAGGAAGGGTCCTATTGAGGGGCTGGAGATGACCTTTGTGACAGCTACAGAGGCTACAAATGCCATTATGACAGAGAGCTGTGGGGGAGGGGCCTATTGACTTATGCCTCAAGGGGTTTCACAGACTTGAACTCTGAGCTAAACAAAACAACTTTCCTCAAATAAACTGTGAATTTATACTGAGGGGCCAGATTCCTGGTCCTGGTCCCTGCCTGGCAGTGAGTGCCAGACCATTTAAGTCTCTCTGTCTGTAGAAATGGCTAGTTTTCTTTTCTTTTCTTTTTTAAATTTTATTAATTTATTCAGGTTACAACTCAATTGTTATCCCATCACTTGTATCCTCCCATTCCTCCCTCCTTCCTGCTTTCACCCTACTGTTGCCACAGAGATGGTCTGAACTCACAGACTACTTCTCCTTGGACACGCCTCCCTCGCTCTGAGCTGGCTGTCAGCAGCAGTTATAATGGAGGAGGCCTCAGGTGCTGCAGCTTCCTCTGTGCCTTTAGCTTCTCAGTTTCTCCAGGTGTTTTATCTCAAGTCCTAGGCCTGTAGAGATTTAGTCGCAGCCGCTCTGGAGTCCTGAGGTATTGCTCTGGGGAGGTGTAGAGAGGCCAGCAGCATGGGCTAAAGATCAGCGCACCCCTCTCAGGGACCACAGGGGGATAGCACCGAGGGGAGCTGAAGAGGGGGTACCCAGGGAACGATGTAGGGGATGCCCAGGGACATAACTTGAAACTGCTCGTCTAGCTCCTAGAGCTCCTCAGGGGACCCTGGGACACTTTCCTGCAAAGTATATCAAGTTTACAAAGTATACAAAGTTTCCAAAGGAAGTCCACAGCATGGAAGGCTTATGTCTAGGCCTTCAAGTCCATTGATCAATGAGGATCTTTTTGTGCCAATACCATACAGTTTTTATTACTATTGCTCTGTAGTGCAACCTGAAATCAGGAATAGGGATTTCCTCCCACAGTTCTTTTAGCTAGTGTGTGTGTGTGTGTGTGTGTGTGTGTGTGTGTGTGTGTATGTGTTTCCATAAGAAATATTGTCTTCTGATATCTTCTTCTATTCTGTTTTTCAAGGACTTGAAGTGGGGTTATTGTGAATGGTGTTGTTTCCTTGATTTCTTTCTCAGTTCATTTGTCATTTGTATATAGGAGGGCTACTTATTTTTGTGAGTTATTTTTTTGTTCCCCGCTACTTTACTAAAACTGCTTATCAGCTGTGAAAGTTTTCTGGTGATATTTTTAAGGGCACTTAAGTATAGTATCATATCCTGTAAATAAAGATGTGGTTCCCATTCGTATCCCTTTGATTTCCCTCAGTTGTCATGTTACTCCAGCTAGAACTTCAAGTACTATATTGTGAATGCACATCAAGAGAGTGGACAACCTTGTTTTATTCCTGATTCTAGGGGAATTCCTTTGAGTTTTTTCTCCATTTAAGTTGATGTTGGCTGTGGGCTTGTTGTAAACCCCCCTTATTATGTTGAGGTATGTCCCTTATATTGCTAATGTCTCCAGGACTGTTATCATGAAGGTGTGTTGGGCTTTGTCTGAGGCCTTTTCTGCATCTATTGAGGTGATCATGTGGTTTTTGTCTGTTAGTTTGTTTATATGGTGGATTACATCAATGTATTTTCATATGTTGAACTACCCCTGCCTCTATGGGATAAAGCCTACTTGATCATGACGGATGATCATTTTGATGTCTTATTGGATTGTTTGCAATTCTAGGTTCATAAGGGAAATTGGTCTAACTCACTTACTCTGTTGGGTCTTTTTGTGGTTTGGGTATCAGTGTAACTGTGGCCTCACAAATCAAAGTAGGAAATGTTCCTTTTGTTACTATTTTCTGGAATCATTTGAGGAGTATTGGCATTTTAAGTTTCTTTAAAAATTTTTTTTAATTTGATACTATAATGTAATTATATCACTCCTCCACTCTGAGTTGTATAGCTATTGTCTTCTGCAAAGGGACCTTGCTGTCAATTTGTGAAGAATAACCTATAGTTGTGGTAACATCCTGAATTGTTTGGGACTCCTTTAGATATCAACTCAATTAGATGTAACCCAATCCCAGTAGAGAAGCTTCATCTGGTGATTAGAGATAGGCAGTTGGCACTCTTGTCTCCTTCATTATTTAGCCATTTCATTTATATTGTCTTCATATTTGTATATGTTTTAGGAAATTTCTATTGTGCAAGGTTTCCATAGTACCCCTCAAAAGACCCTTAAGTTTAGCTCCATCTCCCTCTCATTCTTCCCTTGTCCTCCTCTCCTTTTCCCACTTGATTCTCCCATTCTACCCTTAATCCATCTATAGCTATCATATTTTCCTTTCCTGACAAGATCTATCCCCACCCTCTCTCATGCCTTACTCTATATCTAACCTTTGTCGTACTATGGGTTGTGGCTTGGTTATCATTGACTTAACAGCTAATATCCAGATATAAGCTAATATATACTAGATTTGTCTTTTTGAGTCTGGGATGCCTCATTCAGGATGATTTTTTTTTAGTTCCATCCATTTATCCATGAACTTTGTGATTTCATCCTCCACCTGCTGCCTCCCCTTCGTCTAAGCATTCCTCAGTTGGTTGCACTTCTTCATCTAGGGTTGAGGCTTTCCCAGCTCCATGTTAGCTTGTCTATTGGTGTCGTTTTTTGTGCTGCACATGTTTGGACAGGTACATTAGTGAGACTTTATGGGTGTATCTTTTGACATTTTTAGGAGGCATGGTGTCACAGCAAACTCCCTGATTCTCTGGCTTTTATAATCCTTCTGCCCTACACTTCTGCAATGTTCCTTGAGCCTTAGTAGAACACAGATTCCTAAATAATAGGTAGCAATGCCATATGGGGGAGTCACATAACTGAGTAAGGGGGTCATGAGAAATTTGATCACAGTAAAAGCCTTCAACATATAATGAAATCAAGGTGGTTTTGGCAGTGTTCACCTGTATAGCATCAAATGACTTCACTGTAGCCTAGCTTGTGAACATGCAACATAGATCACTATGTATGTTGCCACATCATACAACACTAATGAATACTGCCTGAAATACCTCAGGTCAAATTTGAGATTTTTAAATAATAAGAATTACAGTGCCTTCAGTGTTCCTAGAGGTTTTTCTGTTCTCGTGGAAACATAATGTTCAATTATGGGAAAAAAGCTTTTAGTGCTTTCTTATCATCATAACTTAACACATCTGTATCAAATTAGTTATCTTTGGATTTTACTGGGAATGTTAGGTTTTAAAAATTGCTGACTTAAATTTCACAGAAAAATTATTCAATTACTTTTGGTTTGGTATTAGGACAGGATTTCAAAAAAAAAATCTCTGAAATGTAGTGTGGGTCAGATGCTAGGTGCTGCGGGGGAGGATATAACTTTATATCAACATCAATATGCCATAGTGTCATCGTAAAGTCACGACCTTTGTTCCTCCTCTGTTGTGTATAAAATTAATTTTTTCCAGCTTAATGTTTTCCACCTCATTCAGTATTCATACTTTCTGCCACATAACTTTGTAGTGTTCCTGTACCCTCTGCATGTGAGTGTTCATACATGTGAATGCAAAAGCAGAACATTGGGTGTCTTCTTTCATTATTGTCTTGAGACAGGGTCTCTCCCTGAACTGGAGGCTTAGCATCTCAGCAGCTAGCCAGCTGCCTGGCTTTGCTCCCCAATGTTGGAGTTAACAGAACGTGAAACTGTGCCTGGCTTTTTAATGTTGGTGCTGGGGATTTAAACTCAGGTTCTCCTGATTGCAAAGCAAGGACTGTTACCCCCTGACCCATTCTTCTCAGCTCCAACTTTGCAACTCTTCCAGATTGGGGGGGAGGGAACTATGTTTCTCTAATGGTTGCTTCTGAGTTTGGTCATGTAATAAGCTTTGGTCACTTGGTTATTAAGAAGTGTCAACTGACTAAAATTAGAATTCATTTTAAAATTAGAAATTCATGATTAGGCTTGTCCTCATACATTTAGGTCAACACCTTGAAATCCACATGCCCAAGGTATCGTATTAATTCCAGAAAAAGAATGAGGGACTTACAGAGCAAAATTAAATCATTCAAGTCAAGTCCAGACCAGAGCTACTGATCTTCAGTCAACCTTGTATCTTCAAGAGGAGGCCCTCTGGCAGAGAGCACCAGGGTCACTCAACCAAAGCCCGACCATATTATTTCAATCTCTGTTGATTCTTAGACGTAGGTATCAAATAAATGCTTCCTATTACACACTGGAACTTTTGTGATTTCTCATTACACATCATTGTTGTGACCATAATTAGTTGATACATCATTTTTTGCTTGCTTCCACCATGAGTTCCATATTCCAGTAGAAACTTGCGTTCTTCTAGACAATTTATCCCTTTCTATCCTTTCAGCATCATTGCTTAAAAATACACCTCCCAAAGACTGGAGAGATGGACCAGTTATTAAAGTGCCTGTAAGTATGAATACCTAAATTTAGATTTTCAGCACTCATACAAAATAGCCAGGTTTGGAAACACACACCTATATCCCCAGTACTGGATGGGAAAAGAAAAGAGGATCCCTGGGGCACACTGACCAGGCAATCTAGACAAATTAGCAACTCCAGGGTCAGTGAGAAAACTTATCTCAAAAATTGTGAGAAGTGATTTAAGAAGACAAGTAGTGTCAACCTCTGGCCTTCACACACAAGTGAATACAAGTGTATGTATGTGCACACACATAGACAGATAGACAGACAGACAGACAGACAGACAGACACACACACACACACACACACACACACACACACACAGATTTAGGAATGTTTGACTTAATGGTTCTGCTGATGAATCATCAGAGCTGGACCTAGAGGATAATTCTGGTCAGATGATTTGGATAAAAGAGATGTGGGTGGTGGAGTAGGCGGAGGGGAAAAGGTTAACGTCTTTCTCTTTGATGATGAAGATTTCTCAGTGTAACAGAGTGTCAGTTCATAATTTCTCTTCTCGTATTTATGTCATTCCATGTACGATTTTGATAAATAGGATAATTTGTGCTGGCTGTAATTTTCTAACTATAGATAGGAACAATGTCATTTTTTACCTTGAAAGAATATGGGAAACTAATATATCTGAAGTCTCTACGTAATGAAGAAAAGCAAAGAAACTCAATAATTTTTTACCATGTGATACTTTAAGGTGTTCTTGCTTTTTATTTTTCCTGGTTGCCTACCTTGACAAATGGAAAAATTGATGACATTTTTCTTATCACTATCCATATTAAAATACATCTCTGTCTAGTGATCTTGACTGATTTTATTAGCTGAACAAACATTTAAATCATTGGTGAAACTCTTCCAGCAGCAATCAGGAAGATAAGCATGTCAGGTCAAAAGAGTTCACACTGTAATAGCTGTCATCACTATAGAAAAATTTAAATAAAGACTATTTTTTCTTCTATAACTCTGAATGCCTTGGGGACCAAGTAGCAAGTCCACCCACAGCTATTGTCAAGTGTATTTCTTTTTTCATCAGTAATAAGGAGCGATCTTTCTTCTGCCTAAATTTAGTTATCCTACAAAAAAGAACTAGAGGTTTGTGTTGCAATGTTGAATTCTTGGTCTTGCCCTATCTATTTTTCTTTTTGAACTCTCATAATTTCTAATGTAATCAGAATCTTTAATCATCATATTAAATAAGTGTATCTACATATTCTAAATCTATTTTTTTACTACATTGAACTTTTTTCTTATAATAGTTGATAGTTTGACACATAAAAATTCCAGTTTTTCCATCTTTCCTGCTAATCAGCTGGTGTAGCTGGTGGGAAGTGATACTTGTATTCACAAAGGATCATGTATCCTTTTGCCTAGAAGATGCCTTGGATTAAACCTCTTTGAGCCTACAGTCAGATTATTCTTGAGTGGAATCATATTTAAAATGAATAGAATTAAACATTTAAAAAATGTTCTTGGACTTCATATTATATTGCCTCCTATTGCATGTTGGATTTCCTGGGAAGCAGATAGGAAGACGGAGCAGTATTCTTGGGGTTATCCTGTTGCCATTTCCTTCTGCTCAATTTTCTTCCCCTTTCCCCTCCCTCATACTTATATTTCTTTAGTTCACATAATGTTTATGGCTGGTATAACTGGATTAAACAGTTATGAGAACAAAATCTGAATTGATCTTTATAAAATTGTTTTTATTTTTAATTAAAATATAGTTATATCACTTCACCTCCCTCTCCTTTCTCCAACCCTTCCCATAATTCCCCTTTCACCCTCTTATATCTAGGGTCTCTTAGTCTTTAATGAATACATATATATGTATAATTTATACTAAATATATATTTGTTTAGGTATATAAAAACAACTTGCTGGTTCATGTTGTTTGTTTGCATATGTTTGAAAGCATACAATTCAATAGATGGGAGCTGAGCTTTCTGTGTGTATTTTAGGAATTTGTTAGCTGTGTGCATTCTGCCTTTTTATTTTTATTTTTTGAACTGGGGGAAATGATAGGATCAGTGCATAGAATGGAAGGCTTTTAATGGGACTTCAGCTTTGTAGCCGTTTTCAGGCAAGCTTTAAGTACAACATAAGACATGTATACCTTCTCAGTAGTTTAAAAAAATATCAGTGCTTTTGCCTACAGTGATCTAGAATTCTTGAACAGAGTGAGTTTTAGCATTTAAAGGGGTCATGGAGTAACAGCAAAAGGGAAGGAGCAAGGGCTTTCATGGTAGGAAGCAAAAGCGACAGGCTGGTGAATGGAACTGGCCAAACTTTCAGATGCAGTGGAGGACCAAGGCTGGACAGATGCTGATGGGCATCTAAAGGAGTTAGCTTTGCAGGTACATGAGTAGGAAGGTGGGTCGCAGTGTGGTAAGGAGCTTAAGTTTTAATTTCATTTACTTATAAATTGAAATTTGAGGAATGCTCTGCCTCACTTTGATAACCAAAGTCAATTAAGTCGTGTTAATGCTTATTTAAGCTGATTGAACAATATACTTCGACATGTGGGGGCATCATATAAAGGCTATGAGATAGTATCATTTACTCTGGCTTTAGCTTCTCAGTGTCAGCTTGTACAATTGACCAGGAAGCTCCACTAGCGTCATACAACAGGTTGTACTGGTATTATGAGTATGCATGGTCTGATGTGTTAAATACACTCTTTCAAACTCACATTTAAACCAAAGGTCACTTTAGCACTGAATCATTATCTTAGCAATCAGCTCTTCACAAGAAGCAGAAGCTTGAGAAAACATAAAACTCCACTAAAGGAATCTTCTAAAATCATGGGAAAAAATCCTCATGTTTCTGTGCCAAGCACATGCTTTCCTGGCTTAAAATAAGAATTAATACAGGGGTCAAATGCTATCTTGAAAATGCGCTGCTGCCATTCAGGCAATGATGCTTGTCAGCAAGTCAGGGAGGGATGAGGGTAAAACGGTGCCATTAGATAGATGAGCACTCACTGTTCTCTTTTTGTATGTGCATTTTTCATATTCAAAAAGAGCTGCTTTCAACAGCTCTTTCCTTCTGAGCTTTCCTTCTCACTTAGTGCCCCATTTGAGTCATCCCCCCCCACACTAGGTGTCAAAGTGGTATTAGCATAGCATTTCCTCTGCACTTAGCAAAGGTGTATTTCTGCTGAGCTCGTTTATCCTCCTCCTCAGCAGAGAGAAACAGTAAAAGCACCAGAGGGAAAATACCAGGGGAACAAGGTTCAAAGTTAGGGGTGAGGGTAGGAGAAATGGGGCATGCTGTAGGTAGACATGGAAGAAAAGTTATGCTATGGTATATATACTTAGCTACACATGCCAGGCATTATATTTACTTTGTTTCATTTAGTCCTCCCAAAAGTCTAGTGATCTAATCATTATCTCTGTTGTGGGGTGTTCACCACAGAAGACTGCTCAGACATGGGTTTAAGCCAATAGAGAGTCTTTACTAGCAGGCCAGCATTAACACTAGGTGTTTGGGATCCCAGTGTAGTACCAAGCCTTTCTCACTGTGAGCCTGCTTGCTTTCTTTCTTTCTTTCTTTCTTTCTTTCTTTCTTTCTTTCTTTCTTTCATCACTTTACAGCCTGATCCCAGCCCCTGCCCTTCATTCCTCCCAGTCCCACCCTCACGCTTCCCCCCAATCCCCCTTCCTTCTTATCAGAGAAAGGGAGCTAAGGGGTGCCAACCAACCCTGGTACCTCAAGTCACACATGGTATGTACTCACTTATAAGTGGATATAAGTACAGGATAATCATGTTCCCTAAAGAAGCCAAGGAGGGCCCAAAGGAAGATGCTTGAATCTCACTCAGAAGGGGAAATAGAATAGACATCAGAAATGGATGGATGGAGACAACTGGATGGGAGGGGGTAGAAAGGGTTAACAGGTATAGTGATCAGGTGTGTGGGGGAAGAGTTGGGGTAGGGGTCGGGAAGGGGAGGACTGGGAGAGAGAATGGAAATTGGTGGGGGGCATCTCTGGGACAGAGGAGGCTCCTGGGAGTCTATAGGGTGACCCTAGCTGAGGCTCCTAGCAGCAGGGGGTTAAGGAGCCTGAAGTTGCCACCTCCCTTAGCCAGCAGGGACTTCCAGTGGTGGGAGGGGGACACCAGCCCACCCATAAAACCTTGTCCTGCCTACAAGATATGCAGGGATAAAGATAGAGCAGAGACTGAGGGAATGGCAAACCAATGACTGGCACAACTTGAAAACTATCCCATGGAAGAGACCCAACCCCTGATACTATTAATGTCTGCTATGACTGCAGACAGGAGCCTAGCATAATTGTCTTCTGAGATGCTTTATCCAGCAGCTGATGGAAACAGATTCAGAGACCCACAGACAAACAATAGGCTGAGCTCAGGGAGTTTTGTGGAAGAGTTGGGGGAAGGGTTGAGGGAGCCAGAGGGGTTAAGGATACCACAAGAAGACCTACAGAAGAAGCTAACCTGGGCCCATGGGGGCTCACAAAGACTGAAGCATCAACCAAAGAGCATTCATGGGCTGGACCCAGACACCCTATACATATGTATCAGATGTGCACCATGGTCATCGCGTGGGTCCCTTAACAATGGGTTAGGGGCTGTCTCTGACTCTGTTGCCTGCTACTGGATCCCTTTCCCCTAGCTGGGCTGCCCTGTCAGGCCTTAATGGGAGAAAATGCACTTAGTCATTGTCACCTTTTAAGAACAAAAATTATGCTCTGGGTTGACAATACTTCAGTTAACAAGACTTTTTCAGGCTCAATGATATTTACAACATGGAATTTGTTGTGACAAGATCTGAGGGCCTACTAAGATCTGGGGCCCTATTATAATGGCAATCTTTACAAAGGAAGAAAATGAACCTCAGGGAGTTTTTGAGAAGCTTATCTAGGGGTGAAGAAAACATAGTCAACTGTGCTGGATTCAAATTCTACCTCAGGCAGTCTGGTCTCTAGCAAGTCCCTTCCACTACAGCATGGAGGCAGAAACCGAAAGGATGATCCATGAGCATCTGTGGCTGAACACTGAAAATTTCATGTGTTCAAAACACCATGGACACATCTGCAGAGCTGAATTTGTCCAAGAGACACATGTAATTTTTCTGCAAAGAAGGTTTGAAGTAAAGCTTGCAGAAGCAGGTGCCACCCTCAGTACTTCTTATCTCAAGCCACTGAAAGAATTATATGGAGCAGGATAAAGAAACAGCCAGGAGCCTCACCTTTGACCATGTCCCCTGGAGGGGGAGACCTGGTGGCACTCAGAGGAAGGACAGCAGGTTACCAAGAAGAGACTTGATACCCTATGAGCATATACAGGGGGAGGAAGTCCCCCTCAGGAACAGTCATAGGGGAGGGGAGTAAGGGGAAAATGGGAGGGAGGGAGGAATGGGAGGATACAAGGGATGAGATAACCATTGAGATGTAACAAGAATAAATTAATAAAAAAAAAAAGGAAAAAAAGAAAAAGAAAAGAAACACCCAGGCAAAGGAGAGAGAGCAGCGGTCAGGTTACAGGAGACTCAGTACAGAATAACTCTTCACATTTTGAGCATATACTAAGTGTTATTGTATGAGTTCATGAGAAAGGGCTGATGACTTCCAGGTCGCTGTTAATGGCCTCTCTTATTTCAGGGACCATTTGATATAAAAAGGTTTAAGCAAGGAATAGTCATAAGTATAGAACATGCTATAGTGCATGTGACTAATACCAACCAGCGTTACTCAAAGTGTGGTCCCTGCTCCAGTCCCAGAGTACAAGACTGTCAGTCAACTAGTGGCAAGCAGAAGCATCGAGAAAAAGCATGTGAAATTTTTTGTTTGTTTCTTTTATTTTCTGTCTGTCTGTCTGTCTGTCTTTCTTTCTTTCCTTTTTCTTTTGAGACAGGGTTTCTCTGTGTAACCTTCGCTGTCTTGGACTCATTCTGTAGACCAGGCTGGCCTCGAACTCACAGAGATGCGCCTGTCTCTACTTCCCTGAGAGCTGGCAATAAAGGCATGCATCACTGCGCTCAGCTAAACTGGAAATGTTTTTAATAGGTGTGTGTGTGTGTGTGTGTGTGTGTGTGTGTGTGTGTGTGTGTGTGTATGCATGTGTGTATGTGTGTGTGTGCTTGCACCACAGCACATATATGGAGGTCAGAAGACAACTTTCTAGAGTCAGTTCTCTCCTTCTACCATGTAGGTCCAGGAGATCAAACTTAGGTTATGAGGCTTGACATCAAGCATTTCCACCTGCTAAGCCATCTCACCAGGCTTATGGAAACTTTAATGACAAACTGATATTATTGTTTCATCATGTAATCAGTGGGCTTGCATTTAGGGTGCTTTAAAATATTTTTCTGATGACTTATTTTTATTGAATTTTATAAAATTATTAGAACTATATATCATTAATGGTTTGAAAAAAAGATCTATATGACATGTTAATTAAGTGATTATTAATTAGGTTCTGAGTGCATATGAAACTACATGGCTTATATATCTGAGTTCGTTATCTTTGTATTCATGAAAGAAAAGTGAGCACTGTCAGGAACAAGGTTTCCTTCTACTGACTGATTACTCTCTGATGTAATAATATGAAGTACAGCCATGCTGGTAACTACAAACGAATCCAGTGTGTAAACTGCTTCTCTGTGGGAGGCTTTGCACATTTGAGAATAGAGAAACAACAGCTCTTAGTGCACCCTAACAAATATATCCATGATATAGTCTTTATTTAAACACACAATTCACAGCTGAATGCTCCAACTTCTAAAAAGCTCCTTGTTCAAAGCCCTGAATGATTATTAAACTACCTGTATGTTTGTAAAAGGTCTCTTATTATTATTATCCTGAGTCAGCCTGAATAAACACATTTCCGCTTCTATTTTATTATATTCTAATGAAGAATTCAACTACCTATAGATAAAACCCTTTGATGTCTAACTGTAACTAAGAATTAGGTGATTTCAAATGATTATATGTACCCATAGATAACTGACCTAATTATGTTAAGCATATATACCTTGAAGGGGTAAAGGTGACTGCTGCCAAGCCTGATGACCTTCCACCACACAGTGGAAGGAGAGAGAATTGACACACACACACACACACACACACACACACACACACACACACACACACACATCCTGTGGCATATATATATAGTGTGTGTGTGTATGTGTGTATGTACCTTAAATATTCACAATATCATTTTTTTTAAATTCAGAAGCTGTTATGAATTGTGCATACATTGTTGAAAGACTCAAAGCCAGCCATTTCTCTTTCCATAAAATTCTAGAATTCTTGATTGATATGCTGTCGGGCAGGGATAGGTGCAATCCTGGGTAGGGTAGAGAAAGATGGGTTGCTTATCCAGAGTTCATTATGTCATAGCAAGCTCTGCTATGATTATGAAGATACCAGCAAGCATAGGTCAATTCTACCTCAAGACTACTTTCAAGAGACATCATGCATTTTTTTTGTCATGATCCTTCCCCTTTTCTTCTCTGAGTTGTTCCTTTACTTTCTTGACAAGAAAAAATACATCCAGCACTTTCTTGAGGTGAATCTCCTGAACTCTTAAAGGGCTTGGCTTCCCTCAGCTTCCCACTTCCTTGTTGTCCTTAAAAGCAAGTAATCAGACTCTTCATCCTGCAATAGTTGTATTTAGCTGAGGGCTCACTGAAGTGTGTTTCTCAAGAGCTCAGTGGCATGCTTACCTACTTCTAGTTTGGGATGGCCCCCCTCCTCCATGAGTCTATAATTAATTCCACTAATTTATATTGTTCTTACTAACAATAAGTTGACATTTAATTGATACTAAATCAGTTTTTATAAGTAATGATAGAATTAGTTCAATATATTGATGTTTTAAAAATAGTCTACTGTTTCTTTTGTTCTATATTTTAATGTTACACACATATGTCCTAGTAATTTGTTCCATACCTCATTCTAGTCTTTCCTAATCTTTTAGTGGTACAGTCATTATATATTTATACAATATGAACAAGTTAAAAATATTGTGGTCCTTGGCAGTATCTTAAAAATAGCTTAAGTGCTAATAATGGGCATATTTGTAAAAACTCTCTAGAAGAAAACCTGTGAATTTCTATTATATATCAAACTCTGTTGATTCATCTGAGTAAAGGACACATTTTTTTTTTGTTTTTTTGTTTTTTTGTTTTTTGTTTTTTTCGAGACAGGGTCTCTCTGTGTTAGCCTTGGCTGTCCTGGACTCACTTTGTAGACCAGGCTGGCCTCGAACTCACAGCGATCCGCCTGCCTCTGCCTCCCAAGTGCTGGGATTAAAGGCGTGTGCCACCATGCCCGGCTAAAGGACACATTTATACAAAGAATGTATGCTCCCTGAACATACTAAGTTATATATACATATATATGTGTGTGTGTGTGTGTGTGTGCCTTAAATATTCACAATACCATTTTTTTAAATTTCAGAAACTGTTCTAAATTGTACATACATTGTTGAAAGACCAGAGCCAACCATTTCTCTTTCCATAAAATTCTAGAACTCTTGGCTGATGTGTGTGTTAATCACGAATCTTGCTTTTAGCAGTCGAAGCACCCTGGTGAAATAGTTTCTGACCTTCAGCTTGTCATGTTTTATTTACAAGATCAGTGTGGGACACTTAGCTGATATTGCTTTGGGGACTCTGGGACCTGAACACATGAAGAGCTAAGACAAAGAACTCTTTCTTTCAACCAATGATCTCTGCACTTTGAGTATGTATGTTCAGTGCTTGGAGTCATTGGAATTTTTCTGGTACCTGTAAAATAAATCAGTTTCATAATTTAATTTAGCAAAGAGGAAAATGTGTTTTAACATAGTGATTCAAGTCACATTAGAACATTCATCTTTGGGGAAGAATTCAGAGTCATGTTTTGTTTTCTTCCCCTTTTCACATTTCAAAAGGCACTGAATTTTAAAGTGTAAATTCTTGAGTTTCCATGAAAGATAAACATTTATATATAACATAAATAAATGATTGCAAGGATTTATAAGCCATTTAAAGCTGCATTGCCTATGAGTACAAATAATGTGTATTTTCTACTATTTCAGGAGCTTTAAAAATCTCAACATATGGTATAAAATAAAGCATTAATTTTTCAGAACAAAACATATCAGAGTTCTCATTAAGATTTTGTCAGCAAAATGTAATTGTTCACAGGGTGATTTTTATCATAGACTTTTCAAAAAGTTGTATTTGATGATTAATTTTTAAAGCTCCCACAATGAGCATTGTTACTTTAAATGGTCTGTTTGCTATGTGTAGCTACAACTTGCTTGACAAAGAGCAGTGCACATGCCTGATCAACTCTTCATTAATTTATTATAAGGCAATATCTACTTGTCAGTTCTTGAGTCATTACTTTTGACATCAAGCAAAGATACAAATGGAAAGTGAACATACATTCCCTGCAATCATTTTAAGTGACTAATGCAGATCATAGGAGAGGTTGTTAATGAGAACAAATGAAATAATATTATCTGGCAATATGATGATTGCTTTTATGAAACCAAGAAGAAGTGGTTAAAATTTAAAGTTGATTAGAGTCTGCTAAGCCATGGGGTGATGAAATAATGACAAAATAAATCTAGATTAAAACCTATTCTCACCATAATCTTTCCAAATATCACTGTATATTTTTATAAAAAATTTAATCAAATTTCTCATTTGTTTGCTGGTAAAGTATATTCAAATAAAACACATTGGCTCCTTTTGTGCTACATACCACTAATGATGTGAACTAATGCCCCCCACACAATTTAAAGTACACAGTTATCATCATATATTTGGTGATATAGAGAAAGGGCTGAGTTCATATTCAGATTCAATTTCCATTTAAATCAGATTTGGTGGCTTTCAATAAATTATTATACAGCTAGATTATGGAGTTATTGTGCTCACATCATCTATCATCTACTTGCAATGGCCTTTGCCTTCCAGGATCTTAAAACATAATGGAAAATACAAGATATACAGACCTGAAAAGTTAAATCATCATCCTAGACAGAGATATAAGAGTTATCTCAAGGCAATAAATGATGGAGTGCCAAATAATGCCTCTTGTCTCTGTACTAGTGACATTTGTAGCTGTACACAGATGAAAGAAAGCAAAAACAAAATGCTGTAAGAGTTTAAGGGTGAAAGAAACAAACACACACACATACACACACACACACACACACACAGAGAGAGAGAGAGAGAGAGAGAGAGAGAGAGAGAGAGAGACAGACAGACAGACAGACAGACAGACAGACAGACAGACAGACAGAGACTGAGACTGAGACCCTATAGGGGGACTGGAATTTGCTAGGGAGAGGGGAAAGTGGGTCTGGTAGCTCTATGCTACTATTTCAGATTTTAAATTGTATTTTTACCTGGCTTTCTTCATATCTTAGTAAGACTGTTAATATATAAGAGCATAGTGACTACTTAGCAAAATGTACCTTCTCTTCTTTGGGGGCTAGACTTCATTTCCCAGCCTTCTTTGAAGTTAGATATGGCCATGGGGCAGATTTCTGTCCAATGGAGTGAATGGTGACGTATTAAACTACTGCAATGTAACAAATGATCCTGAAATTCGGCAGATCAGAATACCAAAACACTTATTGTCTCAGTTTCTGTCTCAGTCTTAGCATTTAGGGATTTACTAATTAGGAAGGAGAGCGTAGATCAGGATAATGTTTGAAACTAGGGGCATGGCCTGAACCAGGAGCCATGGTCTTCTGCAGTTTTTCCTGGAGGTGGAACCTACAGACCCAAGGTGACTTACTTCTACAGTGCCAGTTCCCAAGAAGCTCATGGGTCTCCCTGTGATGGGGCTACAAGAAGTGATCATGAGATCATAGCAAACTTCTTTCAGAGTAAGTGATTTATAAAAGTCATCATACAAACTCTGGTGCCCCATATTTGACCACGTCCCCTGGATGAGGAGGCCTGGTGGCACTCAGAGGAAGGATAGCAGTTTACCAAGAAGAGACTTGATACCCTATGAGCATATACAGGGGGAAGAGATCCCCCTCAGTCACAGTCATAGGGGAGGGGAGTAAGGAGAAAATGGGAGGGAGGGAAGACTGGAAGGATACAAGGGAGGGGCTAACCATTGAGATGTAATATGAATAAATTAATAAAAAATAAATAAAAGTCATCAGTGTAACTACCATTTGCTACGTAGTGGGTTCTTCTTTTTTCCTCCATTCTCCACCCTTTCAACCCCCTAACACTAGATATGAAAGAAAAAAAGAATAGAAAGGAAAGGAAGGAGATCCCTGAATAAGGTCTGGGGTTGGAAAGGGGGTATAATTATGCTGCCTCCTGCTGATAAGTGGTGTTGAGCTCCTTGGGGCAAGTTTGATCTTCACTGCCAGGGTATCTACTTTCTTCTTGTTGTTGTTTCTTCTTTGTGCACAACTACTTAACAAACCATGAGCAACAGCAACAAACAGCAACCAACAACCTACTATGCCTCTTGGGGCCCTAGCATTTATACACCCTCTGATAGGTCCCGAGAATTCCAGACATCAAACAAAAACAGAAACTATCTGCAGCTGGTAAAAGCACATCCCCGCCAGAGCAGGAGGCAAATCATAGTCAGCTGCTGTGAAGCAGTCCCATAGCCCCATACCTGGAATTAAAATGAAAAAAATATTCTTATAATGTTTCTGTGGTTTTAAAGAAACCCAAATCCCAAACTTCTCACTGCACATCAGCATTGGAAGTGGCATGCCATTCGTTACAAGACTCAGCAGTGGAAATTCTGTCTGCCATATCTTATGCCACAGGCCCTCCCAGTTCAGTGTGAGCAGGCCATGTGTGCTCTCATGCACACCTTCAGGCAGGCCTCATTGGAGCCACGGTGAGGGCTATCTACCACAGAAAAGTCTATCTGTTGCTTTCAAGCTTGACCGTCAAAGTCAAAAATCTCCCATGTGGTCTTTCCAACTCTGTCCCCTTTCAACTTGCTCAAATTGAAATGGCACCCAGGGAAAATATGGCCCTCAGTAACTTCAGTGAGGGGGTTACTCTGTAAGGTCATTTACTTAGTGGGGCATAGAAATTAACCATGAAATAGAGTTCTACTGCATTTAAGTTATTGCACAGTTGTAGCTCCAGTTTGTTGAGCTCTATTTGAGCTACCCAGTGGATCTTTGTGATTTCCTTTTTGAGGCAAAGTGAAGAACAGCGTAATGGTAAAGAAGTGCACAATCACTTTGTATCATATGCATTTTCCTTTAAAAATTACTTATTTTTAAAAATATGTATGTGTACCTGTGAACCAGTTGTGTGCCTGGTATCCTTGGAGGCCAGAAAAGGGCATCAGATCCTCTAGAACTGGAGTTACAGTCATAAGGCACCATGTGGATCTTATAACTCAGACCAGCTCATTTCACCCATGTCTTATCAGTGACAGCCCTCTGCACACTCAGGCCTTACCCATTAGGCAAAACACACAGGCAGAGCCCTAGCTTGTTAGCGCTCTTGGTAAGCCTGGACACGGAATGAAAATTCTCTTAGCCACTGGGGCAACAGGAGGTCTGTGCAAATACAATTGCAGGAAACCTGAAATTTTCAAAAAGGATAGCTGTAGATTTTGTAGGCTCTCTCTCATGCTTGTGCTGAACAGAAACTCAACTCTGGTCAAGACTCTTGTCTAACTCATATCACCATTTCAGCTATGCCTTACTTTACGGGCCTTTTGCAGAAAGATCTCCTTTGTTGATCCTTTTGCAGATGACCAACCACACTTGTGAATTGTATGTCTCACTAGCCTGCAAGTTGTATGAGGTAAGGGGCTTTTTCTTTTCACTTGCATTTCTCCAGAACTAAAGCAGCCCTAGAATTAGTAGATGGTCAAGAAATTGTTGTAGAATAAATGGAAGATACAACTGATATCTGAGTACAAATCATAGTCAAGGGAGAAGTAAGTAGAAGTAGGAATTCTAATTGTTCAGGACTTACTTGGATCATTCATCTGTCATTTTCTTAGGCAATTTCTACCTTCAGTCAGTGATTGGGATGGTTTATCGTGATTGACAACTTGATTGGGTTAAGAAGTAGCTGGGAAAGCCAGGCATGATGGTACACATCTTGAATCTCAGCACTCAGGAGGCAGAGGCAGGCCAATCTCTGTTAGTTCAAGACTAGCCTGGCCTACATAGTGAGTTCCAGGACAGCCAGAGCTACACATTTAGACCATGTCTTGGAAAAAACAGAAAAAGAAAAATGAGAGGTAAAGGAGGAAGAGGAAGAGGAAAAAGAAAAGAAAAGGAAGGAAAGAAAGAAAGAATGGAGAAAGAAAGAAAGAAAGAAAGAAAGAAAGAAAGAAAAAGAAAAAAAAAAGAAAAGTGAGCTAGGATATTAGTGACATGCCCTTCTGGGTATTTATCTGATGGAGCTTCCTGAATTCTGGGTACAGGTGTACATTACTACACCAAAGTATCACTAGGGGTTATGAAGAGTATCACCTTTGATCCCCACTACACAGACATGTACTACCCTGTCTTTATCTGCTTTTAGAGATTTTTTCCCTCTTACCTCCAATAGCTTGATGTGCTACTACTATGTTTCAGATATGCCATTTTTTTCCTTGCTTTGCTTATTGACAAAGACTTGTTTGGCTACTCTCTGTAATTCAACATGTGAAGGATATAGTCCTTGCAAGCTCTCTCTTGTTTTCCAGACTTTTCTTCTGTGTATTGTGTTCAGCTCCTGCTTGAAATATCTTAAGTTCATGCTTGGCTCCACCTCAGTTTATTAGTCAAATCAGAATTAGTCATACCACTTTTTTTCAAAATTCATTTCTCCAAAATACGGAAATGGGAAGGAAAGAACATACATGAAGACCATCAGAACATTCAGTGGTCCCTTTACCTTTAATGTTTTTCTGAAAGGCTGTTTGACTCCTTTCACTTCAACGTAAGTTTTAGTAACATTTATGGGATGAATTTACCCCTCTCTTTGTATTATATCATATGATAATTATTTGGCAAATTGAAAAGAATAAGTCCCAAGTATCTTTGATTAACCCACAATTAAGACTGATATTAAAATCAAAGGTAGTGAGTTTCAAATAGTAGAATTTGAGAAAACATGGGGGAAGTATTTCAAAATGTTGACACAAACACTTTTGACAATATAAAATGTTGGATTAAGCATTGCCCTTTGCTTAGATAGATAAGGAGAGGATGTTTAACTCATATTTACATACCGGTTTTCACAACACCCAAGCTAAAGATTTGTCTTTTAACATATCATCATTATAAAGTTGAATTTCTAAGACTGTAAACTTAAAAAGGCCAAAGAGCATTTCTATAGTACTGCAGGCTTTGTTTTGATAACTCTAAAGGCCGCTGACTTGTAACCCTGAGACCATGAATGTTTATTACAGGAAACTGCATGTTAGGATGTCTGGGGTAGAAAATTGTGCTTGTTTGCATTGACTTGTAAACGGTGTTTGTCACAGGAGGTTGATTTGACTCACCAGTCCTTTGATAATTGATCTGCCGTTTTTGACCTCACTGATCCAGCTCTGATTATCCCAACAAGAATAAGAATGTGCAGATCAGTTTGGAATTAACAACATAGCTGAAGGCATTCTTTGGGGAAAGCAGTTTTACCAACAAAATAAATAAGTGACTCTAACAAAAGCACATTAAAATGCAAGCACAGATCACAGCACTCTTCATAAAAGCTCCAAACCGGAAACTATCTAAATACTGTCTGATGATAGCTGGTTAGATAAATATACTATGATCTATTTACAGTGGGATACTACACAGAGATGAGAATGGGTGGCAACAAGACACAACAGCATAGATAGGTCTTATAAACAAAACGGTGAGTGAGAGAAGCCAGATGCAAGAGGGGACATACCACATACTTTCATTCACTTAAAATCCAAAACCAGGCAAAGAGAATTCATGGGGTTGAGATGGTGATTATTTTGGAGGCAGCAGGGCTTGAGGTGAATACAATAGGAATTCTGGCAGTTAGAATACTATTCTACTCCTTAAGTTATATATGTATTTGAGGAGTTTTCTATATGTTACCATTAATAAGTGCTTTTAAAATGCCTGATGCCTTAAAAGTTGCATAAATATTAACTAGAAAAAGAAGGAAGGACAGGGAGCATTCAGGGAGAGGAGTCTTTCATGGCCGGATCCCAGGAGAACATATTCATGATTGGGATGTGGTAGAGAGCTGTGTACGGATATAGGAGGCAAGTGTAAGCACAGCAGAAAAAGCCCTGCTCCAGGTCCCCATCAAAGATCTCATCACTTCTTAGAAGCCCTGTGCCAACCTTCCCATGCTATGGTGCTGCAGTAATCCTGTATTCTATTCTTGTCTTACTCTCATAAACATTACTCAAATATCAATGTATCTATGGAAGCTCTCATTATACAGTCCTTCAGTTATGAATCCCAAATTCGGAACATTATAACTGCAATAGTATCAGTGGTCCCCAGTCTGCATGAACTGCCTGTGATGCAATCAGTTCGGACAGTTAGTCTAGGAGGCTCTTGGGACGATGTGAGCCCTTTGTTTGAATGGCATTTAGCAAGATATTCATCAAAGGACCTAAATGAAAATGACTCCGGCTCTAACTAGGAGGAGAGGGCAGGGTAGAGAAAACTCTTTCAGTCAAAGGCAGTGTTAGAATTTACAGGCAAATGCACTCAGGATCACATTTAAGAAATGTTGATTATTCCAGCAAGACAAAGACTAACCACCCACTGAGTGTCAGCTATGCATACTAAAGAAACAGACATTTTGGTTTTGAAATTCAGAGAATGATGTTTTTAATGTGTTTGCTATTTCTACACACACACACACACACACACACACACACACACACACACACACACTGGATAGAGAAGGGTGAATCATCTTTTCCTTTCTGGATGACAACACAGATGTCCAGAGGAATTATGTCACATGGGTCCAAGATCATAGTCCTTAAGGAGGAAAAGAAGAGAGGTGGCTGAACTCTGGTATGGTGGCTGCAGGGTTCTGGATTACCAGGTAGATAAGAGTGTTACAAAGTATGAAACCCACAAGATAGATCCCTCATGATCCGTGTCCAAGCTTTTGGATTCAAACATCTATGCAAGGCAGTGATTTTGATATTTTGTGCTGAGTTGTCTGGTACATATCTGTGCTAAACAGGCCTGTCTCAGTAAGGGCTATCTATGATTGGGAAGTTTTGTTTCTCTCCATCCAGTAGAAAGGTGTGTGTGTGTGTGTGTGTGTGTGTGTGTGTGTGTGTGTGTGTGTGTGTGTGTGTGTATGTGTGTGTGTGTGTGTGTGTGTGTGTGTGTGTGTGTGTGTGTGTAGTTGAAAAGCGGAAGCAATCCTAGGGTCTTTTGTATGTCAAAACTCCCACCAATTCACTAAGTAGCTGACAATGACCTTGAACTCCTGATCTTCCTGTCTCTCTATTTGACCTGCCTAAGTGCTGGGATTACAGGTTTGTAACTGGTTTATGTGGTGCTGGAGATTGAACCCAGTGAATAATGTATGATAAGCAATAGAGGTTTTTCTCTTGACCAGATAAAAGGTGTTCAAAGGCAATAAGGGCGTTTTCTGTGCACCCTTAGGGAAACTGAGAGAATTAACTAAAGTTTGGAATTATAGTTTGGGGTCCTAAAGGTAATGGCTCAATGAAGGAAAATCTAGAGGCACAAAACACATATGGGGAGTGAACTGTGGATTGAGAAGCTATAGAAAGTGTAGAATTTTCTAAGACTGGAGTTGTGAGGATTTCTTTTCTTAAGTGACATATAAACTTAATGTTTATGATATTGCTATCTGGTGACTAAATCTCTCTCTCTGTAACTTTGAGCAAGGAAGCACTTTATGAGATGGACGTCTATCTCTTGGGGGAAATGATGAAGCATAAACTAGACCCCCTCTCCCACAAGGATAACCCTTTGGTACCAGAAGATTACTGTATCCAAGGGTTACCTCAGTAAACAGTCTCAGCCTTTGAATTTTGACTTTCATTTTTCCTATCAAAACAGATGCACAAATTCTAAGTCATTTGCCTTATCTCCATTATTTGACCTAAATCAATCTTTTAGCTTCTTGGGATTTTAGTCATTCTCTTCATCTGTATGACAGACTTACTAGCTCAACTTGAAGAGATTCAGACTGGATGAATAATTGCCTTGAAAAAAAAAAAGAAGTAGTGAGTCATCGTTCTAAAAAATCCATATTGCTTGGCATTTACAGCACTCCTACTCTGTATCATAGGAGATGAAAAAAGATTTTGCTGCTTATGCCCTCTGAAGAATATTTCTTTCTCATCTCTGGCAAGGTAGACACATTATCAATGGAGCAGCTGATTTTATACAGAAGCTCCGATCCTCTCAAGGACATCAGGGACAGGAAGTACCTATTGCTATAGGCATGAGGTCTTGAGCTCAAAAGTATCCTGAATCTTTGTTTTCTAGTACACTGCTACGGACCCAGCAGGGCCCTGGTACTGGTGCCATGATCTAGGCTTACATCTTTTGTCTTCTGCCCCTCATCATTGACCTGTTCTCAAGACCAGTTCAAATATCATCAGGACGACTAGAATTAAAAAAAAAAAAAGAAAGAAAAAAAAAAGAAAGAAAGAAAAGAGGGTAAATTCTGGCTTGCATTGGGCTCCACTAGCCATATATTTCCACAGCTGGGGGTAGGGCAGGGGCTTTTCCACACCTCAGTTGTACGGAAAAGGCCACTGGAAAAGAAGAGATAAGTCTTCCAATGGTATCTGTGGCAGAAATGGATTAACTATGCAGCAAACTGTTTTCTCCTGACATTCTCCTGACATCTGTCTAGACTAAATATTTTAGTCTCTGCTACTATTAGAGGATGCCATGTGACAGAGTCCTGCCCAATGGAGTGTGTGAGAATGATGTAAGTGCCAATTTTAGGCCTCTTCAAAAAAACCTTCTATGACAACAGTCTCTCCAGCTCTTTCCCGATGTCTCATTCTTTTCTGTCATTAGTCGACTGCATTTGTGCTTAGTCAACTTGGGAGCCACATGTGCAAGACTTCAGCACTTTCCTCAGCCTTGGGGTTTGAATGACTATAGGGCCAGAAGCTCCAATTTTGTATGACTAAAGAATAATTAACTTTGTTGAACCACCAAGATTATGGTATTTACTATAACAGCTCTGCTTACCCAAACTAGTACAGAACACATAGAAGTGAAATGCTCTAAATATTTGTGTCTCTCCTCAAGCTTTTATGTTGAAACTTAATCACCAATGCCGTGGATTGGTGGAAGTAGGAAGTAGCTGTCTTGTATGAGGCAGTCTCATTCATGAGGGCTCCTTGGGCAGTGACTATATCATGGAGCAGAACCATCAATGGAATTAGTGACCTTGACTCTTCTATGTTGAGGACATAAGTTGTCATCTATAGAGCAGAAAGTAGATCCTCACCAGACACCAAATCTACCTCTTAAGTTTGGACTTGCAGCTGTCACAGCTATGAGAAATAAATTTCTAAGTTACCCAGTATATAGTGTTTTGCTATAGTGTTACAAATTACAACCAGGGACACTTTCGTGTAGCTGTTATGATTATTTGAACTAATTTAAAAATCTGTGTAGATGGTTCTGTATAGTTTCACTGTGATGGCACAATTCTAAA
Organism: Acomys minous; assembly: GCF_964271855.1. Lineage (NCBI taxonomy): Eukaryota > Metazoa > Chordata > Mammalia > Rodentia > Muridae > Acomys > Acomys minous. The sequence goes on along the minus strand of NC_140488.1, from coordinate 124,573,066 downwards.
GATTCATGAATCCTCAGAAGAAAGGAATGTTTAATACAAGGCTAGACTCAAAGCCTTTGCTGGGGGATGGGCAGAGCTCCTTTGAATACTGCCAAATGCTCAAAGTAAAGAAGATAGGAAAGGCCCTAATTTTTCTTGATTACAGAGATGCAGCAAAAGGGGTGTGCAAACCTCTTAAATAAATTAAAAAAAAAAGATTATTCCTAACAGAAACTGCCTATGTTTAGAAAGTTTGGAAAGTGTATATTTTAAAAGAAGGTTAAAAACACAACATAATTTGAAACATCTGATCTTGGTTGATCCCCTTCAAAATGAAGCCGATCTTCAGCCTTTGAGGTTTTGAGTGGAATTCTCAGAGACTTTGTGATATGCTTCTCTCTTTCGTAACATAAATTGGATGCTGGGCTCTGCTGCTCTGAATTGTTCTATTCAGAGTCAACTGTGTATCCTCCTTTAGAGTGCCAGCATGTCAAAAGCAGGCCATAGAAAGGCCAGCAGAAGCTCCAACAGGTACCTGAAGCTTGTTTGTAACATCTTCAGCACACCTGGATTGAACTTTGAATACTCATGAATTTTGCCAGTGTCTCGGTCATGCTTATGTTTGGTTTTCTGTTCTACCTTTATTGAGGTTCTACCTTACCTATCTTGAGGCAATCGTTTGATAACTAATTTCAGGCATCATCCAAAACCATAGTTCAAGCATCAACCAATGTCCAGTTGTAACAGCTAGAACATGGGTTGGGCTTGATGGGACGGTAGGATATTTCCATGGGGCCACGGCAGGATACAATGTAGCCACAATGGCTAATGTGTGCACACACACACACACACACACACACACAGTCATGTGTAAGGGATACTTACATCAAGTTATTCACAGAGATATCTAAGTCTCAACTTAAGCCACTAGCTTCATCCAACGGGCCTTTTAACAATGGTATTACAAGGGCAAAGATGCAGTAATTTGAGTTTCCTGTGTTATGCTTTTCAGTTGCTTAATGTAACAGGTGGCCTTTGAATAACTCTTTGACATTTACCACTATTCACTGTGATCACCTGTGATTCTCATCTTGGGGGAGTTTTCTATGTCAGCAAGGTGTATTCAATGTAAAGGACCAAAGAGTTAATACCTCCAGATGGAGTCTTTAAACAGTACTCATTTGGAGACTGATGTACAAGTAGCCCAGATTCTTCTAGCCTCAGGAGGATTAAGTCACCATTTCCCCAGTAGAACAGAGTTTCCGTTACCCATAAAGATAGCTGCCTTATTAAGATGGTTAATCTTCATTGTTAATTTGATTGGATATGGAATAACCTAGGAGATATGCTTCTTGGCAGAGCCATGAGGGTGTTCCCAGTGATATTTTACTGACGAGAGAAGAACTACCCTGAATGTGAGCAGTCTCATTCCATGTGTTGTGGATCTACATTAAATAAAAAACAGGGGGAGGGTGAGGAGAGACAGCACCAGCATTAATTCCTCTGCTTCCTGACTACAGATGCAATGTGTCAAGCCTGTTAAGTTCCTGCTGCCATGCCACCATGATGGACCATAGTCTCTCAAACTGTGAGCCAAAATAAATCCCTCCCTAAGTGTCAGGGATATTTTGCATTGATGAAAAATAACTAACACACTTGCTAACACAGCATTAATTGGCTTTCTTAACTTCTTTATCTAATTTTTCTACTCTTGTTTCATTGATCCCTAAGATCAATTTCCAAATCTTTGTCTCATGGTGGGCTTAAGCTAAGGCTGGCCTTGATGGCATATACCTAGGGACCTCAGCACTTGGGAGGCACAGCAGGAGGATCTAGAGTTAAAAATGATTCTTGGCTATGCAGGACAGCCTGGAATATATGAGAACAAAAGAAAAAAAACACAAGAACAAACAAATGAGCAAAGAAGCAAGCAAAACAAAAGACTACATAAACTAGGAAAACTATTTTCCTTTGAGCGTAAAGTGAAGCAGTTAAGTGACCCACAAAAAGCTAGGGAAAAAAGGAGGAAGCAATGACAGAAGTCTATCTATTCTTCAAAACAAACAATAGAGCTCTTTCAGAGAGATTAATTTATTATTCTGGGCTTATGTGTGGCAGCCACTAGTCATGTGTGGCCATGGAGCATTTGAAATGCAGCTAGAGGCACTGGGGAGTTCTTATTTTTTTACTTGAATTAGTTTAAATTTAAATATCATATGTGGCTAATGGCCATGGGGTTAGACTGTACAGATTATAGAATATTTCTACTATTGGGGAAAAGTTCTATCGGATTGTAATGGGGTAGAGAAAGAGTACTAATTATTATTTGTAAAGGGCCAGATAATAATATGTTGGCCTTTTTGGACTATGTGATCTTGCTTAAATATACTCAGTGTTCCTTATTTTAGGGTGAAAACAGCCACAAGCAAAATATAAGAATGAGCATGACTGTCAACAAAACCTTTATGGACACCAAATTTAAGTTTGATGTAATTTCCTTATTCACAAAACATATTATTCTCCTTTAACTTTTTGCTAACCATTTGAAAATGTACAGCTATAGGGCTGAATAAAACAGGTGGTGGGCCATTGTTGGCTGATTTATGTTCTATACCAACATCATTAGTAATAGTTCCTAGGAGGCCTATCATTAAGGTGTCCCACTAATCAAGGGCATATGGTAACACCAGTGAGCAAAGTATCAAATGAACTGCGTATTCTAAATCAAATCAACTTTTGGAAACAAAAAGCTGTATTCAGATTGGATTACTCACAATTGAAGCTGGCAAGGAGACGTTTTTTTCTTTTTTTGTTTATAAGGCTTCTTCCATGGTGGTCATGGAGAATTGGTAGAGCTATTCAAGAAAATCATAAGATCTCGAAGTGATCCCCATCCTATTAAGCATCTCACAACAGCATTGTTACCCGGGGAGACCAAAGGGTGTTCTTTAACTTCCTGATTCCTGTTTCTATGACTTGCCTCTGCTTTTATTTTGTCGCCTCCTTCCCTGGCCCAAAGATCAATACTTGGTCCTGGCACAGATTCATGCAACCTTTTCGACTGGCTCCCAGCAGGACGGAAGGTTGGTTTTCAAAACTGCAGAGTTCTCAGAACGCAAGGCCAACAAAATGGCTAATTTAATCTCGAGCCACCAGGAATGAAAGAAGTGCTATCAAGGCAACACAGACAATCATTTCTTTTCCTGATCTGTTTCAGAGTCAGCTCAAAGCAAACGAGGGAGGGGTAGGGAACGGAATCAGGAAGTCTGCCAGCTGGACAATTCAGCCTAGCAGATCTCCACTGCAACTCAGAGATTTGGCCACAGCAAGCAAAAGGATCAAAAGTGCAATACCTGGCAGGGATCAATAAAGCAGTAGGGGGCAGTCATTTCTGGAAAAGACTGAGCTATCTCCACAGTCAGTTCTTAAGAGCTCCCAAAAGACAGGATGGGTACTGACATTTTGTGAGTTGTGCCAACAGAGCTCGGAGACCCAGCTGGTGCCTCTGATGCTAGCTCTTGCAGCAGTCAAAGGTCTTGAGGGAGTGGAGAAGCAAGCCTTTTGGTTTCCTTTAAAAAAATGATGCATGTTGCTTCAGCACAAAAATTATCAAAGTAATATCCTCTTCAGCTAAGGCTTAAAATATCCACTGAAAGCTCTTTGTAATCAATAATATAGATCTCATTATAGGGCCTGCATTAAAGAGGTAGGAGCTATGTTAACTTTACAACTTCCTTGGGAGAAGAACAGGGAGAGAGAGAGAGAAAGAGAGAGAGAGAGAGAGAGAGAGAGAGAGAGAGAGGGAGTGAGTGAGTGAGTGTGTTTTGATGCAGCTAAAGTGAATCTGCACGCTAGAGCAGAAGTGGCACATAGCACCTGTCCTTTATTCTCTGTTGTGTTCTCATGGGATTCTCACATTATACTCACTTCTTTTAGTGGTGGTGAAACAGAGGCTTGGTGAGGTGGGTTTGAGCAAGTCTGTCCATGAATGTATAATGGAGTCAGGCTACCATTGAATCCTTTTTACCTGATCCCTAAACCAGCCCCTTGTTAGCTATTTCATGACAGGTAAGAGATTCTGTTAAGGACAGTAGGGCAGAACTGGCTTAACTTGCGTGTAAGGATCTGGAGAGTCTGGCCTAAATATTCCTCAATTATCTTCTCCCCAAATGCCATAAAGAACCCATAAACCACTGAAGTCACTCTCTTGGAAACTGTTACTAAGGCCAGATACCCAGAATGAAAGCTGCTGTTGGGTCAGTAAGTTTCCCCCATGCATGCAAAATATTCCTGATTCCCAACTGTCTTCAAGGTCCCTAATCTCTTAGAAATCTTATTTGGCCTTGTCTCAGTCCCTTACACACAAGGAAATGATAAGACTTCAATTATTAAATTTTTTGAGCTATTTTGAGATAATTACACATTTGTTTGCAGTTTTGAAGAATAACAGAGAGCTCCATTGTGCCCCTTACCCGGTTTCCCCTATGCTACCACCATGCAGAATTTTGCCGCATCTATATTTACTTTTGTAATAGAACATTGTCCCATTGCCAAAGCTAGGAGGGACATAAGTGGACAGATGAGGATGGATGTGAAATCATAAAAATGAATTTTTCAAAATTAACTTAAAGGTGAGAGAGACTTTCAATGGTGACAGAATTAAAGAGAGGTGTGAGGAGTTCTGACTCCCCTGAGTTAGCTTGCAATGCTGTGCTAGGGCATTTTTTGCCACTATGCATTTTTAAAATATATTTTATTAATTTATTCATATTACATCTCAATTGTTACCCCATCCCTTGTATCCTCCCATTCCTCCCTCCCTCCTATTTTCCCCTTACTCCCCTCCCCTATGACTGTGACTGAGGGGGACCTCCTCTCCCTGTATATGATCATTGCCACTATGCATTTTAATATGTACATGGGTGTTGAACTAATAGAGTAGAGAGGGGAATATAGCCATCTATATTCTTAGAATCTGATTCAGTCAAAATTGGATTGAAAATATTTTTTTTAATTTCCCCAAAGGAAGACATGAATTTGCTATGCACAGAGTACTGTGCTGAATCTTCAGGAATGAAGGGATATATAGACTTTATATTAGGTATTATAAGTAATCTGGAGATGATTGTTCCAGATTACTCCAGATGATTTAAGGTATGTAGGTGGCTGTGTGTCCTAGCTTTGTTTCTACTGTGACACAATTCCCAGATGAAAAGCAACTTCGAGGTGAAAGGGTTTATTTTACCTCACGGTTCCAGATTCTAGTCTGTCCATTGTAGCAGGGAAATTAAAGAAGACATTTACGTGGACGGCTAGCTAAATCCACAGTCAAGAGTGAGCGGCAAGTGACTGCATGTATACTCACTGATCAGCCAGCTTTCTCCACTCTTAAAAGAGTCCAGGGCTCCAACACCAGCAATGGTGCCACCCACAATGGGGTGAGACTTCCCACATCACTTAAGGCAATCAAGACAATCTCCCACAGATAAGCCTTAGGTCAATCTTATCTAGATGGTCTTTTTGTGATGCTCTTTCCAGGTTGTGTTGAATTTTTAATTAAAACTAGTCATCATAGTGTGTATAGTTTATATGGAAATGCTATACTTTTTTATGTGTGGGGATTGAGCATCCATTTTCTGTTTTTTTGAAATTAAAAATTTCAGGTTACCATGCAAAATAATGGGTTTATTTATAGCATCTTCATGTAAGTGTGCCATTATACTTTGTTTTCATTTCCCTACTTCCCCTTCCAGGTAGTTTGCTTTCCCCCAGTACTCCCTTCTGCCTTCTTATCACATGTATTCCTCTCCATTACCCAACTCCATTACACTTTCTTTCCCTCTCATAATTCTCTTCCTAGTTATGTGATCTGCCCACATATACAAATATACATGTATAAACACATAGATATATATAATATTAATTTTATATTCCACATATAAAAATACAGTATTTATCTGTTGTTTTATTTAATGTAATGATCTCCAGTTACATCCATTTTTCCTGTAAATGTTAATCTATTTTTCTTTGTAGCTGAATCAATTCTAGTGGGTACATTTCTTTAGTTCATCTGTTGACAGATTCAGTGTTTGTTGATTCCATTTTCTGCCTATAGTGAATAGTTCAGCAATGAACATGGATGTGTAGGTATCTATTGCTACTATGTTGACTTAGAGTCCTTTTGGTATATGCCCAAGAGTGTTAGTGGGTCATATTTTTAGCAGTTTTGAGAAACCTTCATACAGGTTTTTATAGTGGTTTCACCAGTTTGTAATCTTACCTGCAGTGAATAGGTATCCTTTCTCCACGTTCTCACTAGCATTTTAAATCTGCATTTCTCTGATGGACAAAGATGTTGAGCACATTTTCAAGAGTGTAGTGGACATTTGTGCCTCTTATTTTGTAAAGTGTCTATTCAGTTTATGACCCCATTTATTGATCAGATGGTTTGAATTTTTTGGTGTTTAAATTTTATAGCTCTTTATTTATTCTAGACTCTAACTCCCTGTTACATTTGGCAAAGGTATTCTACATTCTGTAGGCTAGCTTTTTATGGTTGTTGTTTCTTTTGCCATGCAGAAGCTCATTGACTTTCTAAAATCATACTTGTTGATGCTTTGTATTTTTTTTCCACAAGCTCTTAGAGTATTTTTTCCAAGGTTCTTCCCCATACCTATATCTTCAAGGGTTTTTCTCTAGAAGTTGCAAACTTGCAGGTGTAACTTTAAGGCCTTTGATTCATTTTGATCTTGATTTTTATGCAGGGGGATAGATAGTGGTCTAATTTCATTCTCCTACAAATGAAAAATCTAGGTTTCCCAGCACCATTTGTTAAAGAGGCTATCTTTTCTCCAATTTATGTTTTTGACATCTTTTTCAAAAATTAGGTGGCTATAACCATGTGAACTTATTTCTTGGTCCTCTACCCTACCCTATGAGTCCACATGTCTGCACACACACACACACACACACACACACACACACACACACACACACATGCGTATGTATGTGGGGTGGACCATCCATTGGAAAATGGGAAAGCTATTAATGAGGACACCCTCAAAAACAATGATTCTCCTTCTGCCATCAACTAGCAAATGCTATAGCTCTTCCTTAAGGAAGAGCACCTCTCCCATGTATGCAGGAATTCTGGTTGACCTGATCTTCTGCAGATAATGGCAGCTACTAATAGTTCATTAGTCCAATTGTCTTGTCCCTTCTAGAGACAGCATTTTCCTGCATTCTTCCCCATCCCCCAGCTCTTACATTCTTTCCTCCTCTTCTTTCTTGGCATCCCTTGAATCTTGGTGGAGTTAGGTGGGAGGTAGGGAGCAGGTGTAGTGGTAGAGGAAGTACAGAGGCAAAAAAAAAAAGCAAGAATCAACTCAAGAAGGAAAATATTGTTCACTAGTGGAAAAATGTGAAAACTAAATTAGATGGATATATGAAAGAGAATAACAAAAAATTACTTTATTTTGGACAAGTCTTATTATGCAGCCATGGCAAACTCTGAAATCCACCTTTGTCTCTTGAATGCTGAGTTTAAAGGCATGCAGTACCACATCCAGCTTGCAAAATGTTTTAAAAATCATGCTAAAGGTGTAGTAAAGGAGAAAGAATCACTGAGAGTAAAGCAAATAAATGGGTCCTTGAAAAGTGGAGACTGTAGTATATGCATGGAGTTCGGGGAGTGTCAACTGAACCTGTGGATTCTGTTCAGAGGAGTGTCTGAAGTCACTCAGAGCTATCTTCACCTTGGTAATTTTCCTTCTTTGAGTACCAGGGGCCTCTGCTGGCCACATTTAACTTTGCAGTCTGTGAGTTGGGCATGTTCTCAGAGTTGAGACTGGGCAGATGACACCCTTTCAAGTTGCTTTATTAGCTGGGGTATGACTCCCAGGTGTGTTTCAGGTAGCAAACTCAATCTCAGTACCAAGATCGCTGTAGTGCTTTCAAGACCTTCTGAGTATTAATCATCCTGCTGGAAGGATGCAGCTGTGGGTACCGAATCTCAAGCTCTATAGTAGTTGGCTGAGAATTTGATTTTTCTGCTCACCTGAGGCTCAGTCCTTTCAAACTCTGGGGCAGTTTTCTATTGGTGAGATCTGATTTTTGGGTCTCCAAGAGTGGGCCTGTCTTTGATAATATTTTTGTTCAATGAACAATATAGGTTCATAAAATTTCTCACACCTAAAAAAATGGTGTCTCAGGACTATGAATCACATGCCTGATGCAGTGAACAAATAGGCCAGAGCAGCTATTTGTGGTTAGGCCAAAGCTTTAATGGAAGTGTTTGATTGTGTGTGTTTAGTGCAGCCATCTCACCCATAAGTAACACTGTACTTAAGGGTTCAATCAACATGAAGGATCTTATTGCCACTTTGAATTCATCTAGCACAGAATCTGAAAACAGAACCAAGGGAACAAGAATTGAAGAAACTGGAACCTATTTAACTGAGAAAGCCAGAAGCTATTGGGAAACAGGATCACCCTCCTTATATGTTTAAAGGACTATCAGACTTGAAAGGCTATGTTTTTATTCTATATTGACTTAAAAGAAAGGACTTCGACTGATGCATACAAGTTACCTAAGAGGGGATTCAATCCAGGGTGAAAAGGGACAGTTCCAACAAAAGAAGGAGCAAATTCAAAAGAGTTAGTTATCTCTGCAGGCAAAGGTCATGTGCAGGAGTGGAAGAGAGAGTCACCAGGGATTTTTGCTTTAGGTTGTATCACAGGTTGATTTCTTTTAAAAAAGTGTGTGTGTGTGCACGCGCACGCACACACGCACGCATGCATATGTGCAGGCACTTGTGCACATCTGTGTGGGTACCCTAGGAGGCCTGAGGAGGTTATTCGATTTCCTGAGAGCTGGAGTTTCAGGCAACTGAGCTTCCCCCCCTCCCAGTGTGAGTGCTGGGAACTGAACTTGGGTCTTCTTGAACAGTGGCAAGCACTCTTAATCACTGAGCCACATCTCCAGCCCTGCAACGTAAATTTTTATAGACATTTCTGCTGAACCCCCTGAGTTCACTCTAACACTCAGTGCTCTTCAGACAGAAAATGTTTGGCAAGTGTTGTAGCATATACCTTTAATCCCAGCAATAGGGAGGTGGAGGCTGAAGAATCATAGGTTTCGAGCCAGCCTGGGCTATATAGTGAGATCTGCTTCAAAAACAAAACAAAACAAACAAAACAAAACAAAACAAAACAAACCACTTAGAATCCCCGAGACAGGAGCCTCTAAACTATTCCATTCTTTTTAGTACATTTTAGACTTTGAGGATGTTACAAAGTTGTTAGAGTTTTGTGTATCCTAGTAGCCTAAGTAAATTTTCTAACAGAAGCACAGAGCCCTCTCAGAGGGCCATTATGTTTTGATGAAATTTGATATGTACTCCCTCTTGTTACATGATCCACAGACGGATATGAAGGTCATAGTTTCAAGCTCTGCCTCCAAACCACAAAGGATTTCTTTTATTCCTAGTGTCTTTTTCCAAGCCCAGTTTTTTTAATACCCTGTGCTCTGAACAGGGAAAACAGGCAGCACCTTACACACCAGGGCCCCTAAATTGTATTCCTTAACTCATAGCTCCCAGGCACTGACGCATAGTACTCCCCTCTGCTCTCCCACTTGCCTAGCAACAGGCCTACGGAGGCTGGGAGAAGCAGACTAGAGGCTGCAGGTTCCAAGGCTCCAAGGTGCGGAACACAGACTGTTTCTAAACTTGAAACACTTTTGCCCATACAGAGAGGATGCATCTTTGAGCATCATTTAACATAGAACGCCAAGTATGCCATGTATTATACATGCATCCATCGCAGGCGAGTAAATGAAATCGGCACAGTACAAAAGGCATAAGTAACCTTGTCTCCTGTCACCAAAGAAGTGAAGGAGAGTAAAAATCCTTTAGTGGTCTGAGCAGATCAATATTGGACTTTCAGGCAGGAAATTGTGGTGTGCTCATGTCGAAAGCTACTCAGACGTAGTTCGCATCAGCCTCGGAGCCAGACATCCTGACACAAGGCTAACATAATGGCTCACAAGCATCGAATGGCTTCTTCAATTGCAGTCTAAATTCTCCCACAAGATCCCCAACTCAGAAGTCCCTTTACAAAGGAAACTCAAGATGAAAGAGCATGAAATAGCTCCAAGTAAGTTTTTAGTCTCTCAATTTAGACGAATTATGACCTTGGGAACTAAGAAATCTCACAGATGAGATGACGACAGAATTATTGTTTACCTCTTTTGGGCGGGAAACTGGCAAGATAAACAGTCAGAGAAAGCTGAGATGACAAAGTAGAAAAAACCATTTTCATGAGGCGGAAGGAGATAGCTTTCACATTCTCTGGCTGGATGACCTTGACATTGATTTTCAGAGATGTTCGAAAACACACTTAGAGAATAATTTATTCATTCTCAGAAAATGATGTGGGAGATCCTAGGTCTGATTACGGGTTCATAAGGGAAAAAAAATGAAGTGAAACTAAGTTATTTTTCTTAACTATGTTATTAGATTATTAAGATAAACCAGAAAATATAACAGAGAGCATTAGCCAGTATTATTTTTAAGACAACGTTGGTGGTGTGGAATCTGCATACATTAAACTGCACCTGCTTAAATTGTAGAGTATTATGTGTGAGATAGCTCAGCAGGTAAAGCTGCTCAGCCTGAGTTCCACCCCTGGATCGCACATAGTTAGTGGAAGGAGAGAACCTAGGCTATTAAATTGTCCTGTGATTCCCACATTCGATTTGTAGCACATGCTCTCCTTCCACACAAAATAGGTACATATAAAAAGTATCTTAAAATGTGTGCAGTGTCACCAGCACTGCAATCAGAGCAGAGGACATCTTTATCATCCCCAAATCTCTCCCTATAACCCTTGGTTCGGAAGCTTCCCCCAACTCCTGGCTTCATGCAAGCACTCATTTCCCTTTCACCACTCAGTCAATTTTCAGTTTTTTAAAATTTTACATAACTGGGGTTTTGCTATATGTATATTTTTATATTTGGTTTCTATGTTCCCACCTACCATATTGTTTCTGAAGTACACTCATGCTCTTAGCTATCATTTTTTTTATGTTTAGTCAAATCCGTTGGTGTGGAAATTTGGTTTATCTGTTTACTTGCTTATAGACACTTTGGGGGGGCTATTATGAATATAGCTATAAATCACATATAATCATTGTTTGTATGGATGTATGTTTTCATTTTTCTTTCAGCTAGGAAATGATCTGAATGCCAAAGGCACTTAGTAGGATCCCATGTGCAAATACTTTATAAAGCTGTAAACAGGACAAAGATATTAACCTAGCACTAATAATTATATGTATTCATAATTATATGCAATAAGCATGTATACATCACATAATAAAGCTTTATTACTGACTGCAATTGCAAGGTATTAATTAATGAATCAATTCTAATATGACAAAAAGATTTTTGTATTAGTCACAGGGGTTTGTCTTTGGTGTCCTTTGAATTCAATTAGTTTTGAGACAAGGTCTCCCTATGTAGCCCAGGCTGGACTTGATTTCACTGTGTAACCCACATTGGACTTGCATTTATAAGTATCCCTCCCCTCCTAGCCTCCAAAGTTCTAGGATTACAGACATGTGCCAATTACCATACACAGTTAACTATTTTTACAATTGAAATATTAAATTACATATGTTTATTGAGTACAGGATATTTTGAAATGTATATCTATGTTTCAAACAGATATATCTTTCAAATATGCATATAGTGAGTGTTTAAATAAAGCTAATTAGCATAACCATGATCTCACATAACCATCATATCTGCGGTAAGATCACTGAAAATTGACTCTGTACAATATACATTGTACAGTAGATCTTCTGAGCTGACTCCTTTTATTGGACTGTAGTTTTGTACCCTTTCGCATTGCCTCCACTTCACTGACCTGGTCTCTGATAACTGCCATTCCACTGTACTTCTGTGAGTTCAGCTTTTAACTTCCCCATAGGAATGAGATCATGTAATATTTCCAAGACACATTTTACTTAACATAGTGTCCTGCAGGTTCACAATGCTTAGGATGACAAGATTTCTTTCTTTTTCAAGGCTAAATAATATTAAATTTATATATACTATATACATGTATATTACACTTTATGGATACATAGGTTAGTTCCACATTTTGTTGTTTCAAATAATGCTCAAATGAACATGAGACTATAAATATTTTCTTGAAAAACTGATTTTATTTCCTTTGTTGGCATTCCCAGAAAAAGATCATTGGTTCCCATGATAGTGCTATTTTAAGTTTTTTTGTTGTGGTGGTTGTTTTTAATGTGTGTGCATCCATCCAGATGCAGTTGTGTGTGTAGATGTGCACATGTTGTGGATAAAGTACAATTTTGAGTGTCATCCTCAGGAGTTGTACCCATACAACTCAGTTATAATACAAGGTTTACTTCTAATACTTTGAAAGTGCTATTGCAGGCTGTTTAGGATAATTAAATAATACAAGCTAATTGTTAGTTGATCAAATCATGGTCATGTCAATTACTAGCTTATATTGTTATCACAAGAATATATACCTTAGGTGCAACACATAGATATAATTCTCTCTCTCTCTCTCTCTCTCTCTCTCTCTCTCTCTCTCTATATATATATATATATATATATATATATATATATATATATTTATTCCTCAAAAGCATCAGAGAAATACAGAATATGGCATTTAAAGATTTTTTTATTATTTTAAAGATATTTTGACAAGAGAGGTTAATTTCTGGCAACACCCAGCCTACCTCAAAGAGGGTGATGAGCATCAAAGAACCTGCTTATGGAGATGGCTTCAAATGTGGCAAACAAGCCACTGGGTAAAATGTCCATGTTTCTGCCACAGACAGAATTCTGCCTAAAAAAGAGCAAGCTTGTATGCAGTCAGAGTTGACAGTCAAACTCTGCCAAGACAGGGTAAGCAAGTTCTCAATAGTTCCTGTCTCACAAATATGTCTGTCAGATATATTGGGCCAGAAGGCTGAAGAAGATGCTCCACTGTTATAGAGAGTTTTGGATGACTGTTCAGGCAGTAAACTGTCTCGGTCATCTTCTCATTTTGGAAGCTGCTAACCTGCACTTCTGGTTCACTCAGGTAATTAAGTCTCTGATGCTGTTGAAGACCAGACAGTTTAGTTTCACAATTAAGCTTAGTTGTTTTTGGATTAAGATATTTTTAGGTCTAGATTGATGTTTTAAGTTGACAGAGATGAGATATGATAGATATTGATTTATATTCAGAATTTTAGACTTACCATGATAGGAAAGATGTTTTCTTCAAGGTTGCCAAATACAAATAGCCAAAATACTATGAATTTAATATTTATATAATGCCTGATTGTTTTGTAGTTTTTCTTGCTGTATGTAGTTTATTATATTTATGTGCAAGAATATAAATATATATAAATGATAAGCATATATTTTAAAAACAGAAATATTTACCTATTTTTGAATACTTTGCATACCATAAGAATTTTCTGTTTCTTATTAGAAAAGAACCCACCACAAAATCCATATAGCAAATATAAATTTTTTTTTATGAATATGAACATACGCCCTTAAGTGACAGTCTACTTAGGAAGAAATTACTAATGTCAACAATTAGTGGCACAGCATTCCATTGATGTTGGGCCTTTTGCATTTCTAAGGTACTGTGTTAGTGTTCCTTCTAGTTGCTCATTCACTGATTCAAAAAAAATTGTTAAATTGCCTTCATCAGCCAGATACCACAGTTAATGTCAATGATTAAAAACAAAGATGAATTTGATGTGGTCCATGGTTCTGAGGAATTCTTTAGCTAGTTGAGACAGAAATGCCAACCAGTAAAGCTACTGAAATGTGATAACAATTTCAATAGAGGTGTACTCACTTACATTATCTTTAGACCGCTCATCCTACTATCATTATGACCGTTACACAATGGAGATAACATTGTGGTTCACTGCATCCCTATATACATTATCAATGACAAGTAGTACAATAACTCCTAAGGAAAGCACCATTATTAGTTACTAAAATTATTTTATGAAGTTAGTATTAAACTTATGCTAAAAACTATGTTCTAATCTCGGTATGTATGTAGTACAATAAAGGTTATAGACCGAGACCTGAATTTAATGCATGTATTAAATACTTAACCCATCAAGCAGCATTATGTAAAGAATTCATGATAATATAATATTAGCATGCCAATCATGTTAGGAAAACAAAGAAAAATTACATGATTACTTTAATAAATCCTGGAAAGAGTTAATAATTAGGTATCTTTGATTTGGGAAAGTTTTATACAAGGAAAGAAAATTAACATAATAACAATAGGAGTGTAAATCTTAGAATCTCAATAAATGACTGATAGTGGTACAGCAAAAAAAATATTAGTTAACATTGTTTTAGAAGTTCTGAGATGCACAGACAAAGCAAACAAAAGTTGAGAAGTTGAAGAGAAACATATGAAAAGGAACACAAAATATGGTTAATGAAATTTCAGCATAGTGGCTGGATTTAAGACAACAAATATAAAAAAGTGAATAGATTCACGTGAGAGCAAAAATAGCCAATCAGAAATGATTATGGAACAATATAATTTGAAACTGAAGTAAGAACATAAATATTAGCAAAGATATTAATTGTACAACTACAATACTTTTCACTAATTTATTGAAAGTGGTAAAACCTATAAGAACCAGTAAGAGAGCTATAGAGATAGCTCAGCATCTAAGGGTGCTTGGTGTTCTTGCAGAGTATAGGAGTTCTGGTCTCAGCACTCATGTTGTAGGGCTCACAACAACCTAGAACTCCAGTTCCAGGAGACCCCATACCCTCTTCTGGCTTCTTCAGTTACCATATTTATGTGCCAAACATTCAAACACACACATGCATGCACACCCAAAAATACACTTTAAAAATGGACTAGTAAGACAATTAACAAAATAGAGAAAACAAAGAGGAAAGATATATAACTAACAGGTGAAAACTTTAATCTGTTATCTTGGAAATCAGGATAATAAAAGTTGAGTTCCCAGAGGATATAGCTACACATTGCTAGCAAGGTATAGTGGAAGACATCTTTATGTTCTCTTGTTATGACTGTGAAAATTGTAGCACCTTTTTGTAAGCAAGATACCTTAAAACCCAAGAATGTTAAGATTTTTTTTTAAAAAATAAAGTGACTCATTTACTAAAAACAACCCAAAATGCAGATAAATATTTAAGAATAGAGATACTGGTTTTATTATCTGTTCTAGGAGTAACTGCTCAGTAGAGGAGATGAATTAAGCGCATTTTAGAACATCCCTCACCAGAGTTTCTATATAGCCTTCAAAATGTATATATAAAGACATTTTTTATATAAAGACATTTTAATGGTAAGAGGAAATGCTTATAATACAAAAAGCTAGATGAAAAAGTATGCACACAATATGTTCTCAAATATCTCAAAATGCATAAATAATTAGGTAAAAGGAGGTACACACAGTGTTAAGTCCATGTGGAGAATTATAGTGAATGTTATTGTGCTTTTTTATATTTTCCCAAATCTTTGTAATGAATATAGATTACTTTAGTTTTTAGAAAAAGATTTTAAATATAAAAATTGTTCCTAAAGTCAAAATACAAAAAATTCCAAGAAAAAAAAAGATAAGAACAATCATAAGGTATCAAGGTTTCCTTAAATCTGTTGACAGGTTCCTTTTTGAAATGTCATTTGAGATGCTGTTAGAAACACAGAAAGGACACAAAACTAGCAAATGGTAATCACAGACTAGAGTGAGGAATAATCTGGGTTGCACATGCAGAAACATCAATATAAACAGATTAGCTCAAGGCATTAAGGGCTCCAGTTCTCAGTTTTGGTCTCGATAAGATGAGGATGAGAGAAAAATAAATAAGATGGAGTTAATAATGTGCTATGTGGTAGGGAGTAAGTGAGCTACTATAGACAAAACACCTATTAGCTATTAGCTATTTATTATTCTCCTTATCACTGATGAGAGTGATACAGGGATAATGGTTAAGTTGATTAGGGAAGAAGGCAGAGAGTGCGGAATTGCTCACATGTCACATCACTTAACATTTGTGCCAGTGATTCTTTGTCTGTGGCTGGCTGTTAAAGACCAGGGAATTTATATAGTTTCACACACATCCTGGAGAAGTCCTCCACTACTGACTGATGCTGCTGGTGGATATTCACCTTTGCTCTTTTGTTCTACAATCAATATAATTATGAGACTGATATTGTCCAGTGAGCTCACACACCAGCTGTCTAGGTGGCTACCAGCCTGTGGTGGTTTGTATGATAATGCTATCCCTCCCCCTCATAGGCTCATGTATTTGAATACTTGGTCCTCAGTTAGTGGAACCGTTTGGGAAAGATTTGGAGGTGTGGCCTTGTTGGAGTAGGTGTGCCACTGGCTTTGAGTTTTCAAAAGATTTGGTTGTATATCAAGATGTGAGTTGTGAGTTCTTAGTTGTTCCTTTTATCCACCATCATAGACTCTAACCCTCTGAAACAAGCCAAATTAAATTCTTCCTTTATAAGTTGCCTTGATCATGGTGTTTTGTCATAGCAATATAAAATAATCAAAGACATGGCCTAATTAATATTACATGCCTTATTAACTTCTTTCCTTTCTCCGTCTTCCTTTCTCACATTCCTACTGCATTCATTTCCTCAACACATGGTTTGAATGCAAATCCTTAATCCTCATCTCAGTGTTTGCTTCAGAGAAAAATAAAAAAATTAAAGCATTTAAGTGTGAAACCTGATCCTATAACAACAATCTGAGGATAGTTGGCAGAAGAGACAGCTATGGCAGAGCCCCAGAAAGATAAAAGAGGGGGCCATGGCAGAAAGCTAGTGCAAAATTCTAAGGTAAAAGAAAATTGCCTGAATGAGGAAGGAGGGAATAACATCAAACACTATGAAGATGAGACGCAAAAAGGGTTGGAAACTGTCCATCTTAGTTGGCATGTATGCAGTGCTAGGTGACCTCTGCCAGCAGATTTTTGTTATAGTGGTAGAGGAAGCCAGATGGAAGTGGGTTGAGGAAGTGAATGGGAGGTGAAAAAGTGGAAGCTGCCAGTCCTCATTTAGGAAGTCTGGCTGTGAAAGGAATGAGGAAGAAGAGTGGAAGAGAGGCAGGAAGCAAATGGAGAAGTTAAAGGGGAAAGAAGAGACAGAGAACAATACAGGTGTACAAAGAAATATAATTTTGGTTTTTTGAAATAGTGTTCTCTATGTAGCCATGAATGTTCTGGAACTCACCATGTATACCAAGCTGGCCTTGAACTCACAGCAAACCGCCTGCCTCTGCCTCTCAAGTGCTGGAATTAAAAGTGTGTGCCACTATACACAGCTTACAGATAAACTTTTAATATTCATCTTAAGATGGAGAGCTTTGAGTGCAGTTTAGTTTGATGGCAGTAATAAAGCAAAAAGCAGCAGAAATGTAGTTGAAAAACCATATCCTTGATAATAATGCTTCAACCACTATTGTATTCAGAAATACTTTCTTTGAACATTTACCATCTGGGAAGAACTACTTAGTAATGAGAGAACAAAGAAGTGTGTGGCAATTCTAGATCTCAATAAAGTACCATAAAGCTGGACATGGAGATATAGACCTATAATCCCAGATACTTGGGAAGATGAGGTAAGAGGATTTTGAGTTCAAACCCTGCTTATGTGATAGAGTGATATATGTTACCCTGTGTCCCCCCCCCAAAAAAAAAGCAGAAAGAAGGTTGGAGATGTCGTTCAGCGGTAAAGCCCTTGCTCATCAAGCACAAGGTTTAGTCTCCCGTAAGGAAGGTGTGGAGGGATAGAGGAGAAGAGAATAGCTGGATCCTACACAAGTAACATGGGAAAATGGGGGCCAATTATAAGAAATAGTGGCCTGATAGACTACAACAATTAAACAGCACACTTAATTGTAATGTATTTAACTTTATTACAGGGCCTGGAGAGATGGCTTAGTGGATAAGAGCACTGGCTGCTCTTCCAGAGACCCCAGGTTCAATTCCCAGTAACCATATGGTGGCTCATACTCATGTGTAATGAGATCTGATGCCCTCTTCTGGCCTGCAGCCATACATGCATGAACATAAATAATTTTTTTTCAAAGAAAGAAATAAATTACATAGTCAATAAAGTAATATCTCAAGTGCCCCTGATTTGATCACTTCCCCTTGTTGGGGAGCCCAAGAGGCACACAGAGGAAAGGGAAGCAGGCTATCTGGATGAGATCTGATAGGCTGTGGTCATATGGTGGAGGAGAAGGTCCCTTTCTGTCAGAGGCCTAGGGGTGGAGAATAGGGCAGAAGAGGGGGGAGGGTGGGAATGGGAAGATACAAGTGAGGGGATAACATTTGGGATGTAATTTCAATGAATTAAAAAAAAGACATTCTATAAGAATGTAAAGAAATACATCAACCAGCTGGGTGTAGTGAGTGGTACAGCCCTTCCATCCCAATGCTTGGGAGACAGAAACTGTCAGATCTCTATGAGCTTAGGGTCATCCTGATCTATATAGTGAGTACCAGGAAGCAAGGCTATGTAGAAAGATGCTGTTAAAAACTAGAAAGTAAGAAAAAAAAAGAGAAGAAACACATCAACCAAATTCACTGTGTGGGTCTAATTGGCTCCTCTTTTCCAGGTCTCCAGGCTTTCTCTCTGGGCTGGAAAACGGAATTGTGTGGCCCTGGGCCTTTAGTCTCCACTCAGTGTCTTCTGGTTGGATTTGGTGATGGAAAGCTCTTGCAGGAAATCAGAGGGGGAAAGCAGATGGCTTAAGTGTTCTACTGGCTTCCTCCTATGAGGTCACCTTGGATTGGCTAGATCTATCTATAGAGGACAAACCAGCTATTTGGAGAGCTGAGTTCATGAAAGATCATAAAAGATCATGAACTCAGGAAGATAATGAGTTCAAACCCTGCCTGTACCAGGGACGAGAGAGAGAGAGAGAGAGAGAGAGAGAGAGAGAGAGAGAGAGAGAGAGAGAGAGAGAGGGAGAGAGAGAGTTCCTTGTAGTATAATTCAGATCTACTATGAGGTGCATATTTTACTATTTAAAAATAAAGCATTTTTTAAAAGTTAAAATTATGAGAGAACATGATGTTAAAATGAGTGCTTTAATTAGTAAGCTTTGATGGAATTCTTCTCTGCTGATTTTCTTTTCAGGGTCAGTAACCTTGCTTTGGGCCTTCTGACTTCTTCCTGCTTCGCAGTGGCAAGAGCTCTGCTGATGGGAGTCAAGGGTCTCTGTGTTGCCTTTTTGGATCCCCCTACATCCTATTCATGCTGTCATAGTCTCTTTATAAACAAACCCTCCTTGGTTTATCCTGATCTGAGAGTGCCATTTTCTGCTAGGATTGACTGGACCAAATATATTCTTGTCTGAGACAGGGGAGAAATGCTGACAATGACATAAACTTTAAAATCAATTATGGAAATTTAAATGTTACCAGGTATGGCAGTGACATAAAGTAAAAAAAAAATCCTTACCAGATTTAAGTATTTACTACTGAAATTTTCTGTCTAGGAATTAATTTAAAACACTGCAATAGACAACCAGTAGCCCCACATCCATTCACAAGTGGATAACACTAATTGGACTCAGAGGCTATTAATGATGATGATGACAGTAATACTAATAACAATAAAAAAGAATATGAAGTCAGGAGAGAAATGGGTTCATGTGTCCTGGAGGGTGAAGGAAAGAGGTAGTTAGAGGTAGACATACATGTATACATAGTATACACATATGAAAATTTTAAAGAAAAGATATTTTTAAAAACCTACTGCAGGGGAGAGTCAGGTCAAAGGATTAAAATAAAAGAACAAAACAAGACATAAATAGATGCAATAATAGGTGAAATAGATGAAACAGTATTATCAAAATGCTGGTAATTAAAGCCGGGTGTTGGGTGCCTGAGAGCTTGTTACACTATTCTCTTGACTACATTATTGTAAACTTCTGGGCTGGAGAGTTGGGTCAGTGGTTAAGAGCCCTGTTGTTCTTTAAAAGGGATCAGTTTCAATTTTTAGCACGCACATGGTAGCTCACTACCTCCCTGGGCATGAGGTACACATTGCAGACATATATGCAGGCAAAACATACATACATGCAAAATAATAAATTATGTATATGAAAAATTCCATAATAAATGCTTAAACCAGCATTTCTTTTTGCAGAAATTCATTTTATTCATAGTGATTTTTATTTAATTAATTTACTCAGATTACAACTCAAATGTTATCCCATCACTTGTATCCTCCTGTTCCTCCCTCCCTCCTGCTTTCACCCTATTCCCCTCCACTATGTCTGTGACAGAAGGGGACCTCCTCTCCCACTATATATAAACCAGCATCTTTATCTTATTCCTTACATGAGATATAGTTTATCATTCAGGACATAGGTGCAAAACTTTGAATTTTGAGTAAATCAGGATTTTAAGGATGTGTTTAAAGTATAGCAATGGGGAGATTTTTTTCTTTCCTATATTTTTCTGGCAGAAAGAAAAACTGATAAGCAAAATATACAAATAAATGGTATATAATATTCTCTTTTTAACTATTTCATCAATCTGCATGTGAGCATCTGTTGATTCATGGAGAAGGAAAAGGGGGCCCATGAAAGGTTCAATGGGCAAAGCCGTAGAGTTCCTACTGTTTATATCTTTTGCTTTCTTCAGAGTCACTCTGTATCCCCAGTTAGCAAATCTGTTAGTGTTCATAACATAGCATCTTTATTTGGTGTCATTTTTGTTTTTGGTTTTGTTTTTGTTTTTTCCAAGTCATGGTTTCTCTGTGTAGCTCTGACTGTCCTGAACCTCATTATGTAGACTAATCTAGTATTGAACTCATACAAATCTGCCTGTCTCTGTCTTCCAAGTGCTGGGATTAAAGGTATGTACCACCTGGTTTGTTTTTACTTTTTTGGGACAAGGTCTCACTCTATATCAAAGGCTGGCCTGGAGTTCACTCTGTACTCAAAGTTGGCCTTAACCTCGTGCCAGTCCTTCTGTCTCTGCCTCTGGAGTACTAGGATTACAAGTATGAACTACCAGGGCTGCTTTGAAACATCATTTTTGTTTTGTTTTTTGGAAACAAAAACCAGCAATGGAATACATTTATGCAGAAGAATTGCCTGTTGTTTAAATCATTTCAGAAGATTTGGTTTCTGCCAGGCAAGCCCAGGAAGCAAATATTATAGTTTCTTCTGAAAAACAAATGACACCACCACCCCCTGCCCCCCCCCCATAAGTTGTAACTAAAGTAAGGAAGGTTCTGGGTTGGTTCTGCTTCGGTTACTCTTTTGATTATTGAATACTACAGAGAATTCTTTAAGGGTCTCAGAAGAATCACTGAATATAAATTGAAAGACATACTTAGTTTGCCCCTAAAATAATCTTCCTTTATTCAAGGCAAATAGACAACAATAAGGACAATCTTGGTGCAAAGTTCTATCGCAGACTTCAAAATAAGGAACAAAGAAAATAAAAGCCAGAGTCTAGTGTCTGTTGAATCAAGAACTTGCTTTGTTTTCTTACAATAGTAAGAGTTGGCAGGGCTTCACCTACAGCAAAGTATTTCCTGGTATAACCATTGTTTTTCTCTCTTTCTTTTGTAAGCCTATTTTATTGATGTTACTCTTAATTGATTGCTACTAGATAAAACCACAAGACAGAACATTAAGAAGGAGAAGGTGAAGCTGTTTTATGAAATAGGAAAACACTGCATTAAAAAATGTAGTGCTATCACAGGGACCTCAGTTCACTAAGATATATGCAGTCATGAAACACAATTTCAGTTCATCAAGATAAAGGTATGGTGCCCACAGCTGTACTCCAGATCATAGATGGTGACAAGTGTAAATATTGGTTAAAAAATAGTTGACTTGATTTAAGGCATTTAAAAGCATCTGAACCTGGGGCTAGAGAGATAGCTCAACAATTAAGAGTAGTAGTTGCTATTCCAGGGGACTGAAAGTTGATTCCAAGTATCCACATGGTAGCTCCCAACCATCTCTACCCCAGCTTCAGGGATCTAACATCCTCTTCTGGCCTCTGAAGGCACCAGGCATTCACGCAATGCACAGACTTACATACACAGACACAGATTAAAACCAGCAATAACAGCAACGAAACAATCCCACCAAAACAAACAAACAAAAACTCCTTATTTCTTACCTTCCTAGAATGAACCAGAAATAAAGTATCCATATTTAAATTATTTTTCTATTAAATAGAATTTGCAGCTAAGCCTGGTGGCATAGGTACTTAGAAAGATGAGAGGGGGAGATTAAAAGTTCAAGATCTGCCTGAACTACCCAATAAAGGGGCAACTTAGAGAGGCCTTGTCTCAAAATAATAAGTTACAAACACGGTTTGGGAGATAGTTCACTGGTAGAGCTCTTGGCTAGCAAATGCAAGGCCTTAGGTTCCATCCACAGCACTCCCCCAAGTGTCATTTGCAAATATTGACTGGATTATGGGACTGGGTGGTTGACTTTTACATTTAGTGATGCTAGTGGAGTAAAAATTGAAAGTAGAAATTCTGAAGTCATCCTATTTGGGTTCAAACTCTGCCTTCATGACTCAATGAGTGTATTATTGTCGGTGAGTTAAGGAATCTTGTTGAGATGCTGATTCAACTTCCTCAGTTGACCAAGGATGATAATAGGGCTGTTGGGAGAATTAGATGACTTCACTTGACACAGTAATAGTTCAAAAATCATAAGCCAACAATGTTAGCCAACAATGACTTGCCTTCTGATCCCCATGAAGGGACATAATATAGTAAGGAAAAAGCAAGAGCAAATTGCTTTAAAGAAATGGCTTAGGGGCTCAAAGGATAGAACAACTATTTTTCCATCTTAACTTGGGAAAGGAGCTGGAGAATAGTAGCTGTGCAGCTACTAAGCCAGCAGGACAAGCCAGTCAGCACGTCATTGTGTCAGAACCAATAGTCATTAGAGAAGATGATCTCAAAAGAATATATGCCTTTTTTCCCTCTAAAAGCAAATAAAATGGGCAATAGCACTAAATGTGAAGGGTTTGGGATATCATGATTTATGGAATCTCATCAGTTCAGTTAGTCATTACATGGGACCAGCAGCTCATTTGAAACTAAAGTTCAGTATCAAATACAATGGAAATCGAGGCTGAATCTGAATCAGGAATGAAGTCATCAATCAGAGTGACTTTGAATGTCCTGTTGTCATTTTCTTAAGCCCAGAGGAGGTTAACATTGAGTCAATTATGCTAAGATGTAAATATAAACCTCTAATGCATCCTGATTCACATTAATTTTCAAGTGCTGTATTCAGTCTGCCTCTTCACATCAGGATTGAGCCATGATTCAGAGGCAGCCTACTGATGAATCATCCTGTTAATCTTTGGATGGGTCAGAATGCCCTGTGTAGGTTGAAAAGGGGGCAGAAAGGCCAAGGACTTCCTTTGGCGTGACATCCCAGAGCCCTAGGTACTAAAAACTCAATTCAGGATCCAGGTAAAGAACCTGACAAACATTTTCCCTGATGCCTGAAGGACCCACCCAACTTCCAGTTATCCCCGTGGAGGAGGTTTCGGTGTGCTCAAAGGAGGCTCCTTAGGGAAGTGGAGGTTTCCTGGGCCGAGCAACGTACTGCCTCTAACCTAGGAAAATAGTCTTTTCTTTCCCAGATTTTTCTGGTCCTTGATGTTATAGAAAGGGAACTTCAGAACAAAGCATACTGAAAGGCATCAAAGCACAAAGCCCTTACAAAGTGTGAAAACATTCACTTGCTGCCAAAAGCCATCTAAACAAGTACATGAACTAACAAAGCTTCTCTGGAGATTTTCTGGTTGTCTCAGCTGCCATTTTGCAATTTATCTTGCAGTTGCTTTCCTTTTGATCTCTTTTTTGTTTCAGCGGAGTCCTTTTTTGTTCTCTACCAAGTGGCTCTGTTCTCTGGGACCACACCCTTTCTGTCTATTCTGACAGTGACCATCTTCAGGTTCTACTCTCAGCTCAACATCTGACTATACAGCTCACTATTTGATTACAGCCCAGGATCATTTCCCTCTAGCACCCATGCATAGTGAGAGGAGCCTAACCACAGGGAGTTTTCCATTCCTCCATGAGTCACCCATCTAGGTCAAACCAGTCATATGCATAGACAATCAAGACAAGAGGAACTTCCTGAACTTGAGTCACCAAGATCAAGTCCTTGACAACATTTGGTTCAGAATTCAAATAAAGACAGAAACATCACAATATTTGGCTCTAGGAAACTGGACCTCAAAAAAAAGAAAGTTTATCATTTCCTGGTTGAACAGCCTTTGTGTTGGCTCTGTTTATTAACAATTAAACTTTATTGTACAACCCAACTAGCATACACAAGACGGGAAAAAAAAAGTTAAAGGGACAGAAGAATGAACCTTCCGGTATCCATTCCACAGGACGGGTCCTTAGGTGTTTCTCCGTCCTGCGTGCTGGTCCAGCTGCTCCCTCCTCTCCAGCCACTCTCCTTCTCTCAACCTCTTGTTTTTCTCCTCACCACCTTCCCAGTCACATGCAAAGGGCGGTCTCCTTCTCCCTTCGAGGGTCAATTAGGAAAACAATAGCCACGGTGGGGTTCCCAGGTAGGCTTCCTGAATTTCAAGCCCAGGAAGGCTCCAAACAGTCTCTCACAAGGTATTCATGGTGTGCCCCAAAGGTAAAGCCTGCCAAGACTGCTTCCACCTGCGACAAAGCTTAATCTTTCCCACACTTTGCAGTTGTGTTTCCAGTTTTTGGTTAATAGAATCCAAATACCAGTCTCCTGGACATGGAAATCTACTTTGTATACCACTCTACATACCTGTGCCTAGCAGAGTATCCAGTCCACAACAGATTGATGGTGAGTTAGTTTTGATGCATCATAGAGAAATAATCTATCACTGAGGTAATACTTTGATATCATTTCCCATTGTTGAAATTAAACTGGCCCTAGATTTTATATATTTACTAGCCCAAGGAAGTAACATCAGAAATGTGTATCATGGGAGTTAACTACAGTCCCACCCCAGATGTGGTTTAAGACAGCAGTGCTTCCAACTCTGTGGTGGCTGGAGGTTGGCTGATCTAGGTGAGGATGTGCTAGGGAGGCTCAGCTCTGTGTGTCTCATCGCTAGACATAAGAGGATAGAAGAGTCATAGAAGAGCAAGCAGAAACATGCAGGTCCCAAACTGACAACTGGATGCATCTGTCCATTCTTTTGATCAAAGGAAGTGACATAATAGCCTTTTTGGAGAGACTCAAGGCCACTTAATAAGCAAAAGACATGCTACAGGGTGGGGTCAGCAACTCAGCATACACTACGGAAAGGAGTAGTAACTCCGCCATTATAGTTTCTAAGAATGTGGGCAATTTGAGAACAGAGGAACTTGGGCAATGTGGATTGCATAGTACTTACTTCCTCCAAATGCTTACTCATTCGACTCTTACTACTGCCAGGAGGGTCACAGTGATAGAAATGAACATTTGCTATACTCAAGTAAATGTGACTCACATGAGAGCAACACAGTACTTAGTTCTAATATGGCATTTACCCATTCCCCCACTACCTAGGCAATACAAAAGAAATTACTTTGTTTTTCCAGAGAAGTGGGATTTTCTTGAATGGAAATTTAAAGCCCCACCTAACAGCTATCTGATAAAATAACTAAGCAGCTTTCTTACAAATGCCAAAATTAATCACAATCTACTGATAATCTTTACTGGTATTTTTCTAGTTTATGTCAACTTCCCTTAAGTTCACCAAATTTACAACGTTATCTGGGTCTCGAATAACCTACAGTGCTCATCTATAAGAATCTTTACTGAAGCACATTTTTTAAAAAATTCAAGGAAATCTTATCTACTGAGAATTTCCCATGGTTGATATTTTTAGTTTCACTAGAAGTCACAACGTGAAACAAACTTTAATTAAAGTACCTTCAGAATCATCTTGTTTGGGCTTTGGCCATTATATAGTTACCTTGCCTCTGGTAGCAATTAGAACTTCGTACATATGAAAGAAAATGTTTTCCCTCTCGTGCTCAAATTCAAAAGCTCTATGCTCTATGTGAAGCAAGCAAAAGATGGCCTATGGTGACTAATTAGGGGCTAGGTTTTCAGAGGCACTCCAGAGAAATTACCAGAACAACTTTTCTGTGAGAAGCAAGTTTATTAACATCTTGCCTCATTTGTACAAACAAGTAAAAAGCACTTAGCTCCAAACTGTACTCAGGCATGAATTTCAGGTAATAGCTAATAACACAAGAGTTGTCTTTCAACGGACAGCCAAGCTGAAATGCCTGCCTACTTGGCTCTTTCTAGCATGTTTTACTTCTGGAAGATGCATGAGACTGCAAGAGGGAATTGATGTAATAAAGAGCCCACTTATACTACATTTCTAGCTAATTCCAGAGAGATGGCTGAGAGTGCTCTCAAAATGCTCCTTTTCTTTCAGAGCTTTTGGTGTCGATTACTGATTGCGCACAGGAAAACAGGGACATCAGGAATCTGGTGATAGTACAAACAGCACCTGGTTAAGGCCTGAGCTTGAACACATCCTTTTGGTACAAAAAGATATATTTGGTTCTGTTGATTCAAACTTCTTGTGTCATCACTCAGCGGAGAGAAACAGAGCCAGTCAGCTCTTATGTTTATTTTGTTTTTCAGTTCAATATCTTAAAAACCTATACCCACGTGGAGCCACAAGGGATGAGGCAAACTGATTAAAATTCAGAAGATATCCCATACAACCTGCCACAGATACAGAAAGAATGCTGGCCTAAGAGCTCAGGCACAGCTAACAGCAGTAGGTAACCTTTAATTACTGAATTTGATGATGCCTGGCACCGGGCTGAGCTGTCTGTGCACATTAATCTATTTCATCATCCCAGCAACCTGATAATGTGGGGGCTGTTGTTGAGTTGTATCACATTGAGTCTCACAATTTGCAGATGACACTCTTCTCTATGACACCAGAGTTTCCTTCCTTCCTTCCTTCTTTCTTTCTTTCTTTCTTTCTTTCTTTCTTTCTTTCTTTCTTTCTTTCTTTCTTTCACTAAGTACCAAGTGTGTCCTTGACTTATTGATTTTTTTTGACCTATTGATTTTTAGTGTATGGGCTTCTGGGTTTTTGTGCACAGATAGAGCAACTGAGTGGCATCAGTACTTCATAGCCTTGGCTTCAAATGAAGATCACTTGGAATGATTTTTAAAAGGCAATTTGTGGAGTGTCTGCCATACACAGAGCATCTTAGTTGCTCCTCTAAGCAGCACCCAGTAAAGTCATGAAGGAAATGGAAAATACCCACTCTTGTGGAAGAATAATTGAGGCTAAGGAATTTTGGTAACTTGCTTACTTATACATTTCATCAACTTCTATTCAGGGTTCAGATGTTTCTCCTGCCACGTTTTGGCTTTAAGTCACTGAAAGAGTGACTCTTAATTCCTCTTGTCCTGTTTTGATGCAAGACTGTTCTCCTTGTCTTCAGACCCAGCAACAATGTCCACTCCCTTGTCATGCCACCTCTTCCACCTTTTTAAAAATATATTTTATTAATTTATTCATATTACATCTCAATGGCTATCCCATCCCTTGTATCCTCCCATTCCTCCCTCCCTCCCTCCCATTTTTTCCTTACTCCCCTCCCCTATGACTGTGATTGAGGGGGACCTCCCCCCCTTTTTTTTTTAAAGAAAAGGTCTTCCTAGGAAGCTCAGGATTCCTTAGAAATTAATGTGTAGGCTGGGCTGGCCTACAGACTAAGCCCTTTCTGAAAACATATTCTCTCATTGTTTCCTAGATGCTCTTTCCAGAATGTTATTTTACTGTCAGGTTGAAATCTGTCATGGCCTCTTTGAAAAATTATTTTGTTTTACTTATGTGTGCATGCCTATGAGTGGCTGTATGCATAAGTGTTTTGGTACCTGTGGAAGCCAGAAAAGGGCATAGATTCCATCTTTTGGAGTTACAGGCAGTTGTAGTGCCAGATATAGCTGCTTGGGTCTTTTGGAAAAGCATCAAGCATACTTAAGCACTGCGCATGCTGTCCAGTACCTGAAATCACCTCTTAGGAGGGTACACCAGGCACTCTATGAGGTGGTAATTCTTTGGTGTCTTTACTTGTCAGTCCCCACTGCCCTCAACCACTTTGTTCAGAGTATGTCCTTATATCTGGTTCTTCATTTATGATTCTGTTTCTTTCCAGAATTCCTCTTTTTTTTTTCCTTTTTCCACTATCTGTATGCCCAGCTTAACTGTTCCTCCCACTAAGCTCAGGGCAGACATTTTTCTTGGGGACTCCTGTTTGTTTGTCCTCTTGTTTGTTTCCCCAGAACTACCCATCTTTAAGTTCAGTGGTTTGAGGAAATTAGATTTAAAAATGTGGTATAGAGGTACACATCTATATTTTCAGCCATAAGGAAGAATAAAAGTATGCTGTTTGCAGGAACATAAATACAACTGGGGAGGAAGTCCCCCTCAGTCACAGTCATAGGGGAGGGGAGTAAGGGGAAACTCGGAGGGAGGGAGGAATGGGAGGATACAAGGGAGGGGATAACCATTGAGATGTAACAAGAATAAATCAATAAAATAAATAAATAAATAAATACAACTGGGGAGAATCATGTCACAAGTTAAGCCAGACTTCAAACAAATATTGAAAGTTTTCTCTCATTTGTGGATGCTAGATTTACAGACACAAAAATGGACATATGATATGAAAGTAAAACTAAAAAATGTCCAGGGGAACAATGAGACTAATGGGAGCAGGGAGGGGAAAGGGGTCACTGTGTGTGTGTGTGTGTGTGTGTGTGTGTGTGTGTG
The DNA here is from genome assembly GCF_964271855.1 of Acomys minous. Taxonomy (NCBI): domain Eukaryota; kingdom Metazoa; phylum Chordata; class Mammalia; order Rodentia; family Muridae; genus Acomys; species Acomys minous. The sequence continues at coordinate 124,544,210 of NC_140488.1, read as the reverse complement.
TGTGTGTGTGTGTGCTCAATTTACAATGTCTATATTAATGAAAATATCCTTATGAAATATCTCCACTACGAACACAAATAATTATGAAACAAACGAACAAACAGAAAGGTAGTTTGAAGGGTCACTTTCTTTGGAAGCATTTTCTAAGCCCTGAAAGTGTAATTGGTCCATTTGCCTGAACTGTACTGGAGATGGAATACACAACTGACCCAAGGCTCATTATCTCTGTCTCTTGATTGCCCTTCTACTCTACCACAGTGCTTCTTTTAAAAAGTTGTATTTAAAAAATAAAATAAAATCTCCACGTCCCCTGGAGGGGGAGACCTGGTGGCACTCAGAGGAAGGATAGCAGGTTACCAAGAAGAGACTTGATACCTTATGAGCATATACAGGGGGAGGAGGTCCCCCTCAGTCACAATCATAGGGTAAGGGAGTAAGGGGAAAATGGGAGGGAGGGAAGAATGGGAGGATACAAGGGATGGGATAACCATTGAGATGTAACAAGAATAAATTAATAAAAAAATTTAAAAAATTTAAAAAAATCTCATGTAGCATAGACTGACCTACAAGTTGCTATGCAGGCAAGGGTGAACTTTAACTTCTGATATTCTTGCTTTCACATTCCAGGTGTCAGGATTACAGTTGTAGACTACCACACCAAGGTTATGGGATAGTGGGGATGGAACCCAGGAAGTCATGCATTTTAGGCAAGCATAGTAGCTCCTGAGCTACTGCACCAGCCCAAGTGCACCTTCTCAATGTGAAAAGTGGATCATGTAACCCTGCTTTGCCATACACAGAGAGTGCAGTGAGGCTAGGACTGCTAGAACTCACCCCTACTCTGAGCAAAGGGCTTCCCATAACCTGAGTTCCTCTTCCTCTGATTCACCTCTTGAGGTTTTTTTCCTCCCCCTTTACTCTTTCCACTCCAACTATGCTTACCTTCCTGCTGTTCTAAGAAAATAGATGTGTCTTTGCCTTACAGCCTGGGAACTAGCTCTTCCTCTTGGTTCCTAAACTATCCACTGCTAAGTCTCTTGCATCCCTCAAGTCTTTGCTTAAATCTCTCTTTTCTAGTGGTACCGCCCTGTTTATTCGTGATACATGCCACAACCTGTCCTATGCCATGTCTAATCATAAAACTCCTTTTATTTTCACCTTGCTCTTTAATTTTCTGTAGGACTGATGCTATTTTGTCACACTTTCAAATCAGGACATATTTTCATTTTTGTCTAATTTTTGACTTTAGAAACCTAGGTCCTTGAGGAACTCTCCTTCGATTTGTTGTGTTTACTGTTCCTTCCTAAGAGCCTAGATTCTAACCAACATTTTGACATTGATTATACATGGTATCATCGACATAGTTTATATTCATTCTTGCATTTACAGAAATAATTTCACGGAAGCCTTTGCTTTTCAGTGTATGGTTTTAGGTGGGACTGCATGCAGCCAGGTGGGCTGTGAGTTGGACATGCCTGCTCTAGAATTTGCTAACATATACTATTTGAATTTTGAATTAGGAATTAGTACAGTGTGGCAGGATGTGTGGATTTCTTTGAGTATTTCCTCCCTCTGCTCTGCTTAGTGCTTGCAATTTGGTGTACTGCTGTGATGAATTGCCAGGCATATTCTAAGGGATTTTTTTTTTTGCAAATGCACAACAAAATACCTGAAGATATTTCACATTTACTTTTATCTGTGGATGACTCAAATTAGGATGTTGTTTTCTTCTAACCACCTTGCATTATCTCCAGTGATACATTACAGGAAAGAAGTGAAAAATAATATTTGCAGTCTCTGCCTTCCTCCTACCTGTGACTCAGAGGGGTAGGGGCTTCTTATGCACTTCACTGTCTAAATTTAGCAGAGCAATCACAAATGGCTTTCATGATGGCAGAATTTGATTCCCTTTTAATTCTCCTAGTCATCTTATCCTCCTTCTCCCTTCATCCTTCACATCCTCCTACATTGCTAAGCTTTAATAAGGGATCGCCTGACATTAGTGTCTTTATATAATGAAGATGTTTTTATGAAATAATAACTTCATGGTTTAGCTCTTAAATTGATCTCGAGCATCATGCATGAAGATCAATAAATTATCTTCGTTAAATTCCTTTTTCTACTTGCCTATCCTGAAAAGAAGTCTACTGAATCAGGTTGCACCATATGAAACTGCTATTCTTGTAAGTCAGAAGGGTTGGATGTTTACAATTTCATACAGTTGCACCTAAATATAATCAGGAGAGTTTCTACCCACCTCCCTTTAGCAAGCAACTGATTCCTTTAAAAAGAAGCAAGCCTGAAGGGTTGCAGAACAAAAAAACTCACGAGAAAACAGAGTGCTTAGGATGACAGGTCACTCTTGCCAATCTTACAAATAGTCTCCATCCAGGCTGATCACTGTGAGTCCTCTGATCAAATTGAGGCAGAGAAAGGTGACTGGTTGACAGCACTGGAGAAGTAATTTTACAGAGCACCTTCTGGAGACCATTTACACTTTATGGAAGGGATTCTTAATCCCCTTACAGTTGCTCATTCATATGTCCTTTCCCTGAACCTAGTCACCTGCTGTCCAATTGTGTTCCCTTCATTCCTGTTGATCCACTTACATCTTTAAACACTGCCATGGAATTTGTGTAGAAAATGGCTTCAGGCTGCCTGCCCTTTCATACAGAACAAAATAATATGCTGCTTGAATTTCTGTTTGGATAGAGTTTTCTTGTCTCCTTATCTATTTGGGCCAGACTTCAGTGACGCTATGTTTTGGTTATCTTTAAAAAAAAAAAAAGATTTTGGTATGTTTAGAGTTTTTTGCCTGTGTGTATGTCTGGGTACCACTGTGTGTCTGGTTGTCATGAAGACCAGGAGAGGGCATCAGATCTCTAGGAACTGGACATTACAGATATTTGTGATCCACCACAGGTGGTAGGCATCAAACCCAGGTCCTCTGGAAGAGCAGCCAGTGTTCTTAACTATTGAGGTATCTCTCCAGCTTCTATGTTCTGATTATCTACCAGTTTGTGATAAGTCATCATCACATATAGTGGTGTGACCAACTATTTTATGATGCTTGAGGATTCTGTGGGCCAGGAGATGAGGTGGGACATAGCAGGGGTATACTGTGATACATGAGGCTTCAGTGGGAGCATTTAAAAGGCTGAGCTTGCCAAGTGTTCTAATGCACACTAGAAATCCCTGGACATGGTGAAAGGTTTCAAAAGTGAGTAATTTAAGAAGACCAGGTGGAAGCCTTACCACCTTTTAGGATCTAGCCTACAGAGTCACATGGCATCCCATGAGCTCTAGCCATAGGCCTGCCAGGATATAAGAGAAGGGGAAGAGTGTCTAAGCATCTCACTGGAAGAGTATGTGAGATGAGCAAGATTATCATAGCCCATAGCTGTTAGCTGTCATTAGGCAATCCCAGGCCATTTTGTTGAATAAAATTTGTAGAACTTGGGGCTGGGTATAATGGCAGCTGCCTTTAATCCCAGCACTTGGAAAGCACAGGCAGATAGATCTCTGTGAATTTAAGGCCAGCCTGGTCTACATAGTGAGTTTTAGGGGAGTCAGGGCTATGTAGTGAAGACCCTGTTAAAAAAAAAAAAACAAAAAACCAAAACAGAATTGAGTTTTCATGCTTGATTTTTCACTCAGTAAACATTTGAATATACTAAAAGAGCATGGAGTGATTCTTGCAGCCTTTCATGTACTTTTAAGTATTTTTGTACATTTTTCAAAATTGGAACAATTTTAATCTTTTAATTATTAAAATTTCTAACTAATTGAGTACCCAACTATGTGTACATGTCTCAGCTGTCAGCTGGAAAAGTGACTTTCCATGGAAGACAATTGAGGGCCTATTTATTTATTTATTTAGTCATGAACTCAAACTGCAAATGGCTTTATTGATTACTGATATCTCAAAGCCCATTACAGTCATTAGATCAATATTTAGATGTAGTTTCTCGAACTCTCTTTTAAAACCTTCAAGAGATCTCAGTCTCCCAACCAGCAGCAAGTAAACAGCAGCTTGACCTTCCTTTGGGTTGGGTCAGGAATGTTATGCATTCCTCAACCCTTCCCTGTACCACACAGCATCAACCTGAAAGCAAACAAAAGCTCACAAAAGCTGCCCATGTAATGCCAAATACAGCTGTGTAAACTTGAAGCACACACTCATACAAAGATAGTAAAAACACAGCAAGTAGGTTAAGTCATGGTGGAAAATCATTTTTAAAGGAGGTCAAAAGGCAACAAGAAGGTATGTAAATGACTTTTACAAATGTCTTCAAAATGTATGCAATGTATCCTAGGTTGCATGGAAATTCTAAAAATATGGACTGGCTATTGGAAATGTTAATTCTTTGGCTATGCTGCTTTCAGATAATTCACATAGAGCTTCAGACAAATATAATTGCTTCATTTAGGTATTTGCGTAACAGCACAATGTGAATAAGTATGCATGTGAAGACCCCAATTTCAGGAGAGGAAATGGCTACACATTCTTTAAGACACTTAAAGGATATTTTGGGGCTAGGGAGATGGCTCAATAGTTAAAAGCACTGGCTGTTATTTCGGAGGACCAATATTTGAATCCCACCACCCATGGTGGCTCACAATTATCTGTAACTCCATTTCCAGGTGATCCAATGGCCTCTTCTGGATTTCGAAAGCACTGTATGCCTGTGCTATACACACATACTTGCAGGCAAAATATCCATACACACAAATAAGAAAATAATAACAACGAAATTGCTTTAAGGATTGTAAATCCATCTCATGTTGTGATTGTGATCTCTGTAAAGGGAAACACCATAGTTGTTTCATTTGACATTCTATTTCCATTTTACAAATATTTCTTCAAATGTAAAATAAAACATCAATATCTGCAAAAGCCTACTTGGAATATTCAATTTAATTTTTTTCCAACTAATTTATTGCTTTGACTAATTGTATTCAATCCAAATGTTTTATTGTCTCAAGGTCAATTTTATATATTTTATTAATTTATTCATGTTACACCTAAATTGTTATCCCATCCCTTGTATCTTCTCATTCCTCCCTCCCTCCTACTTTCCCCTTACTCCCCTCCCCCATGACTGTGACTGAGGGGGACCTCCTCCCCCTGTATATGTTCATAGGGTATCAAGTCTCTTCTTGGTAACCTGCTGTCCTTCCTCTGAGTGCCACCAGGCCTCCCCATCCAGGGGACATGGTCAAATATGAGGCACCAGAGTTCGCGTGAAAGTCAGACCCGACTCTCCACTCAACTGTGGAGAATATCCTGTCCATTGGCTATATCTGAGTAGGGGTTCAATGTTTACTGGTCCATGATGTTGGCAAGCCTGGTGGTCACTGATAACAGTAGTCCTCTGGGATTGCAGTTAGAGCTGATGGGTGCAGACCTCTGGTGATCCCAGATGGTTGACTGCCTCCAGTAGTTCCTGCTGGCTACCAACCTCTGGTAGTCCCTGCTGGCTGCTGTCTCTGATAGTTTCTGATGGATGTTGTTTTCTGGGATTTCAGGTAGATCTGGGGCCTGGAAAATGGCACATGGCAGGAGCGCATGAGGCAGGCCTCATCACTGCTGGTTGCCAGGAGGAACCCCAATCCAAACATTTTCAATCAAGTTCTTTTCTTTTTCTTTAAGTTTTTTTGGGGGTAGAGTTTGGTATTTTGAGACAAGGTTTCTCTGTGCAGCCCTGGCTGTTCTGGAATGAACTTTGTAGACCAGGCTGGCCTGTAACCTAGAGATCCACCTGCCGCTGACTCTCAAGTGCTAGGATTAAAAGAGTGCTCTACCATCGCCTGGCTATGTCAACAAGTTGTTTTCTATCAATTAATTTGTATCCAAAACATTTTTGCAAACAAAGAGAACTGTGAGATATGGTTCCAGGCTCAATTTATTTTTGGATTTTATTTGAAGGACAAAAATATATAAGAAAATGTCTTAAGACTTGAATAAAGGATCAAGACACCAATTAGAGGTTGCTCTTGAATTTATGATTATTGAATAAAGTTAAACAAAAAATAAAACATCCAATCTCACAATGCCCTGCCTTAGCCAATCTTAAAAACCTGAATACAATTTGAGTTAATGAGTTAAACATAAGACAGTGTCCTTTAAAATACAGAGGTAACAAGAGAGAGAACAATAAAACGTTGACAAGGAAGAAGAGAAAAAGGCAGAACTGAAGCTCTTGCTGCTCACAGTTAGGCAGGGGTGGGTTTAGTTCTTTTCCATAACCAATGGGGAGAAATGGCTACCCTCTGGTCATGGCAAAACCAGAGAGATGTGATTTCTTAAAGGTACAAAAAGCAGACAGCTACACCACATTTGTTCATGATTCCTTAGGAAAAGTCATTCAATAGCATGTGCGTCTAATTTTCTTGGCCAGGATTTATCATGATCCCACCTCTAACTAAATTAAGGTCACTGTTTGCAGAAGAATTTATTCTTATTGGCTAGACTGGGGTGGGTCAGCCTCCCATAAATCACAGAAGGTGACAAGGACACGGTTCCTTCGTAGAAATTCACACTTCAATGGCAATAGAAGGTCACTGTGTTTTGAGAAGATCAGAAATGACCTCAAAGTGTGGACTGTCATCTCTCTTACTAAACTAGAACTTGCAAAAAATAAAAATAAAAACTAAAAACCTCACAAGTGACCACCATCTGGGATATCTATCTATCTATCTATCTATCTATCTATCTATCTACCTATAGTGCTCAATAATCTCAATCAATTCAACTTGGGATAACCTCATGTACTTGTTAAATGACAATGTTAATACTTGAAATTAAAGGTTTCTTCAGCTCTAACAAATTCTGAAAATTCCCCTGAGAACATACATGGGGACTTACATGGAATACACTTGTATATTCTATAAAGAAAATATATGGCTTATGATAGATGTTTACAACTGCAGAGGCTTTCACCATTGTATCAAGTCATGTCAGGCCCAGAGATAGGTTTATATAAATGGGGTGGGTATTACATAAATGTTGACTACAATCATTGTTAATGTTTTGACTTACAACATATTTTTTTATATTATAAAATTTTAAGTATCTTAGTTGTACAATATATTTGGAACTTATTAAAGGTATGATTCTGTTCATATTACTGTAATGCTTAACATTGTAGGATTAGCATTTTGGTCGCTAGCCCTCTCAACAGTTGCGCTGGCATTTTAAAATGCAGTAGAATGACGTCTGTCTAAATCAGGCAGTTCTTCAAGTCGATCACTAGATGGCAGCAAAGCTTTAATAAATCAATTCTCAGGCATGGAGTACACAGTATTCCTTTTGTCTCATCTATTGTACAACCTCATTGCACCAACAAAATATTATTATCATTAACATTGATAGTGGTGGCTACAAAAAAGGCAACTGGCCAAGAGGTCCAGAACATTGCACATTCAACACAACTCAGAATTAAGTGTTACAAAGTTGTTGCTAAAGATTTAAAAAAATTATTAGTCAAATAGGCTGAAAACATTGTCACCGAACCTAAAGCCAGTTGTCACCATCCCACACTTATTTAAGAAATAGCTCCAAAGGCTTCTCAAAGGAGAGGTGTGGGGCCTCAGTTGTACAGTGTGTGACTGCCACATAGGGAGCCTCTGAATTATTCATGAAGAATTAATTGTTTTCTTATATTGTTTGAGATGGGAGTCGACTGCAGGTCTGTAGGCAATGACGTAATTACAGTGTTAAATGTCCTTTAGGAGGAGTTTTTATATTCCATCTTCATATATATGATTGACATCTTTCATTGTACACGAATGGATTCATGTCTTTCTCTGGTGAGAAAAAGGAACCCTCTTCCTCACCGGAGTCCTCAGCTGTCTTTCTCTGGTGATTCTCATATCAGCCACACGTTCCATTACATTCTTGTCAACAGACATTGCCAGTGGGGTAGTAGGTACACATAGCTGGAAAATCCCTAATCTACATGCCCTCCTGGCTCTTGAAATTGTTAGCTTTAAACTAGCCCTTTTTATTGTGAACAATGGGGCTGCACTTGCTTTTTTTTCTCTCTCTTTCTTTAACATGCTTAAGCATTCCTGGACTCCTACACACACACACACACACACACACACACACACACACACACACACACACACCTTCTTTCTACCTCCCACCCTTCTCTACCTCATGCATTCTCTCTCTTCCTTCTTTTTCTCTCTTTTAAAATTCTACAATGCAGTGCAATCTTAACTACCTAATAAAAGACCATAAAACATACATACATTTGATCTCAGAAATGGGAGGAGCTTTCTTGCATACTAAATAAGCATTTGCTATCTTGGTGGGGAAACAATAACAACAACAACAACAACAACAACAACAAATTTTTTTTCTCCTGGAAGCGCTGCTTAATCATGGCTATCACCGTTGCCTCAAGCGGAATGCGCATCCATTGAAGGCAAAACCCAACCCAAGTGCAAAAGCACACCGACCTACTTAAGATCTGCCCAAATCACGTGTGCTGAAAACGGATTTCGATTCCAGCCTCTTCCCCCTCCTTTAAAAAAAAGTCTCCCTTATCACGATTTCTTTCTAGGTGGAGGAGGTTTCACTTGCCCACTCACTGCTCAAACCAAATCTGTGCCTGAGAATTAGACTTCTTCCAGTGTGGTCAGAATCAAGGAATGGCAGCAGAATTCAATACCCCCGCCTCCATGCCTTTTTTCCCCCCTTTTCACTGAGCAGTCAAGTGAGAGAAGGCTCATCTAAGGAGCAGGAAGGGAGGATTTGGGTTACCTTTTTTTGTAATCCTGCTCTGTGCCCATTAGTCATTAAACGCAAGCTGCCCAGGGAGTAAAACAAAAGCCACCCCCAGCCTTAATAAAGAGTTTACGGAATTTCAAAAGAAGCAAAGCGTGTTTTCTGTATTCCCTGGGGGCAACACGAACTCTGCTGAGTGTTTTGATTTCGGGGTACACGGATATAAGACATAGCAGATTGTATTCTATACCTGTGTGCTCGCTGGCGGGCACAAAATGTACGCTCTTTAACTACAGATGTCTGAGTTTTGCTTCTCCCGAGGGGCTGATAGATTCTCCAGCACGTGGGTGAAGCAGCAGTCTTGTGATCTGCCTTCCCATCCTCCGAGCCGCCTTCCAGCTGCCTTATGTAATGTGATCTGTTTGCTGATGGGCTGGAGCCTGATTAGTTTCTGGGTGGGGACTGCAAAACCTGTGCATAGTCCTCGTGAGTGCTAGACTCTGAGTTGATTTTGCCTTTCTTTCCTGCAAGCAACGGGTTAAGTGGAGATACACTAAGGGGAAAAGCCTGGGTGCACAGTGAGGCCAGGAATGATTTGGCTGAGTGATGGAGGCAGTTGAAGTAGTCTGTCCGAATAAGAGCAGTGTGTGGAGAGGGAGAAAGAAAAGCTGGGGAGGGCAGTCGGAGGGGGAAAAACAGTCGCTACCAGCAGCTAACCATACATCATTGGCATGCATTCCTATCAAACGGGAGCAGGAGACAGAGACTGAAATCAAGCTGAGCAGAATGCTTAATAGAAGAGCTGGCTGACCTTTCAAACGAAGTACTTAAGTAAAGATGGGCAGCACGCGGCAGGACTTTTTATAAGGAGGCAAAAGTAGGCGGCTAAGAGTTTCAGGTGTACTGCTTTTAAACAACACATCCCATTGATTTCGAGTCAAAATACTTTAAAAGTATCTCTGAAGCCACTTATAGTGCCTCAAGTCTGTAATCCCAGCTAAGGGTGGTAGAGAGCAGCCAACCTGGGCTATACAGTGAGTTTCAGGCCATCCTGAACTCCAAAAGGACCTCCTGTCCCTCAAGTTAACATTCGTCCTTCTCCACCTCCCAGTTAACTTTATTTGCTCTGGAATTCCTTTTATTCGTCGTCCCAAATTGAGGGGACTCTATGTTGTTTTGGGCTATTTTGGTAGGAGTTTAACATAAATAGCCAAAATTTTACACCGCTGTCCTTTGAGGGTTGCCTTATTTTCTGATTCCTATAAATATGTTCACCAACAAGGTATCTGGAGAGCTCCCTAAGAATTTCTCTTGTGAGAGTCTCCATGGGAATTAACACAACTCTCTGTGGTTCTTTGTATCCGCCAACGTTAAGACTAAAAAGTTACGTTAATGAGTTCTCTATAGATCTTCTCCGTGTCAATAAAAAAAATTCTTTTTGGTATGGTAATTTTGTTTACTTCTCCCAGGAGCCGGTCAGAATCAAAATTTACCAGCAGGGGGCGTGCGTTCACAGAAAATGTACGTAGTCTCTGCTCTGGCTGACTGGTGGGATGGTAGAAACAGGTTTTATTCTGAGGTATTTTCAGTTCAAATTCAAGTTCTAGAACTTTGATTTATTATTAGCTTGTTCTCTTACTTGGGAAGAAGGGAAGAGAGAAAAAAACAAGTCTGTCTGCTACCCGTGTGTTCTACCCCCAATTCAGGGGCGGGCCAAGAAACCGCAAGTTTTCAATAGAGTTAAACAGGCTGGATTGTGCATGAATCCGAGAACACAGGCTCCAGTTTTCCTAAAATGACAAATCGCCTCCCGTTACTCAAGAAATCACAAAAGATTCACACCCACCCTTTCTTCCCCCGAGCTTTGTCCTTCTGCAAGTGATTTGCAGTCCCAGACAAGTATTATATAACGATGAAGCAGAAAAGCCTGGAGCTTAGGCTTATTGCTTCTTTCGGAGAAAAGACATTAAAAAAAAAAAAAAAGGAAGAACCTATTCTAACACCATCTTAAATGTTTGTGAGACGAATATTTCCGACAACTGTTAGAATAGTGGGCCATTAGAACGGATTCAAATCTGCATTAGTGCTATAGGGGTTGTGACCACTTGCAATGGCCCAAGGGAGCAGTTTGAATGGGAGATGGAAAGATACAACTTGATGAGGTGAATGGGAAAGCTACAGCCCTGCAGTCCCAGGACATCTGGCTCCAATCCGGGCTGATTTAGCTAGCTGAGTATCCTTGAATTACTTCCTTTCCTGGTCTTCAGGTTTCCCAAGCTGCAAATGATGACACAATGCCTTCCAATCTAACAAGTTCCCCTTCTTTCAAGACTAAATGGAGATAGCATTGTTTATTTGACTTCTTCCCAAGAACACAGCAGCATTCAACAACTACGAAAATATTGTTCAGGATATTATGGTATTTCAAAAATCCCCCAAGTGCTTTGTATTTCACATTTCTGAAAACACTGTCACTATTTAACAATAATTTCCTTAGTGTTTTTATAGCAATTACCCTCTGAGTAATTCTGTCTGGGGAATCCTAGATACTGTGTGGTATGGAAAAGCTTTCATTCTCTCTCTCTCTCTCTCTCTCTCTCTCTCTCTCTCTCTCTCTCTCTCTCCCTCTCTCTCCCTCTCTCCCCCAGCCCCCGGAGTTTTGCTGAGTAACCCAAGCTGCCTTTCATGCATCTTGAATGCTGTACCACCATGTCCCAAGCATCTTTTAGGGTTACAGTGAGAAAGAATGAACTAACTTGACAGTAAGCACACAGTAAGCTGGGATCCAGGAGCTCTTCAGTACTAGTAGGTACTGTTAATGTTTGTCATCACTGCTAAAAGGTTCAGTCCATACCGTTGATTTAAAAGATTTTTTTTTTAAACTTCAAAGACCGACACAATGGTTAGCTCTTTTGATTACATGCTTACTAATTGAGAAACTTCAGAATTTCAAAAATCTGGAAGGGGATTTTTTTTTCCGCACAGACACGATCCTGTTTGGAAAATAATCTCATAAAGGTGAAATTCTGTGGCCATTGACATGTCTTTGCAGGCTATGAGGGCAGCCTGAGGAACCCTATCATGTTGCAGGCAAGGCAAAACAAAACACAACCAAAATTGAACGAACTAACAATAGCAACAAAAACTGAGGCTTAGGTTTAGACCCCAGACCCGCCTTTTATTTACTGTGTAGCCTTGGACATATTACTCCCTCTATTATTTCTATGTCTCCTTCAGTTTGTATTGCTCAGCTGAAGGGAGAAAAGAGAGACTTACTGATAAAAACAGAGCCAATACCGACATCATGCAGCTCTGCTAAACTTAGCCTGCAGGGAGAAGCAGTCTGATTGAACACGTGTATCTCAGGGGTGGGGCTTACCGCTTTTAGCTCTCTGACCATATGCATAAGTAAAGCAAGCCCTGGTGCCCTGCTTACTGCCTCCAGAACTCATCTTAAATTGCTACAGGATGCTTTCTTTAAGCACCTGTGACTCTGCCTAATACTTCTCTGACTGAAGGATATGGTACACAATCAGTGTCTGACATTTAATGCTTCCTCACGATTGGCAGGTCCCCGTATGGGTGGGAAAAACAAATCTCATTTTTTTTTCTTGACCTGTTGGGTAGATTCGGAGTTGTATACCATCTGGTCTCTTAGGCTGCCTTGGAAGATGCTTCCCTTTCCTGTCTTACTGTCCTCTTCACTCCTCTATCGGCATGCCCAGGGGCACCAGAATTCTGATCCTTATTTGTGTGTCTTCTGGAAAACCCTGCCTAAGATTAGGCTTCTGTTTCAAAAGCAATGAGTGATTTTACTGCACACAGAACATGGACTAGGATGCCATGAAGATCTAGGTCGGAAACAGGGCAGGACCACTTTTCTGCTTTCTATTTTGGGTCAAAATCTTTAACCTATCTAAGACTCGATTTGTATATCTGCCAGTGAGGCATGAACTGATACCTAGTAATTGGCCGGACAGAATTACTGAACTCAGTACAGCAAGTGAAGTGCCTGCCACAGAAATCAGCTCATAGGAACTTCGGGTCTTGAAGAAATACTCCCATACACTGAATTTTATTGTTCTTTTCTACCATCTTAAGTGTTTATAGCAGAGGTCTGCTGTGTCTCCTGGGGCTACTGTAAGAATCAGAAGAGATAAAGGGTTATCTGTAGCCTCCTCATTCTTGTGGCAGAGCATCATTTCATCAGGGGCATTAAGCTTTATTTAAAAAAAAAATTGTGCTGTATACGCAAGGAAAAAAAATGGAGACACAGAAAAGAAATGCCTGCAAAAGTGATCTGTCCCAATTGGACTCCGAACACGATAGGTGTGCAAGTGGGAGCTAGCACAGTGAACAAAGCCAGCATCTCAGGTCCTATTTTTAGAAGCTGGAGAAGAAGAGGGGAAATATGCAGCCTTTATGTAACACATTTCCAAGTAGTTCTGAAAGGAAGTTTTATATTTAATGGAGTTGTTAACAATTGGGATTAAAAGCTTAAAATAGAAGAACACGTACCCAAATTGGGGGCATTCTGTCGGGTCGGCTGTAGAATATTACGATTGGAAAGCTGTATGCAGAGCTAGGTAAATGAGTAGAAACCTGTCATTAAATCCATCTTTGACGTTACCCTATGATTTTTATTGGCTTTTTCCATCCCATCTATTGGACCACTTCTGTCTCTACTCTGCAGCTCCACTCTTCTTCATACACTTTCTTATCTCTTTTTCTTTTTCTTTTTCCTTTAGTAAAATGGTCTGCTGAGTGCAGTTTTTGCACAGGTTGCTTCTCTTTCTACCCTTCAGCTTAACTCTCCTGACACACTAGCTAAATCCTTGTTTAACTCTTTTGTGCTGCTGGCAACTCTGGAGAGCCCTTTCTTGGACTGGAAAATGGAAACAGGACCACATCCCAGAAGGTTTTGGATACTGGTTTCTGCAGTCTATAGAAACGGAAGCCACTGAAAGTTTTCCAGGAAAGTGTTGCTAAGGAAGATGTTTACTTCGGTAGCAGGGCAAACGATCACTTTGGAGAGGGAGAAACTGGTGCCACATGCTTGTAGTTGCTTAGGGGCAAGGAAAGCTATGCATGTTTAGGTGGGGGAAAAGAGTAATAACCAATTATCAGTAATAGCAACCAACAACTGAAACATTTTTATCAGCCAAGAAATGTGGCAGGGACTTACCCCACCAATGCAAGACAAGGTATCAGTTTATGCCTCAATATTAAAAAAAAAAAAAAAACTAGCTTGCAAAGTAACAGGTTTCCCTGGGCAATTACATGCATACTCCTTTGGCTGATTCCTCTGACATTTCTCCCTTTTCTTGCCCTACCCTTTCACACCCAGTATTTTTTTCTTCCACTTTAATATCACACATTTTCTGTTATCTTCCCCACCCCTCCCTTAAAGCATCTTTCCCCCTCCATCTTGAGGGCTCTTTTTCTGTCTTTCTGGACTCTCTTCATACTTACTTATATCTAGATACGTATCTTTAACAATTATAAGTTAGGGTGTGTGTATTTGTGTGTGTGTGTGTGTGTGTGTGTGTGTGTGTGTGTGTGTGTGTGTATGAGAGAGAGAGACAGAGAGAGACAGAGACAGAGAGACAGAGAGATGGAGAGTCAGAGAGACAGAACAGTATTTTTTTGTTCTATACGTTGCCAATTTCATACATGTATAATATAGTAATTATGATCATACTCACTCATATCCCCTCTCTTATTCTTAATCCACTCTCACAAAACTGCTCCTCCTTCCACCAAATTCCTATCCCATTGTCATGGCTTTTTCTTTTTCTTTGTGATCTGCTGGCTCTAACCAGGGCCACTTGTATGGGCATGGTTATGAAGCTATCCACTGGATCTTAGAATAGACCACTGAAGACAACTCTAGCAGCCCTGGAATGTTGATATTCTTCTGGACAGGATAGAGAGAGCCCCATGAGCTCCTCTGTTGTCTATGATTGAATGTTTACTGGTTCAGTCTCGTATAGGCAGTAGTTGTCTTTCTGAACCTGGGTCACTTGGCTTTAATACAATGCTTCCCAGTTCCACGCATTTACATACAAATTTTATTTTTATTTCACTGCTTAATAAAATTCTGTTATGTATATGTATCATAGTTTTGTTATCTATTTATCAGCTGATGGACATCCAGGTAAATTTCATTTCATAGCTATTGTGAATAGAGCATCATTGAACATGGATATGTGTCTATCTTTGCAATTGGATATGAGCCCTTCGGGTATAATCCAAGGAGGGATAGAGCTGGGTCATATAGCAGTTCTATTTTTTTAGTTCTTTTGTTTTTGTTTGTTTTTGAGGAATCTCGGCATTGATTTCCATAGGGGCTGTATCAATTTACATTCCCACTAACAGTGGATAAAGGTTCATATTTTCTGACATTCTCCCTTGTGTTTGATTTTTTGGTTGTTTTCATGTTACCTATTCTGACTGTGCTTAGATGGAATCTCAAAAGTTTTACTTTATTTTTTATTGTTTTTTTTCTTTTTTCTTTTTTTTATTAGTTTATTCTTGACATCTCAATGGTTATCCCATCCCTTGTATCCTCCCATTCTTCCCTTCCTCCCATTTCCCCCTTATTCCCCTCCCCTATGACTGTGACTGAGGGGGACCTCCTCCCCCTGTATATGCTCATAGGGTATCAAGTCTCTTCTTGGTAGCCTGCTATCCTTCCTCTGAGTGCCACCAGGCCTCCCCATCCAGGGGACATAGTCAAACTTATATTCTCTAATGGCTGAAGATGCTGAACACATTTAAAAATATTTATTGGGCATTTCTGTACCTTCTTTTGAAAATGGTCATTGGCTCGGAAGTTTGGGGGTTTGAGGTACTTCACTTTTTAGTTCTTTATATATTTTAGATATGATCTGTTAGTCTGAAAATATAGACAGCAAAGATTTTCTCTCATTCTTTGGGCTGTTGTTTATTCTGTTAAAAGTTTTTTTTCTTGTGCAGAGCTTTTTAATTCCATGCAATCAATTTGTCTATTCTTGGGGTTATTATGTGTTCTACTGGGTTCTATTCAGAATTTCTTGCCTATATCTATACTGTGAAGTGTTTTACCTATGTTTTATTTTAGTGGCTTCAGTGTTTCTGGTTTTTTAATTAGGGTCTTTGAGTGATTCTGAATTCAGTTTTGTGCAAAGAAAGACACATGTATCTAATTTCATTTTTCTGCAAATGGATATCAAATTTTGCCAGCATTATTTATTGAAAAAACACTGTTAGGTGTACATTTAAGATATCTTTGTCAAAAAATAGGTTATCATAAATATGTGGGTTTATTTCTGGACCTTATATAATGGTCTCTTCGTCTATAAGTCTCTTTTGTGTCTATACCATACTAATTTTGATACTATTGCTCTGTATTGTAGCTTAAGATCAGACAGTGTGCTACCTCTAATTGTGTCCTTTTTACTTAGAATTTCTTTGACTGTCTATGGACTTTTGTATTTCTGTATCAATTTTAAAGTTTTTTTTGGTGAGATTTGCGTTGAATCTGTAAGGCTGCTTTTTTTTTGTAGAATAGCCATCTACATGAGTTTTATTTTGCTAATACAACATCATGAGAGATCTTTCTGTAGTCTACTGTCTGAATGAAAAGAAATAAAAAAGACAAGGACATGACTGGTTCTGGGTTTTGACATCAGATGAATGGACCCCCTCAAAAAAAAAAAAAAAAAAGGAAAGGACATCATTGCTCCTAGGTATGGTGGGGGAGAAAGTTTGTAGTAAATAAAAGGGAGAGACAAGGGCATCTGGGAGAGTCTACAGTGGACATGACTCTGAGCCATGTAGGGGGAGGGTAAAAGAGAGGAGGGACCAGGTGCAGCAGCCAAGAGGGCAAAGGAACAAAAGAGGTGGGTACCCAAAATGGCAGGATTATATAGGGAAGAGCTGTAGTGAAAATTTTGGAATTTTGGTTTCTTAAAAAATAAAACCCACAGAAATATTATAAGAATATGTTTTCATTTTAATCCCAGGCATGGGGATATGGGACTGCTTTGCCGCAGTTAACTATGATTTACCTCTTGCTCTAGCAAAGGGGTGATTCTGCCAGTTGCATTGGTTTCTGTGATTGTGTGACATTAGGAATTCTGGGGAATTTTCAGCGGGTTTATAAATGCTAGGGTCCCAAGAGGCGTGAGGTGGATTGTTGGTTGCTTTGGTTGAGTGCAATTTGTTAAGTAGTTGCGCTCAAAGAAGAAACAAGAAGTTAAATATCCTGAAGGCGAAGCTCAAATTTGCACCAAGAAAATCAATGCCCCTAATCAGCAGGAAGCAGCCTAATGATAACATCGCCCACTTTCTCCTCTACCGTTTTCTTCTCTCATATCCAGTGTTAGGGGCTTGAAAAGGTGGAAGAAAAGGGGTGGAGAAGGATGGAAGAAAGAAGAACCCATAAAGTAGCAAGAGCCTTAATGGCAACCCAACCCCTGGGCTGGAGGGTTTGGGGTAGAGGGCAGGGTATACCAGCCATACACTGTAACAGATAGGGACTGAAGGATGGTAGGAGAACCTGGCAGCCAGGTCTGCTTTGATATGTTAAATAGGTACCTCGGTCATGTGTCCCAGGGTTTGAAACTTAACACTGTGTTCTTCAACTTCTTTAGTCAGTGTTTAAAGTTCTCTTTGTAGAGAAACCCTCACCTCTTTAGGTTTCTGAGGCTACTGTGAAAAGATTATTTTACTGATTTCCCTCTGAGTAAGTTTATAACTGGTGTATATTCAAGCTAATGATTTTCATATGTTGATTTTCATATCCTGCAAAATTTACTGAAAGTGTACCAATTCCAGAATTCCCTGGTGGCATCCATGTCTGCAAATAGGGATAGTTTAACTTGAAAGTGTGATTGCTAAGATTTCAAGCCCTATATTGAATAATAATGAGAAAGTGGTCACTTTTGTCTCATTTGAGGTTTTAGAGGAAATGGATCCATTTGGTATAATGTTTTTTATGTGTTATATATAAGGTTTATTGTGTTGAGAGGTATGTTCTTTTTATTCCTAGTTTTTTAAAAAAGCATATTTATTCTATGATTTTTGTTTGGGGATGAAAGAGCAATGTTAACTTCACAGAATGAGCTTGATAGTGTGTGCTCCTTTGATTTTGTGGAACAGTTTAAGAGGTGTTAGGAATAGATCTTTTACAAAGTTTGTTAAAATTCAGCAATAAACCTATTTGGCCCTGAACTTTTGTTGTTTGGGAGACTTTTAATTAGTATTTCTATCTTCTTGTTTGTTGTGTGTCTGCTTTCGTTACTTGTATCTTTTGGTTTTAATTTCAGATCATGTAAGTTTAGACATTTACCTATGTCTGACAATTTTCTGGATTTCATTGGAATCTATAGCAACAACTCTTCTTTCATCTTTGTTTTACTGGTTAAGGTCTTGTTTAATTTCTTGGTTAGCTTGGCTAGGATTGGTCACTCTTGTTAGTCTTTTCAAAGAATCAGTTTATTTTATGATTAATTCTAAGTTTTGTTTTTGAAGTTTGTGTTTCATTTATTTCTGTCTTAATATTTATACTTTCATTTTTTATTAATTTATTCAGATTACATCTCAATTGTTATCCCATCACTTGTATCCTCTCATTCCTCCCTCCCTCCTTCTTTCATCCTATTCCCCTCCTCTAGGTCTGTGACAGAAGGGGACATCCTCCCCCACCATATGGTCACAGCCTATCAAGTCTCATCTTGGTAGCCTGCTTATCCTTCCTCTGAGTGCCACCAGGCCTCCCCACCAAGGGGAATGTTCAAATAGGGGGCACCAGAGTTCATATCAAAATCAGTTACCACTCTCCACACAACTGTGAAGAATGTCCTGTCCATTGGCCAGATCTGGGTAGAGGTTCGATGTTTGCTGCATGTATTGTCCTTTGTTGGTGCAGTAGTTTGAGGAGAACCCCTGGGCCCAGATCTGTCTGTCATAATGTTCTTCTTGTAGGTTTTTAGGACTTTCTGGATCCTTCTGTTTCCACATTCTCCCAAACTTCTCTCACCTAGAGTCCTAATATGAAGTCCCAGCATCTATCCCAATCTCCTGGTAAGTGAAGATTTCATAGGGCATCCCTGTTGGGCTAGAGTCTAATCATAAGTGAGTATATACCCTGTGAGTCTTTCTGCTTCAGGGTTAACTCAGGATGATCATTTCTAGTTCCATCCATTTGCCCTCAAATTTAAGGAATTCCTTGTTTTTAATAGCTGAGTAGTGTTCCATAGTATAAATGTACCACATTTTCTTTATCCATTTTTCAACTGAGGGATTCTTAGGCTGTTTCCAGGTTCTGGCTATTACGAATAAGGCTGCTATGAACATGGTTACTTTTTTGATGTCTGTTTCTTTTGAGTTGGCTGCTTCTTGCTCTTCTGAAGCTCTGAGCTACATCATTAAGTTACTTACCTGAGATCTGTCTGATTTTTAACACGAGCACCTACAGCTATAAAGTGTTCTTTTGAGACTGCCTTGGCTGTTTCTCTGAGGTTGCACATTCAAATGGAAACACAGAGAGGTTAAAGAACCTGACTTAAATTTGAAAGCATGAAAGTGTCAATTGAAGGGACATCCCCTCCCCATTTGCTCCCCTCTGGAACCTGGATTAGGCACAGATAAACCACACCAAAATACTAATTTCCAACACAAAGAGATCCTTCATTAAGCAAGACAAAGAGACAAGGTGGCTGAATCTAAATCGGGCAGAAGCAACAGCAAATAATAATTTTTAGAGGGAAAAAAGGAGGCCTTTGTTAGAGTGAGCTAGGATAAATTGTTAATTTCTGATTGGACATGCTAGTCAGGGTAGCCAAATGGGGGATTTTGATTGCTAGACCTTGGTGATCAGCCCCAGGAATCAGTCAGGCATAAGGAGGTGGCCAAACAAGGGAAATGACCTTGGTGGCTAGCTTTAGGAATGTGGAAGTGCCTGGTGGTGCATGCGTTTAGTCCCAGAACTCAGGGAGGCATAGGCATGTGGATCACTGTGAGTTGGAGGCCAGCTTTGTCTTAAAAAAAAACAGCAAAAATTAAAAATAAGGGAATCTAAGGGCTTAGCAAAAGAGAGGGAAGTGGGAAAGGCAAGGCCTGACATGCCATGTTTGCCATGCTCTGACCTTTTAGCACCCTTCAACAGTATCCAGTTCAAAACCTAGATCTGTATGGCACCACAACTTGTCTTCTGTGTACAGAAAAGCATGTTGATTTTAAGGCAGAAGATTAAACCCTGTGTCTTAGGTAGAATTCCCAAGACGATACAGAAACAAATATATATATATATATATATTTTTCAGTTCCAATACTGTGGCATATCAGCAGAGTAGAGAAGAAATGGTGTGGGTAAAGGAAACAATAAATGAATCACATTTTGTGAGGAATAGTGGGAGACCACATCATCTACAATTCAGAACAAACCCAACTGGTATAGAAAAACTAATTTGTTTATATCCCAATGTTAACCACGTCAAGGACAGAATCAAGTCGTAGAAGGAGTGACTTGGAGAGATCTCTGGAATATAAATTTGGTACCAAGTGAAGGGAGAAGGAGATAACTAAGGGAGCAGGCCCTGAGTTTTCATAGGCTTGTGGAAGGCAGCAGCAGCAGCAGAAGGTAGGGCAAGCACGGGCAAGAGTTTGAGTCATTCATGGGCTGCTTGCTCACTCTTTTGTGGCTCTTCTAATGTGCCACTGCAGTTGTGGATCTGAACCCTCAGACAAAGACAGAGGAAGCATGGTCAGTTTAGTTACCTCCTCTCCTAGTGATCAAATTCTTGGGAAGGAGCACCAGCAAGCAAAGAAAAGGTCAAGACAAAAACAAAACCTCGTTGCTTTAAATGCCAACAAGGCAAGAGAATGACCAAGTGAGAATTAGAAGTGGTCTGAAAGGTGGAAGGAGAAACAGAGTGGAGTCCTGGGTGTTAAAAAGGGAAGGGTATCTGGTCAGTGTGAAAACTGCAGAGCTGTCAGGTGAGATGACAAGTGAGAAGAGCTTATTTGGTTTGACATGTTGGTAAGCAAGAGCAGCTGGTGGATTGGGGTAGGTGTAGAAACTGGACTGCAAGAAGCTGAAGAGTGTATGGGCTAGGGAAAGGGAAGAAAGTAGGGCTAGTCATTCTGGGAGGACTTTGACAATGAAAGAGCACAGGGAAGCCAAAGGTACAAACTGGGAGCCAGGATCATTTCTTTGTCTAGTAACATCTTCATTGACTTCCGTTGTAGGTTGTTTTCTTTTTTAAAATTAATTCTTTGAAAGTTTTGTAGAATGTGTTTTGAACATATTCATCCCTCTTTCCCCCAACTCCTCCTCTCAGATATATGCCCTTCCTTATTTGCCCAATTTTATGTCCTTTAGAAAAATACCATCAATTTGTGCTGCCCATATATTCTTGAATATGTGGTCTTCCTCCAGAGAGTGGTGGACTTACCAGAGGCTACACTCTTAAAGAAAACTGAGTCTTCCTCTTTCACTAGGTATCAGTTGCCAATAGGAGTCCTCAGCTAAGAGAGGGACTTTGTGCCCAATACCTTTTGCATGCTGAAATTTCATCTGACTTGAATGGACATAGTATTAAATGGACTCTTAATGACTTACCATTATATCCACAGATTAATACATCCATTAGCCCTCATCAGAGAAATTTCTATTTGCTGTAGATGATAATTAACATGGAGACTCACAGCTTGATGTGCCAAGGTGCTGAGAATAAGAGACTGCATAATGCTCAGCCCCAAATGGGCCATCTATAGCACAGCCCCTCCTTCCAAGACTTAGGAATCCTCCTGAAAGAGGAAGTGGAAAGAATATAAGGACCAGAGATGGTGGATGATTACAGAGAAGTGTGTTTCTTAGACACAGTGGTGCAGCTGCACATATGACTTTATAGCAGTTAGGACAGCATGCCGAAGACCTGTGCAAGTCTAACTCAGATAGTGAAGGGTTTTTTTTTTATCCTATTGTCTGAATCTGCCAAGATTGAGAGAGGTTAGTATGGATCATGAACTAAGGGACCTTTACAGTAAATTGTTTCAAAAATAGATCAGGGCCATCTAATCCTTTTACATTTTTCCCTCTTTATATAGAGAAAAAAGCAATAGACTTCTAAATACTCAATTGTGTAAGCAGAGACATAATTTGCATACATTGTCCAGTTAATGCCAATGGGAAAGTTATATCTGTAGACTTAATGAGGGAATTTAAGCAGATATCATAGAAGTATTAAACTGATGTTAGCTTTTACAGTTACTCAAGTGAAGGCATAGCAATTTGTTCTTTTACGAATGCGAAGAGAATTTGATGAGTAAATTAAAAAGAGCCGGGAGCTTAGGTGTTGGGATAGTGATGAAGTCCTTGACATTATAAGAGCTAATGATGACAGTAGAAAAGTATGCACTTTTTTTGGATAAATTGCATGTTACAGAAAATGCTCAAATTTCAGTGTTGGAGTGCTTGTGATGTCACAGGCACTATGCTCTCAGTGCTGAAATGTAGAATTGCATAACATGTAATATCTTTCCTAAATTGTCTAGACTTTTATCATAGATGTTTAATTCCCAATCAATCAAATCTAGCTTCTAAAAAAACTTAAGCTAAATCATAGTAAAGTTTTGTCTTAAAGATTGAACATGGGACTGAGGTGATAGCTTAGTGTGTGAAGTACCTGACGCTCAAGCATGAGGACCTGGGTTGAATCCCTCAGAGCCCATGCTTAAAAAAGAATTTGGGCATAGTTGTATGTGATTATAATCCCAGAGCTAGGGAAGTGGGTACAGGATGATGCCCAGGTATTTTTGGTCATCTAGCCTAGCATACTCAGAGAGTTCTAGGCCCAAGAAAGACTCCATTTCAAGGCATGAAACCTCAGGTTGTTCTCTGGCCTCTATATGCATGCATACACAATGCATCTGCATTTACACATATACACACACCCATATATGCATGTGCATACACAATAAGTCTAGACAATAATTATTTTTTTCTTTCTTTTTTTAAAAATTAATTTATTCTTGTTACATCTCAATGGTTATCCCATCCCTTGTATCCTCCCATTCTTCCCTCCCTCCCATTTTCCCCTTACTCCCCTCCCCTATGACTGTTCCTGAGGGGGACTTCCTCCCCCTATATATGTTCATAGGGTATCAAGTCTCTTCTTGGTAACCTGCTGTCCTTCCTCTGAGTGCCACCAGGTCTCCCCCTCCAGGGGACATGGTCAAATATGGGGCACCAGAGTATGTGTGAAATAGACAATAATTATTAATGACTACCATTTTAAAAGAGGGACAGCCAGATATATGCCTACTCACAGAGATACAATGTACTATCTATGAAGTTGTGTTGTAAAAGTAGACTGTTATCAATCCTACAGGGATGCACAGGGGACAATGGCATGTGTTAAATAATGTCATAGAAACACAAATAACAAAATTGTGCTGTATTTTGGGGTAGAATAGTCTCCATAATAGCTATTCACCCTGAAAAGTTCTAAACAAACAAACAAAAAAACAAACAAAATGCCTTCTTCAACAATAAAATTGCGGTGGGAGTAGAAATTGATAGACAAATAATACAGACTTAGTAGCTGGACATTATCAGAGTATTAGAACACATATCAAGTAATTTTAGAATATGAATTCAACCCAAACAAATAGTGAGAAAAAACAACAAATTAATTTAAGTATTGACAGGGTAGTTAATGATATTAGGGAATAATTCTTATTTTTATAGTAATAATAATATTACAGTTAAATTAGTTATTGTTTAAAAATAAAGCACACTAAGTTTAGTAGTACTTACGAAGAACCACAGTACACAGGAATATTCAAACAATAAAAAACCTTAAAATTAAACCTAATAGCTCCTTATGGAATCATATGTGGACACTGCCCTATTTAAGCAATTTGCATTGAAAATCTCTTATACCTCTAGAGAGCATTTAAAGGACTTCCACAAAGTATAGTGTATAAATAAACTCATTAGTGAGCATTTTATTTTTATTACCATTTCTTGTCCTTCATTCTAAATATTACACTATACCCATATATACATTTGTTTACATATATACATGTATACATTATGGGCTAGAATCTGTATATAAAGGAGAACATGAAGTATATTGTTTCTTTCTGAGTCTTAGTAGCCTCATGTAATATTATACATTCTAAGTCCACAAATTTCCATGTGAACTTTGTATTGGCTTTTTATTTAGAGTTGACTAATATCCATTTTATGTTCTTTATCTATTCATCTGTTGACTGACAACTAAATTAGTTCTATTTCATTGCTATAGTGAATGAAGTAACAATATACATGGGGCTGCAAATATCTCTATGGTGGGGTAGGTTTCCCAGGGTATATGGCCAGTAGTAAAATATTCGGGTCATATGGTAGTTACACTTTTAATTTTGAAGGGACCTCCAAACTAATTTGCACAATGGCTATATAAGTCTGCACATTTGCCAGTAATTAACGAGGGTTCCTTTCTTTTAACATTCTCTTCAACATTTGTTGTTGGATTTCTTGATGATAACCATTCTGACTAGGGTCAAATGGTATCTCAAGCTAGTTTCAATTTGCAGTTCCCAGACGACTAGTAATGTTGAACACTTTTAAAAATAATTATTGGCTATTTGTGTTTCTTTTATGTTTTGAAAACTGTAGATTCAATCTTTTAGCCTATTTGATGATTAGCATTTTTGTTTCATTGGTATTTAATTTCTGCAGTTTTTTTCAAGTTCTAGAAATTAGTCTCTTGTCTTAATTGTAGCTGGTAAAGATTTTCTCCAACCCTGTGGGCTGTGCATGTGCTCTGCTAGTAGTTTCCTTTCTTAGATGTTTGTTTAAAGTAATAATAATTTTGAAATTTCTGAGAATTCCTGGGAATACTGAACTGACTTACTGCCCTTGAATATCAAGGAGTGACATGCCAGGAAATTTGAAAATACTGAGGAACTTGCATTTTTCAACTTATGTTACAATTATAAGATGTATCATTGTTGCTGAATAAATATCCTTTAGATTAAAAATATGGTTAATATCACAACAAAAAACGTAGTTGGCACTTGCATGATTAATACTTAAGAAAGCAATGTTATGAAGTCTGGAATTTGTTTAAAATAAGCTAAAGTGATGGTAGTAAATGATACGGACATATCAGAAACCCATTAGGTTAGACTCAATAGCATTTTATTTTTATTTTTCATTTTGTAATTAATTAATTAATTAATTATTTATTTTAATAGCATTTTTAAATTGGATGTTGGGTACATGACATCTTATTCTCTTTTTGTTTATAAACTGCCTTCATACATTTTTTAAAGCTGGCCAGGTCAAACAAAATCCTTTCAAGATGATTGACTGTTGGGGTGAATTTCCCATCTCAATTAGTGTGCCAGCTGCAGAGCTTCTGTGTGGCAGGTATGAGGCATCTGTGTGCACATGGGATGGGAAGGATAACAGATTTAGCAACAGTTCCCATGGTTGAATTGAGACATCACTAGCATCCATTTATTTGCTTTCCATTTTCTCTTGAAGATGTTATTTAGATGCTGATGTGAATCTGGTATTGAATGGGCCAAGCAGACTTGAACTCTGTGACAGAACATACTCAGAGGCAGACAGTATAGGAAAAGATGCTGTGCCGGAACATGGCTTTGGGCCTTTTCCCTGTCATCTGATGGGAAATCATCAGATCTTTAACTACCTAGAGGAAGAACTATTCCACTCACTTAATCTTGGTCTGAAGGGTCATATAATATAGAATGAAACCATTACACTAATCAAAACATTGTGGTGATGACTGTTTATGAAGTGATTCCTACAAGTTAGAATGTACGGAATATCTTACTGGCATAGTCTACTGAGGGGGAGACCTGGTGGCACTCAGAGGAAGGACAGCAAGTTACCAAGAAGAGACTTGATACCCTATGATCATATAGAGGGGGAGGTAATCCCCCTCAGGAACAGTCATAGGAGAAGGGAATAAGGGGAAATTGGGAGGAAGGGAAGAATGGGAGGATACAAGGGATGGAATAACCATTGAGATGTAACAAGAATAAATTAATAAAGGAGGGAAAAAAAAAGAAATCATGACTCCTGGTAGTTTTCATTTACTCACTTGCAGTTTTGAAGAAATATCCTCCTCAGAGATGTAGGTGTAGTCGTGGAGCTGGGTTTTAACTCCTATCTTCTATCTCCAGAGCCTGGATATTGACTAAAGCACCAAACATTCAGTAGTCTTTCTTTTCTATAGCTGGAAATATAGCTCAATAAACTTAGAGGATCAGCGCTGTTCTTGTTCTTCTCCTTATGTAATTTGTAAGTTCTTCCATAGGGACCCTGGCAGTGTAAACAGACGCCCCCCCCAGCCCTTCAACAAAATCCCATGTGCTGCTCAGCTACTATGCACACACAGCTTCCACTTGGGATGGGGATTTTCCATACCTATCTTTAGCCCAGCATGGGGCACACTGCTCAGGAAACACAGTTCCTTTGTGATCTGCTCAAGGTATCCTGTCTTTAGCAATCTAGTTGTATCTAACTGACTGCAGAATTACTAAGACACTGAAGACTCCTTTGGTGGGAAAATATCCCCCACTCTCTGCATTTGAATGTGCAATGTATTTTCACATTGATATTTATATAGTAAATCCAATGTTTCTATTAAAGTTGTCCAGTCTGGACACAGGCCAGGAAGAGATGATAGGTTACAGAATATAGGTCCTGGAGTCTGGCAGGCTGAGTTAGTACACTCAGCTTCATAGCTTCATGATCCTGGGCACACTTTCAAGTTTTGTCTTTTTTTTTTTTTTTTGAGCTCCATTTTGTTTATGTGTAAAATGGAGGCAATAACCTATATAGAGCATAACCATTGTGTAGATTGAAGTGTGTGGTTCGTTGCCTAACACAAAGTTTGGCCTCAATCAATAGCTGTCTTTGTTGCTTTTAGTATCAAGTCTTTGTATTGTGTTTGCTATGTCCTTGGCTTCTGACCAATTACTTTAAAACTGACAGCGACCTCTGATCAGCACAGGTGGTGGCAGGTCAGAGGAGGGGGAAGGGCTGAGCTAAACGTATCAGGAAAGGATGAAGATGAGGTTAACAGAAAGAGTAATTAAAAAGTTTGGTTCACTAACAACACACATTTTTTTTTTATTTTGCCAGAGAAAGCAAATTCAGAGTAAACGAAGACAGCATCATTTGTAGCTACACAGGGTGAAAGTTCCTTCCCTTTTTTCATGATTATCCTTTATGCTAGGAAGAATTTCTGTCCTCCACTTTAATCTTTATAAGGTATTAACTACTTTAGTTTAGTTTTGGGGGGAAACATTGTAAAGAAACTGAATAAATATTAATTTGGTATATTTATATAAGCCTTTTGACAAATTGGAGACAATGAAAGCAAAGAAGTAAAATGAAAAGTTAGTAATGATCACTAGGGCTATGATTCTGTAGTAATCATTTGATATCATAGTAAACACATCTTTTAGCCATTGCTAGAGAGAGCAATGTATTAAGATGCTGCATTGAAAAAGTAGTGATTATACACCCATAATAAATACAATCTAAAAATGTTGCATAAAAAGGTACTTTTAGTTTGTGATAAGCTTTCTGCTGATCTCATCATACATGAAATAAAAAGATCTTATGTAATTTATCCCAGAATAAATGAATATGGGAGCTATTGATACACAGTTATATAAGCCTGTCTAACACAAATAGATTATTTCTAGATCTGAGTTTGAAAAAAAAGAGCATTACTTAACATCATCATATAACTTTTCTATTATTTTACATGTAAATATTTTAAAAGTTATTATTACTACCCCTCTCCCTGTGTATGTGTATATGTGTGTATCTCTGTGTGTGTCCATTCATATACATGGGTGTGAACACATGCGTGTTCCATGGCACACAGGTGGAAGTCAGACGACAACTTTTGGGAGTCAGTTCTCTCCTTCCTGGGAATTGAACTGAGGCTTGTACAGCAAGCACTTTTACCTGCTGATGTGAAAATTTTACTAGCTGTGCAAAAAAAAAAATTGATATTTTACTAAACTATGGTCTAAACATTTATGTTAATTTGGATCCAATTTGGGTGTGTTCTCCATGGGTAGCTAAGAAGTTGTTATAGATTTGGGCATGTACAGAAACAGATTTTGGAAGAG
Organism: Acomys minous; assembly: GCF_964271855.1. Classification (NCBI taxonomy): domain Eukaryota; kingdom Metazoa; phylum Chordata; class Mammalia; order Rodentia; family Muridae; genus Acomys; species Acomys minous. The sequence goes on along the minus strand of NC_140488.1, from coordinate 124,516,297 downwards.
ACCGGAAGAGAGGAGAGGAGGAAGAAGGCTGCACCATGGGTTAGGTAGAGGAGAAACACATGGCCTGCATGGATGGAGATTTGGCCTAGATGATAGTAATTAGCAAGTATTTAGGATTGTGGATGGGAGGTAGCTTGACAGAAATTATTAGAAGCAGATGGCATAAGAAGTAGTTTAGGTGATTAATATCTGTCTTGCCCCAGGTTAACTAAGGTTATTTTAAAAACAAACAAACAAACAAACAAACTGACAAACAAACAAAAAAGAAACAGATTTCTAGTAATGAAAGTCTTCACGTACCAGGAAAGTGGGTCAGAGGGGAGGACATCCTATTGGGACTTTAAGTGAGAGAAGCATGGGAGAATGGGGAAATAAAAGGATCCAGAGGGTCCTAGAAACCTACAAGAAGAAAATTATGACAGGCGGATCTTGGTCCAGGGGTCCTGCTAAAACTATGGCACCAATCAAGGACAATATAGGCAGTAAACTTCGAACCCCTACCTAGATCTAGCCGATGGACAGGACATTCTCCACTGTTGAGTGGTGAGTGGGGTGTGACTTTCACATGAACTCTGGTGCCCCATATTTGACCATGCCCCCTTGATGGGAAGGCCTGGTGGCACTCAGAGGAAGGATAGCAGGCTACCAAGAAGAGACTTGAGCATATACAGGGGGAGGAGGTCCCCCTCAGTCACAGACATAGGGGAGGGGAGTAAGGGGAAAGTGGGAGGGAGGGAGGAATGGGAGGATACAAGGGATGGGATAACAATTGAGATGTAATATGAATAAATTAATAAAATATTAAAAAAAAGAAAAATAAAAAGAAACAAAGGTTGATTAAGGGGCCTGGTATGGTGTCTAATGCCTTTAATTCCAGCCAACTACCTGAACTAGAGTTCCTGCCCAGCTGTTTACCAGATTATGTTAAACAACTTCTGTGGGTCTCAGTTTCCTTACGTGTAGTATTAGGATAATATTTCTCATCACATACATTGCTATATAAGTATTTGTAAATGGTTTAGAATAGGGATTGGCTCTTTGTAAGAACCTATGTGTTGGTAGGTAGGTAGATAGATAGATGAATAGATGGATAGATAGATAGATAGATAGGTAGGTAGGTAGGTAGGTGGATGATGGACAGATGGATAAATAAGGTTATCCCTATATCTGTCCTTGATAGAGTTGGCCTTAAGAAGAGTCTCTGCTACCTGATCTTTTTCATGGTGAAGTGCTGGTCTTGTCTATTGGTTTATGTATTTGCTTAGGAGACATAAAAACTTCTCTTGTCCATGTGAAGATTGCTTCTGTCCATTTGGATGGCCTGGTGGCCTAGTAAAAGGTAAGGTACCAGGAATAAAGTGAGGATTATGCTTCTGTGGTACAAATAGGGAAGCCTCATAGTCCTAAGGGTGCTGTTTATGGGGGAAGGTCGTTTTTAGCCTCCTGGATGTTGTACATTAAATTTTCATTTGTCTCTGCTTGAAGGAATGCTTTCCTCTATGAATACATTAGCAGAAGCTTGTCCTTGAGAAAAGAACTGAGTTCTGGCAAAGACATAACCTGGTAAGAATGCTCATACACTGCTTGTGTCAGGGTCTGAGGTTATAACCCCTTTGGCAATCTCTGGTAATGCTGAGCTTATGCCTTCTTATGACCTAGTAATTCTGCTCATATGGATATTCCCAAGAGAAAAGTGTACACAATCACACATCATAAAGTGGAGTGTTCATGACATCACTGCTTATCTTACCCAGATGCCCGTCAGTCCTTAAGTGGAGAACTGCATCTTGTAACATTTACACAGTGTAATATTACATAGCAACGAGGATGAATTAGCACTACACATGGTGATTTAACTAAATCTTTCAAACTAAAGAATCCAGAGACAAGAAAAACACATACTTCATGATTTTACTGACAGAGTACAAAAATAGGCCAGATGAATCTGCAGTGCCATGAGGCAGGAGAGGAACTACCCTTAGAAGGCACTAGGAGCTGGAAAGGCAAAGGGATAAAGCTTCAAGGAGGCATCTTATGTTCTTTTCCTTGCTCTGAATGTGTTCAGGTGGTAAAAGTCTGTTAATCTGTATATTTGTGTTTATGAAATCTTCTGTATTTGTACCAGACTTCAACTCTCTTTTGGAACACAGGTAATATTTTTACCATTGTGCAAACTGAGTACTGAGCATAATGGCATTATCAATGCTACTTCAATCTAAACCTTGTATTCTAATTTACTAAATGATTTTGTCTTATGTGCTTATGCCTTCTTTCTCTAATTAACTTTTAAGCCTTTTGGCTGTATTTTGTTTTTCTTGGTATTCCTGCAGCATAGGAAACGTATATGTTCCCATGGAATACATGCTCATTTGTCAGGAGCAGAAGCTTCCTTGCATAGCCACTGCATAGAAGGGTACGATTTTTATGTTCGACTGTAGCAAAATCCTTTAATAATTATGCTTCTTAATTTAAAGACAGTATTGGAATAGAGTGGCTATTTTAAGGCCTGTAACCTTGCATTTTAGACAATCAGATGTGCCAAATGCTTTGACTAAATTCTCCTGAGGTAAAGTGCCAGCTTTGGAATAGATTTTCTGAGAAGGCAACTTTGAGTGTTGGCAGAATGGAGTGGCTGGCTGCCAGCCGGGGGCGGGAAGGCTTGCTCTGAACTTTGCTTGACTATCTCGTTAAGCTATTGTGTCAGGGATGAATTCTTGCTGGATCTCTACAGCTTGAGGGATGGGAGAGAGAAAGAATAAAGGAGAAGGGAAGAAGAGGAGAGGGGAGGAGGGAAGGAGGGAAGGGGGAGAGAGAGTCATTTGAGGAGTAATATTGGGGAAATTGCTCTGGTTTAAGATACTTGGTGAATGAGTCAGCATGTCAGCTCAGCCATAGGACAAAGTCTCTATAATTGGAAAAAATACTGCAGTAAACTGAAAGCAAGCATTCATCCTTCCCCTTAAAGTTAGAACAGATCTTGATGGGAAAAATTTATACCATAAATAATACTCAAGAAGTTATACTTGTAAAACCTTGGGACCCAGAGGTAAGAGTTTTAAAATTTTCATTTCCCATTTTTCTTTTCCATTTTCTTCCTTCCTTCCTTCCTTCCTTCCTTCCTTCCTTCTTTCCTTCCTTTCTTCTTCCCCTCCCTCCTTCCCTCCCTCCCTCCCTCCCTTCCTCCCTTTCTTCTTGAGCCTTGCTCTAAAAAATTAAATGATTTTTTTTCCAATGTGATGTGTAAATGAACCTTTCCAGACCCTAGGTTACTATATATTTATGTTGAAACAAATTATAAGCAAACACAGATTTATTTTTTATTCCGTTTTGAGATGCTATTGCACATCTGTAGTATTGTTTTCCTACCTGGAAACTTGAAGCTAACTCAGCCTGCTTTTCTTATCATTTTATAGGTTCAGTAGAAGGATGAATAGTATTTGGAGGGATTTTGTAGTGATTTCTCAATTTCACGGACATCACTTTTAGGGCATGGAGCCTCAGTCAAAATGTAATATTTCTTTTCTTGAACACACACACACACACACACACACACACACACACACACACACACACACACACATACACACACACCACGGGCATAGTGGTGCATACCACTCATCATCCAACACTCAGGGTAGCATAGGCAGGTGGATCTCTGTGAGTTCAAGGTCAAGTCTGGTCTATAAAATATGTCCAAGCAGCCAAGGCTACACAGAAAACTCTGTTTCAAAAAACTAAACCAACACCAACAAAACACCAACAAAACAAAACAAAATACACAACACACACACACATACACCATACTACATACACATCCCTACCTTGACTGCAGAATAGGTGTTAGCAAAAATATATTTAATATTGGACTTGGAGAGATTTCTAGAGTGTCAAAATCTTGAACAACCTATGAGTCTGAAAAATGTTGGAAGACGTAAGAGTGACCAGAGGATCCTTTCATGTTCAGCAAGAGTTAACAACTGTGTGGCACTTGTTGACACTGTCTTCCAGTTACGTTAAAATTCTTCCATACCCAGAGAGTGTTTGGCAGTTGCTAGGCTTAGGTCCCAAAGATAATGGAAGGCTTGCTTATACATTCAGATAAAGGGAAACTGGCTGATTGTTTTTATGGTAAGAAAAGAGGAAAGGATGTGGGGCTCTTAGACCATATCTCCAGGGGAATTGGCATGGGATGGAGATGGAGCATGTTCAAACCCCAGGGATCTCAAACTTGAGATTTAAAACCTCATTCTGAGAATGGAAGGTGTGAGACAAAGCTCTCTCCTTGTTCCTGTGTTGGCCTCAGGAGGACGTAACACAGCCCCTAGGTGGTTACAGGTGGTTGCTCATGTAAGCTGTCACCTGTTGTCTTTCCTCATGCAAATGGAGCATCACCAGCATCTCAGTCCCAGCCAATCAAATATTCATCCTCAAAACGCCTCCTCACTGCCCAAGGTTTATAATGTTTATGAAATAAAGCATACCACCTACTTCATCAAAGATTATCTGAGACTAGTTCTTTATTCTGGGGAAAGAAGGGCTCCTCTCCTCCTCAAAGAATTCACTGGTGGACCCCCAGACTTGACTGCTAGCCAGGCAGTAACTGCAAAATCATCATGCTTACCACTGGAACTCACCTGTCTGAACAAAGCAGATTCCTCCAAGTCAGGTCTCTCGGAGCCCCAAGCTTTTGCTATAACAAAATCTGGCATGAGCATTCGCCTGCACCCTCTGCAGTTAAGACAGCGGTTTAACCAAAGAGTTGTAACACTGCAGTATTTTGTTTTGCATACAATTTGTTTTATATGTTGGGACCTGTGGAGTTTTGAAAGAAAATGGCCCCCATAGGCCCATAAAGAGTGGCACAATTAGGAGGTGTGGTCTTCGAGTTGGGGTCACTTTGTTGGAGGAGGTATGTGACTAGGGGCGGGGGGGGGGAACTCAGAAGCTCAAGCCAGTTCACATGCTGCTGTCTGTGGATCCAGATGTAGAACTTTCTGCTCTTCCAGTACCATGTCTGCTGGTACGCCACCATGCTTCCTGCCATGATTGTGGACTTGAGCCTCTGAAACTGTAACGTAGTCATAGTGTTCACAGTAATAAGCCATAACTAAGACAGGACCTTGGTCCTCTATGTGGTTCTATGATAGATGATAAGCTCTTTAAGGTTGGGTCTACTAGGCAGTCCTTTTCATCACAGAGTACCCTGACTTCGGAAGGGACTAGAGTAGTACTCATAGGACTAATTCTTTGGAGTTCAAGTTGTTACAGACTCCCGAGCCTGAGCCCAGAATCTACATAGAAATACCTGTCATATCATATGATGCTTCCTTCTCACAGACATAGCCAATGCTTGTAGTGCCACCTTCACTAGTGCAAAGCTGATACCAAACTTCCAAAATATCAACAAAGTAAACCTCTTGTCTTAGTTTGCTTTTTATTGCTGTGAAGAGACACCATGACCGTGGCGAGTGTCATAAAGGAAACATTGAACTGGGGCTGGCTTTACAGTTTCGGAGCTTTAGTCCATTATCGTCATGGAGGGAAAGATGATGGCATGCAGGCAGACATGGTGCTGGAGGAGCCGAGAGCTCTATATATTGATCCACAGGCAAAAGGAAACTGTGCTCCACATTGGGTGTAGCTTGAGCATGGAAGACCTCAAAGCTCACCCCAAAAGTGACACACTTCCTCCACCAAGGCCACACCTACTCCGAAAGGCCACATATCCTAATAGTGTCACTCCCTATGGTCCAAAAATTCAAACACATGACTCTATGAGGGCCATTGCTATTGAAACTACCATATTCCACTCCCTGCCTCATATAGGCTTGTAGCCATAATATAATGCAGAAATGCACTCAGTTCAATTTCAACAGCCTCATAGTCTATCACAGTCTCAACTCTGTTTAAAAATCCAAAGTTCATTCTTTTCTGAGACTCATGCACTCTTAACTGTAATTCCCTATAAAATCAAAATGAAAAAGCAGATTACATACTTTCAATATACAGTGTCACAGGATCTACATCACCATTCCAAAATGCAGGGAAGAGACCATAGCAAGGAAATACTAGACCAAAGCAAGACGAAAAACCAGCTGGGCAAACTCCAAACTCTGCATCTCCATGTCTGATGTCAAAGTGCTCTTCAGATCTGCAACTCCTTTAGCTTTGTTGACTGCAACTTCTTTCTTTTGGGATGGTTTCCATTTCCTGTTACCAGGTATCCCATGACTCTGGCATATCCAAAACCTTGGGGTCTCTAAGGCAATCTAGGCTTCGACTTCACAGGGTCACACAATGGCCTCTTTGTTCCTCCATGCAAGGACACCTCTGCCATACACTTGGCCTCAGCAGCTTTCCTTAGTCACAGAGGGATATCCCATAACCCTTTTCTTCTATTCTTGACTCTAAAGCCAGAACCACATGGCTTAAGCTGCCAAGTTCTGCCACTTGCTGAGAACATGGCCCCATCGCTCAATTATGTCTTCACTAGCTTTCTGTTTTCAATAATTACCTTCACTGCTTAAGCTTGGCTGTCCTGGAACATGCTTGGTAGAGCCAGGATGGCCTTGAACTCAGAAATCTGCTTGCATCTGTCTCCTAAGTGCTGTGATTAAAAGCACTAAACCTGGGCCTAAATTGTTCTTTAATTCCTTTTTACAAGATGGAAGCTTAGCTGGGTGGGATCTTGCCCTGAGGTCACCACTCACTTTATTCCTTAATACCGGGTTTGCCTTCAATCTATTTATCTCCTTGGACAGAGGATTTAGTTCCATTACATTTCCTGCTGCCCCTTTTCTTCTTAAACTGAACATTCTATATTTTTCCTTGCTTATTTTGCTCCTTTTCATTAAAGATCTTTGTAAGAGTAAACACTAATAACCAAAAAATCTAGTGTATTTACACCATGGAATATTAACCAGTCATTTAAAAAATGAAATCCTAAAATTTGCAAGTAAGTGGATGGATTTAGAAAAGAATTATCCTGAATGAGGTATTCCAAACCCAGAAAGACAAAAATGCTATGTATTCAATACCTGAATTTAGCTGTTAAGCTTTCAATAAGCAAGCTACATTCCATATGATGATAGAGGTAAGATATACAGTAAGATATTAGGGCAATGTTCCTCAACCTCCCTAATGTGGCGACACTTTTAATAGAGTTCCTCATGTTGTGGTAACCCCCAAGTATAGAATCATTTCATTGCTACTTCATAACTATAATTTTGCAACAGTTATGAATTGTAATGTAAATATCTGATATCCTGGATATCTGATATGTGACCCTCAAAGAGGTCATGACCCACAGGTTGAGAATCACTGGGCTGGGGGGAAAGGTTGGGTCTACTTAGTAATGGTACACAAAATAGATAATTATAGATGCTCAGGGAGGGGGTGGACTGGAATGATTGGATTAAATTAGGAAGGGTAGGGGAAAGGGAAAATAAGGGAAGGGAAAGAGAAAAGTAAGGGTCATTTGAGGGATCATATGGAAACCTAATACAGTAGAAACTCCCAAAATAGATACACACACGAAGGCAATCTAAATAAAGTAGCCAAAGTAGACTTAGAGCCCTAAGTAGACATCTCTGGTTACCAAATAAAGCATCCAGTTCTGGGGTTGTGTTACAACGAATCAAGTTATTGGCCAAAGGGATCCCATGGGAACCTCAGACAACCCAGGCTATTGTCAATGCTATTAGTTGTTCTCCACAAACTGATGGTACATCTGTATTGCTGAAGACAATTCTGTATAAATTCATTAAAGACAGAGAAATCAAGCTGGTGCCTACCTAGAGCCTTCATACCTACTGACTGGTTCTGGAAGGCACTCTGAATGCTACCAAAGGACAAAGGTAAACATCAACTTGCTACAAACCCTTTGATGTACAATGGTTAACTGCATGCAAGATGAACTAGTGCAATAGTGACACAAGGCTGTGTGAATAATCAAACAATATCTGATTGGATTAAGGACTTACTGCATGAGATGGAACCCATCTCCAACACTGCTGCGGTGGCCAAGAATCTGAGATTAGTTTTGCCAGATATCTAGAGTAAAGCCAAATACTACTATTTTGATAAGGGATTATAGCAATAAAATGACTACTTATTGACATTTTTCTGTGCTCATAGATCACTGTCTTGCTCAGCCACAGTCAGAGAAGTTTCCCCCTGCAGCAGATGGGAACAAATACAGAGACTCAACAGCTGGACAAAGTGCAGAGTGAGAGACCTTAGAACACTCAGTCCAAAATGGGATGGCTCCATCAAATTCTACTCAGGGCTCACAGAGCCCTGTGGAAGAGGAGATGAAAAGAATGTAAGAGCCAGAGAGGATGGAGGGCAACAAAGAATCAAGATCTTCTAAACAATACAGGACCATTGCTCATGAACTCACAGAAATTGTGACAGCATACACAGGCCTTTATGGGTCTGGGCCTGATGGAGTCCCAGTTCTGAGAGAGGAAGTGGACACATGCCCCCACTCCTAACCAAGAATCTATCTTTAGTTGATAACTACTCACAAAGGAAAAATTAGTATCACTTAAGGTAGGATCCAAACCCATTAGTTAATGGCCTACAGAAAACAAACTCAATGACATCTTTGGAAGTTCTTTTGCTACCTTTTTTGTCAAGGATTTCCCCACCTTCCTAAGAGTTCCTTTGTATATATCCATTGTAATTTCTTTCTTTTTTTGTAAAAAAAAGGGATTTTTTGTGTGTGTATGGGAATGTGCCTCTGTTTCTTTATGTGTTTCTTGTGCTTTTTCTTTTCTTTTGTTCTATTCATATTTGTTTGTTCTGATTTTATCTCATTTTATTATTACTCTTTTTTGTTTTTTTATTTGTTTATTTATTTAATCACATTACAGGCTGATCCCAGCCATCTCCTTCCTCTCTTCCCAATCCCACCTTCATGCCTCCCTCTCTTCATCCCCCCACCTTCTCAGTGAAGGAGAGGCTCCCAAGGATTATCAACCCAAACTGGCACCTCAAATTTCAGCAGAACTAAGTGCATCCTCTCTCACTGAGGCCGGACAAGGCAACCCAGCTAGGGAAAAGAGATCCAAAGGTAGGCAACAGAGTCAGAGACAGCCCCTACTCCCATTGTTAGGGGAGCCACATGATGGCCACACTGCACATTTGCTGCATATGTGTAGGAGGTATAGGTCTAGCCCATGCATGCTCCTTGGTTAGTTGATCAGTCTCTGTGAGCCCCCATGGACTCAGGTTCTTGTGGTGTTCTTGACCCTTCTAGATCCCTCAATTTTTTCCCCATTCTTCCACAAGACTCTTTGAGCTTAGCCTACTGTTTGTCTGTGCGTCTCTGCATCTGTTTCCATCAGCTGCTGGTGAAGCCTCTCAGAAGACAGTCGTGCTAAGCTCCTGTCTGAACGCATAGCAGAATATCATTAATAGTGATAGGGGTTGGCTCTCTCCCATGGGGTGGATCTCAGATTGGGCCAGTCATTGGTTTGCCATCTTTACTCCTACACGTCTTGTAGGCAAGACAAATTTGGAGTCAAAGGTTTATTATTATTCTTTAGATGCTTATTTTTTAATTACAAGAGAGAGAAAAGGTTTGAGTTTGGGTGGGAGAGGAGGTAGGGAAGACATGGTTAGAGCTGGCGGAAGGTAAAATCATGATCAGAATATATTACATAAAAATATATTTCCTTATTTGTTTTTAAAATTATTTTTTAAAGATTTATTTTATGTGCATTGGTATTTTGCCTGCATGTATGTCTGTGAAGGTGCCAGATTCCCTGGTACTAGAGTTACCGGTAATTGTGAGCTGCCATGTGGGTTCTAGGAATTGGACCTGGGTCCCTTGGAAGAACCAGTCAGTGCTCTTAACTGACGAACCATCTCTCCAGCCCCCCATCAAATATATTTTCAATTAAAGAAAAATTGAAAAAATGTTGACAAGTTAATACATACATCCATATGTTATATGTGAATAACTGTCATCCTTTTCACCCCCGTTATCCTGTTAAGTCCCCCTCCCTCTCTCCTGAAATTCTTATTCCCAACAAGTTTTATTGCTATTTTTCTGGGTTTTGGTGACCCACTGAATTTAGTTAGAGTTTCATGCGTGAGTATGAATGGGAGGCTATTTACTGGAGCACGAACAACCTATCAGTGGCTACACCAGTGAAGGAAATGACACTGCACCCCAATCACCATTAGTTACCCAGAGTAGTCCAGGGCAGGAGAGGTCAGGAGGTCTCCTAGGTTTTTCTGCATGAAGGATGGATTATTGATGAGCCTAGTCTTGTGCAGGTAAACCCTGATCCAGTAAGTTTGTGAGTACAGTTCTCATGTAATGTCCAGAATACAATATTTCCCATATTCTTTCCTGTCCTGCAGATTTTACATTTTTCCACCCCCTCTCCCATGAAGCTCCCTAATCCCTGCAGTAGACGATATAGATATTCCATTTAGGACAGTTGCTTCCTAGGGCCTATGACTTCCCAAATCTACAGGCTCTTGATCAAGTTTATAGTTTTAGGCATGAGTTCCCTCCTGTGGAATGTGAGGGCTGTAAATCAAATCAGAAAGTAGTTGGTTGTTTTCTTAGTACTCTTGCCACTGTTGCATCAATGGGCATATCTTACTAGGCAGTTTGTTACTGTAGCTTGTAGAGTCAACAGCTGGACAGGACTGAAGATATTCTTTCCCAGCAGCCTACATATCACTTTTTAACACTATGAAAGTTAGCCAGCAGAGGGAAAACTGCCAGCTCAGTTTGAACTTGATTTCTTTATGTCCTCCAACCCAAGTGTGTGGTAGCTTCCGCAGTAGGGCCTTATCACCTAGTTCTTGTGGGAAAGCAAGCACAGTGGTAATCACACACACACACACACACACACACACACACACACACACACACACACACACAAACACACACACACACACACACACTGGTTGTGATCTCCGGGGCTCAATATCAACTAGTTTTGAAGTTTTCCATAACTGAGATTTTCATTTAATAACTATGGCTCTGGAAGGAGCGTTATCTACCCATGCAGAGTGCCTATGTAGAGACTACTTTATATACATATCTCAGTAGTTTCCTATAGGGTTGAAAATACCAAATGTTCTATTTTATCAATAAAGACTCAGGATCCAGATGCTGAGATGAAAACCTGCTAACTCAGAGAGGCAGAAAAAGCACCCAGCTAACCTTCCTACTCAACTCACATCATGATGGAAAGGGCCCAAAAAGCTCACTAGCTCAGTTGACAGCCCAGGAAGAAAAAGCCAACAAACAAACAAACAAACAAACAAACACACCCCAAGGTCAAAGGTTTCCCATCTCAAAGCCCAAAAAGTCAAAGACCAAGGAACTGAAGAGCTCAAAAGCTAAACACCCAAAGAGCAAAAACCTAAACATCTCCTTCTACTTCTACATGCTGTCTTAAATACCCTTCAACTCAAGGTCCTTCCTGTTCTTTAATCCCTGTCAGCTGGTTTCTTGTTCCACCTCTTGACCTAGGGTTAACTATTAAATCTTGTGGATAGATAACTCTTGGAATAAAAGTGTGTGCTAGGGCTGGCTGAACCCCACCTAAATCACTGTTTACAATAAACAGAAAGTCCTTGAATTAGAGGTGTGTGTTAGGGCTCAAGCACAGCAGGGATTTATGGTTCACAATCTCAGGCAGCACAATGGGATCAAATATCCTGCAACAAGGGTGGTTTTGTGGATCATTAGTTTTGCTTAGCTGTTTAGCCCTTACTCTATTCCTTATTCCTCTACTCCTATGCCCAAGTGAATCTTTCTACTCCCAGTATTCTCATCTCTACTTCTCATATCACTTGTGTTCTACTGTTTCTGTAGTTCTGAAGAGAGAGGGATGGAGGGAGGGAAGCAGGGAGAGAGAGGAGGGAGGGAGGGAGGGAGGGAGGGAGAGAGGGAGAGAGAGAATGAGAGAGAGAGAGAGGGAGAGGGAGAGGGGGAGAGAGAGAGAGAGAGAGAGAGAGAGAGAGAGAGAGAGAGAGAGAGAGAGAGAGAGAATGTGTGTGTAGCTTTATGCTGACTTTGAGATCTATCTTGGCCAAGTAATTGAAAGATATATAATTTCTATCTCTCTCTCTTCCAAAAGAAACTTGAAATATCATTGATAAGCAGGGGAGAAAAACCAGGAAGGTAATATAAATGTCCTTTTCTCTTTTTCTTTAAACAGTTTTTGTCTTTTTTTAAATGTGCTATTCTTTTTTATTATTTCCAGTGGTTTAGCATATAAAATATTATGTTTCACTATGACATTTTCATACATGAGTATTTTTGAACTTTATTAATTTAATGTCTTAATATTGGAGTGTAGTGGTTTTGAATAGGTCCCCATAGGCTCATATATTTGAATATGTGGTCCCCAGTTGGTGGAATGTTTTGGGAATGATTAGGAAGTGTGACTCTGCTGGAAGAGGTATATCATCGAGGGGAGGATTTGAGGTTTCAAAAACCCATGCATGACCAGTGTGTTCCCTACTTTCAGCTTGAGGATTTAAGATGTGAGCTGTTAGCTGTACCTACATGTATTCACTCTGTCATTGTGGGCTCTAATGATATAAAATCATAAACCAATTAAAAGTCTTCTTTTTTAAGTTGCCTTGGTCATGGTGTTTTATTACAGAAATAGAAAAATAACTAATGCAAGGAGTAAGCACAGTAAATGTTGTTCTAATTTCACTACTAAACTCCAGAGAAAAATGAAATTAAAATAAATTAAAAACTAAAAAGTCAATTAAACTCAATTATAAATAAATAAAATATAAGTACAGAAATGTTTAAAACAAAGGAAGAAAAGATATATTTAGTATGTGTGAATCAATAGACTGTGGAGGAGGACTCCTTTTTGTTTTTGCCGTTTTGAGACAGGATCTCATGTAACTTTACTTAGCCTGAAACTTACTGTGTTAACTGAGGATGACCTTGAATTCCTGACTCCCCTTCTTCTGCCTTCTGAGTTTCAGATTATAGAAACACATCAACATTACCAGCTATGGAAGGAGTCTCACTATCTGAGAAGATTGAATTAAATCCAAAAGTCTTATGAGAGCTAAAAAGATCTTTGTATACAAGCAAAAAGCACAGTTGAATAAAAATCATTGCTACATATGTATTTAATAATTTAGCTTCATAACAAATAAAGCATCTACTTATCACAAAGGAAAATGAATTATCCAATAAAAGTTAATCAATAAATTAATGTTATTATTTTTAATTTATTTAATTTTATCTTGGAATTGTTGACTAATAATGTATCTGGGTGTTTTAATGTATTCCTTTCTAAATGTGATTGATAAAGCAACCAAAAACAAATACATGAGCTCTGAGTATACAAACAATATTCATCTATTAAATTTTCATTAAATTCCTAACATTTCTTTGGGGTGACATTTTCTAAAAGTTAACATGTGATTGACCACAAAAGAAGCTTCAATAAATTCTACAGAACAAATATTGACTGTTCTTTAACTTTGGTGTAATAAAATTATAAGATAAATGAAAAGAATTTCTAAAAATTTCTGTGAGACAGGAAACTGAATTTTAATACTGAAAAATTCTGTGGCTACTAAGCTAAACATTCAAGGAAATTATAATGAAAATACTACTTGTTAAATTTTGTGGTATACAGAGGCACTGCCTTACTTAAAGGGAATTTTATAGCTGCTAATGTATTCATCAAGAAACAAGAAATGTAGAATTTCATTGAGCTACACTATCAAGAAGATTTAAAATAATATAGTGATTAACTGAAGATCATAATGAATATCTAAGTGAGGTCAAAAGCGTAGGTGACTAGAATATTTTTCTGGAATTGTTTTTGAATACAAAAGTTCAATTAAGAAGTTGGATATAGGTAAATTGGCACATAACTGTAGTCCTAACCATAGAGAGGCAGAGGGAGGAAAGTAGTGAGTTTTAGGCCATCCTGGACTACATAGAGAAATCATATTTTAAAAATCAAACATTGATGGAAATGGTGCTGAACTTAGCTAACCTCTCCCCATTTCTCTTGCTCTAGTCCCTGATATCCACTATCCTACTATTTGCTACTCTGAGTTCAGCATTTTTAGATTCCAAATATAAATGATACTATGCAGTATTTGTCTTTCTGTGCCTGGGTCATTTCACTTAGCCTGTCTTTCGGGTTCATTTGCAACACTGCAAGCAAGGTTCTGTCATGTAGAGTGAATGAGTTCTGGGACTGCTAAGTATACCAAGATTACTATGGCCTATAATACTGTTTGACATGTTTGAAATTTGATAAGAGAGGGGATCTTAAAGGTTCTCTCATAAAATGTAAATATGTGAGGTTATGAATAGATTAGTTAGCTTCAGGGAATAATAATTTCACGAGATGCAGGTGTATCAAAATGCCACTTAAAACATATACAACATCTATTTGTCAATCTTACTTCAATAAAAAACAAAAGTAGATGAAAATGAACAAGAACCACTAAAATTGAAAATTCCTTTTCCTTTCTATGAACCCCATGTTTTCTATGTATTTTCTACCAAACATTGAAGGAATGATTAGTTTTTATTTTAGGTATGTGCTCTAGAAGATGGAAAATATGTCTATTACATGTTATAATACTAACAATTTATGGTTTCTAAAGTGACATGAAGAACACAAGGAAGAGGACAAAATCCTGCTTGAGGAAAAGAATATTCTCTCAGCTGATCCAGAAGATGCTATTTAATAATTAAAAAGTTTGATACTATAAATATCCATAAAGTAGTGATGGGATATTGTCTTTTCTTTTTTAAAATATATTTTATTAATTTATTCATATTACATCTCAATTATTATCCAATCCCTTGTCTCCTCCCATTCCTCCCTCCCTCCCATTTTCCCTTTACTCCCCTCCCCTATGTCTGTGACTGAGGGGGACTTCCTCCCCCTGTATATGCTCATAGGGTATCAAGTCTCTTCTTGGTAGCCTGCTATCCTTCCTTTGAGTGCCACCATGTCTCTCCATCCAGGGGACATGGTCAAATATGGGGCACCAGAGTTCATATGAAAGTCATACCCCACTCTCCACTCAACTGTGGAGAATGTCCTGTCCATTGGATAGATCTGAGTAGGGGTTAGAAGTTTACTGCATGAATTGTCCTTGGCTGGTGCCATAGTTTGAGCGGGACCCCTGGGCCCAGATCTGCCCATCATAATGTTCTTCTTGTATGTTTCTAGGACCCTCTGGATCCTTCTATTTCCCCATTCCCCCATGCTTCTCTCACCTAGAGTCCCAATAGGAAGTCTTCTGCTCTGTCCCAGTTTCCTGGTAAGTGAATACTTTCATGGGACAGGGATATTTTCTTTTCTTATTGTGGGAAGGATTTTATACCAAATAGCTGCTGTGAATGTTGGAGTTAATATTGAAACATTAGAGGAAATTTGAAGACCAATGATGTCTCTCTTCTAGCTACTATGAAGCATAGCATGGGGGCTCCCAGATGAAGGTTATAAAAGAGGAAGAGCAAATAAGATTATAAAAATTAGACTGCAGCTGAGGAGGCAACCATTATACATTGTATAACCATCTAGCTGCAAAAACCAAGAGAATCAAGAAATATGATTACTGAACACAAGATCAAGTTGTGAAATCAATAGTATTCATTTTTCTCCACTAGCAACAGTGCCTATGAGGTTTTTTCTTTCTTCATGATAAGAATTATAATAGCAAGACCAAAGCTAAAATTTAAAATGAAATCAAGAAAGCACAGTAAATCAACTAACCAAAGAACTCTCTATAAACCTGGGTTGTTAAATAACAAATAGCTCATGAGCCAAAATCACCTAACTACCTTTTTTTTTGTAAGTAAAAGTATTAGAGAGTTCCCATTATAGATTATCAATAATTGCCTTTATGCAGCAATGGCAGACCTTGGTAGTTCCAACAGTAACTCTATGACCCACAAAGCCTGAAGTATTGGTGTCTAGGCCTTTATAGAAACTATGTGTTGATTTCCTGCTCTACAGTACCTCAGAATTAGTATACTCCCAACTCTACCACACCTTTATAGAAAAAATAAAGCTCTATTGAAAGACAGAAAAGAAGGTCCAAAATAATTGAGGAAATATTCCTTCCTTTTAGAACATTATTTAGATAGTGCCTATTGGTTCTTTCACATACTATAAAAGTCTTGAGTATGTGACTGCTTAAAAACTCTTTTGCAAAGTACATGTGACCATGAGGGTGGAGTCTATAGTTAAAAGGCTTAGAGTCTAGTGTGGTCTCTGACTGACAGCATAGAGCTCATCAAGCTATTAGATAATTGTGACATCCTCACCTAAGGATGGGTTCTATTAATTGGCAACTAAAGATAATGGTTTATGGAGGGAAATGTCTGTGATAAGCATTCTGGGTGAGGTCTGCCTCTATAGTACAAGGTGGATGAGTTCTGTCTCTACAGATAGCAAAAAAATCACCAGGTCATTAACAATATCCACTTTTAGCTTTCTGGGCATAAAACAGGTAATTCCTCCTGTTTTATTCCTCCTTACACATTTAACATTCCTGGTTCCCTAGTGCTGTGTAGGGACAAAAGCCAACAAAAGCGACAGCAGGTTACCAAGAAGAGACTTGATACCCTATGAACATATACAGGGGGAGGTAATCCCCCTCAGTCACAGTCATAGGGGAGGGGAATAAGGGGAAAATGGGAGGGAGGGAAGAATGGGAGGATACAAGGGATGGGATAACCACTGAGATGTAACGAGAATAAATTAATAAAGGAGAAAAAAAATAAAAATAAAAAAGAAAAAATGCATATAAATTGACACCAAATTACTATGGAAGAATAAAATTCCAAAAAGAAAGAATAAAAATGATGACACATTCAGATATTTTCTCAGCGAGAAAAATATGTGCAAACAAGTAGTTGAAGAAGATATAACCAATGGAATGGAGCTAAAATATCACAGACAAATCTTTGTGCTGAAAGTGTCACCAGAAACCAACAGGAAGCGTTAGACTAGTTAACAAATGATACTGGAAATACTAATTGACCTATATAAAGAAAAATGAAGCCAAAGCTACTTAATACTATTTTCAAAAGCGGACACCAGATGAAGAACCCTTAAGGAAGTAATTGTAAAAAGATAAAGCTGTGAGGTTTAGAAGATAGAAGATAATGGCAGGGGTTTCATTGTGACTGAAGAGGATAAGACGTGTTAAATAAATCTTGAAAGCCCAAACAGTTATAGTCAGTGAAGAAAATATGAGCAAAGTGAGCAGTCAGATGATATAATGGGGAGAAAAAAAACAGCACTCTTGTAAATCAGTAGGAAAATGGGTAACCCAGTACACATACAGCCAAGATAAAATAAAGTAATAATTTGCACAAGAAGAAACCATAATACGGAGCCATGGTTATTAGTAATTAGAGATAGCATTTTGCCCTTGTCAGGGATGCAAACTGAGACATGAGTATCATCAAGTCTGTGGGGGAAAAAAGAACTGTTATGTGTTTCTGGACAAAGTATGGAGTGAAGAATGTTATGGCCATTCTAATGAATGGTATGGCAGCTTTAAGCCAAATTAACCATCTGTACACAATATGAGCTCAGTTTTGTTGTGGTAGCCCTGAGAAAATTTCAGAGAGGTCTGTAAGGAAGTTATGATCAAAGGCGCTCATTAGAGCATTGTTTGTAGTAATTGAAGTTAGGGAAACCATATTGGAAGAATCATAGCAGAGTATGTAAAAGGTGCAACTACAGAATCCTCTGTAGTGATGCTCAACATCTGTCAAGTTGCTCTCAGCCACTCATATATCTGGAAAACTATGTTTGGTGGAAAAATTAAGGAGGTGTGAATGGTCATTAGCAGTAAGAATAAATTGATAAACAAAATAAAACACTGTAAGAACTGAGTCTTGAATGGGGGCAATGACAGTATTCCGAACTAAGGAATAAAATTAACTCAGTCACCACGTCCAGTGTCCTCAGCTGAATGCCCACAGCCAGTTTCTTTCAGCTCCATTGCTTCTGGATTTGTGGATTTGTGGCTATGCTGAGCTTCTCCTGGGGAAAATCTTGCAAGATCTTTGTGTTTGCTGCTCCTGTAAAGGATTAGGGTTTCCTGGGTACCACAGTGGTGTAATCTGATTGAATTTACAGCTACTAGATATTTAGTTCTTTTTAGGTCTGTGGCTGACAACCATCACAGACTTCTCACAGACTGTGGAATGGTTATTTTGATATTTTGTGTTCAATGAGTTTTGTAAGAAAGAGGTAAATCTGAATTCACTTAATTATCTTGAATCAGAAGTCTGAAAGATTTATTATTTACTTTGTACATTTTGGGCTTCAACATTCCTAATCTAAATTTCAAAGTCAGGAATGTCAAAATAGTTTTCTTAAACATTTTAAGCTTGGCTTCTGAAAAAATTGCTTTAAACTCAGAACTTCAGCAAATTTAGAAAAATCTTCTATTTCTGAGTTTTTAGTATGCCCTCATATTTAACATCCTGGTTACAAACTTGAGAACTATCTTTAAATTGATGCAGTTGCTAAAGTGAAGTTAAATTCAAAGTCAATAAAGAAAAAAATTAAAATGATTGAAAGCAGTGATGTGCATGTGCAACAAATGTTAATATCAACACACTTTATACTTCTAAAACTTCCAAAAAAATTTCTGAAGTTTATTATTTTAATATTACTGCTGCTGTATTTATAAATATATTTTTAAAAATTACCTTTCTAATGAAAATATAGCACTTAAAATGTACAACTCAATGAAATTTCAGGATAAATAAACTCATAAGTGATCATTAACTTGACCAAGAAATAAAAACACCCCATTTCCCTTAAGGGGTGGTTGGGTAGATTTTTGGTTGCTTTCTTGGACTATAGATGGTTGTTTGCATTGGAATTGGTTATATTATTATTGGTTTTATTCAGAGAGAAAATGAAATTGGGCTTGGGAATGCCTCTCTTTTCCTTTATCTTTCTTTCTTAGGTTTGAAGATAGGGGTTGAAAAAAAAGAAGGGGGAATATAGAAATATATAGGGATGATAGGACAAAAAGCAGATTATTGAATCTACTCCTCAACTTAAGGCCTTAATTGCTACTCACAAGGTTATTTTCAATTCATTTGTATAGAATTTTGTATATTGATGCAAAATAAGTTTAACTTTGATACACTGTATAGAATTCAAATATAAGATTATTCTTCTCACACATTATATATATATATATTTCTACTCTAAGATGAGGTATTTTACTCATACAATTCAATTATAATACAAGGTTTACTTCCAATACTTTGAAAATACTATTGCAGGATGTTTAGGATAATTAAGTAACACAAGGTAATTGTTAGTGGATCAAATAATGGTCATGTCAATTAATAGTCTATTTTCATCACAAGAACATCCTAGGTTTAACAGATAGATAGGATTTTATAGATAGATAAGGTAAAAATAGATAAGGTCTTCAAAGACCTCATATTATAGTAGAAATATATAAGCTATTCAGCCATAACATATATGCACAGGCAGGAGGGGGTTCGAGGCTGGCCTTGAACTCACAGAGATCCACCTGCCTTTGCCTCTTAAGTGCTGGGATTAAAGGTGTGCACCATCACCCCCAGGCTGATCCAGATGAGACCCGATAGGCTGTGATCATATGGTGGGGGAGGAGGTCCCCTTCTGTCAGAGGTCTAGGGGAGGGGAATACAGCAAAAGACTGAGGGGGAACGGGAAGATACAAGTGAGGGGATAACACTCTGGATGTAATCTGAATAAATTATTAAAAAATAAAGATAAAAAAGATTTATTTATGTATTAAACATATACGTGTGTGTGTGTGTGTGTGTGTGTGTGTGTGTGTGTGTGTGTGTGTGTGTTTTCTGCTTGTACATCTGCATGCCAGAAGAAGGTGTTAGATCCCATGGGACTACAGCTATAGATGTTTGTGAGTTGCCATGTAGATGCTGGGAATTGAATTCATGACCTCTGGAAGAGCGACCAGTGCTCTTAACCATTGAGCCAGCCCTCCAGCCCTCTGCTGCACTCCCTTTCATAATTGGGAATCCCTTTAGTGATATAAATATTCCACAATCGTACTCTGGTTTCTCTTCAGATTGTATAAATCTTTCACCTTTTACAAGTATTCCCCAATGTCTCTTGGCTTCCATCTTTTGAATCTTAACTCTGCAAATTCTTTTTTGTTGTTATTGTTGTTGTTGGTTTTTCTTTTTTCTTTTCTTTCCTTTTTTTTTTGAGACAGGTTTCCTCTGTGTAGGCTTGGCTGTCCTGGAACTCATTTTGTAGACCAGGCTGGTCTTGAACTCAAGAGATTCATCTGCCTCTGCCTGTCTGAGTGCTAGGATTACAGGTATCTGCAAATTCTTAATGCCTTGGTAATTTGGTGGTTCATTCAAGTTAATGTGGTTTTTCTTCTTTTCCCTATCTTTTCTTAATTGATCATAGAAGGATTATTGGTCTGAAACAATTTCATGATCTGTTGTCCCCAAAGGAAAATATAAAGGCAAAAAAGACCATGCTATTTCTTTCCTAAGCAATCCAATTTCTCTCCACCCTCCTTTGGTTCTGCATTTTCACATGAAGCACATACACAACTTCATGTTTCCTTGATTTTTCCTATATTTTGTGTATTGCTTGAGCTCTTCTTTGTCCCTTCTCTGAGTCAAATATTATGTCTGTTCTTCAAATTTATCTTCTATCTTATCTTTCCTTAGACACCCTTTTGGGTTTGGCCTCTATATCAGACATAATATCTAGAGAGATTCTCCCACAGTCTAGTTTTATAATTTATTTGTTCATTTGTCTACTTTCTTTACTATGCTATAAACTTTTTTAAATAAATTTTTTATTAATTTATTCATATTACATCTCAGTTGTTAGCCCATCCCATGTATCCTCCCATTCCTCCCTTCCTCCCACTTCCCCCCTACTCCCCTCCCCTCCCCTAAGTCTGTGTCTGAGGGGGACCTCCTCCCCCTGAATATGCTCATGCGGTATCAAGTCTCTCCTTGGTGACCTATTATCTTTCCTCTGAGTGCCACCAGGCATCTCCATCCAAGGGACATGTTCAAATATGGGGCACCAGAGTTTGTGTGAAAGTTAGATCTCCTTCTCCACTCAACAGTGGAGAATGTCCATCGGCTAGTCCGGGTAGGGGTTCAAGGTTTACTGCCTATTTTTTCCTTGGCTGTTGCCACAGTTTGCGGAGGACCCCAGGGCCCAGACTCGCCTGTAGTTTTCCAGGACCCGCTGGATCCTTCTATTTCCTCTTTCTCCCAGGCTTCTCACACCTAAAGTCTCAATAGGATGTCCTCCCCTCTTACCCACTTTCCTGGTAGGTACAGTTTTTCATGGGGATGTACACCTTGGACTAGTGTCTCGATATAAGTGAGTATATACCATTTAGCTCTTTTTGCTTCTGTGTGAACTCACTCATTATGACAATTTCTAGTTCAATCCATTTGTCCACAAATTTTGGAAATTCCTTGTTTTTAATAGCTGAGTAGTATTCCATAGTGTAAATGTACCACAGTTTCTTTATCCATTCTTCTATTGAGGGACACGTAGGTTGTTTCCAAGTTCTGGCTATTATGAATAAGGCAGCTATGAACATGGTTGCTATGCTATAAACTTTATTGCTGCTCAGACTATATGTTGCTTATCTTTTGATTTCAGGTGTTTAATTTAGCATTTATCATCAAGAAATAAGGAGTAAGTGTTCTTGAACTGAAACAGGTTCAGCTACAAAACATGAACAACTATAAGCATGATTTTATTTTGCAGTTACTTCCCAGTTAGCCCTGTTCAGGCACTGCTGAAGGCTTTACCTAAGAATGACCACTTAAAACATCTCTGGACCTTTTCTTCTCTGCTTAGCTGCCTCCTTTCATGGTATTGCTTAGTTACTAGTTCTTACTGTATATTGTACCTAATGATATCACCGATTGGTCAATTCCCTAAACCAGTTCTAGCAGTAACTCTATTTGCCTCTAAGCCACTGTATGAATTGTACAAAGTTCAAACTTTTCAAACATAGGGCCCTTAGTTTTATTTTTGGTTCAAGACATTTGTTTGTATTATATCTCCGTAGTTCTTCACAAAGATTTTTTTTTAGCATATTCTGGATCTCAGCAGGAAATGGACATCTTCAAGCTTGAGGGCTACCTGAAAAAGTCTCTTCTACTATGTAGATGCCATTTCTCTGTGCTTATACTTGAGATCTTGTTATTAAATATGTGCCTTCTTCACCTCTCCAGACTTCCACTGTCTCAGAGGAGGCTTGTCACAGCACATGAGCAACACTGCTTTTGCATAAACTTGTATGTCTATCAAGGTATCAATAAACACTAAAGTTTGATGGAATCCAATATGCTATTTATTAATTTATTTATATTCTTCCACCCTTTCCACCTGGTTTGAGAAAGGGTAGGTAGTATAAAGCAATAATTGAAGTATAAAAACAAAAAGTGGTCAAAACAACAAAGAGAGCAATTTTAGCAAGAATTCCTTGTTATGAATAGTTGCACATTTCACACGCCAAATTTAGCCCTATGAATCCTTGTGAATAGGTTAAAAAAAAAGAGGAGCCACGTAGATTTTATAGCTTATACTTTCTCTAGTCTGAGCTACTTCATTTTCTCTTGAGAAACTAATAATAACTTTCTGAATAGAGTTGAAAGAATTGATCACTGAGTTTCTTATGTGATGAGGATTTAATAATGCTTGAAAATTTGCTTACATATTTTATTTCTAAAAGTTAAGATTTTAAAATTTAGTTCTTTCATGGCCTTTAGTAAAAAATCCAGTGTTTAGTATTCTATAAAGTGTTCTAGAGGGAGGGAACTACATTTAACATGCAGGTTTCTGAATATTTTACTTAACCCAAAGATGGGATGTGAATTTTGCAAAAGGCCTGTTAATACCTCAGCCTATCATTTTCTCATTAGGATGACAGCATGTGTTTGTTTTTGTAAACATGTTACAAATCAGCAGTACTGCAAAAGGTGCTGAAAGTATTCATATAGGGAGACAAGAAATGAAATAACTTTATACAAAATCTAAGTAAATTAATCTCTTTCTTTTGTCATGAAAATGAATGATATCAGATAAAGCTTGAATCGTGGTTGTGATTTCCACAGAGTTTAAGTGATCTTTAATAACAACTACCATCACAAACAATATACAGTTCACATAGCAAATATAGGCCCGTGATTACTAGTAATTAGGGTAGAAACAAACAAACAAACAAAAAACAACAACAAAAAAAACAACCAAAGAACTTGAATAGGCTTTCTAACATACATTCTCTATTTTGAGCCACTTCTATTTTTCCCAAGAATCTAACAATAACTTTTTAGGTAGATGTCAGGCAGATGACACCGTGACAGATGCTCATTATATGGAAATGTTCAGGACATTTAGAGCCTGTAGCCTTGTCTTGAATATAGAAATAGACGTGGATGCAAAAGAGATGTAGAATGAACAAATTACCGCTGTAGCAAGCTACTACAACACTGGTTTCAAGCAATGCAAATGAGTTAACTTACTGTGTTGCACATCAGAAACCCCCAAAATATCTCTGTGGTCTAATTCCAAGATTGGCGTTCCTTCTGGAGGCTCGAGGAGAGAAGCTTTTACTTTGCCTTGTCTGCTTTCTGAAGGGTTCCTGCTTCTCTTGGTTTGTGGCCTTCCTCTCAACTCTGTGTTGCTCAAACATCTGCTTCTGTTACTCCACATTCTCTGACTCTGGTCTACCTTTTCTATAAGACCTTTCTAATTATGGAAGGATCACGTAGATAGTCCTTAATTAGTCACATGTGTACAAAGTTGATTTTAAGATTAAAATAAGACGTTTACATATTCCAGGGACTATCATGTGCATATATTTCTGGGAAGGTTATTATTCTGTCCATATGTTATATTAAACATCATGACCTTTGTAAAACATTGTTGAATTACATAAATTCCTATTTTACATTTTTCCTTTCTAAAATTGTATAATGATACTGAGCTCATAGAATTCTTATGAAGATTAAATAAGGTATATGTGAAAGCAGGTGTCAATATACTTGACATACTGTAGCTCTCCAGTAAATGTTAGCTTAATTGGAATTCAAATATAAAACATAAGACCCACAATATTGTAGAAAGTTCACATTTTGCCTATTAAAGTCCACGAACAGAGAAAAACATTCCTATTCTTCTTTTAAGTTGATGCATATTTTCATGAGAAAATAGAAATTGTGGCTCTAGATAACACTAGCTTTGTGTCCTTTATTTGAGAACTATTCATATGGTGAAATATCACATGCTTTGGCATTATCTTCCACAAAACATAAGGGTAAAAACTCAAAAATAGAAAAATAGAAACTCTCAACAATAATTCTGGTAGAAACGGCTTGTAACAATTTAGCACCTTCTTTTTATTTCTGGAACACTTCTGTGTGAAAAGCTGAAATTACTTAGGGCATGTTAACTAATTCTTATGGTACCAGATGTATGTGGTGCAGTGAGGGGGTAGGTAGTAGAGAAGAAGAAAAGGGGGAAATGGGGCAGGTGTGACAAGTGAGGGTTTGTGTTTGGAAGCAGTTCTTGGCAAAGGTGAAAATATTTTTAGGTAATCTTTCCCTTTGCCTCTGAAAGTCTGTAATACTCCCAAATTTGCTCTATTCTTACAACCCAAGAATAGATTGCACTTTGGTTATTGTGGGCTGGGAAGTAAAAGCCAAACACAGTGCTCTTAAACTTTTATTTTGTGATTCTCTCTGAGCATCAATGGCATATAGTGACATTTTCCTGCTCCCTTCCATTATTTTCTAGGAGTCTCCCTCCTCTATAACCCAATATCTCTATTTGGATTTCCATTTAACACACCATAGCCTGGCAACAGACCAGAGTTCTGCTGGGTCTGCTGTGCTATTATTTTCTCATGAGATTTCAGGCCTCCACAAGGAGCCAGTACTGGTGGAAGATTTGGACAACAAAAGAGCAGAGCCCCATTTTGCCACTCTTATTGTCTGAAAATCCCTACTTACAAAATCATTCATTTAACAAATATGTGTTGAGCATCATGTCAATATGCTGCTAGTGCTGCACAAAAGATCTACCATCAAACAACAGCGATATAGCCTTTGTCCTTATGTGCCTTATAGTCTAGTGAAAAGGGAAACTAACAAGGAAAATTTTAGATTGTGGGTGGGACACCTAGGATTCCAATAAGTATCAACAGCAAAATAAATAACACAAAGATAGAATGAAATAGGAGCTAGCTTTGAAGAGATGTGATAACTGCTTTGCTTGGGGACTAGGAAGAAGGCTAGTGTTATGGTAGGTTACAATTTTCTTTTGTGAAATGTACTTTACAGCGTGGATCCTACATGTATCCTTAAATGTTTGGATTTAAGAACAATGAAAATTTGGGGAGGGTTTAAATGATGTAATCACATTGTCTAACATAGTTTGTAGATTTCTCTGATTTAATAAATGAAAAGTAATTTTTAAACAACAAAGAGTTAAAACAAGATGGGAGTGGCCATAGTGTTCTATAACTGAGTGGCAAAAGACTAGAGACTGTGGATATGGTGAATAACCTAACAACTGATCCCAAAATAACGACGTTGGTGTTTCCTGGATAGGAGGGAGCATCCTGGATGCACAATTACAGGCTCTCTGAAGCTGTCTCCCAGGTCTAGGTGTTGGACAAGATCCTGGGGTGCCCGGTAAGATCTGCCTATACACAGCACGGGTCCCCAGGCCAGGGACACTCTGCTCCAACAGCCAAACCTTGGATTCCTCGTGAACTCCCTGAGAGCAGTGCCTAAATACTGGGCCCAGGAGTCATACAGAGTCCCAGTATCCAGGTCTTGCACAAAGTTCCAGACTCGAAACACCCAGTGCATTCTTCCTTTACAAACTTGGGTTCCTAGTTCCAGGGGCATAACAATCAAATCTCAGATCCCTACCCTTTCCCCAAGGGCAGCACCTAGATACCTGGGAGTCAGCATCCCAACATCAATCCATAGTTCTATTGGTCCCCCTGGGGAGACCAGGTGGACAATACGAGCATACAGGAGATGGGTCCAAGATGTCAGAGCCCATCTAAGTCTGAGTGCAGGGAGCACAATGCCTGCTTGGCCATCAAACTGTGATGCTGAATCTGATTCAGTAAAGCCAGGGCCTATTTGATACCCAGATGACTTCATAATACCAAAGCCTACTCCATGATCTCCCTGATCTACCAATCCCAACCTGGGACACATCCAGCAGAAGTGACCTACAGGCAGGACCCAACATGCATTGTCTGCCATTCCTAGGAGGCCAGTGGTGGGCCCCAAGCAACATTCAGTTTAGAGCCCTCTCCCTGCTGACTCTAGACTTACCCGTCTCACCTGGGACAAGGCCAGCTCAGGTGAGCAGTACTCTGGCTCTGGCCCACATCTGGCAATCCAAGGGGGCCTGTGTTGGCCTGTGCAACATTGATCAAAGAGCTCTCTCCTACCCCTCTTGAACTGCCTGGACATCAGAGACCAGTAGGCCAGCTATCACCAGAAATAACCAGATAACTAGAGGTCAGCATATAGACACAAGCAACAAAACCCAGGTCCATATGTCACCACTCAAATCTAGATATCCTACCACAGCAAGCCCTGTAGATACTATGACACCTGAAGTGCAAGAAAAAGATGTTAAATATGAGGTTATGAAAATAATAAAGGCCTCAAAGGAGGAAACAAATCCATCAAAGAAATACAGGAAAATACAATCAAACAGATGAAGAATTTGAATACATCTTTTAAAAATTACAGGAAAATACAATCAAAGGGGAGAAAGAAATGAATAAAACTGTTCAAGGCCTAAGAATGGAATTAGAAGCTACAAAGAAAACGCAATCTGAGGCAATAATGAAGATGGAAAACCTATGGAAGAGAACAGGAACTTCAGACATAAGTATCACCAATAGAATACAAGAGATGGATGAGAGAATCTCAGGTGTAGAAGATACGATTGAAGAAATTGATACATTAGTCAAAGAAAATGTTAAAACTGAAAAGTCCCTGACACAAAACATCCAAGAAATCTGGGACACCATGAAAAGACCAAACCTAAGAATAATAGGAATAGAAGGAGAAGACTCCCAGCTCCAAGGTCCAGAAAATATTTTCAACAAAATCATAGTAGAAAACATCCCCAACCTAAAGAAAGAGATGCCTATAAACATACAAGAAGCTTACAGAACTCCAAAGAGATTGGCTGATGCATAAGGGAACATTGTGGAAAATTAGGGGGAAGGAGAAAAGGATCTTGAGGTGACAGGAGCTCCACAAGAAGACCAACAGGGCTAACTAACCAGGGCCCAGAGAGGCCTGCTGAGACTGAAGCCCCAACCAAGGACCTTGCATGGACTGGACCTAGGCTCCAACACAGATGTAGATGATGGGCAGCTCAGGCTTCATGTGGATTCTTTAGTAAGGGAGGGACTCTCTCTGATATGGACTCTCATTCCAGCTTTTCAATTACTCCCCCTGGCAAGATTGCCTTGCCAGGCCAAAAGGAAAGAGGACACATGCAATCTTGACAGGACTTGAGCTGAAGTGGATGGGAAAGGGGTCTCCCCTTTCTGAGGAACAGGGGAGGGGGACAAGGAGGGAGGGTAGAATTGGGAGATGGGGAGGAATGGGTCTATGACAAAGATGTAGAGAGAATAAACAAATAAATAGATTTTTAAAAAAGAGTTAAAACGGAAAGAGATTTTGATAGTGAAAGGCAATATGGATTGTGAGAGGTGATGATGTTGTGGTCTTGATGGAATCAGTGTCAGTGGGGGGACGGATCCAATTTGAGATGTTCAGTGAGCTAAAAGGCTTTGCTATAGGATAATATGTAGAAAGAAAACTTGGATAACCCTATAGTTTGGCTTTACCAACTAAGTGACTAATGGTGTCATCTTTTAAGTTGAGAAAGGCACATGGAGAAACTGGTATTATGGAGAAAGAGAGCCATAAGTGTTGTTTTCACATACATCAGTAATTTGGAGGACCTTTTCAAAAAGTAGACTTATTGATGGTCAGGAGAAATGGCTCCGTAGAAAAAAACACTTGTTCTGTAAGCAAAAGGTCCTAAATTTGACTCCCCAGAACCCATATAAAAAAATCTAGGCTTGGCCACCCATGGCTATAATTACAGCCTGGGCATTGAGAAGGGGAATGAAAGGACTGCAGAGTGTGTAGGAGGGTGAAGAGGTGGGGACAGGTAGACCCCAAGAGCTCACTGGTCAATTAGCTTATCTGAAATAATGAACTTTTCAGTTCAGGGAGAGATTGTCTCGAAGCAGTAAGGCAGAAAACATTGGGGAAAGGCACATAACATCCTGCCCTGATAGCTGCATGAGCTTGCACAGTTATGTAAATCACACACACAGACACAGACACACAGACACACAGACACACACACACACAGACACACACACACACACACACACAGACACACACACACCTAGAGAGGTACAATATTAAGAGAAGCAAAATAAATATTAATGGTATTTAATACTACCAAAATGAGTGTCTGAGTCCATCCAAGTAAGACAGAATGAACCCAGGCTAGGCAAAACATGGCATCATTGAAACCAAGAGAGGAACCTATTCAAGGAGAGTGATCAACTGCTTTGAATACAGCCGAGAAGGCAATACGTTTAAGGATGGAGAGCTGACAGACTACCTGGTAAGGTAGAGATTGCTGTTGTGACATTGATCAAAAAGATTTCAGTGTGGTGAGGGGAGAAGCTACATTCTGACAGTGATGGTGGAGGATAAGGTTCACAGACACAGACACCAGTTTGGGCCTTATAGGTTTAGTATTCTCTCTTATCTTTTGGAATTTACAAGAATAACTTAGACCATTCGTTAGATGAGTAAATGTTTTTGCCTTGTAACTGAGCAATACTCTTTTCATACAAAAAAAAAACCCTAGTTTAAATATCTTTGTCAATCATGCTTGCATTAGCGTTCATTATCTTATTTGGAGGGCATATAGGGTGCTGATGGACAAATTTGTTTTTAGCTCTCTGTCTACTTCCTTATATCCTCATGTTTCACATCAATCTCTTGAAGAAAATATTTTTGGGGCTATGCATATAGCTTAGAGGCAGGGTATTTGTGTAGCACACACAAGGTCCACACCCATTCCCAGTGCCACAGAACCTTCAAGCATTCTTAGCACCTCACCCTTCTGTGCTCTATACTTACTCAAATCTCTTCTGATTGTATTTTACCTCTTTTGTTATTTTCCTGTCCTTTCATGATTATAAAAGAAATGTTCTTTCCTGTAGTTGAGTTTCCATGCACCTTTCCTTTTTCTGACATTTTTTTTCCTCTTAGGAGTTATGCAGCGTTCCCTTGAAGAGATGATTTTTGCATGCTCATTACATTGCTTTAAAAAGTTACATGTTCCCAGATGAGAATACAGTGTTAGTGGAAGGCAGACACGCATGGAACAGACCGTAGGTGGTTGCTAATACTGGGGGGAATATTATGTTTGATTACTACCCTTTCAGTCAGCTCTCGCCGTCATGGTCAGTGATAAATGATACCTGAGACTGAGCTGCAAGAGAGCAATGAGGGCTTTCTTTGGCAGATGGCAGCAGTTCCAGTGTGCATGCTGTAATTGAGGCTGTCTCATCTTCTCTTTCTCCCAGGCACACTGCTGGATTGCATTCTCAAGCACCATTTGCTGTTTTATGTAGCCATAGTAAGGGAAGTGGCTATAGTGACTAGGTATTACATTTGAAATAAGTAGAACGATGTCTAGAATTCTTCTTCATTCTTCAAACTTCCTGTTGTCTTCCAGTAGGCTTCAGAGCACTGGGACCCTTAAAAAGAGATTAAAAAAAAAAACCCAAACCTTGGATGTCTGAAGGCAACACCACTAAAGTGAAGAACATACTTTTTAGCTGTCACGTGGACAAGGAATTGCTATAGAAAGCCACAGAGATTTTGTGACCTGTTGGTTACAGTCAGCGTTGTTATGGTTCCTCATTAACACACTTTCCTCATGTGACTTTTCTTTCTCTGTGCATTGGCTCGTTCTTCCACACTGTCCTAGAATGCATCACTTTTTCAAAATTAACAGCTGCTTTCCTTCCTTCCTTCCTTCCTTCCTTCCTTCCTTCCTTCCTTCCTTCCTCCCTCCCTCCCACCCTTTCTCCCTTCCACCCTTCCTTTCTTTTTTCTTTAGCCTGTGAAAACCACCATGGGGTTCCCTCCCTTCAGATTTCTGAAGGAACCATTAGATTTATGCCTTACCAGGTGAACAATGAAAAGATTAGGTGTGTTGTAAATATTCGAGATAGTTTGGTTCAGTTTAGCTTTTTAAAAGATTCAACCTAATAACAAAGCTATCATGAGATTTGTATAGGGAAATAACTATAGCACCAGACATGTAATAAGCACTCCAATATTATTTGTCTCTTGCTTGTTTACTCATTTTGTTTTCTGAACTGCTACCTGTGTCAAGCATTGAAATCACAGGTAGTACATTGAGTGGCATACAATTCATGTTGTTTCTTCATCTGCAGCACTTATTAATACATCAGTACCACTTGCCTTCACTGACACTTGCTCAGCAGCTACTGTGGACCAAAAACTTGGGCAACGAATTGCTAGGGATATGAATATGCATATGAGGATGCCAATTAGTTTTTACACCTCTGTCAGCAAATCAAGTCACTTGTTACTATGTGAAGTAGTTCTTAGGAGCAGGTTTTTATTCTTTGATGATTTCATACATATATACAATAAAATATGCTCAATATTTATCCCTTCAACTTCCCCCAGACATGTGCCCCCGCCATGTCCACCTCCCAGCTTCATATCTTCTTTTTGTCTTTTTCATTGTTGTTTTATTCAGTTCATTTAGTGCTGCCCATATGTGCATAGGTGGGAGAACCTTTCATGGGAACTACTACTAGTGGCCACACTCCCAAAGAATGATCTTTCTCCCTTAGCAGCTATCAACTACCAGTAGCTCCTCAGTACTTCATGAGTGCCCACCCCCACTGAGATGGTATTTTTTTGTTTGCATCTCCAATGTTGAATTCCTTAAAGCTCCTCCTCAGAGAGTTATTGTGTGGATCAAATGGTAGACTAGAAAACATCTGCCAATCTGAATGTATGGAGCAAGCATTTGTAAAGATGGCAATTTTCAACCCTTCAAATCTCTTAAATGAAATTTGCAACTTTCTGTGATTTTGGTCTTCCCTCCAAATTGAAAATGAGCTTGTCAGAATTGAGGCTTGCATTATTTGATCTGTAAATCTCTAATCTACAATTCTCATCGTGAAAAACCCGAACTCCTTTCCTTAGCTAGTAGTTTTCTGCAAAGTAGTACCCATATATTGCATATGGGATATGACCGTGTTGGCTTTAAAAGAGAAATCTACTTCAGGCATGTTGCTAAGTGGGAAAAATACACTTTAAAGGCATATACTTGGTTCTCTGAACAAAACTCTCTTGAGTTTTAAGTACTTGTTTTCAATGAAGCTGACAGGCCAGGAATGATTATGGAGCTGTTGGTCTGCTCTGTGCATCTGGACACAGTGTTGAGTAAGCTGTCAATCCTCCCATCTTTCCAGGCTATTTTAGGAATGCTCACGGTGAGGTCATGCATATCCATTTCTGTAGTGTTCTCCCACTCTGCCCACTCACCATGTGTTCTGTTGCTGTGATATTTTTGCTCACTCTCATAGTACTCTCTCCCTCTTACCTAAATTCCCTCCCCCAAAGAAGAAAGTTAATTCTTCAATCCCCCTTCCCTTCAGTTGAAATGTGACAGAGATTCAGAAGGATGACATTGTTATTTTTCTTTCTTACCCACTCCAGGTTCATGTTGAAATGACTCAGGGTAAACAGCTTGATATTCTTTAAAAACAATGCTTCAATGGAAGAAAAAAATAGATCAATGATAAGAAATGCCATTTGTTTCCCTATGACTTTTTCTACCATTCCCAGCTTTCACATTTGAATTCTGCTGTAACTGCCTTTTATGTAGTTTCAGGTCTGCAGAAGGAGTTTCTAAAGGAAAACAAAATGACCAAGTCATGCATTTGATAACAATCCAAGGCAGAAAATCTGAATACAACTCAGTCTGTAAATGATTTACATAATTTCTTTGTTGTCAGTGCAACACCCTGGGCACAGAAGAAATGGCTTCTGGTGTTTTTTCTCTCATGATGTCAGTCAATTAGCAACAATACAACCCACCTTAAAGAAAATTTTTATTTTTAAGTCTCCAACTTACCTTGTCCTTAAATGATTTTTTGTTATTCTTTATCACATTAATATTGCCCCTTAGTCTTTATCTATTAACAAAGATAAATGGCTAGGGTCACCACTCAGTTGACAGAATCATTGAAGTTTTCAAGAAGCCCCCAGCACTGCATAAAACCAGGTGCAGTGGCACAGACTTGTAAACTGAGTACTTGGGAGGTGGAGGCAGGAAGATCATAGAAGGTTCAAAACTAACATAGGATACATAAAGCCTTGTCTCAAAAAATATTTGGCTCTTTCACTTAAAGGTGATTTTAAGATGAATATAGACTCACTGAAAGTTATAAAAGTATGAGAAATGTTTTGTGCATTTGTTAACTAGTTTACCTGTCTATGAAAGGACACCAAGAGAATCTGGACATTTGGATAAATAATGGGTAATTTCAGTATAAGTATATCTAACCCAAAGCATGAGACATAGTTATAATGAAAAGTGATATGTTCATTATATAATTGAAATTTAACTGGTTTTTGGCCATACATCCCAATAGAGATGTAGACTAAAAGTATTGTGTCTTAAATTAACCTGTTTGTCCACTGTAGAGAACAGCTAGATACATAGTTGTATTTCTTTGTGCCTTTTTACTTTAAATATTTTCAGAATTCTTACTATTTTTAATTCTGCTTCATAGAATATTTACATATTTCTGTCTTGTTAGAGGATGTCCTCTTCAGTCTTCATGACCTCTGCTACTAGGAGTCTCAGCTAGAGTCACACATCTATCCTCCCAGAAGTCTACTCTGACTTAGGTCTCTAGCTTCTCACAGAGATGCTCCCACTCATGGTTTATTTTCTCTCTGCAGGCCCTCTGTCTTCCCCCTGCCTCGCCTCTGTTCTCCCCAGGCCTGATCTCCACCCTCATTTCTCTGTGAGCTAACCTCTTTCCTTTTTCCCTTGCTTCAAATGATACCTCTGTCTATTCTAGTTCCCCTTCCGAGTGAGATTTAAGCATCCTTCCTTGGGTCTTCCTTGTTACTTATCTTCCTTGGGTCTGTGAATTGTAGTATGCTTATCCTGTATTATATGGCTAAAATATGCTTATAAGTGAATACATACCATGCATGTCTTTCTGGGTCTGGGTTACCTCACTCAAAATGATCTTTTCTAGTTCTATCCATTTGCCTACATAGTTCATGATTTCCTTGTTTTTAATAGGTGAGTAGTATTCCATTGTGTAAATGTACCACAGTTTCTTCCCTTCCTTTTAAAATTTTTTTTGTACTACAGTTTCTTTATCCATTCTTCTGTTGAGGGACATGTAAGTTGTTTCCAGATTCTGGCTATTAGAATAAAGCTTCTCTGAACATAGTTGAGCAAATGTCCTTGATGTATGATGGAGCATCTTTTGGGTATATCCCCAGGAGTGGTATGGCTGGGTTTCAAGGTAGAGCTATTACAAATTTTCTGGGAAAGTGCCAGATTGATTTCCAAAGTGGTTGTACAAGTTTTCACTCCCATTTGCAATGGACGGAGGGGAATACCAACCCACCCACAAAAACTTTGAACCAAAATTTATACTGCCTACAAGATATAAAAGGATAAATATAGAGCAGTGATTGAGGGAATGTCCAACGAATGCCTGGCCCAACCTGAGACCCACCCCATGTGAGAGAGACAATCCCTGATGCTATCAATGATACTCTGCTATGCTCATAGATAGTAGCCTAGCATAGTTGTCCTCTGAGGGCTTACATCGAGCAGCAGATCCAAACAGATGTGCAGACTCACAGACAAAGATTGGGTGAAGTGTAGGGAGTCTTGTGGAAAAGTGGGGGGATGGATAGAAGGACCTGGAGGAGACAGGACCTCCACAAGAAGACCAACAGAGACAGCTAACCAAGGCCTAGAGGGGCTTGTGGAGACTGAAGTACCAACCAAGGACCATGTATAGATTGGATCTTGCATATGGGCAGCTCAGGCTTCATGTGGGTACCCTAGTAAAGAGAGTAGGGGATGTCTCTGACATGGACTCTGTTATCTGCTTTTTGATCACTCCTCCCCTGGTGGGTCTGCCTCACCAGGTCACAGGGAAAGAGGAAGTTCTCAGTCCTGCTGCAACTTGATGACCTGGGGTGAGCAGGTAGGGAGGCTCCTTTTTTTCTGAGGGATGGGGGAGAGGGATAGGGGAAGAGGGAGGAAGGGTGGGACAGGAAGGAGAGGTCGGAGGGAGCTATGGTCAGGATTAAAGTGAATAAATAAATAAAAATTAAAAATTAAAGGATATGAAAATGGATAGAGAATTCGCAATAAAAATACATAAAGGGCAAAAAAAAGAATATTTATATGTTTCAAAGGTGGAAATTACATGTTTATAATTCCAATGATTTTGATCTTCAAACAAATTGAGATTAGTTTTTTTAAAAACAGATGTGATACTTTCCCTTAGGTACCACTCTTTTGTGGCTACTCTATAAAACAATTTTCTGCAACAATTATTTCAGAAAGATAGCTTTCATAACACTACGGCTTTCTTCTGGATTGCTTTAAAACAAGCCACCTCATATTCAACCTAGAGGAAAACAGAATTCATGGTAATTAGCCTCTTAGTTCCTTTCATTTTGTACATGACTAAGAGTATTTCACAAAGTCCTTGAATGGAAAATCAGCAAGGGAGTCTCGCAAATGTGATCCTAATTAAGGTGTTTGTGTTTTATTTTTAACAACTCTGTATGTAGATATTATGTGTTGGAATTATGAAAATAAAAATGAATTAATGCTCATCTTTAAAAGCTGTTTTGGGGTGGGATTGAACTATTTAATGTTCATTCATTTAAGAAGTTAAAGAGGATTTGGTGTACGTGCCTTTTGGATACTTATGAATATGTTCATTTTAGCAGGTTGACAATTTGGAACTAAGCAATATTTATTGTGTCAATTTCAGTGTTAGCTTTGTGTCTGTCTTCTTGACTTCCATGTTTGCCTCCCTATTATTTTTGCCTCCCTAAAAATATAAATTTTAGATTTGAAAATAAGTGCATATTTTATCTTTCTTGCTATTAATTTATCTTTGGTGCTGGGGAGGGAACTCATGGCCTTGTATAGCCTATGCAAGCTATACCTCCCATTCCAACACAAAATTATTATAGAAATATTTGAAGGTCATAAAAAGCAAAAGCACCATCTCTTTCAATAATTCCTTTACCTCAAAGAAAATCATAGTTATTATAGATGTAATTCTTTCTAATACTTTTCTATGCTCATTTAACACAGTTGGGATTAAATTAGGAAATATTCAAACGTACTTTTTGTTTAACATTAAGACATAAGCCCTTTTGCATAATATTAAGATTTGTAAATGATTTATTGGCTATTTATCATTCTACCACACAACTTGGAATTAAGATTTTAAATCATTCATCTCTTGATCCAATTACTGTAACCCATATGTAAGAATTTAAAGGCACTTTAAAATATAATTATGCTCTTCCAAAGAAAAATTTGGAAAAATATCTTTAGTTATTATTTCTACCTGGGAATTTTTTTTAAGTTGTAAGAAAGCTTTGGGACCTTTCAGGTTATTTTGCAGTACATATTCCATCCATGTGCTGTCACGCCAGTGGTTTTCAATTTGGTCCTTAAATTGAAAGCTTCAGCATTCCCAAAGAGCTTGTTAGTAATGCAAATTTGGGGGCAAGATCCTTGATTTACAGAACCAGAAAGTCTGGGAGAGAAGCGCAGTGATGAGTGACTTAACACTTCCTCCTGGTGATGCTACTCCAAGCTCATCTGCAACCACTGCTTCCAACTCTGGGGTAAAATGTAGCAATAAAGGTTCTCTTTTATCATTTCTTTAAATTGTATTCACGGATTGGTCAATTATTTATGTCATCAGACTTTTACTAAGTATCTATAACAAAGAGTGTTGTCTCAAGATATATAGCAGCAGGCAAAGCCAAAAAGAGTCCGTAGGCTTAGAGATGGGGGAGAGCAGCTGATAAATGATAGCTTAGAAAGTGGTCAGGGAGGATTTACTTAAAAAAGTAACATGCAGAAACCAGCATATCCAAATTACAGGAGAAATATTCCTCCCAAAAGGAGCAGGAAGTGAAAAGCCTCAGTAATGTGAAAATACATTACTGCACAGTTTGAAGCACACCAAGGATCTCAGTGTGGTCACAGGTGGTCAGGGACAATTGGAGACGGCTTCAGAGGTAGTTGTCAACATAGGATGCTTAAAATTGTACCAATGGAAGGGCTGTAGAAGGGATATTGTGGGTGTGCCCACTCACAGATCTCTCTTGCCAATGGATGAATCTGTTCTGACCCGTGGAAGTGCTGGTGATGACAGTTCACAGTGGATACTTTCACTTGAAGCATCCATCTTACAAATGAAAGCTTTTCCTCCCCTCCTTATGATCTGTGTCTACCAACCTTATTGTTCTCAGATCAAGAGCTAGCTATAAAATCTCAGCATGCCCAGAGAAAGAGTTTAGTGTACTTAAGGAGAAGAGGATTGCATATTTAAAGGCCTTGCAAGATTAACTAACCTGCACCGGAAGTCACAGAGAGACCATGCTTAGAAGCACTCCTAAAGCTGTTGTTCCAATAAGGAAAGGCATGAGGCTGTTAAGAAGAATTTGCCAATTGTATTTATTATCTTGTTATTCTGTTCAACAATAATAAGACAACTAGAAGTTAAACGTCAACTCATCCATTTATCATCACCTTGTTCAGAGGTCCAAGAGTGGCTCAACTGAAATCAAAGTTTCATCTGTAACAGTCCCATATGAGGCTTGAAGTCCTCTTCTAAGCTTATTAGTTAACACTACTCTTACAGCTGTAGGGCTGAGGGCTTCAGTCCTTAAAGGTTGCCACTGTTCCCCAACACTATTCCCACTATTATAGTCTCTCCAGAACACAGCAGCCTTCTTTCAGGCCATAAAGCACATAACTGTAGCTTTGATGACTTTCCTCTTTTATGTGGCTTGCCTGATCCTGGGATCACTTTCCTTTTGATTCCTGCAAAAAGTCAACTGACTGAAGTTAAGTTTCACGGTTGTAAAAGCACTTCATCTTTGTCATATTAGAAGAGTGAAAGAGCCCCCCCCCAAATCAAGAAGTCCTGCCTTTATTTAAGAAGAAGTATTATACAGGACATGCACATTGTGTGGGGGGCACATTGGAAGCCATCTTGGAATTCTGCTTATTTTATCAATATTAGAGTATTTCCTTATGGTACTTTCCCTCCCCCTAATTTTTCATGTGTTCCTACGGTAGTTCTTGGGACTAAAATACAAAGGTAATGGTCTATATTAGATGAAATAGAGATACCAGGATTGTCAGCAAAGACTTTAAAATAAGGGGTAAAAGGGTTCTCAGAAAATGACATGCTGCAATTACTTTCTTATATAATAAACTCCACCAATTGACTATGGTCCTTGGAAAAGATTTATTTTCCAAGATAATAAGAAATGTACTGGGGAGGAGGGGCAACCTCATTGAAAAGTTTAATATTGGCTGTTCTCTGTAGGCTAGAGTTGATGGTAGGAAATGTTATTACAGAACTAGCTTCTTAGCAGTAATGGGGCTAATGTGATCCCAGAATAGCTGATGGCAATGCTGGACCATTAGAAGTAAGGTAGGCATAACGATCACTATGGGCAGCAGGCTCAAAATCTCAGCCAGGGGACCCTGGCTTGCTAGGATCTATGGAAATAGTTAACAGGGTATAGTATTTTAGAGGCAATGCAGTTAGGCAACCTGGATATTGTTTACTATATATAATCAAAAGAAATCAAGAATGGATAATCAGAAGCCTGAAGTCTGTGACCTAATGGAAAGTCAAAATCCTGTAACCAATTTCAAGATCCAAGATCAGGTTGTAGAGCATTTTCCAAGGATGTGCAAGGCCATGGAGTTGAGACCCAGCATCCCCCAACACACAGAGAGTCAGAGAGAGACAGAGACAGAGACAGACATAGACAGATACACAGAGACATAGAGACTGAGGTAGAGACAGAGACAGAGAGAGAGGGATATACACAGACACAGAGAGAGACAGAGAGAGCCTCAATATATTTCTTAGACCCAGAACAAATTGAGTGAAGGCATGGTACCCATTAGGAAGAACCTCCTCCTGTCATCACAAGTGTCTTCAGTAGCAATCCTTCTTTTTATCCACTCTATGATCTTAGTGATACTTCCTAGAGTAATGATGCATTAAGGAAAAGAGAATACTCAGATTATTATTCCACAGTGGTTGGATAGAGTGTGCTTGTTGGCACTGATATTCTAGAACCTCAAGTACCACCATGGCCTCCTCATATTATTGTG
This sequence comes from Acomys minous, assembly GCF_964271855.1. Lineage (NCBI taxonomy): Eukaryota > Metazoa > Chordata > Mammalia > Rodentia > Muridae > Acomys > Acomys minous. The sequence goes on along the minus strand of NC_140488.1, from coordinate 124,477,694 downwards.
AGAGGGCAAAAAACCAGATAATAGATGGACTTTGGTTGGGAGTGGCTTATCACTGATTCACTAATCCACAGAATAACCCCAAAACATAAGCACTGTGGAAATATCTAGCAGTTGGTAACATTTACATTGGGTTCTTGAACTGTAGAGAAGCCCAGAAACTACTCCCAACACTCATCCCCCAGGAAAGGTTGTCAGTCACAAATATCATCACACACCTGCCGGAGTGAACCAAACTATGGGGAAAAAAAAAGGATGCATTCACTTTTGGTCTCTCTGGCAGGTAAAATTTTTACTTTATAAAGAAACACCAATAAAAGACCTGAGATTTCCTTTTCTTCTCTTTAGTCCATCAGTTTTGTTCTTATGCAGAAGTGAGATTTCTACCAATTTTCGTTGTCTGTGGTGTACCTGCATATGTGTGTGTATGTGTTTGTGTGTATGTATGTATGTATGTGTGTGTGTGTGTGTGTGTGTGTGTGTGTGTGTGTGTGTGTGTGTATTGTATTTTCAGGGGAACCTAGAGGATGATGATGTCTTCAGACAAGGTTGTTATCCAGACTTCACTTTAAAATATCTGACAGATAATTCTTAAAAGAAATGTATCACATAAAATAATGGATTCTGGATGGTAGGTATAAATGGTTATAAAATTATATTATTTTGACATGTCACAAACAAGTCTTAAGGTTGTGAAATGTGCCATGGGATAGTTTGAATTGAATTCATTTGGCCTGGAATGACCTGGATTGACTTTAGAGCTATGACAAAATATCTTTGAAGTAAGATACAGAAGTAGCTGATTTTATGGAAATGCTAAAAGCTGGTGGAATAGATAGCTGTGTTCAGCATGATTCCAGGAATGGACCTGACTGGAGTAGTAAGGGAATGAAGAAAAGATAAACCCAGAGGCAGACAGAAAACTAGGATTGTGTGGACTGGGCTCTCTTATGGAGAAACCATAGTACCTTGGCTTGTTTGTTGTATACAGTTGAATCGGGAAGTGGGATTATGGCATATGTCTGAAAGAGGAGGCAGGGTTATTATATACAGCTGAACAAGGTTTAGCTAATCTCAGTAGGAGCAGTCTCTGTAGGGAAGCGGCCTTCAAGCCATAAATATCCTGGGTTGGGGGAGAAAGCTAGGGGAACACATTTTCTGCACTCACTATCAACATCCTCATGTGGAGCAGAGGAAGAGTGTCAATCCTCTGAGCCTCATTCTGGAAGGAAGGCTTTAAATTTGTCTCATGAGTCTGAAGCTATGGTCCAGAACAGGGTTGGTGCATGTCAACACTACACACCCACTCAGGCCTTCACACATTCAGGGCTCCCTCGATATAAACGGATATTATTTTGCTATGAATTTAATATATGGCCTCCTAACTTGGGCAGCGTGTTTGCTAAGATTCTATATCTTTATAGTTGAGCCAATTTTCTTAGTCTTGATTGTACATTAGAATTTATTTGGAAGATTTTTTTAAAAAATCAAGTTGATCCTGCCATTGTTGTATATGCCTTTAATCCCAGCACTTGGAAGGCAAGCAGGCACATGGATCTCCATGAGTTTGAGGCTAGCCTGGTTTCCACATTGAGTTCCAGGACAGTTAGAACCATGTAGAGAGACACTGTCTAAAAGTATTTTTAGATTGCCCTACAGGTTACATACATTGAAATATGTATTTGACCTAGCATTAGCACTTTTAAAATCTTATGTGATTCCAGTTCTCCTTGGGCATCCCACAGTAAGAACAGAAACTAGCACAATTCTATACATAAAAAGTTGAAAAGTTATATAATAATAATAATAATAATATTCAAACATTCTCTTTATTGTTATAAATAGTATTATTAGGTTTTCAATGACGATAACATGCTTTGGAGAGAAAATATAGTTATAAGGATTTATTTTCCTATTTTCTTGTACCTATTTAGATATTTTTTTCTGTAATTGTTATTGAACTCTTGCTCAAAATGCAACAAAAACTGTAAAAAATTTTAAATAAATTATTTCCTTATATATATTTTAGCTACCATGGACTGCTATGTAGAAAAAAGGAGGAATAGCATATCTTAATAAAATCTTAGCCCTCTTAACTATAGGAAAGTCAGAGGAACAGGTAACACCTTTAAAATTATCATTTATGATAGTATCCATTAATCATAAACTGTTTTTGAATGAAAAACTGTGGCTAATGAGTATCCACAGCAATCTAGGCATTTCAAAATATGTTCATCTTATAGGTTATAGAAGGATAATAGCATTCAGTCTCTACTGTTCTACCTCTACATGATAAATGCTATGGGTTTTTAGTAAAAATCCAAGGACAGATGCAGTCATATGCTTTAAATTTTTCCAGGAAGAATTTATTGTGGTGATAATTAAGGACATTTTTTGTCAATTCTTTCTGAATTGATAACTCCATTTTTTGGTAACATTCCCAAGAAGAATGTTGGCCTTGCCATTTATTAATGGTCCACTGCTTCTTGGCCTTATATGCCTATCCCTCAGCATTTTTTCTTTTCTTTCTTTTTTTTTTGTGATTTTCTAAACTTTGTTAAACTATAATTGATACACTTTAAAATGTCTATATTTAACATGTACATTTTTAATGATGTTGGAGACATACTCCATCTCAAATAGCCTTGTACTCTTCTTATGTATTTTTAACTAATCCTATTAACTCTTGTGGATACCTTAGATTTCTTTTTTCACCTTTTATTTTAAATAGTTTTCCCCCTTACACAATATATCCTGATTATGGTTTCCTCTCCATCTAATCCTCCCAGTTCCTCCACACCTCCCCTCCCATCCTGATCCACACCAAGCTTCTAAGGAACAATAATACAAAATATAATAAGATAAAACAAAAACTATTACATCAGAATAGGACAAGACAAACAAATAGAAGGAAAAGAGTCCAGGAAAGGAGACAAGAAACAGGAGGCCAACTCCTTTGCACACTCAGGGTTCCAAAGAAGAAGAAGGAGGAGGAGGAGGAGGAGGATGAGGAGGAGGAGGAGGAGGAGGACGACGACAACAACAACAACAACAACAACCCACTAAAATGGAGCCACTACCTTTGGCTCTTATACTTTTTCTACCTCCTCATCAACAGGGTTCCTTGGGCGGGGGATGGACTTGACAGAGACAGCCCTATTTAAGGCGTGTTCCAAGGTCTCTCTTTGTTTGCATAATGTATGGCTGTGGCTTTTCTGGTGATCAATACAGTGATATATGGGTATAGCAGAGTGTCAATTGGAGTCACTTGCTAGATTTGTTTAGGTTTTTTTTTTTTTTGGTAATTAAAATTTTTCTTTTACATCAGTAGTATTTGGTTGTACTCTAGGTTTCTTAGCTATCTAGTCTCAGATTCTTAGTCACCAAAGCAGTGCCAGGTAAGGTTTCCATTTCATGGAGTGAATCTTAAATCAAATCCGATTTTGCCACCATTGCACTAGCATACCTGGTAGCCAGGACACCATTGTAGATCAAAGAGTATATGGCTGAGTTGTAGGCTCAATTTTCTTAGCAAATATATTTTATTACAGACAGTTGTGAGCTGCCATGTGGGTGTGGGGAATTGAACCTGGGTCCTTTGGAATAGCAGTCAGTGCTCTTAACTGCTGAGCCATGTCTCCAGCCCCCCTTTCTTTCTCTCTCTCTCTCTCTCTCTCTCTCTCTCTCTCTCTCTCTCTCTCTCTCTCTTTCTTTTCAAAATTTATTCAGATTATATCCCAATTGTTATCCCCTCACTTGTATCTTCCCTTTCACACCTTCCCTCCCTCTTCTGCCCTATTCTCTTCCCCTAGGCCTCTGACAGAAGGGGACCTCCTCCCTCACCATATGACCACAGCCTATCAAGTCTCATCTGGATAGCCTGCTTCCCCTTCTGTATGCCACAGGGCCTCCCCACCAAAAGGAAGTGTTCAAATTGGGGGCACAAGAGTTCATGTATTAAGTTTTCTCAGGACTCCTCAAATGGTCCTGAATTTTAGATGTCCCTTCCCATATTCCTTCCTTCTTCTATTTCATCGCTCCCACTCCCCATTAGTTCCTCCTGTTCCAGCCCCCCCATCTATCCATAACTATCCTGTTTCCCTTTCCTGGAAAGATATCAATCCTTCCCTGGTCTCTTACTCTGTACCTATCTATACTATATAGGCTGTAATTCAACAGATTGTAGCTTAGTTATTATTGACTTACCAGCTAGTATCCACATATAAGCAAATACAGCCTATATTTGTATTTCTGATTCTGGGTTACCTCATGCAGGGTGATTTTTTTCTAGTTCTACCCATTTACATGGAAATGTCATGATGTCATTTTTTTTCACAGCTAAGTAATATTCCACAATGTAAGTGTTCCATATTTTATTTACCCATTCTTCTGTTGATGGACATCTAGGTTTTTTCCAATTTCTGGCTATTTTGAATAGAGCAGCAGTGAGCATGGTTGAACAAGTTTCTCTTTGGTAGGATGAATCATTCTTTTGGTATAGCTGAATCTTTTGGGCAATCAATTTCCAGTTTTCTGAGGAGCCACCACACTGATTTCCATAGTGGCTGTACAAGTTTGCAGTACCACCAGCAATGGATAAGTGTTTTCTTACTCCAAATCCTTGCTGGCATGAAATGTCATTTGTTTTATTTATCTTGGCCACTCTGATGGGTGGGCGATAAAAATCTTACCGTAGTTTTGATTTGCATTTCCCTGGTGACAAAGGATGGTGACTATGTCTTTGTTTTTCAACCATTTGAATTTCTTTTTTTTAGAATTCTCTGTTTAGATCTGTAATATCTATATCTATATCTCTATATATCCCTCCTCAGCTTTAATTAAGGTTAATATTGCTGTGATAAAACACACATCATAACAAAAGGCAAGTTAAGGAGAAAAGATTTTATTTCACTCACAGTTCCATATAGCAATTCATCATCAAAAGCAATAAGAGCAGGAAATGAAGCAGGGCAAGAACCTGGAGGCAGGAGCTGATTCAGAGGCTGTGGAAAAAAGTGCTGCTTAGTGTATTGCTTCCAATGGCTTGCTCATCCTGCTTTCTTATAGCACCAAGGACAATAAATCCTACGGATGGCACCATCCATAATGGGATGGGCCCTCTTATCAATCACTACTTAAGAAAATGACCTACAGTGTAATCTTATTTCTCAATTGAGGCACCATCCTCTCAGATGATTCTAACTTGTATCAAGTTGACGTAAAACTAGACAGCACACCATTGATTGGTTGTGTAGTTGGTAAAGAAAAAAATGTTCTCTAGTAAAAATGGCCATCTTACCAAACACAATTTACAGAGTCCATGCAATCCCATCAAAATACCTACACAATTTTTAAAGACATTGAAAGATCAATTCTCAACTTTATATGGAAAAACAAAAAAATCAGAATAGCTAAAACAATCTTACACAACAAAAGATCCTCTGGAAGAATCTCTGTACCTGATCTCAAGCTGTACTATAGAGCAACAGTAATTAAAACAGCATGGTACTGGCACAGCAATAGGCTGGCTGATGAATGGAATCGAATTGAAGACCCGTAAATGAATCCACACAGATATGGTCCCTTGATTTTTGGAAAAGAAGCCAAATCTATTCAATGGAAAAAAGGATAGCATCTTCAACAAATGGTGCTGGTCTAACTGGATGTAGAAAAATGCAATTAGACCATGCACAAAATTCAAGTCCAAGGGGATTAAAGACCTCAACATAAAGCCAGAGACACTAAATCAGAAGAAAAAGTGGGGAAGAGCCTGGAACACATTGGCACAGGAGACAACTTCCTGAACAGAACACCAACAGCTCAGGCCTTAAGGTCAACAACTAATAAAATGGGACCTCATGAGGTTGAGAAGCTTCTGTAAGGCAGGAGACACTGTCAACAGAACAAAGTGACAGCCTACAGACTGGGAAAAGTTCTTCACCAACCCTACATCTGACAAAGGTCTAATATCCAAAATACACAAAGAACTCAAGAAATTAAACACCACCAAACCAAATAACCCAATTGAGAAATGGGGCTCAGAATTAAACAGAGAATTCTCAACGGAGGAATACTGAATGACTGAGAAACACTTAAAGAAATGCACAAAGTCTTTAGTCATCAGAGAAATACAAACCAAAATGACTCTGAGATTCCATCTTACACCCATCAGAAAGGCTAAGATCGAAAACTCAAGTGACACCACATGCTGTCAAGGATGTGGAGAAAGAACACTCCTCCATTGCTGGTGGGAATGCAAACTTGTACAATGACTTTGGAAATCTATCTGGCACTTTCTCAGAAAAATGGGAATAAGGCTTCCTCAAGACCCAGCTATTCCACTCTTTGGAATATACCCAGAAAATATTCCAGCACACAACAAGGACATATGCTCAACCATGTTCATAGTAGCCTTTTTCATAATATCCAGAACCTGAAAACAACTTAAATGTCCCTCAGTTGAAGAATGGATAAAGAAACTGTGGTACATTTACACTATGGAATACTACTCAGCTGTTAAAAACAAGGAAATCCCAAAATTTGTGGACAAATGGATCAAACTAGAAATGATCATACTGAGTGAGTTAACCCAGAAGCAGAAAGACTCACATAGCATATACTCACTTATAATTGGACACTAGCTCAAAAGGTATGTCCCCTGAAAATTCACTTACAAGGAGATTGGGATAGATGTGGGGACATCCTATTGAGACTCTAGGTAAGAGAAATATAGGAGATGCGGAAATAGAAGGATCCAGAAGGTCCTAGAAACCTACAAGAAGAATATCATGATGGGTGGATCTGGGCCCAGGAGGGTCTGCTCAAACTACTGCACCAAGCAAGGACAATTCAAGCAGTAAGCATTGAACTCCTACTCTGATCTAGCCAATGGACAGGACATTATCCACAGTTGTATGAAGAGCAGAGACTGACTCAGACATGAACTCTGGTGTCCCGTATTTGACCACTTCCCCTTGGTGGGGAGGCCTGATGGCATTCAAAGAAAGAATAAGCAGGCTACCAAGATGAGACTTGATAGCCTATGACCATATAGTGGGTGAGGAGGTCCCCCTCAGTCATAGACCTAGAGGAGGGTAATAGGATGAAAGAAGGAGGGAGGGAAGAATGAGTGGATACAAGTGATGGGATAACAATTGAGATGTAATCTGAATAAATTAATAAAAAAGAGTAAAAAATATGTTCTCATTCTGTAGGCCAGTACTTTGTCCAAATATGATGTCTTTTGCTATATAGAAGATATTCAGTTTCATGAGATCCCATTTATTAATTGTTGATCAAAATGCTGGTGTTATAGTGTTCTTTTTACAAGGTCTTCTTCTGTACCAATGAATTCAAGGGTATTCCTCATTTTCTCCTTTACCCCCTTCAGTGTATTTGGTTTTATGTTGAGGTCTTCAATCTACTTGAACTTGTGTTTTGTTCAGGGTGTAAATATTTTCATTCTTCTATATGCCGACATACAGTTTGGCCAGCACCATTGTTGAAGATGCCATTTTTTCCCAGTGTATATTTCTGGCTTTTTTAAAAATCAAAAATCAGATGTCCATAGGTGTGTGGGCTTATGTCTGGGTCTTCAGTTGAATTCCATTCATGGATGTGTCTGTTTTTATGCCAATAGCATGCTGTTTGTATTACTATGGCTCTGTAGTACAATTTGAGGTCAAGGATGGGGATATTTTCAGCAGTTATTTTCTTATTCTGAAGTTTCACTTTTAGTTATTATGTATATTTTTGTGTTTTTGTATGAAGCTAAAAATAGTCCTTTCAAGTTTTGTGAAAAATTATGTTGGAATTTTGATGGGTATTGAATGGAATCTGTAGATTTAATTTGGCAAGATGTCCATTTTTACTATGTTAATCCTACTGATCCATAAGCATCGAAATTCTTTACATCTTTTGGTATCTTTAATTTCTTTCATCAATGTCTTAAAGTTTTCATCCTACAAGCCTTTCACTTGCTTAGTTTAAGTCACTCCAAGATATATATATATATATACACACACACATATATATATACATATACATATATATATACACACATATGTATATGTATGTATGTATGTATGTATGTATGTATATGTATGTATATATTGAAGCCACTGTGAAAGATGTTGTTTAAGTCCATTTGTCTTTTGTTTATAGGAAGACTACTGAGTGTGTGGACTACTGTGAGTGGATTTTGTACCCAGCTACTTTGCTGAAAATGTTTAACAGCTATAGGAATTTCCCTGTGGAGGTTTTAGTTTCAAGGAGAAATAAACTGGAAAGGAAGAATCACTTTATTTACAGATAGTATGATAGGGTGTAGTTTCCCTAATTTCTTTCTCAGCCCATTTGTCATTTGTATACAGCAGGGCTACTGTTTTTTGTTTTGTTTTGTTTTTTTGTTTTTGAGTTGATTTTGTATCCAGTCACTTTGCTGAAGGTGTTTATCAGCTACAGGAGTTCCATGGTAGATTTTTCAGGGTCACTTATGTGTACTATGATGTCATCTGCAAATAGTGATAGTTTGACTTCTTCCTTTCCAGTTTGTTTCTTCTTGATCTTCTTCAGTTGTCTAATCGCTGTAGCTAAGACTTCAATTACTATGTTCAATAGGTATGGAGAGAGTGGGTATCCTTGTCTTGTTCCTGCTTTTAGAGAAATTGCTTTGAGTTTCTCTCCATTTCAGTTGATGTTGGCGCTGGGCTTGCTGCAAACTGCCATTGTCATGTTTAGGTATGTCTTTTGTATCCCTAATCTCTACAGGACTTTTATTATGAAGGGATGTCAGATTTTTGTGTAAGGCCTTTTCTATATCCAATGAGATGATCATGTGATCTTTGTCTTTCAGTTTGGTTACATGAATGAATTATACATTAAATCGATTCACGTATGTTAAACCATCTCTGCTTTTCTGGGATGAAGCCTACTTGATCATGGTGAATGATCTTTTTGATGTGTTCTTGGATTCTGTTTGCAAGTACTTTGTTGAGAATTTCTCAGCTTTTATAACAGACTTCAGATTTCAACCATCCATTCAGCTGATTGTTCAGGTACATTGTCCTGCACTCAGCTAGCAACATAGGAGTCCTACTAATGTTGATTCATCTGGAAGAAGACTCTCAGGCTTTCTATCACTGAGTACTTATTTAAAGATTGCTTGTAATTCTGACAGTTCAGCTTTTACATATCATTGCACATGTGTAGAATGACACATGACACGTGTGGTGTCATGCACAGCATCTTTCTTTTACAGATAAAAATTTGGAAACCAACATTTTTTTTTCTTTTCTGTAGCATACTTTTGGTGTTATACCTAAGATATCTGCTTAATTCAAGGTCAGAAAGCATTTCTTGATCATTTTCTTTTAGAAGTTTGAGAATTTTATGTCTTGAATTTAGATCTATGATCTATCTTGAGATAGATTTTGCATATGGGATATATTATGGATTAAAATTCATTGCTTATGCCTTTGGATATATAATCATTCCAAAAAAAGAATAGTTTTTTTCCACATTTGTCAAAATCAGTTGTTCATGTGGTTTATTTCTGAACTCCTTATTTTGTTCTATTGATCTATTTGTCTGTCTTAAAACCAATATCATGTTGTCTTGATTGCTACATTGTAGGATGTCTTGGATTTCACCAAAATTAAAAACTTTTGTTCCTTTGAAAGATTCTATTAAAGAATGAAAAATCAAGATGCAGATGTGAAAATATTTGCATATTTTTATCTGATAAGGGATTTTGTATCTAGAAGATTAAAAAAAAAGTCAGAAATAAGATAATTCCGGGAAAAAGATGGGCAAAATCTTTGAGCAAATACTTCACTGAAAACATAAACGAGGGACTGAGAGGTGGATCAGTGGTTAAGAATACTTCTGTTCAGTTTCTACCACTTATGTCAAGTGACACCTAACAGTGTGTAACTCTAATTCCAAGGGATCTGATGATTCATGGTCTTTGTGAAAATTGCACTGACATAACTACACACACACACAGAGACACACACACACAGACACACACACACACACACACACACACACACACACACCCTATATATAATTAAGATAACAAGATAAAACTTATAAAAATGAACACAAATGAGTGGAAAACAAGCATGTGAGAAGATGCAGGAAAAACCAAATTTTAAATAAAAAGAATACCACTGCCCAGGTAAGTTGGCTAGGATTAAGTATCCTGAACATATCAAGTGTTTGCAAGAATACGGAAAGACAGAATTCTCTTCTATTGCTAATGGGAATGTAAAATTTTGCAATTATTTTGAAGTAGTTTGTTATTTAAAATGTTAAGTTATATGTGCCATTCTACCCTTCAGCATTTACCAAAGAGAAATACCCTTTTTCTTGTAAATATTTTTGTGTGATTTTGCATAGAAATTTTACTTGTAATAGTCAGAGACTGGAAGCAACACAAATGTTCAACAACAGATGAATGGATAAAACAAATTGTGGTATACATAGAATGCTATTCAGCAAAAAAAAAAAAAAGCTTTCAATAAATCACAATCATATTGGTAAATCTTGGAATGATATTTCTGAAAGAAAGAGGTTATTTGTGAAAACACATATATTGTGATGCATACCGAATCTAGGATCACCTAGGAGAGCCCCCTCTGAGCATGACTGTCAAGGTGTTTCTAGAGAAGTTTAATTGAGCTAGTGTGACCCACTCTGCACATCGACATCATGATCCTATGACAGGTATTCTGGACTGAATAAAAAGGAGAAAGGACACAACATCACATTTATAGCTCTCAGCTTCCTGACTGTGGATGCAATGTGCAAGTGGTTTCAAAGTCCATTCCATGCTTTCCTTGTGATGTTGGGTTGTATCTTCATACTGTGAGTCAAAAATAAGCCTCCCTTTAAACAGTTTTTTTTTTAATCATGTATTTGTGTCTATTGCCAGAAAGCAGATCAGTTGCAATCTGGGGATGTTGGAAGATGAAGAGCAAGAAAGAACAAGGAGGGAAGAATACAAAGGGACTAACAATCCACCTAAAGATATTTTCTCCCCAGTTGAAAGGTTTATATCATTTCTGTATAGATACCCCACTCTTCCTTAAAAGCACCAGAAGTAAGCCTGTCAGATCATGCTCTCAATCAGCTTGGAGGCGTGCTTTAAAAATGTGAAGCTTCTGGATTATTTTCCTGTGAAACTAGAAAATTTGTTTAGAGGATTGAGTATGTATGTTCTATAGTTTCCTACTAATGGAGCACATTGATAACACACTTGCCTTCATAGAGATTCTATCTTTTAAAACCTGGTGTTTGCCTTCTAGGTTGTGTCTGAATCTATAAAACTCATCAGATTTATTTTTTTAAAGATTTATTTATTTATTATTATGTATACAGTGCTCTGCCTACACATATACCTGCAGGACAGAAGAGGGCATCAGGTCGCATTATAGATGGTTGTGAGCCACCATGTGGTTGCTGGGAATTGAACTCAGGACCTCTGGAGGAGCAGTCAGTGCTCTTAACCTCTGAGCCATCTCTCCAGCCCCAACTCATCAGATTTCTACAAGAGTCTTTTAACAATTTACTCTTTTCAGAGAAAGATTTGCCAGAAGGAATCAGAGATAGGATACACTCAAGTCTCAGAAGGACAGGAAAGAAAAGATAACTAAAGGCAGTACACACAGCACACACACACACATACACAGAGAGAGGGAGGTACAGGATTTTGTTCCTGGAGACAGTACAGTAAAGTTTGGGAGTACAGTATAGTTCAGTATAGTTTGGACCAGTTAAGTGCAGTTCAGTTGAGTTCATGCAGTTCAGTTTGTGGAGTTCAGAGGCAGTTTTTCTAAGTAGAGCAACTCAGTGAGAAGCCAAGAGAAACAAATTGCAGTCAGTCACCTTGGAGAGGAGTTTTGAGCCAGAACAGCCAAGTTCAACCAGCTAGCCAGAGTTCAGAAAGAACTAGAGGGTGAGCTTATTCATCAGTAAGTCTCAGAGGCTGAAAATATTCTAGTCCTGTGTTAGCTGAGGGAGGCTGAAAGCTAAAGCCTTCAAAGTCTAGGATTGCAGAATATTAGATTGTATGGAGGTTAGAAGTTTCTAGCCCTATGCCTAGGAATAGATAGAACAGAGAAAGAAATTATCTGGGCTCAGCCAAGTCATGTCTTCCTACAGTTTGAGTATAGTTCATCTCATCCCTTTCTCTGGGGAAATAAAAACAACACTTACACAGTAAGTCCCTTATTCAAGATCACACTGACTATCTTTGGATAATGTTTTGACTCTATTGTAAGAAGTGGTAATATTCAGGGGGAATGATTCACAGTTCACCCCTGTGGCTGTTCACAAATGCTAAGGTCCCACTCCAAAGACTCGTTTAATTATTGGGATGGGACTTAGATGTAAGCAAGTTTGAAAACCATGTTATATAGCTCAAATAAACATCCAGGATTGGAAGTCAATGTTCTAAATCATCGTTCTTAAACTTCTACGAGCAAATGAATCATCTAAGTATTTTGTTATAATGTAGCCCTATTCAGCAGATCTGAGTGGGGCTTAGAGCCTGCTTCACTAATAAACTCATAAAATTATGGCATTGCTGTTGGTGCTTAAATAATGCCTGATTTCATAGTAATTGATGAGTTCCCATGTGATGGAGCTACTCAGAAACATTGCCAAAATGCTCTGAGGTCACTTTGACAGCAGTTCCACTTCCTGAACTCTGCCAGCCATTTCCAGGAAGCACAAACACCAGCAACAGCCCTCCACAGTGTCTGTTTTTTCCTTGGCTGATTCACAGCCAGATGTATATCTGCAGCTGACATTTAATAACACCAGAATGTTCTTAGGAGTAGGAGGAGTAGGTGACTGGTTCTGGGACATGACTCAGAAGGCTGGGGAAACCCTTCTTTTACCAAAATGCTTCATACCTTCTGTCTGATGCCTAAAATTCTCTGAGAGAACACTCTGATCTTCTCTGATTAAGATTCTGGTTCTTGTTGCTTGAATTAGGAGTGATGATACTATAAAGCAAAGGTCCTTAAGTTTTGGTTTTCCTAAAATCATGGCCTGTAACATTTTGTCAAACTGCATGTTTTGTGTGTAAGTTAGGGCCCAGGGGTCTGCACTTTGAACAAATTTGCAGATGGTGCTGAAGTAGCTGGTAGGAAAAAATACACTTTGAGAACAAAGCTAGATCAGTGGTTCTCAGAATAGCTACATGTTAACAATTTGCTGGAAGACTTTAATTTCCCCCTACCAATACAGAAGACAGAGTATGTCGAACATCAATTAATTGAGATTCTCTAGTTTAGTAGTCACCTTAAGTACTGTTTAGCTGCTTCCTAGATGATTCCAATGTGTAGCAATATTTGAGAGCAAGTGTTCCAAAACCGGTGGCTCTTGCCTATAGCTGCTGAGTACAACCATCAAGAGAACTTAAAAAAATTTATTAAATTTTGGTAACTTCATATATAAATATAATGTATTTTGGTCATGGTCACCCCGAACTCCTCTTCCCACTCCTCATAGACACCTCACATCCCTCTCTCACCTTCATGCTTCAGGTCTTCCTCTTCCTCCATTTCCCATTTTTTATAGCCTACTGAGTCCAGTTAGTGCTGCCCACATGTGCTTGGGTATAAGAAGCCATCCACTGGAGCATAGGCAACTTCCCATGGGCCACATCATGAAAGAAAACTAAATGTCTCTCCTCCAGTGTCTGTCAAAGCCAATAGAGTGTTGACTGTCTTGATTGTGAGCAGGAATTCATACCTTCTATGAGTTCATGTGTGCAACATCCCAGTCATGTCCATCAAATACTGCTTTACTTAAGACATCCACTACCCCTCGCTCTTACAATTATTCTTTATTCTCTTCCACAATGATCTCCAGGCCTGATAGGAGTGGCTATGATATAGACATTCTGTTTATGTCTATGACCTCCATAATAACTTATTGTCTGTGCTTTGGTCAGTTGTAAGTCTCTGATTAACCATCATCTTTTCTAAAAAGAAGATCCCGGGGAATAGCTCTGAGACTGGCTGAGAGATGAATGTCTAGGCATAGATAATGCTTCTTGTTGGCTACAGAGCACCTATAAATTATTATTAGATGCCGTTCTTCATATGGCATGAATGAAGATTTACAGATGTCTTTTTTTCCTGCTCATACAAAGAACAGAGAACCAGCCTTAATTGTTCTGTGCATCACACACACCTTATACATTCATAATTTTAGGACTATATAATGCCTGTGACAAATTATATGCTTTCAGAACAAAGGAACCAGGCACCACATTGGATTAGACCTGACAGGATACGTTCTTCTCAACATGCTGGACACTGACATCCTGTATCCTTCATGTGCCAGCACCAAGTGCTTCAATTGCTTTAATTGCTGTTCCTCATCTGACAAGGACACTTTCAAAGAAAGCTTCTGATCCCAACTGGCCCAGCATTTCAGACTCTCCTATCACAGGACTCTAATTAAGCCTGGAATTTCTCAACATTTAGAAAGTGGACCACAAATGCTGGGTCACCATTTCCCCAATTTTATTTGGGCCCCTACAATAGTACTATTCGTCCTAAATCACATGGAAGAAACCTTAAGACAATGATACCCCATTTCCTTTAAGGGGGTTGGGTAGGTTTTTGGTTGCTTTTTAGGGCTATAGAGGGTTATTATCAATGGGAGTTGGTTACAAGTTATTATTGGTCTTATTTAGAGTGAAAACAAGGTTAGACTCAGTAATGTTTCTCTTTTCCTTTATCTTACATTCTTAGGTTTGGCGATAGTGCTTGAAAAGAAAGAAGGGAGAATATAAAAATATATAGGGAGGACAGAACAAAAAGTAGGTTAGTGAATCTATTCCTCAACTTAATGCCTCAATTGTCACTCACAAGGATATTTTTAATTCACTGGTATAGAATTTTGTATATAAATGCAAAATAAGTTTAATTCTAGATACAGTAGTATAGAATTCATATGTAAGATTATTCTTCATACACACACATATATAATTTATACTCTAATATGAGATATTATGCCCATATAACTCAATTATGATACAAGGTTTACTTCCAATACTTTGCATGTGCTATTGCAGGCTGTTTAGGATAAATAAGTTATACAAGTTAATTTTTAGTTGCTCAAATCATGGTCATGTCAATTACTAGTTTACTTTTATGACAAGAATATACACATCTTAGGTGTGGTAGGCAGATATGATTCTATAGAAAGATGAGGTAGGATACCTAGATAAGGTCTTCAAAAACCTCAGAGACACACAGAATATGGCATTTAAAATGTTTTTATTATTCTAAAGATTCACTGACAATGAGACAGGTTAACTCCTGGCAAAACCCAGCCTAACTCAAAGAGAATGATGAAAATAAAAGAACCCCCTTATGGAGAAGGCTACAAATGTGGCAAACAAGCCACTGGGAAAAATGTTCTCATTTCTACCACAGACAGAATTCTGCCTAAAAAAGGGCAAGCTTGGATGCAGTCAATGGCCAAACTCTGCCTAGACAGGGTAAGCAATTCCTCCATAGTTCCTGCCTCACAAATATATCTATCAGATATATTGGGCCAGAAGGCTGAAGAAGATGCTCCAACATTATAGAGAGTTTTGGGTGACTGTTCAGGTAGCAAACTATCTCTGTCATCTTCTCATTTGGAAAGCTACTAACCTGCACTCCCAGCATACTCAGGTAATCAAGTTTACTCCTTCTCAAGTCTCTGATGGAGTTGAAGACCAAGTAGCTTAGTTTTACAATGAAGCTTAGTTGTTTAGGAGTTAAGATTTTTTAGGTCTAGATAGGTATTTTAAGTTGATAATGACAAGATGTGATGGAGATTGATTTACATTCAGAAATTTAGATGCACCAAGATAGGAAAGATGTTTTCTTCCAGGCTGCCAAATACAAATAGCCAAAACACTAGGAATGTAACATTTATATAATTCCTGATTGTGTCATGGTTCTTCTTGCTATAGGTAGTCTTTTGTATATATGTGTAATAATATAAATGTATATGTAAAAAATAAAAAATGTTCAGTTAAGAGAAAATGACAACTGCTATAGTGTATCAGATTTTAAAAAATGATTAATCCTCCCCAAAAGAAGCTTCTGTGATGAGGGGTGAGACTTGCAGTAGTTTATGGGTATAAAGATGAACATTTATTTAGAAGTCAGTTTGATATTCCCTTTAGCAAACTAACAGTAGTAGTGCCTATGACCTCTTCATCCACAGGTACAGCACCAGGGATGGGTTCCTTTCTGTGGAATAGGCCATAAACCCAATCGGAAAAACAATTGGTTACATCCTTAACATTCTTGCCATTCTTGCCACTATAACATTGATGCCACTATTACACCAGTGGGCATATCTTGCAAGACTGTTTATAACTGTAGCTCACAGGAAGAACAGCTAAAGCTTTTGATGTCTTTCCTCCACCAGAAATCTGCTTAGCAATTGCTGATATTAGGAAACTTAGTCAACAGAAAATAATTATACCGACAGGTTTGAGACTAATTATTAATTAAGTGCATGGTATCTTCAACAATAAGGTATTACCATCAATTTCTAGTGGTCGACCAATAACAATGGCAATAGGTTGTTTTGGGGGGGTCTCTGTGACACCTTTCTTCTTAACAATTCAGCAGGGAGTATCCAATATCTGACATTGGGATTTTTGTTTGATAACCTATGGCTTTTGTGAGAAACATTATCCCTCCCTGTGTGGTAACTTCAAGGGAGCTTCTCAAGTTAATGTTTTAGTACTCTATTTACATAATTTCTACCTTTCTGTCTCTCTACTCTAACTCCTCTCATGTCCCCCTGGTTCTCTCCCAAATCCATGAGCTCTTCTTTAAATATGTGTGTGTGTATATGTGTGTGTGTGTGTGTGTGTGTGTGAGAGAGAGAGAGAGAGAGAGGAGAGAGAGAGAGAGAGAGAGAGAGAGAGAGAGAGAGAGAGAGAGAGAGAGAGAGAGAGAGAGAGAGAGAGAATTAGTTTTCTTGGGATTGGATAAAGTATTAGGATGCTTGCTTTCAGAGCAAACATATTCTCCCTGTCTTAGCAACCATTGGTTGCCTATAGCTCTTCATCTGGGAGTAGGACCTTGTGAATGGTCTCCTTCCATAGTAGCATGTTCACTGGTGTTGTCAGTATGTACGTCCTTAAATTTTTTCTTAATTTTTTTATTTTTTATGCACATCTTTTAATATAGATCAATGAAATCCGAATCTAAAGTATGAGATTTAGACAACCAGATGTTTCAAAAGACATTCTTAGTGTTTTCAATGTGTGGCCACATTTAAGAGTCCTGCTTTGTACAGCAGTCTAAAGTAATGTGGATGAAGTTACCTGTAAGTAACGTTTGATGAAAAGGATGGAGGAGGCAAATAAATAAATAAATAAAATTAAAAAGGAAGTTTTGGGGAACTGAAGGATTGTGAGTAAAGAGCAGATATCAAATGAGAATTATTAAATGGAGCAAGTGGACAAGCAGAAGTCTTTGGATACTGTAAAACGTTGAGTAGGGCTGCCAGCAAGCATAATATCCAGGCAGAGGATTTGGTATAATCCAATTATGGTATTATCTCATTGGCTCAATGGCTAGAGTAAGGGTTGTGTGCATATGAAAGCTGAATCTGCTCTTTTTCATTTTTGCCTGACTAGATGCTTCAGTGAAAGTGACCAACAGCTTCAATTTGTCAGACCTTTCCATTTTTGGCACTGAAAGCTTGGCATTATGGGGATGCAAACCTTCTCTCCTCTCCTCTCTTTCCCTCTCCCGCCCCCTCCCCACCTCTCCTCTACTTTTCTATATAACAGTGACCCAGACTATATTGTACAGCTATCACAGAGGAGCATACTTAATTTTCTGGCTGATCAAGGGGAAGAAAATGGGTCTTGTTGATTTCTTAAGCATATTTAATTTGCTGATGATTAATCTTAGGCATTGTGAAGATGATGAATAACTTTGCAAAATCTGATCCTGGATTTATGGTATGAGACAGTTTAAATAGTTTTCCTTACTTAAAAAAAAGATTTGTAATGCCAAGACCACTCTCCTCATTCATGAATGCACTTATGTATGTGTTATCATTGATTGGTATAGTATTGACCTACATAGGCATAGAACCCAAGAAGATGTAAGAGGAGGAGAAAAATTATGGTAATGTTGAGCCTCCAGTCTAACAGATGGATGTAACCTACTCAGAGTATTTTCTAAGCATGTGGCTTGAATGCAGATGAATGTCATAAAAATGAATCTGCAAATGTTAAGACACTAAGTCACAGAGGAAAATGTCACTTCAGAGGAAGATAGGGTTAATCAGGAGACCTTTTTGAAGATGTCAATGTCAGTTTATGAAATAAGGATAATGTCAACTAAGTGGGTGGATGACTATAACCTGGAAACCACTCAAAGTGCACAGTAAAGGAAAGAACAACAACCACAAAGGGCATTTTTGGGGGCATGATGATAGACTATTTTGTGTTCTCAATCACAGACTTTAGGATAAACTCTATGAAGTTAGCTGCCATAAGAGCAACAGAAACTTGTCTTTGGGCTTATTCTAATTTTCATTCATCTTTTTGTAAAAATATTTTTTATTTATTTAATTTTTTAATTTATGTGTGTTGGTGTCAGATCTTGGAGTTACAGACAGTTGTGAGCTGCCATGTGGGTGATGGGAATTGAACCGGGTCCTTTGGAAGAGCAGGAAGTGCTCTTAACCACTGAGCCATTTCTCCAGCCCCCTTTTCATTCAGTTTTATGGTTGGTAGCTGGTTTCCTTGGCTAGGAAACCACTGGGAATTCCTAACTTGAATCAGGACTTCGAGTTAGACTCTTGAGCAGTGATTCTCATATTTGAGCACATGTAAGACTCATCTGGAAGACTTGTTAAAGAAGGTGAGATGGAGCTCCCTTCCCAAGTTTCTGATCTAGCAGTTCTAGGTTGGATTTGAGAATTCTAATTATTGGTCAGTTCCCAACATAGTGCTGTTGCTTATAATGATACAGCGATAACACATTGAGGAAGAATGGTAGAGAGGACTCTAGAGCAGTGGTTCTCAACTTTCTTTTTTTCAGTATTTTATTAGTTTATTCATATTACATCTTTATTGTTATCCCATTTCTGTGTCCTCCCATTCCTCCCTCCCTCCCGCTTTCCCCCTACTCCCCTCCCCTATGTCTGTGACTGAGGGGAACCTCCTCCCCCTGTATATGCTCATAGGGTATCAAGTCTCTTCTTGGTAGCCTGCTATCCTTCCTCTGAGTGCCACCAGGCCTCCTCATCCAGGGGACGTGGAAAAATATGGGGAACCAGAGTTCGTGTGAAAGTTAGTCCCCACTCTCCACTCAATGGTGGAGAATATCCTGTCTTAATGCTGTGATCTTTAACACAGTTCCTCATGTTGTGGTGACACCCAACCATAAAATTATTTTTGTTTCCCAAATGAGAAGATGACAGAGACAGTTTACTGCCTGAACAGTCATCCAAAATTCTCTATCATGTTGTAGCATCATCTTCAGCCTTCTAGCCCAATATATCTGACAGACATATTTGTGAGGCAGGAAGCTGCTAACCTGTACTCCCTGTATACTCAGGTAATCTAATTTTATTTTTTCTCAAGTCTCTGATGGGGTTGAAGACCAAATAGTTTAGTTTTACAATGAAGCTTACTAGTTTAGGGGTTAAGTTGTTTTTAGGTCTAGATAGATATTTTAAGTTGATAATGATGAGATATAATAGATATTGATTTATATGCAGAATTTTAGATTCGCCAAAACAGGTTGCCAAATACAAATAGACAAAACACTAAGAATGCAACATTTATATAATTCCTGATTGTGTCATGGTTCTTCTTGCTGTAGGTAGTTTACTGTATATATGCATAATAGTATAAATACATATGTAAAAATATTTAATAAAAATTGTTAAAATTATTTTTGTTGCTACTTCATAACTGTAATTTTGCTATTGTTATGAACCATAATATAAATATAAATAGGTGATGTGCAGGATGGGCTTAGGTGACTGATGTGAAAGAGTTGTTTGACCCTCAAGGGGTCAAACCCACAGGTTGAAAACCTCTGCTCTAGAGCAAATCCTTAAGCAGTTTTATGGATAGACTGGTGAAACTATTCTCAGAACACACCTTGCTATTTAGAATATCAACACCCAAACCAAAGGGCATTTAATAACAGATGACCATAGGAAACTGAGAAAATTAGGGGCTATCTGGAAAAAGAAACTTTAAAATATTCTCATTGTTCTTTGTGGCTAGAGCTATAAGCATCCATTAAAATTTATCCTTTAAATTTTTTTTGTCTATGTGTAATTATAGTGAGTTCCCATCATCATTACTTAAAAAACAAATAGCAATCTACTCTTTGCAAGCAATAATTCTTCTTTTCTTATGTCTTATGCATAATGACAGGGTTACCAAATTTAGTCATCATTTTCTGTAACACACGCGCGCGCACACACACACACACACACACACACACACACACACACACACACACACACACACACCTGAGCTGTATCTTCAGCTTTAACAAATTCCTAGGAGTGAAAATCCTATTGAGAAATAAAAACTGAGGACCAAATGTTAATCTTGCCCCTTTATATACCAGATATATATCAGAAGGTGTCAGAAATTCCATTTTACCCATGGAAAGCTCATTTTATTAGATACTCATTAGAACATATGAGTTTTTTAGAAGCTGTTTTCCAGTAAGATCATCTAGTCATGTGTTCAGGAGATGCATTCCAATTAAAATTAAACCACACACACACACACACACACACACACACACACACACACACACACACATATATACTTCCTTAGGTTGGCTGAACTGCAATGCCTAAAGCAAAATGCTTGTAACTTCTACCAGAATTATAAAGGACTCTTCCTATGACTGATCCACCATGTATTTTCTCATTTCTTCTGCTACTTCATTTTCCCTTCTTCCTCTTTTCCCTTGCTTCTTTTTCTCCCTCTTTCTTCTGAGACAGAGTGTTGCCAATTATCCCAGGTGTCACAAAATTTGCTATGTGACCCAGATCAGGCTCTAACACTCGGTTTCAATTTTCATGACTGAGTATTTAAGAGCACAAGCTGGTCTTTCAGGGGACCCAGGTGCATTTCCTTTTTTTTTTTCTATTTTTTTAAATACATTTTTATTAATTTATACATATTACATCTCAGTTGTTAGCCCATCCCATGTATCCTCCCATTCCTCCCTTCCTCCCACTTCCCCCCTACTCCCTTCCCCTCCCCTAAGTCTGTGTCTGAGGGGGACCTCCTCCCCCTGAATAAGCTCATACGGTATCAAGTCTCTCCTTGGTGACCTCTTATCTTTCCTCTGAGTGCCACCAGGCATCTCCGTCCAAGGGACTTGTTCAAATATGGGGCACCAGAGTTTGTGTGAAAGTTAGATCTCCTTCTCCACTCAACAATGGAGAATGTCCATTGGCTAGTCCGGGTAGGGGTTCAAGGTTTTTACTGCCTATTTTTTCCTTGGCTGTTGCCACAGTTTGCAGAGGGCCCCAGGGCCCAGACTCGCCTGTAGTTTTCCAGGACCCACTGGATCCTTCCATTTCCTCTTTCTCCCAGGCTTCTCACACCTAAAGTTTCAATAGGATGTCCTCCCCTCTTACCCACTATTCTGATAGGTACAGTTTTTCATGGGGACGTACACCTTGGACTAGTGTCTCGATATAAGTGAGTATATACCATTTAGCTCTTTTTGCTTCTGTGTGAACTCACTCATTATGACAATTTCTAGTTCAATCCATTTGTCCACAAATTTTGGAAATTCCTTGTTTTTAATAGCTGAGTAGTATTCCATAGTGTAAATGTACCACAGTTTCTTTATCCATTCTTCTATTGAGGGACACGTAGGTTGTTTCCAAGTTCTGGCTATTATGAATAAGGCAGCTATGAACATGGTTGAGCATATGTCCCTGTTGTGTAGTAGTACATCCTCTGGGTATATTCCAAGGAGTGGAATAGCTGGGTCTTGAGGAAGCCCTATTCCCATTTTTCTGAGAAAGCACCAGATAGCTTTCCAAAGTGGTTGTACTAGTTTGCATTCCCACCAGCAATGCAGGAGTGTTCCTCTTTCTCCACACCCTCGCCAGCATGAGGTGTCAGTTGAGTTATTGATCTTAGCCATTCTGATGGGTGTAAGATGGAATCTCAGTGTCGTTTTGATTTGCATTTCTCTGATGACTAAGGAGGTCGAGCATTTCTTTAAGTGTTTCTCAGCCATTTGATATTCCTCTGTTGAGAATTCTCTGTTTAGCTCTGCGCCCCATTTCTCTATTGGGTTATTTGGTTTGGTGGTGTTTAATTTCTTAAGTTCTTTATATATTTTGGATATTAGACCTTTGTCAGATGAAGAGTCGGTGAAGATCTTTTCCCAGTCTGTAGGCTGTCGCTTTGTTCTCTTGACAGTGTCACCTGCCTTACAGAAGCTTCTCAGCCTCATGAGGTCCCATTTATTAATTGTTGCCAATCACCCATATGTAGGGTCAAAGCCACATGGAATTTCAGTTCCAGGTGATACAAGTTTTTCTTCTGGCTTCCACAGGCACCAGGCATGCAATGGTGCATATACATACATGCTTGCAAAATAAAATAAAAATATTAAATAGAAACATAAAATAAAAAATTAGAAAGATGAAAGTCACTTGTTTGGGAGTGGAAAAATGAAACAAATGTCAAAGAAGACAATTAAAGTTATACTATCAAGGGAGTTATCACTGTTTACTACTGGAGTCAGTCCTGCTTGGGACATGAAATGATGTATATGTTTGGTGTTTCTATCCTTGAAAATGTAGACTATAACCACATTTACCAGAATTTTGGGTTACACATAGTCTTGGAATAGAGAGATAATATTTCCACCCAAGCACAGAGACCAGATCTATTTTCTTACCATGAAAATATTTTTCTCTGGGGCAAAAGTTGGGCAGCTTTTCTAGTAGCTTTTATAAGATGGAAGTTTACTAAAACTGGAGTTTTTCAGCCCCACTCTGCCTACCTCCCACTGGGACTGCTTTACATCACCACCAAGGCATTTATTTGTGTGTCAAAGATAACCTATGGCCTCATGATGTGCATGCTGTCTTTCATAGTGTAAGCAATAAAGTCCTTTGTCTCTGGCTCAGGCATCTTTCGTCTTCTGCCAGCATCTGTGAAACCATGGCAGTCTAACTTGTAGATAGCATACAATAAAATTTCAGCATTCCACTGTACCTGACAGAAGACTCGGATTTATTAATGAGAGTTAAGGAAGAGTTAAGGTATTAACTCCTCAGCCATTGGATTCAGAATTCTACCAGAAAGTATGGGATGGCAACATTTATAGTTTTCTGTGTGAACAGGCTAAATGACTTTATGCGACTTGTAGAAAGGCCCAAAGAAGTGAATGTGCTGCCATTCAGAACTGGTGGGTGCATGTAAAAATGATGACATCTGAAGGATGCATGAAGGCATCATGTGGTCTGTTACTCCTACTCCTGGTGTCCCTAAGCTTCACTTTGGTGGCCACTGGTATGCATGCTTTGATATAAAAATGTTGAAAGTAACTGGAGGATATTATTTACTGATCTACTATGTTTCAGTGGCCATACAAAGGAGTTGAAATACATTGATGTAGATATCAATTTTGTGGCATTATTTCATTATTTTATGTGTAACTAGATAATTTGGAGCATTCTAAGAGAGTAGTTCAAAATTAAAGACTAATAGTAGTTTTTCCATTTATTTGAAAGATGAATGTGGAATGGAGAGATGAGTTAATGCTTAAGATTGTTTGTTTTTCTTTCAGAGGACCTGAGTTTAGTTACCAGAACTCACACTACAGTTTCAGGAGATCCAACACCCTGGGTAACATGTGGGAACTGGGCACACACATGAAACACATACACAAGACACTCATACACATATAAAATTTGGGGGGGGGGAGAAATAAATGTGTTAGCTATCTTATCTACTGTCTTTTTCAAATGTTCTTTATGTATGAAGAATTAAGATATAGTATCTCACATGAGATGGTTCATCTTAGAAATTGATGTGGTTTTGATTAGTTAGTATTTTTCATTTTACTTTACCATAAGAGAAATCTTATGTCTTTATGAAGCTAGTATATACAATGTGGTCATAAAATAACATCTCATTTTGTGTAAGCATTTTTAAACTGATGGTTAAATAAACTTGCCTTTGATCAATAAATTCTTTTAACTCAAATTCAGACAATCAACTATTATTTTGGGGAATCATTCCAGTGCAAGTTGTCTTCTTACATTAAAATATTCTGTGGGGTTGGAGAGATGGTCCCGTGAGTAAGACTACTCTATGCACTTTCAGAAGACCCAAGCTTGCAGCTTTGCATCCATATGGTAGCTTGTAGGTGCCTGGAACTGCATTTGCAGACCCAATGCTCTCTTTTGGCCTCTTCAGGTACTCCCACATGTGTGGCATAGATACATAAATATACACATAAATTAAGTAAAATCTCTTTGAAATGTCTAGATATTAACATAATAATAAAGTAGAAAATGTCAAGTATATTAAAGGTTTTATGATTAAGTGAATCCTGTTTTGATTGCCATGTAACTATAGCCTATTTATTTAGAGTGCATAATTATGTCCCTTCAGCCGTCTCCATTTATATTGCTAATGGTTCATAAATAAATCTCTTTTATAGTTCTAAACTCCAAAAGAATCCTCTGAGATTAAATATTCTGTGATTTATCTTAGTTCCTATGTGAGAATATTGAGAAATGTTGGTAAAAAGTAATCCAGTTATTTCTGAAAAGAGTGTACAGAGGAAAGTCAAGAATGTCTGCTTTGTAAAAGCTAGCTAGTTGTTCAATATCTCTCCTAACAGTTTCCCAAGATACTTAAACACAACGTGGAAATTCAAATGGAAAAAGTCTCTATATAAATATGATTACTGTAGAGATTTGGGGGTTTTGAATGAAAGCTTTTCTGGATTACAAAGCATTTCTTGAGCTCACTAAATATCAATATAACTTTGAAAAGGGATATTGGGGGTAAATTTTGAATCTGTAATTAAGTTATTGTTGAAATTTTTGCTTGGTCACCTATAAACATTTACAAATGAATTTTAAAATTATGTCTAAGAAATGATAACATGTAGAGACTGTCTTACTTTAGGAAATTTGATCTACTACTTTAGGAAATTTGGTCTACTCTATACTTAAATGTAACAGCATGAACTTCTGACAGGTTCCAGGCATTGTGTGATAATCATATTTATGGTAGGCAGGTATTAGAGTTTGCCTTAAAAATGATTCTCAAAATGTCTGGGCTTGGCTTGGCATTCATAACTGTGTTGAGGTAGGGATCTGGAGGTGGTAGAGATGTAGGAATTAAGCAACTCTAATATGTGATTTGATTTAAGCATTATTGAGAAACACAGAAGACTTGGTTGAAATGTGCAACTGCAAGCAAAAGTCCATAATTTGCAGTGTGGAGTGAAGGGATGTGGGGAAAGTCAGAGATTCTCTGTGAAACTGAGTGGTTAAGGTCCTCTTTCAACAATCTTACTTTTCTCAGTTCTCCTATGTCCCATGAAGGGGATAGTAGTGGTCTTCGGGATCTTCAGCTTAGTTCTTCAGATATGAGATCATCATCTCCCTCCTTAAGTAGAGGAAATAAAGGCTTCTATTCTTTTAAGGCCACAAAGTTCTAGAAAGCTGGGAGGTCACCAGGGAGAGGGCAGAGTAAACACATCTGACTTTGTGACTTAATGCCAATCTTGGGGAAGGAGGGCCACTAACAAAGGGCACAAGCCATGATCCTATGTAGAACATTATTATTGACATTCTTTTTTTAAAATGTTTTATTAATTTATTCTTGTTACATCTCAATGGTTATCCCATCCCTTGTATCTTCCCATTCTTCCCTCCCTCCCATTTTCCCCTTATTCCCCTCCCCTATGACTGTTCCTGAGGGGGACCTCCTCTCCCTGTATATGCTCATAGGGTATCAAGTCTCTTCTTGGTAACCTGCATCCTTCCTGTGAGTGACACCAGGTCTCCCCCTCCAGGGGACATGGTCAAATGTGAGGCACCAGAGTTCGTGTGAAAGTCATATCCCACTCTCCACGCAACTGTGGAGAACGTCCTGTCCATTGGCTAGATCTGGGTAGGGGCTTGAAGTTTACTGCCTATATTTTCCTTGGCTAGTGCCATAGTTTGAGCGGGACCTCTGGGCCCAAATCTGCCTATCATAATGTTCTTCTTGTAGGTTTCTAGGACCCTCTGGATCCTTCTACTTTGCTATTCTCCCATGTTTCTCTCATTCTGAGACACTTGGCTTAAATGCCAGACAGAGAACTAAATATTCAAAAGTAGAATGATGTAAGGCCTGAGACAGCCAAGCCTGGCCACAGCAGCTCTACCTTCAGAGATGATGCCCTAGTCTCGGCCTAAAGACTTATGTGTACAAGTAGAAATTGGTAGAATGGCACTTAGAACATAGATGATAAACATTCCCAAGCAATACCTGGATAAGACTTAGCCCTGTGTTGTAAGCAACCAGGCCTGTGATGAAAGTTACTATCGTATATGCAACTGCCCAGGCACTCAGCATTCTGAAGTCCAATAGTTACAGAGATACATTTGTCACTTAAACTGATATTACCTTGTGTATTTTCATCTCTGTTGGTAGTTTGTATAGCTGTCTACTTAGTCAACCTGTCCACCAGTCTTCATTTCTAATCAGATAAACTCAACAACTTTCTATGTGTCTGTTCCATCTACCTTGGTTCAGGCACTCATCTTTCCCTATATCACTATAAGGCTGTTGGATATAATATACATATTGAGCTCTATAAATCCACTTTGATGAACAGCCAAAGGTCTTCCCTTGTGGCCTATGGAAGAAGAAGCAAACTTCTTTGCAAGGCAAGGTAGTCTGTTGATAAACAAATTATACAAACAGCTGCCAACATCTCTCAATTTTAATGTTTCCGTGTATATAAATGCACACACCACGGCAGGTTCCAAACTTCCACAGCTGAACAATCCTATCACTGTAGTGACAATTTTGGAATTTTGGATTCTTTAAAAACACAGAACTATTATGACAATATGTTATCATTTTAATCCCAGGTTTGGGATATGGGGCTGCTTCGGACTGTCCACAGGAGTTGACTATGATTTGCCTCATGCTCTAGCAGAGGCATGGTTTTGCTAGCTGCAGATAGTTTCTGTAACTTTGTGACATTTGGGATTCTGGGAACATTTCAGAGGGTATATAAATGCAAGGGCTTAGAGAGGGGTCAGTCGGTGGGTGGCTGTTCATTGTTGGGGGAGGAGAGGGGCTGGTTGCAGTTTGTTAGTAGTGGTACTTAAACAAAAAGAAAGAAATTAGATTTAGGGATTCTTTTTCTCTCTAAAATCTATCCATCTTTCTCTCCTATCTAGTGGAAGAGGGTGAAACCATGGAGGTGAGGGAGAGATGGTGGAGAAAAGAACAAAAAAACTCCACAAAGTAGAAAAGACCAGCTGGAGATCACATATAAACAATGGGTTTCTAGGTGGTTCTATGGGTTATAAGTGTCCCAAACTCTTGAAAAGCTTTTTATGTTGACTTGTTTTATCATGCAATGCTTTCTTCAACGTTTATGTTCTGTGATGTACATGTAGTTCTCTGTGTACTCCAGGATATTAGACAGGAGTATGCATTTCATGCTGTCTGAAATATTTATGCAGAGCACTGTCTTTTTACTCACCTACTACCACTAAGAGGAGATTCTTAGTTTCTTCATCTTGCTAGATTTTCCCACTCTTTCAGGACCTGGCATAGATGAGGCCTCAAGGAAACTTTCTCTCCTTAGCTTTCCTCTGCCTTTATTTGAGCAGTTCAGAAGCTGACCTTAAAATGAGAATTCATGTACAAGTAACTTATCCATAGTTGTTCTCATAGAAAATCCATAGGAAAGTAGAGAAGAGGGACAGAAGGTGAAAGAGGCCAAGAACAGATGGGTATCACTATGGAGAGTTACCTCAACTCCATTGCATAGGAGACTACCAGAGACAGAGTAGATTACACAGCACAGCCTTGTTAATCAGAGATGAAGGAAACTGATACTGTATGTCATAAAAGCTGTTTCTGGGGAAGCAAACACACAGACACTTCAATTCTATGTAGATAGAAGTGCACAAAGTGGGCTTTTTGCAGCCTGAGAGCTGTTCTTCAGAAGAGACCCAGGACTAGATGCCGGGAGTGAAGGGAATCTGAAGTTGAGGTGCATGAAAATACAAAGGAGTTCTAGAAGTTTAGGATATATTTGCCATACCCCTGCTTTTGAAAACACGCATGCTTGTGTGTGGGCACATGAGCTTGTATATGTGTGTGTACTCCTGGAGTTGCCCTTCTCAGTATTTTGGTGATATACTGGCTACATCAGCATCATTGATATTACCCTATTGTTTGGAACACTTTCTTTGTATATCACCATTCTCCATCTTCTTGTAACTGCTTTGAGGATAGAAATCATTTATTTTTGCACTTCAGTGACAGGTTCATAATTAGTTGATCAATAGTTATGTAGTGATTAAATGGGTAATGGAAGGAATCTGGTGGGAGCAGAAAGAGGAATAGTTGGGAGAATGGAAAATTAGAGCATGGAAACCATCGAGGTGCCTCCCATGCCCCACCTGTCTTAAGCATTCCTGCTTGATGTGGTCAGCAAAGATAATGCCATTAATACCTAAGCTTGGTGAAACTGGAAAATAGTTTTCCAGGTCCTATGAGATTAGCTGTTAGCTGTTTTTTTTCTTTTTAAAAACACTCTGAATCACCAGAGACATGTAGAAATTATGGGCAAAGTGTTGGCACGACAAAGGAACCTATGCCCAGCCTCCAAGCCGGAGGTGAGGGGAGGCTTAGATGCATTCATTGTTCAAAGGGATTTCCCTGAAGTCTGATTAGCATCTAAGTACACTTCACACTGTAGCTCCCCTGCTTGCAACATGTAATTACTGATATTACTAGCATGTCTAATTTGACAAGCGATGTAGAGGGTGAACATTAAGTGGGAGCTGTAACATTTGGCAATGTATGCTGCAGAGCTCAGCTTTGCACCGTCACCAGGATCATCTGTGTGTGCCAAGTAAGCCTTATGAAAATGATGGATATTAGGAAAGCAGTGAGAATGCACTTCTTCCCCCTTTTCTCCTCTCCAAAACTATGGTCCAACACCAGTGGTTAAACTTTACCATCCACAGTGAAAACCAACACTTGCCATTGATACAAACCTGTTTACCCTCTGCATTCAAGTAGTGGACTGTTATTTCTAGCCAATTCTTTTCTCTTAGGATTCAAGCTCTTAAAACAGTTAGAGGTAGTTGGTAGGTACATGAGCGGCATAAAATCCAAGAGGAACAAAAAGAGGTAGGATAATTATAATTATTTAAAAAATACAAGATACAGTCATTGCCCACCTTACCGAGGAGGGATGCTGGACCCCAGGAGCATTCAGCCTTCAGCCCAGAGCTCTACCTGACTTCCTGAGGAGATCTGCCAAACCAGACCCCAGGATCATCCAGGTTAAAGCTCCACCTCAATCCCCTGCCTGCGGGTCCAACTGGGACATAGCCAGCAAAGGAGAGCTGTGGGCTATCCCCTTTTTCCCAGTCTCTGGCACATGACTCTACCTGCCTTCCTGAGGAAGCCTGCAAGGTCCCCAGGGATACATGGTTCCAGTCTTTGGCCCACAGCCCTACTCGACTTACAAAGGAGGACTGCCAGACCCCAGGCATTCTAGTCTCTAGGCCAGGGCTCTATTTACCATTTGGAGGAGTCCTGCAGGCACCAGAAACACCCATTCAACACCAGATAGCCAGAGTAAGAACACATGAACAAGAGCCAAGGCATTTATCCTACTACAACAAGTCTGGGATATCCTACTACAACAAGCATAATACAGCTGAAATACAAGAAAATGACCTTAAATCTGTTCTTATGAAGATGGTAGAGGTCTTTAATGGAAGAAAAAGTGCAGAAGAGCCTTGAACTCATTGGCACAGGAGACAACTTCCTGAACAGAACACCAATAGCTCAGGCTCTAAGAACAACACTTAATAAATGGGACCTCATGAGACTGAAAAGCTTCTGTATGGCAAAAGACAGTATCAATAGGACAAAATGGCAACCAACAGAATGAGAAAAGATCTTTATTAACCCGAGATCCAACAGAGGGCTAATAACCCAAAAATATAGAGAACTCAAGAAGTTAGATATCACCAGACCAAATAACCCAACTGAAAAATGGAATATAGAGCTAAACAGAGAATTCTCAACAGATCTAGATTGGCCAAGAAACATGTAAGAATGTTCAGCATCCTTAGTCATCAGAGAAATGCAAATCAAAATGACTCTGAGATCCTGTCTTATACCCCTCAGGATGGCTATGACCAAAAACTCAAGTGACAGCACATGCTGGCGAGGATGTGGGGAAAGGGGAACATTCCTCCATTGTTGGTGGGAGTGAAAACTTGTACAACCACTGTGGAAATCAATCTGATGGGTTCTCAGAAAAAATGGGAATAGTTCTACCTTAAGACACAGCTATACTACTCCTGGGCATATACCAGAAATATGCTCCACCATACAAGCATTTACTTGACTGTGTTCATAGCAGCTTTATTCATAATAGCCAGAAACTGGAAACAACCCAGATGTCCCTCAACCAAAGAATGGAAAAAGAAACTGTGGTACATTTATATATTGGAACACTACTCATCTATTAAAAACAAAGACATCTTGAAATTTGCAAGAAAATGGATGGAACTAAAAACTCAAATCATCCTGAATGAGGTAACCC
The DNA here is from genome assembly GCF_964271855.1 of Acomys minous. Taxonomy (NCBI): domain Eukaryota; kingdom Metazoa; phylum Chordata; class Mammalia; order Rodentia; family Muridae; genus Acomys; species Acomys minous. The sequence goes on along the minus strand of NC_140488.1, from coordinate 124,446,810 downwards.
AGACCCAGAAAGATACACATGGCATGTACTCACTTTTTAAGTGGATACTAGCCATAAAGTACAGGATATCATGCCAAAACCCACAGACCCAAAGAAGCTAAGTAACAAGGAGGGCCCAAGGGAGGATGCTTCAATCTCAGAAAGGAAAATAAAATAGGCACTGGAGGTGGATAGAAGGAGAGAACTGGGTAAGAGAAAGGGTAATGAGGGGAGCAGGAGTGAGGATTAGGAGTAGGGAGAGCAGTGAAGAGAGGGCCAGATGAGAGAATGGAAATCAGAGGTGGGGGGCTTACCAGAGACTCTGGTTAGGGAAGACCTCAGGAAGTCTATGGGGGTCACCTTAGCTGAGACTTATAGCAGCTGAAGATATGGAGCCTGAAGTGGCCACCTCCTGTATCCTGGCAGATTCTAGTGGAGGGATAAGGACACCAATCTACCCACAAAACCTATGACTCAAAATTTGTCCTACTTACAAGATATGCAGGGATAAAGATGGAGCAGAGGTTCAGGGAATGGCCAGCCAAAGCCTGTCCCTATTTGAGACCCACCCCATGGGAGAGAACCAATCCCTGGCACTATTACTGTTACTCTGCTATGTTTGTAGACAGGAGCCTAGCATAACTCCTCTCAGCAGCTGATGGAAATAGATGCAGAGACCCACAGAGCTCAGGGAGTCCTATGGAAGAGGTAGGGGAATGATAGAGAGAGTAAAAGGTGATCAAGGACTCCACAAGAAGATCTACAGAGGAAACTAACCTGGGCCCATGGGGACTCACAGAGACTGTACCACTATCCAAAGAGCATGCATGGGCTGGACCTAGACCCCCTGCACATATGTAAAAGATGCGCAGCTTAGTCTTCATGTGGATCCCCCAATAACCAGAGTGCAGACCCTCTCTGACTCTGATGCCTACCTTTAGATCCCTTTCCCCTAACTGGGCTGCCTTGTCTGTTCTCAGTGGAAGAGGATGCACATAGCTCTGCAGCTACTTAATATTCTGGGCATATTGGTGTCCATGGGGGACTTCTTCCTTTTCTGAGGAGGAGAGGAGAGAAAGGAAGAGGGCAGAGGGATGCAAGGGGCTCTGAGGAGAGGAGGGGGCTTCAATCAGGATATAAAGCAAATAATAAATAAATCAACAAAAAATTCAACAGAGAAATTGCCTAAGCAATTATAACCCTATTAACAAACTTTGTTATAACAACTTTACATTTGGTTAACATTCCATTATCTTCCTTGTCCATAGAGTATTAGTGTTAGTTATTTTATTAATAATGTCTTGATCTCTAATGTTCAAATATTTGAGATGATCTAATTTTTAAGTCATTTATCTACTTACTTAGATCCTTTTTCTTTTTAAAAAATTTTACTGTAGTAAATTATTCAGATTACATCTTAATTGTTATCCCATCACTTGTACCCTCCTGTTCCTCCCTCCCTCCCTCTTCCACCCTATTCCCCTCCCCTAGGTCTATGAACAAGGGGGACCTACTCCCCCACTATATGGTCATAGGCTATCAAGTTTCATCTTGGTAGCCTGCTTATTCTTTCTCTGTGTGCCACCAGGCCTCCCCACCAAGGGGAAGTGGATTTTCAGGTATACAAATCTAGCCTTGGCTGTAGATAGAACAGGTAACATGGATATGAACGCTTTAGAACCATCACTGATTTGGGTCTAGAAGAAGGTGACAAATTGGTTGTTCCCTGTAGATTCAAAAGAATCCGCTGAACAATATTAAACTAGGAATTTGAATGTGGGTAGGATAAAGAGGAAGAAGGAAAGGCAAAGTGAAGAGCTAAGGATTGTGCTGGTCAAGGCTGCGTCCCTCTTTAGCCTTTCAAATGCTGTCAGGCTGTCCAGAGATGTCAGGTTAATTTATCTCCATACTTTAAATTTTTGTTTTTTATCATTTTATTCCTTTATTGAATCTTCTGGATCTTTCCCTGGTTCTTCAGAGTTGCTACTTAAGAATAAATATTATTATTTTAATCTAGAAATAGTCACTTTCTCTGTTCCAAGATAAATTCCTAGTCTCACCTGTAGTTCTTTATCAAGCATCACTGCTAGGATAGCCATTACTAAAACACAAAGCAAAATCTATGGCATTGCCACAAAAATTAAAACTAGAATTGACATGTGACCCAGTATTCCCACTCCAAGGAATGCGTACAAAGGTGATGAAAACAGCATGTCAGAAAAATATCTGTACTCCATGATGTTTTCAGAAATATTCACAATAGCCAAGATGTAGAACCAACCCAAGTATACATGAATAGAAGAACAAGGAAACTGCAGCACTACACATACGTAGCTACGTACATAATAATATATAATATGATTCAGTCTTTTAAAAAGATGGAAAATTTGTCATTTGCAGCAACGAAGATAACTGGGAGAACATAAAACACTGCTAAGTAATATAAGCCAGGCACGAAAAGGTAAATTCTCCATGCTCTCAGTTGCATGTCCACTGCCTGTAGAGAAACAGTGAGTAGAATTGTGATCCTGGGGTCGTGTAAAGATTGGGATGATGCTGGGCAAAGTATACTGAATTTCAGTTAGAGGGAATAGTCCAAAACATTATATTATATACAATGAACATATGCAGTTTTTCTTTGTCAATTAAACTAAGTTTAAATAAGACCTTACTGTACCTCTCTGATGCCAAGCACCTGTCAGTGTATCGCCTCCCTCCCCCTTCCCACAACTCTGTGCCCTTATGTTCTCTTTGGCCTTCAGATTTTGGCATCACTTCTGTGGGTTGTTTTTGCTAGCTTGTGGTCTCAGAAGTGCTACCTCCTGTTTGCTTCAGCCCCCAGCCTTGCATCTTGAAGAAAAAGAAGTTGTTCTTGTCTAATTCCCACTGCGAATCTGGGAGTCGATTCTGCCAAAAGGACCATGTGTCATTTTACAGAGACTGAAAGCATGGAAGAAAAGGATGTTGTATTCTGTGGCTGGCTATGTTGATATATTCAACTTCACTGTTAAAATTGCTTCCTTTGTATCAACCACCGTTGGACCTTAGAACAGGCTATATTAGCTTTTATGAGCAGTTGTTTGGCTGGCTGTTTTCAATATTTATAAACACTTCACGTTTTCTAGGTTAGCATTTGCAGCTCTGTTGAATTTTTTCCTTCTCAACCTGCTTCCTACTAAGAATAGAATGTGATGCGAGTGACCTCCTTGAGAGAGGATCTGGAGCAGCCTTCTTAAGCCTGGAAGGGCACTACTCTCACCTGGGATTCTTGCTCAGATCTGCTTCTGGTTCAGCAGGTCTGGGATAGAGCATGAGACTCATTGTGTATTCCCATTAAGCCCCTAGCTGCTGCTGCTGGTGGTGGTATAGGCTACACGTTGGGTGGCTAGGGTGTCAATGCTTTTTGATGCTAGAAGTTTGGACGATGATTAACGAACAATAATAATGGGTAATGAAGGTTGAGTTTAAGACCTACCATTTTCTATGGGTATGTATATTGTACACACTGCATTTTGGAAAGAATCTGGTAAAACTTTAGCCACTTGGGCAGATAGTAATCAACCTACCAGCTCTCTTGTGCATCTTCTCTGATATTTTATATGGTTGATCTAAAAAGAAGGAAGAAAGATCAAAAGCTTGATCTAGAACACTGGTTCTCCACCTGTGGGTTGTGACCCCTTTGGAAGTTGCATATCAGATTTTATGAATAACAGATATTTACATTACAATTCATAAATGTAGCAAAAATTACAGTTAGGAAGTATCAATGAATTAATTATGTGTGTGTGGGGGGGGTCACCATAACATGAGGAACTGTATTAAAGAGTCACAGCATTAGGAAGGTTGAGAATCACTCCTGTAGAATGACTTTTCACAGAGCAATATTCCAGTTGACGGTGCCGCTGGAGTTAGTGCTGAACTAGTAGCTTCCTAGAGGATCTAGTTCAGGTATTTAAGACTTGGGATCCTGAGAGATACAGATTAATCATACTTGTCAAAGCCTCCTAGAGGTAGCATACTTTCAAGCTAAAGTGGTATTCAAGTGTAATTAACAATGGTGACAAATAAGGCCATAGTTATTTTTCATCTTCTATTTTTTGATCACTTACCCCTTCCCTAGAGATGCTTCTTTTGCTTTCCATTATTGATGCTTTATCACATGTGTTTTAAAGTCACTGCAAAGAACCTAGTCAATCTTTTGTTTCTAGTAGCAATAGTGGCCTTAGGCCTGGCAATTGCTCTGAAAACTCTACCAGCTAAATATCCTGGTGAAAGCAACATAAATATATACCTCAGAGCTTGCCATGGGGCCCACATCTGTAAGATATCGTAAACACTTGTCTCCATTCAATTTCCCCATTGCCCTCTTTTCTTTTTTTCTAGTCTCATCCCCATCTCTCAGTCACATGGCTCTTTTTTTTATTTTATCTTTCTGTTTCTAAGAAGTCAGCACAGTGGCTGAAACAGAACTCACGAGAAGTATGATGGAGAACGGGGTTTTTCTCTTCTCTTTAAAAATCATTTATTATATTTATTCACATTATATCCCGAGTGTTATGCCCTTGCTCTTATCTTTCCATTTCCACCCTGCAGGGGATCGGGACAGACACTGAGACTCAAAGCCAGACTCTGTGCAGAGAGCTGAGAGTTGTATGGAAGAGTTGGGGATGGAAGGACTGACCCAAAGGGTTCAGGATCCCCACAAGGAGGCCATCAAAGCTGGCTGATATGGACCCAGGGGGGCCTTCACAAACTGCTGTACCAACCAAGGACAATGCATGCAGACCCCTTGTTCAGATGTAGCCTATGGACAGCTAATTCTCCACATTAGGGGTCGGGGTGGAGGTGGGGGACTGCTGCTGAACCTTTGACGTGTGATCTCTCTGAGATTGACTTAGCAGGCTACCATAACTCATACTCTACGAGAATATACAGGGGAAGAGGTCCTCCTCAGTCACAGTCATGGGGGGGGGGTAAGGGGAAAATGGGAGGGAGGGAAGAATGGGAGGATACAAGGGATGGGATAACAATTGAGATGTAATATGAATCAATTAATAAAATATATTTTTTAAAAAGAAAAAAAGAGTATCTCCATCTTCTTTTTCTAAAAATGCATTGATGCATTGATATATGAGTACAGCAATTCATCATTAGGAGTTGTTTTGTGGGTATGTTCATTTTAGCTGAATACTAGTAGTAAATTCTTCTCTAGGGTCCATGACATAACTAGTTTTAGGATATTGGCTTCATTACCAGTGTCAGCTATGGGTTCCACTTCATGAAGTGGGCCTTGAAACCAAGCAACAAAATTTGTGCCACTGCTGTAACAATGGGCATCTCTTGTAGGCAGGTTGCTACTATAGCTCATAGAGTTCAGAGCTTCATGAGACTGGTTATTTTTTCTCTTCTGTTGGCATGTATAACACCTTCCAGTGCTATGATCACTACAACAAACACTAGTCAATAGGGGTGTAGCTCCCAATTGAGCACCAGCTTGACTTATCCATGTTCAGTGGCATAACTATGTAGTGTCTTCAGCAATAGGCTCTTCCCATCAGATTGCGTAGGGTAACCAATAACATTAGCAATAGCCTGCAATATTTAGGAGTGTCTATAGAAACCCTTTGGCCAATAACTCAAAAAAGATGCAACCAATTCTGGGTACTGGAGGTTTTATTTGGTAGTATATGATGTTTAGTTGGGGAAATATTTCCTCTATTATAAGGTAACTCAATTTAAATTCTGGTTACACAGGCGTATATTTTAGACAACTCTGCCAGTAGTGAGTTTTGTTTGATACAGCTTTTCAAAAGGCCTGTAGTGTTAGTAGTCCTCCTCATATTCCCTTCTCTCCTTTACTTCCCTGCCCTCCCAACCCTTCTCTGTTTAATCCTCCTATTCTAATTTCCCCTGTATCTCTTTACAACAAACACTGTATTCTATTGCTCCTTTTGGGGGAGAGTCCTCTTCTCTCACTCTACCCCCATCATTCCCTTACTAGCTAACTAACCTCTGTGAATATTCTACCTACACTATGCACAAAGTCCCTAATTTTAAAAATGGGATCTAGAAATAAACTGAGTTCTCAATATATGAAACACAAATGACTGAGAAATGCTTAGCCCTTAGCCATCAGGGAAATGCAAATCAAAACTACTTTGAGATTTCATCTGACACTTGTCACAATGGCCACGATTAATGAAACAAATGAAACAAATGCACATTTACATAGTGAAATGTTATTTAGCTGTTAAGAAAAAATGAAATTATGAAATCTACAGGCAAACCTGATGGAGTTACAAACAATCATCCTGAGTGAAGTAAACCAGATCCAGAAAGACAAACTTTGCGTCTTTTCTCTAGCTATGCAGAATCCATGTTCCTACTACTGAGTTCCTGAACTCTTGGAGTGAAGGGACTAAATTCTTGCTGATCTGTCTCTTATAGTTTTAGCTTTCTCTTTTCCAAAACAAAAGTGGTTTTATTATTTACTTCTGATTATAAAAGATTGTCCTTATTGATGTGAAACTCCCAACAACATGGAATACTGTCACAAAGTAAGGACAGTATTCTGTCACTTAGGGATTAAGATGCTTTAAAGCTTTTCGTGTCCTATTCTGAACATAGACACAGTCTTATCCAATGGAACTGCACGCTTTTAACCAAAACCCTGTTGATATTTCAGCAAGTAGAGATATTTAAATTGGCATTTATTTTCACTGCGTTGAACAGAGTATGAACAGAAGCCAATGGCTGTTTATAATTCCGATAGCTTTCCTTTACCCTCCTCCAATTTCTGTGTTTTTCTTTCTTTCTTTAACCAGGGATCCTGGCAGTCTTGGAGGGGCAGTCTTGGCTGTCACAGTTGCCAGGGGGAGGAAGAGAAGGAAGGAGGTGCAGGTGGTCAGGCAGTGGGAGGCAAGCTCCATGCTGTCACTTCTTAGGAGAATTGGCCTTCTCTATTCTTGCCAGGTGGGAGTTGAAGTGACGTCAATTTCTCATTTTACACAGTCACCTTATTTTTTCCTTACTTCCTCCACCCCTCTGCCTACTGCCCAGACAGCAGAAGGGAGGTATCTGTGTGGTCATCAGGTTCCTAAGGCGATTCCGTGTTAGGGGGTGAACAGCTATTCTCTGAGCCCTGCTGCTCTGATCATTGCAGACAGGTGCATCTCATGGCTGAATAGGAATTGCCTGGGGAGATGGTTAATAATACAAACTCCTGTACCTTATTCCTGGAGACTCTGATTCTGTAGGCCTGGGATGCAGCCCAAATTTTTTTTAAAGAGCCCTAAATGCTACTGATGAGCAGCGCAGTTGGCCCACTCTTTCTTCTCTGGCTAGTCGAGGTGTGATTCAGGGCACCTTCACTCTCATCACCTGGGAGCTTATTAGAAATTCAGGATTTCAGGTGGCATCTGCTATGACAGAGCTTGTAGTTTCTTAAAAACCCCCAGATAATTCTTATCACACATTAAAGTCTGAAGAGAGCTATAGTGCCCCAATGGAATAAAATGGATAAAGGAATAAAGTTTTCTTTGTGGGGTTTAGGTAAAAATATCATGCTTTACCAAATTACTACCAAATTATTTCTTGATGAAATTTCATAGGAACATACTCATGGCTTATGTAGCATTTTCCTAAAAGAGAAATGGCAAACAGTATAGTACCATTCCATTTTAAACAAAAATTCTCACCATTTTGAATGCTGGCCTACCCTTGATTTTATGCATGCTTCACAAAGATACATGAATATTTTAGATTAAAGGTTAAAATTGGACCATATTTTCCTCTTCCAAGTAATTTGACATCTCAGCTTTTAGACCAAAAAAGCTCTTTGTAAAAAACATTCAAGTGGTCTTAGGTAAGGTTTGTACCAACTTATGCACTACTGAAGTCCAGCAAATAGTAACTTTATTTCAGGATAATAAAAACAGCACTTCAGTGTTCATTTTAATCAGTGAACTCATGCCCCTCCACCGGTTCCTGTGGAGCCATCATTCAGGCAAACCTTTAGCCTTCTTTGTTGCTTGTGAAAGCTTTGCAACTTGAATTGTGACTCACCCAGATGTGGCCTAGAAAAAAAAATCACCCATATACTTCAGCATGTTTAACGTTTAAGTTATTATTTAATAAAGTCACTGTAAAGAAACATTTTCTTTTCTCCCACTTAGAGAGCTCATGAAAGTAGTTTTCTGTTTATTTGGTTTTAGATGCAGGGTGAAAATCCAAGAAAAAGGTCCTTATGGCGTTCAGGGCCCAATATGTCCCACTTTTGTGCTTTTGTCTTTCAGAGACTCTTTTCTTCTGTTTAGTTCTTAGAGCCCATAACTCCTATTGCTCGTTTCAAAACTCACTCATGGATAATTTTCCAGTACCGCAGCTATTTAATATACTTTTGTATTCCTCAGGGATTACTTTGCACTTACCCAAGCAGAAACCTGGGTTAGAGGATTTGGCTTAACCCAAGAGGGTGTTTGTTACTCATCTGGAAGGGCTTAGCATGGTGGCTTTGTGAGAAATTAGGTTCCTTCCATGCCTGGTATGTCACAGATCTTTGTCCTTGTGTTTGAAAAATGGCTGTTACACCTTCAGAAATTGTGTTCATCTTTCACAAAGAAGAATGGATGGGTGAGGAGAAGCACAATTGCTCTTATTTTATAATTTTTTATTTATGTGTATATTTTGTTTACATGTATGTATTTGCACCATATGCATGTGTGCCTAATGACCACAGAGGTCAGAGGAGGGAAGTGGAGCCCCTGAAATTGGGATAACAGTTGGTTGTGAGCCACTATGTGGTGGTGGGAACTGAACCTAAGTTTTCTGCAAGAAGAACAAGCCCTTCTAACCACTGACTCATCTCTGCAGCCTCACCATTGCTTTTAGAAGCCAGTGTCTTTTAATACATTTTCTAAGAATCCCATCCAATGATTTTCGTTTATATGTCCTAGGTTGACCTGGGTCATATGACCACCTTTAGATGAAATGGGATCTGGTCACTTGGCTTTTCCTATATCCTGAGCTGGTGTTTTATAATCAGAAAGAAAAATAAAAACGAGTGTTAGTAGGTACTTAGCAAGGCCTGCTTCTTTCACTGAGTTATAAATACAATCTTTGTTTTGTAAAGGTAAACGAAGCCTTGGGCCAAAGGATAAACCTTAATAGAATGTCTGGCTTTAGACACTGCAAGTTTAATGTTTGTGTCTAGGATAAGGATTTCCTATTGTAGCCCAGATCTCAGTATTGATATTTGCTTATTTCCTTGGTATGAGTTGGATCCTACTTAAATAAGAGACCACAGACTCTACAGTGTGAGATTTTTATACTCTAAATATGTCCCAAGTGTGTTTGGCTTTGCTGTAGGATGTCATGATCCTAATTAGAGCCTCCGAAACAGAAGTATGCTTTATCACTCCTGTTTTCATTTTTGTGATGTGCTAGAATAGTTATCTTGAATTGTATTTTCTCTACTCAGTTAATTGCCTTTCTCAAATCGACATTGTAATGCAATCCATGCATGCCCCATTTTAAAAGTAATGACACGCATTTAAGGTAACGGTATAAGAAAATCAAATTTGTACAGAACCACTTTTTATTTTCAAATGCTTTGCTTTTCTTGCCCAGACAAGCCTTTGATCTGGCACACTACCTCACTTTCTGTCTGATAGGAGAGAGAAGGGTGACTTGCCTTTCTGGGACTTGTGCTTAGAGCTAAGAAAATTAGACAGGTCTCCAAGGGTGGCTGAGTTTAGATAGCTGTGAAAAAATAGTAAGTTCTCCTGGAAAAGAGATGGTGATGTGGTCTAGGGACTAAAGGAAAATAAACTAATGGTACCTTTTTTGGTCCTTCACCTTTCTCAGACTGGAGGCTGAAGTGTGAAGAATGGATGTACCAAAATTTAACCAGTGAATCACCAGGTGAACATCGTAAAGAATGAACACACACATCTGTACTCTTAACCCTTGGAAGATGAAGGCAGGAGGATTATGAGCTTGAGGCCAGCTTCAGCTACTTAGTCAGATTCTATCTCAAACAAACAAAGCAACAAATAGGAGGAAAACAAAAGGAACGCCTTTGCACCATTTTCACCTTTCTTTGGAGGTCACAGCAGCTAGACACTTGATTGGGTTCAAAACAGGCTCCTCTATAGCTGAAATGTCAAAGAACTTGAGGCAGCTAAACAAACAGACAGCTATCTATTTATTAAACTTGCAGTTGGATCTTTACAATGTGAGATTTGGTTGTGATTTCCTGGGCACGTGGGGGCAGGGGACAGGGGGATGAATACGATGTCTTACATAAACCCTCCTACAGAGATATTTTGTCTCTGAGCAAATCATCATCGTTCTTAGATACTGTACCTTTTGGCTGACTGGGTGTGACAGCTTTAATTAATCAGTGAGGAGGGTAGTTGCCTGAGGAGATTCTCTGGGGAGACTGATCTGACAGGCGGCAGTTCGTACTGAAATGTCATCTCTATCTTACCCCAAGAGGAGCAGTGATTATAGGTAATACTCTTACCTGCACACTGAAATTTATTGGAAGAGAAGGGCTGCAGTGGGTAAGGGAGAATTCTCCCAATCTAACAGGTGATGTTGTTCTTGAAAATAAATGCGAATTAAGACCTGAAAGCCAGCTTCTGTCTACAGAGTACTCAAGTTGCTTTTACTTGAATGGTTCAGCAAGATACAATTCATTTGAGTATGGAAGAAAAGAGAGATGAAAGCTTAGAAATAGGATATGAAAATATTTTGATCATGAGATTCTAAAGTGGTTCTTAAAATGAAATCTATGATAACAAAATACAGCTGATCTTTTTTGTTTTCCATGCTTTTCACCTTCCTATGGGTTTTTTTTTTCTGTAGCTGTACTGGCCATTTCCTGCATATACTGTAAGAGTTTTCTGAGCCATTGCTGCATATAGGATAGTCTGGGAGTAGAGTAGGGAGTGTGGTATGAGAGTTAGCACATTTAGGTGCAATTGTTCAACAAACTAGGACAAGCAGTTAGTGGTCCCCTAATTGATTCCTTTGATATGAAGGAATAATTCTAGGGCAAAATTATCACCATTTGCTTATTTTCTGGGCGTGAGTTGGACCCTACTTAAATAAGAGGCTCTCCAGTTGCCCACACTCAGTTCAACACACACCTTGAGCTTTCTTGGCTTACCTTACTTTGCCTGCTCTTTCCCATCTGACCCTGGCATCGCCCATCAGCTGGGCCACCCGAATCCACAACATTGTTTTATGTTCTGCTTTGAAAGAGCCCCAAATTAAAATACTCTGTGAGTTATTTCAGTTTTCTGTGATCACAATACCTGAAAGAAAGAACTTAAAGTTTGTTTTGGCTCATGGTTTCAGAGAATTCCTGTCTACCATGGTAGTGAAAGGATGGTGAAGCAAGCATCTCTGTTCATGGTGGTGGAAGTATGTGGCAGACACTATTCACATCACTGCAAACCAAAAAGCAAAGAGATCAAGGGGCAGGAACTAATGGCCAACCAAGTATAACCCTTATAGGGTCTCTTCTAGTGACCTAGTTTTACCATCTAAGCTCTTCAACTCTTAAAAGTGCTCTAGCTTCCCAAAATAGCACTACCATCTGGGGACCCAGCATTCCAACCATAAGGCTGTGGCAGAATTTTCAGATTCAAACAGTAACAAACTCCACATGTCCTGGATAACTAGGACTTGAAATTAAAATGTTTCCAGGAGAGGAGTCACTCATGTCCATGTTAGTATCTATTGTAATGTGCTAATAGGTCCTGGAACAAATAGTGACCCCCAGGAGTTACTAAGATGTCATGATGTTGACTGGAGTACAGCATACAGCTACCAAGTGACAATTTACCTAAAGGAAGGAGGAGTTGGCTATAGCTTATTACTTGACCACATTGATGTTTACTGAGGATCCAGGTACAGTTCTCTGTGTTGTGGGTATACTGGTGTGTAGGCATACTTTTTTTTTTTGCTGCTTTATTGGGTTCTTTTTATCTACCACTCTTTTCCATCCTAATACTTTCCAACCCTACATAACTAGGTAAGCAAGAAAGAAGGTTAGAGGGGAAAGGATACATAGACCTCTTTTTATATTACTACCTGCTGGATAGGGGCATCAGGTTACTAGGAGAAAGTCCAATCTTCTTCCTTGGAATATCCAGCTATCCAGCAAACCAGCAAACTACCGATAGAAAACTTGTCAGCAGGAACCAGCAGCAGCAGAGACCAGCCACAGCCAGGAAAGCATGGGGAGGGGGAGCAGCAGGGAAGCACCAGCAGGGGAGCAGCAGCCACCTTTTTCGAGGCACCTCCTCAGGCTTCTTCCATTTATATGCTCTCCAGAGTCCCCAGAATTAAACTATCTAGAGCTGGCAAAAAAAAAATCATCCCTCCTAGAGCATGAGACACAGACAGTTAGCTGCTGTGGACAATCTGAAGCAGCCCCATATATCACACCTGGGATTAAAGCAAAATCATATTCACATGACATAATTGGGTTTTTAAGGAAACCAAAATTCTCACTACATTTTCCCCTTTCTGTTTTATGGCATTATTTGAAACAGACATTTTAAACTAAATGCCTTTCAGATCAGTGATTGAGGCATTTTTTGTTTGTTTGTTTGTTTGTTTGTTTGTTTGTTTTTTAAATAGCCTAGTGACTCTTGGCTGCTCTTGGCTGAAACAACTCATACTTTTTGCTGTGGGACCTCAAGCTGCCAGGGCCCCCATTTTATTTCTGCAAACCCCAGGAAACCTAGGTATTCTTTAAAAAAAAAAAAAACCCACAAAACTCTTGCCTCCAGAAATGGCATGTTCACTTCTCTGGAGGAAACTCCTATATTTTTCATAGCTAACTCACTAGACATTTTGAGATCTGGCTACAAAAGACCCGTATTTCTCATAGTTGCCTTTGAGATCTGAGGCTTTTAGCAGCTTGGTCACAGTTTCTAAGTAAATGGCTAAATTCACTGCAATGAAAGTATTGGGCATTTTGATATCTGAGACCTCTAAATGGCTTGGTCACAGCTTCTTTGCAAATGACTGAATTTACCGCAGGCAGTGGCCATGCAGCATCTGTAGGGAAAGGCATATGAGTGTTTCACTGATGGGACTCTACTGTGGCAAGGCCTATGGAAAGCCCTTCCTACTTGGCAAGGACCTGTGGTGAATTTTGGTGGCCTCTATGCTTATTACCTGGATTGCTTGTACTACAAGCACTCCTTGCATTTGCTATGCTGTTTATACTTATAGCAATATTTAATTTTACTTTGTCAGTCATGGGTAAGGCTCAAATCACAGAAGCTGAAAGCCCTGTGGATGAGTGTTTTTCTCAAAACTCTTTCAAGGAGTAAAACTCTCATCTCCTCCCTCTACCTCTGTATATCCTCCAGATGTGACCATTAATTCTGGGTATTTTAGGACATGTAATCATGTCCCTAGGGAATCAGCTATAGTCACACTTCTGTAGTAAGCCTGTAGCAGTGTGGAGAGCAGTGGGTCCTACTTGCCTAACTGTTCTGAGGAAGTCATGTCTGATCAACAGAGACTTAAAAATGGTTCTTGGAAAGATGGTATCAGAAATTGATGGATCCATATCAGGAAAGGTTGCTTGGTACATGAACACTTCTCTGTCTGCAATTTAAAAACTATTGTGACTTATGGTTGCTATTTGATAAATGGGCTTATATTCGCAAATGGTTAATGTCTCTTACTTTGCAGAACTGTGTAACCGCATTTACTGCCAGCTGGGTATGACCTCATGTCTACAGGACATGCCTGGCTCTCTTTTACTTTTGGCTTGCTGAAACTGTGCTTTGTAGTACAAAATATGACTGGGGGATGATTGACTCAGCAGGAGGAGGAAGGAGGAAGGGAAACTATTGGGGACTTTTTGTAGTGAGGGGGCTTGTGTGCTGTTATGATTTCTTTAAATAAAATAATCACTGATGTAACTTCTTAGTTGAACAGGCTTGTGATTGTATAAGTAAAGACAGTTTGAGCCATTCAGGGCCACTTTCTTGAATGTCAACAGGTGGTCAGGATCTTCACTTTCGCTGACACCACACTTCTGTCCTCATGTTTCTGCAAACCCAGATCCCTGCCCTAACCAGAAGCTTCAGGGACATGAAACTAAAAGTGTGCAGCACTGGACAGGGCTGTGATCTGCTTCTTCCTTCATGAAGCTACCGCTCTCTTGCTCAGTCACTGGCCCAGGACCCTGTAAGGACCCAGTCACTGTGGGTGGTGCCACCTCTGTGCAGGTTTAATGCAGCAACATGGCTGCTCTGGCATGGGATCACATCCAAAGATTCAGGTGTGTGTGATCCAGCTGGAATACAGACACACCCTTAGTACATACCTTTCATCTCTCTGGCTGGAATATATACCTTTAATCTCTCTGGTGGAATTTAGTGTACTTCTTTATCCCAAACAATGACATTTAATTGAGGGTTCGACTAAGTGATGAATCATAGGAAGATTGGACAAAATGAGTCGGAGATAGGATATGCTCAACTCTAATGAGAACAGACAGGAAAGAGAAGTTACTTAAGAAGGGGGAGAGGAGTTTGGGAGTACAGTACAGTTCAGTGCAGTTGAGTTTGTGGAGTTCAGAGGCAGTTTCCCCAGCAGAGCAATCCAGTGAGAGGTGGAGAAAAACCAGTTTGAATCAGTCAGCTTGGAGAGGGGTTTTGAGCTAAAACAGCTGGGTTGAACCAGCTATCCAGAGTTCAGAAAGAACAGAAAGGGTGAGCCTATTCAACAGTAAGTCTTGGAGGCTGAAAATATTCTAGGCCTAGGTTAGCAGACAGAGGCTAGAAGCTGAAGCCTTCAAGGTCTGGGCTTACAGACGATTAGTTTGTAAGGAGGCTAGAAATTTCTAGGCCTAGGCCTAGGGATAGTTAGACAGAAATACTCGGGCTCAGCCTGAACCGTGTATTTGCAAAGCTTGGGTATGGTTCTCATCTTATCCCCTGCTCGGAGGCAATAAAAACAACATTTACAGCAAGTGGTTTGGGGGTATATAAGAAAACAGACTGAGAAAGCCATGAGGTGCAAACCAGTAAGCATCATTCCTCCATGAACTCTGTATCAGTTCCTGCCTTGAGTTTCTATCTTGACTTCCCTGGGTGATGGATTAGAAGCTGCAAGATGAAATACGTTCTTTCCTAGTCAAGTGGCTTTTAGTTACTGTGTTTGATCACACTGATAGAAACTCTAGGGTAGTGAGGTGGGGTGGAGGGGCTGTGAGAATGAAGAGATAGTGACAGACAATGAAATCATAATGGCTTCCTGGCAATCCCAAGTAGATGATTGGCAGTCCATTCCCATACACAAGCTTCAGGCCTGGAAGGCAGGTAGCAACTGTTTCTTTGGTTATATTCTTGTCTCAATATCAGAATCCTGTATAACCAGTCATTTCAGCATATTTGGCTGGGTCCTGTATAACCAGGTATTTCAGCAGATTTTGGTAGGCTATGCTGCCAGGTGGCCAAAAGTGTCGCTGGCATTTTGCATTCATACTCACAGCCATATTATATGATAGCACAGGCTGGCTTATGTGAACAAGATGACCAAAAGATCTTGGCAGCAGCAGTCCTATCCCTTTAGAATCTGAGCTTTGGTCTGAGAAATTGGAGGACTCAGAAGTGCAGACAGAAACTACTACCATAAAATTGGCTTGTAGGCAAGCCAATAGCACATTTCCTTGATTGATCATTGATGTGAGAATGCCAATCCCATTGTGGGTGTTGTTACCTCTAGGCAGGTGATCCTGGATGGTATAAGAAATCAGGCTGAGCAAACCATGGGGAGCAAGCCACTAAACAGCAGTCCTCCACATCTGAGTCAGTTCTTGGCTCCAGGCTCCAGCCTTGCCTTCTCTCAGTGATAGATAGTTTGGGTGACCTGAGAGTTGTAAAATGAAGCAAACCCTTTCCTCAAGTTGCTTTTGATCACAGTGTTTTATCACAGCAATACAAATCTTAAGTAACATAGGGCTTGAGCCATCTGTTTGTGTGCACCAAAGTAACAAAGCACAGACAAAATAGAGAGAAGCAGTCAATCCTTGCTTCCCATTAAGAAGGACTAGAATTAAAGGTATGATGCCAAAATTTCTTGGTATGATACAAAAGAAGGAACTCAAAGTCTTAAGGAGATGAGAACGTTGAAATGTATTTATCTTCTGTAGTTGACTTTACTCAGCAAACATCTATTTCCTCTGAGAAATCCCAGAGGTTATTCCCTTTAATATGGAAAAGAATGGATTGAAGGTTGAAGCAGGGTTCTTGTAAGGTACAATATTATTGGGATTTGTTTTTCACTTTATTGATATGGTTGATCATGTTTATTGATTTGTGTATATCGAACTATCCTTGCTTTCACAGGCTGAACCTCACTTGATCATGGTGAGTAATCTTTGTAATATACTGTGGAATTCAGTTTGATAGTGTTTTCTTGAGAATCTTGCTGACTATCAATATCAAGAATATTGGTCCATATTTTTCTCCTTCATTTTGCTTTACATGGTTTTGATATCAGGACAATGCTGGCCTTGTAGAAAATGTCTAAAATAACTCCTCCTTCCTCCTCCTCCTCCTCCTCCTCCTCCTCCTCCTTCTTCTTCTTCTTTTCTCTCTCTCTCTCTCTCTCTCTCTCTCTCTCTCTCTCTCTCTCTCTCTCTCTCTCTCTCACACACACACACACAGAAGGTAAGGGAAATTGGTATTAGCTATTTTTATATGTTGGTGAGAGTCAGCAGTGAGGCTTCTTTTCACTTTTATTTGGAGATGGTCTCACTAATTTGCAAGGCTAGCCCTAAACTCACTCTTTAGCCAACAAAAGCCTTGAGCTTGTGATCCTCCTCTCCCTCCATCTCCCAAGTAGCTGCCAGTACAGATCTGTAACATTACTGTCAGTTTCCTTGTCTTTCTTTGTTTTGATAGTTTTGTGCATTGAATAGTTGAACTCTTTGGTATCTGTTGGGACAAAGCTGGAGACCCTACTCAGCTGCCATTTTGCTCTGTTTTTCTCATTAGGAGTCATAATTATTACCACATGATATTTGTTAACAATTTTAAGAAGCCACTATATAATATGGATACTAGCTTTATTCTCTCATATTTACTGCAGATATTTCCCCTGTCATTTGATCAATTTACTTTTTATGTTATTATGTTTTATTTGTTATTTTAGTGATTGATTTTTTTGAAACAGTCTCTAGGTTATGTAGCCCAGACCATCCTGAACTACTAGACCATGCTGGCCTTGAACTCACAGAGATCCACCTGTATCTGCCTTTGCAGAATTCTGATGAAAAGTATGTGTTACCATGCACAGCTCTTAATGATTATTTTTATTTATTTATATATTTATTTTCTATATTTTTTATTAAATTAGATTATTCTATATAATATATTCTGATTACAGTCTCCACTCCCTACCTCCTCTCAGATCCTCCCCATTTCCCCCACCTAATCAAGTTCACATTCTTTTTTCTTTTTTAAATTAATTTTAACATATACATTTATATTATTAAACATGAATAAAATTAAACTATATGCAACAGGGAGAACCATGAAACAATTAGGGGTTATATAAATATTATATTCATAGTGATTTGGCTATTTGTACGTGTCAAACTTGAAGAAGGCATCTTTCCTATCTTGTCGGGGCTAAATTTCTGAATGAAAATCAATATCTATCATATTTCATCTTAACTTAAAACATCTATCTTGATCTAAAAACATCTTAGCCCCTAACCAACTAAGCTTAATTGTAAGACTAAATTATCTAGTCTTCAACCCCATCAGAGATTTGAGAAGGGATAAAACTTAAATACCTGAGTGAACCAGAAGTGTAGGTTATCAACTTCCAAAATGAAAAAATGATTGAGACAGTTTACGGCCTAAACAGTGACCCAACACTCTCTAAGTGTTGGAGCATCATCTTCTGCTTTCTAGCCCAATATCTCTGATAGACATATTTGCAAGGCAGGAACTATTGAAGATTTGCTTACTCTGTCTTGGCAGAGTTCGGCCGTTGACTCTGACTGCATCCAAGCTTGCCCATTTTCAGGCAGAACTTTGTCTGTGGCAGAAATGAGGACATTTTGCCCAGTGGCTTGTTTACCACATTTGAAGCCAAGTCCATAAGGAGGTTCTTTGATGTTGATCATCTTCTTTGATGTGGGTTGGGTGTTGCCAGGAGTTAACTTTTCTTGTTGTCAAAGAATCTTTAGAATAGTAAAAATCTTTAAATTCCATATTCTGTAGGTCTCTGAGGCTTTTGAAGACCTTATTTAATTATTTTACCTTATGTATCTATAGAATCATATATATCTGTTAGACCCAGTATTTATATCCCTGTGATAAAATTAGACTAGTATTTGACATGATCATGATTTGAATCAGTATACAAAATTCCATACTAATGAATTAAAAATAATGTTATTTGAGAGTAACAATTAAGGCCTTGAGTTGAGGAATAGATTCAATAACCTACAATTTGTTCTATCTTCCCTCTATATTTCTATATCCCCTTTTCTTTCTTTTCAGCTCCTATCTCCTTACCTATGAAAGAAAGATAAAGGAAAAGAGAGATGTCCCTGAGTCCAACCTAGTTTTCTCTCTAAGACCAATAATGAACTTATAACCACCTCCCGATGAAAATACACTGTCTGTACCTGAAGAGATCAAACAGAAACCTACTCAACCCCACTTAGAGGAACTGGGACACTGTTCTCTTAAGGTTTCTTTAAGCTGATTTAGGGAAAATACTGCCTTTGAAGTTCCACCCCCCCAAATTGGGGGAAATGGTTAAGTAAGCCAGGGATATCATTTGTGGTCCTGTTTCTAAAAGTTGAGAAATTACAGGCTTAATAGGAGTTCTGTGTGGGACAGTCTGAAATGCTGGACCAATTGGGATCAGAAGCTTTCTGCAATGCTGTCCTGGAAGCTCTCCAGTTCTGATGGGTGACAGCAACTGAGGGCTGGAACATGAAGGATACAGGATGTCAGCATTCAGCATACTGAGAGGAATGAATCCTGTCATGACTGATCCAGCATCAGTGTCTGGTTGTTTTGTTCTGAAAACATAATTTCTCATAAACATTATAGAGTTTTAAGATTATAACTGTATGAGGTGTGTGGGATGTAAAGAGCAATTAAGGCTGGTTCTGTGCTCATTGTATGAGCAGACGTAAGACATCTGCAACTCTTCATTCATGCCATACTAAGAATTGCCTCTAATGATAAGTCATAGAGAATCTGTGACCAACATGAGGCCTTGTCTATACATATACATTCGTATTTCAGTCACTCTCAGAGCTATTCCCATTTAGTGAGATTAGCAATATAAGTTACCTGATTTTTCTGCAGTTTGAATTCTTTAAATCCTGATTGCAGCTCCCTCCCTCATCACCTCCCAATCCCATCCCCTCCTTCATCCCCTTTCCCTCCCTCCCCTAGTCCTTAGAAAGGAGAGCCCTCCCTTCATAATGTCTGACCTCAGCTTATCCAGTGTCCTCTGTACTACCTGCAACCTCTTCCTCTGTGGCCTGGCAAGGCCACCCTACAATTCTCAGCATTCTGCCCAGTGTCGAGCTTTGAGTCTTGGTAACCATCCCTATCCTCCGCTAGGTGAAGTCTCTCAGAGGACATCTATGTTGGGCTAAAATCCACTTATAAGTGAGTACATCAAGTTTGTGTTCTTTATTTCTCTCTCATAAGAATGCATTTAAAATTAACAACAACAACAACAACAACAATAATAATAAAAACAGAAGAGGATAAAACAAAAAATGGAAGAAAAAGAGCCAAATAAAAATTTCAAGAAACACTTATAAACATAGAGGCAGACACATTTACACATATGGAAACCCCATAGAAACAAAAAACTGGTAACCATAGTATGTATGCAAAAGACCTGTAAAGGGGAAAAAACAAAACTAAGCATAAAATCCTTGACAAAACATTATGAGACAAAGAACCTCAAAAAATTCAACTGAGTTTGTTTTGTGTTGTCTATGCTCGGCATGCAGCCTGTCTGTAAGAATGTCTTGTATACCCAGTGAGACTGCTGGAGAGAACTAATTTTTCATTTGCAAGCAGTTATCAGATTAGATATGGGGGCTTGTGTCCACTTTCCCTCTTAGCACTGGGACCCTATCTGGCTCAGACCTGTGTATGCCCTCTACATGCTGCCATAGTCTCTGGGTTCCTGTGTGCATTGGTCCTAAAGTATTTAGAGGGCTTTGTTTCCTTAGTGTTCTCCATCTCCTCTTGCTCTTGCACTCTTTCTGCCACATCTTCCACAGGGTTCCCTGAGGATTTGATGGAGTCATCTCATTAGAACTCAGTGTTCCAAGGTCTCTCACTTTCTGTACATTGTCCAGCTGTGAGTATCTGTATTCGTTCCCATATAATGCAGGAAGAAATTTCTGTGATGAAGGCTGAGCAAGACACTGATCTATGAGCAGAACAGAATGTCCTTAAGGAGTCATTTTATTGCTACACTCCTTTAGTAGAACAGTAGTATTTGATTTTACCTTAGTTCTCTGGCCTATGTAATCTCAGGTTCATGGCCACCCAAGTAGTGCTGGGTATGGGTCCCATCTCATAGGGTGTGCCTTCAACCTAATCATATAGTGGTTGGTTACTCCCACAAGCTTTGTTCCACTATTGCACTAGCTCATCTTGCATGTAGGTCACCATTGTAGATGGAAGGCTTTATAGTGGTAGTTACCTTTCTCCTTTTGTAGTGTGAAGAGTACCTTTCAGTACTGTAAACAGTAGTGAGGAGGGTGAAGGCTTTAGGTAGGCACCAGCTCAATTTTTCCAACTTCAACGAGTAGTATAAGTATTGTATTCAGCAATAGGACTTACCATCAGTTTGCGGAGAGCAACTGATATTTTTTGGCAACAGCCTGGCTTGTTTGGAGGTTCCTATGGTACCCCTTTGGCCAGAAGCTCAAAAGATGTAACCTATTTCTGGACCTGGAGGCTTAATTTAGTGATAAGAGATGTCCAAGGGCTCCATATCTCTGTTATTTGTCAATTCCACTCAGATTGCTTTTATATATGTATATATTTAAGACTCTTCTACTATATTAGTTTTCCATATGTCCTTCAATTAGCCTTCAGTTTTAGCTGTCCCTTCTCTTATTCCTCTCCTTCTCACCCCCCGATTTGATCCTACCATTCCAGTCTCCTCCACTCTCTCTGTGTATCCATAACTGTTTATTCTATGTATCCTTTCTAGAGGTATCCAACACTTCCCCCAATTCTTTTACTAGACATCTAATTTCTGTGGTAATGGCGAGTATAGATGGATATAGTAGTCTGATCTGGCATTTGTGGTCTCTTAGAGTTTGTAAAATACCTGTCTAGGCACTCTAGCTTTTAGAATCTCTATTGAGAAGTCAAAGGTTATTCTAATAAGTCTATTTTTATATATTATTTGGTCTTTTTCACTCACAGCTTTTAATATTCTATCTTTGTTCTATATGTTTAGTGTTTTGATTACTATATTGTCGGGAATTTCTTTTATGGCCCAGTTTATTTGATATTCTGTATGCTTCTGGTACCTTGATAGGCACTTCCTTTTTTAGGTTAAGGAATATTTCTATTATTATTTTGTTGGAAATATCTTCTGTGCCTTTGACCTGTGTTTCTTCTCCTTCTTCTATTCCTATTATTTGTACATTAGTCTTTTCATAGTGTCCTAGATTTACTGAATGTTTTATGCCTGGATTTTTTTTGAAAGATTTAACATTTTCTTTGACTAAAGTATCCATTTCTTCTATCTTGTCTTCAATGCCTAAGATTCTCTCTTCCTTTCTGTTGCTGAGGTTTGCCTCTGAAGTTCCTCTTTGAATTCCTAACTTTTGTATTTCCTGTTTTACCTCAGTCTGGGTTTTCTTTGTTGATTTTATTTCCACTTTCATGTCTTGAACAGATTTCTTCATTTCATTTGAATGTGTTTTCATATATCATTGATGGATTTATTATTATACTCTTTGATGTCATTTAACATACTCATTATAGATATTTTGAAGTCCTTGTCTTGTGCTTCAGCTACCTTGCATTTCCCAGAGCCCTCTGCAGAAGGGTTTCTGGGCTGCAGTGGAGACATATTGTCTTGGCTATTATTGAGTTTGTTTTTAAGCTGACATTTAGATATCTGGGCTTGGGATAAGTGTAATTCTAGAAGCTGATATCCAGACTTGTATTTGTTGGGTATCTTTTACATCCTTTGTTTCTGTTGTCTTCTCTGGATCTTAGGAACATATGGTGGTTGTATGTTGTCTGTTCTGGAGTGCTTCTGAGACCCTACAAGCTATGATCACTGGGGATCTTGGATGGAACTTGCTTCTAGGTATTGGAAGCTGACACTTAGGAATGGGGATGTACTAGAAGGCAAGATTGGGTAGCATTGAGAGGGTCCACAGATTGCCATGGGGGCTCTGTGGAGTCCCCAGGGAATGGAGAAAGAGAGAGAAGACAGGCCCCTGCTAGTAGGGGATGAGAATAGGGAATTGGAATCGGAGTACAGGAAATAAAGCCAAGATGCTCTGCCTGTTTCCATTGGCCTGTGCCATGGCCAGCAGGTCTCCAGTGGAGTGTTTCTTGGAGCTTGAGACAAAGGGATGGGGCCAGGAAGAAAAACTGTGAGAGATCTCATGAGAATGGGGGCAGAAAGGAAAGTGAAACTCCAGCAGGTGGTTTGTTACAAAGCTGGGGTTAAGACTCAGGAATTGGAATTGGAGGAAAGGAAGGAAAGGAAGGAAGGTGAAGATTACCAACTTGATTCTCAGGCCAATGGCATAGCCAGACAAATTATTGCTTTTAAATTTAAACTTTTCTCCAATTACAAATCAGATACCTGTTTGATTTTTATATAATTTGACTGTTTATTCTTTAATCTGTTAGAATTTATTGTTGCATATAATATAATTTAATACATTTTCATATAACTATAAATTCTACTCTAACTCCTTATGGAAAAATTCATCCATACTCAACTCTTTCCTCTATCTTCTCAGTCATATGGCATATATGTCTGCAGTATAGTTTTTCCATATCACTTTTTTCTGTTTTGCTGTTATGGCTATAAATCTTTGAACTACATATGCTTATTTCAGATACTTCAAATTTATAAACCACTTTAATATCTTGGAGAGCAAGCCTACTAATTCCTCTTTAATAGTTTGTATGGTTATATTCTCTGCCTGTTTACTGTTTTCTTTGAGCTTCACAAATATTTCATTAGATTAAGGACCATTCTCGTGAAATTATGATGGGGATTATATTACCTATCATTTGGGAAGAATGGGCACCATAATGAGATTAAGCCTGCCCAAACAGAAATATGGTATTCAAATCTTCTTTAATAAAAGAATTGATGTAATGACTAAACAGTTTTCACTACAATTATTTGTAGGGCATATTATTGTATTTTACTTAATATTTTGTGCTTCCTATTATCTAACATACTAATTCCAGTAAGTGTCCTACATTTAGTCATTTTTTAAAATGTGCTTATTCAATGTATTCATTTTCATTTTGAATTCTTTCTATCATAATGTCTGCAAATAATAAAAATTATTTCTCTGCTCATCAATCATCTTATTTTGAGTTGGTGTCATATTGTATTAATCAGATATTCCAGATCAATATTAAATGGAAATGGTCTGGTTTTTCAAGCAAAAACAAAAGACATTTCCACAGCCAGAAACCCATTTCCATGTTCCAAATTTCATGCTGCAATGTGCTCTGTTTTATCAATCATGAACACTATCCTACTGTTTATGTCAGTTGAGTAAAGTTTTAACGTTTTATTGAGATTATGAAGTATTTATGCCAGATGTGATGGAGCACACATTTAATCCCAGCACTCAGGAGGTAGAGACAGGAGAATCTCTATAGCTTCAAGGCCAGCTTGGTCTAGATAGTTGTATATTAACCAGGACTACATAGTGAGAGCCTATCTCAAAAGCAAAACAAAATAAAAACAACCAATAATTTAGAAATCCTCTTTGAGAATGCTCTACAGCCAAATATCTCTTTACTTTTCTCTTCTTTACTTCTCCTTTTGATTGACTATTTTTTTGTTTACTCCTAGTATTTGTAATCTTCTCTGAGAGATTTTCAAGTTTTCACTGTGTCTATTTCATGTGAAATGTTAAAGAGGTTGAATCCAATTACTAATTGGAAGACTTAGTTCAAAATTCCTTCTAGTTATTTCAGTGTTTTATTTTGTTTCCAATGTGCTTGGGCTTTTATTTGTTATAGATGTTAAGTATCTGCTTGACCGAAAATTCTATTTCCTGATTCAACTGGGATTCACTTCCCAGTGCCAAACAGCAACATTACCAAGTAGCCCCCTACTAGAGCCACCATCTTTCTATCTCACTTCTCTATTACTCTTTAACCCAAACCTTTCTGAAAAGTCAGTTTCTACTTGTCTCTGCTTCCTTAGCTCAAATACTCCATTAACCCACTTCTAGTTAGTCTGCACTGTTCCATTGAAACTGTACTTATCAATCAAGAACTCCCTCCATGGGGCAGTTTCCTTTGAAGCTTTCAAATACTTTGACAAACACAATTTATCTCTTTTTCGCTTCTGTTGCTTACACTTTTCTTGCTATATAGACTGGCTTCAAATTCATGATACAACTTCTTTCAGCTGCCCAAGAGATTACAGATATGTGTCACTTATACTGGGTTGTATTTGTATTTGTCTTAACACATGAAACAAAAGTGCCATTCTTAAAAAAAAAAAAAAAAGAAAAGAAAAAAAAAGAAAAGAAAAGGAAGAAAGAAGGAAGGAAGGAAAAAAAGAAAGAAAGCACCATTCTCTCTAGCTCTTAGGCTCCAAACTTACATGCTATCCTTACTCCTCTCTTTCACATTCGACATGAAATCCTTCAGCAATCTTTCGGGCTTGACTGCTTTATTGCAGTCCCTATTTAATCATTTATCACTCCACTTCTCCCGTCCTAGTTCAAGCTCCAAGCTTCTCTTGCAAAATGAGGTTTCTACAGACACACTTACAAAATTCTAATTTGTTTTTGTTGTTGTTTGTGCATTTGTTTTATATATCAACCAGAATGGCTTGTCAAAATTGTGAATCAAATCACATTCTTTTCCTGTTGTGGACTGGCAACTGGATACTTACTATAGCTCCAGATCTCTACTCCAAGTTATTACTGCTTTACAGGGGTCATTTCAGAACCTAGCAACTTAGAATATCAAACATTGTTGAAGATGCTATCCTTTTGTCACCCTGCACAAAACTCAAGTCCAAGTGGATCAAATACCTCAACATAAAACCGGAGACACTAAATCAGTTAGGTGAAAAAGTGGGGAAGAGCCTGGAACACATTGGCACAGGAGACAACTTCCTGAACAGAACACCAACAGCACAAGCCTTTAGGTCAACAATTAATAAATGGAACCTCATGAGGCTGAGAAGCTTCTGTAAGGCAGGAGACACTGTCAACAGAACAAAGCGACAGCCTACAGACTGGGAAAAGATCTTCACCAACCCTACATCTGACAAAGGTCTAATATCCAAAATATATAAAGAACTCAAGAAATTAAACACCACCAAACCAAATAACCCAATTGAGAAATGGGGCTTGGAACAAAACAGAGAATTCTCAACAGAGGAATATCAAATGCCTGAGAAACACTTAAAGAAATGCTCAACCTCCTTAGTCATCAGGGAAATGCAAGTCAAAACAACTCTGAGATTCCATCTTACACCCATCAGAATGGCTAAGATCAAAAACTCAAGTGACACCACATGCTGGCAAGGATGTGGAGAAAGAGGAACATTCATTGCTGGTGGGAATGCAAACTAGTACAGCCACTTTGGAAATCTATCTGGTGCTATCTCAGAAAACTGGGAATAGGGCTTCTGCAAGACCCAGCTATTCCACTCCTTGGAGTATACCCAGAAGATGATCCAGCACACAACAAGAACATTTGCTCAACCATGATCATAGTGGCCTTATTCATAATAGCCAGAATATGGAAACAGCCTAAGTGTCCATCAGTAGAAGAATGGATAAAGAAACTATGGTACATTTACACTATGAAATATTACTCAGCTATCACAAACAAGGAATTCCCAAAATTTGTGGACAAATGGATCAAACTAGAAATGATCATAATGAGTGAGTTAACCCAGAAGCAGAAAGAGTCAAATGGTATATACTCACTTATATCTGGACACTAGCACAAGGGGCATGTCCCATGAAAGTCTTCACTTACCAGGAAAATGAGACAGAGGGGAGGACATCTTATTGGGACTCTAGGTGAGAGAAGCATGGGAAAATGGAGAAATAGAAGGATCCAGAGGGTCCTGGAAACCTATAAAAAGAACATTATGATGGGTGGATCTGGGCCCAGGGGTCCTGCTCAAACTATGGCACCAGCCAAGGACAATACTTGCAGTAAACTTCAAACCCCTACCCAGATCTAACCAATGGACAGGACATTCTTCACAGTTGAGTGGAGAGTGGGGTCTGACTTTCATACAAACTCTGGTGCCCCATATTTGACTATGTCCCCTGGACGGAGGGCCTGGTGGCACTCAGAGGAAGGATAGCAGGCAACCAAGAAGTGACTTGATACCCTATGAGCATATACAGGGGGAGGAGGTCCCCCTCAGTCACAGTCATTGGGGAGGGGAGTAAGGGGAAAATGGGAGGGAGGGAGGAATGGGAGGATACAAGGGATGGGATAACAATTGAGATGTAATATGAATAAATTAATAAAATTTATATAGAAAGAAAGAAAGAATATCAAACATTGTAAGAGATTTTAGGAACTCTGGCAGATCTTGGCTCATTGGCTCTCTTCATCACAGAGTCAACTATGGTCACAGCTGGACTAACTTGGACTGCTCTGAAGGGTCAACATATTTCCCATCCATGTGTCTGGGTTCTTGACAGGGTGAACAAAAGGATGAGCTCACCTGGGACTCTCGACTAGAGCTGTAACATGGCAGTTCTAAAACTGAACTTACATGGCAGCCGTCTTCCCTCAGACTGAGCACTCCCAAACCAATGCAGACACTGCATGGGCTTTCAGTGACATGGAACGTAAAGCAAGTCCTAGTGTTCTGTTGATCAAAGCAATGAGAAGCTCACCAGAACAAAAGACAAATAATTTAGACCTCAAGTATCCATCAAAACAAAATCCTAGTGTAGCTGTAGTATCCCCAACACTTTCTCCAGCCTTCCTCTGCCTGCTTAATCCTTCTTGAGCAAATCAGCAACATTCCCAACTCTCTCATGCCTCAAGGTCTTTGCTCCTGCTGTGTCAACTTCTTTAACTGCTGTTCTTCCAGCATCTTGCACAGCTACTGGTTCACCTTATTTTAGTTTCTGTTCAGAGCATTATGATTACAGACTTCCCTAACCTTGCATCATACTTGGTTATTTTGAGCTGTCTGTCATTAACATACAGGCTCTGTGAGGACAAGGACTTGGACTGATTTGTCTTCACATCCTTGGCACCATGAACAACACACAGTTGTATTTGTTAAGTGAATTGTTAAATTCACATGCATATTTCTGTTCTATCATACAATCTTTCTTTTTCATTTTGTTCTGAGAATCAAATAGATATTTTTCATTTCTTTCTCTTCAGGGTAACTCTTCTACCCTAGGGGGCTCTTTCTAAACTGTCAGGAATTTGATTTTGAAGATACTTAATGCATCCATTTAACTTTTGTATAAACATTAGATTTGATGTGCAGACCACATTTCTTTGTTCTTTGCTTTTAAGTTTGTGCTTCTGTTTGGTTTTGTTTGTGTGTATTTATAGTAAACCCAGACTAGACAATTGCTTCATTTTTTCTTTGTACCAAAATAAAAACCTGAGGTGATTGAAAATTCCCATTAGAAATGTACTTACAAAAATAAAATCTTAAAGAAATGCCTTGCACGAGACTGTCAATCTTGGTAGAGTTGGTTAAGGTTGTGGTGTAGCCTGTACTACATCTTAAGAATTTAAGGAAATTTACATTTTTCTCATTTTAGAAAAAGATTTGAGGCAGATGTCATAAGAGAACAAAATTAGCAAATTGGGGCAAGATTAAAGTAAAGTTTAAAAAGGTAAATTATTTTGTTGTTGTCGATCAACATTGCACATTCTTTTTTGTAACTCTTTGTTGAGTGCCATTTAAAAATGAGAGGTGCTTTGCTTGCAGAATGTCAATGCACATGTCTATTCCTTGTGTCTGCTGAGGCCAGAAGTCATTAGATTTCCCAGTTCTAGAGATACAAATAGTTGTGAGTTGCCATGCAAGTATAGGAAACGAAAGTAGGGTTCTCTGGAAGAGCAGGCAGTACTCTTAACTACGGAGTCATTTCTCTATTCCCCAAGTACTTGTTTTGAGTTTAATATATTGCAATTGCTTTGACTCTAGAATGAAGTGTCATAGAAATCAATGGAAAATTCCAGTGCACAAACCATAGCATCAAGTGTGTTTGTAATATATTCAAGTCAACCACTGTAAGTTGGATACTTATGATAGAATCATATACTCAAGGGCAACTACAGGCCAGGAAGATAAATTAAGGAAGTAGAACAAATATGTTCAGTCTAATTTTCTTTGTTCTTACTGAAATAAAATGTAAATAGATAACATGGTAAAGAAAGTTACAGTGGTTAGGATTATACTTTATCCTGTACATGAGGAAATGCAAATTTAAAACACCTATAGTTAATTATTAATTTCTTTCTTTCATGTTTATTTTGATTTCAAACTGAAAAATAGATACTTTAACTTCTGCAGTAATATAAAATGTCAGGTCTTATATTTCATTTGCCAAGACATGAGGTAGAATTCTACTTTGAATCTTTGAACTGATTTTGATATTTAATTTAGTTTTAGTTTCATAACAGAAAAAAGCTCTTCACAAATTGACAGCTCTTTTTGAATATGAAGAAGATTGTTGTGCAGTACTTTTTATAAATAACTGTCATTATCTTACTTTTCTTATTACGTTGCTCTGCAGTTCAATAGCTTCCCTTTGGAGCTTCCAATTCACAATATCGACAGTAGCAAAGGAGGCCGAACTGACAAATGCTAGCTCATTTTCATAAAGTTTCAGGCCATCAAAGTGCACTTGGAGTTTGAGATTCAGCTTCACACTTTTGGGAATGTAAATTCAGCTATGGCTTCCCCCCCCCCTTTTTTTTAATGAGAAAAAGATAAAAAAATTTTTCACAAGTGAAGCTTCCAGAGATTCAGTCCTGAGAGATTAATGCATAAAACAAATCAGCCCATTTGCTAGTATGAGGATGAGAAATACTATAAATATTTAGAAAAGTCATTATAATCAATTTTTATTGGTAAGTTGACATGGGACATTTTCTTTGGGTAGTATGAACTCACACCATCAGTGAAAGGTCTGCATAAAAGCCAGCCAGGCAAAAATTCCAGCATGGATGGAGGAGAGGCTCAAAACACCACATTTTTAGCCAAGGAACTGTTGGTAATCATGGTTGTTTGGGGACAGAGGGTATACGTTTTCTTCAGGGATGTGACACCTAGAGGTAGCTCCAGCGGCTATCCCTACATCCATTCACATACTGGAAGCACTGATTGGAGGACAAACGAGTATATGCCAAACTTACACCAAAGTAAGAAAATATATTAAGAAATACAGATATTCTTGTCCTCACAGTTCTTTCATATTCTACAATATCCCATTATCCATCTTGGTGTCTATGAGTCTTGCAGATATTACTACTTCATTTTCTTGATGAGTGCACATACAAGGTCCTGCTTAGAGTATGCAGAAACAGATAAATAAATCATTTTCTGGTGATCTGAAACTTACCATGCCGGATTTTATCATGCAAAGATAGTGAATCAACAAACTTTGTGTTTTCTTGAACTCTTTGGGCCATCATACCGCAGCTCTGGAATACTATCGCCCCCTCCCCCATGTTGACTCAGCATTCTCTCTACCTCCTGCAGCATGTGGCACTAGCAGCAGGAAGGAGGGAATAGCTGAGGGAAGGAAGGAGAAGGAACGTTTTTTTCACTTGAGTATAAAGTACCCATCCTTTCTCCCACATAATTTGAGAGACTGACCTAGGAAAGCATATCTACACTGATTACAGGCAAGAGAAGACACAGATTAGTGTTAGTACATGTTCTTTTTTTTTTTTTTAATATATAAAATCCTTAAATAGTGATGACTTGATGTCCGGTGATTAAATTAATATATAATTGTGTTTCACAGCAACTTTATTGATTTTATTCACATTGAAAAGAGAGCCTATTGAAAGGCTATTCTTGAAGTTTATTAAGTGTTTTCTTACCCAGAATGTTTGCTATGAGCACAGGTTCAGCAATGATGATGCCTGGATGTGAGTCTTGGCTCCTTTTACCCAGCTGCTTTATGAGTATGGATATGCTACTCCTCCTTTTGGTTTCAAATTTTTGAACCCACCTCTAAGATAAAGGATAGTATCTGCCTTGCAGGGTTGTACTCAGAATTAGATATGTGAACACATTTACATACTTAGAACCCAGATGGTGCATGATACACATCCTACTATTGAGTAATAGTGCTTCTCCAGGAGATTAAGTTATCAGTGTCCTAAGGAGCATTTGACAACAGGTGGACATGTTTTTTGATTGCAGCAACATGTGACTTAATGACAATATAGGAAGACTCTTCAATATAGGCAACAGCAATTTTTGTTCTGTTCTGTTCTCTTCTGTTTGTTTTTGCCTCCTGTATGTTCCAAGGAGCATGAAGCACAGTGACAGTTGTTGTTTTAATGGGAGGGAAGAAATGATGAGCTAATGTACAAAAATCATTTCAGTTGACATTTCAAGTACATAAAATCTGTTCCATGTGACTGAAGAGAATTACAATAGTGTCTCAGAACAATCAAAATATTGTACGTGCGTCGAAAGATCATCTTGCAATAGAAAACTTGGGCATGAATGGAACCTTGTTAAAGCTTTGACGATTTTTGCACTGGGTCCTCAGAACAGTAGCATCATTGGGAGCTTGTTAGAAAAGAAGAACACCAGGCTTTATTTCTGGCTTGATGATACTGAATCTGCATTTTAACAGAATCTTGGGATATTGTATATGTAACATAAAATTTGAGGAGTTCTAGTGTGTTCTCTGTGTCCCTGATATACATGGGATGTGAGCCACCTTTTAATTCATCAATAAGCCTATTAATAGGCTAAAGGTAACTGAAGGAAGCATTTTAATCAATGCGAAGCTATTCCCCTCGCCTCCCCCCACCCCATCCATTAAGTAATTTATATTCCATTAAGTTTATTTATAGATTTGCAAATGATCTCATTCTATGAGATGTAATCTTTTTATTAAATCAATGCTCTGGTTAATGATTTGTGTTACATTCGTAATTTAAAAGTTAAGAATGAAGACGATAAATGCTTTGAAAAGGTACCAAAGTTTATTCTGCAATCTTTGTAATTTGCAAGAAGAGTGACACTTGCTATCTATTGATGGCATTCTCCAATTCTTCTCCCCCTATATATTTACATAAATCTAAATGTGGTTACACTAATCTACATATTTAGCTGACTTCTACAGGCTGAGACTGAGAAAGGAAGTTAGAGTAAAGTTGAACACTGCTAGAAGAGAAGCATATGTCCATTTATTTAAATGCATTCATTTCCTTATTAAGTGAGTTGGAAAAGTGGCTAAGATACTGAAAGCTGTGTTTCTAGCAGAATTCAAGGGTGGGGTCTTCGTTTACAGTTTTCCAGAGGTATTTAGGTCATCACTGGGTGCTGGCTTTTGGTTTCGCCTCCTTTGTTAGTCTGTCTTTATCGCAAAGAAGAAAAATTATCTCATTCTTCCACAAGAGAACCAAAGGGTGGGGTGTGTACATGATAAGAACTTATGGGAGTTCTGTAACTACTATTCCTTGCCAAATAACATCACTGTGGCCTTTTCCCAGAAAGCACAGGCTAACCTTCCCTAGACTTTCTCTCCCATACAATAAGGAAAGGCTGAGGCAGATATAGGACTCTGGGTTTTCTATCTAGAAAACAAAAAATATGCTCGGTGCCCTCCTGAATTGGGTGATTTTCAAAGTACTTTAATGTGTGAGGCTTAGAAATAGTTGGCTGTTTTGGCCTGCAAGCCACCAGTGGGAATACATTTCAACTTTATCTGCTGCTGGTGAAGGATAATGAGCATTTTCCTATGAAATGTGGGGCCTTTGTCTCCCAGCAGCTTACACACTTCTACTCTGCCAGCTTCCATATACTGTCATTATCATTATTAGACACAACAGCATCTTAGAAAGCTATCTGAATAAACTTTGTCTTAAATTGCATTCCTGAAGTGAATCGAGGAGAGACTGGCATCCAGAAACGTGGCATGGTATACTGAAATTTACTGTGTGTTGGTTGTTTCATAAATCCCCAAAATAAAATGAGGAACATATCAGGCTTCCAGTTTCAACATGAGTTTCTAGATAATTCTGCCACTGTTTCAATTTAAGTAGTCTCTTATGAAACATTGGGTCTCATTAGGTTTTTAGTTTTGAGCTCCAGGATTCACTGTATTTAATTAACTCTCCCTGGCATAAAACTTCCCAGAAGCTCCAAGCACTTGTAGCCAAATAAAACATTCTCAAAGGTAATCTCAGAAGTCCTTCCATCTGTCTGTCTGTCATTGCATTTCTTTTTTCATCTGTTCATGTGACAGTGTTAGTAGATAGACCTGGTATTCCATCATTCCCAATTCTTTCTTTCTTTTTCTTCTTTGCTTATTTGTTTGCTTGTTGTTTGTTTCTCTTCTTTTCTTTCTGTCTTAGACAAGATGTCACTGTGTATTCCTAGGCTTGTCTCAAAGTTGTTATTCTCCTGCCTCAGCATCATGAGTGCTGGGATTATAGGCATATATGTCATGATGCTTGGTTGCTGCTGTATTTTAAATTGTGTTTTTTCATAAATAATAATGATGAACACTAAAAATAGTTAAACTAACAAATGATAATCATTGCCACTTGCTTTTGAGCCCATTTCACAGAGTACAAGAGAAAGAATCCCTATTCTCATTCAGAGTCTTTACAGTAGAAGTTTCAGAGAACAAAATTAAAAACTTGTCTGCACAAATTATCTTGGTTGACTCTGCTAAGCATCAGCAGTAAAGACAACATAGTAAAGACAACATAGGGGTGAGGCAGTGGGGATGCTGGTGACCTTTGAGGCTAGTAGTAGAAAAACCAAGATGGCACTTTGATGGTCTGAGTAAACGTGGTATGGTCAGTTTTGAAAAGCTTATCCTTCTGTGAGATCATTATTAGTACATGTTTCTCCATGTGTTAAAACATTAAAACAAGCAAACACACACAAAATGTCTCCTTCTTAAAAGTGTAGTTTGTGAAGGTTACCCAGGTAGAACCAGGCATTCAGAAGGTAAAGCCATGGCAAGGGTCAGGGTAGGGTAATATTGTTGAAACAGAGACGGGCTACATCAAAAGGGCCTGGACATGCCAGTAGCCATGGTGCTTAGTGGAAATTTCAGGAAGGGTTGAGATAAGATAGGGATGGTAGCAAGAGTGATAGAGGATCGTGGTGCTAGAATTGAAAGGGAATTAAATAGAAAGCCAATCCAAGAGCCAAGCATGTATGGACCACAAACTATTTACCAAAAGGATATCAGCAAGAATTAGGTTAAATAGGAACAAAGACAAAGTAGGGGTGGAAATTTCCTCATATAGGGATGTGTAACTGAAGGTAAGGACCACAAAAAATAGAAACTCAAACTGTGACTCTGGTGGAACTTGTGTTAAACCATCTAACTTCATGTTAGCTTTGGTTATGAACACTAATACAGGCTCTTCAAACTTCCTTCATGGCACACAATGCCAATGAATGGTGCCTGAAGAATTTTGGCTCAGATTTGAGAGTATTTTATAATATGCACTGTGAGGACTCTCTCTGTCTCTGTCTCTGTCTCTCTTCCTCCCTCCCTCCCTCTCTCCTCCTCCTTCTCTTTCTCTCCCCCTCCCTCTCCCCCCCCTCTCTCTCTCTCTCTCTCTCTCTCTCTCTCCTTCTCCCCTTCCTCTCCCTCTCCCTTTTCCTCTCCCTCTCTCCTTTCTTCCCCTGCCTGCTCTGTGTGTGCATGAGTTTGTATGCATGCAGTGGCCTTACTGGGTGTCTTCTTTCATTGTTTTGCACCTTATATTTTGACACAGGGTCATTCACTGAACCTAGAGCTCATAAGTTCATCTAGACTGGCTAACCAGCAAGCCCAGGGAATTCTTACCTCTACTTAACCAGTACTGACTTTATAGACATTCACTGCTGCACCCAGCTTTTTATGTTGGTATTGGGGATCCAAACTCAGGTCATCTTACTTGTGTGACAAATACTTTATTAACTGAGCCATCTCCTCACTCATTTTTTATTGTACATATGAAGTTCTGCTTTTATAGAAATATAATGAGTTTCTATACAAACTTTTAATACTTTCTTAGCATCATCCCTCATAATGTAATGATACAATTACTATATTTTTATTGTATTGTGTAAATTGTTTTAACTCAGTTATGATACAAGGTTTACTTCCAATACTTTGAAAGTGCTATTGCAGGCTGTTTAGGATAAATAAATTATACAAGTTAATTGTTAGTTGATCAAATCATGGTCATATCAATTACTAGTCTTTTTTATCACAAGGATATACATTTTAGGTACAATAGATATATATATCATTCTATAGAAAGATAAGATAAAATAGTTAGATAAGGTTTTCAAAAACCTCAGAGACATATATAATATGCAATTTAAAATGTTTTTATTATTTAAAAGATTCATTGATAATGAGACAGGTTAACTCCTCGCAACACCCAGCCTACCTCAAAGAGGATGATGAACATCAAAAAACCTCCTTAAAGAGATGGCTTCCAATATGGCAAACCAGCCACTGGGCAAAATGTTCTCATTTCTAACACAGACATAATTCTGCTTAAAAAAGAGCAAGCTTGGATGCAGGCAGAGTTGATGGCCAAACACTGCCAAGACAGGGTAAGCGAGTCCTCAATAGTTCCTGCCTCACAAATATGTCAGTCAGAGATATTGGGCCAGAAGGCTGAAGATGATGCTCCAACATTATAAGGAGTTTTGGGTGACTATTCAGGTAGAAAACTGTCTCTGTCATCTTCTCATTTGGGAAGCTGCTAACCTGCATTCCTCAGTATACTCAGGTAATTAATTTTATTCCTTCTGAAGTCTCTGATGGGTTTGAAGACCAGATAGTTTCAGTTTACAATGAAGCTTAGTTGTTTAGGGATTAAGATGTTTTTAGGTCTAGATAGATGTTTGAAGTTGATAATGATGAGATATGATAGATATTGATTTATATTCAGAATTTTAGATGTACCAAGATAGAAAAGATGTTCTTTCTCTTCAAGGCTGCCAAATACAAATAGCCAAAACACTAAGAATGTAACATTTATATAATTCCTGATTGTT
The DNA here is from genome assembly GCF_964271855.1 of Acomys minous. Taxonomy (NCBI): domain Eukaryota; kingdom Metazoa; phylum Chordata; class Mammalia; order Rodentia; family Muridae; genus Acomys; species Acomys minous. Next base: position 124,411,320 of record NC_140488.1, on the reverse strand, counting down.
TCATGGTTCCTCTGGCTGTACATAGTTTATTGTATATGTGTTTAATAATATAAATGTATATGTAAAAAATAAAAAAATAATAAAAAATACAAGCTTCAAGAAGTCAAAAAATTGTTTGTGCTACTGACTTAACTTTCATAAAAAGTCATTACATGTGGCTAGAGAGATAGATGGCTCTGTGAGTGAAATGTTTATTATGTAAACATGAGCTCAGCGTAGATCCTCAGCACTCATGTAAAATCCAGGCATAGCAGCACATGTCTGTACCCTTTGACAGGGTGGCAGAGATGGGTGGATCCCAGGGTCTTTCTGGTAAATCAGCCTAGTCTGAATGGCGAACTCCAGGTTTATCAAGAAACTCTGTCTCAAAAAGTAAGATTGAGATTGAAAGAGGATGTAGACCTCTTACCTCCACATGTGTACATATTGGTGAGCATTCATGTATATCTGTGCATAGATAACACACAAGTTATTGAATTAATTTTTTCTTGAGATTAGGACAGAATTTCCAACAATTTCTGAGTGGCTTCAAACTTATTTCTGGTATCTCATACCATACATTATGTGAAGCAGCATTATAAAATCAAAATATTGATCAACTTTGAAAAATATTTAAGATGTTCTATGTTCTACAGTGTTAAATATCAAGGCAAAATTTAATTCTTTATGAAAAAATAAGCCTATCCAACTCATTAGCATGTACATTTTCTTTTATCTGTAATGAATGCTAAAATTAAGTTTTTATTAAATAATTATTTTAAAATACATTTCTTTATCCTTTAATATCTTTTGTTTGATTCATAAACCTCTTTTTGGTATCTATAAACCCCAGGACACCTAAAATATCCTTATGCAAAAAAGGGTCTGTGGTGAAAAAAATTATGTTGTATGGATATATTTTTTTAATTGCATACATTTATTCATGTACTGTTCAAAGTTTTCTTTTTTAATAGTTTCTTTTTAATGTATACATTTATATTATTACACATGAGTAAAATAAACTACATACAGCAGGAAGAACCATGAGACAATCAGGAATTACATAAATGTTACATCCATAGTGATTTGGCTATTTGTATTTGGCATATCTTTCCTATTTTGTTGGCTCTAAACTTCTGAATGCAGATCAATATCTATCATATCTCATCTCTATTAACTTAAAACATCTATCTTGATCTAAAAACATCTTAACCCCTAACCTACTAAGCTTAATTGAAAGACTAAACTATCTGGTCTTCAAACCCATCAGAGACTTCAGAAGGAATAAAAGTTAACCTGAGTGAACCAGAAGTGTAGGTTAGCAGCTTCCAAAATGAAAAAAATGAGACAGTTTACTGCCTGAGAAGTCACAAAACACTCTCTATAACATTAGAGCAACATTTTCAGCCTTCTGGCCCAATATATATGACAGACATATTTGTGAGGCACGAACTGTTGAGGACTTGCTTACCTTGTCTTGGCAGAGTTTGGCCATTGACTCTCCTCGCATCTAAACTTGCCTATTTTCAGATAGAATTCTGTCTGTGGCAGAAACAAGGACATTTTGCCCAGTGGCTGGTTTGCCACATTTGAAGCCAACTCCATAAGGAGTTGTGGTTTGCTTTTGTTTTTGTTTCTGTTTTTGGTTCTCATCATCTTCTTTGAGGCAGGCTGGGTGTTGCCAGGAGTTAACTTGTCTTGTTCTCAAAGAATCTTTAGAATAATAAAAAACGTCTTTAAATTCCATATTCTGCAGGTCTCTGAGGCTTTTGAAGACCTTATTTAACTATTTTACCTAATACATCTATAGAATCATATCTCTCTATTAGATCTAGAATATATATTCTTGTGATAAAATTAGACTAGTATTTGACGTGACCATGATTTGCATCAATATACAAAATTCAATACTATTGAATTAAAAAATAACCTTGCTTGTGAGTAACAATTAAGGCCTTGAGATGAGGAGTAGATTCAATAATCTATCTTTTGTTCTATTCTCCCTCTATATATCCCCCTTTTTTTCTTTTGAGCTTCTATCTCCTTAGTTACAAAAGAAAGATATAGGAAAATAGATATGTCCGTGAGTCCAACCTAGTTTCCTCTCTGTGTGAGACCAATAATAACCAACACCCAGGTGTGGGATATGGGACTGCTTCAGACTATCTACAGCAGATGACTATAATTTGCCTCATCCTCTAGCAGGGGCATGACTTTGCAAGCTGCAAATAGTTTACTTTTAGTATTCTGACAACTCTTCAGAAAGTACATAAATGCTAGAGCCCCAATAGGGGCCAGAGGCGCCCCAAAGAGGTGCTGCTCTTCCTCTTACTGTTGCTTCCTGGTGCTGCTTTTGCTGGTTGCTGATTGCTTTTACTGTTTCCTGATCAGAGATAGCCTGAGGACAAAGATTGTGTTTGTGTTGCGTGTGGTAAAGCACACCTTTAATCCCAGCCCTCTAGGAGGCAGAGGATGGCAGATGGCTATGAGTTCAACACCAGCCTGGTCTACAAACTGAGTACAGGACAGCCAAAGCTACCCAGAGAAACCCTGTCTTAAAACAAAAACAAAAACAAAACAAAAAGCAAAGATTGTACTTGCTCCCAAGGAATTCAATGCCCCTATTCAGCAGAAAGTAGTCTAAAGTGATCTATGCACCCATTCCCCTCTATTATTTCTCCCTTGCCTAGGTTTAGGGGGTTGGAAGGGATTGGGACAGAGAAACGTGTTAGGTAAAAGAACTCAATAAAGTAGCCAAAGGCCCAGCTACAGGGGCCACTAAAGAAAAACCTAGGTAGTATGGCTTCTGAGTACCCAGTTTTTTTTTTTAGATAATATGCTCACGATGTATTTAATATTTATGTGGTTTAACATAGAAGGTAGTTAGTAATTAAAGCACTTTCACTGTGGTATGGGGAACAGATGTAAGGAATAGAGACTGAGATTGGAATACTAGGCAACACGTTAGCAAGCTTTCCATCATTGTGACAAAATAAAATTATCAAGGTAAGGCAGGGAAGGTTTGTTTTAGCTTTCAATTCCTGAGAGTTTAGTCCATGGTAACGTGGCTTGGTGGCTTTCCGTCTATGGGAAGGCAGTGTATTACTGCAAGAGCACTTGGTAAACGAAAGTTTCCCATATCATGGGTGCTAGAAAGAAAAGGGAACATGCAAGGAACAACATAACCCCTTCAAGTACACGCTGTCAATGGCATTCTTCATCCAACCAGTTCCCATCTCATAGCATTGCTGCCATCTGAGTACCCAGTTTTATGTTAACATCTCCTCATGGGTTTCCAAATGAGGAAAAGTCACCCTTGAGTACCATCTTAGCCATCATCCAGCCAAGGCTTGGATTGTGTAGCTTTCTGTAAGCGGCCAGAGTGTCAGATGGTTCCTTTAAGAAATGCGTGGTGAGCATCTCATATAAGGCAGTTCCAGATATTATTGAAACAGTGAACAAGCAGAAAAAAATCCTTTGGTTGTATTTTCATATTGTCTAGATTTAATATACCCAGAGAATGGAATTAATTTAAAGTTTTACAAGCAAGGAGAAAAATCTGTTGAAAACCATTAAAAATTACAGGGTCTAAATGTATACATATCCAATTGCTAGCCTAGGCAGATAGTCATATAAAAAGGATATTACATATAGACATACTCTTTGTTGACTCTCTGCTCAAGCAGAGTATCTTTCATGGGGTCAAAACAACTCAGGTTTAAGATCTTTCTTGCTAGATGAGTTTGAGCGGTTTGTTTAATCGAAATCTCAACTTTCTTTTTTTAAAAATATATTTTATTAATTTACAGAAGCTTCTCAGCCTCATGAGGTCCCATTTATTAATTGTTGACCTTAAGGCCTGGGCTGTTGGTGTTCTGTTCAGGAAGTTGTCTCTTGTGCCAATATGTTCCAGGCTCTTCCCCACTTTTTCTTCTAAGTGACTTAGTGTCTCTGGTTTTATGTTGAGGTCTTTGATCCCTTTGGGCTTGAGTTTTGTGCATGGTGTCAAATATGGGTCCAATTGCATTTTTTACACGTAGACATCCAGTTAGACCAGCACTGACTCCTCAATTTTCTAATTTATTACATGACAACAATCTGAGTACATTCTAAGGATAAGGGGTTCAATTTGCTTAGCATATATCCAAATTTATTTATGTTTATAATTATTTAATAAGAGGCAATATAATCTCTATACTTGAATACTTATAAATCATCTAGTTTTAAAAATGTTTTATTTTTCGATTGTAATTATAATATTTTCACCTTCCCTTTCCATTCTTCAAACCCTCCCATATGCCATTCCTTACTCTTTCAAATTTATGGCCTCTTTTTCATTAATTGTTGTTACATGCTTATATGTAAAAACATATACATATGTATTCCTAAATGTAACCTGCTCTCTCTCTCTCTCTCTCTCTCTCTCTCTCTCTCTCTATATATATATATATATATATATATATATATATATATATATATATATATATATATATAATGTTACTTGTATGTATGTTTCCAGGGCTGGCCATATAGTATTGAATAGCCACTTAGTGTGTTCTTCCCTGAGGAAAACAACTTCTCTTGTTCTCAGCATTCTTTAGTTGCCTGTAGTTCTTTGTGTAGGGTTGAAACCTCATGAGCTTTCCTTTGTTCACTTTTACATGTCTATTAGGCAGTTATGTTGATAAGACATTATGGGTGTAGCTTTTGACATCTCTAAGAGATACAGTCTCTGCAATCTTTTTGCTACTTCTTCTACAAAATTCCCCAAGCTTTGGAGCAGGAGTTGTTTTATATATCTATTCACTGGGCTTGGATCTTCTAGCTTTTTTGTTTGTTTGTTTTTTGTTTTTCAAGACAGGGTTTCTCTGTATTAGCCTTGGCTGTCCTGGACTCGCTTTGGAGACCAGGGTGGCCTCTAACTCACAACAATCCTCCTGTCTCTGCCTCCTGAGTGTTGGGATTAAAGGCTTGCACCACCACCACCCGGCCCTTCTAGCTTTTTTTGAGTGCCTCTTTGCTGTTGATGTTAGCATGTAAACTTTCTCAAGCACCCATCTCAGTTTTGTAGGATGTGTATAGTTTGTCACAATATTCATAAGGATTGCTGAAGTGGGGATACTTTGTTTCATGGGCATGCTCCTTTCTTAATTCCTCCTTCATCCAGATTATTTTTAATTAATTTATTTATATATTCTACATCTGGATCATAGCTCCCTCCCTCCTCTCCTCCCTGTCCCACCCTCTCTCTCTCTCTTCTCTCTCCCCTCTCCTCTCTCCCTAATCCTCAGAAAAGGAGAGCCCCCATCCCACCCCAGCTTATCAAGTCAAGTCACATCAGGACTGAGCATATCTCTTCCCCTGTGGCCTGTCAAGGCAGCCTCGCCAGGGGGCAGTGATCAAAATGCAGGCAACAGAGTCTATGCCAGAGACAGCTTCCTTTGCCCTTACTAGAGAACCCACGTGAAACCTGAGCTGCCCATCTGCTACAACTGTGTAGGGGGCCTGTAATTCCAGATTCTCAATCCCCATTCACTGTGCTATAGTCAGACCTCCCTCACACTGGCCCATGCACTTTCATTTTACATCCCTTCAATCCTTGTGTCATCAACACAAGGCTGCTTGCTGCATACAACTACAGGAGCAAGTAGCATTGCCGAAACTGGATCATTCTCTTTGTGGAGAATTCCTCATCAACTCTCTTTCCTTCCTGAAGATTAGGGATTCCTTTCCAAGCCATTAGGAAATCCACTGTCTTTACCTTCCAAATACATGATACAGGAAACTTTCTTCTTGATGTTTTGCAAGTGCCAAGAGCAATGACTGGCCTAAAAGGTGCTTTATAATTATTTGTTGAAAAAAAAACTATTCAAAATTTGTTTATAGCAGTGTCTGTTATGCTGAAATAGTAGAAATTTTAAGTGATTTATTAATATCATTGCTTATGAGCTGCTATCTAGCCTCTTAGGTAGTTAATGCCAGGAATCAGTTTGCACTATAGAAAACGGACTGTCACCAACCTCACACTTCAGTTCAATTAATTAGCACTTGGGTTGACTATCCTGATCTTGCTTCTTCAGGACTAGATATCCTAAGTGCTTGATAAATTCAGTTGTTAGGTTTGCATGGCCATAGGGTAGAGAGCAACCCCTTAGAGGCACAAGAGGCAGGGGCACTGTGAGGATCAGTTTGAAACCAGATGAAAAGCCTGTTTCCTACCCACACGTGCCGTGCCATCCTCCTATTTTTAAATAGCATCAGGTTGATTGAGGAAAGGGAACCATCTGAACTGTCAGGTGTTAGCAATTAAAAATAAAACTGCAGCAGCCAAGAAATCATTATCACAAGGCCTGCACGTGTTAGACATTTCAAGTTCTACCAAGTGCCAGTGCATAACACGAGGTATTGAGAACAGGAGAAATGCAAATACCTGAATTTTAGTGTAGGGAGGCTGCCTCCTTATTGCTGCCTTGATGCCAGCTTTAGACCTATTAACATATCTCTGTCCTGCTCAACGTCTTTTCTTTTATGATTGTTCACAGAATGTATGACACATACTCCTTCAATCTTACATTGCGGAAAACCATTAGAGGGGTGGAACGTGCTATGCTCAAGAGATTCCAGCTGTGTTTTCAGGCTTTCCATGTCCACAGAGAGTAGGTGATGGGATTCTTTATTGTTGAGTCTGGAGTTCATCTCAGCATTAGCCACAAAGCATTCTGACCAGGTTTTAAGTTGATTATTCCTTATATTTAAATGGATCAGAGACTCCACTTCAATCTTTGACCCCAATTGATCAGGCTCCCCTGACTTTTGACCTTACAGCTGGTATCCTTCCTATTCACCATGCTGGCTGTCATAGCTTCCTTAGTTTTTGTTTGCTTGTTTTTTTGTTTTTTTTTTCAAGACAGGATTTCTCTGTGTAGTCTTGACTGTCCTGGACTCACTTTGTAGACCAGGCTGACCTCGAACTCACAGTGATTTGCCTGCCTCTGCCCTCCAAGTGCTGGGATTAAAGGTGTGTGCCCCCACTGCCTGGCTACTTCCTTGTTTTTTTTTTTTTTAAACACAATATGAATCTATCAGTCTCATGACCCTTGCACTGGCTATTATTTCCAGAATATGTTAACAGGTCACTCCAATTTAGTTCAAAATTTACCTTTTAAATTGAGACTAACCATGATCTTCAGTTTACAATTATAACCATCCTGTGGCAAGCAGAGTCATGGCCACTCAAACATGTCTACATTTGTGATCTGTTGAACTAGTTAATAAATTTCCTTACATGATAAAAGTGACTTTGAAGGTGTGGTTAAGGTTCTTTAATGTGGACAATTATATGAGACTATTTATATGGGCTTGAAACAATGGCGGGAGGTTTTATAAGAGGGAAGCAGGAGGGTCAGAGTAAAAGAACATGTGACAGGAATCAGAGGAAAGGGGGCTTTGAAGATGCTACTTTGGTAGTTTTGAAGATGGAGAAAAGACCATAAAGGGAAGCTTTGAGATACAAGGAAATGACTCTCCCATGGAGCCTGTTGCAAAAATGCAGTCAGGTTGACATCTTAACTGCAAGAATTCTGGTCTCCAAACTCCAAGATAATACATTTGTGTTGTTTTAAGCTACTGTGTATGGTAATTTGTTTTAGAAACAAAAGGAAAGCAAGACACATCCACTCTATTTCATTTTCATTTCCTTTACTGAGTCCTAGTAATATGTTTGTCACATTTATGTTTCATGCCAGTTTTCTGCCTTGGCTCCTGACTTCCACTAGAATGGAAGCCCCTTGAGATGGAATTGCCTGTCTTCTGCTCCACTGGAAACTTGTACATTGAACCAGTGATAATGGAGGGACTTGGTGACTATTTTTTGAGTTAATTACTTGGTTAATTTCAGTCTGGTTTTCCCCCACTAAAATGATTCTCAGAGTTTAAAGAACGAATTAATCTGACCTTTCTCCACATCCTTGTCTCTTTTTCTTTCTGTCACTTTCTCCATGTCTCTGTCTTTGCCAGTGTCTGTATCTATCTGTCATCTTTGCCTCTGTTTGTCTGTGTCCCCCCCCCCCCACTAACTCATACACACTCAGGATTTAGAATTTTCTTTCCCCATAGATTGGGTCCACTTCAAGTTACAATTCTTTATAAAGCCCTTTCTAGACTAAATGATCCACATTAAACTACAATTTTCTGAATTCCTAAGGCGTCTTAAAATGACTATCCACCCCCAGAAGCCATACAAGTAATTAGGACAGGTATAGTTAAATGTAAAATGTTGATAACTAATAACTCAGAATTAACTACTAAGGACTATACAGGCTGATTCTAAAGAATAAAAGGATAGCCAGGTATAGTTGTACACACCTTTAATCCCAGAACCTGGAAGGCAGATCTGTGTGAGTTCAGGGCCAGCATGGTCTACATAGTGAGTTCCAGGACAGTCAGAGCTATATAGTGAGACCAAGGCCCTGTCAAAAAAAATATAGATAAGTGTTGGCTCTGGGGCTGAAGCAAAGTATCTAAGGAAGGGGCATACATTGAGAGTTTCCATCAGCTCCCACCAAGGCTGAGATTCACTGGAAAGGGTATCATCCTGGTCCATTTGGTGGTGGACAGTTTCACATAATTGTTGCAGACAGGCCTAGCCAACAAGTAGTCATCAGCTCAGGTATCAATTAAGCTAATTGAAAAGCTTCTGACTGGATTGCTGGTGAGATTCATCAAGAAATTGACTACGAGTACCACTGAACCACCTTGGGAAGCTGTCCTCTCTAGGAAGCTGCTCATGGGGATGTTGTTGAAACTATCTGGGGAGCCCATTGCATGGCTGCTGCCTCATTAATGGGTGAACTCCTATAATGACTCTTTGTATCATTGGCTATTATTTATTTCAGATTTGAGGAAACAATAGAAAACAAACTAGGCAATATAGAGAAACCTTGTTTCAAAAAACCAAAAAAATCAAAACGAAACAAACAATCCCCCAACCTCCCTCCAAATAACCCCACACATTAGGGAGATGGGCCCTTTGCCCTGCTATCTATCTCTATGCCTTTCACTGACAAATACTAACACTGGGTGAGTTGGCAAAGAAGGAATGTTTACACAGGGTTTAGCTCTAGTATAATAAATCAAGGTGAAAATGTGGAAAGTTAAAATATTGATAATTGACATACTTTTGTATCTGTAATTCCTCTTGAATCTTACCAGTATTGTAAGCCCCTTGAGGGTAACAGGGTGACACACTTTCTCTCCTTGTCACCCTACTGAGGTTTATAAGGCATTTAACTTAGTGCTGACCACATGTAAGAAGTAGTTGATTGACTGTAAATAAGATTTCCCTGAGCTCTTATTTGCTCAATAGCCTAGGAAGCTGATGGCACCATCCTCTCCCTTTGTGTTACCCTATTCTGAAATCTAATGACAGAGCAGTTCAACCATGAGTGAACAACAGCTGCCACCAAACTAGCAATTTCCAACTGCAAACCAGGCTGTGATTTTCTCTGCAGTGATTATGCCATCTTGGATGTCATTGTCAAAAACACTAAAGCCAAGCTGGGGCCAATTGTGATTTTGTTTATTAAACTCTCACTTGGTGGGAAACAGCCATGTCAGCTGCTGATTCTCCCAAAGTCAATTCTCAAGACTGTCAAAGCCAACCTACCAAGAACATATGTGTTAGTCTGTATGACTTTCTTTTCTTATAAAGACTCCTACTTCTCATGCCAATATACTTAGAATCAAAACAAAATTATCTGTACAAGCCTTCTTCATGAGCAAAAGGTCAAGTGTACAGTATAATGGTTATACTTACTTAAATGCATGGCTTCCAAAATCTTATGTGTGAATCTAAGACTCTCTCATTCTAGAAGCTTCCACCATTGAAAAAATTCACCCTAAAACATCATAAACATAAAATTGTCTGGTCATATCTAACCCTAACTTTAGTTGTTTTCTATCCCCTTGTCCATGTTTAATATACAACACTACTCTTTTTTTTACCCTGAATATAATAGCTTTGCCTCAAATATTAGCTTACCATGAATAATTATGGCTTATAGTTTCTTGGGATATAAAATAGTTCTGAGCCTTAGCTAGATAAATTTTATGAAATAAGGGTCTGTTATCTATTACCTATGTGCTCATTTGTATGATACTTTACCTTCTTAAATTTTCAGATACTTTAGTACATAGATATGTTATATTTGGATATGAAGAGTACCCCAACAAAGGCTCATGTGTTAAAAAAAAAATTGGTTCCCACTGCTTTGGGAAATTCTGGAAACTTTAGGAGGCAGGGCCTACTTAGAGGACATAGGTCACTGAGACCATGTCCTTAGAGACTTGATCTTTTTCTGGCTCCTTTCTATTGAAGTTTAAATGTGAAGTGTTGAATCCTGTGCTTGAACACTTGATCTCCAGCTGGTGGCACCGTTTGGCAAACTTATGGAACCTTTAAGAGGTGGAGCCTTGCTGGAGGAAGTATGGCACTGGATATGGACTTTGAGGGTTTAGAGCTGGCCTCCCTTTCAGTTCTCTCTCTCTCTCTCTCTCTCTCTCTCTCTCTCTCTCTCTCTCTCTCTCTCTCTCTTTCTCTCGACTGCTGGACATAGGCTCTTGCTACCATGCCTTCCCCACTATTATAGACTCTATCTTTTGAAACTGTAAGTCAAAATAAACCCTTTCTCCTTTAAGATGCTTTATCAGTACATTTTATCACAGTAACAGAAAAGTAACTAAGATACTATCTGTGTTTCCTGTGTGCCATGAGGTGAGCTGCTTTGTTTTACTGACCTCTTGCCACCATTATATCTTGTCTTGCTTCAGAACCAGATACTCATAGAGATAGCCTTGAAACCATGAGTCAAAATAAAATTTCCTTTCTTTTAAATTCCTTTTTTCAGCTATTTGTCACAGCAATGTAAGTCTGACTAATGTAAGGAACTAATGATGGTTACTTTGCCAAGTGTTATGAGGAAAATATTTGCAAACTTTATCCAGTGATTACTCAGTAAATGTCAACTGTGATTACATTAAGACTGGACAACATTAACCTTTCTTGTCCAAGCTACCATCATCTCCTCTCTGAAATGCTTCTGTGGGCTCCTAAATAGTAAAGTAGTACATACACAGTTTAATAGAATCTATTCTATATGTAAGACCATGAAGAATCTTTTCTGATATCAGATCCTATCACTTTATTAGTAAACACCTTACATTGGCTTCTCATCATACTTTAATTCCAAACTCCTCACCATGATCCATATGGCTACACATCATTTGGTTTTGTAATACACTTCTGATCTCCCTTATCAATTATTTCTTCCCTCCATTATTTCCATCGTGTCATGATTTTCTTGTTGATACCTGCTCACCTAAGTATTTTCTACCTCAGGACTTTTTATATGCTGATATTTCTAGCCTGAATGTTCTTTATCTCAGATATTGAGTTGTACATGGTTTACTCCACATCTAGTTTCAACTATTGCTTTACTTTATTATTCACATTTGTGTTTGAAAAGACTAGACTTTGGTTTACCACAGTTCAGTGCTTGGCATATACAAGACAGACAAATGTTTGTAAGTGTTATAAATATTGTTTATATTTATTTGTTTTAGTGTGTGTGTGTACATGTGTACATAGTGTATGTATGTGTACATGTTTATGTCTGTGGATGCTAGAAATTGACATTGGGTGGCCGTCACAAGTGTTCCCCAATGTACTTTTTGAGACAGTATCTCTTGCTGAAGCTGGAGCTCATAGATTCAGCAATATTAGATGGCCAATGAGCTCCAGGGATTCTCCTTCCTGCATTCTCATGTTAGGATTATAGTCATGTTCTATCACACTTAGTCATACTTGGGTTCTGGGATTCCAAATTCATGTGCTCATGTTTGCATTCTAAGCACTTCATTGACTGATATGTCTCCTCAGTCCCATTTTATTTTAATTTAAGACAGGCTCTCATGTAGCTCAGAATGACCTCATACTTGCTATGTAGTTGAAGCTGACCTTGAATTCTTGACCATCCTTTTTATACTTCCCAAGTGCTGAAATTACAGACCTGTGCTAATGTGCCTGGCTTGTTTCAATTATTCTTCATGATTTGCTTTCTGAGACTGGATCATATTATATAGCTAAAGATGACTTTGAACTACTGATCCTGCAGCTTCTATCTTCCCTCTAAGTGCAAATATTACAGCTGTATGTATAGCCATTTCCAGTTCCTATCAGATACATGATTTTGAGTGTTGTGAGACTTTGAGTCTTTTGTGGAACTCTTTTTTGAGGAGTATTGCCTGTAAAGTGGCCAACTCAGCCCATTCTTTGTGCTTGGTGTATGCTTTAGTTGTGATTTTTAGAAATGAGATTCATGGCTTGACTCCCAGTCTTTGGATAAATACAAAGCAAAACAAGATAAAGAAGAAAATAAAAACAAAAAAGCCTATAGTAAATATGAAAATATCTCAAAAACATATTTACATAATTTATTATTTTATCTAGAGCTACGCCTGGATACTTGTTCAAATGGTAATTGTATATGAGAAAAATGTTTTTTCTGCCTTCTTTCCTAAATCTACTTATAATTTGTCTACACACATAAATGTCCCATCAATTGCTGCAGATAAATGAAGTCTACCATTTTCAAGCCATCTGAAAACAAAATGGAAGAATTTAGCTCTGTTATTGTAAAGCAAGTCATATCCTATTTTATTATCAGTAAACAAGCTAAGGCACTAAGTCACAGAGAGAGAGAATCTACCTGGGATTCTCCCAGTTCACTCCTAGAAACCATGACTACAATTTGAAAGCACTTTGGCTTTTAAGCCTGCTAAGGACCTTAGGGCTTCTTTTTTAAGGTTAAACACAGACCGTTTCTTCTACCTTGGTTATAATGTACTTTGGGGATATTATTGATAGTGATTATGAGTGAAGGGTAAGCCTTGGGTACTGATAAGTGTTGAAAATTAATTAGAATAGCATACCATAACTTCACTACCCCAGGACCAAGTATTTTTGAATTTTGATTAGTGACTATCACTTGTTCTCCTCCTACCCTTGTTTCTCTTTAAGAGTAAGCTGAATTTCTTAAGAGTGAGGGCAAGATGGGCATGGTGGCACATGTCTGTAATGCCAGCACTCAGGGAGGCAGAGACAGACAGATCTTCATGAGTTCAAGGCCAACCTGGTTTACAAAGCGAGTCCAGGACAGTCAAGGCTACACAGAGAAATCATGTCTCAAAAATACCAAAAACCAAACCAAACCAAACCAAACCAAACCAAACCAAAACAAGAGTGAGAGTGGAAATTCTGTGAACAGGAGAGGGCTTCTAGATAAATAGAAAGTTACCGTGTCTAGGGGAAATATGAGGTAGATTGTGGCTGTTGGAATTTCTACTATTCTCCGGGCTTTATTTTTGCATATTGGGCAGACAAGAATTTCTGCAGAATGGACAGATAAATGCTAAAAATGTCACTGTCCTGTGTACTTACAGAACAGAATTGTTCCCATGAGATATTAAATCTAAATGAGATTAGTGGGTGTCAATATATGACCTGAATTGGATGTATTCAGATAATACACATGGAACCCTTAGGACTTCTGGTACATCAGCATCACAAGCTTGTAGTGAGAACCATGGAATTTTAGTTTCATTAAAGTACAGAGATATAAGAATATGCCTTTGTTTTAATCCCAGATGTGGTGATACAGGGCTGCTTGGAACTGTCTGCAGCAGCTGTCTATTATTTGCCTCATGCTCTAGCAGAGGCATGATTTTGCTAGCTGCAGATAATTTCTGTGGTTGTGGGACATTTGGAATTTTGGGAACTTTTCAGAGGGGGCATAAATGTTAGGGCCCTGAGAGAGGTTGGCCGGGTGGATTTTGGTTGTTCAGGGGGGTTAGTTGTGGTTTGTTAGTAGTTGCCCTCAAAGAAGAGGCAAAAGGAAAAAAAAATAAATTCCGGGATCTCTCTTTTCCCCACTCTTCTTTCTTTCCTATCTAGTGATAGGGAGTGAAACCAGGGGATAAGGGGTAGGAAAAAGAAGAAGCCCCAAGGTTTTTATTAACCTTGTGATGATATTCATCTTCATTTCACATAATGGATATACTTATCCCATTTGTTTATTTGTTATTTATTTAATGTCCATTTTCATTCACTTAAAAGTGCAAGTTCTTTAGTGATAGAAGCTGCTTTTCTTATGCCTAGGACATAGTGACCACTCAGCTTATATTTACTGAATACATAAGTGAATGGATATGAGTAGGTAGATATCAGGTACTATATAGGGTATGAAGGTGAGGGATGCATGATTTCTCTGAAGTAAAGGCATGTAAAGACAACTACTGGCTGTTAAATAACCCTACATGTTGCTATTCTGGGGCTGAAATGCATTGTATACCTATCTGGAGTTTGTGACTGCAGAAGATTTTTTAAAGGTAGGATTTAGTTTTGGAGTGATTATGATGTCCCCAAGCATTGTCACAGTGGTGAAAAGAATGGCAGACAGACTAATAAGAACTTACCTTGACCCAAATGACCCAAAATGATCATATCCAAGAAGCAAATAATGATGAATATTTCCCAAGGTTCTATGAGACAGATTGTTAGTTCTTCTGCCTTTGAATGTATTGACATACTGGAAGACCTGTAAAAACAAAACCGAAGCAAAACAAACAAAAAAGTCATAACCTAGGAGAAAGGGCAGGGATGCAAGTTTACCTAACATTAAAATTTTGGTGAGCCAAAAGGATAAGTTAATTTCAATTATAGAAACATAAACTTTCATTTATTGTATGCCTAAGACTGTTATCTAATTATTCCTAAACTTCTACCTTTCTGATACACATAAGACTGAAAAGCAAGAATTATTTTCTTAACCATACACTGGTTATATTTCACTTGACAAAAAGAAATAAAGAGCTGTCTCACTGGTTCGGAGATACAGATCATGGGGTAAAAGCACTTTTTGCTCTGGTAGAAGACGTGGCTTCCATTTCCAGCACCCACAGGATAGTTCACAACTGCCTGAAGCTGCAGCTCCCGGGGATTCCATGCCACCCTAGGCCTCCTTGGGCATTCACAGGCACACACAGCACATAAACTTACACAGGCACATACATATACACATAAATGCATAAGAAAGAAAACAAAAATAGAACAACTTTACTGACAGAGAGCAACATGTTTGATAGTTGAGTTTATACTTGTTTTATGTAATTTCCATTAATATTTTATTTCTAGGAATCTTTTTGTTATGCTTCATCTTAACCAATTCCCCCCTTTTTTTCTAGAATTCTTTCTTTAAATTTTAATTACATTCTATTTATTTCTTGTGCCTATGTGTATGTGTACATGAGAGTGCATGTGAAAGTCTGAGGACAGCTTATGGGAGTTGGTCTTCCCCTTTCACCATGGGAGTTCTGGAGATTCAGCTGCACTCAATGGACTGGGTAACAAGCATCCTTAGCCTCTGAACCATCTTGTCAGCCCTTTTTCTAAAATTTGTTAAAACTCAAAGTCTTAGAGGTGAAAAAATAATTTATTCTGTCAGAATTTCAATTATCTATTGTGTAAACTAAAGGATGTCAACTTGACTTCACTCTTCAAACTTTCAGATGCATCATCCAAGGGATCTTATTAAATGGAGCATGGACTTAACATTCCTAGTCTAGGCTTGACAATCATCTCCCAGGTGATGTCAGTGGTCTTGGCTCAGGGCCACACTGTAAGTAAGTCCTAGCTGATTTCTAATATTCTTTTTCTTTATATGTCTAGGTAATTTATGGTATAATATTCAAATGGGATTCAAATATGATGTACACAAATATTGTGTGTGTATATATATATGTATATACATAAAATCATACATTACATTTAATCTCTGCCAAAAGTTAAGTCAGCATATGGCCACTACTTTAGTTTATAGCCCTTGAATGTAATCATATACTGACTTTCTCTCTCTCCCTCCTCCCTTCTCTTTCTGTGTATGGGTGCTTTGTCTGCATGTATGCCTATGTACCACATACATTGGATATCCTTGGAGGACAGAAGAGGGCATTTGATGCCCTGGAATTGGAATTTCAGATCATTATGATCTGCTATGTAGCTGCTGGGAGTTAAACCCAAGTCTTCTGAAAGAGCAGCCAGTGTTCTTAACTCTTGAGCCATTTATCTAGCCCCTGATTTTATTTTAATATTCTGTAGTGACATCTTATATCTTGTGGAATTAAACAAAAGCATTAATATATACATACATATATACATACATACATATGTATATGTTCATAATAGTTCTCTTGTGCAAAGGAAAGAGCATATTTATAATGATGAGGTTAACTGGGTAGGAAAGTGACTGAGACTGAGAGTGATATTCATATTATTTCTGTTACTGAGTTTGGTGCCACCAGGAAAATAAGACTGATCCATTAGCCATTGGCAAACGACATGGCATTCGGATTATATTTTATTGAAGCATATGTTTATTTTTTAAAAGAATGCTTATTTTACTTTTTGTGTATGAGTGATTTGCCTCATGTATATATGTGTACTATGTATATACCTAATGTACAAAGAAGTCGGAAGAGAGCATAGGTTCCCCTAAAACTGGATAGAGGCAGTTGTGAACCACCATGTGGGTACAAGGATTTAAATTATGTCCTTTACAAGGGCAGCAAGTGCTCCTTAACCACTGAGCCATTACTCTAGCTCCTAAAATTTCTTTCTTTTTCCACTTGTTTAAATGGTTGAGAGCCACCTTGTAGGTGCTGGAAACTAAACTTGAACTCTTTGCAGGAGCAACAAATACTCCTAACCACTGAGCCATCTCCAGCTCTGAGCCATATGTTTCTAATGTTTTCTTAGCAGGACTTAAATGAAGGCCAGTGTTAGCAGATTAATCAGCCACACCTGGATGTATAAACGACTTTATAGTCCATAGATTAATGTTACCATTGTAGTTCCCAGAAGTCATTGGAAATATTCAGAGAGTAAGTAATGGTTTTAGCAAGAATTTTGGGGGGTTTATCAGAATTGGGTGTTGGGATAGGCTCTTGCAAGGTAGCCCAGGCTGGCCTGTAATTCAGAGTTGAAGCCAGCTAGGTCTGAACTTGTGGCATTCCTCTTGCCTCGGCCTGTGTTCTTATCATTAAAACTGCCCTTAAATATCTCTTAAAGATGCTTTAAGGTATTGATCTTATGTGTATGAGTGTTTTGCTTGCATGTATATTTGTGTACCATGTGCAGGTAGTGCCCGTAGAGGCTAGGAGACAGCCTTAAGAGCCCCTGGAACTGGAGATAGAAGCAGTTGTGAACCACCCTGTGGGTGTGAGGATTTGAATTATGTCCTTTACGGGAGCAGCAAGCACTTCTAACCACTGAGCCATTACCATAGCTCCTAAAATTTCTTTCTTTTTTCACTAGTTAAAAAAACAAACCTTGGAAGCACTTAAGTATTTAGATGACCGATGACAAAATCCCCCTGGGCTTCAGTTTCTTCACCTGTGAGTAACAGTAGGCTGGGGTGAGTATTTAAAAAAAAAAAACCTTTTCCACTTCTGTATATATTTCACTGGAGCACTGATCAAAATTATTTGATACTCTCAGGTTCACGACTCCCCAAAATATAGAGTAGATTCATTGTTTAATCAGAATGTATGTCCATTGCTGGGAAACTCAAAGAATTCTGTCAGTCTTGAGAAGTAAATCACAGTCATCAGAAGCTTCTGTAATTAAGTTTATTACAGAGAGTGCAATATAATTTACATCTGCAAACTCTCAACTAACAAAAGTAACTGGATGGCAGCATTCATAAAGAGCTCAGTGGAGTCACTTCTGTTGAAACAGCACTAATACAAATGAGGGCTTCTGAGGCTGCCATGTAATGCCAAAAGAGCAACAGAGCAGCTATCAACAGTGTAAAGTTTGATGTCTGAAGATGGAAAGCTATCCAGCCATGTAAGTGTTCAGAATTCAGGAAATGGCTCAGGGATATACTTTTTTAAGTGATCCATGCAAAATATTAGGGATAGACCCATTCTTCTGATTGTATCTCTATGCCTGCCAGTGCCCCTCTCAATAGGATACCGCGGTAAATTTAGATATACCCTCATATTCTCATTGCATTTTGGAGGGGCATGATAAAGTCTGAAAAATTTTCTTTTATTTCAATAACCAAGAACTCAAATAATATGCAGTTTTCCCTCAGTATCTTCAAAAGATTGGTTCCAGGGCTTTGTAAAAATTGTACAATCTGTGGACTTTCAAGCATTTTTTTTTAATAAAATGGAGTACTGTGCACATGTTGGCTATGCATAGCCTCCTGTATGTTAAATAGTCTCTGTGTAACTTATTAAAACAGCATAAACAGTTGTGGTATGGTGTATTGTAAATAGAAAAATGTCATGAAAGGGGTTCACAGATGCTCATTACAGATTCAGTAATTTACAAGTATTTTCAGTCTATACTCTTGAATACAAATTCCAAAGATATAAAAGGTTAGCCTTACCTTTGTGCATGTCTTTTTTCCTGTTGTTTTATTTTTTTAAATTTTTTCTCATGAGTCTAGGCTTTAATGGCTGAACCATCTCTCCAGCCCTCCTGTTGGTTTTATTTTAATGGAATACTTTTCTACTGTAAGTAACAGAAAATTTGGCTAATAATAGCTAATATTACCAAACTCAAGCTGTTTATTTAACCAAAACCTCAGCAGTAGGTAGCTCAGTTTAGTGATGTAGCTCTGTGATGTCATGGCTTAAATGAAGTCTTCTTTAAGGTTATGTCACCTTTGGTGTAGTCAGCAACATATCCTCTTATGGTTTCAAAATGGGGGCTTCAGCTTTGAACAGCACCATTCCAACAAACAAACAAACCTCAAAAGATGGTTGGGAAGAGGCTTTCTCTTCATCGCTTTTTGGAACAAATGATTTTCCCTAGTAATATTCGGTAGGCTTTTTATGTTTTGTTGATCAGCACTGATTTATATACTCACTTCTATAATTACTGACAGAGGGATATGGAAAATGCCATAAATATCAGGGATTAATCAGAATTCATTTCCTGAGAGTTTTAAATGGTTGTAAACAAGACTTTCATGGAATCATACAGTGAGCACAAGTCAAAGGTAATTCTTTAATGAGAAAGCCAGCAAAAGAGTAAAACCAGTTTAAAGGTGGCTGGTACATATGGCTAAGAGAGAAAAGAATGTTGAAAATCAGGTGCCAATTATATGTGAACTAGATTAAGATCCTGTTGAAGTGTACAACTGGAGGATATCCCCCCTTTTAAAAACCAGAGATTTCTTGTAACATATTAACATTTTACAAGTTTCTCTCTTTACAGAGTCAAGCGAAAAGTGTAAGCTAAAACCACAATCCCCTAAATAAGTGGATACTCTTGGTTGGATCCCATTAGGCATAGAAGGAGGGGTAGTCATTGTTTTGCTTTATTTCCACATTTGAGATATTAATTTCCTAGCAGACCTAGATACAGAAGTCTAACTGGGTTTTTCTTAGCAAAGATGAATTAGGAATTGTTTGTAGGCAGTCAAGAATGTCTGCCACAAGTCTCTTACTTCAAATGACAATCGTCAGATATTGAAATAATTTTCAGAGTATCATCTTAAATATGAACTGCAACACCAAGCCTTGTGAAGCTATGCGTATATCTTCTATTGTTGGTGATATTCACACGCTGTATTTTGAGATGTAGTTCAGTGCCACACAGAACAATTTTTATTGACATTTCAATCTAAGCTCTAATTTTGGGTGGACATAAGGTTACTTTACACAGCTTCTTTGAAGGTAAAGCATTGTCACTGATGAAGTGATCATGTTACTAGGAGACATTTTCTTGACTTTCTCTAGAGAGGGTTTTTCTATTTGTGATTTATTTTCTTTGATGATAGTCCTTGAAATTTATCTCCAAGAAGAGATTGCTTCTTTCTTTCCACAAGCTCATCTTTGAGTAATAAATCTCAACAGATATTGAAGTTTCCAAGTAGTCTGCTCTGAGTGGACTTGTTTCGTTTCTTTTCTGTTATTATTTTGCCTATTGACTCACTAAGGCCAAATCTTGAGCTTTATGTCATGATTTCCTATGAATTCCTTGGTGAGCATTTTGGTCATAGGGAAAGGCTTTCATAGCCTGACTCAAATTCCAAAAGGCCGAAGCCAAACAGGGTACTGCCTATAAGAACACAATTCTATAATCTACTCCATTATTTGGGAAAATTCATAGTTGAGATGTAAGTCTTATAATGTGTCATAGAGTGGAGCATGGACACAGCAGTTATAAGTGAACAGGTCATTCTCTCTCTAGTAATTGTTCTTCTGTGAAAATCACTCTAGAGTCTACATGGTCATAAGAGAAGCAGCTCATGCACTTGGTGTTCCCTTACAGCGTTCCTTGGGTCTGTAATTCTCTATTTATGGCTTAGAAATTCATATAATTTAAAAATATTATTGTGTGTATAGGATGTGCTCCCGTATGGGCACATGCATGCCAGAAAGCAGATGTGGAGGCCAAAGGATAGCTTAGCTTTGTGTAGTTGATCTCTCCTTTCACCTTTATGTGGTTTCTGGAAATTGAACTCAGGCTTTCAGAATTGCACAGTAAGAATCTCTGAGCCATCTTCTCTCCTGTGTTACAATCATTAATGAGCAGGAATTTGGAATGAGTGTCCAAAATGCCTAAAACTGGTTAAATAGCACTTTGGGGAAAGGAATAGTAGCATTGACTTTATTTTAATATTATGCATATGATATTAATATTAGCACAGAACATATTATATCACAATGTATTATGTTAATATAATTAATGTGTAATATTAATATATGTATATATTATTAAGATAAAGTCATTGCAAATATATATATTTCAAGCTAGAGCATTTTCCACTCAGTAATAGGAAAAGCTCAAAACCTTTTTGTATATAAGGTGCAGATTAGTAGTACAGCACTTGCCTAGCAAGTGTGAAGTCCTGGATTAGGTCCCCAACACTGACAAAATTAAAGTGAGTAAAAACTTTTAAAATGGTAAGTAAAGAACAAAAACATTCAGTGGTTTGAGAATAAGTAACAGTTGAGTGCTCAAGCCTAAACAGGATAATTATACCATCCCCTTCAAGATGCAGGGAACATTACAGAAGAAGGAGTGGAAAGATTATAAGAGCCAGAGTAATGGGATAGGGGTTGTAAAATGTCTTCACCTAGCTGCAGTACACAATCATTGCAATCACAACCTCTCAGCAGCTATGGGTCTCAGCAGCTATGACTACACTGGGTCTGCATGAGAATGAACCTATCAGCAGTGACACAGGGATGGTAGGAGAATTTAAGGTGTGCTACTTCTCACTGCTGATCTGGTTTCAAAGGCTTGATTCACGGAAAAAAAGGAGTCCTTGCTTTCAGTTGTGTACCCACTAGTGCCTCTACCATATGGCATTGGATAATCCCAGTGTAATGGATGCACAGAGAATCCAATCATATGAAAATGATTCCAAAAGCCATAAATCTGGGAAAGAGACTGGTAGGGTATGTGTGAGGGGGTAGTTGATAGAGGTAGGAGAGAAACTAAAGAAGATGGGACAGGAGAGTAAGAAGACTTCATGTATAAAGTTGTCAAAGAACCAATTTATTAAAAGAGTTAAAAATCAATGTTTAATTCCCTCCTCCATAATGTTGACTACGTTATCTACGGTTGAGGCTTCCCTGTAGGTCAAGTGACTACTATGAGTTTGAGAAATATAAAGAGTGCTCATTTTGGAGAATGCGGGATTTTTTTTTTGTTTTTTTGTTTTTTGTTTTTTAAAGAATATCCCATTCACGAGATTTGGAAGCAAAATAATGTATCATGATGGAGATGGTAGGAGATGGTAGGTTTTGTCTTGTTTTTCATAAAAGATAGAAATTCCCTGTTTGTGGTTTTATCAACTAGGCTTTATTACATCTAGGTTTCTGATAACAAGCAAATATTACCATTCTTTCAAATTTTTGTAGTATTAATAAATATATTTATAGACCATTTGGAAAGGATTTGTTTGTTTGTTTGTTTGTTTGAGATAGGGTCTCTCTACATAGCCTTGGCTGTCCTGGTGCTCACTATGTAGACCAGGCTGTTCTTGAACTCACAGAGATCTGCCTGCCTCTGCCTCTCCAAGTGCTGGGTTGAGAGGACATTTTATTCAGTCTTCCCCACGTCAAGTGTTATGATACATAACAATTATTGTTCTGAGCTAAAAAGGAACTGATCATAACTCTGTGAGGACTGACAGTGTGATATGGTAAGAGGCTTAAAGGAAAGCAGAAATACATGGCTCAGGAAACATAAGAATGCACTGATTTTACATGGGTACTTTGTAGAGTTTTCAAGATGAGGGCAATTTCGAAAGAGCCTTGGAACTTGAGGACATACAAAAAACACACAAAGAAAGGATAAGGAGTCTTACTTGGATTCATGTCTACAGACACTCGGAGGCCAGGGAAGATTTTGTAAAGGAAGTTCACATGTTCTCATAAGTACTCTAGCCACGTAAGAGCTAGATTTGATAAGAAAGACTGGGTAAGAGAATGGAGTTAGGAGGAGGTTATAATGATTCAGGAAAGAGAAAAAAACAAAAAAGTAGGCCTTCTGGAGCCAGCCAACATGTCAGTCTTGCCAGAGTAGAAGATTCAACATCATTTATGTTTTAGTCTGACAAGCAGAAGATAAATGAAGAAAAAAAGAGATAAAGTTTCTGAGGCAGACATTGTTGGGTGAGCTCCACTTCCCAAGAGCATGAAAGGCTATTTGCTGAGTGAGAGGGCAAAGACTTTACAAAAGCCAAGCATAGAATTTCAGTTTCTGAGAGTGCGCTGGCTATGCATTTAGGCATAAGCAGCAAAAATGGTCAAGAAGCAGTAAAGAGAAGTTAGTGATAGTACTTAGGGTGAGGTGGGGAAACGGGCATCCAGACCATTGTTGGTGGAAGTGTAAAGTGCCAAAGTACCTCTTGAGGCCAAGTTCCTATTACCTATCGCAATTTATCTAGTTCACTCTCTCTGATACCAAATTATAAATAAAATAGATGCCTATTTAATAGACAGCTACAAACTGCAGTACATTCACACAATATGATCTTATTTATGTTGCACTCTGGTTTAGGTGATGGTATACATATGTGCTGATACAGAAATATAAAAAAAATAAAAATCTAGGATACCATGTATAGTACGTCTCCTTGTTTTGAAAAAAGCACATACTAAAAATGTATAATCTTAATAAATTTTATGTGTGTATGATATATTTACCTACTGGGAGTTGGTCTAGTTCCATCATATGGTTCTTAGTGTTGCTATGAACATGTCAGGTACTCAAGAGTAAGTCTATCCTATTGGCCATAATGGTCAAAACCACATTTGAGTACAGAAAATACAGAAACAGTGTTCAAGCCACAGGGATGATTGAACAGATTTCTCTCTCTCAGTGAATATGATAACTGCTCCTGCTTTAGCAATCACAGTTTTTTGTTTTTGTTTTGTTTTGTTTTTGCCTTGTTTGTCTCTCCATCTAGATTTGAGTGTTTCAGCCATGAAATTATTTTTTTTTTAATTTTTTACTGAGAGCATATATTCTAGAGCAAAACCTTGTGCTGTTAAACTCTCCCCCAAACAACTAGCACAACTTGTATCCTTAGATAAGCCTTTGGGGTGCTCCATAAATCCCTGGAGTGCGTGTTTTCTCTCATTGGCTTGAGTATAAACCCAGCATATTTTACTATAAGCATGTTCCTGGTGTTCTATTCTGAGGGGCAAATCCCCCACTTCATTTTGGACTTGGTATTTTGACCATGATTCTTCTGTGGATCTCAGCTGGGCTATCCTTAGCTAGGCTGCCCTAGGCTTCCTGGAGGAAACACTGCTCTGAATTACAGACTCTGGACGTTATCCTATCACTCTGCTTGTCAGGGCCCAAGGAATGCTATGCAAAATCTGGATACATTTGGTAAAATGGAAGTTCAGGGAGAGTAACAGGTACAGGCATTGAAAAAACACAAAAGAAAGAGTTGAATGAATTGGTTGTAGTGGATAGAATAGTAAATTAATCTAGACAGTAACTTATCACATAGTAGATGATTAGATAATATTAAAAAGAAATTGCTAGTTTATGGCAATTCTCTCTCTCTCTCTCTCTCTCTCTCTCTCTCTCTTCTCTCTCTCTCTCTCTCTCTCTCTCTCTCTCTCTCTCTCTCTCTCTCTCTCTCATTTTTTGAGACAGTTTTTCTCTGTTTAGCACTGGCTGTCCTGGACTCACTTTGTAGACCAGGCTGGCCTCAAACTCACAGAAATCCACTTGCCTCTGTCTCCCTGAGTGCTGGGGTGACAAGCATGCACCATCATGCCTGGCTGGCAATTATCTCTTATTTACTATTTTAAAAATATTTTATGTGTACGTAAGTACAGAGATGCCATAGTAGATATCATCAGTCAGGTGTTCAGATTCTATGAGAATTTTCCATGCATGGATGTCTGTGCATTATTTGTGTCCAGTACCCTAGGAAACTAGAAGAGGATGTCACATTCCCTGGAACTAGGGTTACAGACAACTGTAAGACACTACGTAGGTGAAAGGAGCCAAACCTAGGTCCTCTGGAAGAACATCCCATACTGTTAATCACTGAGCTATCTCTCTATCCCCAAATGCTCAGTTAATCTAATAGTTCATTATTACACTTATTGTTACCACTAAGGTGATAATAGAAACACCAATTAAGTTTTCATTAATGAGTATGAAAAATAAAGAACAGATAGTTGTAACCACAAAGGGAGATTTTTAGATATAACAGCTATACCAACCTCAGGTGATGAGTTATAATCTGATTCTATGTTTGGGTTGCTAAACTAGAGTTGAAGACTAGATCAAACAATTATGTCAATGTCTTCTTCAGAAGCAGAGCTTAAGAGAATATTGATTCACTAATTTCTATAGGAGATAAAGCATAGAAGGAAACTAATAAAACATGTATTTAATGAGTTACTGATGTTAGAAAGTGGGGCTCAGCCCTGTGAGGAAGATCCTGGAGACTACATAGATCTTGCCTCAAAATTATTACATCCAAGTGAAGGGAAAGTTGGGATATCTAGATATCACCTTCCGTTTTTCCTTAGCTGAGGACTGTCCCTGGAGAGATATTTATTCTCTATCTGTGGCCATGTTTCTATAGGCAGAAAAGCTTAGACTGAATCTATAGCTTGGTACTTAAAGCAAATGTTGGTAGACTTTGAATAACTGGCTGTCAATATCTGCTATGCCATGGCATCTCTGTAGCTGCATTAGTCAGTACTAGTTTTTAAAGTGGTCCAAAATGATAACGGAGAGGATTTTGCCAATCCTCTTGGTAGAGGAATTTTAATCTAGCAGCATGGCTTCTGTGTCAAGGATCATATCCAAAGACCTTCTAGGTCTGTGTGATCCAACTGGAATGCAGACATGCCACATAGCCTTAATCCCTCTGGATGGAATACAGACAGAGCCCTTTAATCCCTCTGGCTTGAGACACATTTAATCCCAAACTATGATGTCTAATTGAGGGACAAAGTGATGAATCAGAGAAAAATTTGACAGAATGAATCAGAGATAGGATATGCCTAACTCTCATGAGAGAGAGGCCACTTAAGAGCAGGCAGAGAGACAGTACAGTACAGTGGAGGAGGGTACACTACAGGAGTATAGTAAAGTAGAATTTGGGAATACAGATGAGTTAAGGAAAGTTAAGTTGAATGCAGTTGAGTTCAGCTGAGCTCATGCAGTTCTGTTCAATTACATTCAGTTCGTGCAGTGCAGTTCTGTTTGCGGAGTTCAGACGCAGTTTTTCCAAATAAAGTGACTCAGTCAGAAGCTGAGAGAAGCTGGATTCAATCACTCAGCTTGCAGTGGCACTTGATCCTGAACAGCTGAGTTGAACCAGCAAGCCAGAGTTCAGAAAGAACTGGAAAGGATGAGTTTATACAGCAGTAAGTCTCTGATGGTGAAAACATTCTAGGCCTAGGTTAGCAGACAGAGGCTGTAAGCTGAAGCCTGCAAGGTCCAAGCTTACAGATGATTAGATTGTATGGAGGATAGAAGCTTCCAGGTCTAGTCCTAGGGATAGATAGAACAGAGATAGAAATGCTCTGGGATCAGGTTAAGGCATGCATTCATAATGATTGGGTATGGCTGTCATCTCATCCCTTCCTCCGAGGAAATAAAAACATTTACAATCTGTTACCAAAAGGCACAGTGTTTTATATCATATCCCCAAACTAAGTTCTTTCTTCATTTAGCAATTCATTCATATAGCTTTGAGGTTTTATTATGTGCCAGAGACTATATTAGACACTGTAGAAAGAATAAAAAACAAGACACAATTCTGGACTTCATTAACTCTATGATAGTGATGTTTGTAAGGAAATGCATTATTTGGTGAAAGTTACCAGAATAAGCTTAGGGCTTTACGTGCAATATGGATAATGACCAATAAAAGCTTTCTGGGGGGGGGAGAAGAAACAGAATATGAGACATGTTAGTTATCCAGGTGGATGAAGTGAGAGAAAGATAAGATGCTCTGAGCAAAAATCGCAATCTATACAGAATAAAAGAGATAGGGAGAATGAACAAGAGATTGTGAGTGCCTGGGAACACTGCATATAGTTGGAAGCTTATTGAAGAGTGGATCTTGTAGAATACTGTTGTGTTGAAAAGGAAGCCTGGAAATAAAAAAAGGTGTCAGATTAAGAAACACTTTACGATCATATGAAGAACTTAGGTTTTATTTAGATAGTAATGTAGCCACTGAGAGACTGTTGATTTGGAACACCTTGGCTAGGTTTGTTTCTTAGGAAAGTTATTGTAGCTGATACTGGAAAATGAGTTGGTGAGAAGACTGTGGATGGAGATGGTGATGTAGACTTTGTTGAAAAGGGACGGATGAAAGAAGGGATTCTATGCTTTGCAGTAGATGGAATAAAAAACAACAAGTAATATTGGCAGGAAAGCAACTGAACTAATGGCAAGAAGGGAAGTAAGCTGGAAATAACTGGAACAAAATAAAAGAGGTGGTTAATGATAAAGAATAAGTGTGGTGTGCTGAAAGTAATTGAAGAAGGGCTCAAAATAGACAGGTTAGTTATGGTATTATATATATATATATCCTGGTGGTTAACAATTCCTAGGGTACAGTGTGACCATGACAGTTAATTGGTGGTTTTGTCACAGGGAAGAAGGTACTTGGAGAAAAAAACATAAGAATTAGGAGGACTTGAAATTTGGTGGGGGAACTGTTAGGTTCAGGGCTGGAATAAATGAGATGGGATGGGAAATTTGAAATATTCTCTCATTTGTCTTAATGTATACTATACACAGTTTAAAGTGTGTGTGTATGTGTGTATGTATGTATATATATATACGTATGTATGTATGTATGTATGTATGTATGTATGTATGTATGTAAACAAATCCACCCAGGCTATAGCCTCTGGGGACAAGTACAATGCCTGCCCTTGCCACACTCCATCCTCTGGGGACTGTTGTATTTGCTTTATACCCTTGTTACTCATTTCAATTCTAAATTGCAAATTAACATGAATAAGAGGGTGTCACAAACGCATGGCATGTTGGGGCAAGTACCTCAGGATTTTGGCCATCCTGTAGGAATGTAAAGGAGTACTGTGGGAAGAACAGGGGCTGATGAATGAGATGGCCAGACGCTGAAGTACAAGGAGCCAGATTGGAACAAAGAAAAAGATGAAGGATGAGGAGAATTTCTTTAGTATAGGTGTGTTCCAGAAGACACAAAATGGAGCTTTGGTCAAGGAGGGAGCAGTAGGTGACTATGGAGAAAGGAGCACCTGTAGTAGGGCTTGGAAATGTTGGCTCCAAGTGTATAAACATGCTTTGCTTTTTGCAACACTTTTGGATGACAGAGATGTGAAAGAATAGCAATTCTCTGGGCATGGGGTTGTTTGTGCCTAGGAACTGAATGCCTAGATGGATTCTTTCTCTTTGAGAGACCTACTTTGAGAAAACAATTTGTAGCCTTCTGTGTTACACATTAATTAATTCAATATATCCAACCAGTGCCATCCAACATTTTAAAAATGTTGGCCATGTGTAAAATGAGTTAGGAGCTACTATTTTATCAGGAATAAGTGGGTGACCTGTCTATGGTAGCAATGCTCACATACAGAAAAAAAACAATGTAATATTGTATGACTAAAGTATTCTCTGTTTGGAGGCATGAATTCATGGCAGGATTCTTTTAGAATTTCAGACTAAATTGCATGTTTAATGTTTTCATTTACTGAAAAAATGTGTCTGGAATGAGTTTTTTTCTTTTTTTTTAGATCTACCTTTTGTAAAGAAATCTTTTTACATGAAATGGGATCAATATGCCCCTCTCTCTTCTACCCTCCTTTAATGAATATATATTATACCAAAACTGGCAAGGAAGTACCATATGGCAGAGGAAACTCAGAATAGTCAGGGTTAGTTAAAGAAAATCTAGTTTCACCGTGTACTAGCCACTGACCTATGGCAAGTCATTTCCCTTTCTCTGCCTTATTTTATTCATCTATGAAATGAACATGATAATGTTCTTTACTTCACAAAACTACTGTGAAGCATTAAATCAACACTTGTGAAATACTGTGAGCAATAGATACTAAATATGTGCTGAACAAATCCGGGCCAAGCAACAGCCGAAATTATTGATCTCTGTTCTAATCCTCTATAACTTAAATTAAGATGTTCCTTTCTTTTATTTGTCTCCTGTTCATCTGACTTCCCCAGACAGGATAGGAAGTAATTAGTAGCAAAGAGGCATGAACCCTGGCTATGGTGGTGGTGATGGTATGGTGCGCATTAGTAATGTTTTTTTTTTTAAAATAACTTTTTACAGTACAAAGTTTTCCTGTGTACCCTAAGTTCTGTTCATGAACAAGAGAAGGTATTATGCTCTATGGAGTCAGAACAGCAGAATTCTGATGTCAGGGGTGATATGAGGATAGCAGATGGATCTGAGTTTGTTCAGCAGGAGCATTCCCTGGGGCTTGCTTTGTCTCCTTTCTCTGACACTGATGCATAGTGACTGCCCTTCCCGCTCCTCCTTAGCCAGTGGTAACTGTTTGAGGCTGAGTGTTTTGGGTTTTGTGAATGTCTTGATGTCAACATATCTCCACAATGAATCTCAGGGTCACAGGAATAAAAAATAAAAGAAAAAAGGAAAAAGCAACTCTACAGAAGAAGACAAATAAATGGGCAAAGAATCAGATATTTCTCTAAAGAAGATATATGAATGGCCAGTAAACACATGACAAAATCCTCAGTGCCATTAGTCATCAGGCAAATGGGAATTCAGACCATGAGAAAAATTCTTCACACTTACTGGGATGTCTGTGTTCAAAAAGACAGACAAGAGCAAGTGTTTGGTAAGGATGTGGGGAAGTTAGCACCCTCACACACTTTTGGCAGAGATATGAAACAGTGAAGCCACTTTGGAAAAATGGTTTGAAATTCCCTCAAAATATTAATCATAATGACCATGACGAACCAACAATCTCACTCCTAGGCAATCAAGACTGATAAACTCGGTTCACCTAAAATATATACGTCAATGTTCATACAGCATTATTCGTAATAGACCAAAGGTGGAAACAGTCCAAATGTCCAACAATGGATAACTGGAAAATACAATGTGGCCATAAAAAGAATGTGGTACTGATGTGTGCTACTTCATGGCTGGACTTTGCATACACTATGCTAACTGAAGGAAGCTAGATGTAAGAGACTATATATAATATCATTCTGTTAATATAAAATTTATGAATTAGGCAGTTCCTTAAAGATCAGTAGCTGCTTGGTGGGAAGGTTGTAAGAGAAATGGAGAATGACTGACTAATGGATCAAGGATTTCTTTTTGGGACTATGAACAGGTTGATTGTGGTGAAGGTGGCATGACTCTGTAAAATGTACTAAAAATCACAGGGTTGTATATATCAACGATATAATAATTTAAGGTGAAAATTATTAATTAAGAAGAAACATCACATCTGATTACATTTGTATCAAGCTAACATCCATAAGTTTATAAATCAAAGGTCTAGCAAGCTTGTTTCTTGTTATTTTTAATCTGGTGTCTATTAAAAGCTGGCAGAAATTCAAAGAAGTCTATACTTATTTTCCTTCCAGGCAGAGAGGTAAGGATCTAGGGGTGTGGATTTTAAAATGCAGCACTTTGAATTTTAATATCCCTACATGATTAGATTATGAAGTCCTCTCAAAGCAGTGGAATATGAAATGAAATAATAACTGTATGAGGTGCACTTAAGGTAGGGAATTCCTCAGGAGATACTTCATAGGTTGCTGCTGCTAGGGAATTTCACTGCAGAAAAGTTAGCCTGTTGCTAGGCAACACTGCAGCTTGAATTGAATTCATGGTGATCAGAATGCCTCACATAAACTCACGATTCATATTCCTATCTCCAATAAGAACAGTGCAGATTAAAAATATTCTTCAAATTGAAAGGGGCTATAATCGCAGTATGAATCAAGAAAACAGGAGTTAGTCATATATCCTCCTTTTAAACAGCCCTATTACAATTTCTGGGCTTTTTTTTTTAGGTTCTTATTGTTCATAACCATATATTTTTACAGGATTATAATTGTAATGTACCTACCACCTAACACTTTTTTATTACAAGAAAATCATTATATATTCCTAAATATTGACTAATGATTATTTTAAATGATTACATAACATCCCTTTTAGCTGACGTTTATAGCTTGTTAATTGTGTTTTATTAGTGGACACTTATATTCTTTACTATTTTCACTCATTTATAGAAAATTTCGGAGCACACAGCTTCTTTAAAAAGAATATATAATACAGGTGCTTGATGAGTTAAGTATCATTCTTCTATGAGTATATTTAACTAGCCCCTCTGCCTTCCCACCTCCCAGGCCTCATTTAAAGCTGCTTGGAAATCACTTCGGAAGCACATTTAATCCACCAATCAGTCATTTCTCCAAAGTGGGAACACTGTCTCTATGCTTGGATGAATCTTAAAGCTTCCTGTGTGCTGGCAGAGGCTCTGATGAAAGCTTTGCATTTTAGAGATTGCCCGTTACATGGAATGTGGCTAAGGGAACTAGGAAAATTATTTGAAAAGCATTCCACAGGAATGAAAGGGGAATTCTCTCAACTAAAAGAAATGAGGCTCCTTCCCACAAGAAGTTAACAAGCAAAAAAGTAGTCAAATGCAGAGCCTGTGTATTTTTTTTTAAAAAAATGATTAAGAAAGTAAAATGAAGTTTGTCTTCCGTTACAAGATTGTTCTAATTGCTAATCAGAGGGCTCAGAGGTTTACTCAAGATTGGAGCTTTCTGGGTAAATATTGTAAGCTTCAACTGCCGCATTTCCTTGCCTCACTAGAAAAAAAATAAAGTACAGATCACAGTTGTAATAAAAAATAGCAACTATTTCATATAAGTCTGAGTGTACCTTCAATTATTGCCATTGTCAAGACGTTAAAAAACAAACCATGTAGAAAAACTGAAATAGTTTTTTTCCAATTTCAAACAAAACAAAACTGGAAATCCCCAGCCAGAGTGCATTGGTTCTTTTTTTTTTTTTTTATTAAATAAATCTCTTTTAGATCAGAAAGGCAATGCAGTCCTGTTGTTAAGGGGGGAAAAAAGAGCTCTTATCCCTTTGGCCTTTACCTTTCAAAACTGAAATGTTGCAAATTGATTTTGAGATGGGAAGCCCTGCTAATGTCAGTTGAATGCTTATCCTGGAAATTTTTTGCCATTTCAAATAGAAAAACCCTCTATAGGTTTTTCTTCTGATTCAGCAGCAGCCTGCTTAGCATTAAGAAAGGGCAAGCCAGACTCCTGAGTCCAGTAATTATGGTTAAGCTCTTGGATATTCTCTTTAGGAGATAACAAGGTCGGGTCTTCCCATATTGTAAGGAGCCAGGAGGTGCTGGCTGTCGGGCTGATTCCTGAATTTGGAAAGCAGTTCAGCTCAGAACACATTCGACAGCTAAAGTAAAGGCATGCCTCTTGCCAAAAGGAGATTGCTTTAAAAAGAAACTGACCTGGAACGTGGCTCTCACCAAAGCATCTGCAGAGATCTTTGAGCAGGAGGCCATATTAATCATTCATGATCATGAAGATGCTGTATATCCCACAGCAAATGTATCTTTCAAACGAATTAAAACATCTTGGGCTTTAGGACATAAATGGCTCTTCAAAGAAATTGAACCCGAACTTTATGAGTAGTTAGAATTAAGTATTTGGCACCCATTATTCCCATCATTTTTTTTTTTTAGTTTGGCTTTCTGAGATGCACTTTACTCTTTTTAATGTGGCCCATGCTGTGTATCTTGACAAACACAGATAGCCATATAACTGGCACCACAATTAAGATGGAGAACATGGCTACCATCTCCACAAGTTCTCCCATGCCCTTTTGTATTCATCCCCTTCCAGCTACCCTCCTGTCCCTGGCAACCTTGATCTGTTTTCTGTCTCATATGCTTTGCCTTTTCCAGAATGTCATATAAATGGAATCATACAGGATATAGCCTTCAGAGTCTGGTTTCTTTCACTGAGCATCATGAATTTGAGATTTGTCCTAGTTGTACACATCAGTAGTCTATTCTTTTTATTTGTGTAACATTATCTTATGGTACGATGGCAACACAGCCTGTTTATCTGCTCACAGACTGATAGATATCTGACTTGTTTACTTCATTTTCTTTTATTATTATCTTCTTTTTCCACCATGGTATACAGTTTGCAGAGTGATTTACATTAACTTATTCCCCAATTTAAAATATTATTATTCTATTTTTTTCTGATAATCAGTAAACACTACAGAGAGCTTAAATAGCTTGTGAGGTTTACTAATTGAGGCTACATCTTTGAATGCCATTGCATCAGAATAACCTACCTACTATATCATGTCATGTCTTTTGTGTGCAGTGAATAGTGTTGATTAAAGAGCTACATCTATCTATTGAAAAATAATGATGTCCTATCTATTTAACAGAAGAAATTGGAGGGGGTGACAAATAGAGACTTTTTTTTAAAGTGAGGATTCTAATTGTGTTAAAGCATATGGTATCAAGAAAATTAATTTTGGAGTTATCTTTGATATACAGCCTAGTTCTTTCCGTGATTAGTCCTGTAGCCTAGGGGACACTTTTAACTTCTATTAGCCTCAATTTCTCCATGCAGTCACTGGTTTCTATTGTATTGATCTCTGAGCCTTGTAATGATGAAGCTATGTATCTATGGTGCATCTCTTTCAGCATCAGGGACAGGCTAATCGCTTCCTTTTGTTATTTTCCTTCTTTCTCTAGTGCATGAACATACACACATATACATACAACGGACATTTAATATGTACATGCCTTTGTCTGCTAATATAAGGATAAAATGCTCACAAATGTATTGAAAGAAGGGAAGAAATGGTGGAGAGATCAAGCATGAGATTAAATAGAGGACAGAATGAACTCAGAACACTAGACATACCAACCTAAGAAATGCAGGACAGATGGGTGAGGAAGCTTTTCCCATCAGTCCACTTGGGCTTCCTCTTATAGCTAGTCTCACCTGGATAGGAGGAAGTCTGTGTGGCTGCCATCTTTGGCTTCTTTCCATCATTTACCTACTGTCTATTTTCTACTGAATGAGGTCAGGGGATGATCTTAGATGAAATTTTAGGAAAGGCTCAGTTACTGTGGTACTGGTTTTGTGCTTACAGCGACTCCTCCTCCTAGGTTTAGGGAAGGAAGGTATTTAGAACTCCCTAGCTTGGATGCGGCTCAGTGAAAGACCTATTGCGTACATTTTGGGAAGCCCTGGGTTCACGTTCCATACCAATGAAGCCAACTAAACAACCAACCAACCAAACAACAAACCAACAAACCAACCAAACAAACAAATAGCCCTATCTCTATTCACAGATTTCGTTTCTCTCCCATCAAAACTGCTCAGTTTGTTAGGGAAAAAAACCTGACAATGTAATTTATGAGAATTTTTCAGTGTCTGTATGTAAATTCTCACAGTAACTAATAGCTTAAATCACAAGCTCTGGGGGAATTCTTAATATTTACTAACAAATACTTGTACAGGAAAAGAATGCTCATGATAGGATTTCAGCAGTATTTTGTAGTAGGAAGAGGTTTAGGCTAGACACCAGGGCTCTCTTACATTTGTGTCTTGAGGACCTGAGACAAATACTACCTATATAAGTGTGTAAGATAACCCTGTGTCTGTCTTACCTCTTTTCTGGCTCTTTCTGGAACATTTCACACAATTCTGCATGCTAGTCACTAGTCAACTCATTCTCAAGACCAAGTCCTGTGTATTCCAGTACCCAAATACACATACTGTGCCATTTAAAAAATTGTATCACGATGACTCCCTTGTAGGCACTCAATTCTGCTTCTTTGTTCTGTATGGGACATTTGATCTTAGGGACCACATTTGTCATCATTTTTTGGACTTTCTTCTGTGCAGCAGTTAAAACATTGGTCACAGGTAGAAAACCTTAGTCTTTCTGCTATTATTCATCACCTATGACTCAGAGTCCAAAGGAGCATTTTACTCACCACCTTGCCAAAGAAGCAAGGTTAGTGCCTCACTGAAGGAAGAAAATAAAAATTGTATGTTGACATAGCAAAGGAATGTGAATTCTTTTTTAAATAGAAGATTAGAGGAATGTGTTTTCTATAAATCTGTGCTAATAGTTTTAAGATTCGTGTTTGAAAAATGAAGACTTTGGGAAGAAAAGATCAGTTTTCTCTTAGTACATTTTTCTGTATAATAAATGTTGTCCCTGTGAATAGAATGTAATCTAATACATTAAAAAGTCCTGAGGCTTTTATTTTAAAGGCAGCGATATTGCTACAGGCAAAGTAATTATACCCATTATCTCCTCAAAATGTCAGTGGAGCTTTGGCATCAAAATCCCAGAGGAATCCCAAATTGCCTAACTAGTTTGAAAATGTTAAGAAGTGTATTCTTGGAGGGGGTAAAGGGTACTTAAGAGACAAGGAATTCTGAAGTCTACATTATGCAAAAAGTCACAATAACTCATACTTCTTTTTCAAAATTCATTTTTATATTGCTTTGGGATTTTGGCTTTACAGTATGCCTTATATAGTTTGCAAACAATTAACATAATCTTTGAACTTCAAGAGCAAACCATTATTTGATTTATGTGATTGAAAGCACCTTTTCTTATCAACAATCTGACATCACAAAGATTACACCTTTATTAAAAATAAGATGGATATGTCATAAAAAACAAAATGTTACTTTTAAACAGGAAGTAGGTATGAATTGTTACCATTATTAATTAGTTTTCTATGATTTGTTGGTCTGCTTAATTAAGCTGAAACAGTCAAAATTGAGGTGAGGAAGAAAATTTAATTTTATAATTCCTAGGAATTTAACTAAATATCAAATTGTATATAGGGCAGATAGAATATGTCTGGCTTATCTGAGATATTACTGATCTCAGCACCAAGTCTTCCTCTACCTTAGGCAAACCAAGATGGTAGTCTACACTAAATAAAGTTAAATTGCCTCATAAACTCCTATTCACAAGGTATCTAGTCTACTAGGGGAGGTGATATAGATCTGTGTAATAAAAATACTTTCACAGCATATAGAGACCAGATAGAAAATGTTACAGTGAGCTCTCTTAAGATTTGACCATTTTCCAACTTCTTGAACCCCTCCCAAAAGGAAACTATGTCCCAAATTAGCAGGATGCAATTTCAGAGAATAATACCCCATTCTCATGATGTGGTGTGAATGGTTTTTAGGGATTCAATGGTTGATGGATGTTTGTTTTTGTTTTAGGTAAGTTGGTTGCAAGTTATTAATGGTCTTGGTCAGAAAGGAAACAAAGTATAGGAGGTTAGATTCATGGATTTCTTCTCTTTTTTTCTTTCCTCTATCCTCCTTTCTCTCCTATTTAGTTCTAGGGGAAAGGAGTGGAGAAGGGATGAAAATAAAAAGGGGGAGATATGGAAATGATATAGAAATAATATAAAAGTGGTAAAATATTGAGTCTACTCTTATAAATGTTTGTATATTGATCCAAAATTAAGGTTATATTTTGATTATAATATACTATGTATCAACTCTTTAAAAAGTTTAATAACCAAATTAAATAATCATGCTGATAACATACTGTCAAAGTTAGGGCAAATATTCCATATAAAGTACTAGAGTTTTAAAGTACTGAATCTAAGGGCTGGGAAGATGTTCGAGCAGTTAAGAGCACATACTGCTCTTACAGAGGATCTGAGTTTAGTTTCTAGCATCCATGTTGGCAGCTCACAACTGCCTGTAACTCTAGTTTGAAGGAATCATATGTCTTCTTCTGGCTCCCATGCACTCCTATACTCAGATGTCCACACCTGTTTGCAGATACATATACCCTCACATACATAATTAAAAATAACTCCTTTTAAAAGCATTGAACTATGGAGATACACTTAAAGAATTGGATACCTATTCTATAATAAGCTAAATTATTATATTACTAAGTCTTCCATAGAAAACTGTACTTCAGACAAACTTACTAGCTTGCAGATTTACCAGTGTCAGTAAAGAGTTAAATTGGAATTAAAACTCAGGTCTTGGTTGAGTCTGTGTCCACTTGAGGGCACAGGCCTCTGCCACCAGCTTGCTGCAGGTCCACAGCTGCCACCAATTTGCCCATGGTGGATACAATATTGCTGCAGCTCATTGTGAACAATAGTTCTGGCATGAACCAAGCCACTTTCACCAGTGGCAGGACTTCCTGAGCAGCAGGGTGTGCTGGTGAGCATGGGCTAAAAGGACTCTTGCCTAGGCAACTAGGTCCAAAGTGAGAAACGAATCCTCATCCTAAAGTACCCATTGAGCATTGCATTCTTACCAACAACCTGTGTGTGGCTCCTGAGGGATAGATAATCTATGCTGCTCACCAAGACCCCTTGAGCCCCACAGCCAATAATGAAAAGATAACCCAGGGCATGTTTGAGACCTTCAACACCCAGCTATGTTTGTAGCCATCTAAGCCGTGCTGTTCCTGTATGCCTCTTGATCATACCATCATCATTGTGATGGACTCAAGAGATGCAGTTACCATGCTGTGCCCATCTATAAGGACTGTGCTCTCCCCTATGCTATCTTATGTCTGAGACTGCCTGGCTAGGATCTGACAGATTGCCTCATGAAGATTCTGATTGAGCATGACTACAGTTTAACTATCACAGGCAGAGGGAAACCATGTTTGACATCAAGGAGAAGCTGTGTTGTGTTGCCTTAGACTTTGCTCAAGAAATGGTCAATGCTGTATTGTCTTCCTTCCAGGAGAAGAACTACCAGCTGCCTGATGGCCAAGTTATCACTATTGGAAATGAGTGGTGCTGTTGCCTTGAGGCTCTTTTCCAGCCTTCCTTCCTGGGTATAGAATCCTGATGCAGTGGCAAAACTACACTCAGTTCCATCATGAAGTGTGATGTTGACATCCACAAAGACCTCTATGCCGATACAGTGCTGTCTGGTGGCACCACCATGTACCCAGTCATCACTGATCAGATGCAGGAGATCTCTTCCCTGGCTTCTAACACCATGAAGATCAAGACAATCACTCCCCTCCTGAGCACACATACTAAGTGTATCAAGGGCTCCATCTTGGCCTCACTGTTCACATGGCTTTATTTATTTTTTAATTAAAAGTTTTTGTTGTTTTGTTATGGCAATTTTGCCTGAGGGTTTAAACATCCCTAAAAGTTACACTGTGCGGCTAGAGACTTTGACTATACAATGTTTTTTTGGTTTTGTTTATTTTAATAGTCATTCAAAATATCCCTGAGATATGTGGCTACAGAATGTCCCTTGCCCTCCCAAAAGCTGACACAGGAAAGGAAAATGGCCCAGTCTATGCCCTGTGGCCACTTAAAGGAGGTAACATTCTGTACATTATTTACTGCAGATTTTTTTAAACCTTCTGCCTTAATAGATTATTTTTTTCATGTTTTTGACTGGTCCGTCATCATGGTACCCCCTTTTTTTGTTTCCAACCTGATGCATGAGGGCTTTTGATCTCTCTGGGAGTGGGCTGAGGCGTTGAGGCAGCTGGGGCTTGCCTGCACCCTGACTTGAGATCAATTTAATTAAAGTGCATGC
Source organism: Acomys minous (assembly GCF_964271855.1). Classification (NCBI taxonomy): domain Eukaryota; kingdom Metazoa; phylum Chordata; class Mammalia; order Rodentia; family Muridae; genus Acomys; species Acomys minous. The sequence goes on along the minus strand of NC_140488.1, from coordinate 124,373,126 downwards.
CTTGGAAAAAGTGAAAACCTCCGGTCTTTTGGATTTCAGAATTCCCAGTATGTTGGTGGTCTCAAAACAATTTGACAATCACAATGTGAGCTCCTCTTTACACACCATTCTCCCCTGGAGCCTGGCAAGAAGCCTGTGTAGTACCCTCGAGTTGCAGGACTAGAGCTTGGAGGGAGATCCATTTTTCCTGGCTTCCAGCCCAGGACTGATGACATAATGGCATGACTGATCTCATGGTTTAAAGCAGCTGGTGAAGGCTGGAGTAAAGAGTGATGTTTGGGCTATGTTTCCTTTTTTTTTTCTTTCTTCCTCAAGCCTCTTACGTTGGTATCTTTATCTGTCTAGTACATAGAACCACTGAGGACTGGTTTTGTCCATTTGCTAGACTAGTCTTAAGCATACACTAGTGGTGTTTATCTTGTCTTAACCTGTCATTTCATTTATAGATCTGGTCCTGTTTGGGGGTTAATATTTGCAAAATTCGAAGTCTGTGATCACCATCATGTTAGAATTGTTGATGCTCTAATTATCACCCTAGGATCTGAAATAGGCCAAGAATCTGTACGGTGGTTATTTTTCACTATGACATTTAAGGTACTTTGCTCTTGGGCCAAGTTCCATTTCTTTTCATTTTTTTTCAGTGTCTTATATAGTCATTGTACATGGTACTTTGCTATGTAAGGGCACTTTCACACAATTATATATTGTACGTTGAGCACATTATACCTATAATCTCTTTCCTCTTTCCTCACTTTCCCCCTAAATTCTAGTCTCCTCTATTCTCTTAGATACATTTGTTTATAATTTAATGTCATATATATACATATATTATTTTATTCATTTATATAAAATCTAGGAGCCACAAATTAGAAAAATATTTACTTATCTTTCTGAGACTGGTTTAACTTACTTTATATGGCTCTCTCTAGTTGCATATTTTTTTCTTGAAAAGGATATAAGTTCGACCTTCTTACCAAAAATCATTCCACTATTTTTTATGCATTTCATTGTTGATTCCCAGTTTGGTTCCATAACTTAGCTCTTGTCAACAATGCTGCAATAAACATCAACACACACACATATCTTTGTGATACATTGACTTTGAGTTGAGTTCTTTGTATAAATACCCAGAGTGCTATAGCTGGGTCATATGATAGGCTTATTTTCACGAGCCTCCATACTGACTTCTGCATAGTGCATGTACTAGTAAATGTAAATTCCCACCATCAGTATATACAGGTTTCTTTTTTGATCCATGTCCTGCATCCGAGAGAACATTATTGCTTTCCTTAAGTGTTCAATCGTACCATCAGATGGATCCTGTCCATCTGTGCTCAGGTTCATTATTTGCTTATGTCCCCCATGAGCCAGGCTTTCTGCCCCTGATGTCTATATTAGTCCTTTATTTATAACCTTAATCATCGTTCACAGCCTGGATTCTTTCATATAGTGCATCTCCCACCTGATTAAACTTGGAAACTTAACCTGTTTGTGTCTAAATTCTGAACTTGAACTTGTCTGAATGAACCTTTTGGATATGGATATTGCTTTGGTCATCTACCTAACCTGTTGAACTAGTTCCTACATTACTTGAAGTCCTAGTCACAAACTGAGTGCATTTTACTCAAATGTCTTCTTTCACCATCTCCTCAATAACCATATTTTCACAAGCTTCATGGCCAAAATTTTATAGAGGATAATCAGAGTACTAATAAATAAGAGAGATCAACTCATGCAGTAACTTTACCTTTACAAACAGAAGACAGTTTATAAAACTTTCAGTGAAAGAAGTTACTGACTTACTATTGCTAAAGGGAAGAATTCACAATGAAGATAATAGTTACAAACCTTTGTGCACCAAGTGACAAAGCATCAACATTGTTTTGGAAACAATGATTGCAGGGTTGACAACTAGGTGAGACTTATGATTAGTCTTCTCAGTAGAATGCTTTGGGTCAAAGCCATCTTGATTTCCTCTTGTCTTAAGACTCAAATTGGTATCCTCAGCAATAGACTCTTACTATTAAGTTTTGGTGGGTAACCAACATGAGTATCAATAGACTGTCATGTTGGGTATCTATGGCATATCACTTGTTAACAATACCAAACACAGTAACCTATTCCTGGGGCTGGGCTATTAATTTATTAGCCTGTGATATTTCATAGGGATTTTATCATCTCATTACTGTTAACTCCATTTAAACTCTTTTTATTTCTGTGTGTGCATTTATTTTAGGATGTTTCTACACTAGTAGGATTCTATATGACTTTTCCAGAAGGTCTTTAGTGTTATCTATCCCTCTCTGTATTCCACCCTCTAAGTGCCCATCTTTCATCCCATGGAACACTTCTCTCTTTCTGTTATTTCCCTTTAGCATTTTATATCATTGCTTTCTAGCTCACCGTCTTTGAAAGTCCCTGCCCATATTCACTCACTAATTTCCGGACCTCTAGGAGTACTCCAAGTCAAACATACATATCTAAAGATTTAATGCTAATATCTACAAATGAGAGAAAACAGATGATGTTTGTCTTCTTGTCTCAGGGTTACTTCATTTAAAATAGTAGTTTCAAGTTCTACCCCTCTACCTGTCACAATCTCATTGAATAACAACTAAATAATAGTCTATTGTGTAAATATACGATGTTTTCATTACCCACTTATCACTTGATGGGCACCTAGAAATTGCTTCCAATTTCTAGCTATTATGATTAAAGCAGCAACGAACATGGATGAGCAAGTATCCTTGTAATAGGATGTAGAGACCTTTGTTTAAATGTCCAAGAGTGATATACCTGGATCTTGAGGTAGATAAAATCCCATCTTCCTGAGGAACCACCACACTGATTTCCATAGGCACTGTACAAATTTTCCCTCCCACCAGCAATGGATGAATGTTCCTTTACCCTGCATCCTCATCAACATGAGCTATCATTTGTTTTACTGATCTTGGCCATTCTGACTGGTGGAAGGCAAAATCTCAAAGTAGTTTTAATTTGGATTTCCTGATGACTAAATATATTGAACATTTAAAAAATGTTTCTGAGCCATTTGGTATTTCATTTTTGTAGAAATCCCTGCTTAGTTCCATGCTACAGCTTTAAATTAGGTATCGCTTTCCTTGGCGTTTAGGGTTTTTGTTTTCTTGGTTTGGTTTCCTCTTTATTTATTTATTTTTGTTTTGCTTTGTTTTTAGACAGGGTTTAATCGTGTAGCTGGTCTTGAACTCATTATGTAGATTAGGCTGATCTTAAACTCAGGGATCCACTTGGCTCTGTTTCCTGGGTACTGGGATTAAAGGCATGCACCACTATGGTGGGCTAGTTTTGTTGTTTGTTTTGCTGTTGTTTGTTTGTGTGTTCTAATTCATTGTATATTTGAGACAGTAACCATCTGTCAGATATATAGCTGGTGAAGATTTTCTTTCATTCTGCAGGCTGCTTTTTAAAGCAAACATGGTGTCCTGTGCTGTGCAGAACTTTTTTTTAGCTTGATGAGATCCCATTTATTAACTGTTGACCTTAATGCCTGTGCTATCAGGATCCTGTTCAGAAAGTCTTCTCATTTGCCAATAAGTTTAAATGCAGTCACTACTTTCTTTTCTATAATATTTAGGATATGAGGTCTTATATCAAGATTCTTTGTTCATTTGGATTTGAGTTTTCGTTCTTCTACTTGCAGCCATACAGTTTGACCAGCACAATTTGTTGAAGATCTGTCTTTTTCCCACTGTGTAATTTTGGCATATTTGCCAAAAATCAGATGTTCGTAGGTGTGTGGATTTATATGTGGGCCTTCGATTCTCTTTGGTTGATCATTGTCTCTGTTTTTATACCAATACTATGCTGATTTTTATTATGATAGCTCTGTATTACCACTTGAAATTGAGAGTGCTGATGTGTCTAGCGGTTCTTTTATTATTTAGGATTGTTTTAGCTATCCTGATTTTTTTGTGTGTGTTTTTTTATAAAGCTGTAAATTGTCTTTTCAACTTCTGTGAAGAATTGTGTTGAAATTTTGATAGGGAGTGTGTTGAATCTGAAAATTGACTTTGGTAAGGTAACTATTTTGTAATATTAATCCTACCAATCAACAAGTATGTGGGGTCTTTCTGTCTTCTGAAATCACCTTTTTTAGTATCCTTAAGTCTACATTATACAAGTCTTTTACTGTCTTAGTTAGATTTATTCCAAGGTATTTTTGATGCTGTGGTGGATGGTACTGTTTGCCTGATTTCTTTCTCATGTGATTCTTTAGGATATTTTAAATATAGAATAATATCATCTGAAAATTAGGATACTTTGACTTCTTCCTTTTCAAGATGTTGGTGGTAGACTTGTGTATGTTGCTTTGATTATCTTGAGATATGCCCTCCCCCATTGCTACACCCTCTTAATTCTCATCAGAGAAGCTTATTTGTTTAGTAGACAGCTATAAACAGAAAGACTTACAACTGGTCAAGATGCATAGAACTTCATTACTGTGCAGGACCACACTCACCTAGTGTTCTCCAGGTCTTTCAGTCTGTGGTTCTCAGTGCCCAGGTCTCCATGCTGTAGATCAGATACAGTATGTGATAGGCACTGCCATCTTGGTGCCCCATATTTGACTTGGTGGTGAGGCCTGGTGGTACTCAAAGAAAGAATAAGCAGGCTACCAAGATGAGACTTGATAGCCTATGACCATATAGTGGGGGAGGAGATCCCCCTAGGTCTTAGACCTAGGGGAGGGGATTAGGGTGAAAGCAGGAGGGAGGGAGGAGAGGGAGGACACAAGTGATGGGATAACAATTGAGTTGTAATCTGAATAAATTAATTAAATAAAAAAGATGCATAGAACGAGAGACCACAGCACATACAGTCCTAAATGGGACATCTGTATCACATGCCACATCTCTTTCTCTGAAGGCTTGAGGATCATTGTAGAAGAGGGGTCCAAAAAATTGTAAGAGCCACAAGTGGTGGAAGACTATAAGGAAACAACATTTTCTGGAAAAAGTATAATTATTGTACATATGAACTCACAGCATTTGGGACAGCATGGACAAGTCCTGCTCAAGCTTAATCCAGACAAAATACCAGCATGGAGAGGGGAGATAAAGCTGAAGTCCCTCCCTTAGCTGAGGAACTATTGGTAACTAATAGCTTCTGGGAGATGGACAGTCAAGTTTCCTTAAGAGTGTGGTCCCTGGTAGTAGATACACTCCAATAAAGAGTCACACACCAAAGAGTATGTGGGCCACACAAATTAAAGTTGATAGGTTTTTAAAAGGGATTAACACAAAGTTGTGTGAGCAGAGAAGGGGGGATAGATCTTGGAGGAGTTGAGGAAGGGTATAATCAAAATACATTGCCTGACATTCTCAAAACTAATAAAAATGTACTCTAGATATCAATGTAATTTCAGGATTTCCCTATCAACTGACACTCTTATCAGTAGACAGCAAAGTAATCCAAAATGATGTACAAGTTCAATAATATAAGAACAAATAATTTTTAGAAATTTAACATTATACTTTATAATTATAACAGATACCATTATTAAACATTCAAGGGATGTTTGTGAAAGCTAACTAACCAATAGTGATAAAACATACTTCTGTAAAAGTTCCACACAAGAGAAATTGTGTCATCTTCTTTAAGGGTAATGCCATAAAAATGAGAAATTGACAAAAATGCCAAGGAAAAATCTTTGCACCAATATTTTGCATAAAAAATGACCTGAAGATAAAGTTACTCATTGTTTTAAATGAAAATACACCACATGCTAAAACACATAAGTGTAGATTGATAGCAGTATGCAAGTCAATGCAAGACCACTGAGGAATAGGTAACTCTACTGTGGTCAGGCCCCATTCCTCCAGGAGCTGTGCATGTTTTAGAGTACCAATATAAACAGTCAGAACAGCTTCTGGCCTGAAATCACATTAAGCTGTTTTATAGGTCACATGATGACTACTGGGGTGAGCTACAGCTAAGTCTAAGGCTGCCTCACAAAGTGGATGTTTTAGGGAAACCTTATTGTTCAAATGATATCATTTTTAGTCTTCACTCAATTCTGCCCTATTGAATCACTTCCTCACTCCTCCTAGCAAAAGTAGCTGTGAAGATAAATGTATACATGTGTTTGACATGCTTCTTCCTTGGTATCAGTAGCAGGTCAGAACAACAAAACCCATTCCAGGTACCACAGAGATGGATTTATACAGAGAACTGGGTTACAAAGGTGTCGGGAAGGGTAGAGGTGAGCTCCATATGTATGTCCCAGCATAGCCATAAAGACATTTCCAAATGCCTTGGTTCAGGCCTACTTCCTGCTTTCCAATCTGCTAGGAGTATCTCTTGTTGGCAAAATCTAAGTGGAATCCAAATGGCAAGGGTGTTTATGCTTGCTCTCTCTTTCCACTTTATTTTCCCTCTCTCCATCCTCTCCTTTCTTTTTCCTTTCTCCTTTATGTTTCATTCTGCCTCAGTCTGGTTAGTTGTTTTTTCCACATAATGATTTGTGTTTTGTTTTGTTTTGTTTTGTGTGGAGACAAGGTCTCTCTGTGTCAGCCTTGGCTATCCTGGACTCACTATGTAGACCAGGCTGGCCTCGAACTCACAGAAATTCACCTACCCCTGTCTCCTGAGTGCTGGGATTAAAGGCGTGCGCCACCACGCCCAGCTCACATAATGGTTTTTAAGTGTGTGTGTGTGTGTGTGTGTGTGTGTGTGTGTGTGTGTTACTATTTTGTATATGTATGCCATTACCACTTTTGCCTTCCTCCTTTCTACCACCACTGTCCATCCCTCCCCATCCACACACATCTGTTTCTCACACTCCTGTTATTTGTTTTCTTTTGTGAGCCCACTGAAATTAAACAGAGCAGTCTATGTGCTTATGGGTTCCTTTGGAGCCTGATGAGCTCAGTACACAGGTAAAGAAAACAATTTTCACTCTGAAAGAATCTATCAAGAGTCAATAGTTCAGCGTAAACTCCTTCCTTGATGGAGTGTCGATAGGGCTGGTCTTGTAGGGGCCCAGTGTTAGTAATTACAGTTGTTGTGAATTTGTGAATTCATTGGTTGTATGGAGTCTGGAAAATAGCATTTCATAAGTTTTGCCCTATCTTTTGATTCATATATTTCATGGCCTTCTTTTGCAATATTCTTTGAGCCTTAAATGGAGGTGAGATAAGTGACTTGCTTAGGGTTGGGCCCATTAGGATTGGGCCCATAACTGTCAAGATTAAGTATGTCTCTGTCTCTCTGATTATCTCTGTGTCTCTCTGTCTCTCTCTCTGTCTCTTTCTCTCTGTCTCTGTCTCTCTCTGTCTCTGTCTCTGTCTCTCTGTCTCTGTCTCTGTCTCTGTCTCTGTCTCTGTCTCTCTCTCTCTCTCTCTCTCTCTCTCTCTCTCTCTCTCTCTCTCTCTCTCTCTCTTTCTCTCTGACAGTCTCAGTATGCAGCCCAGGCTTGCCTCAAATTCAATGTGCAATTCACACTAGCCTCAAATTTACAGCTATCTCCCTGCCTCAGTTTTTAGAATGCTGAGATTGTAGATAAGTGCCCCCAAAGATATAGCTTACGTTAGCCCCAACCTTACCATCCTTTTGCTCTTTAGCATTTATCTCCTGCTATATGCCACTATGACTGACTCTTCTTTTTCGATGATTTTTTAAATCTTGTCTTTATGTGGTGTCTAATTTTTAAATTGAATTCTTTGCTAACTATCTTTGTATATATGTACATATATATCATATAGGAAAAATTTACACACACAACTTATTTGTGCTGTATACCACATATTTTGTTCTGAAGGGATTTTAATGTTGTCACACCTTATTTTTCAATTTGCATATTATTTAAGGATAGTCTTTCAAAGCCCTAAATATATGAAATATTTTAGACTATCTTTTTTATTGGTGCTTGATTTGTCAGTATTAGGATTAGAGAAGACAGAATGTAGAATATTGAAATTTCCTTTTGGCCTGAACCATGATCAAAATTTGCTCCATGTGTGATGACAAAGAATGCATGTGCCTTGTTATATGTTCTTCATATGAACTAAATTCTGCTTTCTGCCATAAACCCTTATGTTGGCATAATGTTCTTGTGGACTGTGTACAGTTTACCCTTGTTCATTCAAATACTAATTTCTCCACTCCACTCTCTGGATCAATCCAGATACTGGGATGTGATGTTTATTCTAAATATCTCCAGTTTCAAGTTTGTGTAAACATGTCATCATTGTTCTCTATGTTGTCAATAAAAAACAAACTAGCCAATGCTGAGCAAAAATGGAGAATAGGGTGGGACATCCTGATCCAGTGAGGGGAGGAGAAAGAGAAGAAAGGAGAAGATGGAGCCAGGAAGAGAAATAAACCAGGCCTAGGAGATGGTTTGAAAGCAAGTATAAGTGAGAAATCAGAATGGAAGGAAACTATACTAGCATGGAGGTTTAGGATAGAGTAATTATTGTACAACATTGTGCTATAGGCTAATTAAATAGATCCTGGTTTCTCTGGATATAAAGCTCGTTAAGGAATAACTGCTGATTTCACTAAAATAATAATTTAATATTAAATATTAGTAATCATTCAACACTCATTCAGTTTCAGGTCTTGCCTCAGCTTGTGGGATATCCAAGTAGTAGAAAAGCTGTCTAATAATAATGTCTGAATTTTGGGATAAAGTTTCTGATTACATGGCTAACCAGCACATCTACTCTGTATTATAGCATCTATAATATAAATACAAATTTACTGTGTCATTTTGATGTTTTTTAGAAAATGTCCTTGTTAAAATATAGGTGGGCTGGAGAGATGGTTCAGTGGCTAAGAGCACTTGCTGCTCTTCCAGATGACCAAAGTTCAGTTCCCAGAAGCCAAGTCAGGAGACTCAGAACTGTCTGTAACTTCAGTTCCATGAGATTTGATATCTCTAGCCTCTAAGGACATGAGGCACTCACACCCACATGTGCATGTGCAGACACACACACCTACACATAATTAAAATAATAAAAATTTATATTAAATAAAATAAAACAAAGATAAATATTGACAAGAATTTGGGGGGGAGAATATCCTTATGTACTTTGTAAACTGAAGTTCTAGCAGTTGGCTGGGTTGTAATTGCATATTTATTATTGTAACAAATCAGTGCTGTGATAATAATTGATAATTGTGAAAGCTATTAATTTTATGTACAAAAACAATTATTAAGACTTTTCATAAAGTCAGATGAATGGTTAAATAGATTTGTGCTTTCAGCACTATGTGCGAATATATTTCTGATGTTTAACACACACAATTTGTGGTGCTTGTTGTAGCTCTAGAAAACCAATACACAGTGTAGGTATTTCATCTCTCAGATATTCAGGATAGTGAATACAGGAGAGATTCAGTAGCTAATAAAGTAATTATTTAGAACATTTCTATTAGATATTAGATTGTAAGTAAAACAGAATACGAATTATACTTTATTTACAAATAGTTAAGACATGATTCTTGTGTTGCAGAAGTTTATTCTATAATAATTCCTTTTAGGTTTGATCAAATATCAATCAAACTGGTAGTTATTTAGCCTTGTACAACTGTGTTTGTGTATGTGTGTATGTGGTTTATAGGTTTATAAATTTGATTATGTTCATTTTTTATTTGCTTTAGGTACAAGTTCTAGAGGGGACTGTTAAAATGTCTAAGTAGAATGCTAGGATATAGCTCAGAGGTCAAGTGCTTCCTTAGCATGTGTGAAATCTGGTTCAATTCTTAGCTCCATTATTGAAAAAATAATGTGAGTAGAAATACTGATTTAATTCTGTGAGCTATTGTTGTATGTATCACAAGGGCCTATATTTAAGTGCGTATGTGTTGCTGATAATTATTCATGATGCCTTTTGCTTGTGTAGATGATGTATGCAGGAATGTGCACATATGTGCAGGTGAGTTTACCTGTGAATGCGTATGCACATGTGGAGGCATGTGGGGTGTTTTTTCTGAGAGAAGGTTTCTCTGTGTACTCATTATAGAAAATCTCATCTGGTCATAATGCAGAGATCATAGATCATGGTGAACCCAGCCCCAACAGGTGCATCTGCCTTAGTTTTTGAAACAGGGTCATCTATTGACCCTTGAGCTCAGTGATTAACTGGATCAGCTGCCCATAGAGCCCCTAGGATCATCTTGTCTCTGCTTTCTAGGGCAGGCACTACAGATATGCTTGGTTTTTGTTTTTGTTTCTGTTTTTGTTTTTTACCTGGGAGCTGGGAATCCCAACATAGATTCTCATACTTATGTAGCAAAAAGATTGCCCATTGAACCATATCCCTAGCTTTGATATCATTTTAATGGGTATATAACATCCCTTTTGTGCTTTGTGGTACTTTTCTGATAATTCTGTTTTGTGAAATAGTAATCATTTCTGTCCTTAGTAATACCACTGCTGTTACTCTTTCTGGTATTTTATCATTAGGAGGCAAATGCCACTGCGAGAAATTTTAAGTGGTCTGGAAGGATAGTAGAAATTGGAGGCAGGGGTGGACTGGTGATCAGAGGGAAGGGGAAGGGTTAATAAATAGAATGGAAACCGTTTGGCACATTTATTGTTTGATCTACTGTTTTATGGAATCCTTGTAATCATCTTTGTGTTCCTCTGCATTAAGACTGGCTTTGACTTTGACTATTTAAAATGATTGGCTGCTATATGAATAGTGATTGATAGGAGTCTGTGCTGAGCTGATGAGGACTGACGGTCTCACAATGGCTATGGAAAAAGCACTGATGCAGAGGTGTCTCTGTGGTATTTTTCGTCTGTACCTGCAGCAGTGGCTGCTGATAATGATGACAAGGTGTTATAGATTGTATGTATTCAAACCCCAGATGCCTAATAGTGTAGACATATATTTTGGGATGGGTGACATTTATTTATTTTTTTCTTTGCAGTTTTAGATGGAAACCAAAAGGAAGCAACAACAACAAAGTAATCCTGGGACAAAAAAACTAGTAGCTGGAGAAATTACTTCAATGACTTTAAGATTGACATTTATACACATGTGCGCGCACACACATTCATTTCTGAGTAGCTCAAACATAGGCTTGCCATCTTTCAAAAGGGTGCCAACAAGAATTGTGTTGTCTGATAAGTAAATCAATGTATGTGTTTCTATTGTACTTAGAACATACTGATTTGCTATCCCACTGGTTAAAACCTTTGTGCTCACTACCCAGGCCAGGTGACCTCTTTATTTTCCAGTATTCTTTGTAGTTAAATTGGAGTCATGCAATTATTCCCGGCAAGTTAGCTGTTAGTGAAGTGATACCTGCAATTTTCATGCTAAAGCATTTAAAAGTCAGCATGTCACCATTAGATTCACTCTTCCCTCATCTCAGGGCCCAGAGGGATATGTGTTGAAATGCTGAGCTCATGAGATAAGGCAAAGCTTGATTTCTGAGACATTGTATGGAGGAACTACCATGTAAAGGCTTTTGATATGTGTCAGAGTCTCATGACATTGAGAAATAAAGTTTTGCTTTGTAAAGCCTCTGAGCTTTGAGAGGCAGTATTTTATACTATAGCATAATTTATCTTACCCTGGCTAAACCAAGTACTTTGCTAGGTACTGGAAATAGATTAGCAAAACATAATTCATTTTGTATATAAATCACTTCCTTGAGACAGATACTTACATGTATTTATAATTACAATACATTAACTAAGTGATATGTAGAAATAAATATAGTGTTCCTTGCCTTTATTCGGGTATAACACAACACTGCCTAAGCTGGGGTTGAGAAAGTCCTCTGAGCCAGATAACTTCTGAACTAGGTAACAAAGTGATAGAGGAATTCATGGGTCAGAATAATCCATGAGTTATATGAGAGAGCAAGGTACATTTGAAAATTATAATTAATTCTGTGTGAATACAGCATGAAATTGCCAAATCCAGAGTGATGAGAAATGAGGCTGGAGATAAAAACAGAAACTGGATGATAAATACTCTTGAATTCCATACTAAGGAATTTGGAATCCATCCTAGCAAAAGATTGAAAGGTTTGAAGTCAAGAAAAAAATGCTGCCAAATCTAAACTTTTAAAGATCTCTCCAAAGAACAAAGAAAGCCTCGTACCATTGTGCCACTGAAAAACCCGAGGGAATAGCAATATTAGAGGGACTAGAAAAGAGAAGTCTGTGGTGGAGACTATCAAAGAGGAATCAGGAGGCTAAGACAAAGAAAATGCCAGAATATTATGTGCTATGTACAGAAATTTAAGTTTCAAGGAGGGAGCTTTTGAACAAGTGGAATGCTTCTATAATTTAAAATGAGTCCTGGTTGTGGAGATGGTTAAGTGGATAAAACATTTGCCATGGAAGCAAGAAGACCTGAGTTCAGATCTCCACACCTCCCAGGAAAACCAAAGTTTGGTGGCATGTCTATAATCCTTGTATGTAGTAAGTAAGCATTTTTAGGCTACCCAGACTAGCCTAATTTCCCAGGGTCAGCAAGAAATACTGCCTCAATATTAGGTAGAAAGTGATTCAGGAACCAGGTATCTCTGTATGTGCATGCATATGCACATATACCCCCATATACATGTGCCCATACACATATGAACACCCTCACACACATATGAACACCTCTACACACACACAAACTAAAATGAAATATGTTAACAATAAATAAGGGTCTATTGGATTAGGAATGAAAACACGTTGATGGCATAAGAAAACTTACAGGGAAGAGGAGAGAGGTAGTTCAAATTAATTTCATCACACTGAGCAGTGAATAGCGGAAGAGAACATGAAGTCAGTAAATATATATTTTCTATTAAAAGTCTTGGATGAAGAAAGCCTTGAGGTTAAAAAGGGGCAAGCTTGGATGCAGGCAGAGTCAATGGCCAGACTCTGCCAAGATAGGGTAAGCATGTCCTCAATAGTTCCTGCTTCACAAATATGTTTATTAGATATATTGGGACAGAAGGCTGAAGAAGATGTTCCACTGTTATAGAGAGTTCTGGGTGACTGTTCAGGTAGCAAATTGTCTCTGTCATCTTCTCACTTGGAAATCTATTAACCCGCACTCCCAGCATATTCAGGTAATTAATTTTATTCTTTCTTAAGTCTCTGATAGGGTTGAAGACCAGGTAGCTTAGTTCTACAATGAAGCTTAATTGTTTAGGGGTTAAAATGTTTTTAGGTCTAGATAGATGTTTTAAGTTTATAATGATGAGATGTGATGGAGATTGATTTATATTCACAATTTTAGACTCACCAAGATAAGAAAGATGTTTTCTTCAAGGCTGTCAAATACAAATAGCCAAAACACTAAGAATGTAACATTTATATAATTCCTGATTGTGTCATGGTAGATTCTTCTTGCAATAGATAGTTTGTTGTATATATGTGTAATAATATAAATGTACATGTAAAAGTAAAAAATGTTTAATTAACTAAAAAATAAAAAGCATTTTAAAAAATAAAATAAAATTTGCCTGGGTATTTATTGCATTAGGCCTTGAATTAATAACATATTTCTAGTTACTTATTTTTGTTTGTGTGTGTGTGTGTGTGTGTGTGTGTGTGTGTGTGTGTGGGTGTGTGTGTATGTGTGTGTGTGTGTTAGGGCCAGAACATAATTTCAGAGTTTTTTCCCTCAGGCACTATCCATCTTTGCTTGGGAGACATTCTAAGACAGTCTCTCACTGGACTGGAACTCACCAAGTAGGCTAGGCTGGCTGGCCAGTAAGCCGCAGGGATCTGTCTATCTCTGTCTTGCTAGTGTGCATGCAACCATGCTTGACTATTTTTTACATGGGTTCTGGGAATCAATGTCAAGTGTTTGTGCTTGAGTGGCGATATAATGGTTTTAAATTCTAGTTTTCTGAGATCCCAGGAAAGTTCCAGATACAGAATTCATATCTGTAATTCTTCGTAATACAAATTAAACTGCTGAACTTGCTTCAAAGCCTCTGGATCCCTAGAAAAAAGGAGAACACAACTATAGAATGTCAAAGAATGTAAAAGGATTAGTGCTAGTGCTCTTAGCCATCAAATATAACTTTGGGAGACCAGTGCTACAGCAAAGGAGTGAAAACCAATTAGCAAATCTATGGATGGAGAGAACTGCTCATTGAACACAGGGCGTGGGGTAACTGATATTAAGGCACTGGATTGGTTTTGACCAGAGATATGAAACTTGAGACTTCTGGGAAGCTATTTTTCTTACTTGTATTTTGTTTGTTTTTTTTTTCCAGACAGAAGTCATCAGTGTAGCTAACCTTTATAAATTCTTCTCTTATAAGTGGATCAGTGGGTATAGTCTAAACCACTGAATTGGTTTTTGAGTATGCCTGTGAGATCCTTAAGGCTGATGCTTCTGGAGTAAGTTGATCATCTGAGGAACACAGGGCGGGAGTGCTTGTAGAAAACACGCATGCTTTCTTTATTTTATTTTATTTTTGTATTTTTTATTTTTTTTCAAAATTGAAGTAATAAAGTATATGTCTTAACAAAACATCAACAAATACACATTCGTAGCTTCTTGAGGCTTGGTTAAGCGAAATCAAATATATAAATAAATATATCCTTGTTCTGTGGAACAATCATTGTTAAGGTAATAAGTCTTTTCATCTTCATTCATAGACTCAACAAAATGCTAATTTAATTCTTTTTGTTGTTGTTGTTGTTCCACACACATGCTTTCTTATTTCTGGATTCTCAGTGATTTGTTCATAGTGCCAAAAGCAAACAAGCAAGCAAGCAAACAACAACAACAACAACAACAACAAAAACCCTTACCAGTTCACTTGATTAAGGAAGTATACCCCAATAGCTTGTGTTTATATTATAATAGCTTACACTAGATGAATATCAGTGAATATTGAACACTGAGGATTTCTCTATCATTGAAATCAGATTGGACACTACTACCCTAATTTCATCCTTCATATTGATTTTCATTAAGCGCTTTTATTTTACAGTGTTTTATTGAATCATAAATGTATCTGCTGTCAAAAGAGTAAACATTGAATTAGAAGTTGGAGACTGACGTAACTACAAATGTACCAGATGAACATAGCTTTTCAGTATTGTAAGTGTGTTCACCAGTTGCATCATTATGACTGTGAAGCAACAACTTATTGCAGGAGAATGAACCAAAGTAAAAAACTGTATACTCAGCTTCACCGAACGCCATTGAGCAGAGTGCACAATCTAATGATGTGGTATCTAACAGACTGTGACAGTGTTTCATAAAAAAATTTTCAAAATGTCTCATGACACCTTCATATATTTTATGTGGCACACTGGGCACCTCTATATGTAGTCTGAGGACCCCTGAGATATCTATAAGGAAAATATATTACTCCAATTGTGCCAAAGCCATGATTTCATTTCTGTCTTTTTCCTTAGAAGCTGGTCTTACATTTCCAGTCAATAAACACACAGGTCATCTCAAGAGACCATGCTATTTGTCAATACCTGGCTCAAAGTAAAGCTCTCCAAAATGCTAACTGTTTTTTTTTTTTTTTTTACCATTACCACTCTTTGACAGTAAAAGCACAGATGAACCCAAGCCCCCAACAATTTAATTGCCTACCCTTATCATGAACAAAGGCTCTTTTGGTTAATATATCCCCCTCAATAGTAAAACAAAATAGTTCACTAGGAATTGAGGAACGCAAACAAACAAACAAAACCAAACATGATTGAGATGAATCATATGAAGATAAGTACATGGCCTCTGCCTGATAATGTGCATTTGAGCAAGCATCACTGTTTTCTTTCACCCTCTCTCTTTCATGGCCTCTTATACCTGCTAGGTAGGAAGTCATATGCACACCTAGAGAGAGAAATGGTAGGAGGCAGAGATATGGAATTTGGGTACAATAGGAACAAGAAATAAGTGGCAAAGAAAGAGACGGTATGAAAAGGATCAAAGATGCAGAAGTTGTGTATGTAAATACGCAGAGGGACTTTTAGGGATATGGTGATATAGACAAGGCTTTTTTTTCTTTAATAATTTATTTATTTTTATTTTGTGTGCATTGATGTTTTACCCACATGTATGTCTGTGTGAGCATATCAGATCCCCTGAAACTTAAGTTAGGCAGTTGTGAACTGCCATGTGGGTGCTAGTCATTAAATCCCAGTCCTCTGGAAGAGCAGGACATGCTTTTAACTGCTGAGCCATCTCTTATGACCCATCAAGGCTGTTTTAATATGTACTCATATATATATATATATGATTATTTAAAGGACATTATAAGTAGCAATCATCAACTAATACTTAAATGTATATGTAACACCTAATTATGTAATAATTGTTTACATAGGGCTATAAATTGATGTGTTTGTTTGTTTGTTTATTTATTATCTTCTGTTTAGAACCACTGTGCCAATACTATGGGAATTGAAATTGCCTCCCTTCCTTCTTTCCTTCCTTACCTCTTTCCAATAACAGGAACTGAACCGAGGGTCTAGTATAAGATATGTAAGTCCTCTAGCACTGGGCTATAACTGTGATCCTTTTTTACATTTTTATTTTTTGATTGAGTCTCACGAAGTTGTACAAGTGGGCTTTGAACTTGTTATCTTTCTACCTCAACCTCCAGAGTAGCTGCAATCTCAGACCTGAATCACTAGACCAGATAATACTTTAGTTCTTTTTGTAAATTCTACTGATTTTGTGCAATATGCCTTTTGGAAAAAAGGATATATTTCATTCTACATAAAACAATTGCTATAGAATTTTTAGAACTTTTATTGGGTTCTAAGTATAAAGCTAATTTAAATAATCACTTGCTCATTATTTAAAAAACACAGGTGGGATTATTTCTATATATTTAGATTGAAGTTAATTGCATTGATAAATGGTGGGCATACTTACCTTGTAGGAGACCAGGATGAGGACATTTGCTTCTATTCTCTGGGTATTAGAAACTAGATTGGATGTGATGAATGACAAATAACAACTTCTAGCATGTTGAGTGACCCAGGAAAATCACATCCAGACTATACTTTGTGGGGCTAATCCATTTCAGAGCACAAATTTCTGTGGTGCAAAATGGTGATTTTTGGGGATCAATTTCAAACTATTTGTCTTTACATAACATTAGTTTGGTAGTGGAATTCAGGATGTTGGGGTAGTAAATCTCATTTGAAAGATGATAGCAAGCAGCCTGGAGTGATGGCACATGCCTTTAATTCCAACTTGTGGGAGGCAAGGGCAGGTGGATTCCCTGTGAGATCAAAGCCAGCCTGGTCTATATAGTGAGTTCCAGGACACACACACACACACACACACACACACACACACACACACACACACACACACACACACACACACACACAAATAGATCATAGCAAGCAAAGCAGAGGTAGTTCCTGTCCAAATTCCATGTCTTTGTTTTTGCCTATGTCAATTAAACTGTATTTCTTGGTCCCTTTTACCTGTGGGAAGTCATATGAATAACTTTTAGCTAGTGGAACAGGAACAAAGTATGCTGGCAACAATTTCTGAGTGTCCTCCTTCATGGCCTGTTTTTTCTTCAGGAATAGTAGTGATGACCACAGAAAACTCGAGAGTCACTTACTGAAGGTGGGAAGGCCACAGAAGGAAAGGAGTTTTTCTTGTTCCTGAATTGTGCCTTGGAGGGTTCTCCAAGAAAAACAACAAAGAGAATAGATATGAGTTAGTGGGCACGTGTGTAAACTTGCAATATGTAATATATATTAGAGAGGGAGATTTTAAGGAATTGGGTCAATTACACAAACAAAACAAAACAAAACAAAAATAGATAGGTTTGAAACCTGAAGGCAAGGTCCACAGGCTGGAACTATAGGGAAGAACTGATGTTGTGGCTCAGATCAGAAGGTAATCTTCAGCAAAACCTTGTCTTTGACCTTTGTCTTTTTTTTCAATGCCATCAGTTAAATGGTTAAGGCATCTATTCACATTATGGAGGGTAGCTTGCCTTGTACACTCCACTGTTTAAAAAATCGCTGTGGCAGTGATTTTGATCAAATAGCTGGCTGCTATGGTTTTGCCAAGTTAACACAGAAAGTGAACTACCAGAGAGGGCAAGCGCTTGTTGATTAGGTGACAATTCTTTTAGAATGTAAATTTTTGACAAGGATCTCTTATAGCATTTGAGAAATTACACTTAATCAGCAGCTAACATCGCTTTTAACTAATAGATTACATAGAATATACCAATTACTTTTTGTGATTCTGATTTATTTGCTTGCAAATGCTTTCAGTTTTGCACTGGCTCCCTGATGGAGAAGGTAGGAAAGGGACAATTTTATAAATTTAATAAACGTCAATGATGATGATTTGTTGGATCCTATCCTGGAAATGTACTGAACACCTCAGGGATGGCATTATCTCCCATGGACCACCAGTAAGTACAAAAAGGCAGTCTGTTGTTAATTGGAACCCAGTGGTCCAAGGAAGCTAATGTACCTTCTAAAGGGATTTGCTCCTATAGAGTAATTGATTTATTGACATTCCATGTCTGAATGTTTGTGAAGCACTTCATGCTAATCAGAATAAATGTGCTGAACTAATCTTAACTAAAGTGCCAGGAACATTTTACATGCTCCTCCATTAGATGGAAGGCCTCTAAATTAGTAATTTATAGCATACTCTGTTGCCATTGAAAGCGTTTACTTTTCTGATGTGAACTGTTATAAAGGGTGATATTTTTCCACAGAAAGGTGATGAGATAGAGGATGAAAAAGCCAGTGAACAAAGAGCTCATTATAAAAGGAGAACTATAGGGACGCAAGAGAAAGACTAAAGGCTAAGGCAGATATATTTGTAAGACCACAATATATTCAATTGTCTGCTTTTTTGGAGGCCTAACATGATAACACCAAGGTTTTACATCATTTGAATTAAATTATCAAATCAACTCTTCATTCAGAGGTTTTCTCTAGCCATTCAATTATCTGTGAAGATTGTCCAGAGATCTCCATCCGAACATGGTAGACACTACTTGCCAGCTGCTGAACTTGAACCAACACAGTTGCTGCGATAAATCCTGACATAAATTATTTCTTTTTATCTTTGATCTGCTGGGTAAGGGCTCACAGGAGTGAGCAGTTGTACTTGCATTGTCCTTTATAGACAATTACATAGTCTATAAAGGACAATGCAGAAACTGAAAGCAGTTGGAGATGAACCATTCTTTCCTAGCAGAGGAAGCAATTTAAACCATGGAGAGATTCACAAGATGTGTTCTCTCGTGTCTTCAGGGGCACAGATGGAAAAACCAAATATATATTCCTTTAGCCATCCCACAAAAGACAATAGCTAATGCTCTATGGTCAAAACTTATGATACATCAAAAAAAAATAATAATTGCTTTCAGATTGCTGACTTAAAAAATTGGGGTTATGGTGTCACATGTGGTTTTCACAGTGTGGTTCCTGGACCAGGAACTTCACCATCACGTAGAAACTGATTATATATGCAAGTTCTCAGACCTCACCCAGAGTGTACTGAGTCAGAATTTCTGCATAGGGGAAGAATTTTGTATTTTAACAAGCCTATGAGCCTATGTATTCTGATGCATACATACATGTGAGAACAGCAAATTATACTTTGATTAACCTCAGTTGGAATGTGGCTCTGTGAGCACTATCTTGGGCAAGTTATTCCTGCTCCTTACACTCTATTTATTTTCATCTTTGTCCTATTATTTTAAGAATTAGAGGATGGAGAGATGGCTTAGTGGTAGAGGGCTTGAAGCTCTCTAAGAAGACAGAAGTTTCATTCTCTGCACCCACACTAAGTGACTTACAATAGCTCCAGCTCGAGGAGATCTGATGCTCTATTCTGGCCTCCATGGCCACCCATACTTATGTACACACACTCACACACACACACACACACACACACACACACACACACACACATACACACACACCAGCACCAGCACCACCACCACCACCACCACCACTATCACCATCCCACGCGCACTCACATGCAGATATCTGTGTACAACAAAAATTAAAGCACATAACAAGAATCTACAAAGAAAAATAAAGTTCTCTCCCTCTGACCCACTTACCAGTCTTTTCCCAGGGACAAATATTTTGAGCTGATTCCATTTGTTTAAAAAGGTATATCTTATGTTTGATAGTATTATTTTAAAGAATAAGATATAATTGCATGCCTTAATTTATTTGTATTATATAGACTCTGATAATATTCTGAAACTGAGAAATTTGGCTAGTTCATAACACTTGATATCATCCTATTTTATTATATTATCATTTTCACAAAATCTAGATTTTATATGATTTTATTTTGTAGCTGCATTTGTCTTTGGATTTGCCTTTGTATTAATTCTGAAATAATAAAATAGCCTAAACAGAACTTTATCTATATAAACACTATTCACTATAGGAGTTTTCTTATGGAAACTCAAAAGAATTTCCTAAGGATCAAATGCCTGTGCTTCTTTCAGATTGCGTTCAACCACCATTGTTTTTTCTGTCAAATTTTCTCATATAATATTCTCTTTGTGCTAAAATAAGTTTTGTAAGGCATTTCATACATACATATGCAAATTATCTGCATTTTTGCATGTCTAAAAATGTATTTTATTCTTACACTTGTAGTATGGTTAAGCATAAATTATGAGTTCCTAATCACTTGCACTCAGAGTTTAAACAGCATCACTCCACTGTTTCTCAAAGTTCCTATCTCTTTTATCCTTGCAGTTCTTGAGCTCTAATAATTCACCTTTTTATTTATTGTTTCTGGCACTCAGTTCTTTTCTCTGAGCTAAATGCTGTTTTTGTCATGTACATCCACCTAGAGCTAGTTTATTAATATATTAACACACACACACACACACACACACACACACACACACACACACACACACAAGCTAGTACTGTCTACTATACTATTTCCTTCTGTACTGTTTATTCATTAAATGGTAGCATTTTGTATTTAATATTATACCTTGACAACTTTGCAGATATTACTATGAAAAAATGCTGTACTTATTTCACAGCTATGTAATATTGCTTTGTGGGAATGTGCTTTAACTTATTTAACATATATATCTCTGAACATTTCAAATGTTTGCCATCTTTTGTAAGCACTCTCACACATTTCACAATGAATATATGCAAATATCTGCAAGATAGATTTTCCAATAGCAGGCTATTGGTTTAGCATACATGCAAATTTGTATTTTAGGTAAATTTTGCCAGGATACTGCTATAAAGGCTAACTAGTTCATATTTTCAACAGTAAAATATGAGAGGGTATTTTCATTTTCATCCATGCAACTGAGGTGGATGATGATCATGACTGAAACAATTTGAATGCACTTATGCCATTGACTTAGACTCTTGAAATTGTAAAATGGTAAATTTTAATGTTATATATATATAAAATAAAACAGCCAAGATGGTGTCTATGGAGGGTAATTTTATCAAATGACTTTGTAGCAACTATTTAAATAATACTATGAATTCTTTCTTATTTCCTTTAGCAAGAGTCATTATGACATCTTGGGGAAATGCATAGGTTCTTAGCCTTTGCCTGTGTTCAGGTTTTAACTCAGCTACTCACCTGTCATGCCATCTTAGGGAAGTCACTTAAGCTCTCTGTTCCTTTGTTTTCTTGTCTATAAATTATGATAACAATAGAGTCTACTTCATAGAGTTTAAACAAATGTGTGTATGTATGTGTGTGTGTGTGTGTGTGTGTGTGTGTGTGTGTGTGTGTGTGTGTGTGTAAGGCAACAATAACTAGCACGTAGAAAGTACTGCATTAGTTAATATGGTAGATTATTTTTATAGATTCTTCCATATCCCAAGCATAAAAACCACAACAACTGATATAGAATTGCTCTGCTCAATTCCATTATACTTATTTAACTTATTATTTTCATACTAAATATATCTAGTTCTCAGTTTTGGATTTTGAAATCAATGTTGACTTAGTTTATAAAAAGAATATGTGAAGTTTCCTTATTTTTCTATGCAGGGAGATATTTATATAGGGTTGGATCTATCTGTTCTTTGTACCTATTACTCCTCGGTAAGAACAACTGAGTCTAGTGCTTAGTTGATAGCTTTCTCAATTTCTTTATTTAGATTCACTGTAGCTTCTAGTGCCAATTTCAGGTGAAGGCTATTTTCTTTGGGAATCATTCCTGACATTTCATTTTTCACCTGTACTGCTGGGCTTTGGCCAGCTAGCCTTGTATTTAGGAAATGCTCTTTCACATTGGTCAAATGAAGGAGGATTGACTTCAGCGGTGAAAGGATTTGGTTGCTTCCCTCTGGAGGGCAATGCTTTGGCTGACTTTATAGTCCTCACGTCTATTTGGGCAATAAGATATTGAGTTTTCTCTTAGGCCCTTGGATGCAAACAAGTGATAGGAAAATACAGGAAGTTCTTTCTTGAAAGTTTGGTTCTCAGTGTTGTCTGGCCATTAGCATCCTGATGCCTTTTCTCTGGGTTACCTACATACTAAGAACACTGTTCATCTCCAGCTCTTCCAAATATAGCATCATTGCTGGCCAGCTAGATTCTTTTTCTAGAACCATGCTTATTCTTTTCGGATGCATCTAGTGATCTACTGTAATGGACTGCTCCTCCCACAGGGGTTTGTATCACTAAGGTTTGTTCAGTTTTGCCCACTTGTCTAGTTCATGGTCATTTCAATTCTCTAGCCTTTCTCCAGTTTTTGGGTCACTCTTCATTACTTCTCTCATTTGTATCCATAGCTATGCCTTCCTTTTGAAGAAACATTCCTTTTGGACAGCAGGCCAACAGGCCTAATGCTTATACTGCTCGCCCTTCTAAGTCTTACCATTCTTAGTCTTCAAAGTAATTTACACATGTTAACTAATTCAATTGCCACAGACCTCAACGAGGGAGAAGGTATTACTGGATCTGTTTTATAGGTGAGTGAGCTGAAATAAGGAAAGAGTAAACAAACAGATGCCCACTTTTGACCACCAAGGATACTGTATCTTAGTATTTTTTTTTAAACCATGATGCCTTCACTTGTATTGGATTTCTAAGTACTGATCTGTAATGCTGGATTAGCAATATCTACCTTCCAGGTCTGTTGTAAGAATCAGATATTTTACCCAGGGTTTGGCATACATAATGGTTTGTACATTTTACATCTTATACTTTGATCTGATATTGGCTCACAATCTAGACTTAGAATTCTTAGGTTTTTCATCATGGCAGAGCCTTTTCATTAAAATGTGTATATTTAATTCTTTTGTAGAACATTTCACTGATATCATACAAGCAATACATAAACTCTCAATATCCTCACTGACATCAAGGCTATCTGTAGCTCCAACATTCTCTGCCATAATGTGTTATGTATTTCCTTATGAAGGTTTAGTTCCTTACATTCCTATATGTCATCATTTTTTTGTACCCCAATTATTTTATTTTTAGTGCTAATGTCAGTACAGAGCTCTGTCAAGATGGCATTTCTCACTTTCTTATACGCTATTATACACATAAGGTGCAGTGAAAAGACCGCTAGGACCACTTCTGGTAATAGGAACTATGTCTATTTCACTTTCTAGTTGTCTCTTTCATTTATAACTATGTTACACAAGGAGCGAAAAGAAGGTTATCTGGATAAATTGAATTCATTTTCCTGCTTTCCATTCCAAAAAGGTGGGTACCACCCTTCATGTAGCATCTGCAGGAATTTGACGATGGGGGTAGAAAACATCAGTAAATATACTCTTTTCCAAGGCCATTTGGGGCCACATTTTACACAGTGATTCTCACTGTGGCAGGGCAATGGAGTCAACAAGAAGTTATAAAACATCTTGATGTTTAAATCCTCAGTCTGAATTTCTGGGAATTGGATAATAGGGTCAAGTTTTGGTTTTGTTTTCTTTCTTTCTTTCTTTTTTCTTTGTCTTGTGAACCTGCTGTACAGTGGAGTTTGAGAACTGCTGCTCTGACTCCTTTGGGCTTGTCAAATTTAGTATGACGTCGACATGCTACAGGAAGGTATTAGCGCTGATGAGTAATAGGTGGGGGAAAATCAATTTACAAATCTCCTTGAGAACATTGCTCAGTAACCCCCTGCTAAGGACTAAGGGATCGGAAATGAGGTCTCTTCATGCTGCCTGCTAGTTGGAGGGCAATCTGGCAGCTGTACAAACCTTCATTTTAGATAAGGTCATTTAGAGTGCAAGTGAATTAGCAGTAATCTTGGAAAAAATAATCTTTTATTCCAACACATTATTTTCTGATCTTCTTGACACTTGTTCACTTCCTATTATTTCAGCTGCTTTAACCTCCTTTCTCGTTTGCTGTAGCTTACTCAAGCCTTCTTTTCTTTAGTCAGGGAATACAAACCTGCTCACAGTACTAGCCCTGGATTGTCTCTTAGTTTCTGAGCCCTGACTTGGGCTGTCCTTCTAGGATCATCTGCCAATCGAAGCTCACCAATCTTCCCAAGTCTCGAGAAAATTCCATGTAGGCCTACTGTCATCTCAAGTCTTATCACTTGCCTCTCCTAAATTCAGTAGTCTACACCATTGGGAGGTTGGTGTGAGACTGCCTTGGTCTAGTCTCTACCTTAATTTCTTCCCACCCTTTACCTTGTGTCTCATGCCTGAATTGCAGAGCAGTTTACCTCACTTGGCCTTTTCCCTTGTTCTTTATTGCAGTTCCTTTGCCTGGAAAATGCGAACAGATTCATTCAAGCATCACTACTTCTTTCTGACAGTCTTAGAGCACTATGCACTTCTGAGTTTATAAAAACCACTGAACAAAGCTTTACAATTGTGTTCACCACATTGTTTTATACTTATTTCTCATGTATCTGGATTTCTCCTCCTAGTGAGTTATCTCCAGGATCATGTCAAATTAGTTTTTGCTTCCAAAATGTCCAAAGGTAGGTACTCAAGAAACAAGTTAATCGCTGAAAGTATGAATATTTAAAATTACACCTATCCATTGTTTTCCGTTTCAATTTCCTGGAAAGCTGTTTTTCTTGAGTCTTACTAGAAAGAAGATTTTAGTTGTTCTTATGAAATAGATTTGTCTTTGTCTTATTAATAACAATATCATAGTGCAGTATTTATTTCTCTGAGTGTGAACAGGCTTCTTGAGACAAAGAGCATATCTATCCTGATAGGAACATTTCCACCTGTCACCCAGTGTGTGGTACAGAGAGTGTATTTGATAACTGTAGAGAAGTAATACACTCTGTATCAAATTGCAAACCATAGCATAGCATATAATAAGGAGGCAATAAAGTTGTATCTTAGGTTGTATTTCCCAGCAGCAGAGCCTCAGAAAAGGATCCATCTCAAAACAATATAGCATGGACTGTTTCTTCAAGCCAATGGGTCTTAGAGTCAGGGAAAGTTCTGGAAACATTACAGGTATACTTCAGTTGCAATCAGTGACCATGGTAAGTAGAATATTTGTTTGCTCCACCAGTAGTCAAAGGTTAGGGGCTCTGGACAGGCACAGCTGACTTTTGATGCCCATAGGCAAAGCAAGTTCTAACAGAAAGGGCCACCACTTAATAAAGAAGGGTAGGTAGTTTCTGTTGAGAGGAAAAAGATAGCCACCAGGAGTAAGTGGGAATAAAACCGGCATGGGTACTTTACTGTTAAGACATGCTAGAATCATTTTAAATAGTTATTTCAACCAGGTCTTTGGTTCATTTGAACCATCAGCAATCAGTCATATGTTGCTATAAAACTAAATGTCCCCGATTTAATACAAATCAGGAAAAGTAGAGAAGGGACAGAAGCGCAGACACTCTGAATGTGAGAAGTTGCCACATTTCCTTTAGTTACAAAACCAGTACCCAATATTTAGAGTCATGGAGTCATGAAAGTTCCCAAGAGAATTACAATTACATTTTTAAATGTTTTTAGCTTATCTATTATTTATCCTATCTTACTTCTATCTATCTATCTATCTATCTATCTATCTATCTATCTATCTATCTATCTATGGGTTTAGAAATGTGTGGAAGCTGACCTATGTGGGCTCCTGGAACTGAGCTCAGATCACCAGGCTCAGCAACAAATTTCCCTGCTTACTGAACCATCTCACTTGCCCCAAGTCTTAAGGCAACCAATTCACCTCTCCACTAGAGTAACACCCATGGCTTAGAACACAGAAAACATGTGGCCTGAATAATCCCTTTTGGGGGCCCAGAGAGGCAGCTTGTTGGCAAAATGCTTGCTGTACATGAATGAAGGCTTGAATTTGGATTTCTAGCACCCCCATAAAACACTGGGCATGAGAGGTAACACATATTTAATCCTAGTGCAAAGGTAGAGACAGGCAGATTATTGGAACTTATTGACAAGCCAGCCTAACCATATTGATGAGCTCTTAGGTTCAATAAGAGTCACTGTCTAAAAAGTAAGGTTGAGCACAACTGAGGAAGAAATCGGACATTGACCTCTGACCTCCACATGTGCAAGCACGTGTCCATATGTGTACTCCACACACAAACATGCACATAAATACACATGCATTAACAAGGCCTTGGGCATGTGGAAATCTACTTCCTTCACTTGGTGCAGTAAATTTCTCTTCCTAGTGAATATGAATCACTTGACCATCATGCTCGAGGGTTGGAGTTTAGAAAGCAAAGAAACCAAACAAGGCTGTTATTATCTCTTCTCTTTATTTAATGTCACAGGGAGATCTGATAGTCTTGTTTCCCAGAAAAGGGACTATATGAAGGGATGTTCACAGGGAACCATTAATATATGAAGTTAAAGATCACTTAGAGGGCCATTTGCTACTCTGGCATCTGCCAGAATTGGGAAAAAGGATTATTAACATTATCAAATTGCATTTTTTGGGCCCCATGCTATCCATCTGCAAAGCTTTAGAGATGGAAAAGATACAAAAAGAAGCCCTGGACTTTGTCTTTTTTTAGCATAGGGAAAAGGCTGTGTGTTAAAGGCTCTTGGGGATTGATTAGGCCCCAGGCTATTTTTGTAGGAGCTACTTTCTTTTTGTCTCTGATACAAGAGAATAAATTGTACACTATGGCTATTGCCTTTGAAGGATCTGCTTGGGTTAACATTTGTTCATAATTCTGAACAACTGAGACTGAAGGAAGGAAAGCAGATCATCTGTCATATATCATTCTTAGTCTTTTAAATTCCCCCAATTTATAAGTCCACTCACTGCTTTTTGTCTATTTCACACTAACATTGACCAAAGTGATTTAAACCATGTTTATTGTACATAGAGAGTACAGACATGACCTTTCCCCCCAAAGACTGAGCTCAGAAGCACTGATCTACGCAAAGAACAGAAGAACAGTGAAGTCACTGAAGTTGGTAGAGATAAAAAGGCAGACCATGACTCAGACTTGGGAAGAGGAGCCTAAATATTTGGTGGTGGATTTTCTAAATTGTCTGGGTCAACTGGTTCCATCACTATTCCTATTTAAAGTTACAAACTTTTTTCTTTTAACATTTTTCTTTCTTTCTCTTTTGGTTAGGGTTTGCCATTGGAATGCTTTCCTGAGTCAGTTTTCTTTTTCTTTTCTTTTTCTTTTTAAATTTAATTTTATTAATTTATTCTTATTACATCTCAATGGTTATCCCATCCCTTGTATGCTCCCATTCCTCCCTCCCTCTCATTTTCCCCTTACTCCTCTCCCGTATGACTGTGCCTGAGGGGGACTTCCTCCCCCTTTATATGCTCATAGGGTAGCTATTCTTCCTCTGAGTGCCACCAGGTCTCCCCCTCCAGGGGACATGGTCAAATATGAGGCTCCAGAGTACGTGTAAAAGTCAATTCCCACTCTCCACTCAACTGTGGAGAGTGTTCTGTCCATTGGCTAGATCTGGGTAGGGGTTTAAGGTTTACCGCCTGTATTGTCCTTGGCTGGTGCCTTAGTTTGAGCGGGACCCCTATGCCCAAATCTGCCTATCATAATGTTCTACTTGTAGGCTTCTAGGACCCTCTGGGTCCTTCTACTTTGCCTTTCTCCCATGATTCTCTCATCCAGAATCCCACTAGAATGTCCTCTCCTCTGTCTCAGTTTCCTGGTAAGTGAAGGCTTTCGTGGGACATGCCCCTTGGGCTAATATGCAGATATAAGTGAGTATATACCATTTGAGTCTTTCTGCTTCTGGGTTAACTCACTCATTATGATCATTTCTAGCTCAATCCATTTATCCACAAATTTCGGGAATTCCTTGTTTGTAATAGCTGAGTAATATTCCATAGTTTATATGTACCACAGTTTCTTTATCCATTCTTCTACTGAGGAACACTTAGGCTGTTTCCATGTTCTGGCTATTATGAATAAGGCTGCTATGAACATGGTTGAGCAAATTTTCTTGTTGTGTGCTGGAGCATGTTCGAAGCCCTGTAATTGGAATGAGTCTACTTCTGAGTCAGTTTTCTAATCCTTGGGATATTGTAGTTTGGACATAGCAGCTTTGTGACACATAGCAAGTTACTCTCTATGAACTTCAAATTTGTTGCCCTCATGACTCATGCCTTTCTGTATACTTTAGTGCATGTAAAGAAGTTTGCAAGCCTTCTATTTTTGACTACCACCCCTTTCATATCCTTATTCTCCAACCCTTCCTATATTCACATGAACTCTGGTTTTTATGCTAACCAACCTTCCTTCCTTCCTTCTTTCCTTTTCGTTCATTCCTTCCTTCCTTTTTTCCTTCTTTTCTTCTCTCCTTCCTTCCTTCCTTCCTTCTTTTTTGATACAGGGTTTCTCTGTGTAGTCATGGCTGTCTGGTAACTCACTTTGTAGACCAGGCTGGCCTCAAACTCAGAGATCCATTTGCCTCTGCCTTTCCAGTGCTGGGATGGATTAAAGGCGAGTGCCACCACCACTGGGCCATGTTAAATTTCTTAAGTATGTATGTAGTGTGCATGTGGATTGTGTGTGCATATATGTATGCAAATGTAAGCATGTGCAAGTGCCAGAAGAGGAAGTTGAGTGTCCTGCACTGTTATTCCACCTTATACCCTTTCAACAGCCAGGTTCTGTCATTGAATCTAGTGGTAGGTTGACAACAGCATGTTTGCATGTATTTGAGTGCACATGTGTATTGATGTGTTTAGAAGCACAAAGTTGATATCAGCTGTCTTTATTGATTGCATTCTATTTAATTTATTGAGGCAGATGGTTTTTTGCTGAATCCAGAGACAATTCTAGCTAATCTATTTAGCCAGATTGCCCCCCCAAAAGTCTCTTGTCTCTGCTGCAATGGTGGGATTACAAGCAATCAACACTCCTCCAAGCTATTATGTGGCTTCTTGGGATGGGGATCCAAATCCCTGTTTATGTGCTTTCGTGTAAATGCTTTATTCACCAAGATAGCTCTCCAGTGTATTAAAATTTCTTACATTTTTCAGTGAATGCAGTGCCTCCATTCTACTGACCTAGGTTGGTACTGGAGCTTTCTTTTTTTAATGTGTTGGATTTCTAGTAGAGTAGAAATGTATTTTAATTCCTGACAATTGTGTGTGTTAAAGTGCTTCCCTTCCCAGTTTTCCCATGTCCTCTCCTGTTCAGTTTGAAGCACCATTCATTGGGTTCCCAGAGAAGTACACTGTGAGATAGAATTTAATGGGCAGGATATTTATTCAAGAGTGACTGTAGGGGCCCAGTGAGATTGCTCAGTGGCTAAAAATGATTTCGGTGTCATACCAATAGCCTCAGTGTGATTTCCTGATCCCAGCTGTATCACCTGATTGCACACGCTGACAAGCACTCCTCCGCCGCCCCCCTCATCCGTGCGCCCTCTTTGTCTTTTTCTCTCTCACACACATGATAATAATAACACAACAATTTAAAGAATCACTGTAGAACCAACATGTGTGGGATGAGAGGAAAGGAAGCTGAGGCAGGTAGAGGAGTGGTGCAGTGCAACGCAGATCAGCTATATGAGGAAAACCTGGAGAATATACACCCCTAGGGTGAGCTAATTTGAACAAATATTGCCAGGCCCTTACTATTCTGGCACTTATCATTTAGTGGATGTTGGTTACTGAAAAAAAGGGGGCATTAATTCAGGCAAGGAGTTCACATGACATTCCTTTTATGTGAAGCATGACATGAAAGAGATTGTCAATCAAAGATGGTATGACAATACAATCACCAACTATGGCAATGAAAAGTTCCTTGCAGGAGGATCTTGACAACATATCATGAAATTCACCCTAAGAAGGATGCTGACTTGTATTCTAAGTGTTAGCTCTGGAGTTGGGAGTGAAGACAGGAGAATGGGATTTATGATAGACGGAATATAGACATGAAGGTTTCCATAAACAAATAGTCCTGCCTAAGTAAAGCATGAGCTGAATGAAGTATGTTTATATTCTAGAAACACAGATGATTATGGGAACATGTTATGGATCTAGAAGTTAGCATATCTGTGATCAACTTGTTTCTGGGGACAGTGAAGTAAAAGTTTGATCTTTTTAGAAAGCAGCCCAGACCATTAGCACAGAATTAGTCAATATATTTTATATTTCCAATTTGTCTTTTCACTTCATAGGGCTACTGCCCACAGTCAATTCCTCCAGCTCAATGTTTTTTCATCTGCTTGTCTCTAACTTCTTCAGGAAGAAAAACAGACAAAGCTGGAAAGCAACTTTAGTCCAACACTTCCCACTTCTTTCTGGGCTCCTGTTATGCCTCACAGACAGACTTCTTTTCTCCACAAACTTTCTTTCAGCTTCTATTGACACTTGCCTGTACTCTTAATTAAAGATGTTTTTCCTTGATGCAGTACAAGAGGTCTGACTCCTTGGCCTGTCCTACGCCTTTTGTACTTTCTCTTTGTCTCATCATTGCCTTAACAGAAAGAACACGGTTTTTGGATTCTGACAACTGTGCGTCAGCATCCCAGGGGTCTCACTTTGGACAGCTTCCTAATCTCTCTAAGTCTCTCTGTACTTATTTGTAAAAACAGAAAAGGATGTTACAAATATGAAGCAAAACAAGATAGGTCAATGGCCATTTTCTTTTCTTACCTGGAGTTTAAAAAACTAGCTTTGAACTTGAGCTGAGTGAAGAGGGGCTCTCCTTTTTTCAAGAGTTATTGCCTTGCTGCTTTTATCTTGTTATTTTCCTTCTCTCAGTGACTACTGCCAGAGCTCAGATCTTTTTCCCCACTGGGGCTCATATTACCACTTCTCTGACATTAATCCTAGCTGCACCACTGAGCTGGCTTGATTCCCTCGTCCAGTCTTGCTAACAGGATTACTTTAGGCATTTCCTAATCTTGATGTGTGATCAGTACTTCTAGACACAAGCGGTGATAACCCTTGAAATGAGACAGGAACTATACAAGTAGCACTTCACGTCTTGTAGAAGGAGAGAGAACATGTTTGTATTCCACAGCAGGCTAGGCCATGATGCTTCTAATTGGCCCTCCTGAGTGTTCTCGCAAGCTAATGTTCTCCAGAGTACTGCAGAATTACAGTCTAATTTAATTTCCCCTCTGATCGGTTTACAGATCTTTATAAATGCAGTCTGGACAGATCAATGTTAGTAGCCGCTGGTGTTCTGAAGCTAGATGAGTGGGGAAAACAAACTGGAGCTTTATTTTACAGGCATGGTTTAGATTTTCCAAGTGCCTTTCAGAGGCAGCAGAAGCTGTAAATGAACCATGTTTCTTTGCTGCTTTTTTAGTCAGGGGTTTCCAGGGAGACAGAAGCAATAGGTGAGTGATTGGTTAGCTATAAGGAATTGATTCATATGATTATAGAAACTGAAAATTTTCAAGATCTACAGTCAGAAAGATATCTAAGCAGCCAATGGAATAAAGTATAATGCCAAAGATGTTCTGAAGACCCAAGGAGAGGTGATTGTTTTTTTCAGTCTGAGCCAAATAGCCGGAAAACTGTCTCATGTCCCAGCTCAACTAGTAAGGGAGGAGGGGGCATTCTGCTACTCCAACTTTCTGTTTTCTTCAGGTCTACAACCGATTGCTGCCCACCCACACTGGAAGAACAACGTGCTTAGCAAATCTACAGATTTGCATAGTAATCTCATCCACAAAATCTTTAAGGAAATTCCCAGAATTGCATTTGAAGAAATGTCTAGACACTTTGTGGTCCACTTTAACTGATGCAAAATTAACTACTACACTGTCCCACATATAGCCCAGAATAGGCCCTCACTTAGGGAAACTTTGATCCCATAAGAGAAGGCATTTCCTTTCAGTTGGGGGCAGTTAAAAATAAGCTTGAGTTTTAAAGTTCTTTTTAAATGTATACTTTGAGAATTCCTGCATATACAAGGTATTTTGATCATATCCACTCTCAATATCCTTTACAACTGCTCTCAGATCCCCCTCACCATGTTCCCCACACCCAACTTAAGGTTCTTTCCTCCCTTTTTTTTTTAAACTCAGTGACTCCAATTAGGGCTGCCCATAAGTGCATGGGTGTAGGTCCTTTCACTGGAACATGGCAATCTACCAGAGGCCACATTTCTGATGAAAACTGACTCTCCCTCCTCCACTAGTCATCAACTGCTACTAGCTCCTCACCCCGAGCGGAGAAACCTGTTTTAAATGTTCTTTTCTAATTAGAGTTGAGCCAGCAACATCACTTATGTTAGCAGTGATGACTAATGCTTGCCAATACATAGGCAGCTTTGACTCCCCATCAGTCAATGCTGTTTTTTTTTGTTTGCATGTTAATTATGGTGACTTCATATTGGGGATGATTAGAAGCCAATTTATTTTCTTCAGAAATATAATTATCAGTGTTTACTTAGAGATAACCTCTGTTAGAGCAGAGGAAGTTGGACTTGGGAAAACAATAGATTATGCTGAGATCCCCATTCTTCATTCTTTCTATATCCATATGCTTTGCTCTGCATCTTTGCCATTTTTACTATTAAAACAGCAGGGCCTGGTGCCATAGTTTGAGTGGGACCCCTGGGCCCAAATCTGCCTATCATAATATTCTTCTTGTAGGGTTCTAAGTCCCTCTGGATCCTTCTACTTTGCCATTTTCCCATGCTTCTCTCATCTAGAGTCCCCATAGGATGTCCTACCCTCTGTCCCAGTTTCCTGGTAAGTGAAGACCTTCATAGGACATGCCCCTTGTGCTAGTATGCTGATATAAGTGAGTATATAACCCCTACCCAGATCTAGCCAATAGACGGGACATTCTTCACAGTTGAGTGGAGAGTTGAGTGGAGCGCCACGTACTCTGGCGCCTCATATTTGACCATGACCCCTGGAGGGGGAGACCTGGTGGCACTCAGAGGAAGGATAGCAGGCTATCAAGAAGTGACTTGATACCCTATGAGCATATACGGGGGGGGGGGAATCCCCCTCAGTCACAGTCATAGGGGAGGGGAGTAAGGGGAAAATGTGAGGGAGGGAGGAATGGGAGGATACAAGGGATGGGATAACCATTGAGATGTAATATGAATAAATTTATAAAAAACAGAGTCAGACAAAAACAAACAAACAAACAAACAAACAAACAAAACCCAGCATGGCCAAATTATCTACTATTTGAACCTCAGCTTAGCAGGATGACTTATTTTAGCTAGGATAATGAGTTGCTAGTGTACTAGTTCTGAGTTTGGGAAGCCTATGTGTGTTTCTTCAAGCTCTTTTGCATTTATGCTAACCACTGACAGAAGGATATATCCAAGGTATCCCATTGGTCCCAAGAAGTAGAACGGAAGTATTTTGACCATGGCTGCCCCATACAGTGCTTATCCTAGTGCATCATGGTGCAGACTCGAGATAACTTCCAGGCATACGAGCCAATATGCATGTGTGTGAACAAGCACAGCTATAATGATTAATCTTGTCAACTTGATTGCATCTGGGATCAATTAAGAGACATGCCTATGGATGGAACTCTGAGGGCATTTTATGCAAAGGTTAATTGAGATAGAAAGATCCTCTTCCAGAATGGACAGTAGTTTCCAGTGGTAGCCCAGATGTAAAGCAGTCTGAGGGAAAAGTAGGACTACTTTTCATTTACGTGCCCTCTCATTTTGCTGTGATGTACAACTACTATCAATGCTGTTACCATCTTTTGCTATCATTAGAACCCAACTTCTTTGGACTTCCAATGTGGACTGAGGAGTTGTAGCGCTCCAGGACTCCTTTAGACCTTTAGCACCAAATTGAGACTGCTGAGGCATGCATCCATGTGGACTGAGCAGCTAGCTACTAGATTCTCAGCCTTTTCAGCATGCACACTGCCATTATTAGACTACTAAGCCCATATCACTTAACCCAATTTAATAAATCCCCTTTTGTGCTATACTACATTGATTCTACATTCTTATTCACCAAGAGGACTGCAACAAATATATATGCAAATATACCCCAGAAGAGGGGTAATTTCTCTGATAAGCCTGATCATGTGGTTCTTAGGCCTTTACAACTGGTTTGCATGAAGAATATGGGAGAATTTAGAATTTTGAGTTAGAAAAGTGTTCACATGCCAGAAGTAGAGCTTAACCGGCCACTTTGGGAGAACTTTGTAAGACCAGAATGCTGAGAGAAACATGGACTGTAAAGGACTGGCTTATAAGGTTTCAAAAGGGAATGGGAAATAGTCTCAAAGCCATTTTTTGGACATTCTGGCAAAGAATATGCCTGCATCTGCCCAAGTCCTAAGAATCTTCATGAGGATGGACTAGGAAGCAATGGACTAATTTCTTTGATGGATGAAGCTTTAAGACAGCATAGCATTCAGTCTGTGGTAAGGCTACTGTTTAATGTTGTTATTTAGATCTACAGTGAGAAAGAAAAGTTATTCAAAATGTGAAGTTCAGAGAGGGAAGTTGTGGAAGCAAGTTTAAAACTGTACAATGAAATTACAGATGACTAAACAGCTATAAATCTTTTTTTCTTTTTCTTTTATTATGTTTCTTTTTTGATGTTTACATTTTTTATTATTACACATGAATAAAATACAGCAGGAAGAACCATGAGACAATCAGGAATTATATAAATGTTAAATTTATATTGATTTGGCTATTTGTATTTGGCAAACTTGAAGTAAACATCTTTCCTATCTTGTTGGGTCAAAGGCCGAAGAAGATGCTCCAACGTTACTGAGAGTGTTGGGTGACTGTTCAGGCAGTAAATTGTCTCAGTCATTTTTTCATTTTGGAAGCTGCTAACCTGCACTTCTGGTTCACTCAAGTATTTAAGTTTTATTCCTTCTCAAGTCTCCGATGGGATTAAAGACCAGATAGTTTAGCCTTACAATTAAGCTTAGTAGGTTAGGGGTTAAGATGTTTTTATATCAAGATAGATGTTTTAAGTTAATAGAGATGAGATATGATAGATATTGATCTTCATTCAGCTATATATCTGAAAGAGAAAGCCCACTGTGATCACTGGGGCAATTATAAAGGTACCCTGAAGGCAAGGCCTCAACTACCAAAGGTTCTAACTTTTCAAAATTTGAATTTATTTGAAAAGAGAAAATATGAACTGATAACACTACTAAGAGGATTCTGTATTTGAAAACAACTGCCTAGGAAAGTTATTTTACAGATTCCACTGTCAAGGCATACAGAAGCTGCTATAACTACCGTCCAATGGAGCCAGGCTATATCTTGAATTTACATCAGAACTTGGCATCAGCATCCACATGGTCCTGGTACTGCAGTCATGAAATTATGGGCCGGGGTGCATGAAGTCTTGTTCTATACTTTCAGAGAACTTCTGAGTCTAGTCAATATGTACGGCATCTGAGTCCTTGTAAGGACACCTTGAAAAAATACCTAATAAACATGGGAAAATGATGCTTAAATTGCAACAGATACCTGAGGAGACTAGAAATGCCAGAATCATAGAACATTTTCTTAGGAATGCTGCAGGCACAAAGTAGAGCCAGCCCAGGAGAGAGGCTGTGTGTGCTGTAGGTAGCAGAGTTGAAGAAAGGGAATGACTCAAGATCTTTGGGGCTGAGATAATTTCTATGGTGAGCTTCAGAAGCCCAATATGAAAATACAGGACTTGGGTTTACCTGGCTGTGGTTTAGTCTTGTTTTGGTCTGATCATTCCTAGCAATGATACCATGCCTTCTTTTTGGAATAGAAATTTTCATCCCCATAACATTGTATATTGGAATCAAGTAACTTGGGTTTTGTTTGTTTGTTTGTTTGATAAAATCTCACAGTTAAGAAATTGCCTTGAGTCTCAGATGAACATTATAAACATTGTTGGAATTATTAAATACTATGGAGACTTCTGAAGATGGTTTAAATGTGTTTAGTATTGTGAGATGGCCATGAGCCTATAGGGAAAATGGGTGGAAGATTATGGCTTAGAAGGCATGTGTTTGGGTGTCTTGTGATGGTTAGTATTGATTGTTAACTTGACAGGTCTAGGATCACTTTGGAGATAAATCTCTGTGTGTCTTGTTCTAGATTGGGCTAACTGAAGTGGGTCACACTGATTGTGCGGGTCCCATTTCATGGACTTGTGTCCTGGAGTGCATAAAATGATGAAACTAGCTGAGCAGGCACACTCAGCATGCTTTGCTTCCTGGGGTGGAGACAGCACAACTAGCCACCTGCTTCAAGTTACTGCTGCCTTGAGTTCACCATCATCATTATTGGGGCTGGAGAGATGGCTCATCGGTTAAGAGCACTGACAGTTCTTCCAGAGGTCATGAGTTCAATTC
Organism: Acomys minous; assembly: GCF_964271855.1. Lineage (NCBI taxonomy): Eukaryota > Metazoa > Chordata > Mammalia > Rodentia > Muridae > Acomys > Acomys minous. The sequence continues at coordinate 124,336,473 of NC_140488.1, read as the reverse complement.
CCAGCAACCACACGGTGGCTCACAACCATCTATAATGTGATCTGATACCCTCCTCTGGCCTGCAGATGTACATGCAGGCAGAGCTCTGTATACATAATAATAAATCTTTTTTAAAAATCGTCATTGTTGCATTCTTCAGTGGTGAGCCAGAATTAAGCTTCCTTCTTTAAGTTTCTTCGTGTGAGGTACTTTGTCACAGCATCCTTCATATTTATCTATTGGGTGTGTTTGAGTCCCTTAATGATTTAGGTTACTAAGAACTCATGAGTGGATGGTAAAAAGAGAGTCCATACAAGAAGCATATCTGAATTATGCTCCTAATAATTTTGTTATGCAAGTCAGCCTAGATTCTCCCTTCCCCACACTTCTGTAACACCTCAGTGATTCTCAAAGTGGATTCAGTTTCTATTCCAATACCAGCAGCACTCATGTTCACCAGCCTCAAACAGGTGCAGTTGGAAGATAAGCTCTGAAGTAGTTCCTTCTTGTCTTTCATGTTTCAGTGTTTCCTTTTAGTGAGAATGGAAAACTTCCTGTTTTCATTAACAAAAGCATATTTTCTTTGCTTTCTCCTCTGCATTAGAAAACACCATACCCAATTGAGGCAGTGGGAGGGACAACACAGTTGTAGGACAGGCAGTCACTGGAAACATTGAAAAGGAGTCAACAAAATGCAGCTTCCCAGATAAGCTGCACTAAAGCAATTGTTTTCTTAGCTGCAAATCTGAGCTAATTTCTTGTGGAATACTGCACCAGTGATTTCCAATTAGAACTATAAGCTAAGACCCACAAACTCAGTTTTTGTGTATTTCTATTGGAGATGATAGCGGTGGGGCTACCATGGCTTTGTAATTGCAAAAAAAAATGTGCCCTACTGTAAATAAATGGACACATTATGTTATGTGACCTAAGAATAATGAACATAAAAATGTTCATATCATTCAGAAATTAACATCCTTCCCTACCAGAATAGTTGTGGAAGGTGACTCTCCACCAGGTGTTTCTGTTTGTACAGAACCATATGGCTTTCAAAGTGCATTTTTAATAGTTTTCCTTAATTCTCATGATGCTCGAAAGCTCTTCACACCTTTTACTCATGAGAGATGAAAACGGACAAGAAGCTCTTGGTTAGTGCTGGTGTAGGATTTGAAATGTATATGTCTGTATCTTGGGTTCAAATATCACAGCTGTCATTAAGTGATCCTAAGTGCAGTAATGAAGGTCTAGCTCTCTAGTGTGTTTGCACTTGGGAGTATACACTTATGTTACTGAGGTACATATCATGACATTTTTTTTCATCTTTATTGATTCAACATATGCTCAGGCACTTACTGAGTGAACTAGTGCTATCGTTATGATATTTTCACTGTAACACTTACTTGTCACCATTGTTTAATTGAATAGGTGACATTGGTGAATAAGAATGGTTAAACAATCCATTTATATCTAGCTTCTTAAGTCGATCTATGAGCTAATGCTTCTTTATTGCCTTTATCTAGCTAGGCCTGCATCTTCACAAAGGATAATATCATGTACTAGTTTCTCTGGGCTGTCATAGCAAAATACTACAAAGGGAACAAACCAAAAAACCCGGAAACTTACTGTTTCACAGTTCTGGAGGCCAGAAATCCAAGCTGAAGTGTTGACATGCTTGTTCTAAAGGTACTAAGTATAGGTCTGTTTCAGAGAGTCTTCCTAAGTTCTGGTGTTTTCTTGTCTTGTGACATCATAACTTCCATATTTACGGGTATTCTGCCATCTTTGGCTTGCATAGTGTTATTTTGATAAGGACAAAGGCCATACTATATTAGGAAACTATCTTGCTTCAGTATGACTCATCTAAAAAACCATATTCCCATATGATATTACATTTTAAGGTACTGGGGTTAAGACTTGAACTTACGAATCTGGAGGGGTGACTCACTTGAACCTATAACAGATTCCATATCATTAGGCTGCTATGAAGATTAAATCAAATGATGTCTGAAAGTCTACTTTCAAAATTTTACTTTTGGAAAACCAGATTTTTAAAAAATCAGCTTCTTAGGGTCGCCTACAGAATAATGGGTATCATTATGTACAGCATTTCTATGTGTATGTATCAGTTTACTTAAAATCTTACAGGAATATCAAAGAATGCCATTCTTTGGCAATGTTTCTTCTATTGTAACGGAGAATTTTAATTCTGTTGACTGGAAATATCAGCAAATACAAAAATATGGTCATTTTGAGAAAAATAAGCTCTCCCCAATCTTAACTGTCCCGATTTTCTACTGTTCCAAGTCAGTGTGAATAGCCAGAGGATATCCAGAGGCAGTTTTGTACAGAACTTTACCCTGAGAAGCAAAAGGCATCTTAAAGATACATTCCTTTTATTGATTGCTACCACAAAGGAGATATGACACAAAACCCACTTCAGACTTGGTGAATTGATTTCTAACTTGGCTCCCATTGTATATGACACTGAGTGAGTTAACTAACCACTAAATGTTCTTCTAGATCAGTAGTTCTCAACCTCCTTAGATGCTGTGACCTTTTACTATAATTTCTTATGTTTGCATTATTATTGTTGTTGTTGCTGCTGCTACTTCATAACTGTAATTTTGCTACTTTTATGAATCATAATATAAATGGTTTTTGGAGATAGAGGTTTGCCAAAGAGGTTGCTACCCCCAGGTTAAGAGCCTCTGCTCTAGAAAGAAACTCAAATAATAAATATTACCCCAATAACTTTATTCATTTCCATGATCATACTACCCTAGTTATATGACAATCAGTTCGTTTTTAAGGCAGTCTACAGAAGGTATCCTTGTAACCTTGTTTATTGCCAGCAAGTATTGAATTCGATCTAAATTGTCCAACTTCAGTTTAAAAACTACTTTGTTTGTTTATTCCCAGTTTACAAACAAAATCAATGGTCACTGTAAATTGAATCAGTCCTCCAGGAAAATGGGTAGGCTTGTTGTGCTTTGGGAGCCTCCCTGTTACACTGCTGTCTACTCCATCAAAGCCAGTGAGAGTGTGTGGCTTACATCTTCTTTGCCAGGCCTGAAATTTCACTTTCTTTTTAGTATCATTTCTCCTCCCTCTCTTGGGTAATCTCCATTTGCACACTCCAGCAACATGCTACTCTAAACACTGAACTTCAATCAGGTATGGTGTGCTCTAAGGCAGGAGCATACTAGGAGTTTAATTCTAGTATAGGTTACCTAGTGAGTACCAGGCCAGCCACCTGGGCCTGTATAAGATGATCCTGTCTCAAAAATGATGAAGAAAAACAATAACCCATTATTGCTACCAGCAGCATCTCCAAGAACAATTTCTGCCCCAACAAAAAGTTGGTTAATCTATATTAGCAAATGAGTTCTCCAGATCCTAAGCAGTGTTTCCTTCTTTGTAGAGGTTGCCTTCTTTGTGTTTACACTGATCTCTAAGTGTTGGCCATTCTTCCTTCTGTTTCCTTTTCTCTCGTTTCCTTACTATTTTTATACTCAGTTCTAAAGTCCCAGGATTGTTTCTGCACTATAGCAACTATTTCTAGATGTCTCCAGACTCCCACCTGCCTACTGTTTTACCCATAGTAGGCAAAAAAAGAAAGAAAGAAAGAAAGAAAGAAAGAAAGAAGCATCTTTTCTTCAGCATCCTTGCTCCTATTGTGAACTTGCTATGATTCTGAATTGCTATGTACATGTCAAAAGTACCTAGCCTTTCCATACCAATAAAATAAACCCACTCAGTCTTTTAGTTTAATCATTAAGCAAATATTTCATGATCATCTCCAACATTCACAGTGTGCTAAACACTGCGGAGGAGAGTGATAAAGAAGGCACTGTTCTAGTTTCCTTGTACATGTGACTCATTTGTCCTCCTATTTGAGACTATGCAAATGCCATTGCTCACAAAAGAACTGACCTTCTTCCTTCTGAGATACTGCGCCACCCATCCCTAAAAATTCCTTTATTTCTTCAACTAACTGCATGACTCCTGCCACAGAGGTATGCTAGTATAGCTGCCTTAGTAATGTGTATATGAGTATGTGTGTGTGAATTGTAAATACACTTGTTTTCAGGTGTGTGTTTGATTTCCTCAAATATAACTCTGCTAGGATAGAATCTATAATGTGTCCTATTGACGATGCGCACTTTACCTTTTGGAGATTGAATTGTCTAGTAAGGAGACACAAAGGATACTGGCAGTTGCAAAAGTAGAAGCTTAATAGAATGACTTGCTAATAAGGTATCGCAGATTCAGAAAAAATAAAATAGAGACAAGGCAAACCAGAGGTTGCAACTGAGAGAAGATACTGCTGCCCCTAGGCTGGCAGGAGATGGGGCACAGGGAAGAGGTTGGAGATGATTAACAGTGATGGTGATTATAAGCAGGAGTACAGGGGGAGGAGAGGGAGAAGAATAATGATACTCAGCAGGTGGGGATATTGCTATAGGAAGAAATGCCACCTCTGAAAGGAAAAAGACTTTGATGAGATGATGCAGAGAGAAAACGTGAGCCAGTGGTGATGAGATGTTCTGATATTCTTTTTCTTCTCTGTCCTCACAGTTTCCTTTTGATACTATTGGTAGGAAGCAGCTGGCCCAGCAGGGATGTAGTGAACCAGGTCTCATCTGTTGCTGTCTCAGAACAGAACAGAATAGAACGGCTTCAGAGCAGGGAAAGAGCTGCTTTATAATCATGATGTCTCTTGAGAAAAGTTCTTCAGTATGTAGTTGGACATGGCAATCTAAAGTTGCCAGACACTTAACTTGAAGCTCACATGTCACCTTTGATTTGAAAGCATTTTCTGCATATTTTATTCCTGCAAATAAATACATTATCTGAGAATAAGAGCAATGTCCAAAAGAAGCACAAGTTCCGACTCATTAATGGGGTGTTCAGGAGTTTTCCTAAGCACAAAGTGTGTGTGTATGTGTGTGTTGTGTCACAAAGTGTGTGTATATGTGTGAATGTGTGTGCTTGTCACACAAAGCTTAACCTTAGGTGATATACTTGTACTGCATTACCTTGTATAAGTAGCCACACCCTAAGTTAGGCTAGAAGTCACACCCTAATTTGGCCTATAAGTGTGTAGTATCAACTTGCTGCAGTGAGTCTGGGACAAGACATCTTAAATTCAACAGCAAAGAAAAATGTGCACTTTTATGCTGAGTCCAAAGTGGCTGCTGGAGAATCTGAGACTTAATTTGTTGGAAGGCCATTTCATTTCTGTGCTGTGTGTGGAGGAGCGGTGATGATTGTTTATTCTTTGTAATTTCTTCCATTTCTGGTTATGCTCTGTTCAGAAGATTGCTGCTTTCAATTACACTGGTAGGAGGTTTTCAGATTACTTTTTGAAAGATGTTTTTCTTAGTACAAAAGGAGTATATGTTCATTGTAGATAATTTAGAAAACAGTCAAGTGAAAAGAAAAGACCAAAATTTTCCTATAATTCTGCTTTCCATAATAACCATTGTTAATATTGTTAATGTACACTATATACCATCCCATATGTATATGTACATATATCTAGACATATATATGTATATATACTCACATTTTAAAATAATGCTTAAAGTAGCATATTACATCATACAATGATATAATTATTTGCTGTCTTCTGTTTCATTTTTTCCTTTTTATTAATTCATTAATATTACATCTTAATTGTTATCCCATCCCTTGTATCCTCCCATTCCTCCCTCCCTCCCGTTTTGCTCTTACTCCCTATGACTGTTCCTGAGGGGGACTTCCTCCCCCTGTATATGCTCATAGGGTATCAAGTCTCTTCTTGGTAGCCTGCTTTCCTTCCTCTGAGTGCCGCCAGGCCTCCCCATCAAGGGGATGTGGTCAAATATGGGGCATTGGAGAGTGGGGACTGACTTTCACATGAACTCTGGTGCCCCATATTTGACCATGCTGTCTGTTTTATAATCTTCCATTTAGCAAGTTTGCTTCTGTACCAACATTTCTAATTTACTCTTTATGGAAAGTGTTAACTCACTCAGTCCTTTTGTTATATCCTGCTGGCTACAAAGTACAAATGATTATATACATTGGTTATATGTATTCCTCAGTTGCTTGCAATAATTTGCTTCAATAATCAATCACCTGTAAATCTTAACTATTATGAGACATCCTAGAGAATCAAGAAATATATAGATGGTTGGGAGTTTTCAAAATCTTCAAGCATAACAACTGAAACTGGTCCCCAGTGATCTTCTATTATTCGAGATTCTACCCTTTTCTAGTTGTTGTGAACATTTCTGTGTTTTGTGCTATTTTAGACGTAAGTAAACTGATTCAGAGGACAAGATCCCGTTTTGATAAAGTACCTAGTAGGTCTGCTTTCCTGTTTCCTGTTCACAATAGTTCTTTTTACATAAAGTTGTGCCCCTGTATCTTAGCTAAATAGAAAAACTGCTGATTTAATAATGATTATGAGAAAAAGATACAGGACAAGTTAATTTCAATAGGGAGACTTATTTGACCCAATATATCCAAATATTTCAATATATTATCAGGGTCTTTGAAAACTGTTATTCTTTTAAGTATGGCTGTTCTCAGTTTGTGGGCTGGGTTTTCACTGGTCATGCTTTATCTTAATTTAGATTTCATATAATTTTCATTTGAAAAACTTTCACATATATTCAAATTATTCTAATTATACTGTAAAGTTCTCCAATAGGTGAATGAAATAAAAAGTCATTTCTCTTTAACATTTATATTTACGTTATCAAATTAAACTTGCTGCTTTTAGACGAATTCAGTTGATTTTCAACAAAAAGCACATCAGTTTAAAAAAATCTAAGTTAAGTAAACTCTCAAAAATCTGTGTCAATGCGGAATGATTAATCAGTTCAGCTCAAAATTGAAAAACAAATCTTATTAAAATAAAAAACTGAGTTCTTCCAAATTTTCCAGTAGATGTTTTACAGTCAATTTACATAATGGTTTCAGTTATAATCAAAACCTTCATCATATTTCTTTATGTTAGAAAAGTTATTGAAATCATTATTAGTGATGCGTAATCTGAAAATATTTTAGTTATAACATTTTTAAATAGAAGGAAAATTAATTCGGGCTTGTGGTTCCAGAGGGAGAGTCTACAATCATGAAGAAGGCATGGGAGCATGCAGCCAGAGCAAGAAGCTGAAAGATCTATCTTATCTTCAACCACAAACATAAAGCAGAAAGTGGACTGGAAAGCGGGATAAGGCTATAAACTCTCAAGATTTGTCCTGAATGTTGTGCTTAATCCAGCAAGGCTGTACTACTTCCCAAATAGTGCCATGGACTGGGGACCCTATGGGGGCCATTTCTCATTCAAACAATCCCTGGCCGTATCATAACACAAAATCCATTTAGTTCAACTTTAAAAATCCCCCATAGTCATTAACTGTCTTAACACTGTTTCAAAGTCCAATACCTTTTCTGAAACTCAAGGCAATCTCTTAAATGTGACATTCCATAAAACAAACAAAAAACCCATAACTTTCAACATACATGGCACAGAATATGCACCCCCACTACAAAAGTGGAGAAGCAAGGCATAGGGAGAAAATGCTGGATAGGAGCAAGACTGAAAGCCAATTGTCCAGCTGCATGTATGAGACTTTAATTTTGAGGGACTTAGAAAGCTCAGCCCCTCCAACTCTACTGCCTGCAACATACATCTTTCTTAGTCTGGTTCCAATGTTATATGCAGCTCTTCTTGGAGGATGTCTCACAGATCTGATTTTTCCAGCATTCTAGGGTCTTCACAGCAACTCAGGCTTCACTGAGTTTTTTTTGATTTTTTAAAAAGCCACTCTATTTGGGGTTTCTTTATACAATAGCCTCTGGGGGTCTTCATGCAGGCACCCCCACACCACATGCTACATAGCCTCAGTGATAGGTAGTGGATCTCTGAAACCACAGAAGAATCCATGACCTCCTTCTTCTCACATCCTTCATGCCTTTAAAGCTAGTACCATGTGGTTGACACTGAAAAGTTCAGCCTACTAGCTTAGGATGAACCCTAGTTGCCTTGAACTACATTGGCAGCAGCTTTTGTATATAGTTTCTCTCTAGTAGCTGAAATCTCCTTAGGCTTTGTCTTTTCACAAGTTGAAGGCTTAGGTGAATAGGGTCTTACCCATAGGAAACTGTTCCTATTGGTCCAGTACAGATCAGGAGCCCTCTTCTTAATTTTGCTTAATTAAAACCTCTTTTCCAGCATAAGCATTAGCGGCAACATTAAGTTTCCTAGTGCTCTTTTTTTCTCCCAAGTGTACATTTTGTATTTGTGACCCATTATTTCTCTTTTTAATTATAGATCTGCATAAACCTTATTGCTAATAACTACAGTACAGATTTATTGCCATGCTGTCTTGGGCTCTTCCTCCAAGAAGGTAGTACATTACTTTTAAATGTAGCCTTAAGTAAGTTCTTAGGACATTAACAGAAGGCAGCCAGAGTCTCAGCAAATATCACAGGAATGGCCTCTAGCTCACTTTCTAATATTGGTCCCCTCTGAAACCTCTTCATCTGGTCTTCCCGGTCTGCATTCCTCTTAGAACTACTGTCTTCCAGTATTCAACTGTTTTCTGTCCCAAAGTTCCAAAGTCTTTTACATTCCTCAAACATCATCATCAACAACAATAACAACACAACAAATGAACCATGTTTTGTTTTACCAGAGCCTACCCTCTAGTACCAACTTCTATATTAGTTACTTCTCTGTGGCTGTGATAAAATACCACGACTAGATGCAACCTACAAAGAAGTGAGTCCATAGTTGTGAGGAAGATGTGGGAGCAGGCAGCTAGAGCAGGAAGCTGAAAGGCTACATCTTCAGCCAAAAACATTAAGCAGAGAGCTAATTACAACAAATTCTATACCTGTTTATAGCTTCACACTGAATTTGTTCTCCATTATCTCCTTCCTTTCCATTATCCATTACCTTTCCACTTGGGAAAGGTAAATCAAAATTACAATTCAATACTTTATATCCATTAGGATGGCTATATTAAAGATAACAGCTTCAGTAAGGACATGGAATAATTGCTGCTTCGATACATTGTTTTAAGGATGTAAAATGTGTCATCATTTTGTAAGAGACTTTCACAATTCAAAAAGATAAAGATAGAATTACCAAATTACCCAGCAATTATGCTAGAATACACATGGAAAAGGAAAATGTGTATCTGTGAAAATCTGTGTATAAATATCCACAGCCCTGTGATGGTTAGCTTAATTGTCAACTTGATATAAACAAGAATCACCTGAAAATATGATAGGGCAAGACAGTTCAGAGGTCTCTCTGTCTTGTATTCCTTCAGAAGCTCTTTCAGGTTTAACTAAAATTTGATCTCCTCCATGAAAAATTCTATAAAAAATTTACCAATTCTATTTTAGGAATCCAAGGTCAGGATGCCCTAGATAACTTATCTTAGCCTGTGTTCAACTGCTTGCTTCTGTAAAACGCCAGCTATAGCTGCCAATCAAAATGCCAGGACATGGTTTTGCCTTCATGTGCTTTTTTGCCATCCAAAACGGCATGCTATGGATATTCCAGGCTATACTTCGGTACCAAATACCAAAGTGTAGTCCCAGCCAAGTGGAAAAAAGACTTTCAATTGGCTATAAACTATGTCTGAGTGGTCATCTCTGGTGGGTTCTCCATAACAGAGTCTCATTAAGGGATTTGTCTAGAGAGAGTTGGCCTGTATGTATATCTGTAAGTGATTTTCTTGATTATCTTAATTGATGTGGAAAGACCTACCCTGAATGTAGGTGGCAATATTCTTTGCATGTGGGTCCTGAATTGCACGTGAATAGAGAAAGTGAGCTGAGCAGTAAGCACGTATGTATTCATTTGTCTCTACTTTTGACTTTGGATTTGATGTGACTAACTGCCTTGAATTCCTGCCTTGACTTTTCTACTATGATAGAGGATACTAGGAATTGTGAGTTAAAATAAATCCTTTTCCCCTCTAAGTTGATTTTGCTCACAATGTTTTGTCATATCAATAGAAATGATACAAGGGAATTACAGAAATATCACCAACTGATAAATGCAGACAGAAAATATGGTATATCTACTAAAATAGATCTTGTATTGTAATTACTCAGTGATAAAAGAATGGAATACTTCTCAAGGATACAACTTTAAGCACATTAAGATAATCAAGAGTGCAAAATTGTACAACCACATTAGAAATCAATCTGGCATTTTCTCAGAAAATTGGGAATAGTGCTACCACAAGACCCAGCCATACCACTCCTGGGCATATATCAGAAAGATATTATACTTTACAACAAGGACATCTGCGCAACTATGTTCATAGCAGCTTTATTTGTAATAGCCAGAACATGGAAACAGCCTAGATGTCCCTCAGTAGAATAATGGATAAAGAAACTGTAGTACATTTACACTATGGAATACTACTCAGATATTAAAAGCAAGGAAATCTTGAAACTTGCAGGCAAATGGATGGAACTGGAAAAGATAATCTTGAGTGAGGTAACCCAGACCCAAAAAGACACATATAGTATGTACTCACTCATAAGCGGATATTAACCCAACATGGATGTCCTCTGAGAGTCTACACTCAGTAGAGTATCAAGACAGATGCTGGGGCTTGCTGCTGGACTCCAAGTGAGAGTGGTATAGAAGAATGGGGGGATGGAAGCACCCAGAGGGTACAGTAGCCCCACAAGGAGACTATCAAGGCTGGAGGATCTGGGCCCAGGGATCCTGCACAAACTGTTGTACCAACCAAGGATAATGCATGAATGAAACCTAGACCCCCCCTATTCAGATCTAGCCAATGTACAGCTCATTGTGGAGAGAGCTTGGACTGCCTCTGACGTGAACTCTGGTGTCCCCAATTTGATCACTTCCCCTTGGTGGGGAGGCCAGATAGCATGCAAAAGAAGGGGAAGCAGGCTGTCTGGATGAGACCTGGTAGGCTGTGGTCTGATGGTATAGGAGGAGGGCCCCTTATGTCAGAGGTCTAGGGGAGAGGAATAGGGCAAAAGGGAGAGGGAGGGTAGGAATGGGAAGATACAAGTGAGGGGATAAAAATTGGGATGTAATCTGAATAAGTTGTTTAAAAAAAAAAGAAAAAGAAATATTTTCAACCTTTAGTTGCTTTCATTAGTAGATGTAGAACTCTCAAGTTCAGAGGGCTGACCTGATGTGCAAAGGATAAAGTCTCCATAGATGTTGCAAAGTTGTTCTCCAGAGAAGCTGCACTAATTTCTACTTTAGCCTATTCATATCTCTATGTGCTCACCATCCCCAGCTTCTTATTCTTCAGCCTTAACCATGGACCAGAGGTCTGCTGAAGAAAACCAACTTCCATAGTCAAAACACTGGATGAATACATTATTCCAGATAGCTAAAGCTGCAAGTCCATAGCTGTTCTGCAGGAAGGGAAAGGTAGAAGGAAAAGAAAGAAAAGAAAGGTGAGGGAATAAGTGTCTTCAAAATACATGGGAAGTGTTGCACTTGAGTTCAAATTATAGCCTGACCAGGGTGAGTCTAAGGCAGTAGGGAACCATGAGCCTTCTGTAAGTAGACTTGAACCACTCTGCTCCATGTGGTGAATGTGAGAGTTCCTAATTCTCTATCAACAATGACACTTTGCTTCTAAGCTGATGAGATGCTTCATTGTGATCATCAACTTTGAGGTACTTTAGAACCACATAGCAACCAGTTTCTGGACCTGTCTCTGAGGGATTGGACTAATGGAGGTGGGAAGACCCCCCCTAAATGCGAACAGCACCACCCCATGGACTGGGAGTTGGAACTGGAAAAAAAGGAGAAAGAAAGATGAACATAAGATTTCATCTCTCTATGCTTCCTGACTATATGATCAACTGCCACACTGTCCCTGCCACGATGGACTGTGCACCCTGGAACTGTAAACCAAAATAGCCTCTTCTGTCTTTAAGCTGATTTTTTCAGTTATTTGTCTCAGGAACCAGACAAGTAATTAATATAGATGATGTTGACACACACGTGAGGCTAATATTGTTTCCATATTACATTTTCACTACATTGAGACAGGCACTTCTTTTTTAAAAAAAGATTTATTTGTATACAGTGTTTTGCTTGCATGTATGCCTGCACACCAGAAGAGGGCACCAGATTGCATCATAGATGGCTGTGAGCCACCATGTGGTTGCTGGGAATTGAACTCAGGACCTTTGGAAGAGCAGGCAGTGCTCTTAACTTCTGAGCCACCTCTCCAGCCCCCATGACAGGCACTTCTTGAACAAAATATGTCTTCATAATTAGTCAACATACAGGCTCTGTGACATACTCCAAGCAAATTGTACTTCTGCTGACTCCACACCTGCTCATTCAGGGGATCTTACTAGACTTCTGTGTGAACTAACTAAGTGTTTGCATTCTCTTTTTCAAACTATCAGCAAGAGCATATGCAAAGAGGATACATGTTTGTTTATGCTGAGAACTTTCCACTCAATTCTCTTTGAAACTTAAGACCCTTGAGGGGACTGTAAGGATCCCTGTGAATTCCTGGCTAGCCAGAATAAGCCCTGTAAAATTCACTGTATATTCAAGATTAAGAAAAACTGAATGTGGGGGATGCTTTATCTGTCACTGTCTTGGTTAGAATATGCTAGATCAAAAGTTAACAGGTTCATGGAACATAACTCATTTATTTCAGTGAACCCAACATAGTAAATATAATGAATATGAGTGATTTGTTGGTGTCGCACTATCACAAAAGCCAAGACATGGCTCTCATCAATGAAATAAAATACCAATACAAGAGGAAAAAAGATAATCAAGAGAAATCTGTAATAGACATATTTGTACATTGTAAGATTCCATTATTCCATTTATATGAAACATCCACAACCAATAAATTCATAGAGTCCAACACTTTGTGCCTGCTAGAAGATGTCAAGAAGGGAGAGCTGGGGGTGGGAATGGAGAGTGACCATTAAGATGTACAGGGTTTGTTTCGGGGTGATTGTGGATGGTTACCTAATTGCTTAACTATGTTAAAGTCACTGAACAGTGCCCTTTAAATGGCTTAATTGTATGTTGTATGAATTGTATCTCTATAAAGCTGGGACAAGAAGTTGAATTTATTCATGTGTAGAGTGATATCAATGAAAAAATGTAAATGCCACTACAATTTTTGGCCTTGATTATTGGTTATTTGGCTTCTGCTTAGAGGATATCTTGAATTTGATTTAAAAGTTCTGTACAATAAATCTTTGCAAGGCTCCTCCACAGTTCAGTCAATAAGCACTAGCAGAGACAGAGGATCATTGTCTTCTATTTCTGTTAGCAGATGCATAAACTGGCAGTGACTCATAACATTTGCATGTGTACAGAACAATTTTAATAACTGTATCCATGACTCTTTTCCTATGTTTGCTTCAGAAACCAGAGCCCAAATATTTTCAATATGCATTATACAGCAGAACAAAGTAATAAGGGAAACATCAGTCTTCTGCTTAAAAGAGGACAATAAATCTATATTTTCAACGTTACATAGCAGAACATCGTGTTGTAATAGAAACTAATTTTGTTCAAACCAGTTGAAATCTTCATTGGAGAAATAGAAAATATGCAAACTATCTGTGTCATAAGTTGGATTGTTAGATTGCTAATTGACAGTATTTTTTCTGTTAAATTACTAAGTCATTGCAGTTGAAATGTACTCAAAATATTAATTGGGCAGTATCACTTATATTACATGACTCATCGGATGTGACAGAAAAGTACATGCAGTTTTTCAAGTTTTGAATCAATTGATCTTTGAAATTGCTGCAAAGGTCTTGATATTCCAAGGGCATTTGTTTGGTGGCATGACTGAAAATCTTTTTGCAAAATGTTATTTTAATTCTTTCCCTTCTAATTTTCTAAAACATCTCCCACAACTAAAATAATAAGTATGTTACCTTTTCTCCATCTAAAGTGGTTTTCTTTTTTATGCAGAGTCTTAGCTGGATCAAGGTATGACTCATAGTTTTTAAATGTGTTCTAACCTTGGTTCCTATTTGCATTCTCTTTATTATATTTGTTTTAGACATAAACATCTTCCACTTCAAGATTGAAATTTTAAAACACAAAATGAGGAATTGTAACAAGTTTGGTAAAAAATAAAGATATTTTAAAGAGACAATCTAGTTATCAAAGCATTGAAACAACAAACCCCAAAGAAATGGAGATTTCTCCAGAAATCTCATCCAGAGGGAAGGAAAATGTACCAGGAAGAGGGGGACTTGTCTCTAGTAAAGAGATTTCACAGTTTTAACAGCTTGCCAGACCTCCACACAGATTGAAACTGAAGCTCAGAAGTTAATGGTCAGTGAAGGGCAGGACCATACCTTGACTGGATGCCCCGGCCTGTCGGGGTTCAACTAACGCTGGGGAGGAGAATTCTCCTGTATAAGGACAGAAGAGAAGACGCGAAGAAATGGGGGCAAGTCTAGATTCTGATCAAACCCCGTTTATTGAAAAATTTCACAGAATTTTTATAAGGCAGGGAGCAGGGAAGCATATTGCTACGGCAACCCAGCTGCAGGCTATCTCAAGATGCGAGGAATTCCAAGCAGGTCACAATGTTCTGCCACACCGAATATTTTGCCATCTTTATCTAATCTAACTGCTAAACTACAACAGGGTGGCTCGGTCTAAATCTTATCTTTAGTCTAACAGCTGAACCATGACAGGGTTAGCTGGTTTCTGGTAAATGACAGACTGCTGGAGAAATAGGAACGTAGGCTCTGACAAGATGGAAGAACATTGGCCGTAGAGCCCGTCCCCTACAACTGGAACTGCTTAGGTGTGCAGATCTTGGTCTGCTTTTGAAATTATGATCCCGATGGATGAACATGAAGATGGACTTTGAGTGGTCTCTGGATCTCTTTGTCCCTCTTCCCAATGTGATCACATTGAATAAATCTCTCCTTTTTGCCTTTCACTATTTTTTAAAAAATGTTCCGGAATTAAAAAAAAAATTTAGGTGGTTTATTTCACTTAATTTTTTTGTGAATTAGTGACAAGACATTTTATGTATTTTACTTAAATTATTGGTTTTATTTTTGAGACTATAATAGAATTTCATCATAGTTCCCTTCCCTTTTCTCCCTCCAAATAGTTCCATATAGTAAATGTACTATGCATTTGCTGGAAATATCCCTCCTCTCCCGCTCCTTTCTCCCTCTTGATATGTTGTCTAGACATACCAACAGACTACCATCCTCCTGAGTGCTAGGATTATAGATATTCACCACCACGTCCAGCTTGACTACCTCTTATTATTATCTACATTAGTCTCTCCCAAAGTTTGTGCACACTCAAATTGCTTATTTTGCCTTCTTGAAGCAAATTGTCATTGCCATTCTCTGTGAAATCTGCAACATACTTTCTTCTTATATCGTTTCTTCCTAGTCTGATTGTCAAGTCATTTTCTACACATCCCTCTCAATTAGATTTTGGTTGTGTGCCTTCGTTTTGAACCTAAACATTCATCCTTTTTGTTTCTGAAATTAAAAAAAAATAAAATTCAAAGAGCTACTTTTGATTTTTATTAGTAATTATGCTTTCTATATTACTATGGCTTATCCTGTCATTAAACATATTCAAATAAGCATCAGAGTTGGTAAAGTCCAATTAAATCATCCATTTATACACATTAGATTGGTGATAAGTTAATATATAATACTACCTGGACATGACAGACTTTCCTATCCTCTGTTTCACAAATTTCAGTGACTAACAGAATGCAGTGGTTAAAGTGAAATGTAGTCCTTTGCCTCAGGACATTAACTTGGAATCTCCTTTCATCTTTTAGTCCTCAGCCTGGATGTCTCAGTATCTGGATGGGACTTTCTATAGGGAGATTTCTCTGCTTCTTCTATTGTGCTATCTTAGTAAATCTGTTTAAGTGTTACAAGAGTAACCAGAGTCTGAGTCTTAAATATTGCAGATTGTCTGATGTTGATCTCCATGCTGGTGGGGAGGCCCTCTCATGACACATACAACTTTGATTGAAGAATGGAAGAGGATTCAATCAAAGGTAGCCCTATTGATAAATAATAGCACGAATACTAAAAGTACCTGATGAGTTTGAAAAAACCATTTGTGTTTGTTATTCGGATTTGTACTTTGCACTAGTATAAGTTTCATAGGGAGCAGAGAGTCTCAATAGTAACTAAAAATGGAATCCCCAAATATCAGTAAGATATTAGAAAACTCAGGTTCCTATTTAGTACTGAAGAGCTCTTATGGAAACTCCAGCTCATTGGACTCCATGGTTCTTGGCCAGAATACATATCTTCATGACATAAGCGAGATACCTCAAGATATTTTCAGAGATATTTAAGGCATACTTTAAACGATTCTTGATATTTTAAGTAGGTATTGTTGGAATAGACCCAATAGAATCCCTACCACTATGCATGTGACTCCCTTTGAATTGTTACTTCACTTTTTTAATAATAGATTTTAAATTTATGTGTCTGGTGAGATGGAGAAGTCTCAGTTTCAACTATGTCTATTTTTTGACTCAGCCTCTTTTTTGTCTAAATATTTTTATATATACATTTATATTATTACACATATATACAATAGATTACCTGCAGCAAGAAAAACTGTGACACAATCAGGAATTATATAAATGTTACATTCTTAATGTTTTGGTTATTTGTATTTGCCAGCCTTGAAGAAATTATCTTTCCTATCTTGGTGAGTCTAAAATTCTAAATGTAAATCAATCTCTATCACATCTTGTTATTATTAACTTAAAACACCTATCTAGGCCTAAAAATATCTTAGCCCCTAAACAACTAAGCTTCATTGTAAAACTAAGGTACCTGGTCTTCAACTCCATCAGAGATTTGAGAAGGAATAAACTTCATTACCTGAATGTTCTGGGAGTACAGGTTGCAGCTTCCCAAATGAGAAGGTGACAGAGATGGTTTGCTGCCTGAATAGTCATCCAAACCTGTCTATAATGTTGGAGCATCATCTTTAGTCTTCTGGCCCAATTCTGACAGACATATTTGTGTTGACTCAGCTTCCTAGGACTTGGTATTTTAAAATTATTCTTGGTATCTTTAAGGTGAAATACTGTCATGAATGCATCAGGTGTATAATGATTGCATTAGGTATGGATGTGGTTGTTACATGCGTAAGTGAATGAATGAAAATACACATTAATTGAAGCCATTGGGACAAATATCTAGGCTTATTGTCTTATTAAGACAGAGAAGGAGATCCAAGATGGCGGCAAGCAGTGTGGACCGTGTTTGAAAGCTCCAGTGAACAATTCAGGGAATTGCACAGATTTCTGAGCCAGGAACACCAAGGTCCCCACACAATGGCAGCAGAAGTGCTCCACGGTTCGGAGGGACCAGGGTGCGGAGGACCTGCTTGCCCCTGCACACGGGAGGAGCGCGGACTTTCTTGGATCAGAGCAGCAGCGGCAGAGACAGCAGTGTCATCAGTGGCACCAGCGGCACCAGCGGCACCAACGGCGGTGGCTGAGGTTTGCAGCTCAGAGCCTTCCAGTGGAGGCAATTGGTGTGGTGGACAGTGGGAGTTGCTGCGGGAGAGGGGAGTCTGGACAGGATTTGGGTCACATGGTGCCTTGAGACCCAAACCGGACTCAGCAGACAGTTCAGCCCCAGAGTCCTGGGTTTGCTCAGTGAGCTGTGCCGTGGAGAAGCTGGCTCAGCTTAGCAAGCAATTCTTCCCGAGGCACAACTCCCCAGCTGTGACACAGGCTGGGATGAGTGCTCACTTCCACCCTAGGCTCCAGCTCAGCGCAGCCGCAGTTTTCCTGCTGTGATGCAAGCTGGGCAGAGTGCTCAGTTCCACCCTAGGAGCTTGCTCAGTGCAGTCGCAGTTCTCCTGCTGTGACGCAGGCTGGGTGGAGCGCTCACTTCTACCCTAGGCACTTGCTCAGCACAGTCGGAGTTTTCCTGCTGTGATGCAGGCTGGGCGGAGCACTCAGTTCCACCCTAGGCGCTTGCTCCGCGCAGTTGCAGTTCTGCTGTGACGCAGGCTGGGTGGAGCACTCACTTCTACCCTAGGCACTTGCTCAGCACAGTCGCAGTTCTCCTGCTGTGATGCAGGCTGGGTGGAGCACTCACTTCCACCCTAGGCACCAGCTCAGTGCAGCTGCAGTTTTCCTGCTGTGATGCAAGCTGGGCGGAGCGCTCAGTTCCACCCTAGGCGCTTGCTCAGTGCAGTCGCAGTTCTTCTGCTGTGGCAGATGGTTCAGGCCCTGAGAATCAAGCTGAGCTCGACGCGTGGTTCGGGCCCAGTATCCCTGGCTGGACTTGGCAGGGGACCCAAAAGGCTGTGGATACCTTGGCCTGATCCAATGATCATTCAGAGACCCAGAACGATTGCAGGACCCACAGCAAAGGGGAGCTGAGGATCACTGGCTGTGAGAGCCCAAAACAACAGGGCTAACCTCCTGCCATCCACACCAGTGAAGTATCAGGGCTTCCAGCCTATGGAAATCATGAGATAACAAGTGAATCTATCATCAGACTCCCTCCACCCAACTCTGGAAGTTACCCAACAAAAACAGAGACAGCAAGATGTCTAAAGGACAGCGTAAAAGCATACGCAAAAAACCCCAAAACAACATGGCATCTCCAATTTCCAGCTATCCCAAAGAAAACAACCCAGAGAACTCAAATACAACGGAAACACAAGAAAATGACCTCAAATCTTTGGTAATGAGGATGATAATGGAGGAAACAAATAAAATTCTAAATCAGATGCAGGAAGACATAGCCAAGCAGGTGCGAGACATAAAAGAAGCACATAGAGTGGAACTGGAAAATTTTCAGGAAAATGTAAACAACCAGATGAAAGAAATCAAAAAATCTGATCAAGATATGAAGATGAAAATGGATTCAATGATAAACACAAAGACAGAAGAAAAACGAGAATGTGAAACCTCAGAGAAGAAGGCGAATGACACAGTGCTGAGCTTTTCTAACAGAATCCCAGAGATGGAAGAACGAATCTCAAGTCTAGAAGATACAATCACAGATCTTGAAGCAGCCATTAAAGAAAATGCCAAATCTGGAAAACTCCTGACACAAAACATCCAAGAAATTAAGGACACCATGAAAAGAAGAAATCTGAGGATAATAGGCATTGAAGAAAGAGAAGATATCAGACTCCAAGGCCCAGAAACTATTCTCAACAAAATCATAGAAGAAAATTTCCCCAATCTAAAGAAAGAGATGCCTATAAACATACAAGAGGCATACAGAACACCAAATAGAATTGACCAGAAAAGAAAAACTGCCCGTCACATGATAATCAAAACACAAAACATATAGAACAAAGAAAAATATTAAAAGCTGCAAGGGAAAAGGGCCAAATAACATTTAATGGCAAACCTATCAGAATTACACCCGACTTCTCAGTAGAGAACATAAAAGCCAGAAGGGCCTGGACAGAGATCCTGAAAACCCTAAGAGACCACAGATGCCAGGCCAGACAACTTTACCCAGCAAAACTATCAATAACCACTGATGGAGAAAACAAAATATTCCATGACAAAACCAAGTTCAAACAGTACTTATCCACAAATCCACCTTTACAGAAGGTACTAGAAGGAAAACTTCATCCCAAAGGGTGAAGCTACAACCAAAACTACTCAGGAAATAGATAACTAGACCATGGCAAAAACACAACTGCACAAATGCTCGACTGGAACCAACATCAAAATTAAGACTCTTAACAGTAACTGGTCATTAATATCTCTCAACATCAATGGCCTCAATTCTCCAATAAAAAGACACAGACTAACTGAATGGGTGCATAAACAGGATCCAACATTCTTCTGCATTCAAGAAACACATCTCACCCATAATGATAGGCATTACCTCAGGATAAAAGGTTGGAAAAAAATATTCCAAGCAAATGGTCACAAGAAGCAAGCAGGCGTAGCCATTTTAATATCGAACAAAATAGACTTTCAACCAAGATTAATCAAAAGGGATGAGGATGGACACTTCATACTCATCAAAGGTAAAGTCAACCAAGATGACATCACAATTCTGAACATCTATGCTCCCAATACAACGGCACCCACATTTGTAAAAGATCTGCTAAAAGGGCTTAAACCACACATCGATCACCACACAATAATAGTGGGAGACTTCAACACCCCACTCTCACTGAAGGATAAGTCATTGAAACAGAAACTAAACCGAGAGATAACATCATTAACCAATGCCATGGGTCAAATGAATCTAACAGATATCTATAGAACCTTTCACCCAAACAAGAAAGAATATACCTTCTTCTCAGCACCCCATGGAACCTTCTCCAAAATTGATCACATCGTAGATCACAAAGCAAGCCTCAACAGAAACAAGAGGATTGAAATAATACCTTGTATCCTATCAGATCACCATGCTCTTAGGCTGCAATTCAACAATAACAGAAATGACAAAAAGCCTACACGTACGTGGAAACTAAACAACTCTCTGCTAAATGACAACTGGGTCAGGGAAGAAATAAAGAAAGAAATCAAGGAGTTTCTGAAATTCAATGAAAATGAAGGAACAACATACCCAAAATTGTGGGATACATTGAAAGCAGTGCTAAGAGGAAAATTCATAGCACTAAGTGCCTTTAAAAAGAAATTGGAAACATCGCACATAGGCATCTTAACGACACAACTGGAAGCTCTAGAAAAAAAAAGAAGCAGAAACACGCAAAAATTCTAAAGAAAGAGATTGAAGATGACATGAGACGATGGAATGATCTTCCTTGCTCATGGATCGGGAGAATTAACATAATAAAAATGGCCATCCTACCAAAAGCAATCTACAGATTCAATGCAATCCCTATCAAAATACCTACACAATTTTTTAAAGACATTGAAAGTTCAATTCTGAACTTCATATGGAAAAACAAAAAACCCAGAATAGCTAAAACAATCTTGTACAATAAAAGGTGCTCCGGAGGAGTCTCCATACCTGGTCTCAAACTGTACTATAAAGCAATAGTAATTAAAACAGCATGGTACTGGCACAGCAACAGGCTGGTTGATCAGTGGAATCGAATCGAAGACCCATATATGAACCCACACACATATGGTCACTTGATTTACGACAAAGAAGCCAAATCCATTCGATGGAAAAGGGATAGCATCTTCACCAAATGGTGCTGGTCTAACTGGATGTCTATGTGTAAAAAAATGCAACTGGACCCATATTTGTCACCTTGTACAAAACTCAAATCCAAGTGGATTAAAGACCTCAACATAAAACCAGAGACACTAAGTCACTTAGAAGAAAAAGTGGGGAAGAGCCTGGAACATATTGGCACAGGAGACAACTTCCTGAACAGAACACCAACAGCCCAGCCATTAATGTCAACAATTAATAAATGGGACCTCATGAGGCTGAGAAGCTTCTGTAAGGCAGGAGACTCTGTCAAGAGAACAAAGCGACAGCCTACAGACTGGGAAAAGATCTTCACCAACCCTACATCTGACAAAGGTCTAATATCAAAAAAATATAAAGAACTCAAGAAATTAAACACCACCAAACCAAATAACCCAATTGAGAAATGGGGCTCAAAACTAAACAGAGAATTCTCAACAGAGGAATATCGAATGGCTGAGAAACACTTAAAGAAATGCTCAACCTCCTTAATCATCAGGGAAATGCAAATCAAAACAACTCTGAGATTCCATCTTACACCCATCAGAATGGCTAAGATCAAAAATTCAAGCGACACCACATGCTGGCGAGGATGTGGGGAGAGAGGAACACTCCTTCATTGCTGGTGGGAATGCAAACTAGTACAACCACTTTGGAAATCTATCTGGTGCTATCTCAGAAAACTGGGAATAGGGCTTCCTCAAGACCCAGCTATTCCACTCCTTGGAATATACGCAGAAGATGCTCCAGCACACAGCAAGAAAATTTGCTCAAGCATGTTCATAGCAGCCTTATTCATAATAGCCAGAACATGGAAACAGCCTAAGTATCCCCCAATAGAAGAATGGATAAAGAAACTGTGGTACATATACATTATGGAATACTATTCAGCTATCAAAAACAAGGAATTCCCGAAATTTGTGGATACATGGATTGAGCTAGAAATGATCATAATGAGTGAGTTAACCCAGAAGCAGAAAGACTCAAATGGTATATACTCACTTATATCTGCATATTAGCCCAAGGGGCATGTCCCACAAAAGCCTTCACTTACCAGGAAACTGAGACAGAGGGGAGGACATTCTAGTGGGACTCTAGATGAGAGAAGCATGGGAGAATGGCAAAGTAGAAGGATCCAGAGGGTCCTAGAAGCCTACAAGTAGAACATTATGATAGACAGATTTGGGCACAGGGGTCCCGCTCAAACTAAGGCATCATCCAAGGACAATACAGGTGGTAAACCTTAAACCCCTACCCACATCTAGCCAATGGACAGAACACTCTCCATAGTAGAGTGGAGAGTGGGATATTACTTTCTCACATACTCTGGTGCCTCACCTTTGACCATGTCCCCTGGAGAGGGAGACCTGGTGGCACTCAGAGGAAGGACAGCAGGTTACCAAGAAGAGACTTGATACCCTATGAGCATATACAGGGGAAGGTAATCCCCCTCAGGAACAGTCATAGGGGAGGGGAATAAGGGGAAAATGGGAGGGAGGGAAGAATGGGACGATACAAGGAATGGGGTAACCATTGAGATGTAACAAGAATAAATCAATAAAGGAGAAAAAAATAAAATAAATTCCCTGAATGCATGAATCTCTATCTCAAAATAACAAAAAACAATGGCAAGATAAAATAAACAAGCAAAAAAATAAATAAGTTAAAAAAAAGACAGAGAAGACAGTGTAATTATGGCCATTCTATGCTATTTAGATAATTTTGTTATATTTTAAAAGACTTACAATTATACATATTTCTGGGATATTGTACAATAATTTGATAAATGTATATAATATAAAATGATTAAATCAAGGTAACTTGTATTTCCATGACTCTACAAATTCAGAATTTCTTTGTATTTGGAGCCTTTGGAATCCTCTCTGATAGTTCTTTATAAGATCCACCCTTAGAACTACAGTTACTCTGAAATTTAAGGAAATTAATCAATTTACCTGAATTTGGTATCTGTTAGGCAACCCCTTTCTAACTTGCTTCTCTACTGTTATTCCTAGCCTATAGTAATTATTATTCTACTTTCTACCTCCACAACACTTTTAAGCTTCCAATATGAATGAAAATACATACTAGTTGTATTTATTTTTTTAAAGATGTATGTATTTATTATGCAAACAGCGCTCTGCCTGTATGTACACCTGCATGGCAGAAGAGGACATTAGATCACATTATAGATAGTTCTGAGCCACTATTTGGTTTCTGGGAATTGAACTCAGGACCTCTGGGAGAGCAGACAGTGCTCTTAACTGCTAAGCCATCTCTCCATCCCACATAATTGTATTTCTATTTTGATATTATGCCCTCCAGTTCCATTCATATAATTATAAATGACAGAATACATCCCCATTGTGGCTGAATAATATTCTACAAATATCATGTAAGATATTTGTTTCATTTTTTCATCTGTTACTGACACAGAGGTTGATTTTTCTATCTGGGACATTATACAGAATGCTAGAAGAATCATGAGAGTAGAATCATTTCTTTGATGTACTGGTTTTATTTTCTTTGTAAACATATTCCAAAGTGGGATTATTGAATCCTATGGTAGTTCTGATTTTAGGCTTTAGAAGAATGTCTGTACTATTTTGTATTGTGATTTTATTAATTTGCATTCCTACCAACATGATGTAGGTATGTTTCTAGGACAATAGTTTACTTTTTTCTGCTTGCAAGCTTTTATTGTGATCTCATTCTTCCAAAAGAGGACATTGACAGGAAAACTAGTCATTTCTCGATTATAGACAACAAACTATATCTTTATCCTTATGTCTAAGCAGCTTAACGTCACTAATTACTAAGTATAGTTCATGGCGGCAAGAAGCTGGTTCCAGTGCAGATCCAGGACAGTGGTCCTCAATCAGGTCATTAGGGAGCTGCCACTGAAGTCACACTGATTTTTGATGGATGAACGTTTGCACCTGGATAATAATGTAAAGTGTATAATTAGGACAATAGTTTATTTAAAATTTTTAACTTATTTATTTAATATGTATGGGTGTTTTCCTTGTATGTATGTGTGTGTACCACCTGCATTTCTGGATGTCAAAAGAGGACATTGGATCCCCTGGAACTGATCTTACAAATAGTTGTGAGCTACCATGTAGGTGCTGGTAACTGAAGCCACAGCAACAGCAACAAGTGTCTTGAGCCTTACAATAGCAGATTAGTGGCATGGCAGACCAGGAGACGTATGTGTATTTTTTTCTATGATTTACATCACTAAAAGGGGGGAGGGTAGTTTTCAAATCTATTACCTTTCTTTCTACATATACAAAATTATTTGTGGGTGTTAAGGAAAATAGAATTTATGTATGTATATTTTATGCACCAAGGTTTTATGTCTATTCTAAGATGTTTTGTTTGAGAGAAAAGGGACTATCTGTATTCTGTTATGTTTCTCCTAGCATACAAAGGTTTTAAGAAAAGACAAAAGTAGCAGAAATGAAAATCTTAGTTTTTCCTTTTCCAAACACGACAACAGGAATGTGCTTGAATCATAAACTCTCAAAATTGCCTCAGCAATAACTCCTTTGTAAACGGGCTTGCTCTCTGTGCTGGAGCTAGAAGACTGAGGCTGGAAGACAGCCCCATTCACAGGAATGGCTTTGATGATAGGACAGAAAAGGGCACTTTCCACAGAAAACCATCCTGGTGCCACCAATCTGAAATTCCTGGGTCTTGACAGCTGCCAGGTGGTAATAGCTGTGGCTTCCTCTTAACAATCAAAATGGAGGCTTTCTGGAAAATCGTAATGGATTGTGAAGTGATCTCATTCACCATTGCTCTAGTCACTGAAGGCTTCCAAAGTTTCCGTGGGTGTCAGGGCTTTTGTTTCCTAATGTTGGAGAAGAGGATGTTTTGTTTTGTTTCGTTTTTCAGAATTAGCTTTTGTGGGGGCTTTCAAATACTCAGTTCTAAGTACAGTAGGAAGAAAGGAAAGCTCACCCTGTATGCTCAAGAGTTCTTCTGTTTTATAGGGACTGAGTGGCTGGTTCCTCCATAAATCTGAGCTTTCCATTTTTCCCCTTCTTTTTAAAGATAATGTTTAGTCAGAATATCACTTGTGTAATAAGTCTAAATAACTAATTTACCTTTCTGTGTGTCTTCATTTATTCACCCATCCACTAAGTAACTAATAACATCTATTCTATATAAAGTGCTTTAGAATCTCACTTTATTTTGAAGTCTGGACAGCAAAAAAGATGGGTGCTTTCTACATGCCATAGAAAAATGAAGGAAAAGAAAACCTGCCTATGTGAGAGTGTTATGAAAGTGCCACGTGAAACACAAAGTGTGATAACTGCTTTCTGATTGGAGCTGAGGCTTGCTCCACAGGACAGACTTTCATGCCTGGTACTGTAATCTTGGTCAAATGCCCATGGCTAGAGAGGTCATAGGCCCTAGGGTAGAACCTGCTACTTGTTTTGCTGAATAGCTATGATGCCAAATTTCCTTCTAAACATTGTTATTTATGTACATATACCTGGGCAGCTCTCAGCCTTGGTCAGAGAAGCT
Organism: Acomys minous; assembly: GCF_964271855.1. Classification (NCBI taxonomy): domain Eukaryota; kingdom Metazoa; phylum Chordata; class Mammalia; order Rodentia; family Muridae; genus Acomys; species Acomys minous. The sequence continues at coordinate 124,310,763 of NC_140488.1, read as the reverse complement.
TCCTTTTGCTATGGGCAGCAATCAGTGCAGAGAAACATCACTGTTCAATGTGCTGAGAAGAAGAGACTGAGGACTTGATCCTAAAAGAGACAGCTACATTAACCCCATGAGACGTAAGATGGAAAGGATGTAAGAGCTGAAGAATGGAGAAAATACTGTGAAATGCTGTCCAGTGGGTATGCCATAGCTACCACAACCAAGAACTCACAGAAGCTGTGGTTACCTGCACAATATCAAGCCAAGCAGGAAGCTACTAGTTTGAGGATATGACCACTGGTAAGTTTCCCATGTCACACTTATGAACATGGGGGCAGTAGTAATGATACTTAGTTACTTTTAGAGGAGGGAGAGAGAGAGAGAGAGAGAGAGAGAGAGAGAGAGAGAGAGAGAGAGAGAGACAGACAGACAGACAGACAGACAGAGAGACACAGAGAGAGAAACACACACACACACACACACACACACACACACATACACACACACACACACACACACAGAGAGAGAGAGAGAGAGAGAGAGAGAGAGAGAGAGAGAGAGAGAGAGAGAGACAGAGACAGAGACAGAGAGACAGAGACAGAGAGACAGAGAGAGAGAGAGACAGACAGAAAGAGAGAGACAGACAGAGAGAGACAGACAGAAAGAGAGAGACAGAGAGAGAGAGAGTGAGACAGAGAGAGACAGAGAGAGACAGAGAGAGACGGAGATAGAGACACAGAGGAGACACACACACACACACAGAGAGAGAGAGAGAGAGAGAGAGACAGAGAGAGAGAGAGAGAGAGAGAGAGAGAGAGAGAGAGAGAGAGAGAGAGAGAGAGAGAGAGACAGAGACAGAGACAGAGACAGAGACAGAGACAGAGACAGACAGACAGACAGACAGACAGACAGACAGAAACAGAGATCAAGTTGGAAGGGTGTATTTGTGCATGATATGGAGAAGCTGGAGAAGTTAAATGGGGGAATAGCTGTGATTCTATTTTATTGTATACATGTATGAAATTCTCAAAAATAGAAATATAAAGACTTCCTGTGAAAGGTGGAAAAGATAGAATGATAGATAGATTTTAATTAGAAAGAGTAGCATGAGAGGTGACTCTGGTAGTACTGTTTATAGAGGAACATGTAATAACTGGCTTGACTAGTTTACAGATTCAATTCTATGCTGGACTAGCCACAAGAACCCATTCTATATATTTAGCTCCAGATTTGCATTTGTTGATTTTATATTGGTACCTTAAAACCAACTATTGTGCAAGTATTTACACTAGGAAAATTAGTAAAGGGTATAAATCAGTTTCTTTTTATTTACTTTATTCATGCTTGTCCATTGACAACTGTTTTAAAAGTGCATAACTGGATACATTGCATAATCATTACTCTTTATTCCAGTCTTTTTAAATGTACGGTCTTTGCCCAAAGACTTTGAAGGTTCTTTCCAGGGAGATCTTTGACCCATAGGATTTGCTTGGGTGAGTTGCTCTGACTAATGACTAACGCAATGTCAGAAGATGTGATTTTAGCAAATGCTCCATGTGTGCTTGGCTAATAAGGTTAGTGCCTTGACTGACCCTTACCATGAACAGGATATTTTCAGGGCAGCTTGATATTTCCAGAAGAATAAGAGGTGCATAAAGAAGAGGTCAACCAACATCAGAGAACCAAAGACCAGTGAAACTCATCCAAGATCAGCAGAGCCCAAAAACACATGTATGAGGCAGAAACAAAGGTTTATGTTGGTATACGATTGAGGTTTTATATTAACTTATGCTGCAAAAGCTAATGACTAGTAGTAGGCTACTTATGCTGTTACAACAAATTACCACATACTTGCTAGCTTAAATAATGAAAACTTTTTATTTTTCATTCCAAAGATTAGAAGTCCTAGATGACCCTAAATGGCTAAAATCAAAAGGTTGGCAGGATTTATTTTATTCTTGAGGTTCCAGAGAAGAATGTTTGCCATGCCTCTTTCTACTGACTCCTGTCATTCATTGATGTTTGGCTGCCTCACTGAAATCCCTGCAAGTTGTCACACTGCCTTTTGCTTCTGACCCCTGGCATTCCTATTATAAAGACTTCTGTAATTACACTGGACCCTGTTATAAATGGCAAGATTCTTAGTGTTATGGCAAAGTCTCTTTTACTATTAAAGTACATATATATATCTACAAATTTTGTGGGTACAGACAAATGCATCATTGGCTATCATTAGTTAACCAGCCACATTAATATAGTTGGAGAAACAAGTGTATATGCCAGAAGGTAAGCTGATAGGTGCTTTGAATTTCTACTTTGTGTAATCCATGATGGTTTTCACTGGGAGATTGATATGTTTGCTTAAAAAATATTTTAGTGGCCTTGGGCAGAATGAATTGAATTCAGGAGAAACTAGAAGCTAGAAGTCAGAAAGAACATTAATCTAATAGAAAATTGATGAGGACCTAAGCCAAGGGCATGGCAGTGGAAAAAGAGAACAGGAATGGCTATTTTAGAAACAGTAATAAATCAAGACTTTTAAGCTGAAATGAATGTAAGTTGCCTATAATTGAAATAAGTCAGAAGCTGGTCATGGTGGTTCACATCTACAGTTGCTGCCAGTACTTGGAATGCTGAGACAGGAAGATTGTTGCACGTTTGAGGCCAGCCTGAACTATACCTCAACTTCAAAGTCAACTTAGGCTGTGGGGGGAGGTCCTGTCTCAAGCTCTGCCCCTTAAAAAAAGGAAGGAGAGAAGGAAGTCAAAAGAGAAACAAGAATGGAATGGTGCTGGGAGCGATATAAAGATTAGAATACATGGAAGTTTTCATGTTGAGCTTAAGATGTTGGTAGAATATACACACTGCCTTTAAGCTATCAGAAAGACTTTGGTTTTATTATCAGCCTTATTAATGTGAAAACCTTCAACATTTAACGGAATAAGGTAGGTTGTTAGTAAATGTTTCACAGAGAATGGGAAGAAGAAAGGTGGATGACTGCCTTCTTTTCTTCCTCCCATTGCCCTGGGTGAACCAACCCACATGGATGGCTTATAGCAAAGGAGAGTGCGCTGAAGACATGTTCCCCAGATGCTCTGATATAAGTTGGAAAACTTCTTTCTCCTTTTTTTTCAGTTCAAGGCTCTTAAAGGTAGATATGCCAATCAGCAAGGCAGATGAATGGCCCAAGTGTACCTCATACAGGATTCTCTCTATCCCCCATTCTCTCTCTCTCTTTCCCCTTCCCTCCCTCTCCTTCCCACCTCTATATTTCATCCTTTGTCTTAGCCACAAACCTCCCTAAATGCCTTGCAGACTACTAGTGGTTACTTCTCATCAGCACATCATTGCACTTAAAAAATAAGTCTGATGATACTATGTAAAGGCAAGAGACTTCAAGGGCATCACAGTGGGGTTGCCACATACACTATTTCAGCTTCCCTTGGGACTTCAACTCTGCTTTTCTTCTAGGTTGTCTATCCTCAGTGACTCACCAGACCCACCCAAATATACTGTATTATCTCTTTTTATATCTAACTTTTGTGTTTTCCACTTCTTCAAAATAAGAGGCTGCTATGGATCCCTACTGTGACCAGCAGTGCTGCTAACACTGATAATGTTAAATGCTGCAGATAAATGTCAGCTAGTGTGAGGACTGAAAAGGAGCCAAAAGATTTGTTTAGTAGCAGAGGAAAGCCAGCCATTCATTAATGACCTTTCAGAATACAGCTTCAATAGATGTCAGGGTCATATTGAATGTAAGGAAGAAGCCAAAAGGGGGAAGTGTTACTCTTCTGAGCTGTTTCATGTTTAAAAGCAAATGAAACAGTAAGGTAGTTTAAGTTTATGGTAAGATAGATGAAAAGATTTCTTATGGGCAGCTGATATAGTGTCATATGATTATTAGCCAGCTAGCCTATTATTAACTGAAAATTTTAACTTAACAGCCACGAAAAATGAGATACTGATTGAGAGTGATGGCTTTCAAGGAGAAGTGATCTGTGTCACCAATAATCCTCATTTTGTTTCGTTTCAAGCAGAATTATCAAAACAGTGTAAAATAATGTGTTCTTGTGTATATCCTATATAATTGAAACATTGAATTAAAATATTTCCATACATTCCCTGTTACAGATCATCATGTCTATTGTTCAGCAATGAAGAACTGAAATAATAAAGGTTTCTATCTGAACATACATGCTGGATGAAATTCCACTTTAGGAGTTTTGAATGAAATGAAGTGCAAATTAATTTTACCATGTCTTTGGTTAGATTTATATCTGAAAATAAGAAACAAACACCTTGCTCATTATTTTCTACTGTTCAAGGAAAAGGTAATGCTCTGGTTTAAATGTGAGTGAAGGTTAAATGAGACTGTAACCTAAGATTGAATTAGTGAAGTTTTCATCAAATTAGCTCTATTTTGCCATAGAAAGGTCTCAGTACAATATAATTTCTAAAAGAAGTTATGGTTGCTTCCATGCTAAAAAGATATGAACATTGATTGAATATTGACATTAGGAGAAATTTAACTTTGGTATGAAAAGAGATGAATGTTTTTCTTTGAGAGAAAGCTAATTAAGTAAATGGTTATTTCCTCTGACTCCATGAGTCTCATTAGAAACTTCGTGAGGCTTGATGTTAAAATTTTTAAAAATACTTTTATTTTATTCCTTGAGATTATAATATAATTATATATTTCCCCTTTCTCTTTCCATGTACTCCCATGTACCTCAACCCTTTACTCTTTTTCAAATTTATGACCTCTTTTTTTCTTTGTTGTTACATAATATTTGTGAAAAAAACCTTTTTAAGATCATGAAATGTAGTGAGAGATGAGGACCTGGAGATTATGTTGCTGAATTTTCTTTTTGACTTTATCACATAATTTTGCCAAAGTTATTTATTTTCTATTTCTTTTATAAAACACATTAACTCACAATTTTACACACACGCACACACACACGCACACACACACACAATGTTGCTTATAACCTCTCTTTTCTTTCTACTCCCACCCTTCTTCCCAACAGTTCCATCTTGTGGTTGGTTCTGTGTACTTTTCTGTGGCCCATTGTATTTAACTATAATTTCTTGCATGTGTAAGGATGGAGGGTTACTTAGTTCAGCAAGAGCAACTTGCCAGTGACTACATCACTAAGTAATATGACTCTTCCTTCCCAGAAATTATTAGCTGCCTATAGCTTATCTGGGAGGGATGGGACAAGATGAGCCCCTCTCATATCCATGATAGAATATTGGTGGGTTCAGTCTTATACAAGTCTTGTGCAGGCTTCTGTAATTGCATATGCTTCTTAGCCATTTCATAATACTCCTTCTCATTCTTCAGTTCTTACATTCTTTTCACCACTTCTTCCACAATCTTCCCTGAGTCTTAGGGGTGGTGGTGGTAAAATAGACGTTCCAGTTATGTATAAGCATAAACATAAAGATTTAGAATGCAGTTTGATACTATGCTAGATGTCCCACCCCAAGACATGTCTATAGGTTTTGAGAAGGTTTACAGTACCAGGTATAAACTGTGCCTGTAGAAAAGGCTTCAAATACAAAGGAAAAATGGTTGGTAACTTCCATAACAATCATACCAATATTGAATAAGTGGGCACGGCCTTGTGTTAGGTTGGTATTACGGCATTTAAAGTCCACAAAAGGTAAGATCATTAGTGACTTTCATATCCCAGCAGCCTTCACAGCATCCTATGACACTATAAAACTTGACAACAGCAAAAGAAAAAAGAAAGAAAGAAAGAAAATGTCAAATATCTCTGATGAATTTAGATGCAAACATCCTCAACAAAATACTCACAAATGAAACCTTCCTCCCTCCCCCCAAATCACACCTGTGGTAGTTGAATGAGATGTCCCCATACTCTTGGATATTTGAATATTTTGTCCCCAGTTGATGGTACTGTTTGGGCAATTTAGGTGGTGTGACCTTGATGGAGGAGGCATGTCACTGAGAACATATTTTAAGGTTTCAAAATCCACATGACATCTCTGTTTCCCACTTATGGTTTGAGACGTGAGCCCTCAGCCTCAGTTCCAGCTTTAGCTGACATGTCTGCCTCCTTTGGCCATGCTGTCCTCAGCATAATGGACTCTAACACGTTGGAACCATAAGTTCAAGATAAATCATTTCTTTTATAAGTTGCCTTGACCATAGTATTTTATCACAGCAGTACAAAATTAACTAATACAGTATCCAAAAGATCCTTTGTCATGGTCAATTTGGCTTCATTCTAGATGCAGTAACAGTTCAACATACAGAAATCAATAAATGTAATTAATCACATTAATTGATTCAAAACCAGAAACCATATGATCATGTCCAAATATTCAGGGAGTGCCTTTGAAAAAAATCTAACACCCTTTCATGATAAAATCTCTAGAGAAGCTGTGGATAGATGGAGGACAAACCTAGCTATAGTGCCATGTTTAACAAAGAAAAGCTTAAAGCATTCCCTCTGGGCTTACCGAGACTGAAGCATCAACCAAGAACTATGTATGAACTGGACTAGGCCCCCCTGCCATGATGTAGCCAATGGGTAGTTCAGTCTTCGTGTGGGTCTCCTGGGGAGCAGGGGTTGTCTGTGACATGGACTCTGATGCCTATTTTGATCACTTCCCCCTGGCAGAGCTGTCTCACCAGGCCACATGGGAAGACAATAAGCTCAGTCCTAATGTGACTTGATGCATTCAGGTGGGTTGTTGTTCTTGGAGCTCCCCTTTTCTGAAGAGTAGAGGAAGGGATGAGGGAAGAGGGAGGGAAGGTGGGACAAGGAGGAGAGGAAGGAGGAGACTATGATCAGGATGTAAAGTGAATGAAAATACAATTTAAAAAAGGATCAGAAACAAATGAAGGCTGTTTACTCTTTCTGCTCCTTTAAAAAAATTTTAATTTATTATAATCCATTTAGATTACATCTTGATTGTTATCCTCTTGTTTATATCTTCCCAGCACAAACTGTTGTACCAACCAAGGACAATTTATACAGTAAATACCCTGTTCAGATATAGCCAATGAACAGCTCATTCTCCATGGTTGTGGGGAGAGCAGTGACTACCTCTGACATGAACTCTTTCCACTTTCATTTAACATAGTGTTTGAAGTTTTAGCTAAAGCAATAAGACAAGAGAAATATATAAAAGAGATACAAATCAGAAAGAAGACAAAATATCCTTACCTGCAGATTATATAATTCAGTATTTAAGGGACCCATCCAAAACTAGAAAACTCTTAGAATTGATAAACACATTCCATTAATCAAAGTGACAGAATACAAAATTAATGTACAAAAATCAATAGTTATCTATGTGCCAATGATAAACAAACTGAGAAAAAAACCAAGGCTAAAAATCTCATTTTCTTGGGAGTAGAAAATATAATTTAAGAAAGTGATGCAACCATCAAAGAAAATGTTAAATCTGAAAAATTCCTGACACAAAACATACAAAAAAAATCAAGGACAGGATGAAAAGATGAAACCTGAGGATAATAGGCATTGAGGAAAGAGAAGACACTGGGCTCCAAGGCCCTGAAAATAATTTCAACAAAATCATAGAAGAAAAATTCCCTAATTTAAAGAAGGAGATGCATATAAACATACAAGAGGCCTATAGAACACCAAATAGAATAGACCAGAAAAGAAAATCTTTCTGTCACATAATAATCAAAACACACAATGTACAGAACAAAGAAAAAATATTAAAAGCGGCAAGACACATATAATGACAAACCTATGAGAATTATACCTGACTTCTCAGCAGAGACCATAAAAGCCAGAAGGGCCTGGACAGAAGTCCTGCAAACCTTAAGAGACCACAGATGCCAGTCAAGACTACTATACCCAGCTAAACTTTCTATAGGTATTCACGAAGAAAACAAGATATTCTATGACAAAAACAAATTCAAACTGTACCTATCCATAAGTCCGGCCTTACAGAAGTTACTAGAAGGAAAACTACAGCCTAAAATGACAAATTACAACCAAAACAACACAGGAAATAGATAAATTCACATTGCAAAACATAACCACACAAGCACTCTACTACAACCAACATCAAAATCAAGGGACTTAACAGTCACTGGTCATTAATATCTCTCAACATCAATGGTCTCAACTCTCCAATAAAAAGACACAGACTAACAGAATGGTTGCATAAACAAGACCAAACATTCTGCTGCATTCAAGAAACACACACAAGGATAGACATTACCCCAGGGCAAAAGGCTAGAAAAAGGTATTCCAAGGAAATAGACACAAGAAGCAAGCTGGTGTAGCCATTCTAATATCTAATAAAATAGACTTTCAACCAAAATTAATCAAAAGAGGTGAGGAAGGACATTTCATACTCATCAAAGGTAAAGTCAACCAAGATGACATCATAATTCTGAACATCTATGCCCCCAATACAAGGGCACCCACATTTGTAAAAGAAATATTAACAAAGCTTAAAACACACATTGATCCCCACACATTCATAGTGGGAGACTTCAACATCCCACTTTCACCAAAGGATAGGTCAATGACACAGAAACTAAACAGAGAAATAACACTAACCAACGTCATGAATCGAATGGATTTAACAGATATCTAGAGAACTTTTTACCGAAACACAAAAGATTACACCTTCTTTTCAGCACTTCATGGAACCATCTCTAAAATTGATCATATATTAAGTCACAAAGCAAACATCAACAGATACAAGAAGATTGAAATAATACCTTGTATCCTATCAGATCACTATGGTCTAAAGCTGGACTTCAACCACAACAGAAATAACAAAAAGTCTACACACACACACACACACACACACACACACACACACACACACACACACGGAACTCTCTACTTAATGACAACTGGATCAGGGAAGAAATAAAGAAAGAAATTAAGGACTTGCTAAAATTCAATGAAAATGAAGGAACAGTATGCCCAAATTTATGGGACACATTGAAAACAGTGCTAAGAAGAAAATTCATAGCACTAAATGGAGTCACAAAGAAATTGGAAACATCTCATATAAGCAACTTAACAACACATCTCTAAGCCCTAGGGAAAAAAAGAAGCAGAAACACCGAGGAGGAGTAGATGGCTGGAAATAATTAAATTCAGGACTGAAATCAATAAATTAGAAACAAATAGAAATATGCAAAGAACCAACAAAACAAGGAGCTGGTTCTTTGAAAAAATCAAGAAGATAGACAAACTGTTATCCAAACTAACTAAAAGTAAGAGAGACAGTATCCAAATCAACAAAATCAGAAATGAAAAGGAAGACATAACAACAGACAATTAAGAAATACAAAGAATCATAGGATCCTATTTCAAAGGCTTATATGCCACAAAATTTGAAAATCTAAGGGAAATGGACAATTTTCTTGATAGATTCCACTTGCCAAAGTTGAATCAAGATCAGATAAACAAATTAAATAATCCTATTTCTCCTATAGAAATAGAAACAGTCATTAAAAGCCTCCCCATCTCAAAAAAAAAAAAAAAAAGCCCAGGGCCAGATGGTTTCAGTGCAGACTTCTCCCAAACTTTTAAAGGAGAGCTAATACCAATACTCTTCAAACTACTCCTCAAAATAGAAATGGATGGAACATTACCTAACTCATTCTATGAAGCCACAGTCACTTTGATACTGAAACCTCACAAAGACCCAACAAAGAAAGAGAATTTCAGACCAATTTCTCTTATGAATATTGATGCAAAAATACTCAACAAAATACTTGCAAACTGAATCCAAGAACACGTCAAAGATATCATTTATTATGACCAAGTAGGCTTCATTCTGGGCATGCAGGGATGGTTCAATATACAGAAATCCATCAATGTAATCCACCATATAAACAAACTGAAAGAAAAAACCATGCAATCATCTCCTTATATGCCAAAAAAGCATTTGACAAAATCCAACAATTATTCATGTTTAAATTTTAGGAGTGATCAGGGATACAAGGCACATACCTAAACACAATGAAGGCTATATACAGCAAGCCAATAGCCAACATCAAAGTAAATGGAGAGAAATTCAAGGAAATTCCTCTAAAATCAGGGACCAGAAAAGGCTGACCACTTTCTCCATATCTCTTCAATATAGTTCTTGAAGTTCTAGCTAGAGCAATAAGACAACAAAAGGAGATCAAGGGGATCCAAATGGGAAAGGAGGAAGTGAAATTATCCCTATTTGTAGATGATATGATAGTGTACATAAGTGACCCCCAAAATTCTGCCAGAGAACTCCTTCAGCAACGTGCCCGGATACAAAATTAACTCAAAAATGTCACTAGCCTTCCTGTATACAAATGACAATTGTGCAGAGAAAGAAATAAGGGGAACTAAACCTTTCATGATAGCCACAAGCAATATAAAATATCCAGGAGTTACTCTAACTAAGCAAGTTAAAGACATGTTTGAAAAAAATCTTCAAATCTCTGAAGAAGGAGAATGAAGATGACATCAGAAGATGGAAAGATCTCTCTTGTTCATGGATGAGGAGAATTAACATAGTAAAAATGGCCATCTTATCAAAAGCAATTAACAGATTCAATGTAATCCCTATAAAAATACCTACACAATTTTTAAAGACATTGAAAGATCAATTCTCAACTTCATATGGAAAAACAAAACACCCAGAATAGCTAAAACAATCCTCTACAATAAATGGTCTTCTGGAGGAATCTCCATCCCTGATCTCAAGTAGTACTATAGAGCCACAGTAATTAAAACAGCATGATACTGGCATAGCAGTAGGTTGATTGACCAATGAAATCAAATTGAAGACCCAGAAATAAATCCACACACATATGGACACTTGATTTTTGAAAAAGAACCCAAATCTATACAATGGAAAAAGGATAGCATCTTCAACAAATGGTGCTAGTCTAACTGAATGTCTACGTGTAGAAAAATGCAAGTAGATCCATATTTATCACCATGCACAAAACTCAAGTCCAAGCAGATTAAAGACCTCAACACTAAATTGATTAGAAGAAAAGGTGGGGAAGAGCTTCATTGACACAGGAGACAACTTCCTGAACAGAACTCCAATAGCCCAGGCTCTAAGGTCAGCAATTAATAAGTGGGACCTCATGAGGCTGAGAAGAAGCTTCTGTAAGGCAGAAGACACTGTCAACACAACAAAACAGACTAGGAAAAGATCTTCACCAACCCTACATCTGACAAAGAGCTAATATCCAAAATATATAAAGAACTCAAGAAATTAAACACCACCAAACCAAATAACCCAATTTAAAAATGGAGTACAGATCTAAACAGAGAATTCTCGACCAAAGAATATTGAATGGCTGAGAAACACTTAAAGAAATGCTCAGCCTCCTTATTCATCAGAGAAATGCAAATCAAAATGACTCTGAGATTCCATCTTACACCCATCAGAATGGCTACGATAAAAAACTCAAGTGATAGCATATGTTGGCAAGGATGTGGAGAAAGGGGAACACTCCTTCATTGCTGGTGGGAGTGCAAACCTATACAACCACTTTGGAAATCAATCTGGAGCTTTCTTAGAAAACTGAATAGGACTACTCAACACCCAGCTATTCCATTCCTTGGAATATACTCGAATGATGTTCCTCCACAAAAGGACATTTGCTCAACTATGTTTATAACAGCCTTATTTGTTATAGCCAGAATTTGAGAACAACCGAATTGCCCCTCAACTGAAGAATGGATAAAGAAACTGTGGTACATTTATACTATGGAATACTACTCAGCTATTAAAAACAAGGAAATCCAGAAATTTGCAGACAAATGGATGGAACTAGAAAAGATCATCCTGAGTGAATTAGCCCAGACCCAGAAAGACACACATGTTATATACTTATGTATAATTGCATACTAGCCCAACATGGATGTCCTTTGAGAGTCTTCACTCAGTGGGGGATTGAGACAGATGCTGGCACTCACTATTGGTACTCCAGGTGAGAGTGGTATGGAAGAATGGGGAAATAGAAGGACCAGAGGGTACAGGAAACCTGTACGAAGACCACCAAGGCTGGTGGATCTGGACCCAGGAGGGCCTGTACAAACTGCTTTACCAACGAAGGACAATGCATGCATTAAACATAGACCTCTCTATTCAGATATATCCAATGGACATCGCATTCTCCATTGCTGTAGATAGAGGGGGTACTGCCTCTGACATGAACTCTGGTGCCCTCTATTTGACCATTTCCTCTTGATGGGGAGGCCTGGTGGCACTCAGAGGAAGGGGAAGCAGATTATAAAGATGAGATCTGATAGGCTATGATCACATGGTGGAGGAGGAGGTCCTCTTCCTTCACAGTTCTAAGGGAGGGGAATAGAGTGAATGAGTGAGCGAGGGTGGAACGGGAAGATACCAATGAGGGGATAACAAATGGCATGTAATCTGAATAAATTATTTTAAAAATTAAAAGAAAAAATGGAAAAATCTTGAATATACTGAGGAAATATTATAATAATTAGCCTTGTGAAAACAGCTGTCCTACCAAAAACAATTTACAGATTCAGTACAGTGCCCTTCACTATTCCATCATTATCTTCACAGAGTTTTTTAAAAAGTATCTGAAAATTATTATGAAAACAAAAGACCATGAATAACCAAATCCGTCTTGAACAAAAATAATGTTGGAGGTATCACTATTTCCAATTTCAAATTATACTACAGGGACACAATAACAAAACGATCATGGTACTAGCACAGAAACAGACACATAGGAAACAGTAATAGAATAGAAAAACTACATATTAGCCTACACAGCTATACCCACCTAATTTTTGCAAAAAAGGGCAAAAACATACACTGGAAGAATGACAGCCTTTTCATCAAATGATGCTGGGACAACTTGATAATTACATGCATAAGATTGTCACTAGATTTTTATTTTTCACTCTGTACAAAAATCAACTCCATACACATGAAAGACTTTAATGGAAGGCCTGAAATTATGAAATTCATGCATCTATAGTCACCCAAGTGACACAAAAGCCAAAAACACCAAGTAGAAGAAAAGATACTTTCTTTAACAAATGGTATTTGGAAAACTGAATGTGCACATGTGAAAGAATAAAACCAGACCTCCACCTTTCACCCTGCACAAAACTTAATTCTAAGTGAATGAAAACTTTAATGAAAAACTTGACACTGAAATTCTAGAGGGAAAAGACTCCAAGACAAGCATAGCTAAGGACTTTCTGAATAGGAATCTGATTCCTTACAAAATATGGTCAATAGTTGACAAGTGAGACCTAATAAAACAAAAACGAGTATGTATACAAAAGGAAGCTGTTAATTGAGTGAAGTCGTCTATGGAATGGGAGAAAATATTCATTAGTTATGCATATGACAGATGATTAGTATTCAGAATATACAAAGAATGCAAAATACTAAACATCAATCCTCTATGTGCAGAAGGAAAACAAATAACCCAATCAAAATTGAGCTATGGAATTGAATAGAGAATTTTCCAAAAAGAAAAAGAAATGGTGAACACATATCTTTAAAAGTGTTCATCATGCTTAGCCACCAGAGAAATTCAGATTAAAACTACTTACAGATTCTATGTCATTCTATTCAGAACAACCATCATCAAGAAAATGCAGATGAGAATTGCAGAAAAGAAATCCCTTACCCATTTTGTTAGTGTAAACTGGTATCATCACTATAGAAATCAGTGTAGAGTTTCAAAAAGCTAGAAATAGATCTATCAAATTCTTTGTTATACCATCCCACACCTGGGCATATACCCAAAGGAGTCTATATACTACCCAAAGATACCTGTTCACCAATTTTTATTGCTGCCTTGTTTGAAATAGCTTAGAAATGAAAACAACCTAGCATCTGTAAATTGGTGGCTGGACAATGGAAATGTAGCCTAAATACACAGTGGAATTTTATTCAGCTGCAAAGAAAATGAAGTTTATAGGAAAATGAATAGAGTACTCCAGGCCAAGAAAGACAGCTCATGTTCTTTCTCATAATCTTAACTTAAAATGCTTATATTTGTCTGTAATTTGGAGTATAAATGTAGAGGTCATGAAGATAGAAAGGGCTAGAAGTAGTGATGAGGTCTAAAGAGAGGATAGATGGCAGAACAGAGTGATTTCTGAGCTTTTCTTTATAACTATTAAAATAAAAGGAATAAGGCTAGTTAATCTTTAGATTTCATTCCAAGACTCAAAAAAAATTCCTTACTTTGAATTATTCTCTTGTTTCCTGGTAAATACAAATTACTGTACAGAAGTACTATTTATTTTTCCCTTTCAGGACTCTTGGTAGAAAGAGAGAAATATCAGCCTGACCCAATGCAAATGAATATGAAAATAGAGACATTACAAAAAAATGTGAATAGTAGTTAGAATTACTACTCAAATGAGCACTCTTATATTCACATCAAGTGAGAACGAAGTTTCCCATTTTTGAAAAAAAAATGACACACTATGTTACTGCATTTTGATAAGTGTCAGTAATATAAAAAGAGCTCAAGTTGTTCTAAACACAATTGGCTTCATAATCCTCAGAAGTAAATAAATCAACAACAAAGGAGATGCCAAACAGATAAAAATCACATTGTCTCACATATACAGATCCTTAATTTTAATGTTCATATGTATTTAAATAAGGGGTCATGGGAGTGGTTGTAGATGATGAAACTAGATAGGAGAACAAAAAAATGACAACAGGAGATTTTGAGAAGGGGATGGGTGGACGGGAGAAATTTATACATGACATCAAAGTGGAAAGGAGGCTGCTGAGATTGGGGAAGGCTGTGCACATAGGAGGGATAAAGAGTGGTGGAAAAGGGAAAGGAGAGAAGAAGGAATGAAAAGAAAGAATCAAGAGAATGAGGACAGTACAGTGATTGAGAGAGTGAACAAGAGAGGGAAAGAGGGGAAAGGGAGGGAGGGGATATAAAAGATTGCTAAGAGACTATTATACTCTTGATTCACTTATCACATGGAAATTCAATGCATTTCATACAATTTCCTTGAAGGACTTTTTTTTTTCCTTTTCTCCCTTGTGGTTGTTTCCAGTGGGACAGAATCAAATGGCATCTGACATTAGTTTGGAAAATGTAATAAGATTTATTTGCAAGGGAAACTACCTTAGGGCCATTCCTTATCATCTGCTTTTGTTTAAATAAAGGCAAAAATGCTCCTTAAACATTAACTAGTAACAATGTTGGAAACCCAACTACATGTCTTTACTTTTGTCATGCCTTGTATTTCAAACATCAGTTTCTTTTATGAAGCAGTTTTATCTCTTGTCTTCTAAACCTTTGTTAATCCCTCATACTCACTAGGCTCTATCTGATTTCTTAATATTTGTTGGTATCACCTTGGTCCAAGGCATTTCTACTCACATCTGGATTATTACCATAGATATTTACTTATCTGCCTGAATTAAATATTGCTTATTTAAAAAACATTATTTAATACTCCTCATCTATTCTTCATACTACTAGAATATTATTAATAATAAAATAAAATACAATAACATAGTCCATTTCTTGGCATTTAAAAACATTCAGCAGTTTCCTACTATTCTTAGCCTAATGAATTAAGCCTTTACCAGGCCAATACTAGGCTCACTATCTACCTCTATTTACTTAATTCATTGCCCTATTGTCTGTTGTTTTGACTTTTCATTATCCCCTTTGCTTCAAACGTGCCCTCCTTAGCTGTGGGTCATGTGACCTCTGCTGACCATTAGTATTCCCTGCATGCCTCCTGGCTCACTAAGCTTCAGAAGCAGCAACCCTCTCTTGCTGTCTTTCATTTTCTTTTTCTTAGCTCAGAACCTTGGCACATGCCTCCCTGAAATGTGTTTTCCTCTTTTCTTCACCAAGGTAACTGTTACTCATCGTTCAGAGCTCATTTGATCTCATTTTAAATGTCAAGCCCTTCTATTATGTGCTCTTATAACTCTCAGTACTTTCCTTCAAAGCATTTACCACCTTTGTGATCACATGTAAATGAGTGTCATTATTCAAATAATGTCTGACACCCCTCTTCTCCTGGAAGACAGCACAGGGGCATATATTTTGTTCATTAAATTTCTAATATCTCCCTTAGAACCTGGCACAGAGTGTGCAATCAATATGTACTTGTGAAGTGAATAAGCGGGTGAACATGCTCAGGGCATTCTGTGCATAGCACCTCCCACAAGGTCCAGATTAAAATTGAAGGAAAATGATTGCAAATATGATTAATGTCTTATGTAAGGTCTGTTTTGCTCACCAGAATGTAAATTCCAAGACAATGGTACAACAGGGGCTGTGACTATGAGCTAGCAGATCAAAATCCAGCCGTACCACTAATTGAGTGTAAATTTGTTGTATGGCCTGAGTAATCCACTTAGCCTCTGTGTTCTGTACCTTAAATGGGTGTGCCATGCCATAAATAGGAATGGCAGGGATATCAGTTTTGTAGGTATGTGCGTGGCTCTTATAAAATGGAAGAGAGAATTGTAAGTGTCATCCAATGATTCACGCTTTTTGGAGAATTGTAAGTGCCATCTAATGAATCATGCTTTTCATCTTAGAACACTATGCTTTTGGTCTGTGGTGGAGTGTTTTGGTATTATATGCAAATATTCAACAGTTAATAACTGAATTACTTGAGGGAATAAAATGTTTTTGCTATGTAGCATAGTTGTACTCACCCCTGTGTATATCCACCCTTAGAACTGTTCCCCAGGCTTTATTTTCAATCATTGCTTTATCTGAATATCTTTAAGCCTTCTTACAAAGACTGGAAAATAGCCCCATGCACTAATACCACAGGCATTGGCACAGATATCTACATGACAGTGAATGTATGTGATATTTCACAGAGTCAGGGTTACATGTAATATCAACAATACCATACCATGGATGGTGTGACAGTTTAAATGAGAAAGAGATCTTGTAGGCTCAGGTATTTAAACATTTGATTCCTAGCTGGTGGTGCTATTTAGAGAGGTTTAGGTAGATAAGCCTTGTGGTGGTCCATCACTGGGGTTAGGTTTTGAGATTATATAGCCTTTCTAATGTTTTAGTTTGCTCTCTCTGTTTTATAATTGCATTTGAAGATGTGAGATCTCAGCTTCCTACTCCTGCCACCATGCCTGACACTTGTTGCTATGTGTCCTCAACATGGTGGATTCTTATCCCTCTGGATCGTTAAGCAAAAATAAACTCTTCTACATTTTGCTTTTGGTCGTGGTGGTTTATTAAAGCAACAGAAAAGTAATTAAGACAGATCTATGCAGCATGTTTTTCCAACTTCTGAGTGCAGAATATTGAAAATGAATTCTCTTTACTTTTTTAGTCCAGGACTCTACCTGGGATATATCATCACGTCCAGACATCCTCTTATGTGGATTACATTTTCTCAATTGCTTAGATATGCTGTTTGGTCATTAAATGGAAAGGGGCATTATTTTATGAAAATGTTAAGGTTTGAAAAGTGCTGTAGTTATTAGTCATCGTTTGTCGGCCATAAGGCCTTTGACTCTACTGTAGTTAACACAGAGAGAAAACAGCAGCTCTTGCTTTGATATTAGCAATGTGTGAAAGCAACACATTTATTTTAGTTAAGTTCTCCAAGATAATACTTTGAGATTAGCTCACCCATACAGGAGGCTGTTGTTTGACAAATCTTTTCCTGGGAAGAAGCTATACACACATCTACTCACCCCAGATAGGGAGCCCATGGCAGGCCAAATATGGGTACCACCAAAGTCTAATTTGTTGAACTGATGAATTTTACTGGGATGACTTACAGGACTATAAGTGATGGATTACTTATAGGAGCAGGCATGACTCAAAGAGAGCTGTATCACCAAAGCCCTGCCCGGCATGAATGTGGTTACAAAAGCTGGGAACCTGGAGAACACTGCACAGCCTACAGGCAGCTCAGTGGGTTGGAGAATATCTTTTCCAAGTGACTCTGGTACTAACCCAACTTTAGGAAGTTTAGCTGATCTTTGCTTCTTCCAGGCAGTTGATTTGGTCTGGGAGTCTTCTTAGCTGCTCTTCTCCTCTGAGAGTCTTCTTTGCATCTTGTCTTATCCAAGAGTGTTCTTTTCAGGTTTGAGAGAGGCTCTCAACAGCTGCATTGATTACTTTGGGATGGAGGGGGTCTAGTGAATCTGGTCAGTTTCATAAACTTCCTGAAACTTTTTTTGAGTTGTTTACCACCCTCTTTAAAGAGTTTTCATAAAGGATGGAATTTTCAATTGGAGGAAATTGTTACACAACCAGAGGCATAGAAGCACTGGATGTGAGTGGGGAGGTGATACACAAAACAGACAGTCCATATAAGGTTCCCTTTAAAAGTCAGTTACATTCATCATTTATAATTATGTTCTGATATGTTCCAGCCAACATAGTAGGTATCAGTTGACACTGATTCATGACAACCCCTGGAGTTATTAATTTTAAGAAAGTGTCATGTCAGGGCATAAAGTTGGTTTGGTAGCTCCAGGATACCTACCTCTGTCGACGATAAATGCATTTGACATTGGAATATTGGCTAGTATAGACTAACATGGTAAGGGGATCAGAAAGTGAGGGAGTGGAACACTGGTAGTATCTGTTATATAACTGTAAATCTTCCCACTGGCATTTCTAAGATGTCAACACATCTGTGTAGACATCTGTGTCTGTGTAGAATGTAACTATGGCAGAAAGAACTATGAAGCCAGTTTATTTATCTCCCATTTTGTAGGTTCATCCACTTTCCTTGTTTCCACTTTCCTTTCATCCCTTTATTTCACTCTTGATTCAGTGTGCCCTCTTCCTTGCCATTTCCTTCTGACATATCAGAACTGTTTGCAACTTCTTTTCTCCCTTGCTTTTCCTCACATGGAACCCCTAGCCTTCTGAGTCTCCTCTCAGAACAAACACTATTATGATGGATGATAACATGATTAATATTGCAGTGATGATAACATTTGTTGACTGAACGCTCCACTGGTCACTGCTCCTGGCTGTTACAAAGACAGCTGAGGAGCCACTAAGTCAGGATAATGAGTAATCAAAACTGAAGGGCTCTTTTCAGCCTGGCTTCCCTCTACCCAGGCAATGGCTGGCCCTGTGTGGCTCTGCTCTGGATCTGTGCCATTCTGCCTCATCTATTTGGAACAGCCTGGAGGTACATTGCCTTTTGTGTCAGATGAAACTGATGATGATTCTTGGCTAGGAAGGTGAGATTCTTGAATGATTAGGACATTGAGACCCAAGTTCATACCTAATGCTTCTTTATCTAGGCTTTTTAATCCTCATTTTACTTTCAAGACCAGGACTCCTGCTAAAATGTCCTTGAATTTGATTTTCATCATTTAAGCATCTTGTCGTATCAGTTTGCTCAAGAATGCTGACCCAACTTAGAAATTTCAACTACAGTGTTATCAGAAGAACACAGGAAAAGTCCACCAAGACCAGTCCTCACATAAGTGGGATACTGTGATGTGATCTCACAGGCTCTGGCACATGACAAATATAGTGATCGTTTTCCAACGCCTTAAATTTCTTAGTAAGAAATGATTCCATTCATGTCATAACAGACAGAGAAAAAGAAAATTGGAAAGAGGGAGAGAAAGGAAGAGTTTTCCTTGAATCTCAATGGAGACAGATTTTGAACTGTGTTGGGATTTTTTAGTCTATAGGGAGTCTTAAAATTAGACTGAATATATTTTTGCATTATGAGGTAGCCATTAGCTTTTGAGGGACAGGATTGGAATTCTGACTTCAACCTGAAATACCCTGTACAGGAGTGGTTTTCAACTTGTGAGTTTCAACACTTTGGGTCAAATGTTAGACACCATACATATCAGATATTTACATTGCAAGTTATAACAGTAGCAAAATTACAGTTATGAAGCAGCAACAAAAATAATTTTGTAGTTGAGGGTCACCACACATGAGGAACTGTATTAAATGGTGGCAGCATTAGGAAAGTTGAGAACCACTACTCTACAGGGTTATCTTTTGTGTGCTTGATCCTCAGCTTAAGATGCTGTTTGAAAAACCTTGAGGAAGTAAGGCCTGGTTATCAGAAGTATGTCAGTAGACATGGGCTTTTCATGGTTGTACTTGCCACTGGTTCTGAAAGGACCTTCTCCACTTCCTGATCTGCAACTCTGAAGCCACATCCATCTGCTCCTACTGCCACAGACAATGTAACCCCACTTTGCCTCCCTTGCCTTGATGGACGGTGTCCTTCTAAAATCATGAGCTAGGATAAATCTCTCCTCCCAGAAGCTGCTTCTTTCAGGTATGTTGTCATAGAGATGATAAAAATAACATAATGACTGTAATATTATTCCCAGCTAGGGCATAGAGAATATGCTAATAATTTGGGGCTTTTTGTAATTTTGTTGTTGTAATTTTGTGGACTAATGATTGCTATTTTCTTCTACATACTTAGCTATCTGTGACGCAGTCATGAGTTCTTTCTACACTCTCCCATGAAGCTGTAGATATTTCTTGATCCCGTCTAATGCATCAGTAGCCAATCATCTCCATCCCCTCTCTGCTGCACTAGAGTCTCCAATTATACACATTTAATCTACATTGTTTGTTGTATAGGTTTACTATATACCCATACTATTGCAATTTTTTCTGTTCTCTCCTTTATGTAGCATTCTCTAGTACTTGGATAACATGTCTTTTACTTTGTATACATCGTATTTTCCTGTGTTAGAGAGGCATGCCTTGAGTTGCTCTCTACAAATACATTTTGGATTTCTCTTAGGCTTTGAAAATGTCTCCTCTTAATATTGAATGCTAATTTGGTTAGTACCAGAATTCCAGAATCAAAATAAGTTTTCCCATCCAATTGTGGACATTGGTCCCATTACTAGTATGACTTCTGAAAAGTAAAATTGTAAGTGGACCTCCTGATCTTTACAATTTTTTCTCTTGGGGGATTTTAGGGATTTTCTAGTTGCGTTGGTTAATGTTGCATTGAAAATAACACCCCTCATTAATGCTTAGTATATTTATTCTATATTGTACTCAGCATTCCATGAGCTCTTGCTCTCTGGAAACTCATTTTCTTAATTCTTGCGAAATGTTCTGTTATTACCTTTTCATAATTTCCTTACTTGGTTGAACTTAGAAATTCTTATGAGTCAGGTGTTTTATATCCCAAGCTAACTAAGTTTATCTGCCTCTTGCTATGTTCTAGGTCCTTCATTTACATTTTGTAAATACTTTCTCATAATTATATTTGAACCCATTAATTGAATTTTGAGGTGGTTTTAGTTATCACGTTCAACTCACAAAATCTCTTGTTTTCTGATTATTCTTTTGTCATAACATCCTAGTATTGATGCATGGATACAAGCTTTTTCCTTTACCCTGTCCCATTGTTTTTCATATTTGTGTTGCTCTTATTTAAAATTTAATTTTTTACTTCATTTTGTTATATGTGATTAGACTCTTTGCTGACTAGTTTTATGTCTGCTTGATACATTCTAGAGCCATTTTCAAAGAAGGAACCTTAATTAAGAAAATGTTCCCTCCAGACTGGCCTGTTGGCAAGCTTGTACTGAATTTTGTTGACTGCTGATTGATGTGTGAGGGCCCACACTCACTGTGGGTTGTTCCACCTCTGGGCTCCTGATCCTGAGTGCTATGAGAAGACAGGCTGAGTAAGATGTGGAAACAAGCCAGTAAGTGGCACCCCTCCATGGCCTATACATCTGCTCCAGCCTTCACGTTCCTGTCCAGTTTGAGTTTCTGCTTTGGCTTCTCTCAATAGAGTATGGTGCAGGTTGTATAATCGAAATAAAACTTTTCCTCCCCAAGTTGTTTACAGTCATGATGTTTTAGCACAGCAATAGAAATCTTAATCAAGATAGAGTCTGATAGTCTTGGGGGAGGAAATCTAGAATTTTTTTAAATCTTGTGCTATTTATTCATACTTAAGAATAAATACAACAAAGATAGGTAAAGATGGTATGATTGGCTGAAACCCAGTCATTTTGCTGAAGATTCCTCAAATATGAGAATACCTCAAATACCTTCTCTTGGGATCATTTACTCACAAAAGAATCTTGTTGGGGAAACTAGGGGAGGTAGAGGCTAGAAACCTATGCTAGAGTTCCAGGAGAGAAGAAAGAAGAGGAGCTTCTGAAATTTCAACCCAGCCTCTTTTCTCTACCATATGATATTCCAAGCTCTACAGCTTCTTTCAAAAAAAAATCTCAGCTTTTGTTGGGGAGTATCATGATGGTGATTGACTACTGGGGGTTATAGACAGAAAATGGTGTGTGTGGAGTCTTACATTTGTTTCTGTTTTCTCATACATACCTTCAATCCATTGCCCAGTATCACGGTGTATATGATGAAGTATTTGTACATTTGGTTTCTCCTCTAGTCTGGAATCATTCATAACAAATGAGCTTGTTGTGTATATCTCTTTGTAAATTCTTTGTTTACTTTTCTATTATAGGTTTCCTAATATATATGACCCAATGTGTTCTTTTAGTACACATCTGCATTTATGACCTTAGAAAAGATACAAGGGAAACAAATAGAGCAAATAATTTTCTTTTCAGCAGTAGGTAAAGAGGTGTGTACATCCTTCTACTAATATACTATTTGGATAATTTGATATCATGAAACAGTTATTTACAGGGTATTAGACAAGTATATGCTTTGATAAAATATATATGAAACACTATTATACAGAAGATATAATGTGGGTGTAAATGTTTTTTATTTCCTCAGGTGATGGGATGAGATGTGAGCCATACCCACGCTTTACTAATACATGGTTTGGGATGAGCCTAGAGCACTTCTATCTAAATATTCCTAGGCCTAGGCCTAGAAGCTTCTAGCCTTCATATAATCTAATCTTCTGCAAGTTTGAACCTCTATGGTTTCAGCTTCTAGCCCCCATCTGTTAACTTAGGCCTAGAATGTTTTCAGCCTCAGAGACTTGCTGATGAATAAATGTACCCTTTCCAGTTTTTTGTACTCTAATTGGCTAGTTCAACTCAGCTGTTCTGGCTTAAGGCTCCTCTACAAGCTGACTGATTTAAACTGGCTTCTTATAGCTTTTGACTGAAATGTTCTCCTTGGAAAAACTGCCTCTAAACTCCTTGAACTGCACTGCATTGAACTGTACTATATTGATTGCAGGAACTCTACTGTACTCCTGTACTGTACTCTTCTCTTTTCTACTCTCTCTGAGCTTCTCTTAAGTAGCCTTTTTTTCATGTCCTCTTCTCATGAGAGTTGGGCATATCCTATCTCTGACTCATTCTATCAAATCTTTCTCTGCTCCTGTCGCTTTATATGCTCCTCAATTAGATATCATTGTTTAGAATTAAAGGTATGTATGTGCTAAAGGCATGTCTATATTCTAGCCAGAGAGATTAAAAGTGTATACTAATGACAAGTCTGTATTCCAGTCTGTTCACACAGACCTAGGTCTTTGGATGTGACTCATTGCCAGAGTAGCCATGTTGCTGGATAATATGTAAATTGGTAGAATAATTTATTTTTCCCACAGTGCCAGTTCTGTCAGCACTATAATCAGTTCTTGCTTACAAAGTAGATAAATTAGATTATTGATCAAAAAAGCATGTGCACATCTATTTGTTTTCTACATTGGGCTTGTGGGTAGACTATTGTGACCATCATTTTCCATTATTCCCAGCACTTTGAGGTTTTTCTGTAAACAATTTTTTTCCTTTTGATAGAGCATGGATAAAGTTTCCAACCATATAGAGATTTCTTTCTTTCTTTCTTTCGGTATGGGGCTGGAGATGAATCTATGGCCTTAAGCATGCTAGGCAAGCACTGTACCACCTCTATTTCTCAAATAGCCTACCATTTCTTTCTTTTTTAAATTAATTTATTCATATTACATCTCAGTTGTTAGCCCATCCCATGTATCCTCCCATTCCTCCCTTCCTCCCACTTCCCCCCTACTCCCCTCCCCTCCCCTATGTCTGTGTCTGAGGGGGACCTCCTCCCCCTGAATATGCTCATAGGGTATCAAGTCTCTCCTTGGTGACCTATTATCTTTCCTCTGAGTGCCACCAGGCATCTCCATCCAAGGGACATGTTCAAATATGGGGCACCAGAGTTTGTGTGAAAGTTAGATCTCCTTCTCCACTCACCAGTGGAGAATGTCCTGTCCATCGGCTAGTCTGGGTAGGGGTTCGAGGTTTACTGCCTATTTTTTTCTTGGCTGTTGCCATAGTTTGCGGAGGACCCCAGGGCATTTCTTAAAACCCTGTGAAGTTCAGGGCTTTCTCTCTGGTTGAAGAGGGTTAGGACCCAGTCTCCAAAATGTTATTTATTTTGCATATATAAGAAAGAAAATAATGTGTTTAATACAAAATAGGAAATTTTCTTTGTCTACTGCTCAGAGAAAGTAGATAGTATTTTCTGTGTAAACAAAGAATTCACTAGAAAAGAATTTAACTAAAAAAAAGAAAAAGAAACTTTGTTTCAGCCAAAAGTTGCAGTCTTTTATACAAAAGGGAAATGGATGTTATTGGAAGAATACGGGAATATCTTGTGTTGAGAAAGTTCTCTTCCAGATACACACCTTCATCTACTGTGAATAAGGAATGCAAACATATAGGATGAAGTGCTTAGTCCTGGCTGGTGGATATTTCCATTTGATTGCAGGCCACAGCTTGTTCATTGGTCAAGTCTAGGTGCTGAAATGGGATTTTCTGGAGGTTGTTTATCTTGGTAATTGAAACAGGCACATACCACTGCAGAGACTGCAAATGTCAATATATAGTTCTTGCAGAAACTAATAATATGTATGTAACTCCTAGTCAGCAAATGACTAGACGACTCCAACTTTAATTTAGGCTCAGTAGCTACTCTGGACCATTCCTGGAGACTCCATTTTTTAAAAGTTTGCACCTATTTACAACAGTGTTTCCCAAGCATGCACAGTTAATGAAGACCTGGTTAAGATTTTTTTCCTTCTTTTTTTCTGGTTAAGATCTTAAGTCTAATTCTGTAGGTTTGAGCAGTGGCCAAGAGTCTTCATTTTAACAGATTCTTAAAGAATGTCAATGCTATTGGTCTAGAGGCTCCACTTTGGTTAGCCAGTCACCTCCCTTATGTCCTTCTTTCATGATTATCCAGTTATTATATTTGGTGATCAGATACTGCAATGTGGATCCACAAATTCTGATGTTTATATCAGCATATCAGATATTTACATTATGGTTCATAACCATTGCCAAATTACAGTTATGAAGTAGCAATGAAAATTATTTTATGGTTGAGGGTCACTACAACATGAGGGACTGTATTAAAGGGTCACAGCACTAGGATGGTTGAGAACCTCTGGCTTTGAGGAAACAAAGACAAATGTTTCTGATAAGCATAAGTAAAAGAATGTTATGCATGTTTACAGCTTTCACTGTACCCAGGAAAATTCATCAAGAAGCAAAATGGATGATAACCCAATGATAGGCTGGCTACCATGCCACATGAAATTGCTTTGCCAAGAGCTGGCTACTCTCTTGGGCTTAAATAACGAATATGAAAGAATGACTCAAAGATCAACATACTTCTATCTATTTTGCTCAGCTGATTTCTGGCTTTAGCATATTTATGTTTTGGGGGCAGTCATGACAAATGTGATGATTGCAGGTTTACAGAGACTGAATTTCAGTATGAGAAGCATTACTTAGCAGTGGAAACTGGCCAACATCAATTTTTTTTCCCTTGGTAAACTGAATTATGTTTTTTTTAAAAAAAGGAACTTGTAAGATAGTCACATTGTTTGCTGTTCTGCTGTGGGTGGCTGCTGACTTTCCGAGTTAGTCATTCTCTAAGACTGCCGCCTTAGGCTTAACTGGCCAGAAGTATTGTTTCTACCTAAAGTCGCTACTCTGTATAAGTCTTGTAGTTGTTAGTTTTGATTTTGATTTTCTTCCTTTTTTTTTTAAACATTGGTGTCTTAAGTTACTGTTTTTATTGTTGAAATGAAACACCGTGACCAAAGCAACTTGTGGAGGAAAGGGTTTATTTAGCTTATGCTGCAACATCATAGCCCATCACTGAAGGAAATCAGTACAGGAACTGAAACAGGGAAGGATCCTGGAGGCCGGAGCTAATGCACAGGCTATGGAGGAATGCTGATTACTGACTTGCCTCCCATCACTTGTTCAGACTGCTTTCTTAGAGAACAAAGACCACCAGCCTAGGGATGTCCCCACCTACAATGGCCTCACACATCAATCCCTATTTAAGAAAAGGCCTTACAGTTGAATCTCTGTTTTTTGTTTGTTTGTTTGGTTTTTTGAGACAGGGTTTCTCAGTGTAGTACTGGCTGTCCTGGACTCACTCTGTAGATCAGGCTGGCCTCGAACTCACAGAGATCCACCTGCCTCTGCCTCCCAAGTGCTGAGATTAAAAGCGTGGGCCACCAGGTACAGCTGTATCTTATTGGAGGCATTTCCTCAGTTGAGGTTCCCTCTTCTCAGATGTTTCTAGATTGTATCAAGTTGACATAAAAACTAGCCAGCACATGGAGGAATAGGAAATAAGGGGCACAGATACTCCATTGTAAGGGAATGAATTCAATAAATTCTTATTAATGACAAACATGGTTTTGGTCAACTTTCCTACAAGTTGTCTTTGAGTGGGTACTTAAAAGAAGGGTCAGTGAAAGAAGAAAGCATTTGAAGAAGAAACAGTCAGGGGGAATAATTTGTTTAGAGTTTTCTATTTGAAGTACAATGCAAGAAAGCACAGAAATAAATAATTATGAAGCTTGATGAATTCTCACACATTGAACACCAAGAACCAAGCATCCATATAACTATAGCATCACCAGGACCCTGGAGACCTTGGTCACGTACTCTTTCAATCTCTCACTGTGCTGCTCTCTAATCAGGATAACCATTATTCTGCCTGGTTTTGAATTTCATGCAAATAGAATTATGCTGTATTTTTCCAGTCCTGGCTTTTTAACTCAATAGTATGTTTATTTGATTTTCATATGTATCTACTATGTGTTATTGCACATGGCTGTGATTTGTTTATTTTCATGGCTGTGTATTATTTTCACATCAGTAGAACACAATTTACTGCTGTTCTGTTGATGGCCATTTGGTACTTCTTCTAATTATAAGTATTTCTGATATGAGTGTTCTAACACACTTAGGTTAGTAAATATATACATTTATTTCTGCTAGGCAGCACTTCTGGGAGTGGTACTGCTAAGTTGT
Source organism: Acomys minous (assembly GCF_964271855.1). Taxonomy (NCBI): domain Eukaryota; kingdom Metazoa; phylum Chordata; class Mammalia; order Rodentia; family Muridae; genus Acomys; species Acomys minous. Next base: position 124,283,547 of record NC_140488.1, on the reverse strand, counting down.
AGATAGTGCCAGATAGATTTCTACCTAGATAGGTGCTTATCTCTAAAGGTATCATTTCCAGTAGAAAAGCCATTAGGATGAATTAACAAAGTGCTGAGGACATTTTTTAAAATGGCATAAAGGGGACTTATAAGGTGTTAGACATATGAAGTCATTGTTGTTGTTTTGTTCCTGACACAGGCTGTCATCATGTAGCATTGGCTGGCCTGGAACTCACTATGTAGATTAGGATGGGCTCAAATCCAGAGAGAGCTACCTGCCTCAACCTCCAGTATGCTGGAATTAATGATGTGTGCCATTTTTAAACTGCAATAATTAGTTATATGCTAATAATTTACAAAACAAAATAGAGCTTGAACAACTGGAACAATAAAGGAGAAAGCAGTGCTCTGTTGGTTGGTTGACTTAGCAAAGCACAAGTAATAAAAACAGTAATGTGACAAGCTAGTTGACTTGATGGAAACAGTCACTAATTTTCATTCTTAAGCCTGTTAAAATGTACAAGGAGCAAATGAAATAGCAAACTCTGGTATTTGGAAATTGCATTGTCTGGATTTAAATTCCAAACCATCATGTATTTCTTGTGTAATTTTGAGAGTTTTCTCCTGACTCAGCCATTGCATCCTTAAAGTATGTAAAATGAGTATTTATAATTCAATGTTGTTGGGAAGATAAAACAACATGGCAAATGTAGAACTTAGAAAATAATGATAGACAATATTTTAGCACTGACTGTGTTATCATCTTTATATCCATATATCATTTAATCATTTATATATACAGAAAAGACCTGGGCATGGTGGTACAAGATTTTAATCATACACAAAAGCAAATAAACAGTCAGCAAACAAACCCAGAAGTATTTTCTTCTTTATAAAATTTATAAATAAATAGTTACATAATAAATAAAGATAAATTTATTCTTCATTTTCTCTTAACTCTTTCTCATTTCCATCAAAATTCCTACTTCTCTATAGGTCATATTCTCATAATCATGATTTTTTTGTTTTGCTTTGTGATCCACTGAATTTAACCAGTGCTGTCCGAGTGACCATGGGTATGGAACTATCCATCTAGCTTTATATTATATCTATATGTTTTTTCATGTATCTATCATTTTTAATTTAAAAATTTGAGATTTTCATACATAAGACCATTGTATTTATTTCATTTCCATCCTTTCTCTCCCATCTCCATTTCCTCCCATGTCCCACTCCACACCTGCTCAAATTCATGACATCTATAGTTATTATTATTACAGCTTGCTCTTTCTTTTTTTGAAAATTTTAATTAATTTATTCATATTACATCTAAATTGTTATCCCATCCCTTATATCCTCCCATTCCTCCCTCTCTCCCATTTCCTCCTACTCCCCTCTCCTATGTCTGTGACTGAGGGGGGACCTCCTCCCCCTGTATATGCTCATAGGGTATCAAGTCTGTTGTGGGTAGCCTGCTATCCTTCCTCTGAGTGCCATCAGGCCTCCCCCTCCGGGGGACATGGTCAAATATGGGGCACGTTCATGTGAAAGTCAAACCCCACTCTTCACTCAACTGTGGAGAATGTCTTATCCAATGGCTAGATCTGGGTAAGGGTTTGAAGTTTACGGCCTGTACTGTCCTTGGCAGGTGCCATAGTTTGACAGCTCTCTCTTTCTACAAATGAACACACACACACACACACACACACACACACACACACACAGAGAGAGAGAGAGACAGAGACAGAGACAGAGACAGAGACAGAGACAGAGAGACAGAGAGAGAGACAGAGAGACAGAGACAGAGAGAGAGAGACAGAGAGACAGAGAGACAGAGACAGAGAACTTATTCCAGGAGAAAACTAATCCTTCTACTCTTAAAAACAATTGAGTGCCTATAGTTCTTTATCTGTTGCATGGGGCCCATCTCTGTTGACATGTTGATAAATGTGGTCATTGCATAGGTCTTATTTAGGCTATCATATATCTGAGGATTCATGGGTGCAGTGTCCCTGTTTTGTCTAGAAGACACCATCTTGCAACAGACTTCCTTTTCCTCTGACTCTTGAAATTGTTCCATCTCTTCTGCAATGTTTCCTGAGCCTTAGGTACCAGACTTGTATTATAGATATATCACTTGGGACTGGACACCCTCTAATCAGTTAATCTCTGCATTTTGGTTGTGGTTTTCTGTAATGGTCTCCATCTGCTACACAAAGAAGTGTCCTTGTGTGAATGAAAGCTGTAATTATCTATGTCTTTTGATTGTTTTCAGACATAGGACCAGAGAATAAATGATTTTTTTCAATGACAAATGCTAGCATGTATTAGCTACAAGCTAGTTTACTAATTATTATTTCTTTTAAGGAAATAAAATATATGTGAATAAATGTTTCTACAGCTGTTGGTGAGAATATTAAACAGTGTAACCACTTTACTAAATGATTCATCTGTTTCTAATGGAACTAAACATACAGCTACCATATGACCCAGCTTACATTTCTAAGTATTTATCCAAGATACATGAAAATATAATGTTTTATACACACTTGTTCACAAAAACTTTATTTTGTATAGGAAGAAATGTTAATACTCACAGGTAACTGAGCAGCCCATAAGGTAAATACATATGATTCCTATGAAATAGGCTTCAACCCAGCAGTAAAAGGGATGATCTATTAACACATGTAATGACCGATCAATCCTCAAATATGTTACTGTGAGTAAAAGGAGTGAGGCAAATAAGGACAGAGATGCTTTACAGTAACATTTGCACAAAATTCTAGAAAACACAAATTAACTGGGGTATACTAATTAATATACAGTGATAGACAGCAGATCACTGAGTGCCAAGGACTGGAGATAGAAGGGTCTCCCAGGAACCTTTATGTGAGGATGCTACAATATTTTGCTTTCATATGTAAATGTTGTTTTTATGTCCTCAGATGAAATCAAATGAGATGAGATGAGAGCCTCAGAAATTAGATGAGAGCCATTCCCAAGCCGTTCTAGGTCTTTCTGAACTCTAACTGGCTGGTTCAACTCAGATGTTCTGGCGTAAACTCCTCTCCAAGCTGAGAGATTCAAGCTGGCTTCTCTTGGCTTCTGACTGAATTGCTCTGCCTGGCCTCAAACTAATTCTGACATTATGCTTTAATCTTCAGACTCATTCTCATTCTCTGGCTCTTTCTGTTTTCACCCATGTCTAGCTTGTTTTCTCTGTAACCTGTCTCTGTGTAAGTGTCCCAATAAGGAGCTCTCTGTAAAAACTCTCTTCTCTCTCCTGCCCCACCAACTGCTCTTAAGTAGCCTCTCTTTCCTGTCTTGTTCTCATGAGAATTGGACATATCCTATCTCTGACTCATTTTATCAAATCTTTTTCTGATTCATCATTTTGTCTGCCTCACAATTAGACACTACTTTCAAACATGGCTGCTTCCTTCTACAAATTAATCTTACTTTAATTGTTTGGAATTCAAGGTTTGTACTAAGGACATGTCTAAATTCCAGCCAGATCATACTGTAATCCAGAGGGAGTCTGCATTCCAGCTGGCTCCTATAAACCTATAGGGTATTTGGATATGATCTCTTGCCAGAGCAGCCATGTTGCTGGATTAAAATTCCTCTATACAAGCAAAAAAATAGACATGTGTATTTTAAATTGGTGTAGTTTATTATATGAAATATGTAACTCAATATATATGTTTTTTAAAGATACCTGGCATAGAATTCGTATATATATTCCATTCATGTTAATGATAAAATTATAGCCAGGCCACTGCCATTCTCATGTAGACTGAGATTACCAATTTTACTGGTGTTAAAGAAATCACTACATTGTGGAATTAATTTTCAAATACTACTACAAAGAACTTCCTGGCTTCTGAAAGTGGAAATAAGTGTAATGTTTTTGTTTTTGTCTATCTTTTTTACTTTTTGTGTGTGAAAGAGGTGTAGTTTAAGACCGTCTCACTCTGTAGTACAGGCTAGAATGGAACTCCCTAGTTATCCAAGGCTGGAATTCAATGGTGGGATTTCAGACATGTGTTTCTATACCTAATGGAGAAGTGTCCCTTTAGAAAACAAAACAAAACAAAAATGTGAGCATATACAGGGTGAAGACAACCCCCTCAGTCACAGTCATAGGGGAGAGGAGTAAGGGGAAAATGGGAGAGAGGGATGAATGGGAGGATACAAGGGATGGGATAACAATTGAGATGTAATATGAATAAATTAATAAAATGTATTTTTAAAAAATCAATATATTTGGATCATATTCTTTACCCCAACTCCTCCAAGATTCTCCTCTCCTCTATGCCCACTCAACTTTATATTCTGTCCTTATTGTTTGTTTGAGAAGTCTCTCTTTTTGAGGTAAACAAGAAATCATAAGAGACATTCTCCATGATGTAATCCAGTCCATTGTATGGCCAACTAGTGCCCAGTGCTTGTTGAGGCACTTGGAAGATAAGAACCCATCACTAATTTCCCTCATCCCATACATGTCCTTTGCTCTTTAATAATATTTATGCATATACTACACATTCTATTTTTCAAGGGTAAGCAAAATGCTTGGATGTTCCCTCATATGAAATTCAAATTAGTGCATAAATATTGCATTCTGAATTAGGTACTTTACCTCTAAATAACTTGTGCTTTTTTTCTGGTTTATTTTGAGGAAAGAGATGAACTGTGTTGCTGAATTCCACATACACGATAGGCATAAGGTATTTGTGCTTCAGATGCTGCAAAAAGGCACTTGGAATAATGCTTCCCTCTCCTTCAAACCTTGTCTAGAACAACTGCCATATGGCAGTCATTGTCATTTTGCTTTGAACATTTTGACAGGAAAATTGCATTTACAAGTGATGAGAGAAAAATGTCATATTTGGAGGTCCAATTAACTACTAAGCATTCTATCACTTGCTTTGCGAAAGTTCACAAAATCCTCTATGGATCTAAAATATTAGCCTCATCCTATATTTATAGACCTTGGGGGTCATAGCCTTTGTCCCCAGTCAGGTATGGCTACCCATCCTCAATAAACCAAGTAAAAGAGCCAACTTAAAAGTGGAAAGCAGAAACAAAACAAAACAAAAGAATGTGTTCATGTGATCACATTGGAAAGAGGGAAGAGGAGGTTCAGCAACTGCCAAAGTCTGTCTTTGTGGTCCTGAAGTGAGGTCAAAGTTTAAATAGAGGGCCAAGAATACGCACATGTAAGTAGTCCTATTCAAGTAAGCCCACAGTAACCCATCATTATCTTGGTTTCAGTCTAACAAGTTACAATGGTGTGAAATCTGTTTCCAAGTCTCCCCCTCTGACTGGTGCCTTTTCCTTTCCCCAGCATGAAATTTCCATTTCTTTGAGGTCTATTGTTTCAATAGTCTGATAATTATATTGAGAGAAGCAGGGGTCTCTTCAGAATATCTTCATTTCTGCCAGATTTGTTACACTACATATAGGGAAACTGTGGTTTTGGTATATTATGAGGTTTATCAGAAATCCCTATGGTATATACTGATTTGAAGGCAATTCTCGTGAGGCTGAGAAATTAAACAGAGGACTTAGGCATCTTATACGTTGGAGTTTAAAACTGAGAGTTTAGAGTAATCTCGGGAGCTTAAGTTATAACTCTTGCAGGGTCAAGAGTGAACTGGTAATGGAGCACTTTTTACAAAGACTGAAGCCAAGCCTCACATCAGCTCAGCCCTCCCCTGCCGGCAGGAAACATGGAACATTACTGAAGGAAAATAGCCACTCAAATACTCAAATTATCTTGATCATTTTTCAAATAGTGTGTAGTCTTCCATTAGAAAACTGTAACAGAATATGAGAAAGGTTGCAATTTATTTTTATGAAAAGGGAAAGGCAGGATATAGAAACAGTCCTACCAGAGATCCAGATAAGGAGTTATTAGCCACATGTTTTAAAATAACAATGACTAATACTAATATGTTCAATTAATGTTACAGCTAGGTGAGTTATTCCTACCAAGAGCTAGGAGCTATAAGCATCCATTAACCATCTTAAAATTGCAAAATATACACACTAAAACCACGAACTCATTAGGAAGGATTTGTACAGCAGATTAAACAGTTGTCAAATTATATATATAATATATATATATATATATATATATATATATATATATATATTCTTTTCATCTCAGAAATATACAGAAGTTAAAATAACCTTTAGTTGTTTATTTGAACTGAAAGAACCTGATTTTTAGTGAAGTCTCAGTGTGTTAATTTTCCGTCTTTTGAGCACAGTAGCTAATTGCTTTACTGCAGCTACACATGAGTGGGAAAATAAACTGTGTAGTCATAAACACATTTAAATGACTATTTTCTTTAAGAAGGCTTCATAGACTCGTGTTCTTTATCCAGCGTTTTGCAGCTGTTTCATCCAGGAAATGTGAATGGCTTCCCACAATGTTACTACCATGATCCTGTATCGCTGTTGTTGGTTGCATTTCATTATCTTGCCAACCTTCGCTGATAAAGAAGGTAGCTATGAGCTTTGAACCTTGAAATCGGACTAAAAAAAACATAATTTAGCTTTACAAACCCTAGAGCAATACCTCTCCACAATTAACTTTTAAATCCATCCAACCATTCTCTTAATTTCATTCCCACTTTAGAAGTTCAGATCCATGAGTGGTTTTTAAAATCAGAATTCTGACTCAATCCTAGAATCCTTAGGTTCAGAAACAGTTGTGCCTATTAAACCAGTCTTGTAGACATAATCTCAAAAGCATCCCATTGTCTCCACTTCCGCTTGATGTACTGGCTCTAGTTCACAGTTTCCAACATAAGACAGCTGAATCGGGTGAGTGCAGATGACGACGTGCTCTGTCTCACTGAAGACTTGAGGCTTATAGTGTTCATTATGCTATTCAGTACCTCATTTTGAGTACAGGAAAAGAGAGCTGCACTGTTGTTCCCATGCCTAGGGACACCTAAGTAATAAAACACGAACTTGGAATTTAAACCTGGATTGGAATAGTGAAAGCTTGTGTGTATACATGAATGCGTGTTTCCTCTCTGCTGTCAGATAATCACTCCACGTATGCTTTTGCTTCTGGGTCTGTATTTGTGAGGGAACTTTAGTTTCCCTTTTATAGCAGCAATGACTGAATGGCAGTGAGAAGTGCTGGACTAAAGAATAGAGTTCTGTAGGCCATGTTTTCGCTTTGAAAACAATTTTGGGGGTCTAGAAATTCAATCTGGATGATGTGTTGTTTTTCTGACAGAAACACACAGTAATTGTACAGAAACCATTCATTTCAGGGCTGGTGAAGTTCCACTGCCTCAGGTAAATAACTTTACACTGGGGGCCTAGCATGCTAACAGAGAAGGACAGGCACCTGTTGTTAAAGAATAAATTCAGTTGCTGCCCTCAAGGAGGAGGCAACCTAGTTGAAGGACTGTGATTTTCACAATTCATGTACAAAAATACTGAGGCACAAATGACAACATGTTGGCTAGGATCACTTCCAAGCTCAGTTTATATTTGTGCCTTTGGGAAGCCTGGAGTTCTTGAGGCTGAACACAAGGTTTTGATTTGCATGAAGTTTTCCTAAGCATTAAAGTCACAAGGGGATTTTGCTAGCTGCCTCTCTACCCACACCAGTACACTTAGATCAAGAAACTCCAGGAGGCTGTAACAGCAAAGCCTACAAGAGACACTTGGGAATGTCTGAACGTGCTCTGTTCACAATGCAGAGGCATTTGTTGTTCAGGGTCATCTCTGTTTTCTTCCTGACCAGGATGATTGCTGAAAGCACCCCTAACACTGGAGTGTATGCTCTTTAATTTCCTCAAAAGAATATAATACAAAAATAGAAGTGTGACTTGAACTTGGGAGATATTTCTAAAGGAATATTAACAGATCTTGCCAGCATTTCCCAGGGGCCGTGGCCCAGAGAACATGTTGTGACAGGTTAGCCAAGCAATTGAGGAAGCAGTTTTGGGTATTTGTTAAATGTGTAGAAATGAATGTCCTTACAGAATCAAGGTCCCAGTACATTTCAGAGGGCTGTTGGATGCAGTAATTGATTCTATTATTTAAATCTAAGATTTTTTGTAATCTGAAGCTAGTGGAAGAAATCATAAGTAGACTTCCTTAGAAATGAGTAGAATTGGTTAGAAAATAAACCTTTCAAGGAGTGTGAGGGGATTCAGATAAAGCACAGCCAATTCAAAAAGGATGGTTGTGTCATACATACATACATACCTGTATAGAAGTTCACATGAGCAAGTGGGGTGGGTTGGGGTGTTAGTGTGGGAGTGGGACTGGAGGCAAGGAATAAGATAAAAGAAGGCTTTGTTGCAGCCAAGAGCAGCCAGCTCATAAAGCAATGCACAATGACCTGATGTTTACATTCAGTCAGGATGCCCAAGAGAATCTTTGCCAGATTTCTACTTTGCAATAGACTTTTTATAGCTAAGGCTAACACCAAACTTGTGATTCTGCTATGTCAGGCTCCAACATGCCAGGATTACAGGTACATGCTACCAAACTGGGCATCTCATTGGCAATTTTAAGACATAAATGATAACTGCAGGAAGAGACTGGAGGCATAAGGAGATCTTTGTCTAATAATGTTATGCCTTAGTTATTAAAGTCCATATAGCCACTTATTTGGAGCAAGAAGGCTTAAAATTAGCTTTATTTATTAAATCAGCCTTGATAACATCTTTGCCATACATGCTCATGCTTACATGCATCACACACACACACACACACACACACACACACACACACACACACACACACACACACCATAAAATGGCTGTGGATTAGTTTCTAATATCAAAAGATAAACAGTGTAATTTCAGTCTTAATTACATAGTAACTCTTGACTTACTCTATTGTTAATAGAAAGTGATTGGAGAAAATATGTGCAGCAACTATTTTTCAGGCAATAGACAATACAATGCTGTGATCTTAAGAGAACGAAATATACAAGATAAAGCTTTTTGCTCATGAATAGCATCTTTTTTTTTTAACACTGGAAGGTGGAGCTAGGCAGAGGCAGAAATTGAAGATCCTTACTGCTTTTAGAGACTGAAATTTGAAAGATTGAAACCTAGAGAAAAAGGAGCTGTGAAGAAAGGTGGAGCCAGAAGATTGTATAGTCCTTGATAAGTATATGTGATAGGCTAAGTATGCAAAATTATTGTGAGTTTACTGTGAAAAGTAAACACATTGAGTATGATTGTGAGTATATTGTGAGGAATACCTAAGGGGTTGATTTTACATTCTTGGGAAGGTTGGGTAATATTTAGAGTCATGTTTGATTGCCAATGCTAGAAGAGAGACAGAAAAGGTGCACTGTACAAAGAATAACTATCAGGATCTTGGTGAGGCTAATATCAGACAGAATAACCATATAAGCAGATGGTTAGCATATATAATGAAGTTTATTTCAGAATCATAAAGTCAATTTGTAAATAGGACATATAGTCTTTAAAAAATTTAAGTGCCTGAGATAGAATGTGGCAAAACTAAGACAGAAGACAAATCCATAAGCACACATTGATATCTTAATGTTCTTTTCTCATAAACAAATACAAAGATAAGCAAAAATCAGGAGACATTGAGATTTGAACAAAATTATCAGGCAACTTGGCTTAATTTATAGATCCTGAAACTATAGAATATACATTTTGAATGGTCTGTAATATATTCACCAAGGTAGGCCACATACTAAGCCATAAAGTGAGGTTTAAATTTGTTTCAAAAACCAAAATTCTATACTATATATTGTTTATTCATAACTAAATTAGTTGGAATCAATAAAAAATATGATGCCTGAAGAGTTTTCTAGTATTAAAAAGTTAATTGACACATTTATGAAGATGTTAACTTAAAAATATTGGGAGATTAGAAAATATTTAAAATTGAATGAAAATCAAAATACATTCTATGAAAATTTATAAGGTGCATCTAAAATCAGTTGAAGAAAATGTATTTTAATGACTTATATTTGAAATGAGAGAAATTTAAAACCAAAGATGAAAGTTTCCTGTTTAAAAAACTGAACCTGCAAAGTAATCTAAGTCAAAAATAGAAGAACTAAAGTGACAAAGATATGGGAAATTTTTAGTTAAGTAGAAAATTATCCAAACTTGAATGTTTAATTACAAAAGTAGAAAACTTTGATGATGATGATGATGATGATGATGATGATGATGATGTTGATGATAATGATAATGATGATAAAAAACAAAACAACCAATGTCAAATCTTCAATGGTACTTTAAATGCTACCGGAGGAGGAAAGGAATCATTCTTATTATGCAACAACATACCCTGCAATTAACAATATGACTTGACTGCAAGATATATTGATACACTAGTGGCATACATATTATGGGAGTAACTAATGACTTTCTGATTGAATTTAAGGACTATTCCATGAGATAGAATCCTTACCTGATTCTGCTATTAAAGTTGCCAAGGACATGATAGTATATAAGACAGGTCACAGAAAATGTAATTCTATTATTCTACTAAAGGAATACAGCAATATAATGACTCCTAATAACTTATTATTATAGAAGCTTCTTCTTTCAGTAGGTGGAAACCAACACAGAGACCCACAATGAGAGAGAGAGAGAGAGAGAGAGAGAGAGAGGGGGGGGGGAGGGGGAGATTGATTGTAGCCCTCAGTCCTAAATGGGATTTCTTCATCCTTCATCAAACACTTCCCAACAAGACAGAAAGATCTATACAGAAGAGAATGCAGATGGATGATTTCAAACAGTGTCTTCTAGACACAAGAGGTCTGGTACACATATGAACTTAACAGAAACTGGGTAGCATATACCAGATCTGAACATGTTTAAGCCAAACAAGTCCCAGCACTAGGAGGAAGTACTCATGGGTCTATATTCATAACCAAGATACTATATGTAATTGATACCTGCTGGCAAAAGTAAATTAGTTTTCTCCAGGGGTGTATCACTGGGTATATCAATCACACTCCAGGACAGACTCCATGTCCCATGAGTAGTTGGCCAACATAAACTCAGAGGCATTTTTGAGGACCGTTTGTTTTGTTTTGCCTTGTTTTGGGCATTTTTGCCTAATTGGTTTTGGGCTTGCTTGTTTTGATCTTTGTCTTTTTCTGGATTTTATTATGTATTTATTTATATATTTATGTATTTATTTATTTATTGGTTTGTGTATGTGTGTGTTTCTTGCTTTTTTTCCTTCCTTTTTTCTTTCCTTTTAAAAGAGACAGAGATAGAACATAAAGGATAAGAAAGTGGGGAGGAGTTGGAGAAGAAAACAACAAACTCAAAATATGTTGTATGAAGTTTCTTCAATATAAATAATAAATAAAAGAAAATATCTTGGAATAAAAGTTTTATGAACTTTGATGAAAATTCAGCAAACTGAGAATTACAATTTTTCAAAAAAGAGTTCTTAACAAAGCAGCTAATTTAACCCAACAATAAATTTAAAAAGACAATAAGTGAGATTTATCACATTTTATATTTTAAATCCATTTAATTCACTACTATCAGAATTAAGTAGAAAACCCACCAGATTATTTCAATAGATAAAGGTTCCATCTTTCATCCATCAGAATGGATCCATCAGAATAAGATTAAAAATTCAAGCGACACCGTATGCTGGTGAGGATGTGGAGAAAGAACATTTCTTCATTGTTCATGGGAATGCAGTCTAGTGCAGCCACTTTGGAAAGCTATCTGGCACTGTCTCAAGAAACTGGGAATAGGGCTTCCTCAAGACCCAGCTATTCCACTCCTTGGAATATACCCAGAAGATGCTCCAGCATACAACAGGATCATATGCTCAACCATGTTCATAGCGGCCTTATTCATAATAGCCAGAACATGGAAATAGCCTAAGTGTCCCTCAATAGAAGAATGGATAAAGAAACTGTGGCACGTTTACACTATGGAATACTACTCAGCTATTAAAAACAAGGAATTCCCAAAATTTGTGGACAAATGGATTGAACTAGAAATGACCATAATGAGTGAGCTAACCCAGAAGCAGAGAGACTCAAATGATATATACTCATTTATAACTGGACATGAGCCCAAGGGCCATGTCCCATGAAAGTCTTCACCTACCAGGAAAGTGGGATAGAGGTGAGGACATCCTATTGGGATTATAGGTGAGAGAAGTATAGGAGATGGTGAAATAGAAGAGTCCAGAGGGTCCTAGAAACCTACAAGAAACCTATGATGGGCAGATCTGGGCCCAGGAGTTCTGCTTGATCTATGACACCAACCAAGGATAATACGTGCAGTCATCATCAAACCCCTACCCAGATCTAGCCAATGGACAGGACATTCTCCACAGTTAAGTGGAGACTGGGGACTGACTTTCACACAAACTCTGGTGCCCCATATTTTGCCATGTCCCCTTGTTGGGGAGGCCCGATGACACTCAGAGGAAGGATAGTAGACTACCAAGAAGAAACTTGATACCCTAGCATCATATTCAAGGGGAGGAGGTCTCCATCAGTCACAGTCATAGGGAAGGGGAATGGGGTGAAAGCGGGAAGGAGGGAGGAATGGGAGGATGCACAGGATGGGATAGCAATTGAGATATAATGGAGGGTTGCACTGGATGGGATCATTGCAACTGAGATGTTATATGAATGATTTTATTTTTCAATAAAAAAAAAACAAAAAAAGAATTTGACAAAATTTATATATCCATGCAACATAAAGATTCTCTGACAAATATGAGTATAAAGGGACTACTTTTTCATTCTAAGTAAAGTCAGCTACAAAAATCTTCCTCTAACATTTTACTTAGTGCTAAACTATTGAAAATAGTCTCCTAAGTTTGGAAACAACCAAGTCTTTGTCACCATTTTCATTTAACAATGCAGTAGAGGTCTTTCATGGTACAAAACAAAAACAAAACATACACATTGGAAAGAAGAAGCAAATGAAAGGAAATATGATTTTTATACTGAACATCTTGGAGAATATACAAACAAGTACTAAACTATTGAGGGAATTGGGCTCAAGTTTAATATAAAATCCATTTTTTATTTATAAATTATTGCAGCAAATAATTGAATAATGAAATTTAAGAATTACATTTGCAATAATACTAATGAGAAAATAACATAATACTGCTAGAAGGCCTAAATAGAATAATGTACTATTCTAATGGATTGTAAAGCTTGGTATTATTAAGATGCTGTTTTTCCTCATTTGGGTCTATAAATCAAGTAGAACTCTAATAATAATTTAAAAATGCTTATAAAAGTGGACTTTGATGAGCTGATTTGAAAATTTGTATAAATATACAAAAGGCTGACATTAAGCTAATTATTCTAGAAAAATAACACAAAACTAGTCTACTTGTACCACCTAACTTTAATATTCATCATAGTAAATTACAGTAATCAAAATTGTGGTAAGTAGATTACTAGATGGGTTGTAAGACAATAAGCAATGTGGAAAGAGAGCTGCACTTAAAAACTCACTGATTTTCAATGTAGGCATAAAATATTTCAAAATAATAAACACTGAAACCATATATAAATTTCAAATCAAAAAGTGTTAAAGACATATTAAAAGCTAAAAATAAAAAGCTTCAACAAGAGAGCTCCTAGAAAATTTGTTGTCTATGGAGAGGGAATTATATGGGCACAGAAACAAACATAAAGGAAACAGTTTCCTGGCTTCCATGTGTACTCCAGTTTAAACATACAAAACAAAAGATCCTACCTAAGCTAGGATCACAAATTAGAGAGAACATATAGTGTTTGTGTTTCTGAGTCTAGGTGACTTCACTTAGTACACTTTTTTCCCAGATCCATACATTTATCTGTAAGTTTCATATTCCTTTACTGCTGAATAAATATGTCAGTGTGCAAATGTACCACATTTGCTCTCCATTCATCAATTGATGGACATCTTGGTTGATTTCCTTTCCTAATGATTGCAAAAACTGTCCCAATGAACAGGGAGGTGCAAGCATCTCTATAGTAGGCTAAAAAGTTCTTTGGGTATGTGCCCAGGACTTCTACAGCTGGGTCATATAGTAATCCTATTTTTAGTTGTTTGTTTTTTTTTTTTTTTCAGAAAACTCTAGACTTGTTTCCTAAGTGGTTACATTATTTCTAGAAGGTACTATGCAGGCTGCTGTCAGGAAAAATGCTTTAAAAGTATCACCCAGTACTCAACCATATATGCTACACTATCAACCTGCCTAGAAAGATATGACCACTGGTACAATAGTGAAATGAATGTTTATGGAGTTAAATGACCACTTTATGTTTGTATATGAGGTCTGCTTCACAGGAAGAACTTAATGCCAGGAACTTTAAAAATGTTCAAGAGCCCTTGACTGAGGAGATCAGATGCTTTAGAGAGAAACCTACTCCTTTCTTTCTGTCTATCTTTTCAGTATTGGTTAATGGGCTTTGTCTCTGTAACTGTTCTTTTGCGATGAAGAGATACCATGACCAAGGCAACTCTTATTTTAAAAAGTATTTAATTGAGGACTAGCTTACCGTTTCAGAGGCTAGTCCATTATCATCATCGTCGGGAGCTTAATGGTACAAAGACATGGTACTGTAACTTTGTATTCTATATCCTGATCTGTAGTCAATAACATTGAGTCTGGCATAGGCTTTTGATACTTCAAAGCCTACTCCCAGTGACATACTTCTTCCAACAAAGTCATATCTACTCCCAAAGCCACACCTCCTAATCCTTCTCAAATAGTGTAACTCCCTGGTTACTAAGCATTCAAATATAAGAGCCTCTGGGGGCCATTCTTACTCAAACCACCACATTCATGATGTCAAACTACTTTCTAAATACTTATGATTGAGCCCATACTTTTCTATTGCTCTTAACTTTGGTCAAAAAAAGCAAGTTATTACAGCTGATCAGTGGTTAATACAGACACTCATAACCGTGAGTACTAAATTATGAATGATATATAAATACCCACACACACACACCCATCAAAGAGTCAAAGAACATAGAGGAAAGGGAGTGCAAATATGAGAGAAGAGAGCTGTGAAATGCTGATCTCTGGACATGAAATGATTGTGACACACTTCAAGTCACAAGTAATCACACTGTATGACCTACATAAGATAAAGCTAGTTAAATTTCCAGCATGGGTAGAGAGGAGTACCAGGGGCTATATAGTGGAGGAGCTATTGTTAATTGATGGCTATTGAGAGATAGTTACTCTCCTGCGGGGACATGACTGCTGGTAAGGGACATGACCCTAATGGACCTCAGGGGCTTATTAAGAGTTGACAAGACAACAATATGGGAGAGATTTAGAAGGGCACACTAGGAGGAATTGGAAGGAGCTGGTAGAGGATGGATATGATCAAAATATATTCTATAATGTCTGGTATAGAGTTAGATGCCTTTAATCCCAATGTACTAGAGGCAGGAATAGATCGATCTCTGTGAATTTGAGGCCAGCCTGGTCTGCATAGTGAATTCCAGGTCAGCCTGGGCTGCAGAGTGAGATTCTGTCTCAAGGAAAAACAAAACCAAAATACTGTATAAACATATGAAATTTTCAAACAATAAAAATTATTTAAGAAAAAATAGTTGATGATTTGATTTCACCGAGGTTTATAACCTCCTTTTATTAAAGTTAAAAAAAATGAAAATGCAAAGATAAATGTTAGAAAAGATTTAAAATATAGGTATTCGACCAAAGGAATTATTGTGGTAAGGGTATACAATGGCTAATTTCAATGAAAATATGAAGCAAATATAAAGGTGATGAACCCAACAAAAATGATGAAAATGAATTATGGAATAGACACTTAAGATAAGAAGATACTTTAATGCCTTATGAAACACACAACAGTGTTAAAACCTTTTTAGGCTACTAAGAAGAGGCTTGATACCCTATGAGCATATAAAGGGCGAGGAGGTCCCTCTCAGGCACAGTCATAGGGGAGGGGAGTAAGGGGAAGTGGGAGGGAGGGAGGAATGGGAGGATACAAGGGATGGGATAACCATTGAGATGTAACAAGAGTAAATTAATAAAAAATAAATAAACCCATTTTAAATGCAATTAATCCCATCTCTATATGTACATCCATATATGTATCTGAAAGGAATGCTTAGCTCCCCCAAGTCATTTCTAAAAGAATGTTTATGATGGCTTCATTTCATCATAGCTACAAACTGGAAATGATTCAAATAAGTAGAATCATCCTACTGTAGAATATTCAACAACAGCAGCAGCAATGACAAAAATAGTAAATTACTCACATGCAAAATAAAACCGAAACTCTCAAAATCATTATCCTGTGTAACAGACAGAGGCTATACTTTATGATGAAAACAGACAAACCTAATCAATGGTGATAAGAAATAGAACAGTGTTTGTGTATGGGAGTGCAGGAATTTATTGCAAAGGGGAATTAGGGAGTTTTCTGATGTGATGGAAATGGTCTGTGTTTTTATTAGGCCATTACCTGAGTGTATGGATTTATCAAAGCTAATCAAACTAACACCTGTCTACTTTATTGTATGTAAATTCTATGCCAATTAAAAAATTCTCCAAGCAATCGGGTTTTTTGGGGGAGGGCATATGGCACTGTCAGACTGGCAAGCAGGACAGGTGAATGAATTTGGAATATATTTTGCAACAGTCTTTTAATAGAGAATTTTAAACAAGACACTGGATATATTTGTTTTTAAGAAACATATTTTTGAGAAAAAGTGTAAAAGACAGATTGGATAGGGGAGTATCTGGAGTCTATGCAAGTCCAGGCAAGAAGTGGTGAGGCATGAAACTAGGGCAAGTAGAAGTGGGTGTGAAGGAGTTGACAGATGGAAGAAATATCATGGACTAAATGTCAATGGAAATAAATGGTGGAATTGAAAAGAGATAAGGAAAAATTGAGGATAGTTTTCCATTCCATGATGTAAAAATATTGTTTTGGGAATGAGGCTAAGTTGTTGAAGGATACAGAAAAGAAGGCATTACAGAAAAAGTCAAAGTCTCTGCAGGATAGCTATGTGAAGTTCTCTGAGCAACATTTGGAAGGATGGATATTAAACACAGGAGGCTGACAAAACCTGGAACCAGAGCTAGAGATAAAGATTAGGTAGCCTAAGGCAGTAAGGAGAACAGAAAAGAACCAGAGAACTAAAGGCAGGCAATGTCACATAAGGGGTCGCAGAGAAGATAGCATGTGCCAAGCTTGAGAGTTCAGTGAAAATTGTTTGGTAAAGCTTCTAAACACCCAAATTTTGGCCTTCTCATATTCATAAAGCCCCAGGTGCCCTCAGGTTTTCATTCTAAAATTTCTATCAGTTTTGCCTTTTTCTTACTATTGATGACAAATGAAAAAAGGGACGAAGAACGCAGGTCTGATACTAAGTCATTGGTATCAGTTCTCAACACCCTGTCATAACCTACTTTTGGCTTGAAAGAATGTAAGATAGATCATAACAGAGGACAGAATAAATGGCACATTTAACCAGTGTCAGGAGCCAGGAGCTGAGAAGGGCAGAATGCTAAGTGCTAGGTAGCACTCTGTGATTGTGCTGTTTTAGTGATATCTTATTAATCATTTGAATATCAGAGGAAGCATCATATAAAAACCTTATTTCATTTTTCCTGATGTCTGTGGCAGCAGGTGGTGGCAATGAGTCTCCTGGTGAGAAAGATTTTATATGACCGCCAAGTTATGTGGCTTTTAGGTAGTCTGGCTCCTCCCAGTTACGGACTGAAGTAGACAGACACAAAAAAACAGAACAACTAACTTGAAAGTAAAACCAGGGGAGTGGAACAAGTGAAGGTTAGAGAGGAGGGACTGAAGAGAAAAGAGGAAAAGAATGCAGCCCAGGGCCAGAAAAAAAACATTTGTAAAGAGTATTCTGAACAAAACTTCGTGATGCTATGAAGCTACTAGGTTAATTGGCCAGTAGATTTGGACATTAGGGTGTGGCTAGGGAGAATTAAAGAGCATCTACCTCAAAGTTATGAAAGCCAGACTGCAGGAAGCATGAGAAAGGAGGGGGTTAAATAAAATGCAGGTATGAAATGCATTTCTTATTTGTGAAAAGGTCACTGGAAAGAAAAATATGTGCCTAGTGGGTGGTAGGGTGTCTTGCAAAAATGTAGCTCTTGGGGAAGGTTTCTTTAGGAAATGAAAACTTAAACATGTTTAATGAGTAAGGCCAAGCATCAAGTGGAGAAGCTAGCAGTGGGGGTGGGGGTGGGGGATGGTAGGGGTGGGGGATGGGGAAATGAGATAAAGTTGATGCGAAAGGAAATTAAAGAAAGGAGAAATGTTGTTCAGCATCCTGTGGGCGAGACTGGGTTTCAAGTCCTGTGAGTCAGGCCAGACCTGTCTGCTTCCCTGAGGAGAACAAAGGGATCTCTACATCAAAGGTCCCAAGGTCCTGTTTCTTGCCCAGGAGCAGATTAGAGTTCTCAGGGTGAGGCTCCCAGCCTAGGGTGCTAAGTCAGGTTCTGGGCTTGTAGGTGCGGGGAGGTGGAAAATGAGTTTCCTTAGAGTATTACAGTTTAGCTGTTTTATGAGACTGCAGGTCTCAGACCTCAGTGGAGACTCTGGAGTGCCACCAACCCATGCTAATATCCAAAGTGTGAAAGCTCCTTGTTTGAGCTGCTGTGCTAAGCACCCCTGGCAGGCAGGTGAGGTGAGATGCAGTCCCAGCAGTGCTTCACCTGCAGTCAGCACCTAGCCACTGGCAATGGAGGAGCAGGCCCAATCAGCTGCAAAGGTGGTTCTGCCATTATTGCCTGACTCCTGGGAGTCCAGCAGCAGTTTCTTCTGAAATAATTGGAATTTCAGATGGTCATGATGAAGGAATGGTGAGCAGGAGAGCAAGCCCCCAGCACACCAGCCAGCCTTTATTTATAAACTCTGGGGTACTGGGGTAGAGCTAAGGGTGCCAGGATACTTAATCTAGATACAGTGATGCAGTAACATGGGGGTCCTATCACAAGAAGGAGAAAACAGTACTTAATTATCCTATGTGTGAGGTTTATGACTTCTAGGTACAATTAAAGGTCATTTGCTGGAGATTAGCATCTCAGCAGAGGGTGGGGGTACTTCCAGGAATGCCCTGTGCTGGCTGAATAAGTTCCTTATCAGGAAAGAATCCAGCCTGTAATCTCCCTTGAGGGCCATGTGATTCTTCTTACAAAATCTGGGGTTACCAGGTTAGGTGGAGTGAGAACCCTGCTGAGAAAAGGGAGTCCCCTTCACAGACCAAGTGAAAATGGCTCCCTGGAGAAGTTAGACTTCAACCTTATCCAGCCGAGTCCAACAGAGAAAGAAATAGAAATGAGTAGAGTAGGTAGGGAGCAGCAGAAAGAAAAATATGTTCAAGCCACCTTCCAGCTACACCATGGACTGGGAAAGGAGAAGCGTTCATCTCATGCAATATTCTCAATCCTTGTCCACATTTTCTCTTTTAAATTATATTTAAATTTGCCTGCTAATCAGTTATACCTGAGTGGTATAACTCAACTACACATAGAAATCTACAACTCACACTTTCTAAAGTTTGTTGTCTTACTTTTTATATTTTATCTAGCCACATTCTTCTTCATGATGTGGCAAATTTGATTTCATATCTCTCTGTGGCATACCAGGAGGCATGAAGCTTAGTAACAAGAAAAAAAAAAGAGTTGTGTCAGATCATAAGCTTGCCATATCTCCTAGGAACCACCCTCTATGATTCATCCATCTGGCATCTGTGATTTCCAAAGAGCTTGATTTCAACAGGATGAGGTCATAATTGTCTCCCAAAAAGTTTCCCTTGGGCTTTTAAGAGTTCCATTTTTGTGCCTACGATTTTGCAATATTATTATATTCCTCTTTGGGGAGATTTTTATCAAACTCCTTCAAAGACTCAGTTTCACCTAAAACCTTCTCAAATAAGGCATCCCCCACCCATGCACACCTTCAGTTTTTCCTGTTGCTTTCAAGATGCCATGTCTCCATCTTCTCTGAGAAAATATCTCTGGTGTTTATGCCTTTGCCTATGCCTTAGTATGACAAAAAAATTGGTTCCTTTTCTCAGTTACTCTCTATGCATTTTTATTTTCCATGAGAAACAACTTCAACAAGGAACATTTACACTTGTTTCTAGTTTTTAGAAAGTCTGCATGGTCTTTTGCACCAGTTAAGCAATTAAAGCTTGGTCATAATATGCAGGTTAATTATCTCAAGGATGATGAGTAAATTCAATCTCCAGTTGTTGAACACAGACTCCAGAGTTCAGAGCAGCTCAGCATTGGAGTTTACAATTTTAAGTAGAAAAAAGAAACTTTCTGTGCAAACATCTTAACAAATGTAGTTTATGATCATAAACATTTATTATCTCAAGGTTACAAGTTGATAGTTCTTAGAGAATTTTTTTTAAATCTGCCAGTGTTATGGAGACTGTCTCTGGCAGTTTTTGTGATTAGAATAAGAGAGAAATTTAATTTCATTGTGAGAACAGATTGTATATAGGTTTAACTACAAATTTATGGTTGTTCTCTTTAATTCTTCTAGAATCTTTCTTCTTCTTTATCTAAACAAATAACATCTTAGCTTGCTTTCTATGTCTACGATAAATACCATTGCCAAAAGCAACTTTGAGAAGAAAGGGCTTTTTTTTTTTTGATTACATGTCTTGATCATTGAAGGAAGCCAAATAAGTATCTCAAGCAGGACATTAACAGAGAGGCACAAAATGAAGCAGAGACAACAGAGAAACACTATTTACTGACTTTCTCTCCATAGTTCAATCAGCTTGCTTTTTTATGCTACCGAGAACCACCTTTCAAAGGGTGGTACCACCCACAGTGTACCAGGCCCTTCTGCATCAACCATTGATGAAGAAAATGTGCCTCCGACTTGCCTACAGGCCAATCTGTTGGAGCTTAGGCCTCCATTGATGTTTCCTCTTCTAGATGACTCTAGCATATATCAAGTTGATTAAAAATAAAAAGCAGCACAAATGTTGGTGACTAACTTAGTACACTGTCTGCACAATTTGTATGTACAACTTCGAAATTTTTCCATTAAAAGCTTAGAATCTGTGGATTATTTTAATACAGACTGGACCAAGTAATCTGCATATATTATATTCTATATTAATAAACATGGAAAGTAAATATTTAATATGCCACTCAATTTCATTTTCATGAGATAAACTACTCTTTCTCTTTCTTCAAGGCTATTATCTACCAAATCTTTCACCCTCCCACAAAGCCACTGAAAATACTAGCACCAGTATCACCGATTCCATAGTAGTACTTATAAAATGCCCACATCCCTTTATGCAGCTACATAATATTTAACTGTCTGTATGATATGGAATGATACAATTATTTATTTAAACCAGCCTATGCAATACTTAGATGTTTCAGTATTTGCAATCAATGTTACAATACATTTTCTCAAACACGGGAGTTGAGAATATGTTGGATAGCATACAGAGATTGGATTGCTAGTTCCGACCAATTTGATAGATACTGCTACATAGAAGTTATACTAATATATAGTTCCATCAACATTATTTGAGAGACCATTTCCCAATGTCCTCTGCAAAACAGTATATTAAAAGTGTATCCTTACAGTTGAAGCTTACATTGCATTTTTAAAATTCAAGTTTAGGAACTGGAGAGATGGTCTTATGCTTAAGGGCAAGTGTTGATTTTGCAGGGTGCCTGAGTATTGTTCCAGTCATCTGCATGGTGGTTCACAATCATCTGGAACCATTGGTTCCAGAGGACCCAACACTTCTTCTGGCCTCCATAGGTACAGGAACACATACAGTGCACAGGCATCCATGCAGGCAAAACACTCATACACATAAAAGTGACATAGATCTAATAAAATAAAACCTAGGATCTTCTGAGACAGAAGTTCTCAGTAGTGAAGTCTATATGAGCACTATCTGACAACATGATTCCATCTCTTTTCATCTGAATAGGTTCTCTTGGTTTCCAAAACACACTGATGTATTTTAGCCTCTTCTTTGACTACTTGATAGCTTCCCCATGGGATTATTTCCTTCTACTTACCTACTAAATTATATTTTATGAGATTACATGGTAAGGCAAACAAGGTACTGTTATGTTTTGAATATGAAATTTCTCTTCCAGGCTCATGTGATGAACACTTGGTTCCAAGTTAATGGTGATATTTTGGGCATTTCTAGAAATTTTAGGATATGGTCCTCGTTGGAGGAAGTCAGAAGGTATGCCTTTGACATCAAAACAGGTCTCCAGTCCCCCTCCTTTTCTCTGCTTTCTGTCTGGCCTTCTTCCCCTACATGGCTCTTGCTGCCATGAGCCTTGCTAATGGCCCAGATTCAATGGAGCCAAGGACCAGGGACTGGCATATCAGAAACCATAAGTCAAAAGCATTCCTTCTTTTGGCTGTTTCTGACAAGCATTCTGGTCATAACTATGCAAAGTAAGTAACACATCACCTACGGAGATGCTATTCTTAGGGTCACATAATCTCAGTGTCAACACTTCAAAGATTCAAAGAGTGCATGACTAGACAGTTAAGATAGGTCATCACAATGGCAAGCACAACTTGGTAGATTCTTGCATTTTCTCCTTCATTTGCAGCCTGACTATTTCCTTAAAACCATTTATAGCTTCAAACAATAAGTGCCTCTGAGACTAAGGAGAAAATGAGAGATTTGGATTCCTGGGAACTGAGTGTTATGTAACTGTAGGTGAGTCATTGTTCTGTAGTAAAGGAAGATAGTCTTGAAGCTTATTACAGGCTGTCGAGGGTGGCAGTAGATAATGATGAAGACACAATTCCTCTTCTTTTTTTCCATTTATAAGAGAAGAAACATTATGATATTAAGTGGAACATAAATTCTAAATAATTCAGCTCTTGAGCATGGGTTTGGTAAAGACTTTTGAATATACGTTTACTAGTTATCATATTGTATGGCTTCACATTATTATAGATTAAAAGTATGTTTCAAATTACTACTATGATCTGAACACTACAGGTGCTATCATTAAACTACGCATAGAATGTGTTTTTCTGAAAGCCTCTTCTGAGGTTTTGAGAATAGACTTTTACATTTTGCTTGCTTATGTCTAAAGCACTGTTAGAATTAATGCCATCTGACTGAATATGAACGATTAATGCAGTTTTAAAAGTCTGAACTCTAAAGGTGAGCATACTGCTGTTTTATTTTCTTTGATATCAAAATGACCAAGGTTTAGAGATGTCATTATCAGCAGTAAGACACTTTTTTATTGACTTTGACTCAGCTCAATCTTTGATGAGACTAAAATGGTTTTCTTAGATAAACTGAATGCCAGAAGCATGAATAAATTCTCTAAGATTAAAACATCACCAAGAATATCAAATTATTTCTACAAACTCCACACACATTCTCTAGCATTCCATAAACTGTAACCAACCATATCACAACATGAACTAACCAAAGCACAAGGACATTGAAAAAAGTAGTTTTCAGCTGTAAAATTTAAAATAATTGGAATTAACATTTCCAAGAGTTTAAATGACTAGGAAAATGAACAAGGAATTGTAAAAAAAAAATAGTGTTATCAAATAAAAATTCAAAGAATGAAGATGCACTATTTAAAATTAAGATTTAATCATGTGACAAACACATATTAAAAGTTAATAGTAAGATAGGAAGATGATAAGAACAAATATCCAGACAAAATGGAAACTGGAAGGATGGAATAAACCAAGAGAAGCACAGATGTACATGGAACAAAATGAAAAATTACAATATGTTTTATTTGAGATACAGAGGAGAGGGATGAAAGATTGTAGCAAAGATCATAGTCAAAGATGTAATGTTTGAGAACTGATCAAACCACAAATTCAAGGAAACACACCAGTCCAAACCAGGAAAATGCAATGACTCTATACTGACAGAAACAGTAGCAAAAGATTTGAAAGCCAAAGTCTATGATAGCACAATATTTGATATGGTTTAAAATAATTAGACTTACGATACGTAACAAGAATACAAGAATGAAAAATAAGCAAATGGGGGCAGGGGAAACAATGACCTTTTCAATTTTCCAGAGGAGTGTCACTTTTCATTAGTCCAGGAAATTGATACTTGCAATTTCTGGGTAAACACTCACTAAAGAGCAGCATTGCTAAACAGCAATGACATTCAGGTATGAAACAGTATATGACATTCAAGTACAAAAACATCATAATGAAAGCCATCATTATTTTACAATGATATATACTGATAAAAAAATAAAAAAAGAAAAAAGAAAAGGGTAAAAATAGTTCCAAGTAGTCAAGGAGAGAAAAAAAAACATAAAGAGATGAAAAAGAAGAAAAGAAAGAGTTAGATGCTTAGACTCATCTTGCTTTCCTTTGCTTCAGTGTAGCCTCCTTCTGGTGGAAATCTTGATATGATTAATTACCTGGAAACAAAACAACTTGCATGGTATCAAGCCATCTATTCCAAATCTTTCAAATGCCAATATGACAAAGAAACTTTATATGTTTTATAGTGAAGAAAAAATTGTGAAGAAAATATGAATCTACAAGTTGTACTTTTAATATAATTTATTTTGTTGTTGTTGGTTGATTCTTTTAAAGTTATGAACTCAAGGTTTAACTATACTGAAGCAATGGATGCTCAAGACCTCACTGTATTCCGCTAAAATTTGTTCTCGTTCTTGCCCCCCTAATAATAAGATGAAATTAATTAACATTGGAAATATCCCATTATTCAAATATCATCAAGCCTATGAGTACTTAAGAAAAACACTGATGTTCAGTCTCTGTAAACTGGCAGGATTTTGTTAATTGTCAAAATAGTGAGCAATTCACCTGACAACTAGTAAATTTTCTGAGTCCATAGACCAGCTATGATTCCCTTGACACTTGCTGTGGTCTCATCACTCTTGATGTCTTTTCAGCACCTGCTTCAGGCTTTTCACTATGGCGGCTGGCAAATATTTTGAGTAATGAGCCACATAAGAACACTAGTATAGCTCCAGATGGATATATAAAGTGCCCTTTGCTGCTCATATAACTCAATTTAGTACCAAAAATTCTCCCAGGGATCTATATCATCTCTCAGTGATGGGTTCGAGTTTCCAATGTAGCTTTTCATAGCAGCTTCCATGACTGATTTGGTTACATAGTTTACTCAGGACTCTAGAAACAACAGTATTGGTTTAGCGAGGGATGCTAATTTATGTTTCTCTAGAAAGATGAAGACTCTGACAGGGGCTGGAGAGATGGCTCAGAGGTTAAGAGCACCGTCTGCTCTTCCAAAGGTTCTGAGTTCAATTCCCAGCAACCACATGGTGGCTTACAACCATCTACAGTGAGATCTCATGCCTTCTTGTGGTGAGCAGGCACAGGTGTGGGCAAATATTGTATAAATAATAAATAAATCTAAAAAAAAAAAGGTTCTGACACAAATAGTCTTAGAAATGATGTGTGAGACATGAAGGAAATGGTAACAAAAAAGAGTGATTGATTAAGCAAAATGACTTTTTAAAACCAGTCTTTTCAATACTAAATACATATCTTAAAGCTATCCTACTCAGGGGCTCACAGATTGGAGGGGAAAAAAAGATACTCCTGTTCTGTTTGTCATGGGTTGGTTTCTTAAGACCTCAACATCCTAATACTCATGACGTGCTTTGTGGGAGTAGGTAGAGCAGGTGAGAATCGTTAGGGAAATTTTTATGTCAAAGAAAAGCAGACAAAGTTGGACTGTAAGAGTAAAGTCCAAGATGCCCTAATTAAATGAGAAGCAAACTCCTGCTGGCTCCATCATTACTCTCTGAGTGAATACCAGAGTAGGTGAATACTTGTATTGAGTTGAAGAAACTATAAGGGACACCCATCTCATTCAAAGATCTTTTCTAAGGAGTGAAGTCTTAGCAGTAATGAAATAAAACAGCTGGCAGAGTAATATAGCACTTGTAACTTTCATAATCTTCTTTGAGGCATTTCAGCAGAAGTCTGCCTCTTTTTATAAATGTCTTGACTCTCCTCTGCCTCTTTCCTATTGGGAGGAGAATGCTAGGTCTTTTCTGGTGAGCCAAGGAGCAACTCCATCCCTGAAGAATCTGGAAACGACTCATCTCACACACACACACACACACACACACACACACAGAGAGAGAGAGAGACAGACAGACAGACAGACAGACAGACAGACACACACACACACACACACACAGAGTCTCTTGCTATTGAGATACTCTCTTTGTCACTTTTTGATATGGTCCTATAATTACTACAGTTTATGATTTGCTTAAGGTCTTTTGGAAAAACAGGGAAAAGCAAACCATTTGACCTAAATGTGTTCTAAGCCTTGAGTTTAGATATAATCATAATTATCTTTACTGTACCACTGTTAATATATGGAGCTTTTATTGGAGGTTCTCATGTTGTGTCTTTTGTATGGATTGGCTTATTTAATCCTTACAACATCTTTCTGATAACAAGGTACATTTTAGAGGTGGACACACCACTGAACCCACCAGAATTTGATAATAAAGAAGAAAGCTTTCCCCTTGCAATCAATAAGTGTGCAAGGGTAGATGTTGATACCAAGAACCCTTTTATTTGATGACTTTATTATTTTTGTGACAACCAATTGTTGTGTTCTGTTTTTTAAAGGGTGATTTTTTTAGCATCTTATTTTTTCTTATAATTTATTCAAATTACATCCCAATTGTTATCCCCTCACTAGTATCTTCCTGTTCTCCCTCCCTTTTGTTTGCCAGTATGTCTGCATTTATTAGTCAGCAACCTTATGTAGAAAATAGCATTTCTGGTATTCCTTCTCCATCCTCTTTTCTCCCAAGGATCATTTAGACCTATGGGTTTTTATTTATTCAACCAACACTAATTTATGCCTATTATTATTTTTGATGCTCAAATTGTCTCAAATTTGCCCAGTAGGAATGATCTCAAGCTGGCCTTCATGTCCTTTTAATATTCTGAATGC
This sequence comes from Acomys minous, assembly GCF_964271855.1. Classification (NCBI taxonomy): domain Eukaryota; kingdom Metazoa; phylum Chordata; class Mammalia; order Rodentia; family Muridae; genus Acomys; species Acomys minous. Next base: position 124,256,582 of record NC_140488.1, on the reverse strand, counting down.
TTTTCTTACTCTCTGACATGCTAACATATTTCAAAATTATTACCATACTTTCCTTGTCCAAGAGCTAAAAGCAGACATTTCTTTAGAGAACGTTGTTGCTTCTCACAGGTAAATAGTAGAAACCAGATTAGGACATTAAGTATGCTGATTATTACTGGCCATTACTGTCTCTGGGCTCATCCAGTAGTCAATACTAGAAAAGGCGCTTCCACCTTAAAATGATTAATTCATTTTGAGTTTCCATTTTCATTACTCCAGTGGATAATCAAAGATAAAGGAGGATTCTCAGCTGTCTGTGGCTTCTTTGCTGTGACTTTGTGAATGTTCTTGCACTTGTCTCTACCTGCTATTTGAGCCATTGCTCTCTACAGTCAATTATGTCTTTAGACAGCTTTTCTTAGTAACTTGGTTTCCAGAAACTATTTTGTTTTACTTTGCCCTCATGTTCTTCCTTATTTTCTATTCTTTTTCATCTTTGTTTTTTTCCTTTTGAGACAGGGTTTCCCAGGTAGCCTAGAACTGGCTATATGCTAAGCAGGCCTTGAACTTGTAGCTGTCCTGCTTCACAAGTTCTGAGGTTACAATCATGTGCCAGTGCCCTTGGGTTCCAGATAAGATTGCAATGGAATTTTTCCCAGTCTGTCTTTTTATATGCTGCTAGTTGCCCAGTTTTATAGATAAGCTAAGGCTGGACCACAAATCCACCCAAAGTTCTCTTACAAGTTCATTGCATGCCTAACTTCTAAGGGAAAATAATATTTCAAGGACTTTATGGGATATTTGTAAGGTACAGAGCCTATAATAGCTTTGATCTGGAATTATTTTCTGTTCAAAGTCAAGTTACCACCTCCAAGACTTTCATATAAAGCAACATCTTTTCCATTTTCATCTCATCTTGCTTATGATTATCATGAGCATTGTGTTTACATTTAGAAATTAATTCCAAAGAAAGGGCAAATTTAATTAAAAATGGCATCTTTCCTTTACATTTACTGTGTTACTTTTATTAAACTTATCTTACCAATTTTGCAGTAATAAGAGTGATGTTTTTGTATGCATTAGATCACCTGAGCACTTATTTAGATTTTGTTGGCCTGGTTGCTTCTCTTTCAAATTAGTCTTCCTGTGGTAGGAAAGGGATTAGATAATTACTAGCAATTATTTCCTATTTTTAGTTTGTTGAAGCCCTCAGGTCTGACCCACAGCCCACAGACAGTTTTCTTTTCTATCTTCCTTAGTGCATTTCTCTCCTTCATTTCTTCTGTGATCTTTTTTGCTGCCTATCCCCTTTGCATCATTAACATTGTTGTTGAAGATAGTTTCAAGCTTGGGCATCTTCAACAAGCTACTTTGCCTTTCTATATCTTTGATTCCTTGTCTAGATATGAGGGATAATGATAGTACCCACCTCGTAATGTTGTTGTGAAGATTACATGAGTAATACATACAAATCACATAAACATAATATCTTGTGGGACTAGAGATGCCTGAGCAGTTAAGAAAACAAACTGCTCTTCCAGAGGACCCAGGTTCAATTCTTAGCACCCAACGTGACAGTTGACAACTGTCTGTAACTCCAGTTTCAGGGGATCTGACACTTTCTTACACCTTCTTCTGGCCTACACAGCCACCAGGACACATGAATTATACACAGATATACATGCAGGAAGAACCCATACACATCAAAAGAATGAAATTTGCAGGTAAATGAATGGAATTGGAAAAATTATAATGAATAATTTAACTCATGCCCAGAAAGACAAATTCCATATATTCTCTCTCATATATGCATTTTAACTCTAAATCATTTTCTTTTTAATTAAAAAATATTATTATAATTTTTAAAATTATAATTGCATCATTTATCTCTTCCCTTGCATTTCCTTGCTCTCTTTCAAATTTATGGCCTATTTTCTTTGTTACATAGAAGTGTGTGTATGTGTTTCTCTTTTTAAAATAATTTATTCAGATTACATCTTAATTGCTATCCCCTCACTTATCTCTTCCCATTCCTCCTCCCTCTCTCTTTCACTCTATTCCCCTCCCCTAGGCCTGTGACAGAAGGGGACCTCCTCCCCCACCATATGACCACAGCCTATCAGGTCTCATCTTGATCGCCTGCATCCCCTTCCTCACAACCAGCTTGGTACATACAATGTTATATGTATGTATATACTTCAGGATTGACCATTTGTCATTGGACAATCAATTTGTTCTTCTCTGAGGAAGATATTTTGCCTGCTCTCATTGGCTCCCAACCTTTTGTTTTGCATGCTTAACTTACAACACAAAGGGAAGTCAGAAAAGTAAATGGAGCCTTTTGGGTAAAGATGCACTAGGGAGTGGGAATAGTAAATTAACTGCAGAGGAAAAACACATCAATTAATTGGAATACAGCATATGGAAAGGCTTAAGAACAAGGAGTGTGGGTTTATGCGGGGATATGAGTCGATAGGGAGGACTAACCCAACAGAAATGGATATGAAAAACTATATGGAAGTCTGGCTGCCTCACAACTCAACTTAGAATAAAAAGCATCAGAAGAGATGGCTCAGCATTTAAAATTAGAAGACCACAGTTCAGTTCCCAGCATTCATATTGGGTGGATTGCATCTACCTGAAACACTAGCCTCAGGAATACTCAATACATTTGAGCTCTGCAGGCACTTGTACTCACATGTGTAACCTCGTGTTCACCCACATGATTAAAAAGCAAATAAATATCTTTAAAAATGAAGAGGTAGTAGAACACATGAAAAATGGAAGAAGAAAGGAAGTTACTGGGGGTTAAAAGATTAAATGAAGATGGGAACAGAAAGAAAAAGGAAAAAATTTACAGAAACCAACTACTTAGTAAGATAATTTCAAAATACAACTCAAAAGATTTGAGAGTATAGAGAGATGGCTCAGCAGTTAAGAGCACTGGCTGCTTTTCTCATGAACCCAGTTTTAATTTCTAGTATCCACACAGTGGTTCACAACCATCTGCAACTCTAGTTCCAAAGGATACAATACTTTCTAACCTTTCAGGCACCAAACATGAATGTAGTGCAAACATCCATGTAGTGAAAACTCCCAAACATGTATAATAATAATAATAATAATAATAATAATAATAATAATAATAATAATAAATGGAATTGCCCTCTGTGGGTGGACAATGTTGCTCCCAGAAGACAGAGGTTAATGAATGCCAGGCATTGAATACCTCCCTAGAAATTATTGGTTAGGGAGGTGTCAGATCTCCCCCAACCAAAAGCTATTGCCATTGCCCTTTGTGACTCTCACAATAACTACATGGTGAGATCCAATTGCTGAAGACACTGCACACATTAGTTATAGGACATGGAGAAATAAATCTCAAACCAACTGAGAAACTCCTTCCCTGTGGCTAGTTCTCATAGTAACGCAAGATGCTATACAAACTGATGAAGGAGTAAACACACCGTAGCAATCTTACTCAACATTGAACCTAAAATTTTTCTTGCTGTAAGAAGTATAGGGATTAAGATGGAGCAGAGATTGAGGAAAAGGCCAACCAATGACTGGCCCAACTGGAGACCCACCCCATGGGAGAAAGCCAACCCCTGTCATTATTAATTGTACTCTGCTGTGCTTGCAGACAGGAGCCTAGCGTAACTGTCTTCTGAGAGCCTTTATCCAGCAGCTGATGGAAACAGATGCAGAGACCCACAGACAAACAATAGGCTAATTTAGGGAAGCTTTGTGGAAGACTGGGAGTAAGGATTGAGGGAGCCAGAAGGGTCAAGGACACCACAAGAAGATCTACAGAGGAAACTAACATGGGCCTATGGAGGCTTGCAGAGACTGAACCACCAACCAAAGAGTTTGCATGAGCTGGACCTAGATCCCCTACATTATATGTAGAAGATGTGCAGCATGGTCACCATGTGGGTCCCATAACAATGGGAGTAGGAGCTGTCTCTGACTCTATTGCCTGCCTCTAGATCTCTTTCCTCTAGTTATGCTACCTTGTCAGGCTTCAGTGGGAGATGTGCTTAGTTTTGCTGTGACTTGAGATGCCTGGGTTGGTTGGCACCCATGGGGGGACTCCCCTTCTCTTTCTCTGAGAAGAGGAGGATAGAATAGGTGGAGGGGCATGAGGGCAGGACTAGGAGGAGAGGAGGAATCATCGGGTTAGGATCAGGCTGTAAAATGATTAAATAAAAGAGAAAGACCAAATTCTTAGGCCCTCCCAAAAATCTTCACTAACTCCAGTATCACTAAGGTTCAGGGAGCATTGAAGAGGAGGTGGAATTACTATAAGAGCTGAAGGATGGGAGGAATGCTGTGAAATGCAAGCTTGCGGTCATGGAATGGCTATTGCACTCATGGATCCACAGGAGCTGGGATCCAATTATGATCAAGCCAGCCAAAGCCGGCCACACTGTTGACAAGACCTACTTAAGATCAAGCCAGTCGAACTCACAATATAGTTGAGGTAGAAAACTTCCAGTCTCCACTTACTGTAGAAGCTATTGTCAATGGATAGTTGTTGGGAGGTATCACTCTTCTTGGAGTATGTGGTCACTGGTAATATTCCCTTGCTCCAGTGGTTGCCCCTTACCCATGTATATATGGGCAGCATTAACTGGACTTAGTGGGTTATCAAAAATATATAAAGATGGGATGGAAGTGTGTTGAGCATGAAGTTGAGGGAATTAGAAAAAAGAAATGAGGTGTAGAGATGATCATGTTTCATTGTATACATGTATGAAATTCTCAAAAATAAAGAAAAATGTAAAACCCTCAATAAATATATTTATTTACTTGTAATTATAATCTATATAACATCTTGGAAAAGACTCAGATCAACCAGTTTCAAGGAGAAAATCCATGTTTTACATCTCCACACAGATTAAAAAAAGAAAACAAACAAACAAACAAACAAAAAACTCTAACACCTTGACTTTTAGGATGTAAGGCAAAGGTGTCTCACCTGAGCAAAGGCATGTGGCAGACACTGACAAGAAGAGGGCAAGTGGATCATTGTTCCGTCCTTTATCCATTGACCTAATTTTCATCCTGTGTCTTCCATCCTGTTTGGTACTTCTGCCAACTGCATCTAGAGCTTCCATAACCAGGGACAAATACAACATCCTCACTCAGGATACCCTGACTCAGTACAAAGAGGATTTGTAAAAGAGGTTATTAGTGTGCTGCTCATCTTTGACCATGAACATCCACAAGGCCCTAGTCTCCTTCTAGATCCCAGTATCTGCATCTCTGTACATGAGGATTTTCTTGAAACTTGAAAAGCAGATGGCAAATAACAGTGAAATAAACCCTTTACTTCACTTCAGTAGCCCTAAGCCAGTAGCTGCCAGGAATTGGGTATTTGTTCCCAATAAATCATCCCACATAAAAGTTGGATAAACATGAAACATATATTTTGTACTATAGTTATATTATATTTCCTAGAGGTTTCTGTCAGGATTTCACTCCGGTTGCTGCTATGGTTGTGGGATTTACAGTGTGTACACTTTCCTTGAATATTCTGCCTTTCCTTCTCTATTATCTTTCCTCTGTATTCTATCAGTGGCCTCTGTGTCAAGCACCCAAATAGAATCCTCATTCCAAGGCGTGGTCTCCTAAATCCAAATAAGAGGCACCCTTAGTTTTCTCTTCATTCTATCTTCTTGATGATGTCTGTATTTTGTTCACCCCTTTGGTCAATAGCAGTACTTGACATGTGTGGGTTTGCTCTTTAAAATAAAAATTTTAAACTCTCTTGATTGCTGCATTGCTTCAGAGAGAATTTTATATTTCAAATATAGCTACTTTGCAGTAATTATTTGGTCTGTTTCTCCTTTTTGACAATGTATAAATTGGTTCTTTTCTCAGGGTACAAGACAGTGGCTGGGAACTGGATATTAAGACCATCTCTGGCACAACAAATGAAAGACCTTCCACTATTGCTTGTGAAGAACAAAGGTAGGATAATATGCAGCAAAATTACTTGCCTCTTTGAGCTAGCAAGGAATATAATTAAAATAAAAAACTGACATCTTATGTGACAGAGTCTGAGTAGGAAGCATAGCATTTATTACCTCCTGTTCGCTAGCTTTTCTTTGAAGGAAAAAAAAAAGTCAGTGAGATTTTATCTTGGATGACGCCTACTCACCTGGCTTGGCTTAAGCTAAAAAACATGAAAATGGTGGGGTGTGAAGTAATACGCCAGATATGCAATTTGACCATGTTATGGCTTAAACACTAAAACTAAAATTTATTTTCCCAGAAGAGGGATGATCAGTAAATCTGTCCTATATGTTAAAATCTAATAGTGGCACAAACTCTATTAAGGAACAGGGGATATGTGTTGTGTTCATAGCACCAATACATAGCAATGCCTGTTCTTTGAGATTCTATCAGAAGATCCCTAGAGCTGCAACTCACTCAATATATATCCAGATTCTTAGGAATAACTCTATTGTTTGAATCAGAATATATGTAAGCTGTGAAATAGGTTCTAAGAAGTTTTATTTTACCTTGTAATTTTTTTTATCTCCTGTAATTATTCCTAAGGAAAGACTATATGAGAATATTGCCCCGAATCTCCATGGAGGAGTAAGGGTGAAATATGCTGAACTTTGGAGTCTTGCTGAAAAAATTCATCTTGGAACTTAAGATTCCTCAAATCTAGTCCTCATCTTAGACCACAGCATCCTTCCTTTCCTAAATACAGTCTCTGAGTAGGAGGTTCTCAATGTAGTACTGACGTAGGTGTGAATATTCAGTGTTTAAAGTCATGGGAAGCAACTTAAATTAAATTGCCTCAAAGTTTTTTAGGCTTTGAAATTTCTATTTTGATTATTTTTTTCAAAAAGAGGCATAGGGAAAGGGAAACAGCTTGTTCACTGGGTGGCTTTTGTCTACCCACTCTCTCCCAATTCCCTGGGATTCAATAATTCAGTTTTGGGGTACCGGCACAACAAGTCTGTTAGTACTGAGAAAATGTATGTTTGGCATGTTCTTTTGATATTGGTGATTAGTGAAGAAAACAACAACAACTCCCTTTTCAGTAAGGTCTTCTCCTATTCAAAGTAGAGTGCAGTCATCATGAAGAGAAGCTATATTTATAGAGGCATGTTCTCATGCAAGCTTGTGTGTGCAATCTGCTCCTGACCATCCCATCTGGCATGGACTGGAGAGATTCAAGACACAGGCTTACTTAAAGCAATACATTTCTGAAAATCAGAATTGTTCCTTCTTAGGAATAAAAGATTCCAGTCTGCTTTTCATAAATTTTTGAAATTCCTTTGTCTAAGTTATTGATCTGAACTGATTTTAATGTTCATAAATACGATAATGATAGTGTATGATCTACAGGATAAATGGCCATCAACCTATAAGCAAATGTTGTTTTAATTTTATTTCCAAATCTCCAGCTTATGTGAGTTTGAATCTTCTCAATTGTTTTTGTTTCTGTAACTCAGTGGGTGAATATTAGTTCTATTTTGTAAGTGTATGTACAATGTTCATTTGGAAATTGAACACTTGTAGTACTAATGATGGTCAATAGTGGGTGATAAGTGAGTATTGTGAAATGAAAAAAATCCCACTTCCCATTGTTATCTTAGCATTAGATAGTTTTTTATTTTTAGTACTGCATTAATCATTTTATTTGATTCTTACAAGCAACTAGAGAATAAAACAGTGGCCATTAATTCTATATCCTTAACAGAAGTTATTGAACTGCCAAATGATGTGGTTAGGATTTAAACTCCAATTATAGAAATAAAAGACTATACCTTGGCTTTATCAAGCATTGAGACATTAAATTCAGGGCTCCCTTGGAAAAGAATGAGTGGTTCAGGTTGATGCAAACTTATGGCATCATATATAGGAGATAATTTAAAGTTATGTGGGGTAGTAAATTTGACCATTTTGTAGAGGGTTATGAATGGCTGGTTAGTATGATTTTACATCCATTGAAAGATTTTGAAGTAGAGATTAGCACCTTTTAGGAAGATTTTTTTTTTCCGTGATTGACTGGAAGAGGGTGACAATAGTAACAAGCAGGGCTGTTTCTGCCACAGAAATAGAGGTGGGGGAGAGAGGGAGGGAAGAAGGGAGGGAGAGAGAGAGAGAAAGGGGGAGAGAGGGGGGAGGGAGAGAGAAACAGAGGGTTTGAAGTGAACAGAATTGAAATGAAAATTCTGTGCTCATAGACAGTGACTGGAGTCAGAGGAGACAGGAGACATGTGGAGGTACCTCATAAACTCCTTTTTTTCTTTGTAGAGGAAAGTAAAAGGATTTTATGAGCAGTTAATTGTCATCTGAGATTAGATAGAAGCAATTATGGTTAGACCTAGCTGACAGTAGCCAGCCTTTTAGTAACTGTCAATAGTGTAAAAAGGCCAGGGAGATTAGAATGACAAGGCATTGTACACTTGGGATTTTACACCTAAGACATGCTCCATTAAGATTGTTAACTAAAAATTAGGGTGAAAGGTACAGGAATGTGAAAGAGTAGAGGTCCGTGCGTAGACAGAAAATAAAAACTGAAGCCCATTATGTGTTAAGATGCAGGAAAGAGACTTATAGAATTGAAGGAAGGAATTTGGGAGTCTGAGAAATGACACTTTCAAATGTCTAGTGAGTGATTACAATGTAAATTGAAATGGATCATTGTGATTTAGGAAGTTCCTGTGATAGAGACCAGAGTAATGGAAAAACCATCAACAAGAATGCTAATTTCTCTGAGAAGAGTATAGCAGGGAAAAGATAATACAGTAAAACTTAATTTATATAGAAAACCTGAACAGGAACAAAATACAAAATAACAGGAACTTCCTTTTATCTATCTCCTTCCCTGATTAACTTCACTTGCCCCCCCCTTTTGTTGTCAGATGACAAATCCTCCATGGACACAATTTTGATGCTCCTTAATACAGTTGTTAAATTTATAAAAAGGCCTATTTGTCATTTATAGGAAAGAAGAAAGGTATACTTTCCTTTTTGTTAATGACTTTTTGGATCAATAGAGTAGAAATAGAATAGAATAGAATAGAGTAAGGTTGAAACATTGTGTCAACATTTGGTAGAAAAGAAATTGTAAAGAATAGTCAGAAGCTATGAAACTTCAATAAAAAAGGGTGCAAACTAGACTGAAATGTAGTATTGTAGTCTTTGCTGGAAAAAAAAAGGCCTGTCTTAGTTACTTTTCTATTTCTGTGATAAACCTCTATGGCCAAATTCAACTTGGGGAGGAAAGGGTTTATTCTATCTTATATCTTTTATGTCATCATACACTATCACTCATGCAAATCAGGGCAGGACATCAAGAGAAGGACCTGGAGGCAGGAACTAAAGCAGAGGCCATGGAGGAATGATGCTTACTGGCTTGCTCTCCCCAGTTTTGTTCAGTCTGCTTTCATATAGCATCCAGGACCCCTCCCCCAAGGATGACATAGTCCCTGTCTGGCCCTTGTCACATCAATCATCAATCAAGAAAATGCACTATAGGTTTGCTCACTGGTTCTTTTTATAAGAGAATATACTTGATTGAAGTTCTCTCTTCCAAAATGACTCTAGCTTGTATCAATTTGATATAAAACTAGACAGCACAGGCCAGTAGTTATACCTCAGAATCAATTCAATTTATCTAAAATTGACCAACAAAGAAATAGTAGAATTGCAGGAAAATTCTAAGTAATATACTTAGAGTGACCAGAGAAAGTCTCAAAGCCTAGGCAAGAGATTCTTGTATCTTTCAATCTATCAGACTATTGAAACAGTGAACCCTAAAAAATGAAAATTTCCCCAGAAATCTCATGCTGGAGAGTAAAAAGGCATCAAAATGACTTTGAACAGCTTGTCAGCCCATTTTACACTATGAGACAGAGAACAATGGAGCAGTAGCTCCTGGGATGTTACCTTGACCAGGACTGCTGAGATGTGCATGTCCTCAGTCCATTAAACTTTAATCTCACTCCAGGAACCAGAAGACAGACACAGGTGTGGGATTCACTAGCTGGATCTCCTTGACTTTATTACCAGTGTGTCTGCTTTCCACTTTTAACTTGGGTGACTGGATCTGGCTTGGGCCACAGATTATGACCCCAAGTATCATAGTCCTATTACTTAAAAGATAGGTTTCTTTCATCTTGCTGAGGGAGTTAAGGCTTGACTTTCCATATATGTGCTTGTCATGTTCCCCAAAGCTCTCCCAAATTTATCAGGAAGTTCCAGATTCCAGAGCAATTTGTTTCTTGCTCTACTGCATTATTACTTCCACAATATTGAAGTCTCTTGGAGACAATTCTCTTTTGTTGTTTTTGTTGTTTGAGACAGGGTTTTTCTGTGCAGCCTTTGCTATTCTGGACTTGTTTTGTAGAGCAGGCTGGACTCAAACTCGCAAAGATCTGCCTGCCTGTGCCTCCCCATGTTCTGGGATTACACATGGTCACCATAATGCCTGGATGACAATTCTTTTTTTTCTTTAAGATTTATTTACTTATTATTATATATACAGTGCTCTGCCTTCATATACACCTTCAGGCCAGAAAAGGACATTAGATCACATTACAGATGGTTGTGAGCCACCAAGTGGTTGCTGGAAACTGAACTCAGGATCTTTGGAAGAGCAGGCGGCACTCTTAACCACTGAGCTGTCTCTCCAGCCCTGACAATTCTGTTTTTAATAACCTGATTTGTTTACTATTTCCATACTTCCTATGACATTCTTGCTACAGCCATTTTTCTTTTATCACTAAACATTTCAAATTAGGAAGTATGGCTTTCCTGTATCGTTTGTCTCTGACACTAAGTCTCAAAACTATTCTCCATTTGATTTTTGTCCTCATATTTAGATAATCTATTTATCATCCACATTTTCTACTTTTTAAAATAAAGGTATGGCCCAATCACTGTACTTTTCTTCTCTTTTATATCTGTATATTTTTTCAGATCTTATTCAATATCCAAGTTTGGGGTTTTCCTGAGTGAAAAATCTACAAATAGAGATTCAACCCTTGGCTTCTGTGCTGGCTAGTTTTTGTTAACTTGACACAAACCTAGACATATCTGGGAACAGGGATCTCCAATTTGAGAAAATTGCCTCCATCAGATTGGCATGTATGCCAGTTCATGGATCCTCTTCTTGATTAATGATTGATGCAGGATGGCCTAGCCCACTCTGGGTGGTACTACATATGGGCATGTGGACATAGAATATATAAGAATGGTGACTGAATTTGAGGCTGGAGAGCAAGTCACTAAGCAGCATTATTCCATGGGTTTTCTTTGGTTCCTGCTTCCAGGTTCCTTCCTTGAGTTCTGCCCAGGATTCTCTCAACAACTGACTATGAAAGTGTAAGGCAAATAAACTCTTTCCCCCAGCAGTTGATTTTGGTCATGATATTTGTCACAGAAGTAGGAATCAAACTAGTACAGTCTTATTCATGAGTTCATCTGTATTTCTTATTGTCTCCTACACATGGGTATCCCCTCAAAGCTCAATTCACTGCCCAGATTCCCAAGCTAAACGAACTATACTTCCCACTTTGGAGAAGCTCTTCTAAGGCCTCAAACAAATTCCCCCACAACTATTCTTGAAACTTCTGATTTATCTGGCATGTTTTATTCCCCTACTTTAACTTTTTAGTTCTGCTTTATTATTTTTTAATTTCCTCATTATTTTTATTCTTATCATCACTATAGTCTCTGTATTGCTATAGCCTATAGTCTCTGTCTTGTTAATGAAGGCTAAGGAAAAGCCACCTCTGTGGTTTCTCTATTTTATTCTCTCTGTTCTCCTAATAAACTGTATTTAAATCTGACAAGTATTCTGAAAACAATGGTCATCATAACAGTGGTCTCATAAAAATTCTTTATTTTTCTATTCAATAAAGTTTAAACTCCTTACTTTATTGCCCCAAGTAATACAGTCTAGTTTCACTTTGCCTTTCAAGCAAAATAGTACTTCTCTGAATGTAGCTTATTTTCTAGACAAGGCGGTTTATTTGCCATACACAGTGTGAGCTTGCTTTCCATCTGGTCTTTGGCTCTTACTGACTCACAGCCTTTGCCTTCATTTTTGCATACCCAAGTCCACTCCTTCCTAAAATCTACTCCTAATATTTCTTCTCCAGTAAGTCTTCCTGATTACCCAAATGACAAGGATATCCTCATTATTTGGCCATTCAAGTGCTACTAATTATAATATGCACAGTCCTTCATATTATAAAAGATGTGTTTGAATACATGTCTTGTGAATCATGTTTGAATTTCTGAAAGGTTTATACAGAGTCTAAATGATTAAATGATGAGTACCTTACAGTGATTCAGTAATGAGAAGATGGTAAGTAAAAGACCATAGTTATGAATATATCCTGAAATCTTATACAACTCAAAACTTGCTTTACTGATATATAGCTAATATGTAATGCAAATTACCTTTTAAAATATACAAACCTGTAGATTTATGTGTGTTCCTAGGATTATGGGGCTGTCAATGCAATCTTTATTTTGGTCTAGGTCTGTGTTGCCCAAGAAGGCTTCATATTCTTGGACTCAAGTGGTATTTTTCCTCAGTCTCCTAAGTACACCAGTGTACTTACTAGCTTTATAAATTTGTCTCTTCTAGATGTTTCATTAAGAAATTACACAAAATGGTTTTTGGTGACCTTCTACTTCCACTTATCACAGTGTTTCCAAAGCTCATTTAGGTAGTAATATATATATATATATATATATATATATATATATATATATATATATATATGTGTGTGTGTGTGTGTGTGTGTGTGTGTGTGTGTGTGTACATATATATGCATATATATGTGTGTGTATGTGTATGTATATATGTATATTTCAGTAAGTTTGTATGGCTGAATAACATTCCACTGTGTGGGTGCACAAAATTATATTTAATCATCCATTGATAAATAGTCATTTTATATCTAGTCCATGCCAAAGGTTTCTTTATGGATGTATGTTCTTATTTGTTCTGAGTATGTACAATCATGTTTTTGCCTAATGGTTGGGACATATTCTGAGAAAGACTATTTGCTATTTGAACATTCTTTTTATATAAATTAACATGGTATATTTCATATATCTTATTGTTCCTAAGTTAAAAGGCTGTACATCAGATTACTCTAATGAATAGGACAGATACTTGTAATACAGTGATAAATATAGAAAAATACAGTAAGATATTATATAAACAGCATAAATGATTAAAACTGATTACTGGTACAGGTCATTAACAATGAATGGTACTATCAGGGCTGGGAGTTTCTCTAGGTGAGTCAATGAATAAGTGACTGAAGCCTTGGGTCATTAATGCAAGCCAATATAAAATTGAACAACATGTAGTTGGACTACATAAATTTTGTGGCATTGGGAATTGAACTTACATACATACAAGACAAGCATTTGACCACTGAGCTACACCTTAGTCTTCCATTAAAATTTTTTCTTCAACAACAACTTCAGTTTATTATAACTTTTTTACTTTATGTACCATCACATTTTTAAATGTTTTGAGGACTTTGTGGTAAAAGTAATTGGTTGAAAGATAACCACATTTTGCAACTTTATGGAATATTTCCTTTTTTACATGCCTGTTCTATAATTTTTTTCTGTTTTTAAATTATTTCTTCCAACATGCTTGTTAAAAATAAAGGCAGCCACCCATGAGGTTTCACCTTTACCCAGAGAGCTACAGGCAATTAAAGAATGCTGAGAATGGGAGAAATAATCTTCCTTGGGGAAGAGGAGACCAAGTGATTATCCAATATCAAATAATCAGCCCTGAAAACATACATAGTACAGTATATAGAGTGAGCAGGTTATATAAAGGAATATATGTATATACATATACATCCATGCATTTAACCACAATTAATGACCAAAAGGTCATGAATTTGGAAGAAAGCAAAGAGGTATATGGGAAGATTTGGAGAGAGGAAAGAGAAGGAAGAAATGTAAATGTGTGTGTGTGTGTGTGTGTGTGTGTGTGTGTGTGTGTGTGTGTGTTGAGACAGGATTTCTCTGTGTAACAGCTTTGGCTATCCTCGAATTCACTTTGTAGACCAGGCTGGCCTCAGACTTTTTGTGGCCACCTATCTGCCTTCAAAGTGCTGGGATTAAAGGCATGCACCACCACCACCCAGTATATAATTATATTATAATTTCAAAAATAAATATTTGAGAGAGAGAGAGAGAGAGAGAGAGAGAGAGAGAGAGAGAGAGAGAGAGAGAGAGAGAGAGAGAAATGGTAGTCATTGTCCACATGAACTCATAGAAGCTGTGAAAAAATACACAAGACCTGTACAAGAGTAATCTAACCAAAATCTCATCATGGATATAGGAGGTGGTCATGATGTTCTATCAATACTTACCATGTTCCAGTAGATGGTCTTACATCCATGCATTAAGTAGACCCCAGGGTTTAAAGTGTGCATGAAGTTGGGATGGCAAAGTGATGATGAAGATAAGGGAGGTGTGTGAATTTTATCAAAACACATATGCATGTATGAAATTCGCAAACAGTACAAAAAATTTAAGCTTAGCATTTGCCTGTATGTATATGTACCACTTGCAAATATGGTGCCCATAAAAGTCAGAAAATGTCACATCTTCTGGAACTGGAATTACAGGTGATTGTGAGCCACCACTTGGGTACTGAGAATTGAACCCAATTCTCTGCAAGAACAAATGCTGAGCCATATTTCAAGTCTCTATTCTTTTTAAGAATACACAAGTACCGAGCTCATACATATCCAAGATGATGAGTTTTACCACCTTCTGAGTCCACATCTTATCCCACTGGATGGTGTTTAGGGGCACTGGCACACTTGGAACTGCCACTTCTTGCTATTACAAGGCCTCATTTTGTCAGGGGGTTTTTTAGGAGATGGATTTAGATGTTTTGGAAATACACCTTTGGTGCCTTATTTTGCTGTTGCTCTTTAAATATAGATTTGTCAGCAGATAATGCACCATGAACATTGTTCTCAATTAATGAAAACCTTTCAGTTCTGGGGTTCTTCTTTACAAAATTTTTAAAAAGCTTTTTGATATCTACAAAGGGCCTTGTTAAGCTCTTCCCGGTAAATTTTTTTAATGTGCTTTATCTTCTGTAGTTTCCATTTCTTTTGCTACTTTTTGTTTTGTTTTGTTTTTTTGAGACAAAGTCTCTCGGTATAGCCTTGGCTGTCCTGGACTCGCTTTGTAGACCAGGCTGGCCTCGAACTCACAGCAATCCACCTGCCTCTGCCTCCCAAGTGCTGGGATTAAAGGCATGTGCCACCACCGCCCGGCTCTTTTGCTACTTCTTTAACTATGCATTCACTTAGAGATAGGAAGTTTTCTCCTCCGTTATACTGTTATGATTATCTGTCTTTCTATATACAACAAGTGTCCTTAACTGAAATCACCTTATCGTTGTCTTAATATACTTGAAAGTGGAATTGTTAAGTCAAATGGCAACTGTCTCACACTTAGAGAACTGCAGAAATTCAGAGAAATTTTCCAAAGCAACTGTACCATCTTATATTCTTATCATTAATGTTTCAGGTTCCAATTTTTCCATTCAAGCCAACACACATTTTCTGCCTTTTTCCTTGTGGACAGCCCTACTAGGTATGAAATCATTGTAGTTTTTATTAATTTTTTTCCTTATGGTGTATAATGTTTGACATCTTTTCACCTGTATGCTATTTGTATATATCTTATACCTTCTGATCAGTTTTTTCTTATTGAGTTTTTAATTTTAATTAATTATTTACTTTATTTATTCTCTCTCTCTCTCTCTCTCTCTCTCTCTCTCTCTCTCTCTCTCTCTCTCTCTCTCTCTGTGTGTGTGTGTGTGTGTGTGTGTGTGTGTGTGTGTGTCAGAGGGTAACATGTAGCACTCAGTTTTTCTTCTTTCACCATGTTGGTCACAGGTGATTGAGCCCAGGTTCTCAGGCTTGGTAGCAAGCAGCTTTACCCACAGAGTCCTGGAACACTGCTCTTTCTATATTTTGTACAAGTGACTTATTGTGAAATGATTTCAAGTAAATTCACCTTGTATAATACTTCTGAATGTATAATATTTCAATATAGACACTTCAGAAAATATTCAAGTATCTGAATGAATACCTTTATTAACAAAGAGCCAGGAGGAGGGGAGGAGGAGGAGGAAGAAAACAACTCATTCAGGTATAACCGGAAATACTATTGCCAGAGTCAGTTTTAGGATGACTATATTGAGGAATAATGATGGCAGCAGCAACAGGAAGTTTAAGTGAAATTGCAGATGTTGAGGGTGGTAGTATAAATTGATAACTTGAAGATGTAAATTGGAACCAAATTCTAGATTAGATAAGGGCTTAAGGAAATTTGACCCTCAGTGAGAATAAAAATGAACAATGAACAGATTCAAAGCTGAGATCTGATAGTTGTGTGAGTCCCTACCAACGTTTACATATTGACATTGCTCAAGATACATTGGGCAAACATTATATATATCCGCCAATATTAGCAGCTTCCGGCTTCAGGCAATTTATTGCTGTTTTAAAAATAGTTCAGAATTTTTATATACATTTTACGATTTAACTCCAGTTAGTAGAATTCAGATGAAAATCACTCCTCACTTAGATTGAATTTCACTTTGGCTTTAGCATCTGATTGGATCTGAAGAATGGCAGCCTCAAGCTGGTAAAGGCTTAATTGCCTTTGTAAAAGCCCAGGCAGTTCTGAAAGAATAAGCCTTTAACTCACTGGAAACTGATGGGAAACCAGAAGTATTTTCCACATTATGGTGAGGAATGTTTCCAAATTATACTCCCTGACACTCGAGTTAAGGCGAATCAGGTGAAGCGTGGTTTAGGTGGTGCATTTTGTTTTTATTTATATTTGGACTCAGATCAACTAGGTTTTCACATTTAAATACCAGAAATATTGGGCTGGTTTTTTTTTTTTCTTTTATTTTTTTAAGGCATCGGTATTAACGTTTTTTTTCAGGTTTTAATTTTTTAAATTTTTTATTGATTTATTCTTGTTACATCTCAATGGTTATCCCATCCCTTGTATCCTTCCATTCTTCTCTCCTTCCCATTTTCCCCTTACTCCCTCCTTTGGACTGCTTTTTTCATTGATAAGTGGTAAGCCCTTCTTTTAAAAAAATCATTGAATTTAGAATGACACAATGATGGCAAGGATACTTTTGGTTTGGTAGGCTGGAAATCAGAGGGAGAAAAAGAAAGATGCTACTTTAAGGTGAAGGTGGGAGTGCGTTCAAAATTCTTTAAGATTTTCCTTTGGTTTTGCAAACTTTTAAAAAATTTTTTGAAATTTTATTAATTCTTCTCTCATACAACACATCTGGACTACAGTTCTCCTCCCTCCCCTCCAAGTTCCCCCTACATGCTCACCTTCTTCCCCAGATCCCCTCCTCTTCTGTTTCCCTTCAGAAAAGAGGAGGCATCCCAGGGACATGCATGGGAAAACCTCCTGTACTATAACCTATGACAGTAGCACAACTCAGATGGTGCATGTGACAGTGAGCACCATAGTGCCCACAGCCTGGCTTATGTGTGTATTTGGGGGTGATTCCAACCATGGATCCTGCTAGTTAAGATGGGATAATTGGGTATTATAGACCATTTTAACAACTAAACCACACCATCTTACCAATCCTATTTTGACCATTTTGTGATGTCCTGGCCAGATTTATATCAACTTGACACAAAGTTAAGTCACCTGAGAAGAGGGAGCCTCAATTAGGAAAAATGTCTCCATATGACAGGGATGTACGCGAACCTGTAGGGGATTTTCTTAACTATTCATTGATGTGGAAGGGCTTGGTATATTGTGAGTGGTGCCATCCCTGTACTGCTGCTCTTGGGTTTTATAAGAGAATGGGCTGATAAAAAATATGAGGGATAAATCAGTAAGCAGCACTGTTCCATGACCTCTGTATCAACTCCTGCCTCCAGGTTCCTACCCTGTTTGCAAAGATGGTATAGAGTATTTCTATATATTTTTTACCTAGTTTCTTACTCCATTTGTGCTGGGTAATATATAAGCAAGTGTGCTTCTACCACCCTATTTTGGGGTGGTGTTGGGAACGGGGTAATTTATAAAGAACACATATATTTCTTACGGTTCTGGAATCTGGAAGTCCAAGATGAAACTATTAGTATTTGACGAGTGCTTTCTTGCTTTGTCATCTCATGGTGGAATTGGCAAAAGAGCAAGAATTTGGACAAACCTGAATTTATTACATTTTTTTTTGTTGATAATGAACACTCTCCATCAATAGTGACATTAATCTATTCATGAGGATATAACCCTTAGGTCTGAACACCTCATAAAGATCCAATCTCTCAACATTGCTATATCAGGTTGTAAATTTTCAAAACACAAAATTTGGGGGATGCATTCCAACCATAGCATTCAGCTTTCTCTAATAAACATTTTATATAACCATCATACAAGTCTCAAACTAGGAAATTAACTGTGGTAGAGTACTATTGACTAAACTATAGCACTTAGTTTCAAAGACCATTAATTTTTCCTAGTGAAGTTCTTTTTCTGATCTAGGATTGTAGCCAGGATCCCATATAGCACTATATTTTTATGCCTCTCTTAGTCTCTTCAATCTGTGGCAGTTCCTCATTTTTTCCTTGGATTTTATGACGTTGATCTTCCTGATAAGTGCTAGTCATTCATGACATGGAAATACCTTAATTTGTTTTCCTGATGCATTTTCATGATTATGCTGTGGCTATCTCTTCTGAAGAAATGATATACAAGTGATGTGAAGTCCTTTGAAATGCCTCATTTCAAGCAGTTTAAGATGTAAGCTTGCCCCATTATTGGTAATAAAAAAAATAATAATTAACTTCACCATTTGGTTTAGGTGGTCTCTTGTTTTTTTCTCTATAGTGCTGCTTTCATTCATATTTGTTCTTAATAAATATCTTAGGGGTTTTTAAAGAACAAAGTAGGACAAGACTGCTCACATGTTTTAAAATATCTAGGAAAAACACTTCAGAGTAAGAATACTAGTAACATGACTTTGAATGTGGGGAAAAAAAGCTATTGAGGAAGAACTGATTTCTCTGCAGCCAAGCTTTGTGTTTGTGCTGCTTTCCTGCCCTGCAGCCCTTCGCTGTTAATTTATGTGAGACAAAAATAGTTTTTTTTACATATTTAATCTCTGTTTGAAGAAATAGTAATCACTGTGCATTTCAGGCATGGCATGAGATCGAAACAGTTAGAAGTTGTCCATGTTTACAGGATATATCATTTATGCGTGGCCATGATCTCTTTTCATGTATGTGTAGCAAAAGGCTTTATAAAACGTCATTAATTTTGAATCACATTATTAACTTTAAATCATAAATCTGATTTTAATTATACGAGTATTGCAATAAAAATGGTGGAATGTAGTCATTCTTTCACACCCCACTGTCAAAGTTGACTTTAAGCATTTTTTTGAGACATGGTCTCACTGTGTATCAGTGTGTAGCTCTGGTCTTGCTGTGTCATTCTTGCTAGGCTGGAATTCACTATGTAAACCAGGCTGGTTTCAAACTCAAAAATTGGCTTCAAGCTCACCTGCCTGTCATCACTGAGTCTTAAAATCAACTTACAAAGCTATATATTAACTTCTTTAGCTGATTATGTCCTTATTTCTTCACTACCCTATAAGCTAAGTGCAGAGTTAGTAACAAGGTGCTGTCCTAAGAGATTCAGTAGATATAGGGAGAAGTGATCCCTGAACTCAGAAAATGTATTACTTATATTCCAGTAGCAAAAAGAGTTAAGATATACTATCATAGTTATTGAATATTTTGTTTCTCGATATGTGCAGATTTCCAAAAGATAAAAGCTTTGAGTTTTATTTGTCTATATACTGAACAAATCTTTCAAAATAAAACAATAGTATTGTGATAGCTTTTCAGTTAAATATGCCTTTGAGACGGAAACTAAAGGAGTTGTATGAGAAACAAAAAAAGAAGACTTGCCATTCCCCTCCTTTGTTATATTCTAAGGTAGTTAGGGCCTTAGTGGGAATAGTTTGATACTCCATTATAGCAATTACAGAGAATCTGTCCTGGAAAGGTCAAGATTTGCTCACAAAGTCTCCAAGTGTCAAATAAAAACTAGCTTGCAAAAAGAACTGGTTAGCTTTCTTGCTAGTGAAGTACCTATAGAGGGGCTGGGAAAGAAAAAAACCTGGCAGGAGAGCACAAAGCCAGAGGCACTAAACCACATGGATGGGTTCACAGATCAATAACCAGTTATTTGTTCACATGTCTTTCCTGTTACATCCATAAACTGCTTGGAGGGAGCATGTTATTTCATTAGCAACATCACCCTAGTACCTGCTATAAGAGCAGGCCTATAAGGAAGCCTTGGTTTCTATCCCATGAAATTGGCAGCTTCAAATCTTTCTCTCACTGGGAGATTTTGAAACACTGTGGATGCAATGTTTCTAAGCATTTTTTTTTATTACTTTCTGAATTCCAGGCTATATGTGGATGCGAGTGGGTTCCTCTAGGCTTGTACAGCAGTTGTTCATTTAATCTTTCATCACGTGTAATTTAAGTCAAGTAAAGTGTAAATTAATTCTCATGTCAAATAATTTGATCCCCTTGACCAAGGACAGGCACTTATGACCCATTAGAGACCTGACTTGCCAGGCATGCACACACCATCTTCTGCTTTCTCTTTTTACAAAAGCCATACTTTCCTCGTTGTTTCCTTAGTCTGTATTTCCTGGAAACATATGAGCTGCCTGAGAAGTTGGATCACAGGGTCTTATTTATAGCTATGTTTCTGACATATGCCACCTATTATCAGTGAGGAGGCATTTAATAAATAACTGTTGCATAAATGCGTGAACAAAAGGTACAAAATACAAAGCAAAAGATATAATCAAAGGCTTATGGGAAAATAAATAAGGAGGATGGTATAATTCAGGTGGGAATGTGCATGTATACTGAGTGCAATGGGATGTGGTGGAACATGCATATAATTCCAGCATTCAAGAGAAAGAGCCAAGGGCATTAAGAGTTCAAGGTCCTCCTCTGCTGTGTCACAAATCCAAGACCAACCTGGAATATATGAGATATTGTCTCCATTCCCTTCTTCTGAAAACAGCTGAGTCCAGGAGGACATAAAGTATTCAAAACTCTGAAACTGAGTGTCTAAGAAAGAAATGAGAGAAGCAGGCCAAAGGAGATAGAAGAATCAGATCAATAAAAGCACATGATTTGTCAACTCTGGCAGCAAAGTAGGGGGCATGAAAGTGAACAGAGATAGGATTAGAAAGAAGGACAAACAGGGAGTATGAAGGACTGAGGATTTGAATAATAAAGGCAGAAATATTAAAATGCGACATTGTTACTGACTATCATAGATCAAATAAAAAAGTTACAAGTTTTTAATATCTTTTGTTGTCGTATTTTGAAATCCTCTGTGTGCGTGTGTATGTGTGTGTGGGTGTGTGTGTGTTTCCATCCAGAAATGTGTAATGATTTATTTTAGACAGGAGTAAAGCTGAGGAATACTATATTTTATTATAATAAACATCACTTTCTGTAATGACCAGAAATAAAATGTAATAGAAAAATCTAGAAAAGTATGCTTCATGGTGAAGATAAGATTATTGTACTTGTTTAATATAACTTTATGATTTAGCTTTATAAGACAAAAACCCCAAAATTAAACTTTGAAATGTGTTCGAGTCCATTTTCATTTCTCAGTTCACAATCACCAGAGTCATCTTCCTTTTCCTAGACTCTGCAGAGAAAGCAAGGATTCTGTTTGACAAATCTTACAGGGTTTCTGAAGTTGTTGTTGTTTTTTTTTTTAATGCATAACCTGAATACCTCTTTCTATTCTTGAAATTTTCTTTCTTCACTCATTCAGTGCTGTTTTCTGTGTGCATTTGGCTGTGCCTGTCATCCAAGATTTCATTGAGTAACCTTTCTGTTGAAACTAGTTTTTAAAGCCTCTTAATTCAAGAGAGTCCCACAGAGAATTAATATGACTTCCCATTTTTATTTCTACTTGCTTTTCCCAAAATTATATGGGGAAATAGAAACTTCATATAGATTGTCATCATAGTGTGTGGAGTTTCACAGCCACCCACTACTCACCCGAAAAGGTGAATAGCCATACAAGGGAATGGAATGAGCCATTCAGCACCATTCTATGTGCAGCTTAAAATGACAGCTTTGCAGAACATATGCGAGCTCAGAATAAAGACCCCTGGCAAATTCATGCAATATGCTTTGTACACTAATAAAATTCATCATCATCCCTTGGAACACAATTATTCATGCTCTCCTATTCTATTTTTCATGGAGGGTGGTGGGTAGCAAACGGAAATAGTTTTGCAAAGCAGTGCACTCGGATGTAGGCAAGTGGGATGTAATTTTTCTCAGGTGTGCAGTTCAACAAGAGATAGCAGCCTGAATATGAAGGTCGGCAGCAGTATTGCTTTTTCTTGTCAAAGCACTGGAATTAAGTAAAATGGATTTGAAATAGAAGAACATATTGTGCTGTACTTCTTATGGAAGAAAACATATCCCTATAACACTTTGTACAAGCTAACATTAGACATGGTAATTAAATTCAGTGGTTGTTCCAAGATTAATAGATGCTTTACTTCAAGTACTTTGCTAGCTGAACAAAATCAAATGGAAGCAAAACGAGAGAAAAATGAATCTCACCCTTTTCATTTCACTGGGCTGTAGGAAAGCAGTTTACAGCTAACCTATCTCAAAGACCCAATACACCATCTAATGAGGTGGTCCCCTTTCCTTCGGATACAGACAGGAATTTCCAAGTACACTAACTGTAAGGCAATATCTTTTGGTGACCAGCTAAGTCTTAGCTAAGTGCCACCACATCCTTTAGTAGGCAGGCTACCAAGATGAGACTTGATAGCCTATGATCATATAGTGGGGGAGGAGGTCCCCCTCAGTCACTGACATATGGGAGGAGAATAGAGTTAAAGCAGGAGGGAGGGAGGAATGGGTGAATACAAGGGATGGGATAACAACTGAGTTGTAATCTGAATAAATTAATTTAAAAAATAGGATGCTTCACTAAGCACATTACTTTTCAACGTAGCTTCATCTTCAAAAGTCTCAGCTCTTGTCAATAAAGCTGATATTCACTAAATTATGTTCACTCGGGACTACTTTCCTTTTTTATGAAAACACTATATTTAGATCAAACCAACTTCTTTTGCTTAGCTATTAAAAGGCAACAGAATTAAGCAATATGTTGTATTATTTTGTGTGAACTTGTTTTTCTTAGATAAATTTTTTTCCTGGTGAAAGATTTCTCTATCTACTGCACCAACCAAAGACAATACATGCAGTGAAGGAACCTAGACCCCCTATTCAGATCTAGCCAACGGACAGACATTCTCCACAGTTGTGTGGAGAGTGGGGACTGACTCTGACATAAACTTTGGTGCCCTATATTTAACTACTTCCCTTCAGTGGGGAGGCCTGGCGGCACTCAGAGAAAAGATAAGCAGGCTACCAGGATGAGACTTAATAGGCTGTGACCATATGGTGGGGGAGGAGGTCCCCAACTGTCACAGACCTAAGGGAGAGGAATAGGGTGAAGGAGGGGGAGGGAGAGAGGAATGGGAAGATACAATGGAGGGGATAACAATTGAGATGTAATCATGAATAAATTAAATAAATATCATGAGTATAAAAGATAATTCTCTGTCTTTAGTAATAGAACACATTAAAATGCATTGAGAGGGTATACGATTATTTTTGTGGTATTCCCGGTAAAAATACATAATCTGAACAATCATTATAAACATTGGCCAAAGCCAAATGGAATTTTATTTAATATTTTTCCAAAAATATCAGTGTCATAAGCGATAAAGAAGACCTGCCACACATTTCCATACTCAAGCAACATTACATCCTAAAGGAGTGTTTGGCTCAAGAAAGAATCCTGGATCCTTAAAGACTGCAGGAAAGGAAACTAGGCAATTGGAAAAAATAGAAATATGTTTATACATTGTAAAACAGCATTGTATCATATTTAAATTTTTTGCCTTTAATAATATGGTTATATAAAAGAATATCTTAATATAAAATATATTTCAATGAATTGGACAGCAAGAGGGAAACAGTCTGGAATTTAAATGTTTTTTAAAAATGTGTTCTTTAATTTGTTTTACATCCTCATTTTAACCATCTCCCTTGTGTCCTTTTGGTCCCAAACTCCCTCCCTCATCCCTGTCCTCCCTCCCCTATTCCTCAGAACGGGGAAGCCCTCCCCCTCTAACATCTGACCTCAGCCTATCAAGTCTCATCTGGACTGCCTGTATCCTCTTCCTCTGTTGTTTGGCAAGGCTGCCTGGCCAGTGAGAAATGATCAATGTGTGGGGCCCAGAGTCCATGTCAGAAGTAGTCCCTACTCCCCATATTATGGGACCCACAAGGGTCCTGTGTATCTACTACATCTGAGCAGGGAGTCTAGGTCCACATCATACATGGTCCTTGGTTGGTGCATCAGTCTCTGCAGCTCCCACCACTTTCGCCCAGATTTGTTGCTTCCATTGGTCTCTTTATGGAGCTCCTTACCCCGAAGGTACTTATATCCCCTAACTCTTCCATAAGATTCCCTGCATTCCACCCCAAATTTTGTGTTACATTTACACAATGGAATACTACTCAGCTATTAAAAACAAGGAAATCTTGAAATTTTCAGGCAAATGGATGGAACTAGAAATGATCATCTTGAGTGAGGTAAACCATATCTAGAAAGATACACATGGTATATACTCACATAATACAGGATAATCATACTACAGTACACAGTCCTAAGTAAACTAAATAACAATGAGGAACCTAGGGAGAATGCTTAATTCTCCTTCACAGGGCAAATAGAATAGACACCAGAACCAAGTAAAGAGAAGGAACAGGATGAGAGCCTACTATAAAGGTCCTCTGAAAGGGTAACCCAGACCCAGAAAGACACACATGGTATATACTCACTCATAATCAGACATTAGCCACATAATACAGGATAACTGCACTACAAAACAGAGTCTAAAACATGAACCAAGGACCATGTACTAGACCCACTGCTTGGATGTAGTAGCACAGTCTCCTTGTGGATCCCACATCTTGAGAGTAGGGACTACTTCAGGCATGCACTCTGGCCACCTAACTTAGATCACTTCCCCCCCTACCCACCCACATGCCAGGCTATAAAGGAAGAGGTTACTGCTAATTCAGACAGATGAGAATTGACAGGCTGAGGTCAGATATTAGAGGAAGCGGGCACCTCTGTCTGAGTACTAAGGGAATAAGAGAGAGAGGATGAGAGAGGGAGGGGAGATCAGGAGGGAATGAGGGAGGGGGCTGCAAACAGGAGGTGAAAAATTTAAACTGCAGAACAAGCAGGTAACTTATATTGATAATCCCACCATATGGGACCAGCTCTGAGACTGGCTGAAACGTGAATGTCTAGGCATAGACAATGATTCTTGTCTATTACTATTAGATGCCATTCTTCATATGGCATCGATGAAGATTTACAGATGTCTTCTTTTCCTGCTCATACAAAGAGCAGAAATCCAGCCTTAATTGTTCCATGCATCATGCACATCTTTTATACACTTGTAATTTTAGGACTTGTGAGAAATTATATGCTTTCATGATAAAAGAACCAGACACTGACCTTGGATCAGACCTGATAGGATGCATTCCTCACAGTGTACTGGACATTGACATCCTGTTTGGAGAAAGTGGTTTAAAAGAAAGAAGGGGGAGTACAGAAATGTACAGGGGAGATAGAAAAAAAAGTAGATTAGTGAGTCTACTCCTCAACTTAATGACTCAATTGTCACTCACAAGATAGTTTTAATTCAATGATATAGAATTTTGTATATAGATGCAAAATAAGTTCTAGATACAGTGGTATAGAATTCAAATGTAAGATTATTCTTCACACATATACACACTATATAATGTGTACTCTAATATGAGTTATTATACCCATATAACTCAATTATAATACAAGGTTTACTTCCAGTGCTTTGAAAGTGCTATCAAGCTGTTTAGGAGAAATAAGCTGTACAAATTAAATGTTAGTAGATTAAATCATGGTCATGTCAATTGCTAGTCTATTTTTATCAAAAGAATATACATCTTAGGTAAGTAAATAGATATGACTCTATAGAAAGACAAGGTCTTCAAAAACCCCAGAGATATGCAGAATATGACATTTAAAATGTTTTTATTACTTTAATGATTCATTGACAATGAGACAGGTTAACTCCTGGCAACACCCAGCCTGCCTCAAAGAAGATGATGAGCATGAAAGAACCTCCTTATGGAGATGGCTTCAAATGTGGCAAACAAGCCACTGGGCAAAAGGTCCCCATTTCTACCACACACACAATTCTGCCTTTAAAAAGGGCAACCTTGGATGCAGGCAGAGTAGATGGACAAACTCTGCCAAGACAGAGTAAGCAAGTCGTCAACAATTCCTGCCTCAAAAATATGTCTGTCAGATATATTGGGCCAGCAGGCTAAAGAAGAAACTCCAATGTTACAGAGAGTTTTGGGTGACTATTCAGGTAGCAAACTGTCTCTGTCATCTTCTCATTTGGAAAGCTACTAACCTGCACTCCAGGAATACTCAGATAAACAAGTTTACTCCTTCTCACGTCTCTGAGGGAGTTGAAGACCAGGTAGCTTAGTTTTACAATGAAGCTTAATTTTTAGGGGTTAAGATGTTTTTAGGTCTAGATAAGTGTTCTAAGTTGATAATGATAAGATGTGATGGAGATTGATTTACACTCAGAAATTTAGATGCACCAAGATAGGAAAGATGTCTTCTTCAAGGCTGTCAAATACAAATAGCCAAAACACTAAGAATGTAACATTTATATAATTCCTGATTGTGTCATGGTTCTTCTTGCCACAGGTAATCTATTGTATATATGTGTAATAATATAAGTGTATATGAACAAAAATAAAATAATTAAAATTAAAGGTCCTCTGAAAGACTTGACCCAGCAGAGGATCAAAGAAGATGCTGGGATTCCCAACCAAACTCTGAGGTGGAATTTACTCTCAAATAATACAGAAAAAAATCAATATCTATCTGTTTACATCTATGTATCTATATATCTATGTATGTATGTATGTATGTATCTATCTATCTATCTATCTATCTATCTATCTATTTGTCTGCCTATCTATCTATCTATCTATCTATCTATCTATCTATCTATCTATCTATCTATTATTCATTTATCTACCTAGAGTGAAGGAAAATTCAACATACTTCCTTTGGAAGTTTACTAGTACCTATTTATCTATATAACATTATGTGACTATTGACAACATCAGTTACATAATTTGTGTAGCCAACACAATACTCCTGAACTGAGTTGCATATGTACCTGTCTGTGTTGTAGATATTTCAAGGGTGGAAAGGAATATACATATTTAATATTTTAATATATTTATAACAATATAATTTAATATATATTCTTTTATATGTATGTGTTTGTGTGCTTATTAAGTTATTTAGCTTTTATTACAAAATAATAAAATTTGGGTTTCAATAATAGATTATTTATTTATTTATTTATTTATTTATTTATTTATTTATTTCAGCGCCAGAGATTAAATACAGAGCTTAAGTATATAAATGATGAGCAAAGGATATACTTCTAACTTGCATCACTAGTCTGCTTTCTTTCTATTCTATTGAAATGTATCTAGCTTCAGCTCTTGACTGCTTAAGTAACTGTTAATAATATATAATTTACTTTTGAGAATAGCATTTGCTTCACAGCAAACTGGAGCAGAAAGTACAAAGATTTTCCATATACTCCAGCCCTAGCACAGTCTCTCCTAACTTTAACATCCTACACAAGAATGGTACATTTATTAAAAGGAATGAGCATTGACTCATTTTTATTCCCTAAAGACTATAGTTTACATTAGAGTTCATGGTGCTTTCTATTCCACAAATTTGGAAAATTTATAATGAGATACATCCACCCTTATACCACCATAAGAAATAGTTTCACTGCATTAAAAAAATCTATTGTGTTCTACTTATTTATTCCTTGATTTTTTCTTTTTTTAATTTAATTTTATTTTATTAATGTATTCTTGTTACATCTCAATGGTTATTTCATCCCTTGTATCCTCCCATTCTTCCCTCCCTCCCATTTCCTCCTTATTCCCCCCCCCCATGACAGTTCCTGAGGGGGATTACCTCCCCCTGTATATGCTCATAGGGTATCAAGTCTCTTCTTGGTAACTTGCTGTCCTTCCTCTGAGTGACATCAGGTCTCCCCCTCCAGGGGACATGGTCAAAGGTGAGGCACCAGAGTATGTGAGAAAATCATATCCAACTCTCCACTCTACTAGGGAGAATTTTCTGACCATTGGCTAGATCTGGGTAGAGGTTTAAAGTTTTACGGCCTGTACTGTCCTTGGCTGGTGCCTTAGTTTGAGTGGGACCCCTGGGCCCAAATCTGCCTACTATAATGTTCTACTTGTAGGTTTCTAGGACCTTCTGGATCCTTCTACTTTGCTATTCTCCCATGCTTCTCTCATCCAGAGTCTCAATGGGATGTCCTCCCCTCTGTCCCAGTTTCCTGGTAATTGAGGCTTTCATGGGACATGCCCCTTGGGCTAGTATGCAGATATAAATGAGTATATACCATTTGAGTCTTTCTGCTTCTGGGTTAACTCACTCATTATAATCATTTCTAGCTCAATCCATTTGTCCACAAATTTCGGGAATTCCTTGTTTTGAACAGCTGAGTGGTATTCCATAGTGCATATGTACCACCGTTTCTATCCATTCTTCTATTGAAGGACACTTAGGCTGTTTCCATGACCTGGCTATTATGATTAGGCCACTATGAACATGGTTGAGCAAATTTTCTTGTTGTGTGCTGGAGCATTTCTGGGTATATTCCAAGGAGTGGAATAGCTGGGTCTTGAGGAAACCCTATTCCCAGTTTTCTGAGATAGCACCAGATAGATTTCCAAAGTGGCTGTACTAGTTTGCATTCCCACCAGCAATGAAGGAGTGTTCCTCTCTCCCCACATCCTCACCAGCATGTGATGTCACTTGAATTTTTGATCTTAGCCATTCTGATGGGTGTAAGACAGAATCACAGAGTTGTTTGAATTGCATTTCCCTGATGACTAAGGAAGTTGAGCATTTCTTTAAGTGTTTCTCAGCCATTTGATATTCCTCTGTTGAGAATTCTCTGTTTAGTTCCAAGCCCCATTTCTCAATTGGGTTATTTGGTTTGGTGGTGTTTAATTTCTTGAGTTCTTTATATATTTTGGATATTAGACCTTTGTCAGATGTAGGGTTGGTGAAGATCTTTTCCCAGTCTGTAGGCTGTCGCTTTGTTCTCTTGACAGTGTCTCCTGCCTTACAGAAGCTTCTCAGCCTCCTGAGGTCTCATTTATTAACTGTTGACATTAATGCCTGGGCTGTTGGTGTTCTGTTCAGGAAGTTGTCTCCTGTGCCAATATCTTCCAGGCTCTTTCCCATTTTTTCTTCTAAGTGACTTAGTGTCTCTGGTTTTATGTTGAGGTTTTTAATCCACTTGCATTTGAGTTTTGTAAAAGGTGACAAATATGGGTCCAGTTGCATTTTTTTTACACATAGACATCCAGTTAGACCAGCACCATTTGTTGAAGATGCTATCCTTTTTCCATTGAATGGATTTGGCTTCTTTGTCGAAAATCAAGTGATTATATGTGTGTGGGTTCATATCTGCGTCTTCGATTCGATTCCACTGATCAACCAGCCTGTTGCTGTGCCAGTACCATGCTGTTTT
The DNA here is from genome assembly GCF_964271855.1 of Acomys minous. NCBI lineage: Eukaryota > Metazoa > Chordata > Mammalia > Rodentia > Muridae > Acomys > Acomys minous. The sequence continues at coordinate 124,226,734 of NC_140488.1, read as the reverse complement.
AATTACTATTGCTTTATAGTACAGTTTGAGATCAGGTATGGAGACTCCTCCAGAGCAGTTTTTATTGTACAAGATTGCTTTAGCTATTCTGGGTTTTTTGTCAGAATTGAACTTTCAATGTCTTTAAAAAATTGTGTAGGTATTTTGATTGGGGTTGCATTGAATCTGTAAATTGCTTTTGGTAGGATGGCCATTTTTACTATGTTAATTCTCCCGATCCATGAGTAAGGAAGATCATTCCATCTTCTCATGTCATCTTCAATCTCTTTCTTCAGAGTTTTGAAATTTTTTTCAAACAAGTCCTTCACTTGCTTAGTTAGAGTAACTCCTAAATATTTTATATTGCTTGTGGCTGATGTGAAGGGTGTGGCTTTCCTAATTTCTTCTTCTGCAAGCTTGTCATTTGTGTATAGGAAGGCTACAGACTTTTTTGAGTTAATTTTACATCCAGCCAATTTGCTGAAGGTGTTTATCAGCTGTAGGAGTTCTCTGGTGGAATTTTGAGGGTCACTTATGTAGGCTATCATATCATTTGCAAGTAGGGATAATTTGACTTCCTCCTTTCCCATTTGGATACACTTGATCTCCTTTTGTTGTCTTATTGCTCTGGCTAGAACTTCGAGGACTATATTGAAGAGATATGGAGGGAGTCGCCAGCCTTGCCTTGTTCCTGATTTTAGAGGAATTTCCTTGAGTATCTCACCATTTACTGTGATTTTGGCTATTGGCTTGGATTTTTTCAAATGCTTTCTCTGCATCTAAAGAGATGATCATGTGGTTTTTTATTTTCAGTTTGTTTATATGGTGGATTACATTGATGAATTTCCATCTATTAAACCATCCCTGCTTGCCTGGAATGAAGCCTACTTGGTCATGATGAATGATATCTTTGATGTGTTCTTGTATTCGTTTTGCAAGTATTTTATTTAGTATTTTTGCATCGATGTTCATAAGAGAAATTGATCTGAAATTCTCTTTCTTTGTTGAGTCTTTGTGAGGTTTAGGTATCAATGAGACTATGGCCTCATAGAATGAATTTGGTAATGTTCCATCCCTTTCTATCTTTTGGAGTAGCTTGAAGAGTATCGGTATTAGCTCGCCCTTGAAGGTCTGGTAGAATTCTGCACTGAAACCATCTGGCCCTGGGCTTTTTTTGGTTGGGAGACTATCAATGATTGCTTCAATTTCTGTAGGGGAAATGGGACTATTTAGCTTGTTTATCTGTTCTTCATTCAACTTTGGCAAGTGAAATTGATGAAGAAAATTGTCCATTTCCCTTAGATTTTCAAATTTTGTGGCATATATGCCTTCAAAGTAGGATCTTATGATTCTTTGTATTTCTTCAGTGTCTGTTGCTATGTCTCCCTTTTCATTTCTGATTTTGTTGATTTCAATACTGTCTCTCTGCCTTTCTCAAAGAACCAGCTCTTGGTTTTGTTGATTCTTTGTACTGTTTTCTTAGTTTCTAATTTGTTAATTTCACCCCTGAGTTTGATTATTTCCAGACGTCTACTCCTTTTGGGTATTTCTGTTTCTTTTTTTTCTAGGGCTTCCAGTTGTGTCGTTAAGGTGCTTATGTGCGATGCTTCCAATTTCTTTTTAAAGGCACTTAGTGCTATGAATTTTCCTCTTAGCACTGCTTTCAGTGTATCCCACAAATTTGGGTATGTTGCTCCTTCATTTTCATTGAATTTCAGAAACTCCTTGATTTCTTTCTTTATTTCTTCCCTGACCCAGGTGTCATTTAGCAGAGAGTTGTTTAGTTTCCACGTACGTGTAGGCTTTTTGTCATTTCTGTTATTGTTGAATTGCAGCCTAAGAGCATGGTGATCTGATAGGATACAAGGTATTATTTCAATCCTCTTGTTTCTGTTGAGGCTTGCTTTGTGACCTACGATGTGATCAATTTTGGAGAAGGTTCCATGGGGTGCTGAGAAGAAGGTATATTCTTTTTTGTTTGGGTGAAAGGTTCTATAGATATCTGTTAGATTCATTTGACCCATGGTGTTGGTTAATGATGTTATTTCTCGGTTTAGTTTCTGTTTCAATGACTTATCCTTCAGTGAGCGTGGGCTGTTGAAGTCTCCCACTAATACTGTGTGGGGAACGATGAGTGGTTTAAGCTTTTTTAGCAAATCTTTTACAAATGTGGGTGCCCTTGTATTGGGAGTATAGATGTTCAGAATTGTGATGTCATCTTGGTTGACTTTACCTTTTATGAGTATGAAGTGTCCTTCTGCATCCGTTTTGATTAATTTTGGTTGAAAGTCTATTTTGTTCGATATTAAAATGGCTACGCCTGCTTGCTTCTTGTCACCATTTGCTTGGAATATTTTTTCCCAACCTTTTACCCTGAGGTAATGCCTATCGTTATGGGTGAGATGTGTTTCTTGAATGCAGAAGAATGTTGGATCTTGTTTATGCATCCATTCATTTAGTCTGTGTCTTTTTATTGGAGAAATGAGACCATTGATGTTGAGAGATATTAATGACCAGTGACTGTTAAGAGTCTTAATTTTGATGTTTTTTTCTAGTCGAGCGTTTGTGTAGTTGTTTTTTTGCCATGGTATGTGTAGTTGTTTTTTGCCATGGTATAGTTAGCTATTTCCTGAGTAGTTTTGGTTGTAGCTTGACCCTTTGGGATGGAGTTTTCCTTCTAGTACCTTCTGTAAAGCTGGATTTGTGGATAGGTACTGTTTGAATTTGGTTTTGTCATGGAATATTTTGTTTTCTCCATCAATGGTTATTGATAGTTTTGCTGGGTATAGTAGTCTGGCCTGGCACCTGTGGTCTCTTAGGGTTTTCAGGATCTCTGTCCAGGCCCTTCTGGCTTTGATGGTCTCTACTGAGAAGTCAGGTGTAATTCTGATAGGTTTTCCATTAAATGTTATTTGGCCCTTTTCCCTTGCAGCTTTTAATATTTTTTCTTTGTTCTATATGTTTTGTGTTTTGCTTATTATGTGACGGGCAGTTTTTCTTTTCTGGCCAATTCTATTTGGTGTTCTGTAGGCCTCTTGTATGTTTATAGGCATCTCTTTCTTTAGATTGGGGAAATTTTCTTCTATGATTTTGTTGAGAATAGTTTCTGGGCCTTGGAGTCTGATATCTTCTCTTTCTTCAATGCCTATTATTCTCAGATTTCTTCTTTTCATGGTGTCCTTAATTTCTTGGATGTTTTGTGTCAGGAGTTTTCCAGATTTGGCATTTTCTTTAATGGTTGCTTCAAGATCTGTGATTGTATCTTCTAGACCTGAGATTCATTCTTCCATCTCTTGGATTCTGTTAGAAAAGCTTGCCTCTGTGTTGCTCACCTCCTTCTCTGAGGTTCTTGTTTTTCTTCTGTCTGTGTGTTTATCATTGAATCCATTTTCGTCTTCAGTTCTTGAACTGATTTTTTTATTTCTTTCATCTGATTGTTTGTATATTCCTGAGTTTCTTCCATTGCCTCTTTATAGGTCTTCAGAGCTTGCACCGTTTTTTTATTTCTTTCATCTTGTTGTTTGCATTTTCCTGAAAATTTTCCAGTTCCACTCTATGTGCTTCTTTTATGTCTCTCACCTGTTTGTGTGAGTCCTCCTGTATTTGATTACGAATTTTATTTGTTTCCTCCATTATCATCCTCATTACTAAGGATGTGAGGTCATTTTCTTGTATTTCCATTGTATTTGAGTTTTCTGGGTTGTTTTCTTTGGGATAGCTAGAAACTGGAGACACCATGTTGTTTTGGGTTTTTTTGCGTATGCTTTTACCCTGTCCTTTAGACATCTTGCCATCTTTGTTTTTGTTGGGTAGCTTTCAGGGTTGGATGGAGGGAGTCTGATGATAGATTCACTTGTTTTCTCATGATTTCCCTAGGCTGGAAGCTCTGATACTTCACGGGTGTGTATGGCAGGAGACTAGCCCTGTCGTTTTGGACTTTCACAGCCAATGATCCTCAGCTCCCCTGTGCTGTGGGTCCTGTAATTGTTCTGGGTCTCTCAATGAGAGTTGGGTCAGGGCAAGGTATCCCCAGCCTTCTGGGTTCCCTGTCAAGTTTAGCCAGGGACACTTGGTCCAAACCATGCGCGGAGCTCAGCTAGATTCTCAGGGCCTGAACCATCTGCCGAGCCTAGCTAGGGATTCTGGGCCCAAAATGCACACAGGGTCCAGCCAGAATTTTTGGGCTGGTACTGTGCACTGAGCTCTGCTGGTGGCTTTTGGCCCAAAGTGAGTGCTGTGGTCAGCTATTGACTCAGGGCCCGAACCATCTGCCCAGCTCAGCCAGGAATTCTGGATTCAAACTGCACACTGTGTCCAACCAGAGTCTTAGAACCGGGATTGTGCCAAAGGCTCCCCTAGAGTCTTTGGGCCCAATCTGTCTGCCAAGCACAGTTAGGGACTCTGGCCCCAAACTGCACGCCGAGCTCCACCTGAGTCTCCGGGGCGGAATTGTGCACTGAGCTCAGCCATGGACTCTGGACTCACACTGCATGCTGAATTCAGCCCAGGACTCCGCGCCTATACTGCGTGGTTAGTCCAGCCAGAGTCTTGGAGCCGCCGAGCCTGTGTGCACAGCTCAACTAGAAACCTCTGGGTCCAATCTGCCCAGCCAGTCCAGCTAGGTCCTCTCGGCTGAGAACTGTGGCTGTGCTGAGCTGGTGCTTAGGGTGAAACTGAGTGATCTGCCCAGCCTGCGACATAGCCAGCGAACTGTGGCTGCGTTGAGCTGGTGCCTCTGGTGAAACTGAGTGATCCGCCCAGCCTGCGTCACAGCGAGAGAACTATGGCTGCACTGAGCTGATGCCTAGGATGAAACTGAGCAAACTGCCCAGCCTGCATCACAGCCAGTGAACTGCGGCTGTGCTGAGCTGGTGCCCAGGGTGAAACTGAGCACTCTGTCCAGCCTGTGTCACAGCCGGAGAACTGCGGTTGTGCTGAGCTGTCGCCTAGGGTGAAACTGAGCACTCCGCCCAGCCTTTGTCCCAGCAGGGGATTTATGGCTGCATTGAGCTAATGCCTGGGGCAGAATTGCTTGCTGCACTGAGTCAACGTCTCCACAGCACTACGCACTGAGTTGACCCCAGGACTCTGGTGCTGAACTGTCCGCCGAGTCCAGTTTGGGTCACAAGGCACCACGTGACCCAAATCCTGTCCAGAGTCCCCTCTCCCGCAGCAACTCTCCCTGGCCACCACACTAATCACGTCCACTGGAAGGCTCAGAGCTGCAAACCTCAGCCACTACCATTGCTGCCGCTGGTGCCGCTGGTGCCTCCGCTGCTGCTGCTGCTACTGCCTCCGCCACTGCCGAGAAAATCCGCGCTCCTCCCGTGTGCAGGGGCATGCAGGTTCTCCGTACCCTGGTCCCTCCGAACGTGGAGCACTCCTGCTGCCATGGTGTGGGGACCTTGGTTTTCCTGGCTCAGAGATCTATGCAATTCCCTTAATTGTTCATTGGAGCTTCCAAACATGGTCCACACTGCTCACCGCCATTTTGGATCTCCCTCCTTGCTTTTTTCAAACCCTGACAGTTACTGATCTTTTTACTATGTCCATGGTGTGACTATTTGAGAATGTTATAAAGTTGAAATCAGAATACTGTTTAATACACACACACACAGAGGCAAATTTTTTCATTTTGCATGCATTAGAGTTTCTTATTCCTTAAAATTCAAATTTATTTATTATGATAAATTAAGTACTATTGTGGTCATGCATAAATGTTTATATTTGAAATATATTTTAAATAATTTCCTCTTAGTGTCCCATAACACAATGCTTTATAAAATTTTTAAAAATTATCTTTGAAGATAGATTATGTGATTTATTAATTTCATTTCAGTATAGCAAAGGGGCATCATAAAAGTTTTCTTAAAAATAAGAAGTTAAAAGTAGAATTTTCAAGATTCCAGAATTTTTTCTCAGTATATGCCCCACAATTTGAAAATAAAGTGTTGAGGAAGTATTTATATAGCAATGATCACAGAATTATTATTCACAATGGACAAAAGTTAAAAGTGACACGAACATCTATCAGTGGATGATTAATTAAAATGTGATATAATGATACAATAGAATACAATACTATTCAGCTTTATTTTTGCATAACATTGTTTAAGGAAATAACAGATAGTTTATTTTGAAGCCTTTTTAGTGACCATGACCCAGCAACACAGGTTTAGTTTACCTCAAGTTCCATGTTCCAATGTAGAAGAAATTCCATGAAGTTTTACAGTTTTAGAGAACAGAGAAAGTCATAAAGCAAGGCAAATATATCAGAGGTGGTTACAGAAAGAAAAGAAAAGCTTTTCTAGAGGTCCAAGATGCTATCTTATGATATTCTTAGATTTGGAGTTGGTAAAAGCTAGTTGTCTGATAAGTTAATAAATTACAAAAGGATTCTACTAGTCCCACAATATTAGTTTTGATATAGAGATAGGTAAGGAATGGTTGTTCTAGAAAGCTAGAAGCATCTCAAGATAAGGCAACTAGCTTTTGGGCTTTCTACATTTCCAATCTTTCCACAGAATTGAAATTCTGATCAGTTAATTAGTCTTTACTGACAGCTTCTTTTCAGGAGTTTTTGTTTGAAAGTTCCTCCTATTGGCTAAGGATCACATTTGTGGATACAGAAGCTACCTGTTATGTATTTTCTTTTATTTTTTGAAATTGTGACATCATTATGTCATTTCTTTCTTCCCTTTCCTCCCTCCAAGCCCTTCTACTTACTACTTCTTGCTATCTTTTAAATTCATGCCCTCTTTTAAAATTAATTGTTTTACATATATTTGTATATATACATGTTTATCTAAATGCATAAATACAACCTGTTCAGTTTGTATGTATGTTTTCTAGGTTGGCCATTTGCTATTATATAAACAATTTTGTGCTCTTACCTCTCAAGTCTCTTTCTCCAACTCTCCCATCTGGGCTGACTGCTCCTTCCAAGAACAAAAGACCATCTATCTAACAAAAACCCCAACAGCAGGCTTGAGACTCCCAAAACATTATATTGCCACTGTCCTTTGTTACCTAGATGAGGTGGAACACAAATCCCTACATATTACCTAGAGTAGTCAAAATCATATCATAAAGACAGAAAGTATATAGGTGCCAGGGACCAGTAGAAGGGGAAAGTTATATACAGAAGATGGGGTGGAAAAAAATGTAAGGGCTGAAGTTTTTAATAAGGAGTTCTGAGAGCCAGGCGGTGGTGGTTCATGCCTTTAATTAATCCAAGCATTTGGGAGACAGAAATAGAAAAATTTCTGTGAGTTCAAGGCCAACCAAGAGTGAGCTTTAGGACAACCAAGGCTACAAAGAGAAACCCTGTCTTGATCGAAAAACAAAAACAAAAACAAAAAAGCAAAAAAAAAAAAAGGAGGAATTGTGATAAATGCTATCTTCTGAGTGTGATGTGGCTGTTGCATTTATGAACTCCGTAGCAACTGTGGTAGCATACACAACACCTGCAAAACATTGAACTTACCAATATTATATCATGGATTGGCAGGGGCTTATGAGACCTCGTCTCCTCTTGAAAAACTATAAAATGTTAGTGATTGACAGGGGAGGAGAGATTGTTTTCTTCAGTGTTGTAATTTGGCCTTATTCAAGTAAATATCTCTCAGCCTGTTCTTATACAAGCAATCAAAATTCAGCAGAGTGCACACACAAAAGGCATGAAAATAGGAGGGGAACTTGTTGGGAAGAAGAAAGGATTTAGCAAGAAAAGTGAGGTATTAAGTGAGGACACTGAGAAAAGGAAATATGATGGAAGTACAATTTGACTCCATTTTCATTTTTCATCAAGCCATATATCCTCAAGTGTTGTTGTGATCAGGAATATGAAGTGGGGCATTTAGCTCCTTATGGTACCAGCAACGGCAAGTTGGATGAGTCCATTGCTTAGGATTTTACTGAGCAATCATCATCTTCTCGGTGTGGGCAGGCATTGATTGCAATACCTCCACTGATGAAGAAATCACCTCTTTGTAACTCTTGTGAGAGACTCAGTTATCTCCCAGCTGACTCTTAGTAGGAGCCACTACTGTGCCCATATCCACTTCTCTCTAACATCCTCTGCTCAGAGTGACTAGAATCCTAACAGTTCTGCAATCCTGGCTCTAGGTAGGACCCAGGCACTAAATCTTTCTATGTGTAAACTGATAATTCGAGTCAGGCATTGTTGTGAGTGATGTTGGCTCCTCAACCCTCAACTCTCCCCAGTTTCTTAAGACAAAGACATTTCATACCTTTGCACCTGTTAAAATAGTGGCTGTTTTCTCAATATTGCTGAAGTAATCAGTACAGAGCTCTATATTGCTTTACTTTGGAAGGAGTGGGGAAAGGTTAATGCCCCCTTTTGGAAGACACAAGGACCATAAAAATACCGAACCCTTGGTATAGGAATGGACTTACAAGTACATGTTCATTTGCAAATTGACCCTAAGCACACCACCAAGAAACCATCTCTCCTCGCGCTAAGTACTCTTTGATCTTTTACTTCATGGGCATGGAGTGTACGAACCAAGATGTAAGCCTCTGCTGAATTCAGTATGAGAGATTGCATCTTTTTTTGAAAATTCATCTAGAGTTTCTTGTTGTGTTCTATGACCTCTAGACAGAACAAATGCTTGGCACTCTGTCACACAAGCCTTCATAGTCCTTCTTTTCCTTTTAATTTTGTTTTCTTCTTTTTTAAAAGACAGACTCCTACAATGTATTCCAGACTAGACTGAAACTCATGGCCCTCTTGTTTCAACCTCCTGAGCACTGAGATTACAGGCATGTGCAACCATAACTGGGAACAACATATTTTTTTTTTAACAAAAAGCTAACTGCGTCTTTCCAAATACCCAAAACTGCTTGTGCCTACTGGTTAGGAGCTTCCAGGAGTTCCCTCCACACCACTGCTTTGCATTTAATCTTCTGCAGCTTCTTGATCCCAATCTCTGTCTTGACTTAACTGCTAGCCTGATATTATTCTAGAATTTTTTTTCTTATATTGAACCATTTATTAATTCATTAAGAAAAAAAGCATTACACATCTATGCTCAAAGCTTTCCTAGCTCTGATAAATCCTCTGTGTCAATCCTTCTGTATTCTAACCTTAGCCCTAAAAAAATCCCTATCCAATTACATTACTGTAACTCCTGGAACACCCTTCTACACTCCCCATCCATAAACCTAGCAAAAATCCTACACAAAACCTATAGATTTTCCTGTGCTGAGGATTAGCCTTACTTTTTGAAATTTCTGTTCACTTCTATGACTGTTTAAGTAATTCCAAATCACAAGGAAGCATTTCATACCAAGTAACTACTGATGTATCATAAAGGTTGCTCTAAAACCCAGTAGCTTTGACATCAATAATTAATTATTATTCCACTTGTCTGTCTGTCTTGGCTGAGCTTTATTCTAGGCTGGGCAAGTTGGAGTACTTTCATGAAAACAGGTAGGTGTGTTCTCCACATCTTATAGAGAAGCAGGAGCTAATGTTAGACACGTGTTTCTCATAGAGAAGGTCTAAGAAAAAGAGGTGAGTGTAACTGTGCAAATACTGTTTTGAGGTTGTTTTTCATATTTTGTGTCCCATTAACTAGATTTTATTGTCCTAAGAGTTTAACATGGCTAAGCTCAAGAGTGAGAAATAACTTCTACTCATGTGAGGAAGGATTGCAATTACTTGGCAACAGGTATGACTAAGAAAGAAATGGAAACTTTTGCACACGAAAACAGACTTTTGTACTTTTCAGCGTACCTCTATTTTATTGCTGTTATTACATGTGCACATGCACATGTGTGCTGTGCTTGTGTGTGTGTGTGTGCTGTGCATGCATGTGTGTCTGTGTGCAAGGGTATGTGTGTGTGTGCACGGGTGTGTATGTGCGTGTGCTGTGCACGCACATGCATGTGTGTGTGTGTGTGTGTGTGTGTGTGTGTGTGTGTGTGTGTGTTGGCCTGAACCATCTTTAGACAGTATGAAACATGGCTAAAAGTAAAACTAAGTAACTTTTAATTTTCACTTAAATTTAGCTTCTTGACTTGACATTATTCTCATCATTGTCATAAGTAATTGAAATGCCAAGATAGAATATAGACATATTCTCAGTTTCTCTCTCCATATTTCTCTTTCTTCTTTGTTTAATGCTGTACTTGTCCTGGGGTTTAAACCTAGAACCTTGCCCATGCTAGGCAAGTCCTTTACAAATGAGCTGTATTTTCTACCCCAGAGGAAAAGTCTTTGTTTTTTCCTCTCATAATATATCTTAATTATGTTTTCCCCTCCCTCTACTCCTCATAGTTCCTCCCTCCCCTCCCCTCCCATCTGGATCCACTCTTTTTTTGCCTCTAATTAGAAAATAACTAACATGCTTCTAGGAGATATGAACCAAACATGACAAAATAAAATATAATAAGATGGAATAAAAACTATTAATTTGATGTCAGACAAAGCGAATAGAAGGAAAAGAGCCCAAGAGAAGGCACAAGAACCAAAAGCCCACTTACTCACATACTCAGGAATCCACGAAAACACTAAACTGGAAGCCGTGTATTATGTGTTTACATGTATGTGTATTACAGATTTGTACCATATATACATATACATGTATACACATGCATGTATATACCTGGTGCAGACCCCTGTAATCCCTGTGTATGCTGCCTTGGTCTCTGAGAATTCATGAGGGATTTGTTTTCTTAGTGTCCTACATCTCCTTTCTTGAACAGTGCGGGGAGGGATTTGATGGAATTATCCCATTTATGGCTGATTGTTTCAGGTCTCTCACCTTCTGAATATTCATTGGCTATGTGTCTCTGCATTTCTTCCCATTTGCTTCAGGAGAAAGCCTCCCTGATGATGGCTGAATGAGGCACTGACCAATGAGTACAGCAGAATGCCATTAGGAATCATTTTTATTGTTACTTTTTAATATTTTCAGAACAGTAGTATTTGGTTTGACTGTAGGTCCCTAGGGTATTTAGTCTCATATTCTTGGTCATCCAAGCAATATTGGGTATGTGTTCCATCTCAGGGAGTAAGCCTTTAGTCAAATCAGATATTGGTTGGTTACTCTAAGCTTTGGTGATGAGATGGCAAGTTGGAACTTGTTCCCTCCCATTATTTGGTAATTTAGATCACCCTTTTTATGTACCTGTTTTAGGAAGCTTCTCATGTATCAGGATTTAATACTATCCCTGAAATGACCTTTAATTTTAGCTGTTTCTCTCTGTATTCTCTCCCTGGTTGCCCTTCTCCCCTACCCCTTCTTACTCAGTCCTCCTATTCTAGTATCCTCCCCCATCTATTCATAACAATCTAGTCAAGTTCCCTTTTCTAAGGGAACTAGCTCCATACTACCACCCTACTCTCTTTATTCTATACATATGTGGTACCCATAGATTAGTTATTATTAACCTAACAGACAACATCTACATGTAAGTGAATACATACCATATCTGTCTGTCTGGGTCTAGGTTGTCCAACTCAGAATGATTTTTTTCTAGCATTATCCATTTGCCTACAAATTTTATGATGTCATTTTCTTAACAGCAGAGTAAATCCTCCATTGTGTAAATGTACCATTTTTAAAAATCCATTCTTCTGTTGAGGGACATCTAGGTTGTTTCCAACTTCTAACTATTACAAATACGTATCTCTGTGGTAGGATGAATCATTCTTTGGATATAGCTGGACCTTGAGGTAGATCAATTCCCATCTTCCTGAGGAACCACCACAGTGGTTTTCATAGTGGCTATACAAATTTGCATTCCCACCAGCAATGGATGAGTGTTCCCCTTACGTCCATATCCTCACCATCATGAGTTGTCACATATTGATCTTAGCCATTCTAACTTTTGTAAGACTATATTTCAAAATAGTTTGACTCTGAGCATAGTCTTAATACATGCAAAATTGTTTCTGGACCAGAAAATTCTTATGGAAATATTATTTGTAATCATCACTGGATAATTTATCTTTGAATTTTAAAAATTATTTAGTGTGCTGTCTGATTAATAAATAATAACTGTACAGCTATGTCTTTGAGTCAGCTTTGAGAATGTGAATATTTTCAGGGCATGTGAGGAAACACACAAATTTATAAGATGAGATTTATTTGAAAGGTGGTACACATTCTTTCATTGGATAGTGATGAAAGAACTGGTAATTGTTAATTGAAATGAAGCCTGACCTCAGGACAATATGCTATGTGCTATGACAAAAAGATCAATGAAATGAAGGTTCAGAATCCTGAATTATTGATCCAGGTGAGCTACCACTTTGGCTCTATCTATTTGGATGATACTCATAACCTCTCTGTGTCTTGGCTTTTTATCCTATAAAATGTAAGCTGTTACTAAAAATTTTGAGGCTTTGTCGTGCAGTACAATTATGATTCAAAGAAAGATCTATTTAACAATGTTAACCTTTCTCTGTTGGTTCTAACCATATCACAGTTGCTAAAAAACAAACATAAGGGTTTACTAGGGACTTGAATAAAAACCTGATTACTACTTATCTTCTGCTACTAATTATGTATAATGACATAAACTACACCGCAGATTCAGTGCATTCCTAGTCCGGTTATTGTCTTAAAGATAGGCAAGAATATGTAGCTATCAAAATGTAAATTCCTTATTGTTTTGAAATGCTGGAGATTGATCCCAAGGACTAGTAAGCACTCTACCACTGAGCTACACTCTCAGCCAGCAAATGAATTTTAAATACTAGAAAAAACAGCTGAAATGCATGTGTTACTGATAATGGGTTTGTGCTATCCTGCTTATATGTAGAGAATCCATTTTCCCATTCAGCAAATGCATACTGTAAATGTTGTAATGAAGGCCTTGCTAATGAATGGTGACTAGGGTGTCTTTCATTACCTCAAGAACTGATTTTTAAGCAATCAATGATAGCTTATTTTTCAGATCCCTAGTGTTCTTATTTTAGTTACAAACTGAACGAAATTGTAAAGATATTGTAATTGATTTGCTGGCAAGTTTACAGTCCATACAAGTGATTTATTGAGTTTCCATGGCTCCTCGTGATTTTCAGCAGCTAGAATTATCCACTTAGAATTTCCCAGTACATAGGCTTGGTGGTATGATAGGCTATGTTCATATGTAGGTTGCATCTTCCATCTACTTCTCTCTGTCATTAACAAGCTAAATGTTTTGAGACTGTAATTACTGCCACTTGGGCTCTTAGACTACACACATTCACTCAACAGTTCACTGGAGCTCTAACGCCTAGAGCCAAGTACTTGAACACCTGAGAGAAAAGAAATCATTATGGAAAAAAAATAAGATTCCTCACATTATTCTAGAAATAAGGGAAATAATGTCAGAATACTTTGCCAATTGCAAAATTGCTACCAGAAGCATGCCACAATTATCTTGGTTTTACTTTTCGTCTTTTTGTAATTCAGATGATAAAGATTTTAAAAAAAAAATACTTGTTCACAAATAAAAATTAGTTACTTTAGTATTCTCCATTATTCTGATGTCTGGAAATTTCACATTGAAAGCTACTTGGTTCATATCGCCCTGCCCTTTCTACATTTATTTATTTATTTGTATATGTGTTCATCTCTATAAATAAGTTAAGTTTTCTTGAGGTAAAATTGCCACTGTTCCCTGATTTTAATTAATAAGTTAAGTTTAATTAATACAATTCCTGTTTAGTCAAGTCCACTGAATTTTAACTATTTTTTTTTATTTTAAATGAACAAGAGGTAGTTTGTGGAAATACTCATTGAATCCATTCCCCTTAGAAGAGCCTGATGCTATCATGACCCCATTGCTTCATATCAGATCTCAAAAGTTGTTTGTTTTTTCATTTTTTTATTAAATTCTGCTCTGAAATCATTTCTGGTTTGTGGGGAGCCGTGCTAAATTCTGCCATGTCAGAAATCCTGTGCTTAGGCTCCATGCTGTGACCTTCGAGTTGCTGACCTTTACCTCACCACGAGGTCTTGTGCTCTAGGCTATCCTTGGACTATTTACCTTTGAAAGAAGTAGAGAAGTCCCAACTTGGAACCACCCAGAGGATCAAGGAAGTTCTTACAGGGAACTACTTGAAATAGGAAGTTCTTACAGGGAGTTACCAAGAGAAATAGGAAGTTTTTGCAGGGAGCGATTCAGGTTTTTGTATTCTTGCCTGGGGCCTAGGGTGAGTGGGATTAGAATAGATCCTATTGACCTTGCTCTGTATATATTCTTACTAATCGGCATTAAAGTGAGTCTTGATCAGAAAATTCTAGACCTGACTCGTTATTTCTCGTGTCTCTGTACCCTACCTTCAATCCCCACTCCCTTTTCAGGTGAACCCTGATTCGATTTGTCTCCCGGGCCAGGACACATCACTGGTTTTTTGATGCTCCCCTAACATTTTAAAGCAAGCATTGTATAAGAGAAACATGAGATAGTTACCCAATTGTTTTTAATTTTTCTGTCAAGCAAATCTATGTTAAAGAAAATTTACATCTGGCTCTGAGACTCTCAGTGGTTTTATTGCAACATGAACAAAATTAATGTTTTAATTTATGCACCTCTTACCTCAGATCTGAGTTTAAACTTTAGCCAGAAAGCACTTTGCAGCAGGGAGCTTTCTGAGCACTGTAGGACTGTACTGGGCAGTTCCATCGTCTGAAACTGTAAACCATCAAAAATAGTCTCAAATGTTCCTAGAAGGCAACATTTCCTCTAAGTGAGAAACACTTACTTACCGACATCACTGAGACAATTCCTCAGTGTGTGTGTGTGTGTGTGTGTGTGTGTGTGTGTGTGTGTGTGTGTGTTTATTCTCTGCTAAGACACCAAGAGCCATTCTGTACCTGCAGAACACTGTCCTCTGCAGTGGAGACCACCAACACCCATAGGCTTACCATGTGTTATTTATGGCACTAACTGCTACACATTTATTAGCAGATTTAAGTCTTTGTTTCATGAAAAAACCCAGGTAGCAAATTGAATTTCCTAAGGACTTTTAATCCAAATTATGGATTAAACAAATGTTCTTGGCTTTTTAAATGCCTAAAATTGGTTTATATTTTAGGCTATGTTCACACTATGGTTTTGAGTATCTCATTATATTTCCATGTGCCTTAATTTTGTCAGTCGTTTTGATTACTACCTGAATTGGGTAAAGTTGTAGTAAAACAATACTTTTTTGCTTAGGCTGCTACTTTAAATATCCTTCAAAAGAAACTTTGGACTTCCAAGTAGCCTGTTAACCTACTAGTGAGCTTTTTCTCCCTGCTCCTGAAAGAGTGGGGCATGTTGGACCCATAGACACTCAATAAATTCTTATCAAATGACTACATAAACAATAATGTTTTTATAGCCTACAGTTAGTCAAAGTACTTCCCCAAAGTATGACACTAATCTCCGCTATATTAGCAGTTCAAGATGCATTATGACGTCTTTTGACATATTCTAGAAGCTTATTTCTCTAAATTAGAAGGTACTGTTAGTCTTTCTTTCTTTCTTTCTTTCTTTCTTTCTTTCTTTTTGAAGTCATCAGTAGCTATTTGTTACTTAGATTCAATAGAAATTAACTTCAAATTTGGAGGCAACTTGCAGAGGAAAGATAGAGGGATAAGTCAGTCACCAATCCAATTATTTAACTGTTGACTTTAGATTCATGAAATTATACTTTATATTTAATCTTTTTGTACTAATTCCTTTAGACTGCTTTATGTGGTTCCTCATCTTCTGAATGTTTATACATCTGGTTCAAGGCAAATGAGATGTCCTCATGTCACCAGAGTAGCAAATAGCTGGTAATTGAAAGGGAAACAAAGGATGGCGATACTGGTTACTATTTATTAATAATTGATAAATACAAAACTTTTTCTTCTCTGAGAGATGAATAGTGGGGTTACTCTAGGGCAAAAATGGGAAGGATAAATACTGGCATGATGGAGAAGAGACTACATACAAGAGTGACTTAGGCAGGAAATGAGTTTAGTTGCAATGACATCCACATTTGACAGTGCCTGCACAGCATGTGCTTGGCATGGGGCCTGGAGAGGAAAAACATTTTGACTACATTTCTTTGAAGGCAAATAAGGAGCATTAGATTGCATTGGCAAAGTCAGCCCTGTAATTCATCTCCTCAGAGGGCCTAATGTGTGTACGCATTTTTTCTTTTTTTGGTTTGGAATGCATCTGGGGCTCAGTGGACTGATTTTATATTGATTACCAAGTGGTATTTTCTGTCTAAACTAAGGTGCTTTTCGGAACTGCATTGTGAAATCTGTATTTCCAAATTTGTGCAACACTCATTATAAAGAACTAAGAACACTTTATTCCCAAATCAATTAATGTTATCCCTTGATACTCCCAAGATGGTGCTTAGTTTTCTTGTACACTCTTTAGGGTCCAGAAAATTAAAATTATTTTCTATCTTAAAATAATTATTAAACCAAAAGGTAAAGTTACATCTTGTTTCTAGTATTTCTTCATTGAGTGAACACAGTAATAAACACATTGTATGAGCCCAAGCACTAGAATTAAGAATGATCATGTCTTTGGGTAAGAAGATGCTAATGCATATGAATTTATATTCAAAGCAGCTGTTTTTCAAGGCACATTTTCAATTATGTAAATTATTGTTTAAAATACTTACAACACTATGTGTGAGTCAAAAGATCTCTTCCTGTGGCCTACGAAGCCAGATCTGAAAAAGAAAGCCAGAGTTGATGGAACCAAGAAATGTTAATATTAAAAAGTACAAATGCCAGGACTGATCTATAGAACAATCAAAAGCTGAAGATCATACTCATCTGAAATGTTCTTCTGTGTAAAATGGGCATGACTGAGGAAAGAAAATACAGAATGCTAACATATGGAGTAAGACATGCCTGAGTATGTAAGAATCATGTTTTTCTTCCTCTGAAATTGAGATAGAGTTTGTATATGTTTAACTTCTGATATTCCAGAGATTCTAGATATTTGCCACTGTGCTTTTAAATTAATTAATGTTGTCTTTCCTTGTTTGATAGTTTTAATTGAGAAACTTTGTGCTTAGTAACAAATAGATACAAAATGTCTTTATTGATTTAACCCTCAGGAAAGGATTTGAGAGTAGTCAGTGTGACTGTAAATCAGAAATGCTTTAAGGTAAATTTCCAAGGGAGTGTTTCCAAAGCACAGGAATCCTCAGGTATGAATAAGTGATGATTCAGACACATGTTACATGAAGACAAAATGTGTTTCTATAGATCAAAGCAATGAAAAGTGATGTTTGAAGTTGATCATTTTGACCAAGTGCCTTGGGAGCATTATAAGAAATGGAACAGGTAGCATTTATAGAATACACACCATGTACATTAATTCTCCAGGTATTAAATTTAGAAAGCAGTGTTGCCGTGCATTCCCTCTTGCATTTCCTCTTTCTTATTAGTATTTGGCAGGAGTTTGCTAACTAAAATGGGAAATAATGAAGGCTGTTGTCAATGTCCTCTGATTCTCATTGGCTGTCTTCCTTATGAGATTATTTTTTTCATCCTCAAAATCATGATTGCTGTTTCTAATCTAATTTTTCCTCCTCTCTTCAACCTTTTCTTTAAATGAATAAAGAAAAACTATTTGAGATACAAAATGCAGGCTGATCTGAATATGGCACAGGGGCCACATTAGGTTGTTATTTACACAATGGTCTAGAGTCTGAGAAATGTCATTTTTTTTCCCATCCCAAGGGATGGTGTCCACAGTAAGCTTGACTGACACTGGAGGTCTCCTGTCCAAATTTCTCTTCCCTTTACAGACATACAGAGAACTATACATTTTCAAGGTTCCTTTGAGTTCCATATATCTACCTTCCTAAGCCCAGGCTCCTGTCTTCAAATAGTCCAGTGGTGAAACTGCTATCTCACACTTGTTCAATAAGAAAGGACCAGTGAGTGAAAGGTTCTTTTCATTACTGAAATCAAACCCAGGCCAGGTGATCTTGAATGTGCTCCCCAATGGAAAATGGACAGATTTGGAAACTGTGATGTTCAGTGGAGTCTGACCTTGGCCACGTGAGTTTTCTTTTTTCTTGTAGATAACTCTACCTTAGATTGTGTGACTTAAGAAACTTGCCATCAACTAAACAGGGCCCAGATGGGCTTGCTGAGACTGAAGTACCAACCAAGTACCATGAATAGACTGAACTTCATACACAGATGTAGCCAAAGGGCAGCTTGTTCTTCATGTGGGTCCCCTAGTAAGGGGAAGTGAGAGTTTCTCTGACATGGAGTCTGTTGCCTACTTTTGGATCACTCCATCCCCTGATCCCTGCAGCAGGGCTGCCTAACCAGGCCATAGAGGAAGAGGATGCCTGCCCTCAGTCCTGATGCGACTTGATTAGCTGGGGTGGGTTGGTGGGGCGGCTCCCCTTTACTGAGGAATAGGAGAGGGGGAGGAGTAAGAGGGAGGAAGGGTGGCACCAGGAGGAGGGAGGCTATGACCAGGATATAAAATGAATAAATAAGTATAATAATTTTTAAAAATAAAATAAAGCATAATTCAAGAGAAAAAAATTTAAGCCAGAGTTTCACTATAAGTTCGCATCTAGATGTTAGAGAGAGAGATTGATTTGCCCCAGTGCATTCTACACAAGTGACAATCTCAAGGAGAACTGACTGTCTGGTTCAATATCCTTCTTATTTACCAGTCATTCACCTATATGTATGAATATATCACAGTATTGTGTTTGAGTTTTTTTTTCCCTGTGGGGAATAAAAGATGTTTGGCCTTTGAAAGATATTTCAGTATCAGGTAACATATGCAAGGAGAGAATTTCAAACTTTTATTAGGAAAAACTTTCTAGATTTTCTAAACTCAAATTAGGTAAGTGGTTGCCTACTTTGTGAGATTGACCCTGTAGAAGCATTATTTGGCATTAATGTTAGGGTTTAGGAATAGCTGCATACTGACCACTCCAACACCAGACTCAGGTTGATGGAAGTTTATTTGAACGCTGAAGAACAACAGACCAGTCAGGGCTACTGCCTGTAAATTCAGTCTGTGACATTGGTAACAAGAACTGACCAGTCAGTGTCACGGTTGGAACTTGGGAATCAGACTATGAAATTGGTCGTCTTCTTCTTCTTCTTCTTCTTCTTCTTCTTCTTCTTCTTCTTCTTCTTCTTCTTCTTCTTCTTCTTTTTTGGTTTTTCGAGACAGGGTTTCTCTGTGTAGCCTTGACTGTCCTGGACTCACTTTGTAGTCCAGGATGGCCTCGAACTCACAGTGATCCACCTGCCTCTGCCTCCCAAGTGCTGGGATTAAAGGCATGCGCCACCACGCCCGGCCTAAGGCAGGCTATTTATAAGGAAAACTTTAACCAGGTAATTACCAGGTAACCAGGTGGGAAACAAAGAGGAGGGCAGCATTACATCATTTTTACCAGTTAAACACAAGAAGATTCTATTTTATTCTGAACACAGTGTATCCGGGTGGCTAGCCAAAGCATTGTAAGCTGATTGGCTGGGATTTAGGGAAGGAGAGATCTTGGGACCTTTCCAGCTCTCTGGGAGTAGGGAACATAGTGGGAAATTGTGGCCTTAACTCTAATAGAACATATATTTGTCTTTAACCCAAGAAGGATATGTGTTGATCATCTACTGCTTTATTCTAAGCAGCATGCATTGAACCTTTTTGCTTTCAGGCACATAGGGCCTGAGAACTTGAACTTAATTTCATCTTATAATCAAAATGGAGACTTGGGGTCAAAATGGTTTCTGATATGCTAAGAGCTGGTGTTAACAGAGGAGGTACAGTCATGCTAGGAACTAAAGAAGGTCTCAACAGAGGGCTTGAAGAGTTTAAGCATGTTAAGCAGGTTGCAACATTAAATTTAAAAAATGGATATTAGATAGAACAGACTTCTCTAAATAAACTTGATTTAGCCAGTTAGAAGTCAATAAAGTGGCTTCTCAGTATTCTCCCTGAAAGAAAAAGATTTCTTAAAAGTATTAAATATTTATTTATTTTTTTATTTCTCCCTTCGTCCCTTGCATATCTGTCTTCTCTGGGATTAAACTGTCATGGGAACAGTATGTTCCTTGGACTGGTTGACAAAGCTATATTCACTGCTCAGAATAAAGCTGGCACACAGCAGGTATTTAATTAAACTCCTTTGAATAAATGAACAAGCTTGTGCCACATGCCATTAAGGATGCAAAACCAGACCAGGTACACACAGTTCCAGGTTTTAGGTTTTTCAAATTTTGAAAACAGTATGAAAGAGGGGGAATGAATCTCAGCTAAGTGTAATTATTGTAAGCAAGGAAAACTTCCATGAAGCTCTGGGTTTGGTGTCCGGCATCACATAAAGCAGGTACAGCGATGCATACCTGTAATACCAGCACTTGAGAGGTAAAGGCAGGAGCCACAGGAATTCAAGAACATCCTTAGCCACATGGCAAACACAGGGCTACCCTGGAATAGATGAGATTCTGTCTCAAAAAACAAAAGCAACAAATAAACAAATCAACTCCCCCCAAAACCCAAAAAGACAAAAAGAACCCCATAACAAAAACAACAAACAAACAAACCAAAACAGCACCCCTCCCCCAAAAAAACCTAAAAACAAAACAGATGTTAGAATTTTAGATGGTGTTGGTGAATATACATACAAACTCAACATATTATGTATATTAAACATGGAGGAATAGGATACTGGAGAAATAATTTAGAATAAAGAAAACATAGAAAACTCATTCTGTGAACAGTGAAATTTCCTTAAGTCTTTCAAGAAAACAATTATTTGGTAATAATATGCAAACAATCCTTCTAAAGACTTCCTTTAAAAATCTTCAAAGAAGATTAAAGAGGAAAAAGTCATCTGTATTAAAAAAAAATATTAGTTTTAGTTTAGAAACTGAAAGCTCTCTGCCCTTACAAAACTGAGACAGTTTCCAAATGGCTAGGATATGAAAGCAAATGGTTCCTTTGTGTCAATAGATTGCTTGGTTTAGCAGCAATATGGCTAAATGTTTTCTATAAAGCTCACAGCTCTGACAGCTCTGGTTTTGAAATGTTTGCACTATCATTGGGGGCTGCTGCATGGTAATCAGCTTTAAGGATAACATGACATCGTTAATAATGGAAGTATTTAAAACAGAACTCCAGCAAGGCTATTTACAGAACTGCCTGACTGTTGTGAATCTTCACGGACCTATTTCTGGACTTTTGTTTGCAATTCACAGTAATTTACAGAGTAAATGGCTCAGAATTTGCCAAAGGAAGCAAGTGCCTGCATAGATTTCTGGGGGATACATGGAATTTTTCCTCTTTGACATGGTCGCAGACAGACTGAATTTTTACATTCTTGCATAAATCCAAGAATTGTCTATTTTAAATGAAGTCACTAGAAATGGGTGAATATGAAAGAAGGCACACTATGTTAGCTATGATAAATGTATTTACCCTTCAGTCTATACTATTTAATAGATAAGACTTAAGACACCTGGAATATTGAATTAATTTCTATGACTATCGTGTATCATTTATATGGCAGAAAGAACACTAAGTATTTTAGTTTGCACATAAATTAATAAGAAGTACACTTAATGCGTATCTAGTGCATGCCAAGTACTGTATTAAACATGTAGTTTACATTTTATCTGTACTGTAGTTCTATTCTACTTACCAGCTATTTTAGCCTTAAACAGACCATTGAGTAGCCCTAAAGTTTATTTCCTCATCCCTATAGTAGAAACTTTAATAAGTATCTTGCTTTCTTCTTCACTCATTTATACATTCAATAAATATTTATGATGTGCTGTTAAGTATCTGTATTTGTTCTAGATCTGCTACTTAACAGTGAATAAACCTTTATCTTTGCTCCCAATAGAGCTTAGTTTCCTAAACATGATGTATGCAAAATATATGTATACATTGTTAGTAAAGAGACAGTTAATTTATAAAGGAACATGAGATTAGGGGGTAGCAAGGAAGCATGGGGGAGTTGAAGAAAGGTAGTGGTGGATAGATATGATCAAAATACATTGTTAAAATGTATTGGTCATTCAAAAATAAATCAAAACCCACCTTCCATTGACACCTAGAAACATATTGCTATTAGATTAACAGAGATAATGACAAGAAAAGTACTTGAAAAGTGACATAAGGTTAGGAACCTGCTTGGATTGAAACTGGAAAATGACCTTAATACAATAAGCAAATCAACAAATTCCAATGACTCTACTGTCACAATAAATATGTTTAGGTTAAGTTCTAAAGGGGTATTTAATAATTTATCAACTGAAATTGCAAACCATTACTGGGATGTTGGACAGTAAAAGTATGATACGGTGATAATATTAACACAACTATTTTCCTTCACAGAGCTGGACTTGCTGGCCATGCTAAATGTACAACCCAAGTACAGAAGTTTGTGTGGAATTTGGCTAAAGAGTGTTTTTACTCAAAGAAAATTAAAACTGTTAGATGATAAGCTCACAACTCTGCAAGTATGATATTTAGAATTGGACACTCTAATACCAAAGGTATAAATGGATAAAATTCTTCAATCAAAACTTAACTTGAATAATTAATTCTTCCTCATTCTCTTCACCTACCACTCCTGCTTTCTTTCCTTCTCTTCCATTCCCCTCCCCTATTTCTCAGAAAAGGGGATTCCCCTTCCCATCCACCCCAGCTCATCAAGTTCTATCAGGACTGAGTGTGTCCTCTTCCTCTGTGGTCCCACCAAGGGGAACTGATTGAAAAGCTGGCAAGAAAGTCCATGTCAGAGAGAGCCCATGCTCCCCTTATTAGTGGACCTACACAAAGACAGAGCTGCCTATTAGCTACATCTTTGTAGAGACCTAGGTGCAGTCCATGCAAGGTCCTTGGTTGGTACTTCAGTCTGAGCAGACCCCTTTGGGCCCTGGTTAGTTGGTTCTGTTAGTCTTCTTGTGGAGCTCCTGTCACCTCCAGGTCCTTTTCTCCTTCTCCTTACTTTACCACAACACTCCCTATGCTTTGCTCAATGTTTGGCTAAGTCTCAGCATCTGTTTTCAGTGGAGTCTCTCAGAGGACAACTCTGCTTGAATTCTGTCTGCAAGCATAGCAGAATATTGTAAATAGTGTCATGAGTTGGCTCTCTCCCATGGGGTGGGACTTGGGTTGGGCCAGGCATTGATTGGACCTTCCCTCACATGTTTGCTTTATCATTATTCCTGCACATCTTGTAGACAGGGTAGATTTTGAGTTGAAGTTTTGTGTATGGTTGTTGTTCCCCTCCCTCTCCTAGACTTGTCTAATTAGAGGCTTTCCTCTTCAGTCTCTATGGCTCCTGCTACTAGGAATCTCTGCTAGAGTCTCTCTCATATCCCCCAGGAGCCTACCTTGACTTAGGTGTCCAGCTTGACAGGAAACTGGCTCCACCCACCAAATCTTTGACCCAAAATAATTTGTCCTGCTTACAAGATTGCAAGGATAAAGATGGAGCAGAGATTAAGGGAATGGCCAACCAATGACTGGCCCAACTTGAGACCCACTCCATGGGAGAGAGCCAACTCTTGACATTATTGATACATTGCTATGTTTGTAGACAGGAGCTTAGCATAATTGTTTTCTGAGAGGCTTCATCCAGTAGCTGACGGAAACAAATGCAGAGACCTACAGCAAACAATAGGCTGAGCTTGGGAAATCTTGTGGAAAGTGGGAGGAAGGATTGAAAGAACCAGAGGGGTCAAAAATACCATAAGAAGACCTACAGAGTAATCTAACGTGGGCCCATGGAGGCTCACAGAGACTGAACCATCCACCAAAGAGCATTCATGGGCTGTACCTAGACCCCCTATATATATGTAGCAGATGTGCAGCATGGTCACTATGCTGGTCCCCTAACGATGGGAGTAGGAGCTGTTTCTGACTATTGCCTGTCTCTGGATCCCTTTCCCCTAGCTTAGCTGCCTTGTGTGACCTCAGTGAGAGAGGATGCACTTAGTCCTATTGTGACTTGGAAAGGGGCCTAAGAGGGGCCTTCTTCTCTTTGAGGAGAATGGGAGGGGAATGGGGAAGGGAGCTGTGAAGGTGGCACTGGGAGGAGAGGAGGGAGTGAACTGTGATCAGGATGTTAGGTGAATAAATAAATAAATGGAGAAATATAACCTATTGAATCCAGTTCATGCTGCCCATATTACATGGGTATAGGGCCATCTATTTAGGAGGTGCAACTTAGTGGGGGCTACGCTCCTGAAGAATATTTACTCAGTAGCCATCAAATGTGAAAAGCCTTCATGCATCCCTCCCCAGTCTATTCTGGAATGTTGACTGGTTTGCTAGAACTACTCTACAAGTGTGCTGCCCATGTCATAGAACCGATTTCTTTACCTGCCTACCTCATTGCATGTAAAGGAACAGCCTGGAAGCTTGGAGCAACTGAAACATACAACACAAAAGGAAAAAAGCTTTGTTTTACTTTTAGTACAAGACAAGATTTCATTATGTAGTTCAGGGTATCCGGAACACATTTTGTAGCATGGAGTAGCTTTGAGCTTCTGAGCTTCTTGTTTCAGCTGCTTGAATGCTGGGAGTGTAGGTATGTACCACCATGCCAGTTTGTTTGGGAAACTAGGTTTCTGATTTTCCCTTGCTTGGGACTTAATTTTGGACTTCTCAATTGCCATAAGGGGACTGAATTTGTTACTTGAGCTTTGACAGTTAGCTCTTCTGATCTTTTCTTTGACACAGTATGGGGGAAACATGAGTAACTAATACAATTTTCTTCAAGCTGAAGACTTTTGCCAATTATTCTCTTTTAGATATTAAACAGTCCCTTAAGAGAAGCTTAATCCAAACATGAAAGTTAAAACAAGAACAAATTACAACTCATAGGCCAAATCCAGGCTACAGTCTTATTTTAGAAATAAAATTTATTGGTACATGGCTATGCCCACTCATTAAAATAGTATCTTCAGCTGATTTCACATTGTGCTTTAACAGCAGACTACACTTGAATCAGTGAACACTTCATATGTTCCAATGATGAAAATACTATATGATTCTTATAGAAAAAGTTTGCCAATACTTAAGTAAGAATCAACTAACTTTAAATGTATGATTTTATAGATATATGGTAATTAACATATGGTACATATGTCATTATCACATTGCATTCTTTTTAAAAACCTCTGTAACTATTTGTTTATTTTTATCATCCAGGACTCATATTCAGTATTCCTCCTCAAATTATATAAACAAACACAAATGTAAAGAATCCAAGTCATAATTATATAACAACACTCCATCACAAAGGCATGTAAAATTACAAGAATGCTATTTTAAAACACTGGGGCTTTGAGAAAATAACACTCTCAAAAACCCACCGAACTGCCAAATTATTCCACAAACTAAGCAGATTAAACATGATTAATGAATGCATTTCAGTTTTATAAAGTAAAACCAAATGTATTGGATAACTGGTACTAACACGCAAAGTGTATTGTCTTGTATCTGAACTATAAAGGGGCAAATTACAATTTAGGAAAATATACCCTTATTTTAATTTTAAATGTGGCATAAATTTAAGAAAAGCCGGGCGTGGTGGCGCACGCCTTTAATCCCAGCACTCGGGAGGCAGAGGCAGGTGGATCGCTGTGAGTTCGAGGCCAGCCTGGTCTACAAAGTGAGTCCAGGATGGCCAAGGCTACACAGAGAAACCCTGTCTCAACGCCCCCCCCAAAAGGAAAAGCTGGCTCAACTAATTGAAAATACTTTTAAACAGTCAAGTTTTGTGAGCAATGCGTATGTAGATAGAGGGGCAAAGGCATTAGAGCCAGCCTTCAGAGTAATGGCAGTTAAAGGAGTCCTCAAGTCCTCAAGTCCTCAAGTAAGGATTAGAACATTTCCATTAGTCCTTCAAGGACAGTTGTTCTGATTCTTTATTTTAATAAGCCTATGGTGTGACAGAATTGACTTTCTCTGCTTTGCCAAGTTGGCTATGTAGTATCTCTTATCCAACTGATCACGATTTTGGAGGTTCAACTATAGATGAAAATTTTTTTTTACATTTTTATTTTATTACACATGTATAAAACAAACTACATACAGCAGGGAGAACCATGTGACAATCATGAGAATAATGAGTTCTATATATGTTACATTCATAGTGACTTAGCCATCTGCATTCGTCTTGTTTGAAGTAAGTGTTTTTCCTGACTTTTGGGTCTAGATTTCTGAATGAGATTCAATATCTATCTTATCTGAACTCTAATAGCTTAACTTTTTTATCTTGATCTAAAATGATCTTGTCCCCTAACCCCCTAAACTTGTTACCTCATCACAGTATGCAGGGTGTGTAGACAAAAGCTTTTTTCAGCTAACAATATGAAAAGATAAACACTGCAGCAATCCATGTGACACAAAAGAGGCAAAAACAAAAGACTAGTTCCCCCCGAGCAGAAAAATTTCAGACCTGTGGAAAGGACAACAATACTAATAAAAAATTGTATTTACTTTAGAGGCTTTCAGAATGTCAACAAAACAGCTGCTTTTTTTTTTTCAATTACAGAGTGGTATTCAATTAACAGGAAAACAACTGTCTTTGTAGAAGCTTCATCATAGACAACTGAAGATAGGAAACAAAAACAAAAAAAGAAAAGAAAAGAAAAAATAAAACAAAAAAACAAAACAAAAAAAGAGCACTCACCCCGCTCCCGCCCCCACACTGTACCAGGCAAGGTTAGTGGCCATCAAAAATACCACTAGGACAGGGCTAGCTAAAGACACATTCAATAGTGTGTTAACTATACAAAAAAGATACTGTACAGTCTAAAAACAAATCTTACACCGACTTAGATTTAAAATTTTTTCTTTTAAAGGAGTGAGTTGTGTACGTGGGGGTTAAATGCTTTATAGACAAGGGAGGGGAGGGTGTAAACCTGCCCTAGAACCAACTTACTCGTCATCTTCATTTTCCTCTTCTTCCTCATCCTCCTCATCCTCACCATCTTCCTCTTCCTTCTATTTTTGTTCTTTTCAGGCTTGACCACCCACTTTTTTTCGTGGCATCAGGCTCTCCTTTAGCTCTGTAGGCAGCAGTGTCCTTTTCGTACTTCTTCTTCAGCTTGGCAACCTTCTTTACACAGGGCTGCTTGTCATCCGCAGCAGTGTTGTTCCACATCTCTCTTAGTTTCTTTGCACCACCATCAATGGATAAGCCAGGGTGTTCTCCTTTGATTTGGGGGCAGTACTCAGAACAGAACAAGGCCAACGGAGGCCTCTTGGGTGCATTGGGGTCCTTGAACTTCTTTTGGGTCTCTCCTTGGGGTGGGGGTGTAGGTTTTCATTTCTTTTTCATAACAAGCCTTGTCAGCCCTTGCCATGTCTTCAAATTTCCCCTTGTCTTTAGCACACATGTTCTTCCACCTCTCTGAGCACTTCTTGGAGAACTCTGGGAAGTTGACAGAAGCATCTGGGTGTTTCTTCCTGTGCTCCTCCCAGCAGGTTTGAACAAAGAATGCATATGAAGACATTATACCTCATGGCTTCTTAGGATCTCCTTTGCCCATGTTTAGTTGATTTTCGTCCGTAAGGCTCAGAGTCGCGCCATGCCCGTCCTGCTTGTACTTGTCCTGACACTGTGTCTGTGGAGCTCAATGTACTGCAATGGCTGTGAGAGCAGGAGCCAGATATAGCCTCCTCACTCTCTCTGGTCTGTCCACTTTGCATTCTTGACATAAGTTACTTGGGAGTTTATATTTTTAAGTGTAAGTTGCCATTTCTTTCTTCTAAAGCATCAGGTAGTGATTATTGACTTAAAATCTTAATTATAGTACTAAAGAAAGATATAATGATTATTTCCCCCAATTGTTCAATGAAGCAGCTTGTGTATATAGTTTAAATGATATAATTTTATATTAACTCAAAGTTTGACAGACTATGCTTTAAAATTTGAAAACCTTAAATCTTATAAGATTGTATTTAATTAATAGAAAATAATTATAACATTTCCACAGTAACCACAAGCTCATTCAGGTAAAAATGTACAATTCTTGTCTGTGTTTTCAAAAGGAGAAATGCTGCACCTTACTCTTCCAAGTGCATGTATATATTTCACAGATACTTATTTAGTATGAAAAAATTAGAATCTATTGTTCTTTAAAGGAATATGATTTATTTTCCAAGTGAATCACTGAATAATTGCATCACTTAGTTTAGCCCAATGGCTCTCAAACTTCCTAATGCTGCAACTCTTTAATACAGTTCATGTTGCAGTGACCCCAATCACAAAATTATTTTTGTTGCTACTTCATAGCTGTAATTTTGTTAGTTTTATGCATCGTAGTATAAATATCTGATATGCAAGATACCTGAGAAGTGACCCTAGTGAAAGGGTTGTTCAACCCCAGATAGTCACGACCCATAGGTTGAGAACCACTGGTCTAGGCAAATGACTACATTTATTTGCAGGTACATGAACAATCTCTCCATTCTGACATCCTGAGGTTTCCTAAAACTCCATCATAGTTTTCTAGCTTCCATGTTGGTGTGTCAATTGGTGTGGTCATCTTGCAGGTCTTGTTTGGGCAGCCATATTGTTGAGATTCCATGGATGCAGTCACACTTTTATGTTTAGAAAACACCGTTTTGCTGCAGGCATTCTGGTCCTCTGGCTCTTACAAGGTACCCTTTCCCATTCTGTGATATTCTCTGAACCTTAGATGTAGGAACTGTGTTATAGATGTACCAACTGTGGCTGGGCACCCCACTGTCACTTATTCTCTGCATTTTGATTAACTACTGCAATAAGGAACTTCTCTGCTGAGAGGGGAGAGCTATACTTACCTATGAGTATAAAGATATGTATTTAGAATACAGTTGAAATCTGTACTGATTTAGTAAAATTACAGTAGTGGATTTTCGTTTAGGCTCTAGCACTGCTTTGGCCATGGTTCTTGCCTAAGTTTATGAGTTTGCTTCCATTAAGCAGGCCTTAATTTCAATTAAACAGGTGTGGCTTCCCTCTGAGTGCCATTATTTCACCATTGGAGATACCTTGCCAAGGTAGTTGTTGTGGTCCACAGCTTTACAGGAAGATAGCACTGTTGACTAACGGTCTCCCTTGGCAGCTTATATAGCAACTTCTGATACTAGGAGAGCTAGTTCTCGGGAAGAGTCATCCAAGTCAGTCCTAGTTTGATCATTCTAAGGTGACAAAGAAATTTGCATTGACCAACTGATATGAACTCTGAATAGAAAATAAAAATCTTGATCTTGCAAATTTAGGAGCATAGGCTTTGGGGAAGGGATGGTGTTCAAATTCATGCCAGTTATGTCTCTTAGGAGGCACTAAATCAATGGAAGAAACTAAAGTCATTTTCAGTTTGCCTAATCAAAGAACACTCAAACCATTCCACATAATCATATTCTTCTCCTTATAGAACTCCCATAAATAAAGACAAATAAAGTAGGCGTCCGCAATCCAAGGTTAGAAGATGTATCAGTTATGTGTGTGGGTAGGGGTGGGGAGTACTATGAAGAAGAACAACAACAGAATTACACTCTCCAAAATTCAGTTGAAAGAGGTACTGGCTATTTACAACAAAATAAGTATGTTTAAAGTGATTACAGAAGTGACAAATAGCCCAGTGCAAAATATTCCCAGACAGACTGACACAACTAAATAGTATTTCTAGAAATAGAAATATAATTACTAGAGGAAACAAAGTTCAATGGGTGGTTAAAGCAGGAGAACAGATTCAGGTGATAAGAGTCATAATGAAAAACTACTGAGGTCTCCCCACCAAGATATAGACAATGGAAATACAAAGCAGTGAGACATGAAGAGTAGATTAAGAGTGAATGTGGGAAGCCGCGCTCACATTCGCCATTACAAGATGGCGCTGACATCCTGTGTCCCATGCTGACAAACAACTAATCTGCGCATGTGCGAAGGGATTTTCCACTCGTTGTGCTCTGCCTCTCCCGTGGCGTCATCTCGCCCGATGAGCAACAGCCAATCAGGGACTGACACATCCTAAGTGGAGGACAGTTTCCTATATAAGGAATGGGTTTCTGCTGTTTGGTCTCTCTGTCTCCATTTTACTTGCTGTAAGCTTATGCTCTCCCTCTCAAGATGCATTAAAGCTTTACTGCAGAAGGATCCTGTTTGTGTGTGCAGCGTCGTTCTTGCTGGCAAGACGGTAACGCTAGCCACAAGTGAATATATTTCACTGCAATAATAACAGATTAATTACATAATCGAGTGAAAAACATTGAGAGAAAAAACATCAATGTGGGGTGTATCGTGATGTATTATTATTCAAGACAAAGGGAGAAATAACTTTCAGACAAAGCAAAAACAAACTTTTACTGAAAGAACTTCTAGAGAATATACTTTTGTTCAAACACTTCAAGTGTCTACTCTATTTGCCCTTGAGAATTAAGCATACTCCATAGGGTCCTCCTTATTACTTAGCTTCTTCATGTCTGAGTATTGTAGTGTGGTTATCCTGTATTATGTGGCTAATGTCTGCTTATAAGTAAGTATATAGCATGTATGTCTTTCTGGGTCTGGGGCACTTAGATGATCATTTCTAGTTCCATCCATTTGCCTGCAATTTCCTTGTTTTTAATAGCTGAGTAGTATTTCATTGTGTAAATATACCACAGTTTCTTTATCCATTCTTCAGTTGAGGGACATCTAGGTTGTTTCCAGATTCTGGCTATTACAAATAAAGTTGCTATGACCATAATTGATCAAATGTCCTTGTTGTATGGTGGAACGTCTTTTGGGTATATGGCCATGAGTGGTAGAGCTGGGTCTTGAGGTAGAACTATTCTCAATTTTCTGAGAGAGTACAAGATTGATTCCCAAAGTGGTTGTACAAGTTTTCTCTCCCACCAGCAATGAAGGAGTGTTCCCCTTTCTCCACATCCTCCCCAGCATGTGCTGTCACAGTTTTTGATCTTAGCCATTCTGATGAGTGTAAGATGAACTCTCAGAGTTGTTTTGATTTGCTTTTCCCTGATGACTTAGGGACATTGAGCATTCCTTCAAGTGTTTCTCAGCCATTTGATATTCCTCTTTTGAGAAGTCTCTGTTTAGTTCTGTACCCTATTCTTAACTGGATTATTTGGGTTTGTTGGCGTTTAATTTCTTGAATTATTTATATTTTTTGGATATTAGCCCTCTGTCAGATTAAAGGTTGGTGAAGATCTTTTCCCAGTCTGTAAGTCTGTAAGCTGTCACTTTGTTCTGTTGACAGTGTCCTTTGTCTTACAAAAGCTTTTCAGCCTCATGAGATCCCATTTATTAATAGCTGATCTTAGAGCTTGGGTTGTTGGTATTCTGTTTAGGAAGTTGTTGCCTGTGCCAATGAGTTAAAGGCTTGTCCCCATTTTTACTTCTAACAGATTTAGTGTGTCTGGTGTTATATTGAAGTCTTTATTCCATTTGGACTTCAATTTTGTGCAGGGTGATAAATATGGATCTCTTTGCATTTTTCTACATATAGACATCCAGTTGGACCAGTACCATTTGTTGAAGATGCTGTCTTTTTTCCATTGTATGGTTTTGGCTTCTTTGTCAAAAGAAAAGTTATATATTTGAGCCAACACATAAAATATAACCTGCTGAGTCAGTTTAGCACTGTTTATATGTATGTCTTTAGGGCTGATAACTTGATGTTAGATTAAGCCTGTTAAGGGTTCATCCCTGGGGAAGACTAATTCGCCCTCTCTTGGTAGTACTTAATTAAATATAGCTCTTCATCCAGGAGTGCAGCTCTGTGGCATTTCTCCTATTCAAATTGTAACATCAACTGTCCTTGGCATGGTTTGGGTCTTATTTAGGCATCCGTACTGTTGTGATTCCATGGGTGTAGCTTCCTTCTTATATCTAGAGGACACAGTCTTGCAGGAAACTTTATGACACTATTTCCTTTGAAGGCTTATTTGAGAAATAATTGTATGTTACTTCTCCTACTATCCTGGAGTACCACTTAGTTTCCAAGCTAGATTTAGGTCTTTCTTATTCTAGAAAGATAGTAAAAATAGATGTGTCTTTCTTATTTTGGAAAGAATATAATAGACAAGCCTGGATTAAAATCAAGGAACTGTATGTAAAAGGAGCATTGAGCCCAAGTTCACATATAAAATACTAAGGCTCTCTACATTTTTTTTCTACCCTGTACTCACAATGTTAATCAGCTTTATTCTCTTCTGAGAGAATTTACCACAAGTTTCTTCTCTGGGTAATCGGACCCATCTTGAGAAAATACAAAAAGATACTTGCTCATGAGATTCTTCAAGGAAATAGCCAACCTGATTATCTTAGAATGCACTTAAACATATTCAGAGGAGATTTATTTAACAACAAAAAAATCTTGGAGTTGAATTCATAATAAGAATGTAGAAAATTAAGCAGAAATTTATCTTCAGGATTCCAGAGAAGAATGTGTAACCATGGTATAAGCTCTGGTTCAAATGAGCTAGAACTGGCTAACCATAAACACATAATGGTGGTAGCTGATATAACAATCCACCCTCCATACAGGAAAGACAATGTACATTGTCTAAACCCAGAAATCAAAAAGCATTAACATAATTATACTGTTTAGAAATATGGCATCAAATCCAAGAGACCAATCAAGTGGCATTGAGAATTGTCCCATTTAGCATTCAAAAATGACAGAGAGGAGTGGAATATCTTGCACTATTTCTCTTAAGGAGTGTCAGAGATTTTATTGGCTCTATAAGCCATTTATATTTATAGTATTGATAATATTAAAATGCAATGGTATACAGACAATTCAACATTTCTAATTTAGAAGTTAAGACAATGTAGAACTAAAATGCTATGTAAAAGAACATTTAGAAAGAGAGGCAGTGAGCGTTCAGTAGTAAAGCATGTGCTTAACACTCATGAGGATCTGAGTTCAATCTTCAACTCCACAGTCGCCTATCCACACACATGGAAAAAAAAAGAAAAAGCAAAATGACCAAATGGAATTAAAATGTCCATGCCACAGAAAATATTAAATTGATTTTTTGTCAGTGATGGATGTCTAAACATTAAGGCACTTGAAATAAAAATGTATAACTTATAAGGTGGTAGAAGAGGAAAACTAAGTTTATGACATGGATCAGGGAGACCTCAAGGAGAAAGAGGATAGTACAATGCAGGTACTATGAAGTGAGGAGGGGGATAATGGGAAAGAAAGGGTTAAGTGAAGTGGAAACACAGGGTAGAAGAAGGAGAAGAAAGAGTGATAACTAATATTAAAGATTTGCAAAAGCTACATGGAAGCCGATTATTATAGAAGCTTCCAAAATATATGCATATAAAAAAGAGTTTAGATACAGTTACTTTTATAAGAGGATAAACCTTTCTCAGATGTCATAGGCTATCAAACAAAAATTCCAGGTTGAGATGTGGACTATTTTCCTTCCAGTTGTTGGTCCACGAGTTTGCATATATCTTCCTCAGCAATGCAGGGTACTGTCATTGTTATTGGTTACCTTTCAGAACTTGATGATGAGACCCCATTATTAAAGATATTATATATGTGAGTTACAGAACATGAAGAACTCAAGCTGGTATTAAGCTGGAAGTTTATCCCTACTTGCTAGTATTCATAGTACTAGTAGGTGTAATATACACCCAGGGGAAAAGTAATCAACAATCTAGCTTAGTTGTGAATCTTGGGAGTTAAAATAATGACTACCCTGGCAAAATATGGACATAGGGACCACAACAGCAGAAATAGGGGTAACCAACCACTTTCTGATGACATTTAAGGCCAACACCTTAAACAGAACTTATTCTTGGTACTGTTAATGAGGCCAAGAACCCCTGGCTTGTTAGGTCATTAGCCCTAAGGGATAACATATTATTACTATTACTCAAATAAATCAGTATATTATTAGATTACACCTTAAATACGTATCTTTATAACCACAAATTAGTACAGTTCTCAATTTTTGTTGGAGAAGCTTATTTGCAGTAGAATGGCAATTAATACAAGACTCCCAACTGGTCAAAGTGCAAGGAATAAGAGAATGTGGAAGATGGTGAAAAAACTTATGAGAGCCAAAGGTGGTGAATAGCTATAAGGAAACAGAGTTTTATACAGACAACATGGAAGCTGCACGCAGGAAATAAAAGCAACTGTGACTTCATGCAGAAGATCTGTATAAAATCAAACCAGCCAAAGTCCCAGTACAGATGTGGGAGTGTGATGTGAGTGACTTTTCCTGGGGAGATGTGGCACACAAGCAAAGATCTATTTACCCCAGAGAGAGAATCCATAACAAACCCAATGCCAACTTGGTGAACTAGTAAGTTTTTATTGAAGTTACAAACAGGAGTGTGAATGAAGAGTTTACTTACAAGAGCAAGGATGGCCAAAAGTAGCTGCATCACCAGAAAGCCCATCTTGACATGGGTGATTCCTCATGAAGCTTTCTGTACTGTGTGTAGGTAGCTCAACAGGTCCTATAGATCTCCTGTCTGCAACTCAGCTACCCAATCTCCTTCCAGAAGTTGTTTGTTCCTACAAAGCTGGAGGTGTGTGGGGAGAAGGGAGGATACTTGGGGAATTTTGGCCTTTCCCACTTCCCAGATCTAACATTTTGTTTGCCTCCTAAATCTCATGAGCACCACCACTCCCTCCTGAAGGAATGTGTTAATTTGGAGGAAACTGCTGTACAACAGGAAGGGGTTCATGAAGTCCAATCTCTCGATTTGGAACTTTGGCAATTGATTGCTGCTGGGGGAGGAAGAGTCAGTTGTCTTTAAAGATGTAAACCCTGATAAGTTGCCTATACTCCAAAGGACAGCCCTGCACCCATGCGCATATAGGCAGGACTAAGAGAACTCTGAATTTAAAAAGAAAAGTATATGAAGTTGGGAGGGAAAGTGGGAAATGGGGGACTATTGGAGGGGAAGGAGTAGGATAGATATGGTCAAAGCACATTTAAATATATATATATATCAAACAAACAATGTATTTAAAAACAAAATGAAAGCATGAGAAAATGTGAAATATGTATATATGTATAAATATCAATGAAATATAGAATATAGGTACAGCTACAACTAGGACACTACCTTCACACATCAGAGGTTTTAATATCCAATATTTAAGTCACACTCTATTTTCTTATTAGCTCTAGAATTCTTTTTTTATTTGGAATGAAGGTGTGTTGAGCAGATCATTATCATGATTCTGGTAACAATAGTAATAACTAATTATAACATTCGTCCTGAGTTTTGTCAAAGGAAAAACAGAATACTTTTTAGCTGAATTACAGTAAAAATTCTACCAAATTAATTCACAGGCTCAGCTTAGACATTTTTGAGATTTAATAACACTTGAATATATGGTAAGTAGCTGATAAAACACACCCCATATATTCATCTTCCTCTTGAAAGAATAGCAAGTATGCTGTTACATTATTTGATATTTGAATAAAAATGAGGACATGGCCACTCCTAGGTATGGCTGAGGAGATATGAGGGAGAGTACAGCCAGAGGCATCTGGTAGAGTCCAGGAGAGAAGTACACTAAACATGGCCAGCAGGCTGAACTGGATCATGAAAAGAGAGAGAGTTGGGCAAAACAAGAGAGGAAGGGAAAAGAGGAAAACAAAAGAAGACCAAGAGATCAGACAGAAAAAGAGAGAGAGAATGCTCCAAGAAAGAGTCCAAGGGTTGGAGAACCAAGAAAGCATGTGGCGCAAATGGCATAGAAGCTGGGGGAAGAGAAAGAAAAGGAAATCCTAGGCTTAGGGGAAAGGGATTGAGAAATGCTGAGAGGAGCTATAAGTACTGAGCTAGGCCAAGCAAATGCTTTGGTATGCTAAGCAGGCACCATAGTTAGCCATTTGTTCTGAGATTCTTCGGATTTGACAATGTTATTGTACACAAAGTCCCACTGAGTGATGGAGTAATTTTCAGTATAA
Source organism: Acomys minous (assembly GCF_964271855.1). Lineage (NCBI taxonomy): Eukaryota > Metazoa > Chordata > Mammalia > Rodentia > Muridae > Acomys > Acomys minous. Next base: position 124,190,839 of record NC_140488.1, on the reverse strand, counting down.
CTCATCAATTCATTTATTTTAGTTCTAAGTCAAATTTTGTAATGATGAAGGCGATCATAAAAAGTGGACATTTGGAATTTTCAGCTTCTGGAACACAGGCTAATTATGGGATAGGGGTTTCACGGCGTTTATAGATAAGAAGAAATAATAAGAATAAAATAATAAGAAAATAATATTGTGTGTTTTACATAGAGAACCTGCCCAAATGGGCATACTTTAAGAGTTGGCCTCAGCTGGGCATTGGGGGCATACATCTTAAATCCCAGAATTTGGGAGACAGAGGAATGTGGATCTGTATGAGTTTGAGGCCAGCCTGGTACACAGAATAAGTTCCTTGACAGCCAGGGCTACACAGAGAAACCTTTTTCCGCCCCCTAAAAAAACAAAAAGATGGCCTCAACAAAACAAGAAACTACCATGGCATTTTTTTTTTTTACTTTCTATCTTTTGTTTGAATGTATTAAATACCAAAACCATAATCTGAAACATCAGGTCAATACTGGATCTCTATTACGTATATATGCTCAGAATAAGTGAATTAAAAATCTCGGCAACTTAAATTTGAAAGTGGCCTCATATGCTAAAGCAAACTGAATCAGATACTTTGTTAGAAGGGGAATAGATTGCATTTCATACTATTGCACGGTGTGTAGCTGCTTTGTTTTCATACTGTGTAGATCTCCTCACATATAACCGTTTGTCCAGTTTTATTTAGAAAAGCATGCTTCCCCCACTGATCCCTGTTTGAACATCAAAACCACTTGTAATACTTTAGAAAATACCCATGCCTGAGATTATGTCCCTCCACTATCTGATTTGGATATACCTGGCCCAGAAAGCAACATAATCATGTAGATTCTTCCTTCTCAAGTCATCATATCACAGAGAAAAATCTGAGAAGCCCTGAATTAGGTGCAATTTAAGCTTCTTCTGCTCCTTTTTCTTTTCTTTAAACTTTGAGATAGGGTCTCTCTATAGCTCAGGCTGGTCTTGAACTTATCCTCTTGCCTCATCCTCCTGACAGATGATAGGCATATAAAACCATGCACAGCTTAATTAAAGCTTCTTAGCATTCCAAACCCCCAGAATTTTAAGAGCTTTTCAAAATCAGAGGACATTTTTCTTGTTAAAATACTGTTGAATGAAGTGAGGGACTCTTTTATTTCTTCCTTTAAAGTTAGTGAAGCCTGTAACTTTCAGTCTGTCTCTGTCTCTCTCTGTCTCTGTGTCTCTGTGTTTGTGTCTGCATGTCTCTGTCTTTTCTGGCTGTCTCTGTCTCTCTTCCTCTGTCTCTGTCTGTCTCTGTCTCCCTCTCTCTTTCTCTCTCCTTAGCCTTTTTTTTCTTGCTTCCCACCCACTCTATTTTCCCAACAATTTAAGTATTTGCCATGATCCCAAGGAAGCATAAAGAGTGGACACCCAGCCCCACTTCCCTCACATGACTCATCCTAAAAGCTGTTTGCCAAATGAATCTCTGCTTTTTGTTTCAGACTTCGTGCAGGGGCATCCAGAGCCCTGCACAACAATGCCTGTTCTAGCTCTACACCCACTCCGTCCCGCCTAGCATCCTACTCTCTATTCAAAACTAAGCCATAAGAAAAACAAGGCATTTGTCCCCAACAGTTTGCAAACCAGTCATGCTTTTCCAACATATGCTAGCAGGGCTAGCATTCAGCAATCTGGGACTCATGAAACGAGTTCCCTAGGCTTTCAGCAAATATGCTTGCAGCCTTTGAGGACATTTGGGGTTTTCAGTGGGAATACACAGACTAATGATGGAATAGGATTTCCATGGTGCTTATAAATGAAGAATTAGAAGATGTCCATATCTCTAGACATTAGATTGTGGACCCATTGAGGGATATTTTATAGACATTTTGCTCCCAAAATTTTCCAAGGGGGCTTGATTTGGCTTTGTTTTGAACAGAGTTGTGTAATTCCTGGTCAACTATGGAGATTGAAATATGATGAGGATTTGAGACAGAACATTAGATCTAGATCTTCTTATTGTCCAGTGGTACAGTTGCCAGAAACAGGTACTCTGATAGGTAAACCTCATAGCTGTAAGGTAGCTATGAGGCAGCAGTTGGTATTCCCTGCCTGATATGGTAACCATGGAGGAGAAAACAAGCTAGCAGACATCTGAGGTATAGCCAAGAGGAATACACTGCTGGCAACCTTCAGAAATCCAGGCAGGACGGCAGTTTTCATTGGCTTAACCACAGGTAGGTAGCAAGGCCCTCAGTCTGCTGAATTTATTATTTGCATTGGGCAGTTCTGGAAAGGGGCCGCCAGTGCACTTTGAAATATTTTGTATTTGGGCCTCAGAGGACCTATACTTCTATTTGGGCTCCCTTGGACTATTGCTGTCACTAAAACTAGCTCGACCTAGCCTCCTGAAAGAGGGCAAGTTTATGGTTCACTAGCCCCACACATCTAGAGACTAGCCAGACAACCTGCTATAGAATAAGCACACAGCTGACTGAAAGGTGACTATAGCCAACCAAGGCTAGAAACGCTCAGGTAAGACAAGCTTTTCCTGTCAACCCCAATTATGAGATAAAGGTTAACTCATTGCTTTAAGCTTTTAGGGTGTCCTAAAAACTCACATTGTGCCTGACACAGAGTGAAAGTCCAATGATGACTGGTGCTATTATAAATGATATTAACTCACTGCTTGAGACCTGGAGCCGAATGAAACCAATAGGTCGATATATGTTGTCTGGTTTAAACAGACTATTCAGTGCTGGCTATGCAGTGTTGTGTACCTCCCCCCGGAATAATTTATTTATTTTTATTTTTTGTATGTAAATGTTTCCCCTGCATGTACATATGTGCACTCCATGTATGCCCGGTGGCCATGGAGTCCAGAAGAGGGTGTAATATAACCTGAAACTGAAGTTTGGGATGTCTATAAGCCATCATGTGGGTTCTGGGAACTGAACACAGGCCCATTAGACAAGCAGCAAATGATCTTGGCTGCTAAACTATCTCTCCAACCCCCTGTGCAGAGGTTTAAAGAAGTTATCCAGCACTATTTGAAACTTTGGAGACTTTTCATAGGACCAACTAATCCAGGTTTCCTTCCACAGGTAATAGTTAAAGGATTTGAGGAGTTACTGGCTAATTGAAGTGGGGCAGGTGTTCCCTGTAGCAGAATTTTAATACAACAACATGGTTGCTCTAGCAAGAGATTACATCTAAAAACCTAGGTCTGTGTGATCCATCTGAAATACAGACATGCTCTTAGTATCCACCTTTAACCCCTCTGGCTGGAATACACACCCTTAATCTCTCTGTATAGAATAGACACCACAACACACCTTTAATCCCAAACAATGGCTTCTAATTGAGGGGCAGACAAAGTGACAAATCAGAGAAAGATTTGATAGAATGAGTCAGAGATATGATATGCCCAACTTTCATTAGAAGAGGTCATGAAAGAAAGGCTACTTAAGAGAAGCTCAGAGAGCATAGAGAGAAGAGTACAGTACAGGAATACAGTAGAGTTCCTGCAGTCATGACAGTACAGTTCAGTGCAGTGCAGTCCATGGAGTTCAGAGGCAGTTTTTCCAATCAGAGAAATTCAGTAAGAAGCCAAGAAAATATTGAACCAGTCAGCTTCGAAAGGAGTTTTGAGCCAGAACAGCTCAGTTGAACCAATCAGTCAGAGTTTAGAAACAAGAAAAGGTGAGTTTGTTCATCAGTAAGTCTTGGAGGCTGAAACATTCTAGGCCTAGGTTAGCAGACAGAGGCTAGAAGCTGAAGCCCTCAAGGTCCAAGCTTGCAGAAGTTTAGATTGTGTGAATGCTAGAAGGTTCCAGGCCTAGGCATAGGGATAGTTAGAGATAAAAATGCTCTTTGATCAGCCCAAGCCATGTAGTTATAAAGCCTGGGTATATCTTTCATCTCATGCCCTCTTTTGAGGAAATAAAAACAACATTACAGCTCCCCCAAATGTCCTAGGTTCTGCTCCTCCCTGTGGTTTCTAAGATACAATTATTCACTCAACAAGTATTGATTCCATTCCTTACATGTACTGGGTATTGTTCTATGGTCTGAGAATCCAGTGACAAACAAGGAAACAAGGCTCCTACTTTCCTATGGAGTTTGAAAGTATGTGACAGCTGTGAACTGATGGGGCTTGCATAGAGGTTGGGAAACAAGCCACATCTCTGTACATACTGTCATTTTGTTATAGGCAGCCAATTTTTAAAAAAAAAATGTTCATTATTTATAAAAGCAGGCCAGCTTATAGAGGTAAGAGGAAGGACAAATCATTTAGAGAACCATAACTGTCTTGTTGAGAAGGATGCTGTGGCCTCATCAAAGGGTAGAGTAGGCCTACTCAAGTGAGGCTTCCGGTTAGGTAATTCCTTGATGTGGGGAGAAGGATGTCCTGTGCACTGTAGGATATTTGACTGCATTTATGGTCTCCACTCATTTGATGTCAGTAGCACTCTCCCATTGTGATATTCAAAAAAGCGTAGATACTGCTAACTGTCCCTGAAGAGGTGATTGGACATAGTGGAGACTCAGTGACTTGGAAAAATAAGTTAATTGCAAAATAGGGTGGCTGGGGTGGGGGGATGGGATTTTTATTCATCATTTGTAACAACTGTGATAAAACTAGTTGCTGTAACAAATGAATGCTCAAGCTATATTATCATGTAAATTATTTCTTATTCACAAAGCAGTCTTCTATGACACTTCAATTCTGTTCACACTTCATTGCTTAAAACTCATGTGGTTCCATGGAAGGCTAGGAAAATTTCATTCTAGTTTGGTGTTCATAAAGAAGAGGGATGAGACTTGATGAATAGCTTTCAATTCTCATTCTTAAGCTTAATTGTATCGGTCACCAGAGAGCATTTTTATAGAAATTATAAATAGAAATTAGTAAACCATGAGGCTTTCATTGCACTCCTCACTTGGGTGGAGGGTCAGAAGCAAATACAACATTAGAGGAGATAACTGTTTTGATTGGATGATTGACAGACTGAACATAAAAACTGTCCTGTGAGGTTACATCCCAGTAGTAGCTTTTTACAGACCCTTTCTTAACATGCCTTTTCATAGTCTTCACCTTTGAGGAAAATGACTCACAACAATAGAATCACAACTACTCCTTGAATTCCTACCATGTGCTTAGCACCCATACTAAATATATTAAAAGTGTTGTTCTCAAATAAGCCTCTCTACATCTCTGGGAACTTTGCACTTCCTTGTGTAGGTGAAGAGTTGTAGTTCCAGACCTTCAGTGGTACACTAAATTCATGTAGCTTGTTATGGGAAAAACAGGGATTCAAATGAATTTCTTTCTCACTTCAAAGTTCAGACTTCTCTTAAACCTAATGTTTTCCTGACATGGAATTCTTAATTTCAAGGGGGATTTGCTGACTTCCATATTAATAGTGAAGTGTTAACTGAGGATGTTGTCACAAGGCAGCAAAAACAATTTGAAAGGAACAATATCATTATGTATACAAATGTCAGAAATGAGAATAAAGGGTTTTTTTTAATGAAAGCTTAGAGAAATCTCATCAAGAAAGGGATGAGCATTTGCCCACAAATAACCTGGGGACTCTTGTCTATTACTTTTGAATATAATGTTGATTCAGTGGTTGCATGAGCATATATTTATGCTCTGATCTTTCTACACACAAGAAAAATAGCTTCTTTTATCTAAGTCTCCTGTAATAAAATGACTTTGTGAATTAACTAAAGTTACAAGACTTTTTCTCTACATCTTTTATCCCTTTCACTGTGTTTCCCAGGTTTAGGGCATGCAGAAAAACTGAGGAGCATTTTGTACTGCCAAGGACCATTTAGTATGTGCAAAACAAAACAAAACCACCCACCACACCAAATAGATACAGATGTGAGAATGAATACCTACCTCTCCTTTCTTGTATTTTATATGGTTTTGTCCCATTTTTATACCATCTCAGTCTCATTATTGTTATTTATAGTCCATAGGGAATGATTTTCCACATGAAGTTTCTATTTTTTGACTCATCTTCAGTGGTGGGGCAATCCTTTCATTTTCTTACAACTTGCCAATCTTACCACAGAGGAACTAGAGTTTTAACAGCTGCTGTGAAATCATTATAATATCCATAGACACAGGCTCAGTGCTTCAAAAAGTCACTTTCTCAAAACTCCCTTTTTCCTGGTTGCATTGAAGATGCAACTTCACGTTGATTTAATGTTGATGTGCAATCAACCCCATCTAATTTTGTCACACGGTGTGCCCTACAAGAAGTTCCCATTGTAAGAGATTTATGACACTCCTGGCAAAGGGTTCAATCAGAAATTGGAGAATGTAAATGACCAGTGAAATTGGAGTTCTCTACCTTTGCTGGTTTATTAGATTTTTCTGGAAAAATCTCTTACTTGAGTTTTCTATACTAAACACACACACACACACAAACCCATAACCTACAGTTTCTTAGCCTTTCCTATTAAGAAAAATTTACAGTGCACTACACACTTTCCTGGAAAACAAAGACTTTCCAGTCTTAATGTATTTTTATATAAGCAGATGCCCAGGATAACAAATTAAGGAAGATTTTGTTTCTACTTATATCACAGGGTTGTCTTCTCTCTCCTTTCTTTCCCTTTAAAGAATGGTTCCTGCAAAATACAAAATAAAGAATCATGGTGTAACATTACAGGACAGAGCTATACATCTTTCCCAGTGCTCTGGCTGCAATATTCATTTTAAAGGAAATGTTACCTCTAGTGTAATACCCATAATGAACCCCTGAGCTTGTTGCTATTTTGTGAATTTTATACAGGGCAAAATTAAGGTTCAGAAAAGATTTGTCATGGATAATATAGTAACCAGAACCTGGAATCTCATGAGGCAGGAGCAGGAGCCCCGAAGCCTTCCCTTGAGCAGTTCTCTCTAGGAGCATCTCAAAGTGAAGCGATGAACAGCCAAAACTATCCTAAGTCTCCAAAGGCCCCCTCTCTTGTTTCTGGCTCACTTATATATCTCCTCTCTGAGTCTGTTCACACATCTTTTCAGCTGGCAACAATCAAGCTCCCGCAGGAGGAGGTAGTTTGCCTTCTAGTGGATTAACATCACCTGTTCTCTCACAAAACTATTCTCCATCCCACCTATCCCACACTTGGGATCATAACAAAAACAGGTTTATATCCCCTTCAAAAGCTTGTATCTGAAATTTACCTAAGTTTTGTAATTTGTAGTGCTTTTATTTCTTTGTATAGATTGCAATTATTTGTTGTCATTCTCCAATCAGAAGAAATTAATTTGAATATTTTTAACAGAATGTTTGTTGTCAACAGATTCTCTCAGCTTTTATTTAATCTAAAAGATCAACCTTTTTCCATTTTGTATTTAAGACACTTACATTGGACATAGAACTCTAAATTGACATGATTTGTTTCTTTGATTACTTTAAAGCCATTCCTTTATTTTCTGACTTTTATGGTTTCAGTCAAGTTTAATCCATTTTCTGTTTATCTGTATATAATGTATCATTTTCCTTTGGCATCTTTTAAGATATTCTTTTACCTTTGTTTTTTCTTGGTGTGACTATGAGGTAGGTACAAGTGCTTACATTAAAATTCATTAAAACTCATGCTTAGGGATCTTCAAGAATTTTAGGTATCTCTGATGATTCATTATATCTTAATAATTCTCAGGCACTGTTTCTTTATATATTGGTTTTTCCATTTCTCTTATTTTCAGCCCTCCCCAAACCTTTTCCTTTGCTTCTTTTTCTAGGACGATAGGTTAGACTATGTGATATATAGCAATAGCTCTTGGAAACGTTATCCTAGACATTTTTCTCTTTGTATTTCCATTTAGGTCTTTTATATTAATCAGTCTTCTAGTTATATTAACCATGTCTGTCTTCAAATATATTAATCTTTTAATAGGTCCATTGAGGGAATTCCTCATTTCAGATATTTTCACTTGACTCTTCTTCATACTTCTCATTGCTCTGCTGAAGATCACAACATTCCTTTTCAATTGCTTTGTCCAATTATTTTTAACAGATCTGCAATCTAGAGTCATTTAATTTACTGTTATTTAAAAAACCTTTTATGATGGCTCCACAATTTGAATCTGTTAATTGCTTTTACTTTTGATGTTGGGTTACCTTTTGTGTGTCTTATTATTTTGGATTGACTGTTTTAGCAGTACAGACTTGTGCTAATAATATTTACATGTATAAACAGGCAGAGATTCTTTTCTTAGGCAGTTAGAATCAGTATGAAAAATTGAGCAAAACTAGTTAGGAAATAAAGCAGTTGTGATTTTATTTTTGCTGACTTCAGTGTTCTGCAGGTTTCAACTGCTTTGATGTGGTGCTTAAATTAAAGACCCACATGTCTGAAAGGATTTTCTTGGTGTTTTCTCTTCTCTCTAGGCTTTCTTTTAATTTTATTTCATTTTTTTATTTATCCTTCTCTCAAACAATACATCCTGACTGCAGTCTCTCTTTTCTCCCCTCCTCCCAGTCCCCCTCCTACCTCCCTTATCCCTCAGATCCACTCCTCTATTTCCCTTCAGAAAAGAGCAGGCCTCCCAGTGATACCAACCAAATACTGCATAAGAAGATTCAATAAGACTAGGTACAAACCCTCATATCAAGGTTGGACAAGGCAACCTAATATGAGGAAAATGTTCACAAGAGCCAGCAATAGAGTCAGAGACCCCCCCGCACACACACCACTGTCAGAAGTGCCTTAAGAATACAAAGCCACACAACATAACATACATACTAAGGCTCTAGCTCAGACTCATACAGGTTCCCTGATTGTCAGTTCAGTCTCTGTTAGCTCCTATGAGCCCTGCTTGGTTGATTCTGCAGGCTGTGTTCTCCTGGTGTCCTCAACCCCTCTGGTTCCTACAATCCTTCCACTCCCTTTGCTGCAAGGTTTTATTTTTGTGCATTCTTGTGCTGTAGAGATTCTCTTAGACCGTTGTTGCTTGTTACTTGCCACTTACCTTGAAGTACAACAGATGAAGTTTATTCATGTCCCAGTTTAATCTTAGGCCTTACAAGGACTTGTCAGTCTGGGATTCCAGGTTGGGATTTATTTACCATTCTTGTTCCTCCTATTCCTCCCTTTGGAAGCTAAACTTAGTTTTCTATTTCTAGTTGATCTTAGGTGAGAGTTTCTGACCCTTCCTGGGAAGCAATAAGTTTTTGATTGGGATTAAGGTCACAAGAGACAGTTTTTGCCCTCACTACAGAGGGCAATTTTTTGCTTACATCTTTCCCCCGAATTTCATGTCTTTACAGATGAAGACTCCTCATCCTTGCATCTTTTATTACCCAATACATAGTAGATGGTTATTAAGTTGCTGCCAAATAATGAGTAATTTTATTGATACTCAATAATGCTTCTGGGATGTAATGATGAAAAGGAGTGATAACTTGAAGAAATAGCTTTGTTCTGAGCTACAGAGATAGCGCAGTGGTTAACGTGCTTGGCAAACAAGAGTAACAGAGTTTATATCCCCAAAACCCATGTAAATTCTTGATGGGCATGAAAGTTTGCATATAATTCCATTCTTGTAAAAAAAGAAAACAGAGCCAGAGGACTCCAAGGCAAACTATGTAGTGGTACTATCTGTTTCATCAAGCTCTGGGTTTCAATGAGAAACCTTACTTCAGTGAACAAGATAGAAAAGTGAGAAAGATTCATGATATCAACATCCTCTGGCTTCTAAATGTATATTAATACTCCTACATGCATGCATAACACACACACATACACACACATCATCACCACCACATCTCTCTCTCTCTCTCTCTCTCTCTCTCTCTCTCTCTCTCTCTCTCTCTCACACACACACACACACACATACACACACACACACACACATGGAAGGAAAGCTGTGAATGAGAAGAAAAAACTTGTTGAGAATAGTTTCTGGGCCTTGGAGATTGATATCTTCTCTTTCTTCAATGCCTATTATTCTCAGATTTCTTCTTTTCATGGTGTCCTTAATTTCTTGGATGTTTTGTGTCAGTAGTTTTCCAGATTTGGCATTTTCTTTAATGGTTGCTTCAAGATCTGTGATTGTATCTTCTAGACCTGAGATTCGTTCTTCCATCTCTTGGATTCTATTAGAAAAGCTCAGCACAGTGTCATTCGCCTTCTTCTCTGAGGTCTCACGTTCTCGTTTTTCTTCTGTCTTTGTGTTTATCATTGAATCCATTTTCATCTTCATATCTTGAACAGATTTTTTTGATTTCTTTTATCTGATTTTTTGTATATTCCTGGGCTTATTCCATTGTCGCTTTATAGGTCTTCAAATATTGAACTGTTTTATTTATTTCTTTCATCTGGTTGTTTACATTTTCCTGAAAATTTTCCAGTTCCACTCTATGTGCTTCTTTTATGTCTCGCACCTGCTTGGCTGTGTCTTCCTGCATCTGATTTAGAATTTTATTTGTTTCCTCCATTATCATCCTCATTACTAAAGATTTGAAGTCATTTTCTTGTATTTCCATTGTATTTGAGTTCTCCAGGTTGTTTTCTTTGGGATAGCTGGAAATTGGAGACGCCATGTTGTTTTGTTTTTTTGTTTTTTTTTTTTTTTGCGTATGCGTTTATGCTGTCCTTTAGACATCTTGCTGTCTCTGTTTTTGTTGGGTAACTTCCAGAGTTGGGTGGAGGGAGTCTGATGATAGATTCACTTGTTATCTCATGATTTCCATAGGCTGGAAGCCCTGATACTTCACTGGTGTGGATGGCAGGAGGTTAGCCCTGTCGTTTTGGGCTCTCACAGCCAGTGATCCTCAGTTCCCCTTTGCTATGGGTCCTGCAATTGTTCTGGGTCACTGAATGAGCATTGAATCAGGCCAAGGTATCCACAGCCTTTTGGGTCCCCTGCCAAGTCCAGCCAGGGATACTGGGCCCAAACCATGTGTCGAGCTCAGCTAGATTCTCAGGGCCTGAACCGTCTGCCACAGCAGGAGAACTGTGGCTGGGCAGAGCTGGCACCTCTGGTGGAACTGAGCACTCTGCCCAGCCTGTGTCACTGCAGGAGAACTGCGGCTGCACTGAGTTAATGCCTAGGGTGTAATTGAGCTCTCTGCCCAGCCTGTGTCATGGCAGGAGAACTGCGGCTGCCCTGAGCTGGTGCCTAGGGTGGAAGTGAGCGCTCCACCCAGCCTGTGTCACAGCAGGGGAGCTGTGGCTGCTCTGTGGTAGTGCCTCAGGCAGAATTGCTTGCTGAGCTGAGCCAGTGTCTTCACAGCACAGCTCACTGAGCAAACCCAGGACTCTGGGGCTGAACCGTCTGCCGAGTCCAGTTTGGGTCTCAAGGCACCACGCAACCCAAATCCTGTCCAGACTCCCCTCTCTCGCAGCAACTCCCACCGTCCACCACACCAATCGCCTCCACTGGAAGGCTCTGAGCTGCAAACCTCAGCCACCGCCGCCGATGCCGCTGGTGTTGCTGGTGCCACTGGTGCCGCTGGTGACACTCCTGTCTCTGCCACTGCTGCTCTGATCCGAGAAAGTCTGCGCTCCTCCCATGTGCAGGGGCAAGCAGGTCCTCCGCACCCTGGTCCCTCCGAACCGTGGAGCACTTCTGCTGCCGTGGTGTGGGGACCTTGGTGTTCCTGGCTCAGAATTCTGTGCAATTCCCTGAATTGTTCACTGGAGCTTCCAAACACGGTCCATACTGCTCGCCGCCATCTTGGATCTCCTCGAGCGCTCAGCTGACACTCTTAATTGATGAATGGATTAGTCACTTGCATGTTCCAGATGGCACAAGCTAAGAAAACACGGAATGATTACCACTCTGTGGAAAATCACCTCTGCCCTGAATGCTGGGCTTAAAGGATTGCCATCGCCATACAGGGGCAATAAACGTCTCTAATCAAGGGTGCTTCCTTTGCAGAGGTCAGGAATTGTTTTTTTGTTCCCTGGCTGTGATCCTATGTGAAGCCTCCTACTGCCTCTGATCTTGAAAAACTCTTTGCCTCTAATTCCAGCTCCAGGCGATTAACTCCCAGCCAGGCCTCAACAGGCCGATTGTATGAAACCTACAAGTCCATGATTGCATGCAGTACACTCACAACAGCCACTAGAGTCCTGAAAGTTGATAATGATTTTTTAGTATAATTTGGGCCCACAATTAGAAATTTTTTGTCCATTCACTTGTGTGTTCCAAAAGAAATGGTAGGACAGATTAAAGAGAAACACTTTTATAATTCTTTAGCAAGACATAGAGTTCATGTCAGGTGAGAGATCTTAGAAGGATATGTTACATGGAAATACAAGCTATTTAGGAAATGTCTTGCCATGTGTTCTCCACACTGTCCAAGCCTAGAGGGAAAAAATCACTACTATATGTTTAAGAAATGAGTCTGAATATAGTACTTTAAAAATAGTAACCCTGCAGTACTTGACAATAACTTATGGTTGCCTGTAGAGAAGTAAAAGTTGCTTTTAAAAGTTGCAGAAGTAACATTATGGCTTAAGAAGTATTTTGTTACAGTAGCTGAGAGGAAGATAACATTCCTCTCCAATCAATGTGCCAAGAGAGGTCTGCAGACAATGAATGCTGTCAGTCATCAAGACTAGCATTTCAAAAGAGATAAGGGGACTGAATAAGAGGCTTCGTGGTTAAGAGCACCTGCTGCTCTTGCAGATGACTGAGGTTCAATCCCCAGCACCCACATAGCAGCTAGCAATCATCTGTAACTCAGTTCCAGGGTATCTAACACCTCTTTTGGCCTCTGTGGTCACCAGGCTCACAAATGATTCCTATACATGCAGACAAAACACCCATAAACATAAAATTAAAAGTTTTTAAAATTAAAAAAGAGATAACTAGGAAGTCTTTCCCTTAGTCATTTGCTATTAGGGAGGAAGAAAACACACAGTCATTTGATGGCAACATGACCATCAGTATCTTAGTCATGATGAAGTGAAACAAGATTTCTTCCATTACCAAATTTAGTTGAGACTATTTAGTATCATGAGAATAGATCATTACGGATTCCAAGATGGCATCGACCAGTAGGCACCATAGGTGATCTTCTCCGAGGAGACCAGGGACTTGAATGGAACCACAGACTGCTGGATTTTGAGAACTGTAGGTGAGTGGGGCCCCAAACTCCGCAGACCACCAGGGGGTCCAACCCCAGGACAAGCGACAGCCCCGAGGGCTAAACGCACTCCCCAAACTCTGAAAAGGAATCCACAATCAAGCTGTAGCCAGCACAAAAAACCCAAATTCGCCATTTGGGGAGGAGATTTTCCGGAGCCCCAAGCCTGAGGAGTCTCAGCGAATAGGGTGAAACTACCATTGATCCTCTACATCCACACCACGCCAAACTGCGGAGGGCTCCTGCCTAACCCAGGTGGAAACACAGGTGGCGAGTCTCACCAAAAACAACTAGAACTGGCGTATAGCTCACGGACCGCGTCCGCGTCCTGCGCTCAAGCTGAAGCCAGACACAAAGGATTGACCCTGCAAACTGGGGCAGTTAGGAACCGGCGTGGTCTGCTCCCACAGCCCAGTGGGTCCGCCCACGGTATAGGGAGCCGAGGGTCATGCTTGCAGGGACTAACTACTGCCCTAAAGGGAACTGGCAGTACTCCGGCAGGAGATTCACGCCAGTGGTCTGAACCGCCTTTGGTGCCAGCTGCGTGGCCCGGCTGCCGGCAATCCCCAAACAACTGAACTAACTGGGTCCATCTCTGTGGGCCCGCAACAGATCCACCCAGGTTATCGGGAGCCGTGGGTCTTACTGGCAGGGAATAAATGCTGCCCTAAGGCGACACACTCTACCTTTCTCTAGCAGAAAGGGAAAATACAGGAGATTTGTCACCAGCCCCAGCCGAGGGGACGAGCTGCTGGCTCTGACTGGGCTCTCCCCGAACAACAGACCTAGCAGGGGGCATTCTTGCGCGCCCTCGTTAGGACCGCCCACGTTATCCGGAGCTGTGGGCCTTGCTGGCAGGGAATAACTGCTGCCTTAAAGCGTCTGGGAGCGGTCTAAGCGGCTTTTGTCGCCAGCCACGGGGACGATCTGGGCTCTCCCTAGCTGTATCCCACAATATAGGGAGCTGTGGCTCATGCGTGCAGGGTATAACTGCTAATTTATAGCAAGCTGGGAGTGGCCTGGCATACAGGGGCGTGGAAACTGCTACCTCCTCAGATACTGCCAGTGGCCTGAAACCATATGGTTACAGGCACAGATCCTGTAATCTCTAACAGGCAGATCCTAGCTGTGTCAGCTCCTGCAGACCCAGCAAGAACTCCCAAATTCATGGGAAAGGCTGGACGCTCCTACAGAGTATAGAGGCAGAGCTAAAAGACAGCTACAACCCAGAAGATCTGATCCACCTGGGGTCTTGGCTACAAAGCAACAGGAAAGACAGACAGCTGGGATCAACCTACACAACCAGAGAGCTTGTGTGCTGACCTTACTCTAGATCCCAATACTGCTGACTTGAGATACAGCAGTAAGGGGAAAAGGCCCAAACAGAAACCTACTTCGCATGACTCAGCCTGGAGCCTAAGGTGTTGAGAAAAATCTACAGGAGTAGAATCTGAATCACCAGCCTGGTCCAGGGAAGTACTCCCTGTTCCCCACAGGTAAGGGCACCCTACCTATAATCAGACATCAACTATCCACTCCCAAACAGGGAAGGTCACTACAAACCACCTCCCAACATTAGAGTCACCAAAATGACAAGGGGACAACGAAAGAATGCTAACAAAAACCAAAACAGGATGGCATCTCCAGATCCCAGCAATCCTAATGAAAACAACCTGGAGAACCCAACAACAATGGATATACATGAAAACCACCTCAAATCCTTAGTAAGTAAGATGATAATGGAAGAAACAAATAAATTTTGTAAACAAATGCAGGAGGAAGCAAACAAGAGGGCTGATGACTTAAAAGAGTCATATAAAGAGGCATTTGAAGAATTTCAGAAAAACACAAATAACCAGATGAAGGAAATTATTAAAACAGTTCAAGACCTGAAGATAAAAATGGAAGATATCATAAAAGAACGCACGCAAGAAAAACGTGATCGAGAAGCATCAGAAAAGAAAGCAAACATCTCAGAGGTGGCCTTATCTAACAGATTGCAAGAAATGGAAGAACGAATATCAGGACTTGAAGATACAATCGCACAATTGGAAACAATCATCCAGGATAATGCTAAATCTGAAAAGTTCCTGACACAAAGCGTTCATGAAATAAAAGACAACATGAAAAGACGAAACTTGAGAATAATAGGGATAGAGGAAAGAGAAGGCAACTGACTCCACAGCCCAGAAAATATCTTTAACCGAACAATAGAAGAAAATTTCCCCAATTTGAAGAAGGAGATGCATACGAACATACAAGAGGCCTACAGAACACCAAATAGAATAGACCCAAAAAGAAAATCTTCCCTCCACATAATAATAACAACACAAAATATACAGAACAAGGAAAAATATTAAAAGCGGCAAGAGAAAAAGGACGAGTAACATATGAAGGCAAACCTATCAGAATCACTCCTGACTTCTCAGCAGAGACCATGAAAGCCAGAAGGGCCTGGACAGAGGTTCTGCAAACGCTAAGAGAACACAGATACCAGGCAAGACTACTATATCCAGCAAAATTATCAATAACCATTGGAGGTGAAGACAAGATATTCCATGACAAAAACAAATTCACACAGTACCTAGCAACAAATCCGGCTTTACAGAAGTTACTAGAAGGAAAACTCCACCCCAACTGGTCAAACTACAACCAAAAATACATAAGAAATAAATAACTACACCATTGCAAAATCACAACTTCACAAAAACTCGATTGTTACAAATACCAAAAATGAAGGGACTTACCAATCACTGGTCATTAATATCTCTCAACATTAATGGTCTCAACTCTCCAATAAAAAGACACAGACTAACAGAGTGGATGCATAAACACGACCCAACATTCTTCTGCATTCAAGAAACACATCACAACCACAAGGACAGACATTGCCTCAGAGTAAAAGGTTGGGGAAAAATATTCCAAGCAAATGGTCACAAGAAACAAGCTGGGGTAGCTATTCTAATATCTAATAAAATAGACTTTCAACCAAAATTAGTCAAAAGAGACAAGGATGGTCACTTCATACTTGTCAAAGGTAAAGTCAACCAGGAAGACATCACGATTTTGAACATCTATGCTCCGAATACAAGGGCTCCGACATTTGTAAAAGAGTTATTAACAAAGCTTGCCCCATTCATCGATACCTACACATTAATAGTGGGAGACTTCAACACCCCACTTTCACTCAAGGATAGGACTTTGATTTCAAAACTAAGCCGGGAAATAACCTCATTAACCAATGTCATGAATCAAATGGATCTAACAGATATCTACAGAACTTTCCACCCAAACGCAAAGGAGTATACCTTTTTCTCAGCACCCCATGGAACGTTCTCTAAAATTGATCACATAGTTGGTCACAAAGCAAACCTCAACAGATACAAGAAGATTGAAATAATACCTTGTATCTTATCAGATCACCATGGTCTAAGGCTGGACTTCAACAACAATAGAAATAACAAAAAGCATACCAACACGTGGAAACTAAACAACTTTCTACTTAATGACACATGGGTCACGGAAGAAATAAGGGAAGAAATAAAAGACTTCCTGAAATTCAATGAAAATGATGGAACAACATACCCAAATTTGTGGGACACATTGAAAGCAGTGCTAAGAGGAAAATTCATAGCACTAAGTGCCTTTAAAAAGAAAATGGAATCATCTCACATAAACAACCTAACAACACATCTGGAAGCCCTAGAAAAAAAAGAAGCAGAAACACCCAAGAGGAGTAGACGCCTGGAAATAATCAAACTCAGGGCTGAAATCAATAAATTAGAAACAAAGAGAACAATCCAAAGAATCAACAAAACCAAGAGCTGGTTCTTTGAGAAAATTAACAAGATAGACAAACCGTTAGCCAATCTTACTAAAAGACAAAGAAACGCTATCCAAATTAACAAAATCAGAAATGAAAAGGGAGACATAACAACAGACACCGAAGAAATACAAAGAATCGTAAGGACCTATTTCAAAGACATTTATGCCACAAAATTTGAAAATTTAAGGGAAATGGACAAATTTCTCGACTGATTCCATTTACCAAAATTGAACCAAGACCAGATAAAAAAATTAAATAGCCCTATTTTGCCTATAGAAATAGAAGCAACCATTGATAGTCTTCCAACCAAAAAAAGCCCAGGGCCAGATGGTTTCAGCGCAGAATTCTACCAGTCCTTCAAAGAGGAGCTAATACCGATACTATTCAAGCTATTCCGAAAGATAGAAATGGACGGAATATTACCAAACTCCTTCTATGAGGCCACAGTCACATTGATACCTAAACCCCACAAAGACCCAACAAAAAAAGAGAATTTCAGACCAATTTCTCTTATGAACATTGATGCAAAAATACTCAACAAAATACTCGCAAAGCGAATACAACAGCATATCAAAGACATCATTCACCATGACCAGGTAGGCTTCATTCCAGGAATGCAGGGATGGTTTAACATATGGAAATCCATCAATGTAATCCACCATATAAACAAACTGAAAGAGAAAAACCATATGATCATCTCTTTAGATGCAGAAAAAGCATTTGACAAAATCCAACACCCATTTATGTTTAAAGTTCTGGAGAGATCGGGAATACAAGGCACTTTTCTAAACACAATAAAGGCTATATACAGCAAACCAATAGCCAACATTAAATTAAATGGAGAGATACTCAAGGAAATCCCTCTAAAATCAGGGACCAGACAAGGCTGCCCACTTTCCCCATATCTCTTTAATATAGTTCTTGAAGTTCTAGCCAGAGCAATAAGACATCAAAAGGAGATCAAGGGGATCCAAATGGGAAAGGAAGAAGTAAAATTATCCCTATTTGCAGATGATATGATAGTGTATATAAGTGACCCCAAAAATTCCACCAGAGAACTCCTACAGCTGATAAAAACCTTCAGCAAATTGGCAGGATACAAAATAAACTCAAAAAAGTCAGTAGCTTTCCTATATACAAATGACAAACAGGCAGAGGAAGAAATTAGAAAAATTACTCCCTTCACGATAGCCACAAGCAATATCAAATATCTAGGAATAACCCTAACCAAGCAAGTGAAGGATTTATTTGAAAAAAACTTTAAACCTCTGAAGAAAGAGATTAAAAATGACATCAGAAGATGGCGGGATCTACCTTGTTCGTGGATTGGAAGAATCAACATAGTAAAAATGGCCATCTTACCAAAAGCAATTTACAGATTCAATGCAATCCCTATCAGAATACCTACTAAATATTTTGAAGATATTGAAAGAACAATTCTCAACTTCATATGGAGAAACAAAAAGCCCAGAATAGCAAAATCAATCCTATACAATAAAAGATCCGCTGGAGGAATCTCCATACCTGATCTCAAGTTGTACTATAGAGCAACAGTAATTAAAACAGCATGGTACTGGCACAGCAATAGGCTAGTGGATCAATGGAATCGAACTGAAGACCCAGAGATGAATCCACACACATTTGCTCACCTGATTTTCGACAAAGAAGCCAAATCCATTCAATGGAAAAACGACAGCATCTTCAACAAATGGTGCTGGTCTAACTGGATGTCTACATGTAGAAAAATGAAATTAGACCCATATTTGTCACCATGCACAAAACTCAAGTCCAAGTGAATTAAAGACCTCAACCTAAAACCACAGATATTAACCCAATTAGAGGAAAAAGTGGGGAAGAGTCTGGAACTCATAGGCACAGGAGACAACTTCCTGAACAGAACACCAACAGCCCAGGCCTTAACATCAACAATTAATAAATGGGACCTCATGAGGCTGAGAAGCTTCTGTAAGGCAGGTGACACTGTCAAGAGAACAAAGCGACAGCCTACAGACTGGGAAAAGATCTTCACCGACTCTTCATCTGACAAAGGTCTAATATCCAAAATATATAAAGAACTTAAGAAATTAAACACCACCAAACCAAATAACCCAATAGAGAAATGGGGCGCAGAGCTAAACAGAGAATTCTCAACAGAGGAATATCAAATGGCTGAGAAACACTTAAAGAAATGCTCGACCTCCTTAGTCATCAGAGAAATGCAAATCAAAACGACACTGAGATTCCATCTTACACCCATCAGAATGGCTAAGATCAATAACTCAACTGACACCTCATGCTGGCGAGGGTGTGGAGAAAGAGGAACACTCCTGCATTGCTGGTGGGAATGCAAACTAGTACAACCACTTTGGAAAGCTATCTGGTGCTTTCTCAGAAAAATGGGAATAGGGCTTCCTCAAGACCCAGCTATTCCACTCCTTGGAATATACCCAGAGGATGTACTACTACACAACAGGGACATATGCTCAACCATGTTCATAGCTGCCTTATTCATAATAGCCAGAACTTGGAAACAACCTTCGTGTCCCTCTATAGAAGAATGGATAAAGAAACTGTGGTACATTTACACTATGGAATACTACTCAGCTATTAAAAACAAGGAATTTCCAAAATTTGTGGACAAATGGATTGAACTAGAAATTGTCATAATGAGTGAGTTCACACAGAAGCAAAAAGAGCTAAATGGTATATACTCACTTATATCGAGACACTAGTCCAAGGTGTACGTCCCCATGAAAAACTGTACCTACCAGAATAGTGGGTAAGAGGGGAGGACATCCTATTGAAACTTTAGGTGTGAGAAGCCTGGGAGAAAGAGGAAATGGAAGGATCCAGTGGGTCCTGGAAAACTACAGGCGAGTCTGGGCCCTGGGGCCCTCCGCAAACTGTGGCAACAGCCAAGGAAAAAATAGGCAGTAAAAACCTTGAACTCCTACCCGGACTAGCCGATGGACATTCTCCACTGTTGAGTGGAGAAGGAGATCTAACTTTCACACAAACTCTGGTGCCCCATATTTGAACATGTCCCTTGGACGGAGATGCCTGGTTGCACTCAGAGGAAAGATAATAGGTCACCAAGGAGAGACTTGATACCGTATGAGCATATTCAGGGGGAGGAGGTCCCCCTCAGACACAGACTTAGGGGAGGGGAGGGGAGTAGGGGGGAAGTGGGAGGAAGGGAGGAATGGGAGGATACAGGGGATGGGCTAACAACTGAGATGTAATATGTATAAATTAATAAAATGTATTTAAAAAAAAAGAGAATAGATCATTACTACACAAACGATGGTTCTTACAGTATGCTATCATGTAAATATTGATATTATTTTTATTTGTTATGTGGCTTGTCTTGAAAAATATCAAAATAAAAATTGGAAGTATATATTTTTCTAAATGTGTATCAAACATTATTATAAGTCAATAATCATTTCTTAAATTATAATAATTGCTAAAGGTTATGTGAATATTATCATTATATTAAACATTTAAATTTTAACTGCTAAATTTTAATAAGTTATATGATTATAATAACTAACATCTACTTCTGCAGGCAGTATTATGGCATCATTCAGTTTTAATTGAGTGCTGATTTTAAGATTTGGCCATTTGACATTCTGAGAGATATTTATTTGATGCATGTAGTGTTGTGTATATGAAGTGACTTCCAGGAATTCATATGTTGAACTGCACTGAACTGTACTATATTGACTACATGAACTCTACTGTATTCCTGCACTATACTCTACTCCTCTCTACTCTTTCTGAGCTGCTCTTCACTGCCTTCTCTTTTCTGTCCTGTTCTCATGAGAGTTGGACATATCCTATTTCTTACTCATTGTGTCAAATCCTTCTCTCAGATTCATCACTTTGTCTGCTCCTCAAGGTCTCTATTCTATCCAGAGGGATTAAGGGTGTGCATTCCCAGAAGAAGAGTTAAAGGGATGTACTAAGGGTGTACATCACAACACACCATTAATCCCAGAGAATAGCATCTAATTGAGGGGCAGACAAAGTGACAAATCAGAGAAAATGTTGACAGAATGAGTCTGAGGTAGGATATGCCCAATAAATGGGAAAGAGAGACAACTTAATAGTAGCGCAGGAAGAGAGAAGAGAGAAGTTCAGTTGAATGCAGATGAGATCCTGCTGTTTTCTTCAGTTCCTTTCAAGTTGTGCAGCCAGTGCAATTCAGTTTGTGGGGTTCAGAGGCAATTAAGCCAAGCAGAACAATTCTGTGAGAAGCTGAGAGAAGCCAGTTTAAGTCAGTCAGCTTAGAGAGGACTTTTGAGCCAGAAGAGCTGAGTTGAAGCAGCCATCCAGAGTTTAGAAAAAACTAGAAAGAGTGAGTGTTCTCAGTATTGGAGGCAGAAACATTCTAGGCCTAGGTTAGCAAAGGGAACTGAAAGCTAAAGCTTTCAATGTCTGCACTTATACAAGATTAGATGGGAAAGAGGCTAGAAGCTCCCAGGCCAAGGCCTAGGGATAGTTACATAGAAATGCTCTGGGCTCAGCCTAAGACATGTATTTATAAAGCTCGGGTGTGGCTCTCATCTCATGCCCTCATCCGAGGAAATAAAAACAAAAGTTACATCATTCTATATATTTATCTCATGACACATGACACTCACTACCTAACCCATGCTATGCCAAATTTTTTCAATGAATTCTTGTATAGGCTCAGGTCCTTTCAAAATTTGAATAGAAACCAGAAACTGAATGAAAGTCTGTATGTTGTCTGTTGTTGCATAATAAAAACAAATAATATTCAAATGCATTAGACTAAAGCAGCAATCTTTAATTGGTAATTCAAAATTCATTGGGTAAACAATTTAATGTGAGTCAACTAAAAATCTATTCTTTTAATGGTTGTTTGGCTGTTAGTTGGGACATTTCAGTTCTTTCCTGGGTGTCCTCTCATGGTCCTGTAGTCTAGCTTGTGTTTTTTCACTGGTTAGCTAAAAGAGTTCTAAGAGAAATGAAGAAAATATACAGAAATTCACAGTTCATGAAAAGACTCAATCCAGAATGGATCCTAGCACTGAGAGGGAAAGTGAACCTGGGCTCCCATCCCTAACCAGGAAGCTGTGGGCAATTGATACCAGCTTGCGAAACAAATTAGTTTTCTTCAATGGAATCTCACTGGGTGTATTAACCACACTTCAGGGTAGACTCCATCCCCAGAGTGGTTGGCCAACACAAAACAAACTCAATGGAAATTTTGTAGATTTTTTTTGTCCCAAACTGCTTGGTTAAGACTTTTTTTTTATCATATTGATCTTTTGTTTGTATGCAATTTCCTGATATGATGAGTTAATTTTGATGATGATTGTATGTCTGTGTGTTTTGGTTTTGTTTGTTTGTTTTTTAAAAAGAGAAAAAGAAAAGGCATGGAGTTGGGTGGGTGGGAATGTGAAAAGAATTTAGGAGTTGAAGGAGGAGAACAATATGCTCAGAATATATTCCATGAAAACTTTTCAATTAAAAATAAATAAAGGAGCGGTACAAAAAAACTCTTAATGATTAAGCTCAACTCTCAGCACATTGTTATCTCCACCACATTTTATTGTTGTATAGAACAGAGCAAAAGATAGAAAACTAGATTCTAACTTATGATTGTAGGAGCTGTGAAGTCACATTATAAAAGATTGGAATACAGGACAAAGTGAGGAAGTGAGGTTATTTTTATAATCATAAAATATTGTGCTCAGCATAGCCAGTAGTTCACTGTAAGATATCAGTACTTAAATGGATTTCTTTGCAAGGTAGTTGAAATGCTTTAATGAAATCTATTCATTTTGAGTGGAAAATTACCCTAAAATTATCATTTAGTAGCTGCCTTCAATTGTGAAATCATCTTATTCAAGGTTTTGAAGCTCTTGCAGGTAATTAGTTTATTTGAGCATCACAGGCACTCTACTCATATGTTATTACACTTATTTTCCCTTTGAGAAAGTAGAACTAGAGCAGTGATTCTTGAAATTTGCTTTAGTTTGAAGAGATGTTAAAAATACTATTTTCAAGAGTATACCCCAGATCTGTTCACCATAGTTAATATTTTCAACAACAAGCAATACAAATTGACCCTGACTGATATATGCAAATATCAAATGTATTGGCAACTCTAAGTAATACACTAGCTCCAGGAAGATGGAGTGAGACACAAAAAATGAACATTTTGCTGAGTGGGGTTCAATAGTATCTGGTATCTGGTAAGACAGAACTATGACCTCTGCTGAAAACTCTTCTCAGAAAGTTGCTTCTGTTGAAGATCTTAAACACAAGGCAACAAAAGTAATTGTTTGAAAGAGCTGCTTTAGGACTAGGTGCTGTTGCTGCTACATTGCCAGCCAGCATCATAATATTTAGTTTTATTACTCTGCCTACTTTTGGTCATTCATCTAGAATCAACACCACAAGTGATAGCATGTGATAGGTGGACCCCAATACCAAGGAAGTCTTGGACAATGAATAAACCCTCTTTTCAATGATAGGCTAGAGATTAGGCTCTGCTATTTCTCCAGAAGTCTGAGAAGAAATTGTTCAAATATAGTGGAATTAGTCAGATTTTGGATAATGCATAAAAAGTAATAAATATATAGATGGGTTGGTAGGTAGATAAAATAGGCTACTGTTAGTCTACTGTTAAAATAAATGATAAGATATAGCATACTTTATAATGATTTTTATTATCCCCTGAACTCATAGCTTCACACACACCACCAAAGGCAATTTGTGAAAAACCATAGCTCTACTCAAAGGCTGTGGAAGCACCTGGCCTGCCCATTTGCAGACTAGATGTGCTGTAAATCTTGTGGCCACAGAAGCATGCTTTCAGGTGAGAACAGACATGAAACTGTACCTTAGTTAACATAAACTTGCAGCACATTTGTATGCAATATCAGTGACCCTGAGAAGATTAAAATCTACTTTCCTATATTGGTAACTGATAACAAAGCCATAATAGTTTTAAAAAATTTCCTCTGTCTTTCTTGTTTATTATTCTTCCAATATTCTTTTTAATTTTAAATTATTTTTAAAAAATTTATTCACTTTACATCTCAATTGTAGCCTCCTCTTTTGTTTCCTTCTTCCCTCCTCCCTCCCTCCTCCACCTACTCCCTTTCTCTAATCCTCAGAAAAAGGGAGCCCTTCTCCTTACCACCTGACTCAGACTATCAGTTCTCATCAGGACTGCCTGCATTCTCTGCCTCTGTGGCCTGGAAAGGTGCCCCATCATGGTAAAGTGATTAAAGTGCAGGCAGCAGAGTCCATGACAGGGACATCTTCTCTTTCCCTTAATAGGGGAACTCTATGGAGACAGAGCTACCTATTGGCTACATCTTAGTGAGGATTGACTAGGTCCTCTCCATGCAGGGTCCTTGTTTGGTGTATCAGTCTCTACCAGGCCCCCCTGGGCCTATATTTGTTGGTTCTGTTGGTCTTCTTGTGGAGCTCATGCCTCCTTAGAGTCCTTCTATCCACCCCATTCATCCATAAGACTCCGTGTGTTCTGCCCAATGCTTGGATACTAGACTCAGCTTTTGCTTTGATACCTTGTTGGAGTCTTTCAGAGGACAACTCTGGTAGGATCCCATCCTACACTCTCTCTTCAATACCTTCCAATGTATATTCTATTTGCCTTTCTGAATGAGAATGAAGCATCCTCCCTAGAGTCCTCCTTGTTAATTAGCTTCTTTAGGTCTGTGGATTATGTTTATCCTGTATTATATTGCTAATATTTGCTTATAAGTGAGTATATACCCTGTGTGTCCTCCTAAGTCTGGGTTACTTGACTCAGGATTATCTTTTCTTATTAAAAAATAACTTTTATTAATTTATTCATATTATATCTCAACTGTTATCCCATCCCTTGTATCTTCCCATTCTTCCCTCCCTCCCATTTTCCCCTTACTCCCCTCACCTATAACTGTGACTGAGGGGGGCCTCCTTCCCCTGTATATGCTCATAGGGTATCAAATCTCTTCTTGGTAGCCTGCTATCCTTCCTCTGAGTGCCACCAGGCCTCCCGACCCAGGGGACGTGGTCAAATATGGGGCACCAGAGTTTGTGTGAAAGTCAGTCCCCACTCTCCACTCAAATGTGGAGAGTGGCTAGATCTGAGTAGGGGTTCAAAGTTTACTGCTGGTATTGTCCTTGCCTGGTGCCATAGTTTGAGCAGAACCCCTGGGCCCAGATCTGCCCATCATAATGTTCTTGTAGGTTTCTAGGACCCTCCCAATAGGAAATCTTCTGCTCTGTCCCACTTTCTTGGTAAGTGAAGACTTTCATGGGACATGCCCCTTGGGTTAGTGTCCAGATATAAGTGAGTATATACCATTTGACTCTTTCTGCTTCTGGGTTAACTCACTCATTATGATCATTTCTAGCTCAATCCATTTTTCCAAAAATTTTGGGAATTCTTTTTTTTTTAATAGCTGAGTAGTATTCCATAGTGTAAACGTACCACAGTTTCTTTATCCATTCTTCTACTGAGGGATACTTAGGCTGTTTCCATGTTCTGGCAATTATAAATAGGGTCTCTATAAACATGGTTGAGCATATGTCCTTGTTGTGTGCTGGTGCTTCTTCTGGGTATATTCCAAGGAGTGAAATAGCTGGGTCTTGAGAAAGCCTTATTCCCAGTTTTCTGAGATAGCACCAGATAGATTTCCAAAGCGGCTGTACTAGTTTGCATTCCCACTAGCAATGAAGGAGTTTTCCTCTCTCTCCACATCCTCGCCAGCATATGGTGTCACTTGAATTTTTGATCTTAGCCATTCTGATGAGTGTAAGATGGAATCTCAGAGTTGTTTTGATTTGCATTTCACTGATGACTAAGGAGGTTGAGCACTTCTTTAAGTGTTTATTAGCCATTCGATGTTCTCTGTTGGGAATTCTCTGTGTAGTTCTGAGTCCCATTTCTCTATTGGGTTATTTCTCAATTGGGTGATGTTTAATTTCTTGAATTCTTTATATATTTTGGATATTAGACCTTTGTCAGATGTAGGGTTGGTGAAGATCTTTTCCCAGTCTGTAGACTGTCGCTTTGTTCTCTTTACAGTGTCACCTGCCTTACAGAAGCTTCTCAGCCTCATGAGGGCCCATTTATTAATTGTTGACCTTAAGGCTTGGGCTGTTGGTGTTCTGTTGAGGAAGTTGTCTCCTGTGCCAATGTGTTCCAGACTCTTCCTCACTTTTTCTTCTCACCAGTTTAGTGTCTCTGGTTTTATGTCGAGGTCTTTGATCCACTTGGACTTGTGTTTTGTTCATGGTGACAAATATGGGTCTAATTGCATTTTTTTACATGTAGACATCCAGTTGGACCAGTACCATTTGTTGAAGATGCTATCCTTTTTCCATTGAATAGATTTGACTTCTTTTTCAAAAGTCAAGTGACCATGTGTGTGTGGATTTATTTCTGGGTCTTCGATTTGATTCCACTGATCAACCAGCCTATTGCTGTGCCAGTACCATGCTGGTTTAATTACTGTTGCTTTATAGTACAGCTTGAGAGCAGGTATGGAGATTCCTCTGGAGGATCTTTCATTGTACAAGATTATTTTAGCTATTCTGGGTTTTTTGTTTTTCCACATGAGGGTGAGAATTGAACTTTCAATGTCTTTTAAAAATTGTGTAGGTATTTTGATAGGGATTGCACTGAATCTGTAAATTGCTTTTGGTAAGATGGCCATTTTTACCATGTTAATTCTCCCAATCCACGAGTAAGGAAGATCATTCCATCTTCTCATGTCATCTTCAATCTCTTTCTTCAGAGGTTTGAAGTTTTTTTTTCAAACAAGTCCTTGACTTGCTTGGTTAGAGTAACTCCTAAATATTTTATATTGCTTGTGGCTGATGTGAAGGGTGTAGTTTTCCTAATTTCTTTCTCTGCATGATTGTCATTTGTATATAGGAAGGCTACTGACTTTTTTGAGTTAATTTTGTATCTAGCCAATTTTTTGAAGGTGTTTATCAGCTGTAGTAGTTCTTTGGTGGAATTTTGGGGGTCACTTATATAGACTATCATATCATCTGCAAATAGGGATAATTTGATTTCCTTGTTGTATGGTGGAGCATCTTTTGGGTATATGGCCATGAGTGGTACATCTGGGTCTTGAGGTAGCCCTATTCCCAGTTTTCTGCGAGAGCACCAGATTGATTTCCAAAGTGGTTTTACTAGTTTGCATTCCCACCAGCAATGAAGGAGTGTTCCCTGTTCTCCACATCCTCACCAGTATGTGCTGTCACTTGAGTTTTTGATCTTAGCTATTCTGCTAGGTATAAGATGGAATCTGAGTTGTGTTCATTTGCATTTCACTGATGGTTAAGGATGTACATTTCTTATTTGTTTATTTGGTTTTTGAGATAGGGTTTCTCTGTGTAGCCGTGGCTGTCCTGCACTCACTTTGTAGACCAGGCTGGCCTTGAACTCACAGTGATCCACCAGCCTCTGCCTCCCAAGTGCTGGGATTAAAGGTGTGCGCCACAGTGCTTCTCAGCTATTTGAGATTCCTCTGTTGAGAATTCTCTGTTTAGCTCTGTACCCCATTTTTAATTGGATTATTTGGTTTGTTGGTGTTTAATGTCTTGTGGATCATGGATCTTAACACAAAACCACAATACTAAATCTATTAAAAGAGAAAGTATTGGAGAACCTTGAACTCATTGACACAGGAGACAACTTCCTGAACAGAATACCAATAACTCAGGCTTTAAGGTCAACAATTAATAAATGGGACCTCATGAAACCTAAAACCTACTGTAAAGCAAATAACACAATCAATAAAACAAAATAACAGCCTACAGATTGGAAAAAAGATCTTCACTAACCCTACATCTGACAGAGGGCTAATACCCAATATTCTTTTGATCATGTCCCAAGTTTGCCTTTTACACTTGAAATTTTGTCTTGGAGTCAGTTTCTTATGACTCAAAAATTAAACAAAGACTACCATTGCAGTTGAAGGATCTCGAAAAGTGCTGAGTACAAGACAAAATATGTTCTCATATCAAACATTTTGGAATCTGTTGCATGGACGAACTGAAAAAAAAAAGCACTCATTATCTCATAAATGCACCAAACTATTTGTTCAAACTTGAATCCACATTTCTTCTTTTAGATTTTGGGGCTGGATTTTTCTCCACTAAGTTGTACTTCTGAAAAAAAAAACCGGAAAGAATTTTATATTTATATAGCTTTATGTGAGGATAAATTTATGAAATAAGCAATATAACAATGCACAAATATCAAGTAATAAGTATGCCATTAGTGACTTATTCTTTTGAAAATTGTAACAAAAGTGTTTTATCTTTGTCTTCTTCTGTTGTGTCTGAATTCACAAATGATTTGCCTAGAATTTACCTGCAAGATTGTTGTTTTGATTGACAATTTTGTTTCCGTTTTAGAAAAGTTGAAAGACACAAATGCAAATGGGATATTCATCAAAGTACAAACCTTTCTTTTTAAAAACAGAACACTTGCATTGTAATGTTCAGAAAGAGAAACACACCTGTTATTGTTGTAACAACATTAAAATTTTGTCTTTATAAATGGCATTGTACAACAATATTGGGAGAGAAGGAAACAAAGGCAAAATGAATTTCACAGTGGTGGCCTACAGTGATGCACAGAGTAAGAGAAGAGGAAGAAAGTGCCTTTATTAAATAAAATTGAAAGTGAGCCAGAGCTAAATACTTAGAAATCAAATATGAGAAGAAATAACTAATTCAGGATGTATCCCAGGAGTATAAGTAGAATGTTTATAGAGTTGTTTGGATTTTTTACATTGGTTGAATAGGGAAAATGAATTCAAATATTTAGTGCAAATGAATGACTTAGTTCTTTTACTTGGTTGTTTCTATTAGACCATATATTAATTCAGATATTTTAACCAACTACCCAGGGATATTCACTCATCTGAACTATGTCCTTAATTATTTGTGCTAAGGCTCTTTTACATATTTAAATATGGCACTAGGGTAAATGTTTCTGTTTTTTATTACCAGGGCTTATTGGTGATTTTACATAGGATAGAATCATACAATGCCTCAAAACTTTGAAAT
Source organism: Acomys minous (assembly GCF_964271855.1). Classification (NCBI taxonomy): domain Eukaryota; kingdom Metazoa; phylum Chordata; class Mammalia; order Rodentia; family Muridae; genus Acomys; species Acomys minous. The sequence continues at coordinate 124,161,820 of NC_140488.1, read as the reverse complement.
TTGTCTTTTAAATGAGAATATCATAATAATTACCATTTTATGGAGTTATTGTCTGTCTCCTTTTGCCAGCTTGCCAACTGTGAAGGTCAGGCAAGTTCCTGCTTTTAAACTGGGGACAGATTACAGTGGTTTTCTCAGAACAGGACTTCTAAAAGGCAGCTATGTCTGGAAGTCTGTGATTCAATGCCATTTATTTTTTATTTTTTTATTTTTATTTTTTCAAAGCCATTTTTGATGACTGTCAGAAAGGTCTCCAGAAGCAAAGAGAGCACTTGGCTCTTCTGAAATTGAAGGTGTTTATTCCCGAGATAAAACTGAATTGTAATCAGGCAAGAGATGTGCTTATGTTTATAAAGCAAAATAACAGCACAGTGACTCCTGGAGACAAGCTGAACAAAGCCAGAGTAATTTGGAGAAACGTAACCTGGGCTCATGGAAACAGTGGCATGGTTCATGCCAAATTCCAAATTGCAAAGCAACCTTCCTGCTAAGGACATTGGACATAGACTATGAGATGCTGTACTCTTCTTGGATTTACACTAACAAAGACCAAATAAAAGTGGCTTATGTTTTTGTGTGAAATTTTGAAACAGTGTTTGTACAAGTATTTCATAAAGTGCCATATAATTATTAGCATGGTGTGCTTGATTATAGATTAACATTTTTTCGTGAATGAGATAGTCTGTAGCTCAATAGAATCTTACAATCCTGGGCAAAGTCTTGTTTCTACTATAATTTAGTCAGTGATCTTTGGAAAGTTATTTAACATTCATCATCCTGTTGAGATAATGATACTCTGGGTTAGGTATGTGTCAAACAACTGTAAACCCAAGGCTTTAGGAGGCTAAATAGGGGAATCACAAGTTTGAGGTCAGTGTAGGCTTTGTAGCAAGCTTTTATTAAAAATATAAAAATGATATTTTTCTGGGAACATAGAAGGTGCCCAACTAGTAAAGGTAGAAATGACAATCATGATAGTGTTTTGCTATAAATTAGAGGCACTTATGTATTTTGCTTTTTTTTCTTTATTTTTGAGATTATAATGTAATTAGTTTTTCCTCTTCACTTTCCTCCAAATTCTCCCATATACCCCTCCTTGTTCTCATTCAAATTCTTATACATATACATATATGTATATAACATGCATTTTTAAATATAACCTGCTCCATCCAAACAATATTTTCTGCATGTATCATTTTAAGGCAGACCATTTAATTTTATATAATCAATTGGTGTGCTTCCTGAGAGACTACATCTCCCATTTTCAGTATTCATTAGTTGCTGTGGTTCATTAGATAGGATTGAGGCCTCATGATTTTCCCCCCATCCAGTTTGGCATATCTATTCCTATTGTCTTTGTTCAGTCATGCTTAGACAGTCATGTTGGTGTAACCTTTTATGTGTAGCTTCTGACATTACTTAGAGACACAGTCTCACAGCAAACTTTGATCCTCTGGCTCTTACAACACCCTCTCCGCCCCGCTTACTCCCTCTTTTGAGATGTTCCCTGAGATTCAGATATAGGAGTTATTTTGTAGATGTATCCTTGGCACTGGGTGCCACAACACCCCAATTTGATTGGTCATAGTTGTAGGTTAATAATCCATATTCCTAATGTTCTGACATATTTTTTTTAAATTCATATACAAAATTCTAAGAACAAGATTTAGTGCCTTAGCTATCTACCAAAAGTCATCCAAAAGACAATTTACATTAAACAATAGACATTATTTTGTACTTGTAAAAGGGTATAAAATCCTGGTACTCTCATCTTAAAGTTTTCTATTATTTCACCATTATCAAAATTTATCCGTTATATAGAGCCATAATGGCTGTATATAGCAAACCACTCCAAGATCAGAGATCCACATTTCACTGAATCGATTCTGCTCTAATTCTCTCTTCTACCCTCTCAAGATCAGTGGGCTAGTTGAGAGTGTGTAGTTTTTATAGTTTTTGCAGAAGCTGAGACAGTCAAATGGAAATATAGATTATCTCTGAAGGCCTCAACTTAGTTCTGCTTCATTTTCTACATTTCATTGGCCAAATCAAGCCACTTATGTCCAAATTTAAGTTGGAATGGGGAACATAACTGGTTCCTTTAGTGGGAGGTATAGCAAAATGTCATGGCAAAAAAACTGAACACAGGATAGGTGGAGGATCAGAGCAAATAATGACAAACATTTTCATCAAAGACTAAACAGAAGTTTTTATCAGAGTACAAATATTTTTGATCAAGGAATAAATGCTGTTTTTTGAGAATTTCATACATGAATACTGTATTTATATCATTTCTACCCCTTCCCTCTTCAACTTCTCTCATGCACTCCACTCCTTCTCAAATTCATGGCTACTTTTAAATTATTTCTTATTAGTATTTGTACATAGGCTACTGAGTCTATTTAGTGCTGCTCATGTGTACATGTGAGGATGCCTGACTACTCACGACTGGATCGTCCATCAGCAAGTCAACACATTTAAACAAAGTCTGGCAGATTGATCCCTGGTTCATTCCATAAGGGTTGCCCTTGGAATGAGAATGTGAAGTTTTTATGCTTGATACACTTTCTCACATAAATAAGGTAAGTGAAGAATTATAAGGTGTTGTGTTGGGGGCAGATCATATGGCCAATGTTCACCCATCTTGTCAGAGCCTAGGTTTCTATCTCTCCAGCAGTCTGTCATTTACCAGAAACCAACTGACCCTGTTATGGTTTGGCAGTTAGACACCTGTTGTGGTTTATTGTAGGGAACAGTCATTCGAAGACCCCCGAGCTCATAGTAAGAGCTATTTCTTTCTGGCTATAAACTAGCTTTTCCAATAAGACTACTGGTAAAAATCAGATTAAAGGCCAGCTGCCTGCGAGCAGCAGTTCCGGAACGTTTTCCTGACTAACCAGAGCTTTTACAACTTCCCTTTCTCTCTGGAGTTTCTCCCTCTTCTGTGATTATAGACACCTGATGGAGCATTCCAGAGTTAGGTATCCATAGCAACCCTCGCTTACGCAAATACCCATGCCTCTGTGCCTATAAAAACTCTGTGAAAATTTTCAATAAATGGGGTTTGATCAAAATCCAGACTTGCCCTCATTTCTTTGTGTCTCCTGTCCTCCCGCTTGTCTGCCCCCTCCACAGGTACCCATTGAAGACCCCGTGGGCTGGGACAGTGTTGACATCATAACTTATGTAGGTTTTAATATGGAAACAAAAGACGAACTGGTGGATACATATAATAGATGCCAAAATGAGTTTTGAATGAATGCAGAAAAGAGTGTCTGTTCATGCTTTGAGGTTTAAAAAAATTACACTGAATTTTGCATAAAGGAAAACTTAGGTAGTAAAGGGAAGCAATTCAACAATTGTGCATCATTTTATTTATTTTTCAGATGGAACTGGAGATTCTTTTCTATATATTAGAAATTCCATTTACAAGAGATCTACCATTGCCACCTACCATTGTCTTCCCACCACTATAGAAACTATAAATAGCAGATATCCACTTTCTCAGCCTCTTTAGTTGCTGAAATATAGGTACTCACTTTCCAGTAAGTTCTCTCTAGACTCTGAAACTAATATTATACACAAAAAAATCAAAGATTAAAGGGAATTCATCAATATTCAGACAATAGCATTGTATTTTCCAGAGGTGGTTGTGATCATAGACTCAGTCCATAATGCTGCATTCATCTTGTTGGTGTTTGGTCTGCACTTTGCGGTTTCAGAGTCTTGCAAAAGTAATAACCATCATCAAAAAGAAATTCTGAAACATGATTTTGAGTATTATTCTTAACTCCAGATTCAATTTTCGGGATGTGCTGAAAGTTCTAATACTTTTTAAACTAAATTCCCTTTCTGTCACAATTAGCCAAAATATGTTTTCATTTAAAGCATTCTTATCACAAGTCTAGACCAGGAATTGAGAGAAAAATTGAAGCAATTGATGAGGCAATGTGAGATCATAATAGAGGACTGTAGCTAAACTGAATACCTCTAGCAAGGGATGGATAAGCTGGAAAACTCTAACAATTAATGGTATAGTTCTTATTTATAATTGCATCTTAGGCCTGTATACTATATTCATGTTATAAGACACATGTGTAAACATGTATATGTAAATTTAATATGCTATATATAATCACTAAACATAAAATATAATTATAACATGTGTTATAGTACACATATATAAACGTATGCATATATATCATATATGCATAAGGTATATCTATACATACATGTACTGTGTATAACATACTATTATATATAATAGTATAAATATTATTATAGAATGTTATATATAACAATATATATGACTATATATAGTTATGAGATATTTTTCTGTAATAAAGCCTTCCTAAATGTTAAAAAAAAAATGGTATAGTTCTTTTAAGACCTTAGTTTCTGTCACAGCCAGTAACATATGAGTGCTTGGTGGCCTTATCTATACACAGTTGCCTTGTATTTTCTTCAAAATGTCAGTGCCTGTCTTTCTAAATATGATCTGGCCTCGGGACTTTCTCTGGTCAATAGGAAGAAGCAGAAAGGAATGTTTGTTACTTCTGAGCTTAAGCCACAAATGATCACATTTCTCCCTGATGAACTTCGGTACATGTCATGAGAATAAGCCGAGAAATGAGAGGCCACATGGATTAGGTACAAGTTGTGCTAGCTCAGGCCATCCTAGACCAGCTTTGCTCTGGCTACCTGGTAGAAGATCACAGACATATGAGATCAGAAGTATTACTCAGCTAAGACCAGCCTAAATTGTCAATTATTAACTAAATAAATGGTTACTGATCCAAGTCTTTTGGTTTTGGAGTGGTTTGTTGAAAGCAAAAGCCAACCAATTTGCCAGCGTACTACAATATTATAATTAGAAACCATGCACTTTAGTGAAAATAAAGAGTTTAATGGCTTCTCAAACTCAAATTTGTAAAGCAAAATGTCATTTGCCTCTTTTTTTTTATTTTATTTTTTTAATACATTTTTATTAATTTATACATATTACATCTCAGTTGTTAGCCCATCCCATGTATCCTCCCATTCCTCCCTTCCTCCCACTTCCCCCCTACTCCCCTCCCCTCCCCTAAGTCTGTGTCTGAGGGGGACCTCCTCCCCCTGAATATGCTCATACGGTATCAAGTCTCTCCTTGGTGACCTATTATCTTTCCTCTGAGTGCAACCAGGCATCTCCGTCCAAGGGACATGTTCAAATATGGGGCACCAGAGTTTGTGTGAAAGTTAGATCTCCTTCTCCACTCAACAGTGGAGAATGTCCATCGGCTAGTCCGGGTAGGAGTTCAAGGTTTTTACTGCCTATTTTTTCCTTGGCTGTTGCCACAGTTTGCGGAGGGCCCCAGGGCCCAGACTCGCCTGTAGTTTTCCAGGACCCACTGGATCCTTCCATTTCCTCTTTCTCCCAGGCTTCTCACACCTAAAGTTTCAATAGGATGTCCTCCCCTCTTACCCACTATTCTGGTAGGTACAGTTTTTCATGGGGACGTACACCTTGGACTAGTGTCTCGATATAAGTGAGTATATACCATTTAGCTCTTTTTGCTTCTGTGTGAACTCACTCATTATGACAATTTCTAGTTCAATCCATTTGTCCACAAATTTTGGAAATTCCTTGTTTTTAATAGCTGAGTAGTATTCCATAGTGTAAATGTACCACAGTTTCTTTATCCATTCTTCTATAGAGGGACACGAAGGTTGTTTCCAAGTTCTGGCTATTATGAATAAGGCAGCTATGAACATGGTTGAGCATATGTCCCTGTTGTGTAGTAGTACATCCTCTGGGTATATTCCAAGGAGTGGAATAGCTGGGTCTTGAGGAAGCCCTATTCCCATTTTTCTGAGAAAGCACCAGATAGCTTTCCAAAGTGGTAACCCAATTAGAGGAAAAAGTGGGGAAGAGTCTGGAACTCATAGGCACAGGAGACAACTTCCTGAACAGAACACCAACAGCCCAGGCCTTAACATCAACAATTAATAAATGGGACCTCATGAGGCTGAGAAGCTTCTGTAAGGCAGGTGACACTGTCAAGAGAACAAAGCGACAGCCTACAGACTGGGAAAAGATCTTCACCGACTCTTCATCTGACAAAGGTCTAATATCCAAAATATATAAAGAACTTAAGAAATTAAACACCACCAAACCAAATAACCCAATAGAGAAATGGGGCGCAGAGCTAAACAGAGAATTCTCAACAGAGGAATATCAAATGGCTGAGAAACACTTAAAGAAATGCTCGACCTCCTTAGTCATCAGAGAAATGCAAATCAAAACGACACTGAGATTCCATCTTACACCCATCAGAATGGCTAAGATCAATAACTCAACTGACACCTCATGCTGGCGAGGGTGTGGAGAAAGAGGAACACTCCTGCATTGCTGGTGGGAATGCAAACTAGTACAATCATTTGCCTCTTAGAGTACTTTGTTATTAATATTTCACTCATGTTTACATCTTTTTAAGAACTTCTAGAACAATTTATCATTGCTTATGATAAAATGCTTTTTCTACCTTCCCATTATCCAATTTGACTAGTTATAATAAAAATTTATTAAAAATAGGAATTAAGAAAATATAAATAGTTTGGATGCACACTATAGTGTTACATAATTAATAGTATTTTGAGAAGTTTTTGGATGTTTCATTAGCCACTGGAAGGCGAAGGAAATAAAAGGAAGGGCTACTCTTTTCAATATGAGGAAAACTTAGACTTAGGTAGTATAAGTTTCTTTGAGATTTTTCAGTAGTTGTGGTTGATAAATAAATTACCACATGCTTTAAAAAGTCTATAAACTAAATGGTCACTATCGAACTTGACAATTTACAATTGAAATTCATATAAAAGTGGGAATTAAGAAGATATAAATTATTTGGGTTTATACCATAGTGTTGTGTAAATAATAAGATTTTGAGAAATTTTTCTTTTTTAAAATATATTTTATTAATTTATTCTTGTTACATCTCAATGGTTATCCCATCCCTTGTATCCTCCCATTCTTCCCTCCCTCCCATTTTCCCCTTATTCCCCTCCCCTATGACTGTGACTGAGGGGGACCTCCTCCCCCTGTATATGCTCATACGGTATCAAGTCTCTTCTTGGTAACTGCTGTCCTTCCTCTCTGAGTGCCACCAGGTCTCCCCCTCCAGGGGACATGGTCAAATATGGGGCACCAGGGTTTGTGTGAAAGTCAGTCCCTACTCTCCGCTCAACTGTGGAGAATGTCCTGACTATTGGTTAGATCTGGCTAGGGGTTTGATGTTTACTGCACGTATAGTACTTGGCTGGTGCCATAGTTTGAGCAGGACCACTGGGCATATCTTGTTAGGAAAGTCATTGATATAGTTTGCAGTGTTCACAGCTGAATGAGATGGAGGAATACTTTTTCCTTCTAGTATTTTATATAGCTTCTTTCAGCATCAGGGAAGCTATCCAGTAGGTATGAAGCTTCTAGGTGAGTATCCGATTGATTTTTTTCATGTGTAATGATTCAAGTATGTGTTGTTTTTTAGTAAGAAGGTCCTATCATCAAATTCTAGAGAGTATCCAAAAGTATTAACAATAATGTTTTGATGTAGTGCCAATCTATGGGACTCCATTGTCCAGCAGCTCAAAAAGAGATAGCCCATTGCTGGTACTAGGGTTTTTATTTAGCATGAAGTATCTAGTTGAGGTAATGATCTTCATTGTATGCTAATTTAATTAAACCAGTTTTTTATAATACATATGTGCATGAATATGTATATTCATGTATTTTAGGAAGCTTCTACAATAGTAAGTTTACATATGACTTTTTCAAAAGTTCTTATCTTTCACCATGCACAAGGTCAATTCTAAATGGATCAAGAACCCAAAATATGTTAGAGAAGAAAGTAGGGGATTCACTTCAAATTATAGGTACAGGTAAGGACTTTCTGAACAGGACACTCATAACTCAGGCATTAGTACCAAAAATTGTCGAATGGGGACACCAAGACTAAAACTTTCTGTATACCAAAGGACACCATCATTTTAGTAAATCAACAGCTCATAAATAAGGAAAATATATTTGTACAATCACCAACAAACTAAACCACAAAACAAAACAAAACCAAAAACATCAAGGAAACAAAGAACTCAATTAAAAATGAGCATGATTCTATTAATGGTTGTGAGCCTAGCCTTTAATGGCTGATCCATCTCTCCAGCACATGAGCATGATTCTAAACAGAGTCCATATATATATATATATATATTGAAAATGTTCAAATTCTATAGCAGTCAAAGTATGCAAATTAAAATATCTTATCTTTATAATAATAGGTAAGATCAAAGAAACAAAGAAAAACATTTATTTAGAGCTATTGGGAATGCAAATTGGTACAACTACTATAGAAATCATGGTGGAGGGCCCTCAAAAAACTAGATATTGATCTTCTACAAGATCCAGCCACACCACCCTTTGGCATATATGAAAGAATATGGCATCCTACTACAGAGATATTTGTCATCTGTGTTCATTACTGATTTATTTACAATTTTCAGGAAATGGGAATACCTTGCATGGGGCGCTGCTAGAAAGGACAATGTCTGGCATTTCCAGATAGCCAGTCTATAATGATAGACTCCCTTTCTCAGCAGGGTTCTCTCTTCCCCTGATCTGCTGAACCCCAGATCCTCTAGGGAACATCACATAGCCCTCAGGGAAGATTACAGGCTGATCATTTCCTGATTAAAGCTGTCAGCATGCACCTGAGGATTCTTTTAAGTACCCCCCACCCTATGCTAAGGAAAGCCTAGTCTTCAGCAAATGACCTTTAATTGTACCTAGAAGTTCTTCCCCCACCCACAGGATAATTAAGTACTGTGTTTTCCTTCTTGTGATAGGACCCCATGTTATTGCATATAAACAAGGTATTGTCTCATTGTATGTAGATTAAGTATCCTGGCACCCCTAGTCCCAGTGAATCAGACATATTTACCCACAAATGTCTCCCCATTGATAAAGATTTATAATTAAAAGTTACCTGTCTTGCTCTCTCATGCTAGCACCATTCCTCCACCATGACAGTCTGAGACTCCATTTCTTCTGGGGATGGGTCACTCTTGGATACCTCCCCCTCCTCTGGGGATTGATTACTGGGCAAGGCAGTCAAGGCAGCAATAGAGAAGCTGAAGCTCGGTGCACCTGCCAAGCCTGGATTCTGGCGGGTTTTGGACTTATGCTTGCTTTTTCTGCTGTGCTTAGTATGGCACAAAGGGCTGTAACACTTTGGTATCATCATGAGTTTGTGGAGATTCCAAGTCTCCACTGCCATTTGATACCAGCACTCTCATTCTAAAAGAAGTAAGGTGTAACACTCCATGGAAAATCATTGCCACTTTCCCCATGAGACCAGTAATCTTGCCTAGCACATGAGCCTGGCCCTAAAGTGCTCTAGCTGTTCTTGAGGTAAATATGGGACTTGTATTATCAAAATGAATCCTAGGACATAGAGGCTCATGTGAGGCCTTCTAAGACTTGTATAAAGTCAAATACATATTTGCCATTAGTTTACTGGTTAAAAGTTTGTTCACAGAATTTTTCTTTGGTGCTTAAGTGATGCTGTGTAAAATATCATGAGTTAAAAGAATAAATTTGTGGTAATGACAGAACTGTTCATTTAAGAAACATGCTTGAGAAACCACACTAAAACACTTGCCTTTCCCCAGATAAAAATTTTATGATAAAGACAATCATCCTCAATTTTACCTTTGGCCTTCTTAAAGGTTTATCTAAACATAGAAGATGGATTATTTCTTAGAATCTTATGCTGTTTTAGCTGTAATTTAAATCATGTCTCTTCTAGTCATGATGGTAGACATCCCTGGAAGATAAAAATGAATGTTTAGATCAATAGGAAAACACATTTATACCAAGTCTGTGCATATTTTTGGTTCTGGGTACTGTCTTTTTAAGATCTCACATGTTAAAACATGTTATAAAATGCTGACAATGCCAGCCTGTGGTGGTGATGAGAAGAACTACAGCAGTCTTAACCCAAACATTTACAACAAAGCTCTTAAAACAAACAAACAAAGAAATGGGATTTTTGACCTCAAGGTCCCTCTGTTCTTATCTGGAAACAAGCAGCGCCTGGACCAGCCACCAGATGCAGAAGCCAGGCTATCCATTGGATGGTGAACAACAACCTTGGATATCCACAAACTGATGACAGATAATGAAAATGTGGCATATTTACATAATGAAATATTATTCGGCTGCTTAAAATGTAATTACAAAATGCATAGGAAAATGGATGGTACTCAAACAATTATTCTGTGTAAAGTAACCCATACACAGAAAGACAGATGCCACATGCTTTCTCTCATTTCTGGATGTTAGCCTTGAATCTTCAGTTATGTTTTTCATTTTGAATACCTATAAAGGTAAAGGATTTAATAAAGGGTCATGGAGCTAGGAACTTTAAAGGGAAGAGAGGACACAGTGCCATTAGTGGGTAAAGGAAACTAGTAGAATAGGACAGATTAAATTTGGGTAGGAATTGAAGAATAAAGTAGAGGAGGGCTTTTTAAAACAAAATATTTTTATCTTAAATATTTATTGTCTAGACCTGGGTAGGGGTTTAAGGTTTACCGCCTGTATTGTCCTTGGCTGGTGCCTTAGTTTGAGCAGGACCCCTGGGCCCAAATCTGCCTATCATAATGTTCTACTTGTAGGCTTCTAGGACCCTCTGGATCCTTCTACTTTGCCATTCTCCCATGCTTCTCTCATCTAGAGTCCCACTAGAATGTCCTCCCCTCTGTCTCAGTTTCGTGGTAAGTGAAGGCTTTCGTGGGACATGCCCCTTGGGCTAATATGCACTCTCCACAGTAAAGTGGAGAGTGGGATATTACTTTCTCACATACTCTGGTGCCTCACCTTTGACCATGTCCCCTGGAGGGGGAGACCTGGTGGCACTCAGAGGAAGGACAGCAGGTTACCAAGAAGAGACTTGATACCCTATGAACATGTACAGGGGGAGGTAATCCCCCTCAGGAACAGTCATAGGGGAGGGGAACAAGGGGAAAATGGGAGGGAGGGAAGAATGGGAGGATACAAGGGATGGGATAACCATTGAGATGTAACAAGAATAAATTAATAAAGTAAAAAAAATCTTAAAAAATTAAATATTTATTGTTCATTAAAGGTGATCAATTTAAGTGTTTAGTACTGATTCTCATTTTCGTGTTCAAAGAATTTTCCAATATTATTTTCTTTACTTATCAAAACACTAATTTTGTGAGCTCTTTATGCATTAAGGATTTTAATCATTGTGACTCATATTTCTTACATGTAATATTCCCACTTGATTTTTAATTTTGATAAACACATTTTACAGTGTTATGAAGATGTACTTATTGAATATTTCACTTGCAGTTTTTCATTACTTTTCCTTTTAGAATTTTTTATTTATTCTGAGGTCACATTGCCATATACATTCTTTTCTTTTTATACATTTTAGTGAAATATTCTCCTGCTTAAGAATATATAATTAAGATACTTAGTTTAACTTTGACAGATGAAAGTTTTATCATGCTGTTGAAATTTTTTCCCTCTAATCCTCAGGTTAGAGAGGATAGCCCTATTCCAAGAGAGATGGCCTAGATTTATTTTGCATCTGACAACAGCCAGTTGCATCTGTTTCCACATCAGTGATCACTCTGACCATTGTGATGAGAATTTTCAAAACATGGAAATACATGTGAATGGAGAATGCAGCATATTGGAAGTTAGCCTTGGCTTCTTTTCCTTTCTTTCTATTTAAATAATTTATTCAGATTACATCTAAATTGTTGTCCCCTCACTTGTATCTTCCTGTTCCCCCCTCCCTTCCTAGCCTTGGTTTCTTAAAGTAAAAGCACCTAATGTTACAGTTTCTTCTTAGTTACTACAAAGTAACTCCCTAACATAACAAAGGACCTCCTCCTTAAAATGTAGGTTAAATCCCTCATTTGTAACAATATGTTGCAAATTTGAGCTAGAGTAATATAATTTATTAACAGCATTGGCATTTTTAGATAAATTATTTACAATGTTTTCCTACCTCCAAATATACAGCAGTTTATAACAACTTAGATATTCCCTTTTTAAAAAATATTAAATGAGGAAGGACAGATGGCTCAACAGTTAGGAGTACCTGCAGAACTGAGGATCTGAGTTCAAGATGCAACCACATGTAATTCCAACTCCAGGTGTATGACATCATGTTCTGACTTCTGTGGGCATCCGCAAGCGAGCACGTGCATGCGTGTGTGTGTGTGTGTGTGTGTGTGTGTGTGTGTGTGTGTGTGTGTGTGTGCGCGCGCACACACACACACACACAGTAATATGATGTAAACAAATTACTAAGTAGTAATGAGAAGTATTGGCATAAAGAAGGAAGAGACAGGTGTGGGATAATAAAGGCATGAATCAGAGACAAGGCATGTTATTGTTTCAAAAAAATCAAGTAACTCTAAGCATCCTAGAAGCCAAAATAAAAGGGCAAAACACAAGGGTTACAAAGCTGAATGCATCTCCTTTCTCCCATGTCTAATGTTTCCCCCAACATTTTATTATAACATGTTTTAAATAGACAGAAAAGTTGAACAATTATGATATAAGCACAATGACAACCCACAGTGTTGATTCTACAATTAATCTTTCTTAAACTTATAACATACATACCTACCCCTTCATTTTCAATCTACCAATTTTTAATATTTTTATCTATTACTAAAGTAATATAGAGATATCAATGTGCTTCTCCAAATTCTTCATTGTTGAAGTACTAAATACATTTATTTATAGATTTTTGGTGTAAAATTTACACAGTGGAATTCATAAATCTTCTAAGATTTTGAATATATATGTAAACGTGTGGCCTCAAAATTTAAGGTAAAGTACAGAGGCTATAGCCCTCACTTTTGAAAATCACATTCTGATTGTATAGCTATGACCTTCAAACTGAAACATTGCCTCCTGTAGTGGACAGGGATGCAAATATAACTCAGGAAGCTCATAAAAGCCACCAGGATCTAGATATCAGAAATTTAAAGGATTTCCAAGGTCTTTCTCTAAGATTGTATAAATTGTAAACAATTGCTGGATTGATGTCTCCAAACTGGGCAAGGAACTCTAGTGATACACCACTCATGTGCCATTGGCCATGTCAGGAATGTCTCTTAAATGAAGTGTCTGCTTTGAAGTCACCCACACTCCTCTAAATATCCCCAATGAATACATTGGTTCATCAGACTAGACTGGGATAAACTAATTTCTTTTGTTTGTCTCAAGGAAAAGTTCTACAACTTGCTCTTTCTAAATCAATAGTTCTGAATCCAAACTTTAAATGACGATCAGTGATGTGCTTCCTATGTTGAATTAGTTTTTCTTTATGTAGACCATCATATAAGTGAAGTACAGTATTGTATGTGTTCTGGGCTGTAAGACTTTTTACTCAGCACAGTGTTCTTGAGTTTTATACGTACTGCATGTAAAAGCTATTACTATTCTCCAGCGAAAAAAGTTTATTACAAATTATAAGGTAAGTCCTAGTCCTAAATTCTAGTAAGTTCATGCCCTTTGCCCAACAAGGCCTGCATTTCATCTGCACTCTCATTTGTACATAAGTGTAACCTGCCATGTTCCACTCATCCTTATCTTTTCGGTTCCTTCTTAAACTCTTCAGGTCACCCAATAGCTGTGCCCAAATGAGCTCTATTATTACTAACACACTTCGTCATCAGATATCTTCCATTTGCACTTATTTTTTTCACATATTATTCTTCACATTTTCCCTAGAGAATTATTTTGCCCTCTAAATCTTCCAAGAAATTTCTGCCTACCTGGTTTTCCTACTCCCATGTCTGTGTGCATCACATCCCAATCATAGCAATATTCTACTTATCTGTACTTGATAACAGGAACTATCTCACATAAATGATGCCATTTTCATGGATTCTTTGATTCTTTCACATATATAGAGAGAAAATCACAGTAAATGGAGTAGAGAATTACAGTGAATTAGGTCTGCAATTTCTCCCTGAAAGCCTCTCCACTTCCTGAATATTTTGGTGTAAATATCAAAGAAGTTGTTTTATACTTTCTGCCAATTTGAAATTATTTTGCTCTCAACTTTCCAGAGATAAGCTTCTGACTTGAACTACTATCAGTTTAATATTGGGACTGAAAAAATGAACCAAGGTTACTCTATGTGTTGCTTCAGAATAGTCTTGGAATTGGAGTTTATCACATACTGGAAGGGGAAAAGATATCAGCTATCAAGATGGTGTTCTTGGATGTCTGCACAGTGTAACTGCTCTACTTATATATGACATCCATAATAAAATGCACCTTCAGACATGCTGATCAACACAGTATTTCCTTTTATTTGAACATTGAAAAATGTGAATGACATACTTATTTTTAAAATGTGTTGGTGTCTTAGTTACCATTTTATTGTTCAGAAAAGACCACTACCAAGGCAACTTATACAAGTTTAAGCACATGTTTTTTAAAAATATATTTTATTAATTTATTCTTGTTACATCTCAATGGTTATCCCATCCTTTGTATCCTCCCATTCTTCCCTCCCTCCCATTTTCCCCTTACTCCCTTCCCCTATGACTGTGACTGAGGGGGATTTCCTCCCCATTTCTATGCTCATAGGGTATCAAGTCTCTTCTTGGTAGCCTGCTGTCCTTCCTCTGAGTGCCACCAGGTCTCCCCCTCCAGGGGACGTGGTCAAAGGTGAGGCACCAGAGTATGTGAGAAAGTCATATCCCACTCTCCATTCATCTGTGGAGAATGTCCTGTACATTGGCTAGATCTGGGTAGGGGTTTGAACTTTACAGCCTGTATTGTCCTTGGCTGGTGCCATAGTTTGAGCAAGCCTCCTGGGCCCATGTTTAATTGGGGATTTTCTTACCGCTTTAAAGGGTGAATCCATGTTCATCATGGTGGGAAGCATAGCAGCGACAGACAGGGATGGTATTGGAGCATCCAGATCCATAGGGAAGAGGCAGGAATAGAAGGAGATGGGGCCTGGAATGGGGATTTGAAATCTCAAAGCCCACCCCCAGTGACATACTTCCTCCAAGAAGACCACACTTCTAAGTTCTTTCTAAACAGTCTACTAACTGGGAACCAAATATTCAAATGTATGAGCCTCTGAGGGGGGCATTCTTATTCAAACCACTAAATAGATTGCAAACGTCAAGAGTCTACTTCAAAGTGTCTCTTGTATAATTATATACTGCATTGTATAGTACAAGTAAGATATACTTGAAGGAAAATAAGTAGTACATTCTTCGAAAATTATAATAGTTTGGACTAATTTCACATAAAATATGTTAAAATGTATAACATTAAAGTATTATAAAATACATTTCCAAGGACTTTGTAGGTTTTCCCTTTCTTTTATTAAGAACTGACCACAATAGGGCATTTAACAGACAAAATTATGGTACTGACATTCAATCTTGGCTTCAAAAGAAATAAATTTCTGTTTTGAGTAAAACTCTTACCTACCTCCAATTTTCTTCATGCTTCTAGATGTGTACCTAACAAATATTAGTAATGCAATAAATATAAAATCCTTATTAAAGCTATAACTCTATAACTGAGCACAACTGTAGATTTATTGGAAAATAGCAATTACCTGGGGTTAGCAATTAGGAGATTATTAAATATGTTCAGGCTCATTATCACTTTTGACATTTTTAAAATTCATGAGGTATGTGTAATAGATGATATACAATAATTTCTCCAAGGTCACATAGGTCAGGAAAGTAGCTCTCAAATTTGTTCATTAGAGTTTATATCTAATTTTATTTCTCTTATATATCCAATTTTCCCATTGAAACAGAGATGACACAGAAGTGAAAATAGGGTCATAAGCTGTGGGACCATAATGGCCCAGGATTAAGAAGAAAAGGTTGAGGAAAGCTTCAACATTGGATCCCTCAAATGAGGAAAGCAGGAATTGGCTCCCTCCTCCTACCAACCTGGCACCATAAAGTAGCCATAAAGTTGGGTGCCCCACCATCAACCCTAGTAAGAATTTATTACCTTGACAGTTATCAGGTCTCACTCCTTTTTTGATCTTGTAAGATTTTGATCCTTGGATGCCCCCCACCGTCCCTGTGTATGCAGATGAAATATCTTCCAGTAACCTTGCCTCAGAGACTCTAGCTACTTCCCCAAGAGCATAAATACCCCCTTGCCCAATAAATGAACCAGTTCTCTGAAGGTGTTTCCATGCATAAGTTGTTTGCCCACACTCAACATGCAGTCAAAGATCCTGCCTGCACCCACCCACCCTGGCCAAGCTTTAATCCCTCCAGTCCAGCCTAGATTACCTGAGGGAAGAGGCAGAAATGGAGCAGCAATAAACAATGACCATCATATACAATTTTGTAACAATAAGATTCTAGGTGATATGGAGATATATTAGTTGGTAAAATGCTTGTACCAATACCTACATAAAAAGCAAGGCTTTTTGTAGTATTCCAGTAATCCCTATACTGGGGAGATGGACACAGTCACATCTCTAGGGCTCACTGGCAAGCTATCTTAGTTTAACTAATGAGCCCTAGGTCTCAGTGAGAGATTTTATCTTAAGAAACATTGTAGAAAGCTTCTGATAAATGATACCCAAGATTAACCACTGTGGCAAACACATGTACACCTATATCTGTACACACACATACAGATGTACCCATGATTCCATACATCAAGTCCAATAAGACTATCAGGGAGCATACTTGTATGATATTACTTAAGACCATTCAGTTTGACAGAGAGGAGGTACAGTAAGTTTCTTCCACATTTCAAAACTCTTACGGTTTCTTCATTTAGCTCTAAATGAAATATGCAAGTATTCCAGGTTTGTATGTCATTTATAAACATAACTCCCTGCTAGATTTTGGGAAGATTCTAAAATGATTTAAATGACTTCCTGAGATTAAATATCTTGTGAAGAGCAAGATCTTGATGAATTGTGTGTAATCAGAGACCCAACTCCAAGACATGAATATTAAATTTCTCTTCAAATACATATGCTTCAAAGCAGAATGGAAGATAAGTTTGCAGGGAATATTTTAGCCTACTCTTTTTCTACACTGTCACAAAGTCTATGGAAAGTAAAAGATCTAATGACTAACAGTGCCCATGTGAATATTTTGACTTCAAAATGCCTATCATCACAGTTAGAAGAAGTACTCTTCAAACATCCCTTGTCCTGCGAGTCTCTGGAGATGGTCAGTGTGATTCTTAGGACCATGGACAGTTCAGATACTTGCTTTTTAAAAGGTTTTATTTTCTGAATATCATTGCCTCAGGTACAACTGAATGTTCTCAATCCACACACATGTTCTGTCTGGCTCTTTGTCTACTACTGCAGGCCCCTATGAAGTCTGTGGGGACTGTCAGATATTTTTTGAAGCTCTTTAAATGACTGCTAGTAATTCATAAGGGTTCTTTAGTTAACAAGAATCATTGTCTATGCATAGACATTCATGTCATATAAAGAATGACATCTAATAATAATTCATAGGTGTTCTTTAGTCAACAAGAATCATTGTCTATGCCTAGACATTCACGTTTCAGCCAGTCTCAGAGCTGGTCCCATATGGTGGGATTAGCAATATAAGTTACCTGCTTGTTCTGAAGTTTAAATTCTTCACATCCTGATTGTAGCCCCCTCCCTCATTCCCTCCTGATCCCTCTCCCTCCCTCATCCTCTCCCCCTCCTTCCCTTAATACATAGACAAGGGCAGCCTCTTCCCCTAATATATGATCTCAGCTTATCAAGTCTCATCTTTATTAGCTGTAACCTCTTCCTCTGTAGCCTGGCATGGCCGTCTTGCCAAGGGGAAGTGATCTAATTGCAGTGGCCAGTGTGCCTACCCTGAAGTAGTCACTATTCTCCAGACATGGGATCCACAAGGAGACTGTGTTACTACATCTAAGCAGTGGGTCTAAGTCTATATTATACATGGTCTTTGGTTGATGTTTCTGACTCCGTTTTGTAGTGTAGTTATCATGTATTATGTGGCTATTGTTTGATTATGAGTGAGTATATACCATGTGTGTCTTTTTGGGTCTAGGTTACCTCACTCAGGATGATCTTTTTCAGTTCCATCCATTTGCCTAGAATTTTCAAGATCTCCTTGTTTTTAATAGCTGAAAAGTGTTCCATTGCGTAGATGTACCACAGTTTCTTTATCCATTCTTCAGTTGAGGGACATCTAGCTTGTTTCCAGATTCTGGCTATTACAAAGAAAGCTGTTATGGACATTGTTGAGAAAATGTTCTTGTTGTATGGCAGAGCATCGTTTGGGTATATTCCCAAGAGTGGTATGGTTGGATCCTGAAGTAGAGTTATTCCCAATTTCCTGAGAAAGGACCAGATTGATTTCCAAAGTGGTTGTACAAGTTTGCACTCCCCTTTCTTCACATCCTCGTCAGCATGTGCTGTCACCTGAGTTTTTGATCCCAGCCATTCGGATAGGTATAAGATGGAATCTCAGAGTTGTTTTGAGTGGCATTTCCATGATAACTAGGGATGTTGAGCGTTTCTTTAAGTGTTTCTCAGCCATTCAATATTCCTCTATAGAGAATTCTCTGTTTAGTTCTGTACCCCATTTTTAAATTGGATTATTTGGTTTGGTGGTGTTTAATTTCTTGAGTTCTTTATGTATTTTGGATATTAGCCCTTTGTCCGATGTCGGGTTGGTGAAGATCTTTTCCCAGTCTGTAGTCTGTTGCTTTGTTCTGTTGACAGTGTCCTTCACCTTACAGAAACTTTTTAGTTTCATAAAGTCCAATTTATTGATGGTTGATCTTAGGGTCTGAGCTGTTGGTGTTCTGTTCAGGAAGTTGTCTCTTGTGGCAATGAGCTCAAGGTTTTGCCCCACTTTTTCTTCTTTTTTATTATTATTAATTTATTCTTGTTACATCTCAAGGTTATCCCATCCCTTTTATCCTCCCATTAATCCTTCCCTCCCATTTTCCCCTTACTCCCCTCCCCTATGACTGCCACTTTTTCTTCTAACAGATCTAGTGTGTCTGGTTTTATGTTGAGGCATTTAATCCTTTTGGACTTCAGTTTTGTGCAGGGTGATAGATATGGGTCTATTTTCATTTTTATACATGTAGCCATCCAGTTAGACCAGTACCATTTGTTGAAGATGTTGTCATTTTTCCATTGTATGGATTTGGCTTCTTTGTCAAAAATCAAGTGTCCACAGGTATGTGGATTTATTTCTGGGTCTTCAGTTTGATTCAGTTGATCAACCAGCCTATTTCTATGCCAGTACCATGCTGTTTTTATTACTAGTATTCTGTAGTATAGCTTGAAGTCAGAGATGGAGATATCTCCAGAAGTTCTTTTATTGTAGAGGATTGTTTTATCTATTCTGTGACTTTGACATCCTTTTTGGTGAAAATGGTTGAAAAGAAAGAAGGAGGAATATAGAAATGTACAGAGAAGATAGAAAAAAGTAGATTAGTGAATCTACTCCTCAATTTATTGCCTCAATTGTCATTCACAAGATAGCTTTAATTCATTGATATAGAATTTTGTATATAGACATAAAATAAATTCTAGATACAGTGGTATAGAATTCAAATGTAAGATTATTCTTCGCACCCACACCCACACAAAACACATACATATATACTCTAATGTGAGTTATTGTATCCATGTAACTCAATTATAATACAAAGTTATCTTCCAAAGCTTTGAAAGTGTTATCAAGCTGTTTAGGAGAAATAAGTTATACAAATTAAATATAAGTAGTTTAAATCATGGTCATGTCAATTGTTAGTCTATTTTTATCACAAAAATATACATCTTAGGTAAGCAAATAGATATGACTCTTTAGAAAGACAAGGTCTTCAAAAACCCCAGAGATATGCAGAATATGACATTTAAAATGTTTTTATTACTTTAAAGATTCATTGACAATGAGACAGGTTAACTCCTGGCAACACCCAGCCTGCCTCAATGAAGATGATGAGCATCAAAGAACCTCCTTATGGAGATGTCTTCAAATGTGGCAAACAAGCCACTGGGCAAAAGGTCCTCATTTCTACCACACACAATTCTGCCTTTAAAAAGGGCAACCTTGGATGCAGCCAGAGTCGACCAAACTCTGCCAAGACAGGGTAAGCAAGTCCTCGATAGTTCCTGCCTCACAAATATGTCTGTCAGATATATTGGGCCAGAAGGCTGAAGAAGAAACTCCAATGTAATAGAGAGTTTTGGGTGATGGTTCAGGTAGCAAACTGTCTCTGTCATCTTTTCATATGGAAAGCTACTAACCCGCACTCCCGGCATACTCAGGTAATCAAGTTTATTCTTTCTCAGGTCTCTGAGGGAGTTGAAGAACAGGTAGCTTAGTTTTACAATGAAGCTTAATGATTTAAGGGGTTAAGATGATTTTAGCTCTAGATAGGTGTTCTAAGTTGATAATGACAATATGTGGTGGAGATTGATTTACATTCAGAAATTTAGATGCACCAATATAGGAGAGATGTCTTCATCAAGGCTGTCAAATACAAGTAGCCAAAACAGTAAGAACGTAACATTTATATAATTCCTGATTGTGTCATGGTTCTTCTTGCCATAGGTAATCTATTGTATATATGTGTAATAATAAAAACGTATATGTACAAAATAAAATAATTAAAAAAGAAAAAAATCAGTGCTAATGTAGAAAACACAAAAAGATCAGTCAGTGCGGGAAAACAACAAAAGCAGCCTGATGTAGGAAAATTGTTAAAATGAGGATAAATAACTTGAAACATGTTCCTTAATGGGAGAATTTTTATAATTTTTATTCATTATATTAGCAAAAACAGTCTTGCTGGCTACCAAACAGGTTGAATCTAAGTCAACAGAACAATTTTCTTTCAATAAATATGTTGAACACTTTTCAAGAGAATATATTCTAATGACCTTTTCCACATAAGGAAGAATTTAAGGAACAAAGGCTCCAAGGAGAAATAATTCTAAATTAGTCCCTTCACTATGAAAAATTGTACATAAGGTCTTTAAAGTTTTTATAATAGAACCACCATATGATCTAGCAATTCCATCAGCTGCTTTAAATCCAAATGATTTAAACCCAGGATCTTGATGAGACATCTGTCTTCCACTTTCATTGCAGCCCTGGTCAAAACAGTCAAAATGCTGAAACCTGTGTTTGTCAATTGGCATATAAATAATAAAATAATAAAATAAATCAACTGTGGTATAGATATACAATTATAAAAGTAATGAAATATTGTCATATGTGACAGCATGGATGGACTGGAGACTAACCATCACATTTGTAGTACATAATTATGTACTGTAAATACTAAAACTAGAAGAAGGGATTATGGAAAGTGTTCACCACAAATAAAGCATATATTCTTGAGGAGATAAATATAGTTAATGAGATTTAAATATACGCATGCATCAATCATATGTATTTCTTGAACATTACGTAGTATGCAATTAATATGTATATGATTTTTATGTTTCTGTGTATTAGTTAAAATATAGAAAAGTAAAGCACTAGGACAAAATATCTACCATCATATCTTAATTCAAAATTCACATTAGACTATATTTCATCTAACAAAGTGTTGTAATTGAAAAGAAGGGGTAGTGGGACTTAAATAATGTTTCTAATAAGTGGTAAGGAAGTGCTCTACAACCCTGCAACATTCCTGGCCTCTTTTACTTTTATTTTTCATCTTGCTACATTGCTCAGTCAAAGCTGAACTCATTGTGTGGCCCAGGCAGGTTGTGAACTTGAATTTTTTCTGCATTGGCCTCCTAAATAACTGGTTTCATAAGTGTGAGTCACATGCACATCAAGGCATTTATTTTTGCTTGTTGACTTGACTTCATCCTCTATATGTCCTTTAAGGGAAGCATGTTTGTGGTATTATATTTGTTTGATGTAAGACATGGTACATTTTGAGGGGATATTCAGTAATAAGATTTCTACAGAGATTCTATGGAATAAACATGCTATCAATTAACTGGAAAAGTTGTAAGGTTGAGCTTTGCCATCTTACATATAAATTGTTTCTACATAGTATTACTCTAATGAGCGATTTAGTATTGGTATCATTGCACTTTAGCTGAAAATCTAGAAATAAAAAATAAGAAAAACTGAGACTTATGTAAAAAAATAAATTTAGACTATTTGGAGTAGCTGCCCACTCTATGCCATTTTCCTCCTGAAATTGCTTCTCCACACATAAAAACTCATAGGTTTATAGTCTTCTCCATAGAAACCTATTTTCCCCAACATCAATTCTGCAAAGCCAATTATTACCACAAAGATATATGATACAGAAAAATTTATTGATAGTGACAGTCCTAAGAAAACTAAACTGACTTTGTAGAACACTATAGGTTTGAATTAACTGGGTCAAATGTTTAAAAGTGGTCTCTTAATATGGTGTAAATAGATCAGTACTTCTGAACTATTCAGTGTGTTGTGGACTTTGAAATACCAGGTCGCCCACTCTTCTGAGCTGGAAGACATAGCATGCCTTTTGTGAGACAGAAGGGATATTTAGAAAATGAGGAACAATTTTTCTAGTGTTACAGGTGGACATATGGTTGCATTGATCTGAAAATGCTTAACTGACTTAGACATCCAGAAAGTGGAAAAATAATTATTCTGGGCAAAGGTTAATTTGTTGTACTGCAATGTTTGGCACCAAGAGGTATAGTCTAATCATTTTCTGTTGCTGCAACTGTGTATCAATTCCAGCAGTGGGTGTGCAGTTGATTATCCGCCAGTGGCAGGCTGCTGAGATGCTATTTTAGATGGGGCCAGCTTGTAGTTATTATAATGATTTGACACTTCTGCCCAAATTTAGTGTCAGGAAAGTTGAAGTCTCATTAGTTAGGAATAGTATCTACGGTATGGGGCTGTGCATTCAAAATTGTCTTTTGTTGGATTTAATTTTAAAACCAAAGCCACACAGATGTATCAGTTCAATCTAAATGCTTTTGAAGTGGTCATGATCACAGGCAAAATTTGGGGATTTTTTTTTTCATGGTGGCCTCCCTTGGGAAAGAAAAAAACATGTATTCTTCTTTTGTCTGGATTTTATATCCTGCCACTGTTTGGTTACTTTGTGAGAATTGCTGTTTGATCTTAATATGTTTTCTTCTAAAAGGTAGTGCCTACCATACTCATGGAACTTGTACATCTTCTAAGATATACCTTCTTAGTGAAAACTCCATTTCTTTCTTTGTGTACTATTGGGCTTCAGAATTAAAATAGCACAAACATCCATCCTTCTTGTTTCTCCAACAGTCCTCTCTATCTACTTTCTGGTTGGTTGTAAGGACATTCAGAATTGTAATAATAAGGCTATTCTAATTCCTGAAATCAGACCACACTCACATTTTAAGAGGTAATTTCAAGCTTTAACTAGGTCTTTGTGTCGCTAACAGAGTGGTCATTAAGAGGTAGATGGCTTAGTAATGGACCATTTCTTATTCTTGGCAGTCTCAAAGAAGTACAATTTGAGAGAAGGGGGTAAAAGAAAGGAGGTAATACTGCTTTGCATAATGATATGCAACTCCATTGCAAGAAGGATGACCTTGTAAATTATATAACACTGGAAAATTATTTGCTTTTTTCATCATTACTGGGATCATTTGTATTGTCTTTGTATTCTGAAGACTGTGAGTAACTGAATGTATGCACACATAGGAACATATTGAAGTAGTTAACCATAGGGTAATCAGAAGAGAAGACTTATCCACAGGGGAAAAAAAAGCTCAGATTGCAATATAAAAGTAGTTCCAATGTAGGTTAGAATGCTTCCACAGGACAAATATCATGTCGTTTTGACCCAGAGCCACAATTTCAGAGATTGAAATAAGTGAGAAAGCAGAGAGATATACTCTAGGCTGAAACAAGACCTATAGGGAACACTACACTGAAAGGTGGGTAAAGATTTTCCTAAGTGTTAGTATGGAATTTGAATATTCCTCCTCATATATATACTGAGTCCTTTCATTTGTAGAGAAACATATGTTGCTATTTTTTGTTTTGTTTTGTTTTATTATTAGAGGTAATGTTTTTCTTTTCTCTCCTTTCATTTGTTTTTAAAAATTTTTTACATATACATTTATATTATTACACATATATGCAATAAACTACATACAGCAAGAAGAACCATTAAATAATCAGGAATTATATTAATGCTACATTCAAAGTGTTTTGACTTTTTGTATTTGGCAACCTTGAAGAAAACATTTTCCTCTCTTGTCAGTCTAAAGTTCTGAATATAAATCAATATCTATCATATCATGGTCATGTCAATTACTAGTCTATTTTTATCACATGAATATATATCCTAGGTGTAACAGATAGGTATGATTCTACAGAGAGATAAGGTAAAATAGTTAGATGAGGTCTTCAAAAACCTCAGAGTCCTGCAGAATATGGCATTTAATGATGTTTTCTGTTTGTTTGTTTGTTTGTTTGTTTGTTTGTTTTAAGGATTCACTGAAAATAAAACAGGTTAACTCCTGGCAACACTCAGCCTACCTCAAAGTAGATGACAAACATCAAAGAACCTCCTTGTAGAGATGGCTTCAAATGTGGCAAACCAGCTACTGGGCAAAATGTCCTTGTTTTTGTTTTTGTTACTGTTGTTTTAAGATTGTTTCTTTTTCCGTATCCACTGTAATTCTCAACCATAAAAGAAGTTCTAATATATGGATAGCCTTAAAGCATCTAACACAGGGAAAAACAGAAGAAGCAATTGTCCTATCTCAGATTTCCTGTTCTCTGTGGTACAATCCATTAGAAAATGCTGCCCAAAGTTCATGCAAGGACTACAGTGGAGTGGCCAGAAGAGGAGCAGCACAGAGAGGTTGGTAGTGACATGTAACACAAAAGAGGTGTCTGTGTGGACAACAAGTTGGAGGAAGTGAGTACTTCCTAAAGATGTGATTTGCCAGTTTCATTAATGTTTTTGTTATAGTCTTGATTAGAATCTATCAATAGGTTTCAACTACCCTTAGGAAAACAGATATATAGGGGTTGGGGGGTGTTGCAGAGACTGATGGGCCAACCAAGGGCCATGAATGGTGGAGACCTAGTCCCTCTGCTCACATGTAGTAGATAGGCAACATAGTCTCCTTGTGGGTCCTATAATATGGGGAGTGGGGGCTACCTCTGACATGGACTCTGGCCCTCAGAAATTGATCAGTTCCTCCTGGCAGGGCAGCCTTGCCAGGCCAGAAAGGAATAGGATACAGGCAGTACAGATGAGATTTGATAAACTGATGTCAGATGTTAGGGGAGAAGGGCTTCCCCTTTCTGAGGACTAGGGGAAAGAGGGAGGGGGCATAAGGGAGGGAGGGTAGGACAAGGAGGTGACCAGGGAAGGGGCTACAATCAGGATGTAAAGTAAACAAATTAAAAAAACAACTCTAAAATACAGTACTTCACTGACTGAAAAAAAAAAAAGACTAAGGTAGCTCTCACCTTCAAGGTTTTCCAAATGAAGTGGGGTGATAAAATAATTCTTTGAAAGTAAATCAACGAGTCAGTTGTGAGTCATGATGTGAGTGCTAGTAACTGAACCTGGGTACTATACAAGAGTGCTTTTAACCACATAACCATCACTCAAGGCCCCCAAAAGAATATGTTCAAAGACCATTTATTCCCCCAAACATATTAAGAATGTTTCATGTATTAGATTTTCTTCTTTTTACCACCCAATATAATTGGCAGTGTCAAATGTTTGAAAGGTTTTATGACATTTTCCTGCCCATTTGTTTCAAGATCTACTACAATTTTGATTCTGCCTCTATTAATTTAGTTTTATTCAATGTCCTTTTAAGCCTTTATTCTATTTGACCATTGCCAAAGTGAAAATTAAAGGTCTCATTTATAGTCTCTCTTGCATATACTACTGGAATAATTCTATGAATTGAGAAAGGATTGACCTGAAAGTTGTAGGAGGAAACTTTCTAATATTATTGAAATGCATACTTGTATATTTTATGTTAATTGTATATTATATAAATCTTTTTCCTATCAAGAATGCTGTAGCCACTTCTTGCCAAATACCATTAGTTTTATTCCTTCTATTCTGTTCTGTGATTTTATTTGTCTCTCTCAAAATTCTACTTTAAAATTTGAAATTAAATTTACAAAACAGTGAAATACACATAAAGTATACATTCAACTTGTTTTAACACACACACACATAGCCACGTCACTTAAGATATAAAATATAAAAATTCCCTATATCCTCATAACTATTTTGGTATCTACAGAATTATTATTATGACATTATCTTTTTGTTTCCTCACCTTTTTCTCAAGAAAATTGGTAATGTTTGCCAATTGTATTATTTTCTCAAATTACCAAGATATTGCATATATTATTTTAAAAATATATTTTATTAATTTATTCTTGTTACATCTCAATGGTTATCCCATCCCTTGTATCCTCCCATTCTTCCCTCCCTCCCATTTTCCCCTTACTCCCCTCCCCTATGACTGTGACTGAGGGGGATGACCTCCCCCTGTATATGCTCATAGGGTATCAAGTCTCTTCTTGGTAGCCTGCTATCCTTCCTCTGAGTGCCACCAGGCCGCCCCATACAGGGGACATAGTCAAATATGGGCCACCAGAGTTCATGTTTTTTTAAGCATTGCTTTTCTATTCCAAAGATTCCCAAATAAAAAGACACAGGCTAACAAAATGAATGTAAAACCAAGATGCAGCATTCTGCTGTATACAAGAAACTCAGAGTAAAGGACTGAAAAAAGATTTTCCATATGAAAAGAGGCAAGAAGTAAACTGAAGTACCCATTCTAATATTTAATACAATCAGATGAAAGAAATCAGTAAAACAGTTCAAGATCTGGAAATAAAATAGACTTTCAACCAAAATTAATCAAAAGAGATGGGGAAGGACACTTACATTCATCAAAGGAAAAATCCAACATGATAATAACACAGTTCTGAACATCTATGCACCAAATGCAAGTGCACACTCAAACATTACCAAAACTTAAGTCATACATCTAATCAACACCCCATTCTCACTAATGGACAGACAGAACTATACAAAGAAATATGAAACTAACAGACATTACCAATCAAATGGACCTGACAGATATATACAGAACATTCCACCAATTACACAAAAGAATATCCCTTCTCAAAATTGATCATCTAGTCAGTCATAAAGCAAACCTCAGTAGGTTTCTTGCATTTTTTTCAGACAGGGCTTCTCTGTGTAGTCTTAGCTGGCCTAGACTAGTTTTGCTGACCAGGCTGGCCTCAAACTCAGACAGATCTACCTGCCTCTGACTCCCACAGTGCTAAGATTACAGGTCTGTGCCAGAGTACCCAGCTACTCCCTGACCATCCAGGATTAAATTTTGACTTCAACAACAACAGAAACAAGAGAAAGCACATAAATTCATGGAACCTGAACTCCCTACTTAATGACCACTGGAACAAAGAAAAAACAAATAAACTAAATACTTTCTATAGTTGAATGAAAATGAAGGCACAACATACCCAAACTTATGGGTGACCATGAAAGCCGTGCTAAGAGGAAAGTTCATAGCACTAAGTGGTTTCATAAAAAATTAGAGAAAACATTAAAAAAATTAGAGAGATCTCATACCACTAACATAACAGCACACCTGAAAGTTCTATAACAAAAAGAAGCAAACATACTGAAGAAGAGTACATGGGAAAAACTACTCAGACTCAGGGCTAGAGTTGAGAAATTAAAAATAAAGATAACAATGCCAAGAATCAATGAAACCAAGAGTTGGCTCTTTGAGAAAATTATCAGGATAGATAAGACTTTAGCCAAACTAACTAAATGGCAGAGAGAATATCCAAATAAACAAAATCAGAAATGAAAAGGAAGACATAACATACACTGAGGTAATGCAAAGAATCATTATGTCTTACTTAAAAATCATGTATACCACAAAATTGGGGCATCTACATGAAATGGACAATTTTTGGATACATACCATTTACCAAAGTTAAAGAAAGATCAAGTAAACAATTTAAATAGACCTATAACTGCTAAAAAATAGAAGCAGTCATTAAAAGTCTTCCAACCAAAAATAGCCCAGGAGCAGATTTTTAAAATTTTAAATTTATTTTTGTTTTTTTCACTTTACATCCCAATTTATCCCCCTCCCTTGTCTCTTCCCAGTCCCACCCTCCCTCCCTCTTTCCACCATGCCCCACTTAGTCCTCAGAAAGGGGGAGCCCTTTTTCCCTATCAATTGACCCCAACCTACCAAGTCTCATGAGGACTTGTTGCATCTTCTCCTCTGTGATCTGGTAAGGCACCCTGCCAGGGGGAAATGACCAAAGAGAAGGAAGGCAACAGAGAATATGTCAGGGACAGCCCTTGCTCCCCTTACTAAGGGCACCTATGGAGACTGAAGTGCTTATTGGCTACATCTGAGCAGGGAGCCTAGGTCTCATCCATACATGGCCCTTGTTTGGTGCATCAGTCTCCGACAGACCCCAGACCCAGATTTGTTAGCTCTGTTGGTCTTCTTGTGGAGCTCTTGTCCACCCCCATTGCCAAGTCCTTGTATCCCCCCATTCTTCCATAAAACTCCCTGTGCTCTGCCCAAAGTTTGGCTGTGTGACTCCTCTTCTGCTTTGATACCATGTTGGTTTGAGTCTTTCAGAGGACCTCTATGGCAGGCTCCTGTCTTGTTCCCTCTATTCAACAGCTTCTCGTATATATTCTATTTGCCTTTCTAAATGAGTATTAAGTACCATCCTTAGGGTTCTCCTCCTTACTTAGCCTCTTTATGTCTGTGGATTGTAATATGGTTAGCCTGTATTATATGACTATTATCCACTGATAAGTGAGTATATACCATGCCTGTGCTTCTGGGTCTGGGTTACTTTGCTCAGGATGATCTCTTCCAGCTCCATCCATTTGATTGCAAATTTCAAGATTTCCTTGTTTTTGATAACTGAATAGTAGTCCATTGTGTAGATGCACCACAGTTTATCCATTCTTCAGTTGAAGGACATTAGGGTTATTTCCAATTTCTGGGTATTATGAATAGAGCCACAATGAACATAGTTGAGCAAATGCCCTTGTTTTATGACAGAGAATATTTTGGGTATATGGCCATGAGTGGTATGGCTGGATCTTGATGTAGAGCTATTCCCAATTTTCTCAGAAAGTGCCAGGCTGATTTCCAAAGTGGTTGTACTAGTTTGCACTCCCACCAGCACATCTTCACCAACATGTGCTGTCACTTGAATTTTTTATCTTAGCTATTCTTATATGTGTAAGATAGAATCTCAGAGTTGTTTTGATTTGCATTTCCCTGATTGCTCAAGACACTGAGTATTTCTTTAAGTATTTCTGGGCCATTTGATATTCTTCTGTCAGGAATTCTGTTAGCCTTCTGTCAGATGAAGGGTTGGTGAAGATCTTTTCCCTGTCTGTATCCTGTCATTTTGTTTTAATGACAGTCTCCTTTGCTTTACCAAAGTTTTTCAATTTCATGAGATCTCTTTTATTAATTGTTGATCTTAGAGCCTGAGATGTTGGTGTTCTATTCAGAAAGTTGTCTCCTGTGCCAATGTGCCAATGAGTTCAAGTCTTTTCCCCACTTTCTATTTTAGTATATTTAATGTTTCTGGTTTTATATTAAGGTCCTTGATCACTTGGACTTGAGTTTTATGCAAGGTGATAAGTATTGATTTTTTTTTCATTTTTCATCCAATTAGACCAGCACCATTTGTTGAAGATGATATCTTTTTTTCCATTGTATGGTTTTGGCTTTTTTTTTTAAATCAAGGCATGTGGGTTTATTTCTGGGTCTTCAATTTTATTCCATTGATCTACTAGTCTGTTTCTATGTCAGTATGAAATTGTTTTTATTATTGTTGCTCTATAGTACATCTTAAGGTCAGGGATAGAGATATCTCCAAAAGATTTTTAATTGTATAAGATTGTCTTAGGTATTCTGAGTTGTTTGTTTTTCCATATGAAGATGAGAATTGTTCTTTTAAGGACTACAATGAATTGTGTTAGTATTTTGGTGGAAATTGCATTGAATCTGTAGATTGCTTTTGGTAAAATGGCCATTTTTACTATGTTAATCCTATTTATCCATGAGCAACGGAGATCTTTCCATCTTCTGATATCTTCTTCAATTTCTTTCTTCAGAAAATTGAAGGTTTTTTTTTTTGTACAAGTCTTTCACTTGCTTGGTTAGAATTACACCAAGATACTTTAAGGTTTTTGTGGATATAGTTGATCACAAAGCAAGCCTCAATAGATACAAGAAGAGTGATATATTTCCTTGTATCTTATCAGACCGCCATGGACTAAAGCTGGCCCTCTATAACAACAGAAATAACAGAAAGCCTACACACACACACACATACACACACACACACACACACACACACACACACACACACACACACACAAATACACTCACACACACATGGAAACTGAACAATTCTCTATTCAATGACATGAGTCAGGGAAGAAATAAAGAAAGAATTTAAAGACTTTCTAAAATTTAATGAAAATGAAGGCATAACATATCCAAACTTATGGGACATAATGAAACCTGTGCTAAGAGGAATGTTCATAGCATCAAGTGTCTTCATAAAGAAATTAGAGACATATCATGCAAGCAACTTAATGGTATACCTGAAAGCCCTAGGAAAAAAGAAGCAGACACACCCAAGAGGAGTAGATGGCTAGAAATAATCAAACTCAGGGTTGAATTCAGCAAATAAGAAACAAAGAGAACAATTCAAATAATCAGTGAAACCAAGAGCTGGCTCATTGAGAAAATGAACAAGATAGACAAAACCTTAAGCAAACTATCTATATGGCAGAGAGATACTATCCAAATCAACAAACTCAGAAATTAAAAGGGAAGCTGGAGAGCAACCACATGGTGGCTTACAACCATCTATACTGACATCTGATGCCCTCTGCCGGCATGCAGATGACCTCCAGATAGAGTATTCATATACGTAAAATAAATAAACAAATCTTTTTTAAAAGTGAGGACATAACAACAGACATGGAGGAAATCCAAAGAATCTTTAGTTCTTATTTCAAAAGCCTATATACCACAAGATTTGAAAATCTAATTGAAATGGACAATTTTCTTTTTAATGTTCTTTTATTAAATATTTTATATATTTATTTATATTATTACACAGATATACAGTAAACTACCTATAGCAAATTATATATATATATATATATATATATATATATATATATATATATACACACACACACACACACACACACAAATGCACACACACACATTTATATATAATATACATGTTACATTCATAGTGTTTTGGCTTTTGTATTTGGCAGCCTTAAAAAAAATCTTTTGTATCTTCGTGAGTCTACCCAGATCTAACCAATGGTCAGAACACTCTCCACAGTAGAGTGGAGAGTTGGATATGACTTTCTCACGTACTCTGTTGCCTCATATTTCACCATTTTCCCTGGAGGGGGAGACCTGGTGGCACTCAGAGGAAGGACAGCAGGTTACCAAGAAGAGACTTGATACCCTGTGAGCATATACAGGGGGAGGAAGTCCCCCTCAGGAACAGTCATAGGGGAGGAGAGTAAGGGGAAAATGGGAGGGAGGGAAGAATGGGAGGATACAAGGGATGGGATAACCATTGAGATGTAACAAGAATAAATTAATAAAAAAACATTTAAAAAGTCTAAAAATCTGAATGTAAATCAATATCTATCATATCTCATTATCAACTTAAAATATCTATCTAGACATAAAAATATCTTAACCCCTAAACAACTGTAGACTCAATTTTCTTATCAATTATATCTTATTATAGACTTATTAAACAAGCCTACCTCTCTAACAACCCGACTAACCCAAATAATCTGAAAAGGCTATTTTTCACTAAGCTCTCCCATGAAGCAGTTTGATTTACAAGTGGAAAAAACATCCTGCTTCCTCACATCTAAGTGGTAAGCATCATGCCCTCTTCTCCATCTCACACTTGGGATCAAAACAGAAACAGGTTTATCTCCCCTTCAAACAACTGAGCTTAATTGTAAAACTAAACTATCTTGTTCAGCCCCATCAGAGAAATTAAACTCATCCCCTCATCCCTTCCCCCTCTCTCCCTTAGTCCTCAGAAAGGGGAGCCCTCCTGCCCTAACATCAGACCTCTACCTATCAAGTCTTATCTGGACTGCCTGTATTCTCTTCATCTGTGCCTGGCAAGACAGCCCTGTCAGAAGGAAGTGATCAATGTTGGGGGGCCGGAGTCCATGTCAGATGTAGTCCCTACTCCCCATAGGTGGGACCCACAAGGAGACTGTGCTGCCTATCTACTACATCTGAGCAGAGGGTCTAGGTCCACATCATATATGGTCCTTGGTTGGTACATCATTCTCTGTGTTGTAGCATAGTTATCCTGTATTATGTGACTAATATCCACTTTTGAGTGAGTATATATACACCATGCAGGTCTCAGTTACCTCATTCAAGATGATAATTTCTAGTTCCATTCATTTGCCTGCAAATTTCTAGATTTCCTTATTTTTATTAGCTGATTAGTATTCCACTGTGTAAATATACCACAGTTTCTTTATCCATTCTTCAGTTGTGGAACATCTAAGTTGTTTCTAGTAACATTTATATAATTCCTGATTGTTTCATGATTCTGAGTATTACAAATAAAGCTGTTATGAACATATTTGAGCAAATGTCTTTGTTGTATGGTGGAGCATATTTCAAGTGTATTCTCAGGAGTGGTATGGCTGAGATTCCATCTTAAACTTATATGAATGGCTAAGAAAAAACACTCAAGTGACCGCACATGCTGGTGAAGATTTAGAGAAAGGGGAACACTCCTCCATTGCTGGTGGGGGTGCAAACTTATACAACCACTTTGGAAATCAATCTGGTGCTTTCTCAAGAAATTGGGAATAATTCTACCTCAAGACCCAGTCATACCACTCCTGGTAATGTACCCAAAAGATACTTTACTATATAACACGGACAATTTTCTTGATAGATTCCACTTACCAAAACTGAACCAAGGTGAGGTATACAAATTAAATAGTCCTATTTCTCCTAAGGAAATAGAAGCAGTCTTCAGAAGTTTCCCAACCAAACAAAGCCCAGGGGTAGATGGATTCAGTACAGAATTCTACCAGATCTTCAAAGAGGAAGTAATACCAATACTCTTCAATATATTCCACAAAATAGAAACAGAGCACACATTGCCAAATTCATTCTAGGAGGCCACAGTCACCTTGATACCTAAACCTCACAAAGACCCAACAAAGAAAGAGAATTTTAGACCAATTCCTTATGAACAATAATGCAAAAATACTCAATAAAATACTGCAAACTGAATCCAAGAACACATCAAAAATATCATCCACTATAACCAAGTAGGCTTCATCCCAGGCATAAAGGGGTGATTCAATATATGAAAATCCATTCACTATATAAACAAACTGAGAGAAAAAACCCATATGATCATCTCATTATATGCCAAAAATGCATTTGACAAAATCCAATGTCCATTCATGTTAAAGCCTTGGAGAGATCAGGCATACAGGGCACATACCTAAACATAGTAAAAGAAATATACAAACCTACATTCAATGTCAAATTAAATGGAGAATAACTTAAACAATTTCACTGAAATTAGGGACAAGACAAGGCTGCCCTCTTTCTCAGTATCTCTTCAATATAGTATTTGAAGTCCTATCTAGAGCAACAAAACAACTAAAGTAGATCAAGAGGATACAAATTGGAAAGGAAGAAGTCAAAGTATCACTATTTGTGTTTGATATGATAGTATACATAAATGACCCCAAATTTTCTACCAAATTGACTCCTAAAGCTGATAAGCACCTTCAGCAAAGTAGATGGATACAAAATTAATTTTAAAAAAATCAGTAGCCCTCCTGTATATAAAAAACAACACTCTTCACAATAACCACAAAACCAATAAAGAAGCAGATAGTTTTAGCACGGAAATCTATCAGACTTTCAGAGAAAAGCTAATACTCTTCAAACTATCCCATAAAATAGAAATAGAAGGAATGTTTCCAAACTCATACTATGAGGCCACAGTCACTCTGATACCTAAACTATACAAAGACTTAACAAAAGAGAATTTCAATCCAATTTTCCTCATGAACATTGATACAAAAATACTCAATAAAATACTGGCAACCTGAATCTAAGAATATGTCAAATACATCATCCACCATGATCAAGTAGGCTTCATCATAGGAATGCTGGTGTTGTTCAATATATGGAACTACACCACATAAACAAACTGAATGGAAAAAAACACATGATCATCTCATTAGAGTCAGAAAAAGCTTTTGAGAAAATCCAACACCCATTTGTGTTAAAAGTCTTGGAGAGATGAGGGATACAAGGCCAATACCAAAACATAATAAAGGCAATATACAGCAACCTGATAGCCAACATCAAATTAAATGGAGAGGAACTTAAAACATTTCCTCTAAATTATTATCCAGAAATTATTTCTCAAATGTTTGGAGTTTTCCAATTTATCATATTACTCCTGGTGCCTAATTTCACTATAATTAGATATCAAGCAGAATTCTATTTTATTTTAATCTTTAAAAATCTACTAAAATATTTTGTGAGAAGCCTGGGAGAAAGAGGAAATGGAAGGATCCAGTGGGTCCTGGAAAACTACAGGCGAGTCTGGGCCCTGGGGTCCTCCGCAAACTGTGGCAACAGCCAAGGAAAAAATAGGCAGTAAAAACCTTGAACCCCTACCCGGACTAGCCGATGGACATTCTCCACTGTTGAGTGGAGAAGAAGATCTAACTCTCACACAAACTCTGGTGCCCCATATTTGATCATGTCCCTTGGATGGAGATGCCTGGTGGCACTCAGAGGAAAGATAATAGGTCACCAAGGAGAGACTTGATACCGTATGAGCATATTCAGGGGGAGGAGATCCCCCTCAGACACAGACATAGGGGAAGGGAGTAGGGGGGGAAGTGGGAGGAAGGGAGGGATGGGAGGATACATGGGATGGGCTAACAACTGAGATGTAATATGTATAAATTAATAAAAATGTATTAAAAAAAAATAAAATAAACAAGGGTTTAAAAATTAAGAGGAAAAAAAATCTACTAAAATATTTTATACAAAAGGCGATGCTTATCTTATTCTATTGTTTCATTTTAAGTAATTATTGTCTTTTATTGTTAAGCTATAAGTACTCATTCTATAGTCTTGATACACTTATCCCACATTTATTTGCAAATACTTTTCCCAATCTTTACATTATCATTTC
This sequence comes from Acomys minous, assembly GCF_964271855.1. Lineage (NCBI taxonomy): Eukaryota > Metazoa > Chordata > Mammalia > Rodentia > Muridae > Acomys > Acomys minous. The sequence continues at coordinate 124,126,423 of NC_140488.1, read as the reverse complement.
CCATTCTTGATAGTCTTTTAAAACATGAAAGTATTTCAAAATTGATGAAAATCCAATTTATATATTTTTTCTTCTTTGCTTTTTGTACCTAAAAGGAGAGACCTTTGCCTAATCACAGGTTATAAAGATTTAACTTTGTTTTCTATTCTATGAGTTCTACCATAGTTTGTTGTACTTGTTTTATTTTTGTTTGTTTGTTTTTTAACATTTCAACTTAAATTTTGCATATAAGGTGGTAGTCCATATTTTTGCATATAGGTATTCAGTTATGCCAGCACCAATTTTTGAGAGGATCATTCCTTTGCCTGTTAAATGGTCTTAGCCTCTTCACTGTGAATCAATCGGTCATGAACATTAGATTTGTTTCAGGACTTCTAATTCTATTCCATTGATATCTGTTTTTCTTCACGCTGACATTGCATTTTGATGGTTATGGTAACTTTGAAGTAACATGAAATTAGGAAGCAAAGAACATCCAATTTTGTTTTTTCTCCTCTTCAAGATTGTTGTAGCAATCCTAACTTTTTATTATTTTTTACGTATCAGGCCTTTAAATATATAGTAACAATAGAATTTATAAATCATAATGTAGGTTTAATTGTGCATGCAAAATAAAAATAGTATTTTGGCACATAACACATAATTAATAAAAATTGAAGTGTCTGTAACTTGTTAAAAAATTGTCACAAATAACATATGAAAACAACCAAAATTATATGAAAACAATTATAGACAAACATAGCAAAGTTAACTGAAATATAAGAACTCAAAATTTTTAAAAAGGTAAGTATCTCTGTCTGTAAGATATGAGAAAGGTTTAGTAGCACAAAAGATCAAAATCAAAAGGTAGACATAGGTTCTCTTCTCTTCTCTCTCTCTCTCTCTCTCTCTCTCTCTCTCTCTCTCTCTCTCTCTCCTCTCCCATCTGGATCCACCCCCTTTCTGTCTCTCATTAGGAAATTAACAAGCTTCTAAGTGATAAAAGTAAAAAGAAAGTATAATAAGATAAAACCAAAAACATAATACATGAGAATATGACAACATAAAGCAAAAAGAGAATGAAAAGAACACCCCAAAAGGACACATGAGGACACATGAAATGGACAGAGATGTAGGCATTCACTTGTTTGCACACTCTAGGATCCCACAAAAACATTAAACTGGAAAATATAGTTTATACAAAAGACCTATAGGGTAAAAAGAGAGAGAAAATAAATAAAATAAAAGCATTATAAGTAATTTTTATTTTTAAAAAACCTAACATACCATTCATTATGAGACAGGGAACCTCCAATAATGCTGTTGTGTTCATTTTCTGTTGGCCATCTCCTACTGGACATGCATTCTACCCTTAACAGTATTTTCTTTGCCCAGTGAGACTCACCTGGGAAAAAAACTAGATATTAATTTGCAAATGGGCATCAATGGAGATAGGTTCTGCTTTGGGATGTAGGCATGTGTGTCCACTTTTCCTTTCAGCTCTAGAACCCCATCAGGTGCTGATCATGCAGACCCTGTGCTTGCTGCCTCAGTATCTGTTCATTCGTTTGTAATTTGACCATTTTGCTTTAGCCGTCCTTGTTTCTTCGGTGTCCTCCATGACCTCTTGCCCTTATACTCTTTCCTCTCCTTCTTACACAGTATTCCTGAAGAGGAGGGATTTGATAGAGACATCCTGTTTAAGGCTAGTGTTCCAAGGACTTGCATTCTCTGTATAATGTCTTGCTTTATATGTGTCTCTTTTTGTTCCTCTCTGCTTCAGGAGGAAGCTTCTCTGATAATGACTGAGCAAAGCACTGACCTATGAATATAGAAGAATTCATGGAGTCACATTATTGCTACTATTTATTATTATTATTATTATTATTATTATTATTATTATTATTATTAGAACAACAGTATTTGGTTTTATCCTAGGTGCATGGGATATTTAGTCTCAGGGTCTTGGTCAACCAAATAGTGCTGGATATGGGCTCCATGTTGTGTATAGTGGGCCTTAAGTTAGATCAGATGTTGGTTGTTTACTCCTGCAAGCTTTGTGCACCATTGCACAAGCATACGTTATAGGCAGGACAACACTAAAGACCAAATAATTTGTGGATGGCTTGGTGCTTACATTTCCCATTTGGTAGCATGCGGAGTACCTTCCTATCCCAAAGATGCCAGCATTGGAGGGATGAAAGGCTCTATGTAGGCACCAGTTCAATTTCTCTATGTTCAATTATTCATGTAGCTGTTATCTTCAGCAATTGTGCCTTGCCATCAGGTTGTGATAAGTAGTATGTAGTCATGGCAATAGCTTGAATTTTGGAGGAGTTACCATGGGACCCCTTTGACCAACAACTCAATTATATGTAATTCAATACCAGTATTGGAAACTTCATTTGGTCACAAGAGTTGGTCAGCTGGGGCTCTATGTTCCTCATTATCTGGAAGTTTCATTTAGATCTCCTTCATATGTGTATATACTTAAGGAAGATTCTCCTGTATTCAAAACTACCCCATCAAATGATTCTTAATTTTAGCTCTCTTTTTTTCCTTATATTATCTTCCCTGTTCCCCTCTTGCCTCCCCTTCCTACTTGGTTCTCATGTTTCAGCCCAATCCATAACTATCTTATTTTTCCTTACTAGGGAGATCTATATGCAGCTTACCTCAGTCCCTTACTCTACACCTAACCTCATTGGTTATATGAATTGTAGCTTGTTTATCATTGATTCAATAGATAACATCCACATATAAAGGAATACATACAATATTTGTCTTTCTGGGTTGACTCAATGATTTTTTAAAGTTCCATTTACCTGAAAATTTTATTATTTCATTATTTAAATGGATGAGTATTATTTCATTGTGTAATTTACCACATTTTCTTTATCCATTCATCTGTTTAGGGACATCTAGGTTGTTTCCAAATTCTGGCTATTATGAATAGCATAGTAATGATCATGGTTGTAAAAGTGTCTATGTGGTAGCATGTAGAATCCTTTGGGTATATGCCCAAGAGTGGTATAGCTGTATCTTGAAGTAGATGATTCTCATCTTCCTGAGGGACCATCACACTGATTTCCACAGTGGCTGTATAAGTTGATGCTTCCACCAGCTACGAATAATTGTTACCCTTACTCCACATCCTCCCCAGCATGAGTTGTTACTTGTTTTGCTGATCTTAGCCATTCTGATGGGTAGGAGATGAAACCTCAAAGTAGTTTTAATTTACAATTACCTGATGACTAAGGATGTTGAACATTTCAGCCATTTGGGTTTTTTCTTTTGAGAATTTTCTGTCTAGATCTGTATCCCATTTTCAATTGGATTATTTGCTTTCCTAATGCTCAGGATTTTTTAAAATATAGTTTGGATATTAGCCCCTACAGATGTAGAATTGTTAAAATATTTTTCCACTCAGTAGCCTGCCACTTATCTGAATGATGTTATCCTTTGCTGTGCCGTCACAAAAAAATGGAGAGAGCTCACATTAGTAACTTAACAGCACACCTGAAAGCTCTAGAACAAAAAAGAAGAAACCACATTCAAAAGGAGTAAATGTCAAGAAATAATGAAACTCAGGGCTGAAATAAAAAAATATTGATATGATTTTGATCTATTTTGGGTCAGGTAGTATATAGGGTGTTATTTCACAATAACCACAAGCAATATAAAATATCTTGGGGTAACACTAATCAAGCAAGTGAAAGATTTGTATAATAAATACTTTGAAACATTGAAAAAAGAAGCTGAAGAAGATATGAGCAGATGAAAATGTCTGCCATGCGCATGGATATGTAGAATTAATATAGTAAAAATGGCCATCTTACCAAAATTGATTTATGGACTCAATGCAATCCACGTTAAAATTCCCAACTATTAATCACAGACATTTAAAGAAAAAAATTAGCCTCATATGGAAACACACACACACACACACACACACACACACACACACACACACACACACACACCAAAAAACTTGCCTCTTAGAATTGACTTCATGTGCTTCATAAGTTTGGGTTTCTTCTGTATTCATTTTCATTCAGTTCTAGAAAGTCTTTAATTTCTCTCTTGACCCATTTTTCATTCAGTTGGTAATTGTTCAGTTTCCATGGATTTGTAAGCTTTCTGTTATTTCTGTTACTGTTCATATCCAGCTTTATTCTATGGAGGTCAGATAAGATATAGGGTGTTATTTCAGTTTTCTTATTATCTGTTGAAATTTCCTTTTTGTCATAGTATGTGGTCAGTTTTGGGGAGAGTTCATGAGGGGCTGAGAAAAAAGTATATGTTTTGTGATTGGATAAAATATTCTATAAATACCTTATGTGCACAGCCAGTTCCAGCATTTCTGCTTAGTTTTTGTCTGGGTGATCTCTCTATTGGCAAGAAGAGGTATTGATGTTTCCCACTAACCATTTGTGAGGATCAATATGTGATTTAAACTGTAGTGTTTCTTTTATGAACTTGGGCACCCTTCTGTTTGGTTCATAGATGTTAAGAATTGCAATGTCCTTTTGGTGGACTGTTCCTTTGATAAATATGGAGTGTTCTTCTTTACTTCTTCTGATTTTTTTTTGTTTTGAAGTCGATTTTATTAGATATTTAAATGGCTACATCATCTGGGCATGGTGGCACATGCCTTTTATCCCAGCACTCAGGAAGCAGAGGCAGGCAGATCTCTGAGTTTGAGGTCAGTCTCGTCTACAAAGTAAGTTCTAGGACAGCCAGGACTACACAGAGAAACCATGTCTCAAAAAAACAAAGCCAAAAAAAAAAAAAGGCAACAAAATAGCTACCCCAGCTTGCTTCTATGATCCATATGTTTGGAGTATCTTTTTTCCAATCTTCTACCCTGAAATGATGTCTATCCTTGTTGCTATGGTGTATTTGTTGGATGCAGCAAAAGGATAGATTCTGTTTACATATCCATTCTTTGAGCCTTTCTTTTAATTGATGAATTGAGAGGAATGATGTTGAGATATATCAATAGACAGCCATTGTTGACTCTTGTTATTTTCTTTTTGTGGTTCCATTTTTTGATTTGTTAGTTTGGGTTTTTGTTTGTTTGTTTGGTTTTGGTTTTAAAGGCAGGGTTTCTCTATGTAGCCTTGGCTGTTCTGGACTCACTTTGTAGACCAGGCTGGCCTTGAACTCACAGTGATCCTCTTGTCTCTCTCTCCAAAGTGCTGAGATTAAAGGTGTGTGCTACCATACTTGCCTGGCCTGTTCTAGGTTTATTTATTCCTCGTGGTTTATTGGATGTGGCTAACGCCTTTAGTTTGGAGTTTTCCTTCTAGTAAGTTCGTAAGGCTGGAATTATAGACTCTGTTCTATCAGGGTCTAATCAAGTAGCCTGGGAATGGGAGCAGAGAATGAGAAGAAGCCATAACAAGTAATCTGCTTCAGAGTTGGAGATGAGGCTGGGTTTGAAGGAGGCAGAGTCTAGAGATCTGAAGCTTAACTGCTTGTTTTGTTGGCCTACTTGCTTCTCTGGCAGGTTTGCCCAGCAGGTTCCTAGGGAATGTCTGTTGGAGTTGGGAGCTGCGGTAACATGATGAGTGAGGAGGAAAATTGGAGGAGGAGATCTATGTGATCCAGTGGAGACTGTGGGAGAGAAGAGGAAAGAAATGGAGTCCTAGCAGGTGCTCTGCTGCAGAGTTAAAGGTGAGACGAGTAATTGAATTTAGAAGACAGAAGGGAGAGGTGAAGTTCTGCAATTAGGCTACCTGCTTCTCTGGTCAGAATGGCTTGTGTTCCTGAGGAATACCTCCTGGAATTGGAGGCTGAGCTCATGGGATGTAGGAAATAAAGTTTGAAGGGGAAGAGTGGTCCACTAGAGATGGGGCAAGAGGGGAAAGAGGCTGCAGCAGAAATCTGCTGCAAAGTTGTGGATGAGACTGGGGCAAATGGGTTTGGAGGGGATTAGGAAGAAGTGAAGATCTGTAGTTAACTTACCTCTTTCCTTACAAATCTGAGTTTTTCTAGAATTCATAAGTGTTTTCTGGAATTTTATAAAGATTATATTTAAAAAATACACCAATTTGAGAAGCATTACCAAAATCAGTGCTTTAAGTTTTATGATCCACAAATGTATTTTTTTACATTTTGTTTTGATCTTTAATTTCTTTCAAATTTTTTTTTACTTTCCAGAATACACATATTGTTCTTCTTTTTTATCCTAAGTATTTTATGCCTTTGCTGTTATTGTAATGGAATTATTCTCTTAATTACATTTTATTGCAAGTGTTTAGAAAAGCAATTTATTTTTATATATTGATATATAGACTGTCAGCTTGCTCAACCTATTTATTAATTCTAACAATTTTTAGTGATTCCTTATGAATTTATACATACTAGATTATGCCATCTGTATTATAGTGCTATTTCTTCATTTATAATCTGGATGGTTTTATTGGTTGTTCTTGTTAAATTTCCTACCTAGAACCCCCTGCACAACAACATAAAGGACCAAGAGAAACTATCCTTAACTTACCTCTCATATTATGAGGAAATTATTCACCCCTATGATTAAATTCAATGTTAGTTATGGGTTTTTGTAGATACTTGTTATTGAATGGACGATTTTTCTTTTATTCCCATTTTTAATGTTTAAATCATGAAACCATGTTAAATATTATCATTTTTTAAAGGATTAGGTGAATTTTTAGTTTTTAATCTAATGATACAGTACTACATCTGAATTGGTTTTCAGCTGTTAAAACAAAGCTTGCATTGCTGAAATGAATCCCTTTTGATCCCACTGTACAATTATATTTCAAATGTTGTTGGATACAGTTTGCTGAATATTTTTGAGGATTTCTGTGCTGAATTTATAAAAGACATTGTTCTCTAGTTTCTTATGATATGCTTTCCTTATTTTGGTATAAATGTAATAGCAGTCTCACAGAATGTATAATGAATTGCTATCTTCTTCTTTGAAAAAAGTAATGATTCATTCTTTTTCATTTTCTTTTAAATGCTTGATAGAATTCACCCATCAAACCATCTTTTTTTTTTTCATCAAACCATCTTGGTTTGAACAAATACATAGCCATTTTAAAGTGTTTTATTTATTGTTGTTGTTGTTATTGTTGTTGTTGTGTGAAATACGTGTAAGGATATGCACACATATCACAGAACACACATGGTGTAAGGACAGCTTTTAGAAGTAGATTCTTTCATCCACTATAGGTTAAATGACTGAGCTTAGGGTGTCCAGTTTGTGTACAAGTCTTTTTGCTTGCATGCAGGCCCTTTTACCAGTCATCTCACCAAATCCATTAGGCATTACTTATTACCAATACAATTTATCCACTGTTGCCTTTTTATAATTTTCAGATTCTTTTTTTTTTTAGGTGTAGTGTTAGACGAAGTATTGTTGCATATTTCCCCCCTCCTCCAAAATTTACATATTGAAACCTAATCACCAAGATAATTCAAACATGAAGCTTTTGGGAGGGGAAGAGTTAATGAAAGCTCAGTCTTTATGAATTCTATAATATTGTCATAGAAAAGATACTTGAAGCATCTTGTTGACTTCTTTGTCCTTCTGCCACACAAAAATATAGATAAATGTGAGCATCTGTGAAGCATTAAACTCTCACCATATTCAGCATCTGCTAATATTGGAATACCTGATCTTCAGAATTACAGTAAAATTGTGTGTGTATTACTCAGTTTAAACATTCTATAATAGCCCTAATAGATAAAAATTTCAAGTATGTTCAAGTGTCTACAGTGAGTAATTTTTATAACTTTATCTTTTCTAAGTCTAGTTATTTTAAATAAGCATCTTAAAATGCTAAAAGCTGATTGTATATTCTCTTTCATCTTATAGGTTTCATATTAATTAGCTATACATTTTGGGTTATGCTTTCTAAGTATGTAAGAAGCTGGAGATGGAACTGGAGAGATCATTTAATTGATAATGCCCATGCTCTACAAGAAGGAAGATTAGAGTTCAGGTCCATAAAAGCTGGGTGGTAGTGAGCTAGCTCACACTAGACAGAGAAAGCAATCCATAGAATGAACTGGCTAGTTAGACAAGCTGAAATTATGGCTTCCAGATTGAGAAATAAATCTTGCCTCAGTATATATTATAGAAAGCAATCCAAGAAGGTACCCAGCATCAATCTTAGGCACACACACACACACACACACACACACACACACACACACACACACACACACACACACTTGCATATATATTTTTTAAAGGCTTAAAAGATGTAACTTAGTGGTTCAATCCCAGACACTGGAAAATGTAGCAAGATGTAAGTACATAAACTTTTCCCCTCTTACAATAAAATGGCCCCTTTATTTCTGGTGAAAACTTAAAATATACTTTGTCTTGAAAAATCTGCTTTGGCTGCTATCAGTAAAACGACATCTTCTTTTCTTTATGTTTTCTGCCACTTTTTCTTATTATTTCTTACTTTTCATGGCCAAAATTCCTAGAAGAGATGCTTCAATTGCTCCATAAAATTAGTTGAGCAGTAATGTGTACTGAGTACTATTTTATATGGTGCTAGTGAGGTCTTGGGATGCTGTAAAATAGCTTCTATGGGGGAATAGGCCTTCTAGTCAGTGCTTCTCTTAAGCTATGATGAACCTTAAAATAATGGCTGGAGATAGTAACTAAATAATACTTGGATTATATTTACTCAACAAGTAAATTAATGTTCTTATAAATATACAAAGAAAATATATAAGGATAATGTATAGAATATTTGTGATGAAACAGAGCATCTCAAAATAAGAAATTATCACATAGTCTTTGTTGTTGCAAGGTATACTTTTTGGTTTTCTGGGGAAATCATGAAGTATAATGCCAGATATTTTTAACAAAGAACTGTTGTCCAAACTTAAGGAGGAAAGGGTTTTGTTGCTGGTTGTGTGTTTAAGTTTTTGGTTCATGTAGTGTTTTTATATATTATTTACATCATTAGATACATGAATATGAATGTGAGGGCCACTTGTACAAGAGGTATGCTTTACATGAAGGCAAACCAATGGAATCATGCAGTTACAGGTTAAACAACTGATATTCTAGAAACAGAATCTCCAAAAGAAATTTCTCTCTTAAGGTTTCTGGTATTTTCTTTGGAGGAAGAGATTAGAATACACTTATTTTTGTTGCTTTATTTTAGAAATACAACATATTGTGATTGGAATTTTTGCTCTGAGTTTAAAAAGTGTGAATTCATTGATTTGATTTTCCTTGTAATTTTCCCTTTCCTTTTATTGAAAAACTTTCATACATTATATTATTATGATGTTTTCCCTACCTACAACTCCTTTCCCTTTCTTTCACTCTCTTTTCAGAAAACGAATAAACAAAACAAAGAAATAAACATAGGAAACATACACACACATATATACACAAAACCAAAACTCAGAAACCATAATATACAAACAAAAGACTAGTAAGACAAGAAAATGCTGAAAAATGCAATATGAGATCCAACATCTACAAAACATCATTGAGTTCATTTTGTCCTGACCACTCCTGCTGGACATGGGGCATACACTTAAGTGTGGGTTATATACCCAGTGAAGGACCATGGAGAAAACTAATTATTCCTTTGTAAGTGGGTGTCAAGTGTAGATGGATTCTTGATTAGGGGTCAGACTACGTGGCCGTTTCCTCCTCTCAGTGCTGGCTGACCATCTGTGCAGGCCCCCTGCGTATTTCCAGTCTCTGTGAGTTCATATGTGCATCAGTCCTGTTGTGCCTTGAGGATACTGTTTCCTTGGTGTCATGCATCCACTTTGGCTCCTGCAATCTTTTTGGCATAGTTCTTCTTCAGCATAGCTTCCTCAGCCCCAAGGGAATGACTTGATGAAGATATCTCATTTAGGGCTGTGTTCCAAAACCTCTGACTTTTTACATATTGTCCAGTTATGGGTCTCTGTGCTAATCCCTGTCTACTACAAGAATAAGCTTCTCTGGTGTTGGCTGAGTGAGAAACTGATCTGTGTATATAGCAGAATGTCCTTAGGGGTCATTTGATGGCTACTTTTTTTTTTTTAGCAGAACAGTAGCATATGGTTCTCCCCTAGGTTCTCCACCTATCTAGTCTCAAATTCTTGGCCATCCAAGTAGTTTCAGGCATAAGCTCCATTTCATGGAGTGGACCTTAAATCCAATTAGATATTGCCTGGTTATTTCAACAACTTTTGTGGCACTATTGTGCATATGATGCAATGCAAGCAGCTCACCAATATAGATCAAAAGGGCTTGTAGATGGATTGGTGTTTACATTTCTCCTGAAGCATATCTTTCAGTACCATGAACATTGGTCAGTACGGGTAAAGGCTCTTGGTAGGCATCAACTATACTTCTTCATATTCTATGAATTATATAGCTGGTGTCTTCTACAATAAGACCTTACCATCATTTTGTAGAGAGCAACCTATAATTTTGGCAATAGCTTGAGTTGTAGGCAGATTTCCACAGTGCCATTTGGCCAACAACTCAATTAGATATAACTCATTCCTGGCATTGGAGGTTTCACTTAGTGGCAAGAGATGTCTCATTATTTGGTGATTCCACTTAAGTTTCTTCTGTATATGTATTTATTTTAAGAAGTTTCTACTGTATAAGGTTTCCATATGACCCTTCAAATGGTCCTTAGTTTTAGCTGTTCCTCTCTCTGTTCCTTCCCTTACTGCTCTCTTCCATCTCCTTCCTCATTTAACCACCCCCATCTCTCTGTAGCTATTTATTCTAGTTCCCTTTCCTTGGGAGATACTACCTTCTACCCTAGTTATTTACTCTATACCTATCCTCTATGGTTATATGTAGCACACATATAAAAGTTTTAAAAGTTAATATTTAGGTATTTAGAGAAAGCACACATTTGTCTTTTGGGGTCTGAGTTCCTCATTCAAGATGATTTTCTAGCTTCATCCATATTTATGTGAAATATATATATATAATTTTATTTTTATGGCTGAATAATATTCCATTGTGTTAACATACCATATTTTTTTTTTACTATCCATCAGTTGATGGGGGACATCTAGGCTATTCTCAATTTCTGACTAGGATGAATGGAGCAGCAATGAATAGGATGAGCAAGTATCTCTATGGGAGAATGTACAGCCCTTTGGGTATATGCTCAAGAGTTACATAGATGAGCAATTGGCACACAGCTTTCCATAATAGCCATACAAGGTTACAGTCCAGTAGAAATGGATAAGCATTCCCTTTTTTCACATCCTTGTCAGCATGAGCTATCATTTCTTTTATTGAACTTGGACATTCTGACAGTTTTAAGATGAAATCTCAAAGTAGTTATGATTTGCATTTCTCTGATGACTAAGAATGTTGAATAATTCTTTAAGTATTTCTCAGCCATTCGTGTTTCCTTTATTGAGAATTCTCTGTTTGGCTCTGTGACCCATTTTTTTTTACTTTATTAATTTATTCTTGTTACATCTCAATGGTTATCCCATCCCTTGTATCCTCCCATTCTTCCCTCCCTCCCATTTTCCCCTTATTCCCCTCCCCTCTATATGATTACCTCCCCCTCTATATGATCATAGGGTATCAAGTCTCTTCTTGGTAACCTGCTGTCCTTCCTCTGAGTGCCACCAGGTCTCCCCCTCCAGGGGACATGGTCAAAGGTGAGGCACCAGAGTATGTGAGAAAGTAATATCCCACTCTCCACTCTACTGTGGAGAGTGTTCTGTCCATTGTCTAGATCTGGGTAGGGGTTTGTCCTTGGCTGGTAATTGTCTTCATGATGTCCAGTTTTTTTGGGAGATTTTTTTGTTGTTGCTGTTCTTTGTATTTTTTAGGTATTAACCCTCTACTGGATGTGTGGTTGGCAAAGGTCTTTTCCAATTCTGTAGCCTGCTGCTTTGCCCAAAATATAGTTTTCTTTGCCATCATATTTTCAGTTTTATGAGATTACATTTACTAATTGTTGGCCTTTGTGAGACATTTCTGCATCTTTTATTATTCCTCTACTATGGTGTACCAATAGAACACATAGTGTGTGAAGGTAAGTTTTGTATCTGTTTCATTCACTGTCATACCCCCAGTCCACAATGCACACCTCATACAAAGCTAGTACTCAATAATTATTTACGTACTCAGTAATTTAGTTACATTAGTAGCATATTACTTAGGAAATGCAAGATCATGTCTTGTTAGAGATAAGTATTATAAGACATCATCTTGGTCCATATTAGCAATTTGCTTTGCTAAGACTTTAGTTGACAGTTTTTATTGTTGAGCTCAGTCCATTGTCTGATGGCCATAGGAATGATGAGGACTCTCACTCACAATTTCCCCAGCCTTACTCTAGGTCTGGAACAATAGGGATACTATTGACATTTTTAATTAAATATTTCTAGACACAATATTCAAATTGGACTCAGTAGCTGAAAAAACTATTTCATGTCTATGGTTGACTTTTCATTCATTCCTGTTGGAGGAATTTCCTAGTGAAACACTCAGCACTACTTAGTTATCCACAGTTGTACTTTGATTCCATAAAAATGTAATTTAGGAATCAATTTTACTAAGTTCCGCCATTGTCATCTAGTAGTCACTAGAGGTGAATGAACAATAAGACAGAGACGCATAATGTAAAAGAAAGAATAGTGGGTATTTGGGTGCCCAATTACTTTTGTTTCTTTATTTTCTTTCATGGCTTTTTGCCTTAAGCAAGTTACATACCACCTTTCTAACATTCAATTACATTAAGTCAGTAGAACAAAGATAATAATAACATCTTATGGTGTCTCATATGGTTATTATGAGCATGAAAGGAGATAATGAGTAATACATCTTGTGGATATTTTTAAAGGACTATGCAAATACAGGGTGTTAGGAAACAGAGATTATTATTACTCCTGATTTTATCCCAGTGTAACTCCTCATGTCATAGAGATGGGGTTTGAGTTGAGGTAGCGAATTAATGGGAAACAAACAAACAAACAAACAAACCACAAGTGGTCATAATGGTTCTTATTCTTTGCTGGCTGTTCAAAAATCCTGAGAGACCTGATAGAAGTTCATGCAGCTATACATTCTAATGCAGGGCTATAAATTGTTCAGGTTCCCACATGTAAAGACAGAGTAGAAGAGCAAAGATGGTTGTATAGCATAGCAAAATGTTTTCCAACTTCAATGTGCCATATTTACCCATGAGCTTTGAGAAAATAAAATGTCTGCTGTCATCATACTATACCCACTCTGAAAAATCCCAGTTTAGTATGTGTGAATGAGGCCTGAGAATTTGCCTCATTGATTAATTCTACAGGTGACGTTGATGTAAGGTGATATATGATCCAGATGAACAAATAATTTGTAGTCCTTCAGGATGGCACTGTTTGAGGGGCATGATCTGGACTTTAGAAGGCCTGCCACTGATGAGTTCTTGACTATGTCAGAATTATTTTCTAATTGAATACAAAAGCTACTACTTAGGTTTTTAATCAGATCTTTCCTTCCCTTCACATGCTTGAGCACAAGAGACAATACTTTTTGAGTCTTTACAGTATTAGTATATGAGGGTATTTTTATTCCTTTTTTATTTAATTAATTTATTCAGATTACATCTCAATTATTATCCCCTCATTTGTATCCTCCCATTCCTCTGTCCCTCCCTCTTTCACCCTATTCCCCTCCCCTAGGTCTGTGACAGAAGGGGACCTCCTCAACCACCACATGGTCACAGCCTATCAGGTCTCATCCTGGTTAGCCTGCTTATCCTTTATCTGAGTACCGCCAGGCCTCCCCACCAAGGAAAGTGGTCAAATATGGGACACCAGAGTTCATGTCAGAGTCAGTTCCTGCTCTCCACACAACTGTGGAGAACGCCCTGTCCATTGGGGAGATAGGAATAGGAGTTGAATGTTTACTGCATTTATTGTCCTTGGTTGGTGCAGATGTTTGAGCAGAAGCCTCTGGGTCCAGATCTGTCCATCATGATGTTCTCCTTGTAGGTTTCTAGGACCCTCTGGATCCTTCTGTTTCCCCATTCTCCCATGCTTCATGCTTCTCTCACCTAGAGTCCCAATAGGAAGTCCATGCATCTATGCCAATCTCCTGGTATGTGAAGACTTTCATGGGACATGCCTTTTGGGCTAGTATCCAATTATAAGTATATACCACGTGAGTTTTTTCTGCATCTGGGTTAACTCACTCAGTATGATCATTTTTAGTTCCATCCATTTGCCCACAAATTTCAGGATTTCCTTGTTTTTAGTAGCTGAGTAGTATTCTATAGTGTAAATGTACCACAGTTTCTTTATTCATTCTTCAACTGAGGGACATTTAGGTTGTTTCCAGGTTCTGGCTATTATGAATAAGGCTGCTATGAACATGGTTGAGCATATGTCCTTGTATGTTGTAGCATTTTCTGGGCATATTCTGAGGAGGGAATAGCTGGGTCTTGAGGTAGCCCTATTCCCAGTTTTCTGAGAAAGCGCCAGATTGATTTCCAAAGTGGTTGTAGAGAGTATTTTTTTAATGTATTAGTTTTAATTATTTGTAAGTGTGTGTGTCTGTGTGTAGGTATGTACATGTGAGTGCAGGTGGTCATAGAAGCCAAAAGTCAAGAATGTCCTGGAGCTGGAATTACAGAAGATTGTAAGCACTTGACTGGGTGATGAGAGCAAAACTTGGGTCCTCTGTAAAAGCATCAGGTGCTTTTAACCTTTGAGGCATCTTTCCAGCCTGTAGGTTTTTAATTTTTTTTCATGATTATTTTTTTTTTATTAATTTATTCTTGTTACATCTCATTGGTTATCCCATCCCTTGTATCCTCCCATTCTTCCCTCCCTCCCATTTTCCCCTTATTCCCCTCCCCTATGACAGTTCCTGAGGGGGATTACCTCCCCCTCTGGCGCCAGCATCCGGACTCGGGGTTCGTAAAGCATAGCCCCCGACTCCGCAGCATACTTTAGGATGCAGTGACTTATGATGATGTGCATGTGAACTTCACTTGGGAAGAGTGGGCTTTGCTGGATCCTTCCCAGAAGAGACTCTACAAAGATGTGATGCTGGAGCCCTACAGGAACCAAGCTGCTGTAGGCTACAATTTGGAAGACCATAATATTGAAGAATGTTGTCAAGTTCTAGAAGACATGGAAGGTAATTTTCATGTGCAAGCTGATAAATGTCCTGCAGAAGAAATTGTAATGTGCCCTGCAAGTTTTATAGGTTTTTAATTTTAAAAATAATACTTAAGCTAGAACTCCGCACAAGAGCTCACAGGTTATGACCCAGTCAATATGTCTGGGAAGATTTATTTTTTCATTCAGTTACTATGCATCAATTCAGAGAACACTTTAAACTGTTGTTGTTTGCAACTTAGAACAATTCCTGTAGGCACTATGTTATAGTTATGTCTACTCTGAAACTTTATACCTATCATATCACTAATTGGAATAGGTTTCTTCTATCTTAATTAGTTAGAAATGCCATTTGTGACTTGGGTTCATTTCAGCTGATGGTGTCACCCTGGAGGAAAAAAATCTGTCAGATATGTTAGTTTCCTGTTCATACAAACATGAAATTCAGCCATAGGTTCCCTCACACTTTGTGCTGGCTTGTGGCCTCTTCTCCAGTGGCTCAGATATACCGATAGTAGAGGAAATTTTTCTCTAAAGCAATTTTCTTTTATTTTTAAAATACATTTTATTAATTTATTCATACTACATCTAAATTGTTATCCCATCCCTTGTATTTTCTTTATTATTCTGCTTACAGAACTTCTTTACTGAGACATAATTGTAAATTTACACAGTTTGTAGTGTGCACAATAAATAGCTCTTAGGTTATTTGTACATTTCTGTGTACATGACAATGATCAATGTTTGTGCATTTGATCGACCCAGAAACAAATGACATACTTCTCCAGTGTCTTCCTAGTTTCCTAATCCTTTACACTGCTAACCATCAGCAATTTCCTTATACATTTGCACATTTACCTATTCTGGTCATTTCATATATATAAAATTATAAAATAAGTGATTTTTAGTTACTTGTTTCTTTTATATATATTTTCAAGGTTTGTCCACATTGCTACATATTCTAATGCTTCATTATATCCACATACATATATATGAATTACTATCATTTACCTGATATATAATATATATCAATTATAATATATATTAATTAGTACCATATTAACTGCATTATGTATTTCATTGAAAGTTCCATATATAATGATTTGTTCATATCCATCCTCCATTAAGCTTTCCTTGCCTTTCCCTTTTACCTCCTTCCCTAATTGTCCTTCTTTTGTCTTCAAGTTATAGTTTTTCAGCTTACACATATTTAAAACTTGATGCAACGTTTGTCTTTCTGACTCTGGATTATTTCATTTAGTTATTTCCATTTATTTTTCTGCAAATGACATGATCATACTCTCTATGGATGAATAACAGTCTCATGTATATATGCCACATTTCTTCTACCAATTCCTCCATTGACAAGCACCTACGCTGAGTCTGTATTTTGGCTTTTGTGAAGAGTGTGGCATAAACATGGGAGTGCAGCTGCCTCTGTTGTATTCTAGGTTTTCCTTTGGTTGTATATTCAGATGTGAGATAGCTAGATTGCACAATAGCTTTATTTTGAAGTTTTTTGAGGAATCCCCATACTGTTTTCGAAAGTGGTTGGTGTACTTTATATCCATGCCAACAATGCAGAGGGTTTCATTTTTCTCCTCATTCTTGGCAGTATTCCTGTTTATTTGTTTTCATAATAGCTGTCCTGACTGCGGTGACACAGACTTTCAATATAGCTTTGGTTTGCATTTCTCTCATGCATAAAGCTGCTGTACATTTTTCACATATTTGTGTCTTTTTGTATGTGTCTCCCATTATTGAGTGAATTGTTTGTTATTTTGCCAGCTATTTTGTTCTTTATATATCCTGAGTAGTAATCCTTTGTCAAATAAATACTTGATAAAATATCTACCATTCTATAAATTGTCTTTTTTTGTTGTTGTTGTTGTTTTCCTGTGTAGCCTTGGATGTTCTGGACTCACTTTGTAGACCAGGTTGGCCTTGAACACACAGAGATCCACCTGCCTCTGCCTCCCTGAATACAGGCATGTGCTACATCACCCACTTTATAGGTGGTCTTTTTACTATGATAATTATTTCCTTTGCTGCTTAGAAGTCTCTGAATTTTACATAATCTCATTTGTCAATTCTTGTTTTTCTTCCTATGTTTTCAAGTCTTATGTAGGACTTGCCTACTACAATATCTTCAAGGGTTTCTTATATGTACTCACCTAGTAATTTCAGAGTTTCAGGTCTTACATTAAGGTTTTCATCCATTCTGTGTTGACTTTTGTATAAGGTGAGAGATCACAATCTAGTTTCAGTCTTCTACATGGGACAATCCAATCTCTCTACCATTATTTATTAATGACATTGGAGGTTATTTTTTTCTCCAGTGTATACTTTTAGGCCTGTTGTCCAGAACCTCATTGCTATAACTATCTGTGAGGGGCTGTTTCTGGGTGTTCTATTCTGTCCAACTACAATGTTTTTTGGTTACTGTATCTCTGTAGTAATTCAAGCCAGGTATTGTGATGCCTACATCACTGCTCTTTCTAATCAGGATTCCTTTGGCTATTTGGGGACCTGTGTGTTTCCACATGAATATTAGAATTTATATTCTACTCTTGTGTACTTCTGTGAACTTTGATTGTAATTATATTGGATCTGTACATTGCTTTAGGCCATATTACCTACAGAAATTTTTACAATATTAATTCTGCAGGCCATGAAAATGAGAAGTCTTTATATTCTACTTGTGTCTTTATTTTCTCTCTTTAGTGTTTTAAAGCATATACCTATAGGCAGAATTGATGAATCATATGGTAACTGGCATGTACACATTTGAGGAGTTACCAGACTGTATTCTAAATTGGTTGCATCATTTTACATTCCTACCCATTGCCAACACTAGTTATTAAACTTTTTATATTACATTCTGTTGAACATAAAGTGACATCTTGATGTGAATATAATTCATATTTCTCTGATAACTTTTAGATCTTTTCATGGGTTTATTGGACATTTATGTATCTTCTTTACAGAAATAGCTAGCAAGGTCATTTAATAAGGTCATTTATCTTTTGTTGCTGGGTTTTAAGTGTGCCCTTTAGACATTGAAGATAAGACACTCTTCCATATGGTGAGTTATATTCTTTCTTCACAGCATCCTTTGGAGCATGAATGTTTCTAATTTTTATGGTAGTTAGTTGATCTGTGTTCTCTCTTCTTGGTTCTGTTTTTGATGTTATTCCATGCCTAATATAAAAAGTATTCATGTCCAAGTCTTCTTCCAATATTTTATAGCTCTAAGTCATATATTATATATGTCTCTCTCTCTCTCTCTCTCTCTCTCTCTCTCTCTCTCTCACACACACACACACACACACACACACACACACACACACACACATGGATGGAGAGAGTGTTGCAATCCCAGCTTTATTCTTTTATATGTGAATTATTCAGTGTGCATGTCAGCACCATTTTTTAAAATTCTATTTTTCTTCTTTTGAACCATATTGTCATTCTTGTGAGAAATAAGATGACAATACATCAGAAATTATTTCTATACATCAAATTCTATTCTATTGGTCTATATGCTTATCTTAGTCTAGGACCACATTTTGCTCATTATTGTTGCTCTGGAATCAGGCTGAGTCATCCAATTATGGTCTTTTCCAAGGTAGTTTTTGACTATTCAGAGACCTTTGGTTTGCCACATAAATTTAAGGATAAGCTTATTAAATTCTTACAAAAATCAGTTGGGACTGATATGAATTGTAATGATTCTGTAGATGAACTGTGGACATGTTGCTATCTTAATAATATCATGTATTCTATAAGCATGAAATATCTTTGTTTTTCTTTAAGTTTTTAAACAATATTTTCAGAGTATAAATTTTAGATCTTTATTTTTAAGTTTTTAAAATTTATTCACATGTCATCCCAATTGTTATTCCCTCACCTGTATCTTCCCATTCCTACCTGCCCTCACTTTTCTACCCTATTTCCCTCCCCTAGACCTCTAACAGGGAGGGTGGCTCTTCCCCCATCATCTGACCACAGTCTATCAGGTCTCATCAGGAAAGCCTGTTTCCCCTTCCTCTGTGTGCCCTCAAAGAGGCCAGCCCCACCAAGGAGAAATGATTAAAACCAAAGGCACCAAGAGCTCATGTCACAGGCAGTCCCTGACCCCCTCCCAGCCTCGTGGAAAATGAGCTGTCCATTGGGCTACATTTGAATGAGGGTCTAGGTTCTATGCTTGCATTATCCTTCATTGGTGCGTCAGTTTGGGCAGACCCGCTGCACTGTATCCAGACCTCTTAGCCTTTATGGTCTTCTTGCACAGCCTCTGACAAACCCCCCTCCCCAAATCCTTCTATCACCCAACTCTTTCATATGACTCTCAGCTCTGCTCCTAGAGTCTAGGAGTCCCAGCATCTGTCTAGATGCCCTGCTCGGTGGAGCATCTCAAAGAACATCTGTGTTGGGTTAGTATCCACTTATAAGTGAGTATATACAATTCATATCTTTCTTGGTCTTGGTTACCTCATTCAGGACTCAGGATCATTGTCTCTATTTCTATCCACTTGCTTGAAATTTTCAAGATTTCCTTGTTTTTAATAGCTGAGTAGTATTCCATTGTGTAAATGTACCATGGTTTCTTTATCCATTCTTCGACTGAGGGACATCTAGGTTGTTTCCAGATTTTGGCTATTACTAATAAAGCTGCTATGAACATAGTTGAGCAAATGTTCTTGTATGGTTGAGCATCTTTCACATATATACCCAGGAGTGGTATCTCTGGGTCTTGATGGAAAGCTATTCCCAGTTTTCTGAGAAGGCACCAGACTGATTTCCAAAGTGGTTGGACAAGTTTACACTACCAATAGTGATGGAGGAGTGTTTTCATTTCTCCACATTCTTGGCAGTATATGCTGTCACTTGAGATTTTGATCTTAGCCATTCTGATAGGTATAAGATAGAATTTCAGAGTCGTTTTGATTTGCATTTCGCTGATGACTGAGGATGATGAGCATTTCCTTAAGTTCTTCTCAGCTTTTCGAGATTCCCCTGTTGAGAATTTTCTGTTTAGCTCTATACCCCATTTTAATTGGGTTATTTGTTTTGGTGGTAATTAATTTCTTGAATTCTTTATATATTTTGGATATTAGACCTTTGTCAGATGTAGGATTGGGAAAGCTCTTTTCCCAATCTGTAGGCTGTCACTTTGTTCTATTGACAGTGTCCTTTGCCTTACAGAAGCATTTCAGTTTCATGAGGTCCCATTTATTAATTATTCATCTTAGAGCCTGAGCTATTGGTATTCTGTTCTGGAAGTTGTTGCCTGTGCCAATGAGTTCCAGGCTCTTCCCCACTTTTTTTCTAATAGATTTAGTGTATCTGATTTTATGTTGAGGGCCTTAATCCACTTGGACTTTAGTTTTGTGCAGGGTGATAAATATGGATCTCTTTGCATTTTTCTACATGTAGACATCCAGTTAGACCAGCACCATTGTTGACGATACTATCTCTTTTCCATCATATGATTTGGGCTTCTTTGTCAAAGGTAAAGTGTCCATTGATGGTTGTGTTTATTTCTGGGTTATGATCAATTCCACTGATCAACCAGCCTACTTCTATGCCAGTACCATGCTGTTTTCATTACCGTTGCTCTATCATACAGCTTGAGATCAGTGATGAAGATTCCTCCAGAAAATCTTTTATTGTACAAGATTGTTTAGTTTTTCTGGAATTTTTTTGTTTTTCCATATCCAGTTGAGAGCTGATACATCAAGGTCTGTAAGGAATTGTCTAGGTATTTTGATAAGGGTTGCACTAGTGATTTAAAGCCCACAGTTTGGTCCTTAAGTCACCATACAGTTGCTGTTGTCCTGCTGATGAAACACAGTGTGTGATTGGCATTATCATCTTGGATCTTCCTCTTTAGACCACTTAACCGTTTTTAAGGCTGGGTGGTGGTGGTGCACATCTTTAATCCCAGCACTTGGGAGGCAGATGCAGGTGGATCTCTGTGAGTTCAAGGCAAGCCTGGACTACAGAGTGAGTTCCAGGACAGCCAGAGCTGTTATACAGAGAAACCTTGTCTCAAAAAAAAAATTTTAAACACTGTGCAGCCCTAGCTGACCTAAAACTCACTATGTAGATGTGGCTACCCTCGAACTCACAAAGATTTGCCTGCCTCTGTTTCCTGAGTGCTGTGCTTAAAGGCCATCATGTTGGGCTTAATTTTAGATATTTTTTATTAAACATTTTCCTGGTTTTTATGATACTGTAAATGTAATTCTTTTCTTATGCAGAATTATTTTTAATAGGGAGCTTCATGAATGGTTTTTGTTTAATTTCAGGTTGGAAATGATTACAAAATGTCCTAATTCTGTTTTAGAGTGTTGTTCAGACAGGGAATGCCCTTTCACATCTAAAGACTAAGAATGTGGCTAACAATTATATTGTGTGACAACTACTCCACAGATTTAGAAAGTAGGTAATGTTTGTTTTCAGAGCCTCCTCAGAGCTCACCAGAGTTGTCTTAAGGCATGTCAGCCTATCTGAGGCGTTGATTGAGTCATTCAATTGGTGTGAATCATGGCACTATCAATAAACAAGAGAGTTTGTAGCTTGAAGAAAGGAAAGAAATCAGCTGTAGTGTCAGGAAAAAGCCAATAGAAAGAGCACAGAAATTCACTGAAATCTGAAATGTTTCTTAGTTGCCATCAACCCAACCTCCTCCTCCTCCTCTTGAGGATATCTTCCAATTTCTTAAGGGACCAGGCAGTATTTGATCAGGAAAGTAGATTCTTTAGACAATACTTACCCTATCTAACTTTATTACCCTTTTCTGCCCATGGCTTGTTCTATCCCTAGTTACACCAGTATATTTATGATATAAATAGTTTACAATATATTATATTAATATATTTGTAATAGTTTAACTATACTGAGGAATTATAGGAATTTGATCTCATACAATTTGTGGGACTGCATTTGTAGCTGTTACTTTTGAGTCTGGTACTGAAACTTGAACTCTAGAGACTGGAAGACTGAAAGCAAAGAAAACAACGAAACAAGAAAAATAAGGAGAAATTGTAAACTGCAAGATTAAACTGGAATTAGAAAGATGAATTACAACCATCCAGAGCTCCCTTTAACAACTTCGCACCTCCAATATTGATGAAAGGAAATTCCTGCAAAAGCTGTTATTCTTTGACTTAGGGATAAATGGTTATTTGTTGTAGAAGTTGAATCTACTATATTTCTACCACCAAGATGCAGCAACAGATTGAGGTGAAATTTAAGTAATGTTTTTTATGCCCTGTATGGATAAGGAATAGGAAGATGAATGTACTTTTATCTACATTGTCCTCACCATTAAAACATGTCTTATGGGCCAAATCTATACATGGAAGAAATCCTAAGGAAATGCAGTTCTAGTTTAGCTAAGCTGACCTAGAACAAAAACTATGATGCTTGTATATTAGTTTTTCATTTCTATAATAGCATGCCTGAAGTAAGTAGCTTACAAATAGAAATGATTTGTTTTAGTTCTATTTTGGAGGGTCTGTTCCATGATCCCATTGTTTAGGGACCTATGGTGAAGCAATATATTATGCTAGGAGCATGCAGTGGCTTAAAAGCAAGACATCTCCTCTCAGTGACTGAAAGCAAAAAGACTGTTGGTTTGAATGAAAATTGTTTCCCATAGGCTGGCTATCTGAATATTTGGTCCACAATTGGTTGTACTGTTTAGGAGAAGTTCAGGAGATACAACCTTGGTGGAGAAATTATTTCACTGGGGATGGTATTTGAGAGTTTATAACTTCATCCCACTTCTAGTTTGCTCTCTTGGTTTCCTATTTTTAGTTAAGAAGGTGATCATTCAGTTTTCCTTTCCTGCTGCCATACCTGCCACTTGGAGCCCTGCTTTGTTGCCATAATGGACTCATCCCTCTGGAGCTAGAAGCCAAAATAAATTCTTCTTCCCTAGGTTGCCTTTCTTTGTGATGTTTTATTATAGCATCAGAAAATAACACACATAATAGTAATACACAGGAGTAGAGTAAGGGATCAGGATCCAACAATCACATTCTAGGTCATGACTTTAATGACTTTCCACCAGCCACTCCTCTTAAAGGGTCCATCTCTGTTTAATAGCACAATTCAAGATCCAAAGAGCGCAGCTTGCAAACACAGATCCTAATTCTCAATGAAGAAATTATTTTTCAAGTAGCAGTTGATAAAATCATTTCAGAAAGGAATCCCGACTCTGTAAGGCCCATGATCCCAGTTAATGAGTAAGAGCAACTTTCTAGCCTCTCTTACTTACACATGCTTCTTGGTAGCTGAAATCTCAATTGGAGCCATGAGATACATTTTTGCTTAATGATATAAATTAAATAATTAAAGAAATAGAACGGAAAGAATGGAATTTCTCAGTTCAGTGACATAAAATAGTTCTATAAATCATGAGGCTAACTGTTTAAGTTTCCGTGGATTGTGGTACAGATTCATACACTTTTATTATATTTATTATTTATTTATTTACTTATTTTACATGGCAATTATAGCCCCCTCTCTCATCTCCTCCTGGTCCCATCCTCCCTCCCCAGCCCATGCTAGTCCTCAGAAAGAGGGAGCCCTCTTACTCTACCATCTACCCCAGCCTATCAAGTCTCATCTGGATTGCCTGTATCCTTTTCTTCTGTGGACTGGTAAGGTTGTCCCATTAGGGGAAGGGATCAATGTGTGAGGTCCAGGGTTCATGTCAGAAGTAGTCCCTACTCCCCATGTTATGGGACCCACAAGGAGACTGTGTTGCATAACTATTACATCTGAGCAGGAGGTCTAGGTCTATACAATCTACAGACCCATAGAAGCTAAATAATGAAGAGGACCCTAGTGTTGCATGCTTAATTCTCATTCAGAAAGGAAAATAGAATAGACACCCGAAGCAGTCGAAGAGAAGGAACAGGAAGGGAGCCTACCATAGAGGTCCTTTGAAAGACTCCACCCAGCAGGGGATCTAAACAGATGCTGAGACTCACAGCCAAACTTTGAGGTAGAATGCAGGGAGTCTTATGAAAGAGATGGGGAATAGAAGGACCTGCAAGGGACAGGAGCTCCACAAGACCAACATCACCAACCAAGGCCCACGCATGCTGAGGACTTAGAATTATACATTTTTACTACAAGCTGTGCTGTGAAATTTTTCTCTTAAGAATGGGAAATAGAAAAAGTAAAAAGGGAAATAATTGTGTTGTGTAAAATTGCTCTTCCTTAATGTGTATAACCACAACTTTCTAAATTGCACTAACAGAGCAAACAAACATGGCATTACCTATACTCATTTTAAGGCAAGTGAAGCATTTTCCTTAAGGTAGTGATTTAGGGAATGTAAAAATGAATGCACTAAATATTACCTATCTCATTTCCTTGTGTGTTTTGTTTGTGGTCATTGATAATGAATAGAAATAGAAATAGAAACACACTACCACAACAAAAATTACAAAAAACAAAACAAAACAAAAAAAACCACAAACGAACAAAAAAACTGGTTTTAGATGATTATATAAACCAGTCTAGAGTTTGAAAAGATTCTAAGAATGAAAAGAATTATATGTTAGCCTTTGAAATTGTCAGCTACCTTAGGCCAAATATGGTTTATAAGTGCAGCAAAGGATTCAGTTTGTTTCTTATTCTATACTAAGATTCCATCTCTGTTTTAGTGACTTGGGCACACAATGAAACTCGTCTCTGACACCAACAAGTTTGAAAGAGAAAAGCAGAATTTTACAAAGTTTAAATTCAAGAAATTTTTGTAGCCTTATTTTTAAGAAAGGTAGCCTAGAGTTTACTCCATAATCAAATCAGTGTGAAAAACATAAATAAAGCCATAATTTGCTTACTTAAAAACAAATATATAGTCTTCACTAAAATGTATAACATACTAATTCAACAGGCTTAGATAAAATAAATGTTTGATATTCTACAGTAATATTTTCTTAAGTATTGATTTGTTTTTAGTAGTGTTTACCAAAAAATAAAACAGTAAGAACTTTGTTTTATCCTTTTACTAAATGGACATTTAAAATCTGTGATTAAATTTTAGTTTTATATGTTTTCCCATTGGACAAAGCTTCTACTTTTTGGATAGCCAGTCATTGTTTTAACAATTTAAAAAAATCTGTTTAGGAATTATGCTTATTTCTAGAATATTTCTTGTAAAGCTCACTTTAATGGATAGCTATTTAAATGTGTTTATAAAATTTGGTCTACTAGATTAAAAAAAAAGACATAGCCTTGTAAAAGACTTTTAACTATAGTAACTAAAATTCAAAATTAGTTGCAAAGTCCTTATCAAAGGATAAGGAACCAGATGATTTCATCAATTAAAGGAAAAAAAGACACCACATTAAAGAATCCATTCTGATGAAAAGATCTGGATTATATCCAGGTAGTTCTAAGTCATCCCTGGACTATGAAACTCGCAGCAGTGAACTTTCTTACACTGACTGCACAGACATGTGGACTTTTAAGATGCTGAATGATACTAATCTGTGTGACTGACATCAAGTAACCTGAGTAACTAAACGGTTTTCTCAATGTTTATGTCTCTTAAATATTTTTGTAATTAGATTTAAAATGTTTATTATATTTAATATTCTATCTTGTATATTTCTAAGTAATAAAATAATACTAATTTTGTGGGGTTTTGATTTTTTTGGTGGATGTTTTGCATTGTTTTGTTTGTATTTCTCTATGACAGGTTTCTCTGTGTAGCCCTGGCTGTCCTGGAACCCAACTTGTAGATCAGGCCGCCCTCAAACTCGCAGAGATCTGCCTGCTTCTGCCTTCCAAGTGCTGGGATTAAAGGCGTGCACCACCACTGCCCTGATCTTTTATTCCCACTCATCTTGGCTTTAATGGGGTTGTAAAGGAAGATATGTCCTTTTGTTTGATCATCCCCTTTTGTTATGGTTGTTGGCCTATCGCAAAGTGCTACCTTATTCAAAACTAATGTTTAAAAGATTCAAGCATTTTCATTATATATACATATATATTCTCATAATTTGAATGAAACAAAGAAATGTAGTTTTTTAAATAACCAGAGATTTTGGTTAACTCTTATCCAAAGAATACAAAACACATCGATACTGAATAACAACAGCCTTCCTAATGTTTTGTACCTTACGTACTGATGTTTCCTAACTAATTAGTATCTAAAATGTCCTATAGTGCAACTAGAACGGGTTAAAAATTAACTAATCAATATTTATATTTTACTAATAGAAAGGGGAAATACTAAAGTGATTGCTCCTAAAGTCCCATTTCTAACCACTTAAATCTCACATAATTCATAGAGTACAAACAACTGTAAATACTGGAAGAAAACATATAGCCTATCTAGTTAAAATACATAAACTTTGGTTACTTTAAAAACATATTTATTTCATCTGTTACCTTTTCTTGGGTTATTTCTAACCTGCAAACAGTTATTTCTAACATCCTAACATCCTGTGACCAATAGATTAAAACCTTTGGAATCTATCAACTTAGCCAATTTGCTTACTTCTACCAATCTAAAAGCTAATAATGGCTTTGGATAGTATCTTCGTCTTATAAGAAAACCTTCCCCATCTTCCTGTGACCACCTTTCTGATGGACCCACCAATCTATTTTAAACTTGCTTTGATTTATCACTTTCTTTATTCTATAAAACTATGACACTTCATCAAAGTGTTTCTTCATTGGAGCATAGACCTTGGGATAACCTATTTCCTTGCCATGGTCATTCAAAATGGCTCCAGAATAAACTATTATTCCCTTAAAAAAACTATAGCATACATTTCTCAGAGTTAACTAGATAAACTAACTTGTATATCTGATTTTTTTTTTACTCCTTTTTCCTGTTACAAAGCCCTTTGGTATTGGAATGCCGTATTTTCTTAATGATTTGCAGAGCCAGAATTTTTCCCTCTAGTTCCATCCCTGTTGAAATCCCATTAGAGAAGATGGGCCATTGTTACAGTTCTATTACAAATTGCACACATGATAGTTGAGCAGATTTAATAAGTAAGTGAAAAGTATGACTCCCGAATAACTGCAAAATTATTTGAGAGTAGTTGACAAAGTACCATAGTTTTAACAGCTTCCAATCTAATAAGGAAAGCCTTCATCATCCACTCATAGAACTAGAAGGAGGAGGATACACTGAAATACTAAGGATTAGAAAGATCCAGGCAACAACATCTCTAAATCTCTTATAATTAGTAGCTTATAAATTGTGGGGATGCTTGTCTTTATGACATATGCAATGTATTAGCTTAGCTCAAGGTGTACTTGCATTTTGCACAGTACTGGATAGGCAAGGTTGCATGCTATTCAATTTTGCAAACACATGTTGCAAGAAATAGATGACCATTAATTTCAGAAAACACACAGTCTATGTACTGGGCTAATGAAAAATAAAGGATGGCCAGAATTAGCCACCAAGCTGGGTATCTTTTCCAAGCTCATGGTAAATACATACAGACTTTCTCTTAATGGTTAACTACAGGACCATTTATTTTCACCCTTCATCGGAGAATATACTTGTGATTTGAATTTATTTAGGTCTAAAATAAGGGAGCCTTGTTGAGCTTGTAGGATTTCCCCTAACAAAACAGAACTTGCACTTGTCTGCATTTTAATAATTGGAAGCAGTAGCTTATAGCATCTGTAATCTTTTTAGTCATAAAAATTATGTACATGATGCCACGACTCAGCTGAGATTCTGAACAATGAGTAGATCTCTTTTCTGCCTATGTTATGTCAAGAGTCAGATTTTAGTGAGATGATTATAAAAATTTTATCAAATTCCCACCAAAGAGCCATTTCTGTCCTATTTTTGTACAATTTAGAAGTTTCCGTTTTCAGTTTAAAGATCAAATTTGAGTCAGAAATAAAATTAGTCTGCTAATCACATTGCTAGAGCAATAACATTTGTCCATGTCTATGTCATTACCATTAAGATCAGCATTTACTGGCTTTGAATTTTCTTGTGGCTGTAAATAATTTTTAAAACTTCAGTTTAAGGAAATTTCAGCTAAAAGGACAGATATTCTTTAGAAATTAATTTTATATTGAGAAAGAGAAAGAGTAAGACAGAGGGAAGGAGGAAAAGACACACAAAGACAGAGAGGAGGAGGGAGGGAGGGATGGAGGGAGGGTGAGCGAGTCTCCTGTCTCCTGTGTACAAGTGCTCTCACAGAGGTTGGCATTAGATCTCCTAAATCTGGAGTTCCAGACAGGTGTATTCCACTTGATGTGAGTGCCAAGAACCAAAGTCCGGCCCTCTTCAAATGCAGCAAGAGGTCTTAACCGAAGAAAAATCTTTCTAGCCCTGTAGATAATTTTAAACAATTTAAAATAATTAATATGAGGACAAAAAGGTAACATTCCCCTTTTTCTTTGATATTGAAAGGAAGAGAAATATGCTAAAATGGGGTCTGAGCACAAATGTAAGCCTGGATTCAAGTTTTCAGGTTTAGTTCATGACTAACTAGTCACAACTTTGTATAATCGTGGTGTGAGCTTTCTCATCTGGAAAATGATATATGGTTACTGTCTTATGAAAATGTCTTTGTTTTTTATGGCCTAGAGAAGGATGAGATATGCTTGTCCAGCAACCAAGCATCCCTTGAAGAGAAAGCTTTAAAATGCGAGGCTGCCCATGGGAAATAGAGCATATTATGGTGAATAACTCTCCTAGCATGGATTTTACTCTAAGCCAAAGGTTCTCAGTTGCAGTTACTTAATGTGTAGCTCTAAGAACGCTAGTGCCTAATTCCACTATAAGTTAGTTTCAAGTCATTTGTCTAGGCATATGCAACTTGCAGCACACACCTGCATGCATCCCTGGATAGCTATGAACTCATCTATGAATTATTCTTTTTGTTGTTGTTGTTGTTTTCGAGACAGGGTCTCTCTGTGTAGCCTTGGTTGTCCTAGACTCACTCTGTAGACTAGGCTGACCTCAAACTCACAGCGATCCACCTGCCTCTGCCTCCCGAGTGCTGGGATTAAAGGCATGTGCCACCACGCTGTGAATCATTCTTGTGAGGGAATTTGATCATGTCTTATTACCTCACAGCTGAGTTTTTCATTTGCAGATGATAACACCAAATTATAGTGTCAAAATGTTACATTCTCTTGACAAAGTCTGGCTTGGGCATCTAGATATCTAAGTTCTTCATGTGACTCTAAAGAAACGCTTAGGTTAGGAAACGCTACAATGTATCATGAGTAAGGACCTTTGCATGTGTGGCTCCTGCCTACATCTTGGAATGAATGTTTAGGTTAAGTACTGACCAGTAGACACATCACCCCAAAACTTCAGAGGACCCAATAAGAAATATTAACATATTGGAATAGGTCTGGATAACCTGCATGCAAATCCAAGATGTATCACTCTTATGCTATGTGACTTTATGCAATTTATACCTATGTCTATGTCCATAACAACATGAAAGCCATCATTTTATACACTGACTGTAAACTCATAATTATACATTGTAAAACCATCTAGTACATAATAACAACCTAAGGGAGACATGACTATCCTGTTTCATACCAGAGGAAACAATACTGTGGGGGAAACCATGAGATTTGGCTTTGGGTAAAATTGAATTTCCATCTCAATTTTTATCCTCCTAACAGCATGGTCAACTTAGGCAGTTTACTTAGGATCATACTAAAGCATATAATGGAAATGTTATCATCTCTTTTTGTAGGATTGTTTTGGATTACAGATAATGCACCTGAAGAGTCCAGCAACACTCCTGACTCTATAGCTTAATAAAAGCAGCAATTGCCATTCTCAGCTATTCACTTTGCAATTCATTATAGTTCCCACTATTAAGATTAAGCACTATTGAACTTGAAACTTAGGATTATTATCGTATGCTCAGTCTAAGGCCTGTCTTATGTTTTAAAATGTAATTCTCACCTTGAAGTCTATTGATAAACATCCTGGCCAGGATTCAGGCAACCTCCCTCTGGGCATGGGTTCAGCAACTAGCGTGGACAGGTCAATTAACTTTTCTGCGAGATTTGAAAAAGATGATGTGCAAATTCTTCTTTAGCTCAGACATGTGATAATTGTATAAAGCCTGGCTCTGAAAAGAAGATTGCTGTATTTTCCATTATTTAAAAAATAGCATTTTTTTCTGCCTTGGCTACTTTATCCTGACTTAGTAAAATCGACTCAGACTTTCTCAAAAGAAAACTCATGAATGCAGTGGAAGAAGGTACTGGAAAAGATGGCTTTAAAACAGGAGAGAAAGGCTCAAGGTAGAAAGTGAGGTTTGTGACTCCTTTCTTTACTCCCTCTGTCTTCACACTGTCCTATTTATTTTTTAGGGCAAGAGATGAAAGTAGGTTGGACTAGGAGTGGATGGGCAAAGGGGCATCCTGCAGCTGCAGTTTCCTTTCATGTCCCCCTTAAACCTAGTGACAGAATGAAGGAAAAGCTAATAGAGGTGAGATGACTTCCTGTGTGCCTGAGGGTCCTAAACCCTTTCATCTTCTCCAAATCTGCATAGCAACAAAAACCAAGACTGCAATCTTGATAGGGCTGGGCTGAGTACTTTGTGCTCAAACCCCATGATTTTTAGACTCTGGGGCCTGAAGGAGTTTTTGAGGGAGAGATTGAGGAGTTTGCTGTTTTTCTCTCTTCCAGATAAAAAGGCAGTGGCTGGCTGCCTTTGAAATTTCTGTGTTGCTGGTTTGACAGGGGAAAAAAAACATAATTGAGAAAGCAAATAAGAGAGTATGTCCCTGAGGAATGCAACATGGGAGTGTTTGAGCTAGTCCCCAGAAGGTTCTAATGGCATTCCCTCCTTCAACAGCTTGTTTGAATGCCTGACGCTCTGTCATACAAGACTGTCTTCTTCTGATTGAATGCTCTGCTTAGGTGCTTAACAAGTAGCTGGGCTCCCAGCAGGCATCAATTTTCTTTTGTTTAAACCCTGACCAGTCTCTTAGGATGTTTGGATTTGAGTCTGCGCTTTGTTTTGATAGTGCACATCATAAATGGAGGCAAAGCTCTTTGAAAAGCCGGCCCCCTCCCCTGCTCCTCCCCCGCCCCTCAAGCTTCCAGTTTCCTCATTGTATTGAGAAGCTTGTCAACAGAAGACTGCTTACCAAGTAGGTGGCTCAGGTCATTTGTAATAGTCTCCACTGAAAATGATTAGACTTGACCTTTTAGCTCCAGACTGTGTGATGGAGCTAAGTCTTACACTCCAGTGCGAAGTACTTCTTTTTCAAAGCTCAACTTCCCTGCATTTAAACATCTGGCACTTAGATCCACCAGCCTTGATAGTCTCCTTGTGGAGCTCCTGACAATCACCCCACCCATACTCCATCCTTCCACCCCCCCCCATCTCTACCATACAACTTGCAGCTCCTAACTAAGAGTCCAGCCAGCTATGTGTCTCAGCATCTGTCCTGATTCCCTGCTGGGTGGAGTCTCTCCAAGGACATCTATGTTGGGCTAATATCTACTTATAAGTGAGTATATACAATTCATGTCTTTCTTAGTCTTGGTTACCTCATTCAGGATCATTGTCTCTAGTTCCAGCCATTTGCCTGAAACTTTCAAGATTTCCTTGTTTTTGATAGCTGAGTAGTATTCCATTGTGTAAATGTACCACAATTTCTTTATCCATTCTTCAGTTGAGGGACATCTAGGTTGTCTCCAGATTTTAACTATTACTAGTAATGCTGCTATGAACATAGTTGAGCAAATGTTCTTGTATGATTGAGCATCTTTCACATATATACCTAGGAGTGGTATCCCTGGGTCTTGATGGAAAGCTATTGCCAGTTTTCTGAGAAGGCACCAGACTGATTTCCAAAGTGATTGTACAAATTTGCACTCCCAGCAGTGATGGAGGAGTGTTCCCCTTACTCCACATTCTTGACAGCATGTGCTATCACTTGAGATTTTGATCTTAGCCATTCTGATAGGTATAAGATAGAATCTCTTTTTGCTTCTGTGTGAACTCACTCATTATGACAATTTCTAGTTCAATCCATTTGTCCACAAATTTTGGAAATTCCTTGTTTTTAATAGCTGAGTAGTATTCCATAATGTAAATGTACCACAGTTTCTTTATCCATTCTTCTATTGAGGGACACGAAGGTTGTTTCCAAGTTCTGGCTATTATGAATAAGGCAGCTATGAACATGGTTGAGCATATGTCCCTGTTGTGTGGTAGTGCATCCTCTGGGTATATTCCAAGGAGTGGAATAGCTGGGTCTTGAGGAAGCCCTAATCCCATTTTTCTGAGAAAGCACCAGATAGCTTTCCAAAGTGGTTGTACTAGTTTGCATTCCCACCAGCAATGCAGGAGTGTGTACTCATATCGAGACACTAGTCCAAGGTGTACGTCCCCATGAAAAACTGTACCTACCAGGATAGTGGGTAAGAGGGGAGGACATCCTATTGAGACTTTAGGTGTGAGAAGCCTGGGAGAAAGAGGAAATAGAAGGATCCAGCGGGTTCTGGAAAACTACAGGCGAGTCTGGGCCCTGGGGTCCTCCGCAAACTATGGCAACAGCCAAGGAAAAAATAGGCAGTAAACCTCGAACCCCTACCTGGACTAGCCGATGGACATTCTCCACTGTTGAGTGGAGAAGGAGATCTAACTTTCACACAAACTCTGGTGCCCCATATTTGAACATGTCCCTTGGATGGAGATGCCCGGTGGCACTCAGAGGAAAGATAAGAGGTCACCAAGGAGAGACTTGATACCGTATGAGCATATTCAGGGGGAGGAGGTCCCCCTCAGACACAGACTTAGGGGAGGGGAGGGGAGTAGGGGGGAAGTGGGAGGAAGGGAGGAATGGGAGGATACATGGGATGGGCTAACAACTGAGATGTAATATGAATAAATTAATTTTAAAAATTAAAAAAATTTAAAAAAAGATAGAATCTCAGAGTTGTTTTGATTTGCATTTCGCTGATAACTGAGGATAATGAGCGTTTCCTTAAGTACTTCTCAGCCTTTCGAGATTCCCCTGTTGAGAATTTTCTGTTCAGCTCTAGACCCTATTTTAATTGGGTTATTTGTTTTGGTGGTATTTAATTTCTTGAGTCCTTTATATATTTTGGATATTAGAACTTTGTTGGACCCAGGGGTGCCTATACAAATCGAGGACACTGCATAAACCAAGGACATTGCAAGCATAGAACCTAGACCTCTTGTCCAGATGTAGCCAATGGATCGCTCATTCTTCACGGTTGTGGGAAGAGTGGGGACTGCCTCTGACATGAAGTCTGGTACCCCCTTCCAGTTGGTGGGGAGACCATGTGGGCGCACAGAGGAAGGGGATACAACCTATCCTTATGAGATCTGATAGGCTGTGGTCAGAGAGGAGGTCTCCTTCTGTCAGAGGTCTAGGGCAAGGGAATAGGGTGGAAGAGGGAGGGAGGGTGGGAATGGACCCTGAAGATAAGAGTGAGGGGATTACAATCAAGATGTAAATAAATTATAGTAAAAGATTATGTACTGTGACAATAAATAAATAAATAAAAGGGGAAGACCAACAAGCACATCCTCACTCTCTCCAACACCATATCTCTAGTGGGTTGTCATCATTTTAATTTTTTAAGTACATAGATAATAAATTCACATGGTAGTGGTATGGAAAGGTTATAATTGTATTTGCTGTAAAGTATACCTTTTATTCTTAGCCACCATCCTACTTGTGTTCCCCTCTAGGTGTTACCAATGCCACTGGTTTCTTATACATTCTCCTAATACTTTTACAAGCAAATATGTTATATAGGTTATGTTTTACTCATCCATAAGCCTCAAAGTCAGTGTATTATACATAGCTGGACCATGTGCTTGATTGATTTATGTGTCTTAGAACTTTTTTCAATCATCAATCATTCAGAGGGGCTTCATTGCTTTTTATACCTCCACAGTATTTCATGACATGGGTGTGCCATACTGTATTTCTACTATGCTCAAGCAGCGATGAGGAAGGACACCTCGAAGTTTTAGAAATTCACACAGAAGACATCACTGCAAGGAGAAGCATCACTGTGCTTTCCTCTTTCCCTGCTCAGGTAACTACTATGATATCTGTGCCATGTCCCAGAAGTGCTAAATTTGGTGCTGACCTCCCCATAGTCTGAAGCCTGCACACTCCTTGCTTCTCTGCCACCAAACTTTTGATGTCTGCGATCCATTTTGTTTCCTCTGGTGAGAAGGCTGCATTTCTAACCTCTTAACCTAGATTACTTTATTAGCAATACTACCTTTATATAGTTCTAGCACTATGCTCTGGGAATGACACAAATTTATTTTATCATTTCTAGGTCACTAAGACTGTGGCACTTCATTAGGTTGTAACAGCAAATAATTGCCACTTTATCTTATTCCCCAGTGTCATACATGTGTGTCATCGTGTATCTGTGCTGTACCAGAAACACATCCCAGATGATAGAAAACCCTGGTTGGTGAATATCTATTTGTTCTAGGAGCTGGATAATGCCATCTTTTGTATGCAACAGTGAATATTGGTATTTCAGCATGTGTACTGGGGCCCAAACTGAGCTTCCCAGGGCAGGAACCATCTGTCTTATTTTTGTATTCTTCAGTGCCTTCCACAGTGATTGGCATCTGGTACACATTCACTTGACACTAAGAGATTAGAATCTTTGGAAAAAACATTATATTCAGTTTCAAATAATGTGCTTATATCTATAACAGTTTAGTCAAAGAAGCAAATTCATAAGCAATTATGTAAAATAATGGATTTATTACAGAAATTTAACCTCACACAATCTAGGAAGCATAAAAGCAGTTTTTGAATGGATATTTATAGCTGGTAATAGGTCTGAAGTCATCAGAAATGGCAGTTAGGAAGTAAAGAAGTTTTTCTCACTAGGAGTAAATAGGCAAAGGGGCATTCTGGAGAAAAACTGGAATTCAAAAGGACAAGTTAGAGGTCTCATATGCATCTCAACTCCTCCAAAATCCTCAGTTTTATTTTCCTTTATGATATTGAAAATTGAAACTAGGGCCTGGAGTTTGCTAGGCAAGTGCTCAATCATTGAACCACATTTCCACTCCTTCCCAAGACTTCCATTTCAGTGATAGAGTGATATGGAGGAAAGTTGGGGGCCTTCATCACAAAACTCAACTTAGAAAGGGGAAAGCCAATTACAGCTGAGAGGCTGCAGATCTCGTTGCTGTTCAGAAACTACCACAGTTGTCTAAGAGTTAGAGAAGCTTTAAGGGGTCTAGAAGAAGCCAAAGGAAGCCTGAACTTACCCACAAAAGAGTATGTGCCCCTGTACTGTCCTTCCATGGGTACTCTTTTGTTTCCACTGCCACATCTTATGCAAAATACCTATAGTAATTCAGCTTAACAGAACGTAGTGGAGAGAATTCTGGAAAAAACAGGACCTGGTTAGCTAAGTTGATGCTTATCTACCATTGGATAATGTTAGGTTTCTTTAGCTATCACTCAAACCTGGGTCCTCTAAAAGGAAACATTCACACACAGACTGTAAATTAGCCTCCAAAATAATCTTCAATATCTACAGGAATACAAAGACAATTACTATCTTTTTCTACTAGAACTCAAAGATAGTATTTTCAGTCTCATGGTAAAACCATGAATTTTCTTGGAATATGATAAAAATACTGCCCCTGGAAGAATCTTTTTCACAAAGTACAAGTATTTGTTTCAAGATTCTATCACAGAGTTCAGTTGATGCATTGTTAAAAAAAAAAAAAAGACATGTTTCTCCAAACAGCTGTTTCTTTTCAGTTCAAAAAATTTCCTCAGCCTCAATGAATAAAGTTAAAAAGAAATGTTACATATGCATTATTTTCTAAATTTACATTTACTTTAATCTTAAATATTCTAAAAAGTTGTAAAATATTCTACTAATACATCTCAGAGAAACTATTAATACATTTAAATGGATATATTTTTCATCTATTCCAAATTTGCTTGGTACTATTCAATTTGACAGAAACAAGAGTAGCTACTGCTGAGTCCAGGCCTGTGTCTCTTATTTACCTACTGACATTCAGCTATTCTATGAAACGAGCTACTTCTTGGTAGTGTGCCCCTTGCTCTGAGCTTTAGACTAATTATACATGGGATAGAACTGTTTCAAATGAGCTGAGAATGTGCAAAGAGAAATTAAAACCAATGAAATTTTGCACAGTTCGTTGAATAACAATTTTGTGTTACATGTTGCTATGTAATAGAGATGGTTAATGTTTGTAGTCAACTTGATAAAATCTAGAATCACCTTGAACATGTGCCTTTGAGTATGCCTGTGAGGATTATCTTGATTTTATTGATTGAGTAGGAAGACTTGCCCACTATGGACAGCACCATTCATTCCCAGGCTGTTACCCTCTATTTTATAAATGGTAAAAATGAACTAAACAGCTACATGCATTCCTCCCTCTCTATTTCTTGACTATGTATGTGACCTGCATTCAAATCTCTTGCTGCCTTGACTTCCTTGCTACAGTGGACTTTACTTTGAACTGTGAGCTAAAATACTCCCTTTCTCCCTTAAGTTGCCTTTGTCAGAGTATTTATCACACAGTAGCAGGAAAAAACTAAAGCAAAAACTACCACCCTTAACTGATACAGACACTGTTATGTGATACAGACACTGTTATGGACTAAAAGTTTCTCCCAGCTATGAAAAACATGTTTCTAAGGGTAAGAAATGAAAAAAAAAAGAGTTTGAGAAAGGTATAAGCAGTTTGAAGAAACATTACTTTCTTAGTTACTTTTCTATTGGTGGAACAAAACACTACAACCAAAGCAACATATAAAAGAAAGTTTATTTGGGGCTTAAGGTTTCAGAGAGTTAGACTCCATGGTGGTGAAACAAAAAAAAAAAAGTTTGCATCTTGATTTGTAAGTGGGAAGCAGAGAGAGGAAACACGGAGAAAGGTGTGAGTCTTTTGAAGCCTCAAAGCCCGTGCCAAATGACATACCTTCTCCAACAATGCCATACCTCCTAACCCTTCCTCAACAATCCCACAAACTGGGAATCAAGTATTCAAACATATTAACCTACGGGGGCCATTCTTATTCAAACCACCACAATTTCCAATTTCACATCTATCCTCTTCAGAGTTTTCCACTTTCTAATATAGGGACAAAGCAAAGCCAAGACCAGTACTTTTTGGTTCATTTGGCCATATGAAGCATGAAAAGAATGTTGGTAGTAAGAATCTGACAATTTTGGTCACTGTGATGTCATGGACAGAAAAACAAAAACAAAACAAAAACAAAAACACCCATTAATCATGTAATCTAGCTGTGTCCCTACTCACCACTGCCTTAGTGTGACTTTTAGCACATTTCTTAACTTCTCTGCTTCTGAGGATTCTCATCAGTAAAATAAAGTGAACAGGGTGGTACTTAAGTTTTTTGGTTCTGACACTTTATGAATCATTGTCTTTTTTTGACTCTGACATCTAGATGATGGCCTGGACTTTCTATATTTAACTTCCTGGAATCTATTTTTGCTGCATGTCCTCAAAAAACGAATGGGATTCCTTAGTAAAACTAAATCTTACAAGGTCTCAACAATAATGAGTTTCAGAATAACAGTGGCCAAGCTGACTGGGACAGCTACCCTAAGTGACTAAATACTCAATTTTCCCTGTGTTTAGAAGAAAATGTAAACCTTTTCTACTTTCACTTGAACATGGAAAGAACAGCCTAATATTTTCAGAGGGAATTTTATTAAAATCAGGGAAATGAGAGAGACCAAAGTGCCTTCCACTCAAAGGTGTATACCTAAACACACTACTGAAATCTCCTTTTCAAACTATTATGTGAGCTGTTATTTAAGCACTTAATTCTTTTAACTTTAAAAGATGGCACTAATGAAACCCATTATTGACAACTGTTGGGTTAAATTAAATGACCATTAAGCTTGGGAGTTCCTCAAAAATTAGACCAATGTATATTGAGGGAGGATAGGAAACACAGGGAGGAAATTGAGGGAGTAAGAAATGACAAAGTAGCCAATACAGTGTGAGAATATTCTGACTGCTGCTGTAGAATGCTGCAAATTTAATGACTTTGGGGAAGTCTAGGAACTGTTGTAAGCAATCCCAATCCAGGATAGTCTGTGAGAGTATACACACACTTCTGTCAGTCAAGGATCAAGGGCTACTCTTGGGGTTAAAAATTCCCCAGTTGTTATAACCCATTGTTGGAAGTTAGAAGGGCTCTCTGGACAAAGTTATTAGGTTGATATTGTCCAGAGCACAGTAATTTAAAAAATATGAAAAGCAAGGGTGGTACGTGGACAGATTCTGTTGCAAAAATTATCACCAAATATTAATTCTTCTGTTATCGTTGTTGTTGCCCAGTTCCTAATACAAGTTGATAGCAGTAAGCGTGATTTCCATTCCTGCATTATTTGTGTGCTTTCTGCTCAGAGACTCTTTTCACAATTTAAAAGTCAATAGTGACTTATATAAATTTGTTGAACTTGGCTTTACTTCTGCCCAACTGCTGTAGTCCCAGAGCTGAGCTCCACCTGAAGACTGACATCTGGTAATCTACACAGAGCACTCCAAGGTCAAGTGCTGATGAACAGCCAGTAGTTCCATGTCCTTTTTCATTTGTTTGGTTTTGAAACAGGTATCCCCATGTAGTCCAGGCTCACGATTCTCTTTTCTCAGTCTCCTGAGTGCTGTGTTTGGCATGCTTGCTCAGGAACTCAAGTTTTAATGCTAAGCAATGTGAACTGTACCATGGCTGCTGTTTTGTCCATGTTACTTCCCAAATGCCAGACTCCGTAGACTTCATTCTTGTCTGTGGTCCCTCTCCTGGCCTAGTTCTATTTATTTTGTACTATTTAGTGGTGCTGTTTGGAGATGACCTGTAGCCCCTGACTTGTCACTGAATATAGTAATTCAAAACATGGCAGAATGCTACTTCTTCTTCTTCTCCTTCTTCTTCTTCTTCTTCTTCTTCTTCTTCTTCTTCTTCTTCTTCTTCTTCTTCTTCTTTTTTGACTTTCCAGAGAGTTTATTAGGCACTGGCAATGGGACATGGCAGATGATGAGTTTACTAATGTTCTCCGATTAACACTGTCTACAGCTAACATGGGCATTTCAGAAAAATGTCTTGTTATTTTTTCAACAGAATGCTACTTCTAATTCTGTTCATCAGAATCCTATAAAACCGAACTTCATCATTGTACTCATCATAAAGCCATGAAGACTAGTATTACTTTGAACCCCTAGAGATCAATGTTCAAATATCAGAGGGCTGGTAAGATAGTTCAGTGGATCTCCTTGGCAACCAGGAGTTTGATCCCTAGACCCACATAAAATTATATGGAGAGAACTAACTCCACAAAATTGTTCTCTGACTTCCATATGCACTACATGGCAAATGTCCCCAACCCCACTATGTGTGTATAAGGGATCCTTACCTTAACTCCACCAGTTTGCTGGGTCTTCTTGGTCCACAGCAATTTTTTCCAAGAATGTTGTTTATATACTCCTGGCTTTTCTTGGACCACTATCCTCAACAAATAATTTAGCGTTTTACAAAAACATTAATAATAGGCCACTGATAACAACTTCTGTGTACGTCTTGTCTTCAATTCAGTCTTCATCCTTCATGCCACACACACAATGTACTGAAGGAGGCTATTAGTTTTGTTGTCCTGCTGTCTAAATTCATCTTCTGACCTTCTCAAGAATCTTGCTGTCTTAACTCTGTCTTCTTTCTCCATACTTGAAGCTTTCCATTACCACTTGTCATGCAAGCATGCCCAAGCCTAAATCATTCAAAGATAAATAAATACAAAACAAAAACGATCCCAATCCCACTGGTTGGAATTTGGCCTTTTAATAGAGAAGTCTGGCCTTTGTTCCTGCCTTCTGGGAGGTAAGCTCTAAACCATTGGAATTTCTGGAGTGATAGGAATGCCTTTGCTGTGCAACGTAGGTCCCTGGAAACAACTTCCAGGGAGGGGGAAACTGGAAATGATTTAAACTGTGTGGGCAATCAATCAAGCTGTATAACTAAACACTAATACAAATTCTGAGCAACAACACAGCTTGGTAAGCTTCCCATGTGGGCAAAACTCTGAATATTTTTACACATAAATACTGGTAAGGTAATACATCCCAAAGTAGTTGCAATTTTATAATTGGAAATTGCCTTTTCCTGACTCTACCAATTGGTGTGTGTGTGTGTGTGTGTGTGTGTGTGTGTGTGTGTGTGTGTGTGTGTCTTACTTTGGTTATCTTAATTTAAATTCTTTCTAGATAATGAACCATAACTGAATATAATAGGTATCAGTGAATTTTGTTAGCATTTCTACTGACTATTTGAAACCCCGGGATGCTTTTGGGAAAATTCCAAACTTGCAGTTGGCAC
Organism: Acomys minous; assembly: GCF_964271855.1. NCBI lineage: Eukaryota > Metazoa > Chordata > Mammalia > Rodentia > Muridae > Acomys > Acomys minous. Next base: position 124,085,923 of record NC_140488.1, on the reverse strand, counting down.
TAGGAATAGACCATCTATGGACTCTTACCATGAAATTTTTAGCTCAAGGGAGCTTGCTCTTTCCACTTAAATTCAACAACATCTTCACATCTACTCTGAAGTATTTCTTTTTTTAAAAAAAACATATATATTTATTTTATTACACATGAATAAAACAAACTACATAAAACAAACTACAGCAGGGGGAACCATGAGACAATCATAAATTATATAAATGTTATACTCATAGTGATTTGGCTATTTGTGTTTGTCAAACTTGAAACAAACATCTTTCCTATCTTGTTGGGTCTAAATTTATTAATGAAATTCAGTATCTATCATATCTCATCTCTATTAACCTAACTCTTTTATCTTGATCTAAAAAGATTTTATCCCTTAACCAACTAAACTTGATTGTAAAACTAAACTGTCTGGTCTTCAACTCCCACCCCCCACCCCTCAGAGACATGAGAAGGAATAAAACTTAAATTCCTGGGTGAACGGTAGTGCAGGTTAGTAGCTTCCAAAATGAAAAAAATGACTGAGACAGTTTACTGCCTGAACAGTCACCCAACACTCTTTTTAATGTTGGAGCCCTCCCATTATTTTTCTTTCCTGTTATATAACTTCGGTTTCTTCTCTAGTGATCCTTTTTTCATCCATGACTCCAAAGAGAAGTTTGAGTCCCTCCAAACACAGAACAGCTTCACTGACCTTATCAAAGCAGCTTGAGTTCCTTCACTTTTAAACTTCTGTTGAAATTAAATTCCCTGTGTGACAACTATATTAGGTGTTGCTGATCTTTTACGCATCCGGTCTTTATATGTTGTCACTTTCGACCTTTTTCTCATCAATCCTCTAGTCTGTCCCTCACTATATCTCTCTTCTGCAATTATCCTGATCGTCATGGACTCCTTAAACTCTTACTATCTTCATGATGATAAAGTTATTCTTTCAACACTTGCCTCCACATTCAGTTATCAACTACCGCTGCATTGGCATCAGCATCCTTTTGTTCTTTCCTTTTCTCCTCCACATGTCTATATTGCCGCTTCCCTGGTTTGAGTTTTTACTGTTTCTCAGCTAGCGGTTACGAGTCTTAATGCTGTCTGCTAACTCCGAATATTGCTGAATTAAAAATGTACTCATCCTTCCACCACACTCGAAAGCATTAACTATCACAATGTCTGATTAAAATCTCAACTATCTCCCCTTTGCTTGAAGAGTAAAGTTTGCACTTCTGAGGATGGCACACAAAGTCCTCTGTGATCCAAGCCTTGCCTGGCTCAAAACCCTCCATCATTTCCAACTTCATACATTTTTCTAAAAACAAAACAAAACAAAACAGAACAAAAACCCCACTAAATAGTTTGGAAACACATGCACACAAAGCATGCCATCTATGCCTTTTAACTCTACACCTTTAATAATGCTGTTTCACCTGTCATTGATATTTTTCTCTTTTTATTTTACCTAAGGACTTCTTCCTTGGGATTCAACAATACCCTGAAAATATGTCCAGGTGTTATAATGTACTACCATATTAAAATTATCTATTTAGTTCCCTATGTCCCTGCTAGATTATAAAAATTTTAAGGACAGGGATATTGTCTGAGTATTTAGAAAAGTACCTGAACTCAGCTGAGGCCATAACTTGTAGAAAGATGATTATGGACAAACTACATCACTAATAGTCATTTAGTTATTCTTAAGCAGTGGCTCTTGACTTCACAAAAAGCTGCCTACAGTTGGAGCTGAAATAATGCAGTTAACGGTGGTAAGCTGTCATTTTAATCTCAAAGGACATTATTTTGAAGTGCTTTATAGTGCTCTCATTAGAAATTGATATTATTTTGGTAGGAACTGATTAAGGGAGATATATTCAGATATATTTAAATTTTATTGTTTAAATGTTTACATTTTTATTTTTAGAAATATCTAAGAAAAAGTTTCTCAAAAAACATAACCAAATTATGAAAAACAATTTATTGCAAACTAATAGTCACCATGTAAATATTTACAATATAAGAAAGCTAGAAGTAGGAAGCTTAAATAATTGTTAGGTAAACTATAATGCACATATAAAACTTTTTAGATTATGCAATTTCAGTAAAATATTAAGAGGTAATATTTTCTGCAAGTTCAGTATAATCTTTATACAAAAATGTATCTGTAAAAAATGAAGAAATGATGGTGGTAAACTATGGTTATAATCTCATTTTGTGTTCAAATTTTCTACAGTTAACATGCATGATTTTTTATAAGAATAATTGTAGGTTTTGTTTTTCTCTGATTTTTGTTTAGGTTTGTTGTGTTTGTTGTCTTAAGAAACCATTAATTTTCTCATATGAAATAAGAAGAAAGATAAACTCAGTTAACTTCAGGCAGAATAAATCAGATCCAAATACATGTGAACTAACTTCTATCTGAGACTAAGCTGCAGGTACAATGAATCTACCAAGGCACACAGATATCACAGAAAATATGCAGATGGACTCAAACCCTAGAAACTAGTTCATTAGGAAGCCTCCCCCTCCAAGTGTACTTGATTACTTCACTCTAGGGGTGATAGCAGAAACAAGACTTACTCCATCTTTAATCATTTTGGTTTCTCACAATTATCCTTTATTTTTTGTCATTAACTTGTTAGTCCTTGACTTCTACATTCTCTCGATTTATGATGACTCACCTCTCTTTTCTTTTCTTTCTTTCTTTTTCTTCTTTTTTGTTTTGTTTTGTTTGGCTTGGTTTTGGTTTTTTAAAACAGGGTCTCTCTGTGTTAGCCTTGGCTGTCCTGGACTCGCTTTTCTATCATTTATTTCATCTCTCTGTTAAGCAGAATTCAGTGGACCCAACCTAATTTTTCTTTTGTTTTTGTTTATTTGCTTGCTTTATTTTTATTTTTTAGACAGGGTTACTCTGTGAAATAGCCCTGGCTCTCCTGTACTGGTTTGTAGACTAGTCTAGCTTCAAGCTTAAAGAGATCGCCTGACTCTGCCTTTCAAGTGCTGGGATTAAAGTCGTGTGCTATCATGCCTGCCTTTTTTATTTTCTTTTTCTTCTTAAACCCAGTAAATGTGAATGTGTGAGCATGTATTCATGGGCATGTGTTTGTGGTTGCCCATGGAGTCCATAAGAGGATGTCAGATGCCCTGGAGCAGGAGTTAAGTTATGGAGTTACGGACAGTCTTGAGTCATGAACCCAGTGTAGATTCCATTCCTCCGTGTCCCCCTTTGCTCCTTCTCCCCTCTCTCCTCTAGTTCCTTCTCCTTGCTAATAAGTGTGTGCATATTCTTGTGTGACTATGGGAATATGGGTAACAAGGAATGCGAGTGAAATCAGGAAACAATCTCAAGTGTTTGTACTTGACCTTGTCTCTTTTCACTGCTATGAACACCAGGTCTGAGGGTCTACAAATTTCTGGTATTCTGCCTCGATATTGCCCTAGGAGCACTAGGATGAGAGATGATCACTAGCATGCTTAGTTTTACATGGTTCTGGGATCTGGAATTCATGTCTATAGTCATTCCACACTAAACCATCTCCCAGAACTTATACCTTTTCATCTCATGGCTTTGTCATACTTGCCTCATTTGATTTTGGAGTATATCAGCTGTATTTCTTCTAAGAATGGAAATGGAATTTTTGTTGTTTTTACCTAACAGATATAAGTACATTACAGTCCCTTTTCTAAAGGATCATAATAAGAAAGCCATTAAATATAGCTTAAGGATATATCCATGATAAGAAAACAGTAGAGCTTAAAGTTCTTCTGGGGAATTGAAAAGGTTTCTCCTCTGGCATGCTTTACAGAAGTCTACTTTATAGCTAAGGTAAGAGAACATTTTTAACCCAACATCTTAATTTACAGATAGGAACATGGAGATACTAGGAACATCCTTGATACATTCAAGGTTTCATAATGGATTAGTCAGATACTGGGAACTAGAACTCAGGCCTTAGTGATGCCATAGCAACAATTTCTAGTGCCTACAACTCAACTAAAGAGATGGCAGTTGGTTTCTTAAGTGTTTTAGAATAAGAGGCCTTACAAGATCTTCAGCTTCAACTAAGGAAAACAAGTTCTGTTTTGGAGAAAGATTTAGGGACTCTGAGAACTACTTTGACCCTGAGGTTATTCCCAGAGGATGTGTTGGAAAAACAAATAAAGAGTCAATTACTATTTTGACTTCAATTAGCTGGGGAAAAATTGAAACCGTTGCCTCCTTTCATCTCTTGAATGTTGTTGACTAAAGGAGAAGCTGATTAGAGCTCTTAGTCTGGAATGCTGGGCAGCTCCTGGCAAGAATCCTGCATTCCAAGCTGACCCTGCCCCACTAGGAACAACAGGGTGAAACTAGACATTGATCACACATTTCCAACTCTTTACTACCCCTTTGCTAGAGTGTGTTTACTAAGATTGCTATAAAAGGTACTTATCTAATTAAAGAGTATTTCCTCCTTTTACTAGTGAGCAATTAGACCATACTTTAGTACATTAAGAAGGTTTTGTAAATCCAACTGCAAGCATATAAATTCTGTAATTGTGTAATTGTATATTGGGCACAAAACCATGTTTTTTCTTCTATTTTGGCTTGACCATTTAAAAAAGCAATTTAGGGTTTTCTAAGCTAATGCTTATGTAGTGAGTGTTTTTAAAGCTTACGGTAATACATATAATTTAGCCATTCTTTGGTCTTAAATCGGAACCAGAAAATGACACAAATTCTACACAAACATCAACTGCTTATTCTGTCCTCCATCTCAAAGCTCAGGGATAATTCTTTTGTTTTGTAATTTTTTAGGTATAGTAGTAACATCATATTATTCTTTAGCATAAAGACTTGATACACTATGAGCATATAAAGGGGGAGGAAGTCCCCCTCAGTCACAGCCATAGGGGAGGGGAGTAAGGGGAAAATGGGAGGGAGGGAGGAATGGGAGGATACAAGGGATGAGATAACCATTGAGATGTAATATGAATAAATTAGTAAAATATATTTAAAAAAAGAAAGTATAAAACTGTTATGGCCAAATAATTTCACATACCTTTATTTAAGCAGTCTGGAACTCATATATATGCAATTAAATTTATCTTAATTAAATATGTTTTCACTACAGGAATGATGAAGAAAAGTAAAGATCATGAAAAATTCTATTTCCAAAAGAAAGAGAAATAGAAAAAAAGAAAATTTAAAAATTCTAATATGAATGAGCAAATAAATGAAGAATGTGAAATTAAAAAGTAAAGATGATTAGCTTAACTATCAGATGTGTTAGATTAAAATGATAGTAGGTCAAAACAGATATTGCCAAAATTTGATCCTTCTTTTTTTTTTTTTTTTTTTTTTTACTTAGTTAAGGGTAAAATTGTAGGCATGTGAAAGGGCAAAAAAATGGAGGCAAGAGCATGTAATAAGAAAGAGTAATTGAGGGAGTAAACACAATTAAATTATATCTGTAGCATGTTATAATGAAACTCTTTACTTCATACAAATAATACATGCTAACAAAAAGTAATGCCCAGTTAAAAAAGAAATAACATGATAAAATGCTCCAAAATTGATTGATACATGAAAGGTGCAAAGAAACTTCATTACACAACGTGTTTTATTACTAGTTTTACCACTTATGCCAATAGACATAACTCTCTCTTTTCTTCTGGGAAAAATGGGTATGTTAAATTAGAATTCTAAAATTTTAAATAAAATATGGGCTGGAGAGATGGCTCAGTGGTGAAGAAAACAGTCTGCTCTTCCAGAGTTCTTGAGTTCAATTCCCAGCAACCACATGGTGGCTCACAACCATCTGTAATGTGATCTGATGCTCTCTTCTGGTCTGTAGGTGTACATGCATACATTGTACTTGTACATTTTTAAAAATACACAAGTAAATTTTAAAAATAAAAATAGATAGTACTACTAAATTTTCATATACTCTAAGAAATGTAAGTGCATTGAAGTAGATGATAGTTAAACAATTCCCTGATGGATATCAGATGATAATAACACCACCAAGAACAATTAGTGTTTATTGAGTATATATTATGAGTCACACATTGAATATCTTTCAGGTGTTATCTCAATTTATTTGTATGCCATCAACACAAACAGTGATATCCTAATCAGTGCTTTATACACAACTATTTTTGAAGGAAAAATGTTCTAATTTGTTGTGTTTTCTGATCACCAATGGTGTAAATATTATTGCCTTGGTTGAATTTCACATACTAATTTGACTTCAACAAACGTGGTTGAACTAGAAAGAGATGTGACTGCTATCATGTAATACTTTCATTGTGCCATCTACCATAAGCATAAGTAATCCCTATTGCAGATTATAGTAAAAATAATTCAAAAACAATATGTATTGGATTTTATTATTTTTATTTTATATGATTTATTTCAGTGGAATTTATGAAATTTTATTTATAATGATGGCTAGGCTTAAAAGCTAGTTCACAAAATTGCTGAACATTTATATTTTTGGGAGTGTCACCATATATGAGGTTGTTTGCTATTCATTTTCACTGAAAATAGGGAATACCAAAATATATACATTAAGTAACTTGTAAAAGTAAATTCAAATTCTAATTGGCCAGACTAGAAACCTTAGTCATTATTTCTTATGGTAACTTTTGTATAATCTAAGGAATGCCCTTTAACTGTAGATAAATTGATTCTAAGTATGGTTAAAAGTAAAAAGCAATTTGTGAGTTTAAAGTTCTGTCTTCTAGGAGAGGGCCTGTTGGGAGAAAAGAGTTCAGTCATTGGTGACAGGTTTCTGTTTCATGGCATTGTCTAAGATTAGTCGGAAGGAATTAGTAATCGAAAAGGAAGAAGTCAGAACAATGAACACTCCAATCTATTCTTAGACATCAGCAAGGGGCACTGAGGTGTGAAAGCCCCATGGGAGCAACTTACTAGTCTGGAACACTCAAGGAATTCTGTCTTCTTGATTTGTCTGCAGTGGAGTTCCTATAGATTGTGACAAGTTTCACCACAGAGTCTCCTAATTTTTTCCCCCAGGTAAATGAAGAAAAACTCTATAGGATCCCTAGAAATTTTCATTACATTCTTCATTTATGCCACAGCATGTGAGAATGTGAGAGAACAATTTCCAACAGTCTTTTCTTGCCTTCCACCTTGATGAGACAGGGTCTCTCTTGATTCTGTCGCTCTCTGTACTCCAGGCTAGCAGGCCCATGAGTTTCTGGGCAATTTTTCTGTCTCCAGTTCCCATCTCCAGATCAACACCACTGCCTCTGTGCTTGTAGTGTGGATTCTGGGGCTTGAAGTTAGGTCTTCAGGGTCTTATGGTTCTGGTTCGGGCTTTTACCCACTGAGCCATCTTCCTGACCCAACAGCTATGGTTTTATAACTGGATAGATATTGTGTCTGTTCCCCAGAGCTTACTTTAAAGCATTTTTTCCCTGAAAATTACTTTCTCTGGAAATAATTTTTCTGATTATCAATTCTTGTTTTAGAATGGAATTCAAAAATTCATTGTGGATAATAAAATTATTTTTGTGACTATATCATAACTATGATTTTACTACTATTATGAATCATGAGGTAAATATCTGGGTTTTTGGTGGTCTTAGGAGACCCCTGTGAAAGGATCTTTTGACCCCAAATGAGTCACAACCTACAAGTAGAGAACTAGTGCTCTAAAAATAAATTCATTGTGGGACATGTAAACAAAATAAAGTAATATTTTTCAGTATTCATATCAAACTATAAGTTAAACTTATGAGCTATTTTAAAATTAAGAGATAGAAATGGCCTTTTTAATAATGGACAATGAAAAGTAGGAAAATTGTCTTCAAGCTGAGACTGTATATACATACAAACATACATATGTATATGACATTTTATTATTATATTTTATGGTTATACCTTATAACTTGTTATCATATATAAGAACATATTACAGTTTGATAATTCTATCAAATTTATGTTACTAACTTTGCAATTCACTCATTAGAAATACTAGTTTCTAACCATCCTTTTGCCTGCAAATTTCAAGATTTCCTTGTTTTTAATAGATTAGTATTCCATAGTGTAAATGTCCCAGTCTCTTTATCTACTAGCAACAATCATCTTGAGTGAATTAACTCAGACCCAGAAAGATACACATGGTATATATTCACTTTTAATTGGATACTAGCCCAATATGGATGCCCTCTGAGAGTCTTCACTCAGTGGGGGATCTGGATAGATGCTGAGGCCTGATACTGGGACTCTAAGGAGAGTGGTATGGGAGAATGGGTGAATAGAAAGGTCCAGTGGGTCCAGGAACTCTACAAGAAGACCATCAAGGCTGGCGGATCTGATCCCAGGGGGGCATACACAAACTGCTGTACCAACCAAGGACAAGACATGCAGTAAACCTAGATCCCTTATTCAGATCTAGCCAATGGACAGCACATTCTCCACAGTTGTGTGGAGAGCAAGACTGACTCTGACATGAACTCTGGTGCCCCCTATTTGACCACATTTCTCCTTGGTGGGGAGGCCTGGTGGCACTCAGAGGAAGGGTAAGCAGGCTATCAGGAAGAGACCTGAGAGGCTGTGATCATATGATGGGGGAGGAGGTCCCCTTCTGTTATAGACCTAGGAGAGGGGAATAGGGTGAAAGAGGGAGGGAGGGGAGAATGGGAAATGAGGGGACAACAATCATGATGTAACTGAATAAATTATTTAAACAATAAAGAGAATAGTGTAATAAAAAAGAAATACTAGTTTCCTTCATATTTTTTCATTTTTTACTGTTGTATGTCATATGCATGCATGTGTTCATATATGTGTGCTGCTGCTCATAGTTGTGTATGTTTATGAATGCCACACATTGGTGATAGGTATCTTTCTCAATTTCTTCTCACCTTATTTTTGAGACAGTCTCTTGGCTGACCTCAAACCTTACTGCAGCAGCTAGGCTAGTAGGCCAGCAAGTTCCAGCGCCCCCTCCTATCTTCACTTCTGCATGCTGAATTTTTCACATGGGTGCTGGAATCTAAGCTCAGGTCTTTCCACTTGCACAGCAAGCACTTTACCTACTGAATCATCTCCCTAGGTCTCACAATTTTATTTTTACAAGCATATACTTTATAATCTTTATAGCAATGAAGTAGTCATTTCAAAGCACATCGTTTCTTATGTTCCATTAGTATGAACTACATAGGAATTCAAGGTCTAGTAAGATAAACATCTTACTAATTTTGAACAAGACATTCATGTGATATGTTCAACATCAGCTATTTGTAACATAAACAAACTTCTTATTGACAATTTAAACTTCCTGGAAATAACTTTTCAACCTAGCAAAAAATGACATCAGTGAAATAATTGCATTGTCTTGATAAGTGTCAAAGCCTTGGGTGGGTGGTAACTCACTAAGAATACAAGATGAGAAAGCATAGTAGCAGCTATCTATACACACACACACACACACACATACAAACACACACACACACGTACACACACACAGGCGTGCATGCATGCGCACACACATAGCATACACACACACTTTAAATTTTAAATAACTTAAAATATCAAGTTAAAAATCATTTGCACTATCCAAGGACAATGCAAGTAGTAAACATTGAACCCCTACTCTGATCTACCCAATGGACAGGACATTCTCCACAGTTATGTGGAGATTACGGACTGACTTAAACATAAATTCTGGTGCCCCATGTTTGAACGCTTCACCTTAGTGGGGAGGCCTGGTGGCACTCAAAGAAAGAATAAGCAGGCTACCAAGACGAGACTTGATAGCCTATGACCATATAGTGGAGGAGGAGGTCCCTCCTCGGTCTTAGACCTAGAGGTGGGGAATAGGGTGAAAGCGGGAGGGAGGGAGGAAAGGGAGGATACAAGTGATGGGATAACAATTGAGTTGTAATCTGAATAAATTAATTAAAAAATCATTTCAATTCTGCTTTTTATATTCCAAGTTTTCAATAGCCACATGTGACTATCATATTAGGTAACAAAGATACAATATTTCCATCATCTCATGTAGTTTTTAGGATACTACTGAAAGGTATTTTGTTATTATCTGGTTTTTGGGTTTGTTTGATGGCAGAATCAAACCCCAAACCTGATATGTACTGGACAAGCTTTCCATTTCTGTAGCTCAACATCCAGATTCAGAAAACTAGCTTTCCTCGCTCTTGAGCTTCTAGATTTGTTAGTGTCTCCTCAACTATGAAGATCCTTTCTTCAATTTTTTTTTATAACACATGGTTATTTCAAGGACCAGTAAAAGCTTTCTTCATTAACAGTTTGGTTAGCTCTTAAATTATATGATTATATCCTTACGGAGTCTGTTTCCCTCATGGTCCTAACCTGTATCACTCTTTCTTTTTATTTATTTTTATTAATTTATTCTTGTTACATCTCAATGGTTATCCCATCCCTTGTATCCTCCCATTCCTCCCTCCCTCCCATTTTCCCCTTACTCCCCTCCCCTATGACTGTGACTGAGGGGGATTACCTCCCCCTGTATATGCTCATAGGGTATCAAGTCTCTTCTTGGTAGCCTGCTATCCTTTCTCTGAATGCCACCAGGTCTCCCCATCCAGGACAAGGACCTGTATCACTCTTGCTTTGAGGAATCACTATGCAGTAAGAGCATGAAGGAGAAAAGCTCAGGATTTTGCAATTTGATAGCAATATCCTAAGCTTTCAGAGTCTCGCTTAACTTTTAACTTGTGAACTCTATTTTTATCACCAGCCCCCAAATCCTTCCATTCTTGAGATAAAGCTTTTATGAGGCCAAGCCCCTTTCTGTCCCTCATGCTCCCCTGTTGCTGATTTCAAATGTTCAGGAGGAAGAAATGGCATATGAAGGCAAGAGGCCTCTTCAGATTTGATGAGGTCCTCAGCATATTCATCTTAATCAGCTGGGAACAACAACAATCATGACTTTACAGGGTTTTATTCTCCCAAAGCCCTTTTCATTTTTAACTCCCTTAACCTAACTACCCTGGGGACCCACGTCAAGGTAACTTATTCTGTACCAGTCAATCCTTGCCCCACCCTACAGTGGAAACACTTGTAGAGTTTACAAGATGGGATTAATGAGCCAGTAGGCCAGTCTTACCAGAAGTATTTCTATTTCAAACCTTCGTTCTATGCCTCCCTTCTGCCACCCACATTCCTCACTCCCCCACAGTTTGCTGTGCAGTACAATAGCTTGTACTAATTGGTTTATAAGTTCCTTCCCAGGGCTGAAATTGTTTGGCTTGCTCATCCTAAGGAAATGATAATGCTTTCAGCTCAAAGTAGACCCAGGCACTTAGCAGGGTCAAAAGGTATCTCCTGGGTAGTAAAAGTATCTTGTTACTTTCAACCACACTTTCCCTCAAATTGCAGTCTTGTTGCTAGTCTTTCCCTTCATGTTTACATAGCTTCCAGAGTTTACAGAGGAAAAAGTTAGGTTTCATTTGTTAAAACTGGGGCCCTGGGGCTAAGGATGCAGCTTGCTTAGTATGTATGAGGTCTTGGGCTTGATCCTCAGTGTAAACAAACAAGGATCTTGACAACACATGAGGAATTCAGAAGGGACAAAGAGTTTTTCTTTGTGGCTGTTACTGCATACAAAATAAGGCATGGATTTCAACAGTGTGATTCTCTACAAACTTACAGCATGTCGAAATTTCATAGCAACACTTGAAACCCCAAGTGTTTCCCTCAATAATTATAACAGTTGTCATTTCCTGCACAACTATTTTATGCCAGGCATGTTTACATGACTCATTTATAGACATTACCTCACTTACTTCAACTCTAACATGATCTCAAGCCCACAAATATTAAAAGGGCTCAGCAAGTCCTAGTGATTTGCACTGATTCATACACACAGCCACTATTTTGGAACCAGGATTAGCACAAGAGTTCATCGATCGCTTCAGTCCATCTGTTTTACGCTGTCATTAATTTTCAAATTATGTTCCAAAGGAATCTGAAATGTCTCCTGGAGATGAGTGTTGTCTAGAGGCGGGGAGGCAAGAAGGAACAGTATAGACAATGCGCTGTATCCCTGTCTATGCCTTGTTTGTCTCACTCACCTGCCAGTTTTAAGCCTTAGTGACATTTCTTTAGCTTTTTTTTTCTGTTCTGAGAGTCTGTGATGCCCTCCTAACACCACCACAGCCATAGAACTTTTGTACACCTTTATCTTCCATTTGCATGTGCTAACTGACTGCGCAACTGAAGAATAAATAAGAAAAAAGCCAAACATTGTCCATCATTATGTTGTCTTAGCTATAGATTCAGAAATGTTCTAGTAGAAGTTGATTATTCAGAGGCATGCAGGGCCGAATCATTAGCAAAAGGGGGAGGGGGAAGCTATCTGGACTACACCGCTGCTTGCTTTCTCTGAAAAAGTAAATTAGGTTTAGACAAGGTAATCAATTGGTGTGTGATGGCCCTTGAATGTACAAAATATATTCTTTCATTTCCTCCACAAAAGATCATTTTCTCAACAGATGTAATACAACTGACTTTCAAAAAGAGGATTGTTCACCTTTTTTTCATTTATTAAGAGACTTCACAGCTGCCTTTTTTTTTCTATTAGGTATAACTATTTAGAAACCTGAGCAGAGATCAGTTTCAATTTGTAATTTTTTTAAATTTCTTACTGTGTTCTTTAAAACAAGCGAAGATATTCCTCAAAGCACTTATTGTTTTTCTCCTGGCATTCTTGAAATTCACACATATCCACATCCTTGGCACACACAAAGAGACCTCTGGATAATAGGACCTCCACTATTTTAGATGAATATCCTGGTAAAATTGGCATTGCAATAGGATGCAGGGAGTGTCACCATAAATTATTTTACCTTGGCGTATTGAATAGTTTAAACTGAGAGGACAGTTGCAAATCATAGACGTTGCCTCTGGGGCTTCTTGTCATTCTCTAAAGCAGGTCGTAATGCCCGTATTTTTCTGCCTTTCCCCTGGAACTAAGTCAGAAGATATTCTTGTAAGACGTGCCCCGCCCCTTTCACCAAGAGGAAAACCGTGTCCTTATCTCTTAGGATGGATGATCATGGAGGAAGAATCTAAACAAAGAGGTCTTCCAAATTTTTCCCAGTCTATCTATCACCTATCCTGCTCTTACCCTAGTAACATCAAACTCACTAGAAAAAGACTAGAATTTAACTGTTTCTTCGGTCTTCACTTCTTCATAAAGTTTCCCAAGTCACAGAAGCTCATATTCATAAAATGTTAGGTTTCTTATTGTTGACTTGTCTTTTTGCTATAGAGATCTCGGCCATGAATCTAGAATGGGCAGATTAATAGATTTTTTTTCTTTTCTTACAAGTGGCTTGGTGCAAGAACACATTGTCCTTGGGAAATCTGCTTGTGTAATCCATTTACTAAACAACAATCACAGTATTAATCAAACATATTTTATGGATAAACAGAAAGGGGAATCAAAGATACTCAGAAAATGAGTGATTGATTTCTTGGGAAAAGTATCATAAAACAGATTCCAGCACAAATGTATGAAATCATAGTTTTAGAAAATTAGACTCCTGTTGATTTTGGCATTGTAAATCAGAAAACCTAAGATTTGGATACCACCCAGTGTATCATCCAGATACATGAGGCATTGAGCACATGGTAGTGGTTGGCCGTTTCTTTCTTGAGTGATCTTTATCAAGAGTAGAAATTTCTAAAAGGCAGGGGTGTATAAGACTGTGTAGTAAGAACTTCTCTCTCATAAATGAAACTAAAAACTCATTCTGAAGAGACAGGAATGTAATTTATGCAATGCTTGTTCATATTGATTTTGTGGGACAGTTGTCTCACTATTTCCTCTAAAGGAAGAGGAAGGGAAAATGGCAATGCACTGGGGAGGAAATGAACAACCACTGAAGAAAGGCACCAACCTTCATAGGTTTGTGAGGACTCGTGTAGGAATACCTCAAAAAGGCAGCCTGCTTCCAAGGATGCTCTGAGAACAGCATATGTCAGGGGACTGACATACTATGAAAGTGACACTCTTTTTTGAGTGGCACTTTTGTATTGCACATCTTTTAAAATATGTAAAACCAGGTGCACTGTTGTCCTTTCCAATGTGGAGGGGTAGAGGGTACCCAATGTTAAGTAAATGATGACAAGAATGGAAATTCTTGCAACTTGTCTCCTCAATAAGAGGTAAACTAAGAGATTTAGAAAATTTAGTCACCAATGTCAATGAATGAGTAAACTTTAGTATGGATTATTGTGGATAGTGAATACAAGCTGTCTCCTTACACTATAGACTGCTTATGACATTTCATCTGAGCCTCAAAACAAGTCTCATGAGGGAGGAGAAAAACCTTCCAGTTATTCTGGAGATAGAATAACTTGTTTATGGTGGCCAGTTTACAATTACAATTGAACCCATCAATGCCTGGATCTGTATTTAAAAGCCTTTATTGTTTTATTCTCAGCCTTAAAAATATCAAGACAAGAAGACATAGCAAAGTTTTTGGTGGAGCTCAATATAATGGGAATGAAGTATAAGGTTTCTGTGCTTTGCTGCTATAGAATTTTAAAGTTATTCTAAGCTGTTCACTCATTTAGCATCAGGACAGGAAAATACATTTTAATCATTGGTCTACAAAAATTATTAATTTATTGAAAAATAAAATCAATATTTAATAATCACAGCCTATAATGAATATTTGACTTTCAGATAATTATTCTTTGCTTAACCATAGATAGAGAATCAATATTTCTCCCTAAGTGAAGGGGCGAGGAAAGCAAAATTATGAACCAATGGCGACTCAATTTAATATGGTTTCTATTACAGCACAAAACATTCAATCTTCCAGTTTTTAATTTAAACTCAGAGACTAGAACATTTTATTCATAAGGACAAAGAATACTTTAACTTCTTATGAAAGCTGGGTAAGTATCAGATGTAGTAGGAAAACTACTTGAAAACAGACAGAACTGATCCTGTACCTGACAAGCTCTCAGTACTTCATCCTCAGCTCCAACTTATCTCCAAGATCCTGGGAAAGCTGGATAGCAGGAAAAAATAAAGAGAAAATAGTTTCACTTTACGGATCAGGAAATGAAATGCCAGTCACTCACAGTAAGTGATTTGCTGGGTATTATGAACATACTGAGGAATTAGGACTGTCTCATACCTTTGTCACTTGACTCTCTTATAGCATCACTCAATATGAAATCCAGGTCCATAATGTTGTGAAAGAACACTTGACTTATACATTGTTATCTTAGGTGTCAGTACCCTTTTCCAAGAACTAGCCATTGACTCACGCAAGTCCATGCTTCTGAAGAGTGTCAGATTTTACAAATTGTAATTAAAATTCTCATACAAGCTTTATTACAGGGATGTTGAAACTAGTAAGAACACATAGACAAATGCTTTGAAAACTTGAAGTTCATCAGAAGAAATGATGGTAATGGTGATGATAATACTGATGATTATTAAGTCCCTCTTATCTTCAAATTCCAGTTGAAAGAAAAAGCTTTCATTGGAAGAAGTGTTACAAGTGATATTGTGAGAATCATTCAAAATGATGAGATGTGTGTTTTGATTCGTTCTTAAGGATAAAGAAGTATGGACAGGCTTGCTGAATATAATAGAATGCCCAGTTAAATTCAAATTTCATGTAAATAAAAGATAGTATAAGCATGTTCCAAATATTACAGGTGACATGTTTTTATACTAATAAGGTATTTGGAGTTTAGATTCCAGTGGACATTCTCTATTTTTATTAACTCTATCTTAAAACCCCAACAGTTGGCCAGCATCATGGTTTCATTTGTCCTGTCACAACAAAAAATGTATGGAGTAATTTATAAGCAACACACATTATTATTCATAATTGTGGAGTCTAAGATGGCCAAAACCACCATGCCAGGAGATTTAGCATATAGCAAGTCCTCAGTCTGTGATTTCAAGATGGTATATTTTATTGTGTTCTCATGTGGTAGAAAGAGAAAACAAACTCTTTGCAATTCTTTTTAATGTCATCTATGATGACTCTGAACCCATAATTTACTCATTTTCTCCAGGTTCTACTCAATACTATTACATAAGCTTCTGAGTTTAATACATGGATTTTGGGTGGTGCAGGATACATTAAGACTCTAATAGGAAGGCATTTCTGAGAAGTGTAGAAAATGATATGTGAAAGCAATGGCTTGAGACAATTTTCTAGTCTTTACTGTAGCTATGTGGGACTGTAAAGAAACAAAAGCATGATGGGTATTTTAGTGTGCGGTCCCCTAGAAAACAGAACCTTAAAAATGGCTGTTTTAAAGGCAGTTATCTCTCTGTGTAGTGGCACATGCTTGTATTCCCAGAAGTTGTGAAGTAGATACAAGAGGATCAACAGCTCAAGACTAGCCTTAATGAAACAAGGAGTTCAAGACCAGATGGGGTCATATGAGGCCATGTCTTGAGAAGAATCAAAGAAAGGAAGAAGAAAGAAAGGAATGGAGGGAGGGGGTGGGCTGGGGGAAAGGGAGGAAGGGAGAGGGGAGGGGGAAGGGGAGGGAAGGAAAAAGGATAGGTGGGCAGGCGTGTAAGGTGTGTAGAGTGTGTAGGATAGTTTGGAGAGGAAATTGAGAGCTACTAGTTTCCCTGACACTCCTACACCATACCTCTTAAAAGGGAGGGAAGGACCACTTACCATACAGCTTCTGGCCCTCTACTAATTAATAGATGTCCCTGGGGCAGTGAATAAAGGCAATTATAATATGCCATTCCAAATTGTGAGTTTAATGTAATTGAAAAACAGCCCACGCCAAGGAAAGCTCTCTCCCCTCTTGTCTCTTTGGCTAAAAGCAGGGCATAAATACCCCATTTTGAAGGTATTTCCCCTCCCCTCTTTCCTAGCAGGAATCACAGGATTGTTAATCATGGAGACAACTCAAGGCTCTTATCAGCTCAAAAACAACATGCAAAACAAAGCTTAGTAAATAACCTTTATCTTCCAGTAGGCCTCTCTATTTGTCTTCTCCCAATTTACCATGCTTAGATACTCAAGTCCTTTTTCTTTGTCTTGTCACTGCTCCTCAAACTCATTGCCTTTTGTTAAAATTGTATTTAAGCCCAGTGCATTTGACTGCCTCTTTGTGGTTTTGACTTCCTTTTCTATGAGATCTCTATGCTATGTAAAAATATTAACATCAAATAAAATGTGCCTTTTCTTCAGTTAATCTGTCTTTTGTCTGCTGAAATTGCAGAGCCCTGTGTGCAAAACATAAAAAGACAGAAGAAAGGTTTATCTGCTCCACAGGCTTATTGACACTCTCACATACTGGCGCTCCAAAACTCCATCAGATGAGCTATTTCTGAAAGCTTCAGAAAAATCTCATTGGCAGTAAGGCTTGTAGAAGCTCAGAGGACCTGAAATGTAATGTGGTAGCAGTAGTATAATTTTCTCACTTGCTACAGATAATATAAGAGAGGTATGGAAAAGATGGAAGAGTTTTGATGTCAGACACCCTATCCAGATGACAATACCATCTTAATCTTAGAATAGGGTAAATTATTATGTATTGGTTCCAAATGATTTATTGAACATGTACCATATAGTAACATATATTGTAAGCACTAGAAGTCTGCACGAATGATTGTAGTTCCTGCTTAGAATGTATTATTGTCAGCATTATTACACAGATGTATTTAGTGTAATACCAAATGGGCCAGTGAGATGCCTCACTGAATAAAAATACTTCTTGCCAAACCTGATGAACTGTGTTTGATCCCTGAACCCACATCTTTGAACTCCCTCACATCCTGTGACATCTACACACACATTGTGTCATGGTCATCACCACTATTCATAGATAGATAGATAGATAGATAGATAGATAGATAGATAGATAGATAGATGTAATAGAATATTATCAAAATAATGGTAAATTCTTAGAAAAAATCAACTGAAAAACATATTTTCAAGACCAACCATTAAAAATGGGTGGCAGGGCACATGGGCAACTAGGTATAGCCAGGAAACATTTGCAGATAAAAATAGTAGGACTAACTCATGTATTTACTGTATGTGTGAGTTCAGAGGTGAGGGAGAGGTTATCAAAATCGATGTGTAAGGCTTTACTTGAAAAATTAGTCAATGGTGGCTTACTAAGAAGATGAATGTGGGGAGAAAAGATTCACCACTTGGGATATCTGAGGTCTAGAGGAAACCAATCCTCACTTTCTTTGTGAAACTTCTTAATACCAAACAGCTTATTCCAATTTGTTCTGAATAGTTACAGTAACAGGCACTTCTAGTATCTCAAGCTTTGTAATTCCTAAAAAAATATTTATCAGCCATTCCAAAGTAGTCAAAATATCTTTAGTGCCTGCCTCTACCATAGAATTCACTTGACAGGTGGTATAAACTTAACTTACTTGCTCTTTACATCAAGTAACGTGACTTACATTTATTTCTATATTAGAGTTCTTATAGACAGGTAACTGGTGTTTCTTGGTTCCTCAGAATTTGATACAGTATTATGTAGAAAGCCCTTAGTAAATATTTGTGGTTGATGAAAAATATAGTGTCTACAAATATCAAGTTCTGAAACTGCTTTTAAATGTGATCAATGTAATTTTTTAAAATGACTAACCAGTCCAATTAGATTAAATCAATAACTGTGCCTATCTTTAACAACCGGCAACCAAATGTAAATCCAAGGTTTTGAATGAGGGTAACAGAATAAATATGTGAGTCGTAAGTGAGTTTGTTTCATAAAGAATGATAAAGAACTATTTCTAGATGGTCTTAAATTAGAAGTGATTAGGTCTTGCAAAAGCATCTGGGATGTCCTAGAAGACAAAGAGCTGATGTTTGGTTTAAATGCCATTACAGAAAGTAGTTTGAGAATCTGGTAAGCTTGGAAGAAAGTAAGAACACCACAAAGCATACTAATTACACAAACCTTTAATGAGATAGCCTAGTTGGTGTCAAGGATGCTGCCTCAGAGAATTCTTGTGGCTAAAGACTGAGCCGGGGGCAAAATGACAGGAAAGGGGACTGAGATAAAAATCAGGAGTGAATGAGAAGCAAGGAAGGAGTTTAAAGAGTCAGAAGGTCTGGGAGGTTCAGCTAATCATTTAGTAAACACCAAACCAGCTCGATTACATTTAAACTGAGACAGATAATAGCTTAGCAATAAAGTAGGGGTATTTATAAACAATTCAGCTATTAGACTTCAGTAATCAGCAAAAGAAAGTTAAATAAAAGCAAACATAGCAAAAATACATGAATGGAATTACTAGTATAAGCTACAGTCTACCAGAAGTTGTGCAGGTGTTCTCAGTCTCCAAGCTCTACTTTTGATGAGTCCAGGTCAGGCATCTGACCTTTGCGTATTCCAGAAACTATGTGTAATAGACGCTGTAATGTACCATCCAGTTTCTTCTTAATGAAGAAATTCTGACCTCAGTTGCTAAAAATGCTGTTAGTGTAGACAGCTGTCAATTGGCCCCCAAAGGTTTGCCTAGGATTCTCAAGGTCATGTTTTCCCCCAAAGAGCTATATTCTAAAGACTAAAACAGATGAAGGCATAAAAGCCTGGTTGCTTTGTCCCATCATTTGACCTATGGCTTTCCCATCGCTTAATTTGCATTTTCACTTTTACCTGGATTGCCTTCTTTCCTCTGTCTCCTACATGCTACTTCTTATGAAACCTCTTGTAAACTAAAATCCTTCCCAATATCTGCCTCAGGAAAATTTCTCTGTGGCTTCACAAAATCTATGTCATCAGGTAACTCTCTACACGTTTTAGACAACTGCATGCCTCTCAGCAGTTTAGAAAAAAGGACCTCTTGTACTTTCCCATCCCATGAAGTACTAAGGTAGGAAACTTTTTGACTCGTTCAGCCTCAGCTTCCCAGGGTTTTTCTCTTTCTGCTCTGCCGTCCTTAGCATGGTGGCTTTGTGACTTGGTACTTTTCATAGTCACAAGATGACATCACGTGTTGGAGTGAAAATATCTTGCAGAAGAAAAAGAAATACTTACACTTCTCTTGTCGGTCTTTTTTAAGAGCCAGACACCCTTCCTCAGAAGCCATCTGGACAACCTTTCCTTAGTTACTGGCCAGAGCTGATGCTCAGATTTCTTTCCAAGCCAGACCCTGAAAAGGAAATGAGATATTTGAGAGTTCAGATACCATTTAGAATCTGCTCCCAAACCTTTTGGAGGATGGATGAAGCCCTAAAGAATTCAGGGTAACTATATGGCCACAATCTTTCAATGTTTTTATTCAACATTTTCCTTCCAAGCAAATGATTTTATATAACCTAAAATCTAGGTTAGGTAGCTGGAGGGAACTGTTATTTTTATATAAAGCACCTGGATGGGCCTTCTGTGAATCTGCTCACAAGGACAATGAAATGACGTGTTTTGGCCACAGGGTGTGATATGCATGTTCTTGTTTTCTAACCACCAGTAAACTGAGCACTGGGTATATGTGTATTTTCACTAGGGCTTGAACTCAGTAAAAAGCAGCAGTGCCTCATGTCTCACATTAATTTCACTGACTTTGGAAAACACAAAGATGCCCAGTTTCTAAACCAGCCAGCCACAAGAGTATAAATACTATACTGTTATACTCCTATGAGGTACCTGGAATAGTGGGTTTTCCAGAGAAGAAATTAGGATGATAGTTGTCAGGCACTGGGGTGGGATGATTAAATGAGGAGTGATTATTTAATACGTTCAAGATTTCAATTTTGGAAGATTAAAAAAAAAAGTTCTGTGGGCGGATGATAATACTTGCACAATGATGTGATGGTACTTAAATGCTGCTGAATTGTACCCTTAAATGGTGAAAACAGTAAAATTTATCTTATGTACATTTTACCATGATTGGAAAAAGTAGGGACTGGGAATATAGCTCACTAGTAGATCACTGGACTAAAATGTGCAAAGCCCCTGGGTTTGATCTATAGGACTTAGAGGGAAAAAGTATTTTTAGAAAATGCCAGTGGGAAGAAGACTCCAGTAGCTTGGCTTTTGACAGTTTGTAAGAATTATAATATAAACACACCCTTTCCTTCCTCTAGCCCCCTTCCTTCTCCTCTTAAATTCATGGCCTCTTTTCTCCTCAATTATCATTGTTGAATATATATGCATATATATGTATATATAAGTATATAAATACAATATCAAACAGCTGAGTGTATTTAATATTGCTTGAATATATGGGATCTCAGGGCATAACCAATTAGGAGGCTCGTCCCTTGAAGGTTCTATTTACAGCATACAGGGACCATTATAGAAAGACACAGCTGGTCAAAATTTAGTTGTTTTAATCACCCACTGGAATTCCTTTACTTATAAATACCTACTTCCAACATATTACATTATATTGTATTTGTAAAATAGCTTTGGAATGTTTTTAAAGGTTGTTTTATTTTATTTATGTGTTTGAGTATTTGCCTGCATATATACATCATATATATGCCTGGTGCCAGAGGAGTTCAGAAAAGGGTGTCATTTCCCCTGTAACTTGAGCTAATAATGGTGGCAAGCCACTGTGTTGGTGCTGGGAATCAAACTCAAGTCCTCTGCCAGAGCAACAAGTGCTGTGAACCACTGATTTTAACCATAATGGTAATTGGTTATGGTTCTAGCTCTTTATGTAGCAAAGTTTGTTCTAGAAAGATATTTGAATCGAAATGGTCAACTATTCTTAAATGTTGACTGACTTAGTAAGGACTGAGACATTCTAGTTAAGAAAACAAGATGCTCAGCTACTTTTCTAATTTATGTCTTATCTATGCACATATTTATGCCATTTTCTGAATTGTGAGACTAATAAACTGTGCTGGGGAAAAAGTGATCAAACTTGGCTGTCTATATTAATGTATTTTAATAGCTTGACTAGGAATCACACAAATCTCATCCCTAACCAAATTATGTCACTATAACAAATGCCAGCTTATCTCCTGCTAAGAAAATACCCACTGAAATATTTTTAGCTATCTAAAGTGTAAACTGAATGTCCATTTATTGATGTTTAACAATCCTACACTAGGGAGAGACTATATTAGGTAATTTCCAAGGACATTTTTCAACTTCATGATTCTATGGTATGATGGATATTTGAAAATGACTCATTTACATCACATGCAGAGATGCATCTTAAGAAGATTTCACACAATTATGGTTCATAACAATATGTTGTTTCTCACCATCTATCTATAAATTCAGAGGTCACTAGTGAATTCAAATGCCTCTATTAAAGTGATCCATCCCACTTATTTCCGTTGTCCCAAATAGACACCTCATAGACTACCTGAAATGTAATCTGTGTAGTAGATTCTATTTGGTGCCCATTTGTATCCATTTTGTATTCAGCATTCATACCAAAAATGTCTTACTGCAAGTATATGGGTTCTTCTGCTAGATTGTTTTCCCCCAAGTCACAGGAGTATACTCATCTCTTTCATGGGGAAAGCTGGAAGTGTCAAATAATTAACATTCCTATTATCTTCACCAATAATAATCAGAAGTGGTGAATAAATGTTTTAGCTTCCTTAGTAGATAACTCTGAGCAGCCCTTTACCCTATATCCCAGGGGTTCCCACTATGAATGAACTCTGTTACCTATGCTAACACTGAATATGCTAACACTGAAACACCTTCCTCTCTTGTTTCTCTACTCCTTTACCAGGATGTGCTGGCACTATCTCAAATAATTCACTTTCATGCATGATCCAAGGGAGGAATTCATACAGAATAATATGTAAGGTAGAAGTGAACATGTATACTGGAATGACACTTGGTATCAAAGTAAATGAGTTTGGTGGCAGAATCTCTTAAGTATTCACCATGAATTTCCATTATACAAAGCATATTGGTTTTCTCTGTGAGCATCTTCTACTCCCTCAAAATTATGGTAATTCCTCATCACCTAGTCTGTAGATCTTGACTCAGATTTGGAAATCCCACTAATTCATAATTTTGAATTGCTCATAAGGTTGATTCATCCATGGCCTATCATGACCCTCCCACTTCTCGCTCCTTCATAAATTTTTCAGTCTCGAGGTTCATTGTTAATCATAGAAGCCTAATTTTATTTTCAATTCAAATGGAGGAGAGTGAAAAATCTACTATTTTCAGTTTTTGAGCAGACTGTAAGTTACTGATACATAGTTAGATATCATCTAATGCAGGATGAGATATATGACACTAAGAGAGGAACTATTAATAGCTAAACTAGTACAAGTTCAAAGTAAAATAAACTAGGAAAATACTATAAATTAGTACTATTCTGGAAAAATTTTTACTGGCTTCTCTAAGATTGGATTCATTAGTAGTCAAAACACTCATGGCCTATACGTGCATGTGTAAATATAGTAGCTGTCATATGGTTTTTCCATTAAGGAGTCTGCTGACTTTTCTAAGGAAATGCAATGAAAATATGGCCCTTGTTAAGTTAGAAAACATTCCCATTGTAAGACTACAAGGACACTTTGAATTACCAGTAACCATGGTACCCATCATTGAGAACCAACAAGATGTTACACTCTTATATATTATGAGAACACATTCTAAGGCTGATGAAAACTTGGTCTTGAATTGAGCAGTGAATTGTCTTATGAAGACACAAAGCTAAAAGTAAAATACATATTCTTCAATTAAAAACATCTAGCCAATATGGAGTTGGAACATGAAAACCTAGTAGAGCAAAGCAAACACTCTTTGGAGCCAAACATGCCTCAGATTAGTACTTTTTGTTAAGGTATAATTAAAAATAAAACATCCAGATGCTTATGTCTGTCTTAGATATGAAGAAAGAGTGGAAAGATAAATTATTATTATCAAGAAAGAATTCCTTTAAAAGTACATATATATGAATACTAAAGATAAAATTGTTCAATCATTGAATGAACATACTATGAAGGTTCACTGAAATAGGTTCATCTTGTAAATATAATTTCAATATTGTTTGAAAAAAGGTTTGTTTCTTCCTATGAAGCTTCAGATAGACAAGGCAACTAAGCTTTTGTTTCGAGTACAGAATTAAAAAAGCCAGACCTTCATAACTCTCTGGGTGTGTTAAGGAATACATGGTTGAAGGCTCACGTTTAATCTCAGCTAATACTATCACTATAGCTCTTTGCTCAGTTTATATAAGAATTAAGATTGAACTTGACCAGATTTTCAAACTGAGCTCCAGCTGACCTATGTGTTTTTAGATATCTTTTAGGAGCCACTCAGAACAGAAGCAAAAAGCAATAAAGGAAATTCTCTCCATAGTTCAAGAAATCAAAAGTTCCATCCAAAATGTTTCAATTACATGATTAATACAGTATATCCCATGCCCATCCTATTACTGTCTGTGAGCAAACAGCATCTCTCTTGGGAGGGCTTTTAGAACACTTAAGGACTACTCTTTATTCATAGTTTAACAGGGGAAAACACTGGCCCCTATAACTCAGACACAAGGTGCAAGAGGTATATAAAAATAGGGAGAGCTGTACTACTACAGCTAAAAAGTCCTTATTTGGAGCTCCATATTTTGCAGTTCTAGCACACTAAATAAGTCTCTTTACCCTATATGCCTTTTAACTGTCAATTGAATGGCTTTTCAGCTTGAATCAGTGAAATATCTAATTTTAAAAACTATATCCATGGCTAGGTATGGTGCTTCATGCCCATATTTCAAGGGGTTCTCTGGGAGTTTGAGGTCAATCCAATTTACCCCTAGTTGAATTCTAGGCCAGTTTAGGCTACTAAACCAAGCCAAACCAAGACAAAACAAGCAAACTATATTCATGTGGTCCTGGATGACAATATATTTCCAAAATGTTCCCCAAAGAACAGATGTACTGACCTAGTGGATAGATTTTTGCTTTCAATTAAAGAGTTACATATTTAGACATGCCCAAAGCAGTTCCCTTGAGAGTATGGTAAATGGTATCCTTTATATCAGGAATATAGCATTTCTACTCATCACTGGGCCTCAGAAACCATCAGTTCTGAGTCATGATAAATGATGCCACTTTTACTGCAAAGTGAATCATAAACAACCTAGAGCCCAGGCGATTGTTTTATAAGCTAATTTAAGTTCATTTGGTTATCTTTCTTATTTTAAAATCAATATCTATATGGACCTTGAGATAATTTTCCTTCCCAAACAGGTCACATTGGCAAATAGCCCATGAAATTCGGGCTGTTTGTAATGCATTTCACAATAGATTTTTCTTTGTACTGTGACTTCAATTTTTGTTAAATTGTAACTGCGTCCAGTTTCCTTGATCTTCTCTTTGACAATCAGACATTTATAGGTATGCTGGGTTGGAGGAATCAATGAAAATGTCCTGCAAGACTATTTTTAGATTATTCTCCAATGTAATTTAATAGAGGATGAGGGTACAGTGTAGAATTATATCTTGTGTGCTGTAATATTAAATATTTATGTATGTGCAGGACTCTTTCCTACCTCAGATAAGAGCAGCAATAGGAAATTTCTGTTAGCCTACTGCCTTCAAGGTTAATGAGAAGGAGAAAGGGAAGGGAAACCCATTTCTGTGTTTGCTAAAGGTGAAATGGATATTTAAAGTTTAGAGGTTCATTATCAGGTTTACAAATACTGGAGAAAAGCTAACAAGACTCAGTGTGGTGTTTTGAATGAGAATGGACCCCAAGGGCTCATAGATTTGAATGCCTGTTCCCTAGTTGCTGAAATTGTTAGGAAGGATTAGGAGGTGTGCCCTTGCTGGAGGAGGTGTGTCACTGCAGGTGGGCTTTAAAGATTCAAAAGCCCTTTCTTGGCCCAGTCTGTCTCTGCCTCTGCCTCTCTATCTCTCTATATCCTCATGTCTGTGTCTGTGTCTCCATCTCTGTCTCTTTCCGTGTCTCTGCCTCCTCCTCCTCTTTCTTCTCTCTCTCTCTCTCTCTCTCTCTCTCTCTCTCTCTCTCTCTCTCTCTCTCTCTCTCTCTCTCTCTCTCTCTCTCTCTCTCTCTCTCTGGCTTCTTCCTGTAGATCAGGAAATAAAGCACAAAGCTACTGCCCCAACATGAAGCCTGTGTGCCTGCTGCCATGCTTCTAGCCATCATGTTCATGGACTCACACTCTGAAACTATAGTCAAGTCCCCAATTAACTGCTTCCTTTTACAAATTGCCTTGGTAATGGGGGTCTCATCTCAGTAATAGAACAGTGTTCAAGACGCTCATTGTTGCAAGAGTAACGAGAAACTGACAAGTGCCCTAAATGGCACTTTGATACATGCAGTCTTGAGGGTTTTATCATAAAAATAATTTTACAAGTATAATAGGGCCCCAAGCATTCATCAGGCTATTAATAAGACACTAGTTAAATTAAATATGGTAACTTTTTCTAATTTGAATCCTCCAAATCTATGCTCTATAAAATAGTGTTCACTGGCCACTTATAGCTAGTAAGCAGTGAAATGTAACTCCACATCTTATTTTCTCCATCCCTATGTGGCTACACATACCTAATTTTGAAGATATAATATGAAGAAAATGTAAAATATTACACTGATAGTTTTATTTGGTCCTATATTGAATGACATTTTATGTACAAGGTTAAATTAAATATATTATTAATTAAGTTCATATTTTTAACTTTACAGCTGTATGTGTATGTGTGTGTACATGTGTATGCATACAGGTGCAGGTGCCTCTGAATGTACTTTAGGATGCCAGAGGATGAAACAGATTTTCTCACTGAACTTGGAATTGCTGATTTGGCTAGACTGGTTGGCCAGTCAACTCTTGGGATCCTCATGTTTCTAGCTCCCAACAGTAGGGTTACAGGTATGGATTTCTGGGCCATGCTTTTTAAATGGGTGCTAGAGATCTGAGCACAGGTCTTCATACCTGTGCAGCAAGAATTTTACCCAGTGAGCAATTACCACAGCCTCTTTTCTACGCTGTGACCAATAGAAGGTTTTAAATCACATATATGGCTCATGTTTTGTGCCTTGCATTTTATTTCTAATGATAGCACTACTTGAGAACTAAAGCTTGGACAAATATCTGCATACAAATAATTTATTGAAGAAGACTTTTAGAAAGAAACCTGATAAAAGATTTGGAAGAGAAGGATAGAAACCCAAGGAAGTTGAACAGGGGAAATGTTCAAGTGAAGGCTCAGTCTCTTCATCTTTACATCTCAGTTTGCCCCACCTTGAGGCAAATGTGGCCAGGCTTTTAGCTCTTTCTGTTTATTAATCAGTTCTTAGCTATGGTGACATCCAAGAATATGTAAAACCTTAGCATTTCTCTCTCTCCCTTACATTGGTGAAGAAATTCCAGTAGCCTAAAAATGTCCCACTGCAGGGTACAGGTTCAAGCCACTGGAAGCAAAACATATAAGAAGTTACAGCGATCGAAGGGAATGAATATAACCTATTTACAGTGTAGTTATGTTTTACATTAGAAAGCACTATATGATGGGTTTGTGAATTTGGATTTATGAACAAAGAAAATCCTCATAGCATACAGTGGTTGAAAAAACCATGTTACTGTCACACATAAATATGATACTATATCCAACATTGAACACACATTTGTATCTACTTAGAAAGCTGCTTAGATAATCTAGTTCTAGAGTTTTAATTTTGAACTGTGTATGCACATCTGTGTGTGGATATGTGCATGTGAGTGCAGTGCCTGTGGAGGATGAAGACATCAGAGCTGAAGTTACAGGTAGTTGTAAGCTGCCTGAAGTGGCCCCTAGGACCTCTGGGAGATAAGTAAGCTCTCTTACATTCTGAGCCATTTTTCTAGCCCTATTTTTAGTTTTATGAGGACCTCCATGCTGATCTGATTTTCACAGTGATTGGACAAATTTAAACACTCATCAATAGCATATTAAGGTTCATTCTTAGCCTTGACAGAATTTGTTATTGTCTTCTTTATGGTAGCCTTTTTGACTGGGAAGAGAAGGAATCTCAATGTATATTTGAATTGCATTTCACTGACATCCAAAGATGTTGAACCCCCTTTTCATGCAGTTATTGCAGATTTATATTTTAGCTTTCACAACTGTGTGTTAATTTTATTCCCCTAATGATTGGTTGGAGTTTTTGTTCATTTAGTGCTTAAATTTTTTATATCATTGTATAGTCTGGACATTAGTCCCATGTCAAATGAAGAGCTGGCAGCATTTTCTCCAATCCTGCTTTACTTTGCTGGATATTTCCTCTCCTGTACAGATGCTTTGCAATTTGATGCTATTCTGTCTATCAGTCTTTGTGAACACTGACTACTCTTCTAGAGGACATGAGTTCAATTCCTAGCACCCACATGATGGTTCATAACAATCTGTAAATCCAATTCCAGGGGATCTGCATGGGAGTGGTGTACAAACATGCAAGCAAAAATCCATACAAATAAAATAATAAACTATTTACAAATTAAAAAATAAATCTAGATTGTGACATTTTATTGTTATATTATTGTTTGTGTTTAACATTGAGTGAGATGTCTTCAAAAGTATTTGAATAATGCCATATTTGTTCTCTGATGGTGTTGAGACATAAGGATTTCCAGACCTGTTGGGAATCATTGACAGAATAAGAAATAATTTTACTGTCTTGAAGATAATAAACAATTATACATGTGCCAATAGGGAGAAATCAAAAGTCAAAAGCACTAAAAGGAAAAATTGTTCATATGGACCTTAATATGATCATAAGTGCACACACACACACACATAGAGAGAGAGAGAGAGAGAGAGAGAGAGAGAGAGAGAGAGAGAGAGAGAGAGAGAGAGAGAGAGAGGAGAGAGAGAAGAGGTGATGAGCTACAGTAAAAAAAAAATAAAGGACTTTGCTGGAAATTACGACAGACATTTCTGACTCCATTACATCTTGCATTAAGGGTAAAGAAGAGACAAAATCAAATGGCAGGACATTTTTACTTTTGTTTATGATTTGGTTTTACTCAGATATCTAAGTTCCTTAAACATCGAGTAGACTAAGAATGTTAATATTTTGCAATTTGCTGATCTCACAGCCTCTTTCACTCTCACAAATACTTGTTTCATAATATTCTTTCCTTAAGTATTTCAATGTGTTAAAATTAGAATAGTTTGAAGATGAAAGTTGTCTCTTTATGCTGACTTGCTCTTGAAAGCTTTGTGTTAAATTTTATGCAGTTATGTAATAATTATTATCCAAATATATTTATGCTACTTCCACCTAATTTTACAAGACTGTATACTTTAAAGTTATTTTTCTGATTAGATTCTAGATCTTAAGCAGAACCTTTCTTCTAAAGAGTAGTGATTTATTCTTTTGTTTACAAACAGAATTCAGTAGAACTGATTAGCCACGTAGGAGGTAATTTAGAATATATATTGTTTCTACAAGGCAGAAACAAATGTTCAATTACATTTGTAATCTTTGTCTTTGTATCATGGTCTTAAAGGGAAACATTTTGAATTATGTAATTCTCAAAACAGAAAATGATTATATACCTATTTCACAAGATCAGTACAGTATGAGTGGTAGATGGCACTTGGGAGTATGTGTGATAACATTTACAGGGTGACTCTTTTACATTGCTCATTTTGAAGTGGAAAAGACCTTATACAACAACAAATGAGTTCTGTAACCGATGTGATTGGTGTTCAGACTATCAGCCTTTAGTACATACTTTTACGTGAGTGTCAAGACCTGACCACTGACAAATAAGAGCTGAGAAAGGACCCAGATTCCTTGCCCCCTATGGGATAAATAGAGAAGAGGCAGCTCTGGGGCTAGCTCAGTGGAAGTCAACCCCAGAATTCTCTAGTGCCAAATTATTCGATAAAGTACTCTGTTTCAATTCCACTCTCCTGCTATGGCTTCTCATTCTTCTCTCACACTACATGACCTTGAACCTTTGATACAGAGTCCTTTTCTGAAAGGATCACAAACTGAGACAACCTCCCAAGGGTAAGTCAATAATGAAATGAATAGAGTGACGAATTCAAGTTGATCATTCCACAGATTCCCAAATGCTTTGAGTTTGATAGTTTTCCTAGGACCTTCATTTCCCTTAAGCTCTGCTGTCTCTTAGACAAAAGTACAAATAAAAATATTATAGACTCCTGCCCCGTCTTTCCAAAGCTCACAGTACTGTTTGGGAGTATACAATCTCAATTTTTAAAAATGTAAGCACATAATTTTAAAAGTGAGTAATATTGAACTAAAGTTCTCAAGGCCTTTGCCAAATGACAGTTTTGTGACTCGGGTTTGACAAATAAAAAGGATACCCTGCAGGCCAACTGTGTACATTCACAAAATAAACAATTGCATAGCTCAGGAGGGAGGAGGAGAATTTTCTTAAACAAATGAACAGGCCCACTTAAACAAGGTTTGCTAACAGTCATTAGTAACCCTTGGCATTTCGTTTGGATTTATATATGTTTGCCACTGGGGCAGCATTAATATTTGAACATCACATTAGCCAAATGTAGACGCAATGCCCTGGGAAGACAGAGTATAAGAACTGTCTTGTGCTCTGTCTCAGTAAATCAGGGATGCTGAAGAGTCTAGATATATCTGTGTTCTTCTTCAGTGTACAGCAGACAAAAGAGATGTGTTGCCATGAAAACAAAACAAAATAAAAAAAAATAAAAACATGATCTATGCCTGCCCAAATTTATCTCTTCAGTCCCTGTCCTTGAATTTGAATGGCCCACCTCCTTATCATTGTTTTTGTAGCATTCACCACTGGAAAAGATAGGGTATAATTCAGATGTCAGCCTCAGTGTACTTTAACTCATACCAGAAAATACAAGACATTATGAGCATGAGACTATTCTCATGACAGCAAAATAGCTTTACATGACCCAAATATTCATCACCAAATGACTACATAAATCAAGGTCTACACATGCAATAAATTACCACACAATAAAATAGTACACCATGAATGAATATCAAAAATATTGATTTAAGTGAAAGAATTCAGATACAAAATGCTATATACTGTCTTTCCTATTTTCACAAAATTCTAGAATAGGAGGATCTATCTAACATGTAATAGAAACATATCAGCATTGTTTAGAGCAATTGTAAAGAGGCTTGAGAGAAAATGTTAATATGATATCTTAAGTATAATATTGATTATATAGCCATTTTTATTGAACTCAATATTAGAGTTGGCACATCTGATTATATGAAAGCTAATTCCTGGTAAAGTACATTGAGCACAAAACTTTTCTGAATGTTCAACCACAATTTTGTCGAACAAACCAACTGCTGTTATGAAGTAAGCAGAACATTAAACTTAAGATAATGAAAAAGTTATGTTTTGTCAGGAATTAGACAGAGTTGAGTGTCTCCTTGCATGACCTGGGAATCCATAGAGAACTGATCCTAGAAAGAATGAATCTGGAAGATGAGATACAAGCAATATGAGTATAAAGGAATAAGAAGAAAGGAGGAGAGAGAAGCAAAGGTACATTCAACCCATTAAGGAATTATGCCTTCTAACAAACTATATTTATCATCACTGTTTGGCTTTACCTAAGGATATCCCTTTATCTTGCGTGGACAAGTGAAGAAGGATAATGGTATCAAAACATGGAGGTACTTCTCTTAGTGATATCTTCAAGTCCAAAATTTTTTTTGGAGGGGAGGATGTCAATGGAGGTAAGCTATGCCAGTATTTCCCAAACATCCATTAAACTTGTAAATGAGCAGATACCTTGGCCACACTGTAAAAAACATAACTCAATGAGTATGGAACTGAAATTCTGCATTCCTAACAAGCTTATGACGTGGATCGTACTGAGGTCAGGGGGCTATGCTTTGAGTTGACTTTATTTAAAGTTCTAATGGGATTGCAAAGCAAAGATCAACATCTAGACTTAATTATTACTGAAGTTAGTTTTGTTTTCATAGCCACAGCATGGAGGTTCATGAGTTTTGTTGTAAAAAGCCTTGAAGCTTCATTTAAGAGACTTCTGAATTTGTTCCTTTTTCCAAATTTGGACAGTCTAATCCTTGAGAGAAGGTAAAGGAGCATGCTCATGCATATCTTGCTTGTATATCATTTCATTTTTTAAAACATTTTGGACTTGAAGATACCACCAAGAGGTGTAGTTCCATGTCATCTGTCAAAGTGTTTAGCCCTCCTTTTGTCTTATACTCAGAATATGAGTTGACTGAGCCCTTTCAGATGTAAGTTAATGGTTGAGAGCAGTCCTCAGAATATGCAATTAATGAGTTTACCATACTGATTTTTTTATGTTAGCATTACCAACAGCAGATGGGAGATGTCTGCATTGGGTGTCTGTTTCCAATTAAGATCTTTAATTTATGATAAATGAATACATTTCAATCAAGTCTGTCTTGCATTCAATGTCTGCTTGGTTGATCAACAATAAGAGCTTCTGGGAATGTTTTGGTACATAATGAGAGACTGAGTCAGTCCATAGCAAGAAAGTTCACTGTTTTAATGATTTCTTAAATATTAGCAGTCAGTAAAATAATGAACTCATTAAAAAATAACAACTGCTTTTTTCTATACATGTATGTGAAATTTTGGGAAGTAATGGTTAAAAAGTATCTGAAGATATTGTTACATTTACACAAACTCCATGAACATTTAGATGTTTTCTTCTTGTGTCTGAAATATGATAAAAATCAGTTAGATAGACATAATTACATATCAATTCCTAGCTTTTCATTTTTGATATCTTATAGTCTTCGTCAGTTAATCTAATATTTCATACTAAGTCACCCCTAAATGTAGTGGCTTAAAACATGAAGATTAATTTTTTTAACAATCTGCAGTTTTGGCAGGACTTGTCAGGGACAGCTGGACTCTGTTCCTCTCAGCACTAACTGGGGCACTTCAATGGCTGGAGGCTGGAATCATCTGTGGCTTACTCACTCGCACGGGTCCTGATCCATGCTGGTTGTTGGCTGAGACTTCAGTTTAGGCTGTTAGCAGAAGCATTGCATACGACTTTTTCTGGTGGCCTAGACTTCCCCAAAATGTGACAACTAAATATCCAAGTACAGATGCCCCCTACAAGTAAGTGGGTGAAATCTGTATATCATGTTATGATCTATCTTCAGAAGTCTCATAACACAACTTCTCCCACTTTAAAAAATGTTGCATAACAGTCTATCAAATGAATATAATAAGTTTAACATTTAACCTATCACTACATTTAGTTTGTATTGTTAGAAAGTGATTGACAATTTTATTTTATAGAAGCTATACAAATTATATTGTATTCTATCAGTTCATTTCCAAAAGAGAATTTGTGTTAATTGTTAATACATATAGCATCTTGTAAAGGTGCTTTGAGTTTGAAAGGGTCTGATATAAATACAACTTAATGGTTTGAAAAACCCTTTAAATAATTAGGGCTGCCTTAATAAGTAATATAGAGGTAAGGAAGCAAGTAGATGAAATAAATGTTCCCAGCTTACAATATGCAAGAGAACTGTCTATATTTCAAACTGTAAAATTTATGCTATGAGTCATAGCATTTTCCAATTTAAGACAGTCAAAGTCAGTGTTCTAAGCTTATTTGGCATTCACAGTTATAAGGACTGAAAATTCAAGGTGGTCTCAAGGAATCGGGTTGGAAGAGCAAATGTTAGATCATAAACAGAGTTAGGGTCTCCTCTAGCATACATGGGGACTCTGAGCAAATATTTTTCCAGGGTTCTAGATAGGTTATTTATATAATCTAAATATATAAATAGTTTGGTTATAAATGTATGACAAGGAGCTAAAAAGACAGTTCAATTGGTAAAAATGCTACCAACAGAATCATGAAGACTTTAGTTAAATCTACAGAACTCACATTAAAAAAAAAACAGGCTCATGTTATGTTGGAGGTGGAGACAGATGGATCCCAGTAGCTTGCTGGCCACCTAGCCCAGCTTAACTAGCCAGCTCCACACCAGTGAGACCTTATCTCAAAAAGGAAGGTGGCAGCTCCTGAATAATATCACTAGAGGTTACTGCCTAGAAATTATAGTTTGTTGCTTAAGCAAAAGACAATAAGCTTGTTTTGTAGTATCTTGACACCATCTATTTCAAAGTAAGCATAAGATCTGTGTTTTCATGTTATTTACAATCAAATGTGTCATTCCTGGATAATTTTATACTGACTAGAAAATGTTAACAAGCATTGTTTTCTCATAATTCAATGATCTTTCATCATTTGCCTTAAGGTAATTTTGTGCTTATTAACTATAGATTTCTAAGACTGTTTATCTAATGGTAGTTATATCATTTTATTCATGATCCTGTACCTTCATTGTGCTGTCCTTGAAAACTGGTTTCCAACGACTCTCTATGAGGTCATTACCAAGCTTCACCAATGACGTCCATACATGCAAATGCTGCCAGAGTGTGTAGTTAAATGTGAATGATAATTTATTTTATGGATATAATGCATTCCTATGTCAGAAATGTATAGCTGTCAAACAATTCATAATCCAAGCATATCTTTTCTTGAACCCTTTATTCTATAATTCCTACAAAAGACAGTCTAGCAGAATAAGAAGAGCAGAAAGAATAGCTAGCTCTTAATCTGCACCAGAGTTGGCTTTCCCAAAATACCAGCTACCAAGAGGCCTTTTAGACAGTTCATAAAGTTAGAGGTAAAGTGACTCAGTTAGTAAAGTTCTTGGTGTGCAAGCAGGAACACACACACACACACACACACACACACACACACACACACACAGAGAGAGAGAGAGAGAGAGAGAGAGAGAGAGAGAGACAGAGAGAGAGACAGAGAGAGACAGAGAGAGAGAGACAGAGAGAGAGAGAGAGAGAGAGAGAGAGAGAGAGAGAGAGAGAGAGAGAGAGACAGAGACAGAGACAGAGACAGAGACAGAGACAGAGACAGAGACAGAGACAGAGACAGAGACAGAGAGAGATTCAAAAGCACGGGGTCTCTGGGCCCGGAATCCTACAGGAGGGGCTCAAATGTCCAGGCTTAATGATAGTATTGACTATAACCACAGACAAAAACATTTTTAATAATTCTCACAAAAGTAGACTACATCAAGGCATTCATATTAGAAGGAAGTCATTAGCTTGCAATGCAGTAGTTAAACTGTTTTAACCTCTAATTTCTGGGAGTTTTCATACAGCTGATCTTCAACCATCTCTCTTGATATAGCAGCAGCATTTGAAACAACTTATCAATATTTCTACCTGAAATATTTCCTTTTTTATAAAAGTTCACCTAGTTTTGCTCTTAAGTCCTCACTGGTCTCTCTCTGACTCTCATATTCAGTGCTCTTCAACTTTCAGTCTTCTAAACCTTACAGCACCCAGCACATGGACTTCGCTGTTTATTCTCACTCCTCACTTGCTTTCTTCCAATGTCACAGATTTAAATATCATTTGTAGGCTTTTCTCTTTTCTATTCCTGTTTCTATTCAAGATACCTTGTCTGAACTTTAGAAGCACACACCCTGCTGCCTAGAGGCTATCCTCAAATGGATGGCTATGAAAGTGTCCAATACTGAGCTTCTGGTATTAAATTTCATCTAAATTCAATGTATTCACAGTATTTCACAGTTTATTTGATGATTACACCATCACTTCAGGTGCTAAGAGGGGACACCTTGACACTATAGTTTACTTCTCCTTTCCTGGCATCCTGAAGGTAGTTCAAACAGACACATGAAAGTTAATGCTGCACATTTTTTTTTGCTATGTGAAGTTGTATTTTATTATCAGATAGTCCAGAGGGAGAGACATTTACATAACAATTGAGAACAACAGGGTCAGGGGGCAGATTTATGTGGAGGCAGAAGTAAACCCTGATTGTAGTTCCTCAGGAGTTATCCATCTAGTGTTTGAAGCTCACTGGCCTGGAACTTACCAAGTAGGCTAAGCTAAAGGTTAGGCAGTATGCTGCACATTTTTACTGTGTGTTCAGTGATGTTACTATGGCAGATTAAAGTTAGCTATGATAGGAGTACGTATATCATGAAAATCTATGAACTTTGTGCATTATGAATAATCTACCTTTTTTTTACCTCCAATTTTATTGCTAAATGTTTCTAACACAGCAATGCATATGCATCTCACCTAATTCCTCAATAAAACCTGATAGATCTGACTTCTTCCAAATATGTTCACACCCATAAACGAGTGCTATTCCCATAGCTACCACTCTGGATGGAGTCATACAAACTTCATGCATATTTAACCTATAACATCTAAAATGGCATTTCCATGTCTGCCCTTTCACAGTGTGTGCTCCACATGATAATGGGATTGATTTTGTTCAAATGAAAGGTAACTAAATCATCACAGTTCTAGTCAAATACAACACTAGGAACTTACCAAGATGATGGGTTTATATTGCTCACATTTAGAGACACTGAAATTCCACATAGAAAAATACCAACTCAGGGAGGAATGGGAGGATACAAGGGATGGAATAACAACTGAGATGTAATATAAATAAATTAATAAAATATATTTTTAAAAAAAGAAAAAAAGAGAAAAATACCAACTCAGCTGAGGGCTTCCTTAGCTGTATCTCATGGTGGAAGGCACTATGATAGCAGGAGAACACTTGAAAGGAAGAGACCATACGGTGAGACAAAGAACCTGACTTGTGACCACTCACTAAGCCTCACCACTTAAAGACTCTATTACCTCACAACTGGGTCAGCTTGGAAACCAAGCTTCTACTTTAGGAATTCTTGAGAGGCACATTCCAACTGTCTTTAAGTCATCGTCATTATAAAAATCTTCAGTTGTAAATCCTTATAATACCTACAAGGTCCTCCCACAGGAGTTGATGCCATGGATCCTCTCTAACTCCATCCTTTCCTACTTGAGTACTTGACTTCAACCATACTCACCTTCTGGCTGTATCTCAACAATACCAAGCATGTTCATGCCTCAGTGTTTGTAGTTGAAACACACTATGCCCAAACATGCCTTAGTCTCTCCCAAGGTATGCCCCAGGCCCATTAGTCATTATTAAAGTATCGCCATCTTATTGAGATCTTTTCCGAATTTTTCCTAAAGTTGTAATCCACACCACAACGTTTGCACGTGTGCGCACACACACACACACATTTTATCCTTCTTTAATTTTCTTATTTATTATTTTTTATGTGAATTCGCATTTTGCGTGCATGCATGCCTCTATGGGGGGTGCTGGATCCTCTGGAACTGGAGACGCAGACAGTTGTGGACTACCATATGGGTGCTGGGAATTGAACATGAGTTTTTCTGGAAGAGCAGCCAATGTTCTTAACTGCCATCTCTCTGGTCTATCATTTTTCTTCTTTAAGCTATTCCTTTTTTAAAAAAATTAATCTATTTATTTATTTATTTATTCACTTAACATCCTGATTATAGTCCCCTCCCTCTTCTCCTCCCAGTCTGTCCCCCTCCCTTCTGCCTCCTATTCTCCCTCCCTTACTCCTCAAAAAAGGGGAGTACACACACACACACACACACACACACACACACACACACACACACACACACAGACACACACACCAATCCTTTCCAGCACATAAAGTTACATCCAGATTGAGCCCATCCTCTTCCCCTGTGGTCTGGTGAAGCACCCCTGCAAGGGGGAAGTAATCAAAAAGCAGGCAATAGATATAATAGCCAGAAAGCTGGAAACAACCCAGATGTCCTCAACTGAAGAATGGAAAAAGAAACTGTGGTACATTTACATAATGGAATACTATTCAGCTATTAAATACAAGGGAATCTTGAAATTTGTAGGCAAGTGGATGGAACTAAAATGATCATCCTGAGTGAGGTAACCCAGACCCAGAAAGACACACAAATGATATGTACTCACTTATAAGCCATATAGTACAGGGTAAATATACTACAATCCACAGACCCGAAATTTAAGTAACAAAGAGAGCTCAAGGGAGGATGTTTCAGTCTCACTCAGAAGAATAGACAATGGAAGCAGTTGAAGAGAGGGAGCATGAAGAGAAATGAGGGTGGGGATCAGACCTGTAGAGAACGGGGGTGGGGGAGAGGACAGTGGGCTTGCAGAGAGAAGCCATGGGCAGGGGCATCCCCATAACAAGCCGGAGACCTATGACAGGGTAGGCTCATAGAAGGATATGGGGTGACTCTAGCTGAGACTCCTAGTAGCAGGGGTCATGGAGACTGAAGAGGCCACCCTCTAACTAGACCGCACTTCCAGGAGAGGAAGGGGGACACTAACCCACCCATAAAATCTTTGACCCAAAATTTGTCTTACATACAAAGTGTGTAGGGAGAAAGATGGAACAGAGTTTGAGGGGATGGCAAGCCAGTGATTAGTCCAGCTTGAGACCCACCCCATGAGAGAGGTCCAACCCCTCCCCCACTATGACACTATTAATGATACTCTGTTATGCTTGCAGACAGGAACCTAGCATAACTGTCCTCTGATCAACTCTGCCCAGCAGGGAATTGAAACAGATGCTGAGACTCACAGCCAAAACACTTAGAGGAATGCAGGGAGTCTTAAGTTATTTTTTTATCCATTAATTTTAACTACCTAAAACCTCATACATTAATTTTTCTCTTCTTTGTTTTCTGTTTTCCTTTATCACAATGGAATTTCTATTAGGGTGTGGATTTTCCCATGTCTGTGTCTATTTTGTTCTACAAGGTACCTGCAGTACCTAGAGAAGAGTTAAAAATAATGTATTTAAAAAATTTGTTAAAATGAGTATATATATATAGCACATGGGTAAAAAGGAACAATCAAATAGGCACTGATTGGGATTTCCAGTGTTTGCTAAAAATTTAAAATACCTATTTCCCTGTGTGATGTTTTGTATTGTATTTCATATATAGTTCTATTTCCAAAAAATGTGTGTTGCATAGTAACAGTAATAGTAGTAATGATAAAATATGAAACACACTGTTCTAAACCCATACTCTCATTTCATGCATGGTGAAAACAGAATGTCCAAGGTGAAGTGGTATGCCTAAGGCTTCACAATTGAACTCCAACCCTCCAAACCTAATCTCTAATAACTCCTAAGCAGAGAGGAAAGAGGAGGAGAGCATCCATAGCTGTAAAGTGGGACATCGCTAAGTACTCTACCATTGGCATCCAAGTGGGATGAAGAATCTGGTATGAAATAAACTTCTCCAAGAGCAATGTTAACACAACTCCCAAATTATGATAATTAATGACATGATTAGGAACACGGAACTACATCTATGGATCACTGTTAATTAGATTTTAAAAAATCTGATGCCTCTAATCAAGAATGCAGAATGTTAGCAGGATATGTGAAAAACCAGAGTTTTACAAAGATTAAAATTTTAAAATGAGGTATATTACAAAGTTGTATGATTAAAAAGAAATGGCCATATAAATAAGGATCAACAGGCCACATCTTTAATGGTCAGATTTCAGGCAAGATGAGAAAGTCAACTGACCCTCTAAGTTTTGCTTAATCTGTTTTGTTTTACAGTGAATTATAATGCTAGTCAATTGTTGATACTCTTTATTTATGCCTGAAAGTTAGTTATTGTTTTATGGTGTATTTTGCTTATAAATCATTTATTACACAAAATGACATCTTATAAAGATCTCTTAGCACCTGCAAGGCAGAGGAATACGGAGCTCTATCAGTTCAAGGCCAACCTAATCTGCATAGTAAATTCTAGGACTGTCAGAACTACATAGTGAGAGTTTGTCTAACACACACACACACACACACACACACACACACACACACACACACACACACCAAAACACACAAAAAACAAAGACAAAACCAAAAAAATGCAGGTTTTATGGCAAAATATTTTAAGACTACTTTCTTTTTTGCTTGCTTGGTTTTTTGTTTTGTTTTGTTTTTTTGTTTTAGAAACTGGTTGGATTTCTACTTATGAAAGTGCATGAGCATGAAAACTCCCAGAATGTATGAGGGTAGCCAAAGCTAAGATTTCTAGCAATGGGGGCTATGGAGCCTGAACCAGCAATCAATCTTCTGTAACCAGGTAAGGTTTCCAGTGTTGGGACTGGGTCATCAACTCAGCCACAAAACCTTCGACCTACCATTTGTCCTGACTTCAAGATGTGCAAGGGTAAAGATGGTACAGACATTGTGATAGTGGCTAACCAATGACTGGTTCAGCTTGAGGCCCATGCCACGAGAGAGTGCCCACCCCTGGCACTGCCTGGAGGGTCAGAAACAAAAGGCTGGATAGCCCAGAGACCTAAGATAGAACCAAATGACAGGCCAGAGCTCAGGGCGGTGGGGGGGGGGAAACTGCAGAAGAGGTTGGGGGAGGATTGTAGGAGCCAGTGGGGTCAAGTACACTACAAGAAACCCCACAGAATCAACTAACCAGGGCTCACAGGGGCTCACCACCAGGGTGCCTACATGGATCTGACTTAGGCCGTCTGCATGTGTGTTATGGTTTGTAGCTTGATCTTCTTGTGGTACTCTTAACAGTGGGAATAGGAGGCTGTCTCTGACTCTTTTGCCTGCTTTTGGGCCCATTTCCTCCTAGTTCTGCTTTAATACAAGGGGAGGTGTCTAGTCTTACTGCAACTTGATATATCATGTTTGGTTGACATCCATGGGAGGTCGGCTCTTTTCTGAAGGGAAATGAATGAGGGGTAGATCCAGGGGACAGAGGAGTTGGCAAGGAGAGACTGAGAGGAGGAAAGGGAAGAGAAACCGTGATCAAGATGCACTATATGAGAGAAGAATTTTAAAAAAATAAAATATATGAGGCTTTTTTCAATCTAATAATCCAATTTTTCTACTCTTCACACGCTTATTATTGCTTTTAAGAAAAAAAAGTAATTGCTTGTTTAAGTCCAACATCACTTCACTTTATTTTCTTATAATATTCAATTAAAGCCAAAGTTAATATTCTGCTAAAATACTAGCAGTTGTCTCTGAACGATGGAATTGGGTATGATATTTTAAATTTTAATTTTTCTGATTTCTCAAAATTTCTTTCTTATCAATACTGATCAATATTGCTCTTCTGATAAAGGTGCAGGAATCTCTGGGATCCACACAATGGACATGACAAAAGCAGTAAATCAACATTGCAAGTTGATGTCTGACCATGCAGGTATCACACATCTGGGTCCATGTGTAGACACACACACACACACACACACACACACACACACACACACACACCTTGAAATAAGTAAATGAGTAAATATAAAAAAAAGTTGAGTCAATTAAACAAAAAACTCTCAGTATGAGTTAGAAAGATGGCCTAGTGGTTAAGAGCACTTGTTTGTGCAGAGGATGAATGTTCAGTTCCCAACGCCCATGTGATGGCTCACAACCATCCATAACTCCTGTTTTCAGGGTTCCAAAACCTCTTCTACGCTCCTTGGGCACCAGGTTCAAATGTGAATGCAGGTAAAATGCCTAATACATAGAAAATAAACAAATCTAAAAAAATATTTTAAACTATCAGTGTATATGTACATGTCGATAAGAAATTGAGTCTTTAATATTGTTTATTCCTTCAGGTTTTATCTAACAAAGGGAATTCACCTCTCCTAATGATAAATATAGCTAGTAACAGAAAGCAGTGTGTAATGAAGGCATGTTTTCCTTTGTTAAAACAGTCTAGGACTTTCATTTCTTGCCAGAGAAATCTATTAAGAACAGTAAACTCTCCCACTTGCTGTGATGAGCTCATTTACCTTAAAGGCGACCAGATGGGAGGAAGAGGGCCATAAGGAGCAACAGCATCAGAAGCTGCTATGCCACAAGAAGCAAAAGATACCATGGACCATCCCAGCTCTCATGTACAGAGCTGTACTTGACATAAAATTCTTAGAGAGGGCCATGATTTAAGCAAAGCAAACCTAAAGAGCTAAGATACTATGATACACAAAGATATTCACCTAACATTTCTCTCTTTTTGTTCTCTAGAACTTATAGCTTGCTAACTACAGGGAATGGATTTAAGGTGTTGTGTTTCAATAAGAAACCACTAAAGACAAGAAACTCCTTAAAGAAATGTCCTTTAAAAGAAGAAATGTATGGTAAGGTGGTTCATACATGAAGAAGGTATTTTGTGTTAGTTATGTTACATAGGTAGTTATTGGCTTTCCCAGTTAGCAAAGCCGATTCCAGAACTATTTTCGAGAAAAATGTAAGTGTTATTTAAAAAGTCATGGCAAGAAAATAGAGCAAAATACACAGAACCATTAAGTATAATGTTTGGTCTCCAGCATGCCCACCACACATCTTTACCCTTGCCTTCATCTTCAGACGGTTTGTTCGATTGTTTTTCCTTCTATGATTGGTTTGGCATTAAACGCCTTACAGATGAATCTGCTTTCTGCTTTTCTCTTTTAACTTGGATCCCTTGTTGTTATCTTTAAGGATCATGCAAGTCTATGTCGGACACCTGTGGTTATTAATAAAAATACACATAAAAGTTTTTGGAAGATTGACAGACAGAAGTTTTACTTCTCAACTATGCAACAAAAGCATAACAGATAAAAGGAAAAATAATGATAAACTGGATCTCACCAAAATAAACCTTTCCTCTGGTTGAGGTGCTTTGTTTCACTTCGTGTATCGATGCCTAATTGTATGAGCACAAGTTTGCTGCAGAGGCTATCTTTCTGACTCCACTAAATTGTTTCTGAAACCTTTGACTTCTATCAAAATTCAGTAGGATATATTCATAGGCGTTTCTTGTTTATCTACTTTTTTCCCATGTATTGTATCCCTGTCCTCTATTCTTAATATCACAGATGGCAAACACTCTTTGTTAGACCATTACTGAAGAGAGAAACCAGATTAAAATTAATTTCCTATTGATCCACATACTTATAATTTTAAATGATTATTTTATGAGCATATTGCTTAAATTATGTCTGATAGAAAATTATATAGGATAATAAATATTTGATTATAATATTAATAATTGATGATTATGTGTTTATTATTCTACTAACACCACAATGTTTGATTGCTGTAGTAAGCTTTAACATTAAGGAGAGTAATTCTTCACACTTTGCTCTTTTAAAAATTGTTTTAGTTTACTGAGGTCTAATACTTTCCAAAGTAAGTTTTACAATATCCTTGTCTGTTTCTCTAAGAAAAACAACTTGCTGGGATTCCAGTAGAAATTTCATTAAACTCAAGAGTCAGTTAAAGGAGAACTGACATTCTCACTATCTTTAGTGTTTCAATTCATGAACATGACAAATTTTATCTCCCTCATTTTAAAGGTCCTATTTGATTTCTTTTATTAATATTTTTATAATTTAAGGATACAGATGATCTTGGTTTTGGTAGACATATAGATAACTATTTTCTAATAATTAAATAGTTGTAAATATATTTTTTTATTTTTTGTGTTGATTATACTGCAACTTTTCTAAATTTATTAACTAGTTCTGTAAGGGATGTGAGGCTAGGTTTTAGGTATAAATTTTATATAGATTTTCAGAAATTTATGCAGTTATATCCTCTATGGATAAAGACAGATGGATTTCTTTCTGTTCATTTCACTTAGGACAATGATCTCTACTTGCTAATAAGAGCACTAGAGATTCAGTGTAATGAAGGGGAGACAGTGGACAACAGCTTAGAATGGCAGGTCCCCAGGCTAAGCCTGTCAGAGAATAATCTTTAGATGCCAGTGCATTACACTTCCTCCTTTTCCATTTTCTGAGGAATCTTACATGTCATCTAGTCTTATCTTTCCCTCTGTAACTTATGCTTTTATTTTATCAACAAAAAATACATGTGTGGATTCATCTCTATAATTTATAACATGATATAATTATGATATGATATCATTATATATCTTGTTATAAAGCTTTTCAGGCATGTGACCCTGCAGGCAAGCTTGGCTGTT
The DNA here is from genome assembly GCF_964271855.1 of Acomys minous. Lineage (NCBI taxonomy): Eukaryota > Metazoa > Chordata > Mammalia > Rodentia > Muridae > Acomys > Acomys minous. Next base: position 124,042,125 of record NC_140488.1, on the reverse strand, counting down.
ACTGGATTTCTACTCTAAACTTTGAGACTAATAAGCATTAGCAGGGATCCGGTGTTTTCTATTCATCTATAGTTAAATTTAACCTGGCTCCAGGAAACTTTGTATACAAAACATCAGATTATATTTCTTAAATATTCTTGCTTAGCTGCAATACCTAGGGCTGTTTTTTTAATATGCTGGTTTTCAGTATAACTGCTAACTGCATTCTAAATACCCATAGAGATAAATGTAGCTTTTACCTTTCATCAAAAAAAAGTTTTTGTTTGAAAAATGTGGAGACCATTAGAGAAAATCACAACTGATTAAAAAAAAAAAAAAGACAAGTGGTCATGGAGTGCCCAGACCCAATGAATACATCTATAATACAGGTACAACTCCTGCACCTAAGGCTCAGGGAACAACGTGGAAGAGGAAAGAGCAAGACTGTATAAGCCAAAGGACCAGGAATTCTCCTATGAGATCGTATCTCTTAGAAATGACAGGAAACTATACCTTATACTCTGATACCTTAACAACATGGCTGTCTAAATAAGGCCTGAAAACGGTGATACCAATAGGCATGCTAACACAGAGAAGGAAAATCTCAAGAGACCCCATGCATAGACAAAGAACTACAGGCAACTAAGGAATATTAAGAGTGGAAGAAATAGTCTTCTCCAGGAATAATGCTCCTCCCCCTAATTAGTTGTCTAATACCAAGTGGTCAGCCCTGAAATCATATACATACAAGTAATACTAAACAGCAGGTTGTATTTATATACTTGTGTGTGTGTGTGTGTGTGTGTGTGTGTGTGTGTGTGTGTGTGTGTGTGTGTTTAAAATACATGATTATAAGAGGTAACAAGGAAGGTAAGTGAGAGAGATTAGAAGGAGAAAATGGGGAAATGGTGTACTGTTTAATTAAAAAAGCAGCAAGGGTAGCTGGCTGTGGTGGTGCATGCCTTTAATCCCAGCACTCTAGAGGCAGAGGCAGGTGGATTGCTGTGAGTTTGAGGCCAGTCTGGTCTACAAAGTGAGTCCAGGATAGCCAGGGCTACACAGAGAAGCCCTGTCTCAAAAACCGAAACCCAAATTTAAAAAGTCTCTCTCTCTCTCTCTCTCTCTCTCTCTCTCTCTCTCTCTCTCTCTCTCTCTCTCTCTCTCTCTCTCTGAAAATAGAGAAGTAAGCAAAAAGTATAGATGCTTATGACATGGTTATTAAGTAGAATAATAAAATGAAATGTAGACTTTACTTTTTCTCTTCTCTTAAATCAAACCCATGCTTTGACATTTTCATATTATGTATACAGTGAATTCTGATTACTTACCTTTGCACTTTCCTACACTGTCTTGTCTCCCTCACACCTTTATAAACCCCTTCTTCTCCCTAGTAATCCCTTTTCCAATGTCATGTGTTTTTATTTTGCTTTGAAACCCTGTGGGTTTCACAGGACCATCTGTGACTGTAGATTTGGAAGGCTCTGGTGGAACCTTGTGAGCTCAACAGTGGTCAGTCATCTGATGGTAGTGACTCACCAGTTCCAGGAATCTACTAGTGGTTGCTAGTTTAGTAGGGGAAAGTCTTCCTGAGACCCTCCCCCATTTGCGATTGGCTGTTGAAAGACCTATTCTTGCACAGGCTCGGTGCAGGCAAACAATGGTGTTGAGTTTATTATTCGAATGGCTATATCACGTCAGAAGATAATATTCTAGAGCTCTTTTTCCTATCTCTTGGCTCTTACATTCTTAACTTAGCCATGGTGAGGCCAACAGATCAGAAGATGATTTCCATTCAAAAGACAGTTTCTAGTAACAGATCCACTAAGAAAGTATACAACACATGGAGGGGAGGGCACATGGAAGTGTGCTATAAAGTCCGTCAGGAGGTGAAGGAAGAAAGGGCAAGGGTTAAAAAAAACTTTTCTTGTGGTTTACACAGAAGGAACATACAATGCATGGTAGGCAAGTAGAGGTTTGACTAATTTGAGTGACTTTGGTTGGCTCAAGTGCATAGGGATTATTCCTAGTCCTCTGATACTTGCCATAAGAATAATTAGGGTAGGATGCTCTTGACTCTGGCTGATGAGGGTGTGGGTGGGATTGTAGTTACTTTGCATGTGAAATTCCTCACTACCTCTCCATAATGCCTAACCATGTCAATCCTTCCAGAGTCAGCAAGTCCCCAAGAAGGCTAGGTATATAGAACACAGAAACTAGAAAGTACAGTTGTTGCCAGAAGTTCCAGCGTTGAGTTGTGAGTGTTGAGACAATCTTTGCATTGCTGGATCTACAGAGTGGTGGACTTGAAGATATCCTTTATCAAGGAAGTTGTCCTATCTTTGTAGTTGGTTGAGGGTTACCTATGAATGGGTTCTAGAGTTTCTTGAATATTTTACTCCAACATTAATATGATCCTCTTGACTCTGTTCATATAGAGGATTCCATTGACTGAATTTTGAATGTTGAAAGAAGCAAAGAACCATCAAGATCTAAAATAAATTCCCATTTATACATGTCTGAATTACATTTATTGATATTTTGTTAAGGATTTTATGTTTTATGTCCAATGTTCATAAAAGTTATTTAACTATAGGTTTTTCTTTCTCACATTTTACACTGTGACTAGTTTCAAATGCCACAATAATACTAGACTCAAAACATGAGTTGTAAAATGTTCCATTCTTTAGAAGAGATTGTAATAATTGGCATTAATTCTTTATTTGCTAGAATTTTCTAGTGAAACCATCTGGCTTTTGAAGATTTTTAATAATTAATCAATTTTCTTCAATGTTTATTGAATGATTCAGATTATCTTTTATCCTACTTGATCTTGATAATTTGTAGTTTTCCAAGGAATTGATTCATTTCCTTCTATTTTAGAATTCTTTTATGAATATAAAAAATTAATACTATTCTCTGATAAATATATAATAATACTTCCCTCGTTCCTTTCTTACATTGGTGATTTTTGTTTTTCTTCTTTTATTCATTATCAGCCTTGAATTTTTTAAGTGTTATTTTCTAAGAATCAGCTCAAGGGATTGAACTTGGGTTGTCATAGTTGTGCAGTAAGTGCCATTATTTGCTGAACCATCTCACTGGCTCCAGTTTTCTGTGTTATTTTCAATTTCATTATGAAACTTTAATTATTACTTCTATATGTTTGGGGTTTATTTTACTATATTTTATAGTTCCTTTAGATAAAATGTTAGGTTGTTAATTTAAAATACTCACTCTTTTCTTATGTAGGCATGCATTTCTGAGCACTGATTTAGCTGTGTTCCAAACATGATCTTTCATTTTCTTGTTACTCACATTATGCTATGTTACATTGCATGTTATGCTTCATTACATTCTATATGCATAGAGCTTTTTAGGTAGCAGAGACACACTGGAGTAATGAGATTTTTCCATACTGACTAAAAGTCTATAATCAGATGGGAAGGGACTAGAACAGATAGTGTTTTGAAGAGTTAAGGAGAAACATTCATTTTGCACCTAAAACACCCAGGACCTCCCATGAAAATCCTTCTAATGTACAAGATATAAGTCAACAAACAAAGAAGTCACTTGCATTTCTATAAATTTGTTACCAAGAAATGTCCAAATAAATTTAATATTCAAATTAAATTATAATTTTAAAATAAAATATTTATTAAGTCACTCAGGCAAAATATTTCTCCACTGAGTAAGAGGAATGTTCATCCATTACTAGTAGCAAGCTGGCCACAAACACTTTGATCTATAATGGTTTCCTACCTGCAAGTTATACTAGTGCAATGATGGTACAAAGCTTTTAAGAGTAATCAAGCAATATATGATTAGATCTAAGGCCTTCTCCAGAAGATGTAACCTGTACCTAATACTCATTGAATGACCAAGAACCTGAAATTAGATAGCCCAAGGTCCTCAGGTAAAACCAGCTATATTTTTTAAAGTAGCAATAAAATGACTCCTAATGATATTGTGCTATACTCAAAGATTAGTGCCTTACTCAGCCATCATCAGGGAAGCTTCCTCCTTCAGTAGATGGAAACATACAAAACCTACAGGTAGACATTGTACAAAGAGTGAGAGACCTTGGAACACTTTACCTTTATTGGGAAGTCTCCATCAAATCCCCCTCCTCAGGGTTTGGGAATTCCTTGGAAGAGGAGACAAAGAGTGTAAGAGTTAGAGGGGATGGAGGACACCAAGAAAACACGGTCCTTTAAACCAACATAATCAAATCCCATGTGAACTAAGGTAGCATGCAAAGGGCCTACATGGGCTGCCCCAAGTCCTTTGCATATTTTAAGGCTTCCAGTTTAGTTTCTTTATGATATTCCTGAGTGTGTGAATGAGCGGGTCTCTGCTTTTTATGCCTTCTCTTGGGCTTTTTTATTCTGTTTGTTTTGTCTAATTCTAATATATTACTTTTTTGTCTTATATTATTATATTTTTATCTCTTAGAAGCCTGTTTGATTTCTAATGAAAAACAGAAAAGGAGTAGATTCGTGTGGGAGGACCTGAGAGGAGTAGAGGAATGGGAATTGTTACCAGGATATATTATGTGAGAGGAAAACTCTACTTTCAATAAAAGGAAAAAAAATACTCCTCCACAGGAATTATAAAACATGTATAAAATGGTAACTCCAAAGAATACCAATAAACATAGAAGGAGGTAGAAGCAGAGAGATCATGAGTTTGAGGTAAGCCTAGGCTACATAGCAAGTTCCAGGACAACCTGGTCTACAGAGTGAGGCCCTTTCTCAAAAAACGGAAACCAAACCTCGGTAGGGTATATGTGGTGGTTTGAATGAAAGTGGTTCCCAATGGCTCATAGAGAGTGGCATTAATTGAAAGGATTAGGATGTGTGGCCTTGTTGGAGTAAGTGTGGCCTTGTTGTAAGAAGTGTGTCACTAGGAGTGGCCTATGTCCTTCTTCTTGATGTCTGCAGATCCACGTGTAGAACATTCAAGCACCATGTCTGCTTGTATGTGACTATGCTTCCTGCCAGATAGCCATGCACTCAGAACTGTAAGCCAGCTCCAGTTAAACACTTTCCTTTCTAAGAGTTGCTGCATTCAGATGTCTCTTCACAGCAGTAGAGCACTGACTAAAACAATAGGATAGGATAGGATAGGATAGGATAGGATAGAATGAAAGATTACAACAGCATGCCCTAAGTAAGCTTTATCAGAAATCCAATGACATTTGTTTTAGTGTTTCTACTGTTTTGATAAAACGCCATGGCCAAAATCAGCTTGAAGAGGAATGAGTTTATTCCAGCTCACAGTCTATCATGAAAGGAAGTCAGGGCAGAAACTAAAGGCAGAAACCTAGAGGCAGGAACTGATGCAGCAGCCAAGCAGTAGTGCTGCTTGCTGTTTCAGTCCTCATAGCTTTCTCATCTACCTTTCTTATGCCACTAAGAACCAACTATCTAATGGTGGCTTTGCCTATAGTGAGCAGGACCCTCTTATATCAGTCATCAATCAAGAAAATGCAACCCAGACTTTCCCATGGGCCAATCTGGTGGGGAATTTTCTAAAGTAAGTTCTCTTTTTCCAAATGCCTTTGGCTTGTGTCAAGGTAACATAAAACTAGCCAGCACATCATTTTTCATTGGAATAGCAAAAACATTCTGAAATACTAATTTGTTATTTTAAAATTCTACATATTAGGTCATATGGTACTTAACTTTCTGTGCTTGATTTATTTAACTTGATATAATGTTCACCAGGTTCATTCATATTGTCAAACATGGCAGGATTTCCTTCTTTTTAGAAATTGATTAATGAGAAGTCCATTTTTATATCTCATCTGTTTATCTTATCCATTCATCTCTTGATAGACACTTACATAACTATCTTGGCTACTGTTAGTACTCCAGCAAACATTGGAGTACTCTCTAAGATACTGAAGGCATTTCATTTGTATATCCATCAAGTGGCTGGTGAAATGTGGGTAAAGTTGTTAGCTTGCAAACCTGATATCTGAGTTCAATCCCTGGGATCCACATAGTGGAAGGAGAGAGGCAATTCCTGCAATTTGTTTTCTGAATTCCACATATACCCTGTGGGATGTGTATTCCCACACACAAACAAACAAATGCTTTAAAAAATCTAGTAGAATTATTTTAAATAAGAAATATATTTTGAAAGTAAAGTGGATATATAGGCATATATGATTGTGTAATCGTATGGTGGTTCTACTTTTAATTCTTGTATTCTTTCATGTATTTGGGAAGGTTTATAAACTTTGTTACAGGTGAAAGCAGTCTTGGCGGGCTTTGCCCTTCGACACACTATGGATACTCTCTGAGATTAACCTTGAGATAGACTGGGTGGAGCCATCCTGGGCCTGGAATTCAGGAAGGGGACCCAGGGACTCCACCTGGAGTATTGTGTTTCTAATCGACCCTCAATGGGAGGCAGAGACCAACCCCTTGTATGTGAAAGACAAGCAGACAGAGAAGAGAGAGGAGCAGCAGGTTCAGACCAGGTTTGAGCTCACGTGGATCAGGAAAAGGATCAGCGAACAGGCCAGAGACACCTAGGAACCCGTCCTGTGGAACAGATACAGGAATGTTCACTCTTTTTTCACTTTAAACTTTTTTCCCTCTTGTGTAAGTTAGTTGGGTTATATAATAAAGTTTAATTGTTAAAAAACAGAGCCAACACATGTATTTTCCATATATGTAGTAACAATTTATATTTCCATTAATAATGCAGATTGTTGCCTTTTAGCCACATCTTTACCAGACTTATCTTTAATCTTTTTTTAGAATATGTATTATAACTCGAGTGAGGTGATAAGTCATTGTGGCTTTAATTTGAATTTCCTTGATGATACTGAGAACTATGTAGTTTAAAACTTCTTCCTCTGGATCCTTGTAAGAAAAGTAATTTTTTCAACTAGAAGACAAATGTCCACATAGAGTATGAGAAATTAGCACCAACTGCCAGGCATATGGCTAAAATACTCCTGTCCAGCCAACCTTTCATTTGAATGCTGCTTCAGGAGTGAGTCCAAGCAAGACCAGCTGGACAACCCAACAGATTCATCCAAGAAAGATAAAGAGAGAAGTGTCGTTTGGGGCCAAAAATAAAAGAGACTTCCATTACTTGTACTTTTGCTATTTCTTTTATGAGTAAATCTGAGCACATTAATCATATTTTTAAAGTCCATTGGGAGATGGCTCATTATAATATTGACCCTAAGAGTCTCAACAAAAAGCTTATGTTCTACATATAACCATTGGTCATTTTTCCTTTTTTTTTTTTCCTTGAGTAACAACTGGAAAATATGATTAGCTAGTTAGGCTGCTGTCACTACTCTCATAATTTTAAAATTTCAGTAAAAGAGCTGCCAGTGTGCTAAACAGCTACCTGTGTGTAGATCTGGAAAAGGGAGTCTATCTTATGCAGACTGTATTTAACCGGAGAATTCTTAGAGAACTGTCCTGGGGTGTATGGGACATGCTTTCAGGATTCTGTGCCATAAGCTATTACCAACAGCTGCCTTAGCTGCAGTGCTTGCTGCAGCACATGAGAAAGCAAGAGAAAGAGTGATCTGGACACAGAGGGAGGAAGAGATATTAAGATTTTAAAATGTTTGCACAGCTATGGTATTTCTGGTTGATATTTGTTTGAAGATTACCTTAGACAATGTTTCCACCCTGTCATTGGAAATGGAGTTCATGAGGTAAACAAACATTCTATAGCTGCTACTGTCTTTTGCCATGGAGTATGCATTTGGGTGTTTAGGATTCATGTAATAAGTTGTTCCTTTCAATACTATATCAAGATATGTCCCACTTGAAAAGGATGAGCAAGAATGCTCTGGAGAACAACCAAAGTTTTCATAGCTTGTTTGCTGACACTATTGTCTTCCTTATCAGTTATTGTCTTACAGCAAAATGCACATGCACAAATATGACTACTCATTGTCACTTTTACTCTCAAGAGATATTGGTGCATGTGGTTCAGTGATGGATAAAAGAATTAAAAATGAAACCATTAGGTGAATTTCCCCAAATTTGTTTCTTGTTACTTAGGAATCCAAAATTGGAATCACAAAATTTGTTTATTCAAAGATTAATTTATATGGAAAACAGGAGCATTAATGTTTTTTTCTTCCCTGGGATTATCTTATTTATTTCTACAAATTTATCTATAGCCACCATCTCATAAATCCACAATTTAGGCATTCCTATTCCACCTATTGTGATACATTCTGCTTTGTTTCTTATGTGGCCTCAAAAAATGTCATGACTTGGATAAAGAATTTAAAGTAATAAGCAAAATTTCAACTGCTGTGTTTTTTATCATTGGTACACAAGAAAGATACTAATGTTGTATTCTGCTACCTTGCTGAATGTATTTATTAGCTGTATTGTTTTTGATGGTTTTTAATACATAAAATCATCATATCTGCAAATAAGAATACCTGATTTATATCTTTTTCTATCTGTGTCCCCTTTACCTCATCTTATTGATATATAAGACTCTAAGCACTGTATTGAGCAGAGAAGGACTGGACATCCTGGTATTGTTCCCGAATTTAGTGCAGCAGTTCTCAACTTTCCTAATACAGTTTTAATAGTTTCTCATGTTGTCATGACACCAACCATAAGATTGTGTTTGTTGCTACTTCATAACTGTAGTTTAATATTATTATCAATCATAATGTAAATATATGATATACAACCCCCAAATGGGTCACAACCCACAGATTGAGAACCACTATTTTAGTGGAATTATTTTGAGTTTTTCTCCATTTGCATCATATTGATTGTAGGCTTGTTACATACTTCATTATGTTGAAACATGTCCTTGGTATCACGAAAATCTCCAAGACTTTCATCATAAAGGAATGTACAATATTTTCAAAGGCTTTTTCTGCCTTAAAAGACATGATCTTATAGTTTCTGTCCTTGTCTATTTATCCAGTAGATTACATTTTATTGATTTATATATTTTGAGCCACCCATGTCTCTCTGGGTTGAAGCTGAGTCAATTATGGTAGAAAATCTTTCTTACATGTTCTTGAATTTGGTTTGCAAATATTTTACTGAGAAATTTTGTATTTACGCCCATCATTGACATTAGCTTATAATTTGCCTTTTTTGAGCTTTTTGTCTCTCTGGTATCAAAGTAATACTAAACTCAAAAAGAAATTAAAGTGTACCTTCCTTTTCTACTTTATAGAATAATTTGAGAAATATTACTGTTCTTTGAAAGTCTAGTAGAATGATGTGCTGAATCCATTTGTCCCTGGGGCTTTTCAAATTGAGAGACTTTAAATTTTTTTTGTCTATCACATTGATTGTTATAGGTTTATTTAAATTAAATACTGTGCGATGGCTATTCATGATTGTCAACTTAACTATATCTGGAATTAACTGAAATCCAAAAATGGAGGGTACAACTATGAGGGTTTTATCTTTTCGTAATTTGAACTAGATAGATCCTCTTCTATTCCAGATCATGAGGCAGGAAGAAACACCATTAACCTGAGCCATACCTTCTACTGACATCCTATATAAGGACATAGAAGAAGAAAATCTTTGTTCTTTGCCTGCTTGCCCTCAACTTGGTAGCAAGTCCGTTCCTTCACTTTATTAGGGCCTACTTCTTCAGAGTTCCAATCTATACTGTAGAACAGATGAGATATCCAGCCTTGTTGATTGAGCAACTACTAGATTCTTGGACTTTCCACTCATGGCCAATCATTATTGCATTAGCCAGACTGTAGCATTTAAGTCATTCTAATAAATCCCCTTCCCCCTCTCTCTCCATATATATTATATATTATAAATAATTATATTATATAATTATATTATTTCTATATACAAATTCATTCTCCAAGTTCTGTGTTAATCTAGAGAATCCTGACAAATACATACTGCATCTTGATTTAACTTTAATGGGTTGTTTGCATCTAGAAATTCATCCATTCTATAAGGATTATCCAGTTTAGTGATCTGTAAATATTAACAGTATGTCCTTATAATTCTCTGAATTTCATCAGTTTCTGTTGTAATGTCTCATTTTTGTCTATACTTTTTATTAATTTGCATACCCTCTCCTTTTTTATGAACTCAACTAAAGATTTCTTAATCTTAGTAATATTTTCTTTTTTGTATATATTTCATTTATTATAATTTATTCACACATTATATCCCAATTGTTATCTCCTCACTCTTATCTTCCCTTTCCCATCCTCCCTCCTTCTTTTGCCCTATTTTCTTCCCCTAGGCCTCTGGCAGGGAAGCGCTCTTACCCCACTGCCTGGCCACAGCCTATCAGGTCTCATCAGGATAGCCTGCATCCCTTTCCTCTATGTGACCCACAAGGCTGACTTGTGAAGAGGTAGTTATGAAATCATGGCACCAGAGTGCAAGTCAGAGGTTCAGTGCAGTCTTCCCACCCCCACCCCCATTTGGAAAATCAGCTGTCCATTGCCTATGTCTGAACAGGGGTCTAGGTTATCTGTACACATTGTCCTTGGTTGTGCAGGCCTCCTGGGTCCAGATCCACTGGCCTTATTGATTTCCGTATGGAGCTACTGAACTCTCCCAGTACTTCCATCTCTCCACTCTTTCCTACAGCTCTCAGTGTTCTTCCCAGAGTCCAGCTTGAGTCCCAGTATCTGTTCTGATCCCCTGTTGGGTGCAGTCTCTCAGAAGACATATGTGTTGGGCTAGTATCCACTTATAGGTGAGTATATACCATTAATGTCTTTCTGCGTCTGGAGTATCTCATTCACGATGATCTTTTCTAGTTCCATCCATTTGTCTGAAATTTTCAAGATTTTCTTGTTTTTAATAGCTTAATAGTATTCCATTGTATAAATGTACCACAGTTTCTTTATCCATTCTTTGGTTGAGGGATGTCTAAGTTGTTTCCAGATTCTGGCTATTACAAATATAGCTACTATGAACAAAGTTGAGCAAATGGTCTTGCTGTATGGTGGAGCATCTTTTGGGTATGTACCCAGGGGTGATATTGCTGGGTCTTGAGGTAGTACTACTCCCAATTTGCTGAGAAAGTGTTAGATTGATTTCCAAAGTAGTTGTGCAAGTTTTAACTCCCACCAGCAATGAAAGAGTGTTCCTGTTTCTCTACATCCTTGCCAACGTGTGCTGTCACTTGATTTTTTGATCTTAGCCATTCTGATAGGTATAAGATGGACTTTCAGAGTCATTTTAATTTGCATTTCCCTGATGACTAAGGACATTGAACATTTCTTTAAGTATTTCTTAGCCATTCAGTATTCCTCTGCTGAGAATTCTCTGTTTAGCTCTGTACTCCATTTCTTAATTGGGTTATTTGGTTTACTGTGTTTAATTCCTTGATTTCTTTATATATTTTGGATATTAGCCCATTGTCAGATGTAGGGTTGGTGAAGTTATTTTTTCCGTGAAACACTCAGGAAGTACATAAATGTTACATTCATAGTTTTTTGACTATTTGTATTTAGTAACCTTAAAGAAAACTTCTTTCCTATCTTTGTGTATCTAAAATTCTGAATGTAAATCAGTATCTATCATATCTTGTCATTATCAACTTAAAGCATCTATCTAGACTGAAAAACATCTTAAACCCTAAGCAACTATGCTTAATTGTAAAACCAAGCTACCTGAATAGTCACCCCAAACTCTCTATAATGTTGGAGCATCTTCTTCAACCTTTTGGTCCAATATATCTGACAGATGTATTTGTAGGCAGGAATTATTGTACACTTGCTTACCGTGCCTTTGCAAAGATTGGCCATCGAATCTGCCTACATCCAAGCTTGCCCATTTTTAGGCAGAATTCCCAATGAAAATAAACACCTATTGCCCAAGAAAGACAAAAAACAAAAACAAAAAACAAAAAACAAAACAACAACAACAACAAACCCTACACAACTCCCTTAAGGGAAATGGAGTGTTGTTCTTCTAAGGTTTCTTCCAGCTGATTTGGCCAAATAATACCTTTGTAGGGGCCCAATTAAAATTGGAGAAACTGCTTAAACAAACTAGGAATAGCTTTTGTGGTCCAGTTTCTAAATATTGAGAAATTTCAGGCTTATTTAGAGTCCTGTGTGAGACACTCTGAAATTCTGGACTAATTGGAATTGGAAGCTTTCTTCCAAGCTCTCCTGGGAGATATCCTGTTTTGATGAGGAACAGCAACTGAAGCACTTGGTGCTGGAACATGAAGGATGCAGAATGTCAGTGCCTAACATACTGAGAGGAGTGAATCATGTCAGGTCTGATCCAGCATCAGTGTCTGGTTCTTTTGTTCTGAAAACATATAATTTCTGACAAGTGTTATACAGACCTAAAATTATAAGTGCATGAGGTGTGTGTGATGCACAGAACAATTAAGGTTAGTTCTCTGCTCTTTGTAGGAGCAGAAAAGAGATATCTGTAAATCTTTGTTCATGCTATATGAAGAACAACATCTAATAATAAATCACAGGGATTCTGTAATCAACAGGAAACATTGTCTATGCATTGATACTCATGTCTCAGCCATTCTCAGAGCTATTCCCATATAGTGGGTTTAGCAGTATAAGTTACCTGCTTGTTCTGCTGTTTGAATTCTTCATATCCAGATTGTAGTGCCCTCCCTCATCACCTCCCGATCCCCCTCTCTCCCTCATCCCTTCTCCCTCCCTCTGCTAGGAGAAGAGGGCTCCACTTTCTGAGGAGGATAGCTTTGATCTCCCCCCACTCCTGGATTGTGCCCTTCAGTAGGTTTTTCAGTGTCTGATCCTCTGCCCCTTAGACAAGGTACATATTGGATGCCACCATCTTGGAATCCCCCTAATAAAAATAGATATTAAACTAAAGCAGCAATTGAAGCAAAGGTGCTTCTGCTACCCAAGCTTGTCAGAAAACCCCTTATTAATATTTTCAAAGAACCAACTCTACATTTCATCAAATTTTCATATTTTTTTATTAGTTGTCCTGATTTTGATTATTTTTTCTAATATGAGTATTATTTGGAAGAACTTCAAGATTAAAATTTGTTCAAACAACTTAAAGAAGACATTAATATAGTCCAAAAGAACAAAATGATGAATTAAATAAGGAAATATATCTAGTATATAAAAATAGATCTCAACAAAGAGATCAAATTGCTAAAAAAAAAAAAAGCCAAACTGAAATGACAAACTCAGTAAACCAAGTAAAATCCTTAGTTGAAATCTCAATATGGAAAACAGAAAAACAGCCTAAAGATGATGTAGAAAAGTTGAATCATTCAATAAATGTTATATATGTATATATGGATATATATTTAAAATTTTATATATACAGGGGAAGGAGGTCCCCCTCAGTAACAGTCATAGAAGAGGGGAGTAAAGGGAAAATGGGAGGGAGGGGGAAATGGGAGGATACAAGGGATTGGATAACAATTGTGATGTAATATGAATAAATTAATAAAATATATTAAAAATAGCTCCATGAAAAAAATTTATATAATAATTGATATATTATATATAATACAGAGAGCTCTGTTACATGAAAGGATTTAACCTTTGGAATATGATCATAAAAAGAGAAGAATACTGCCATGAAATCATGGAGATTCTTTTCAATAAAATGAAAGAATTAAATTTCTTCCAGCTTATAGAAAGAGTTTCTTATTCAGGTACAAGAGGCCTACAGATAGACAAAAACAGAAGAGAAACTTTCCGTGACATACTATAATTAAAAAGTTAGAAATACAGAACAACAGAAGGGTATTAAATGTAGAGAAAGGTAACATCACTTATAAAGACAGACCCATTACCTGACAGAAACTTTAAAAGACAGACATGTCTGGAAAGTTGTGTTCCAAGGTCTGAAAAGCCGCAATTACCAATACAGACAATTAAATATGACAAAAGTATGCATTAAGATTGAAGAATAAATAAAAAATTTTCATGATTAAAAGAAAAATAAAATGAAGAAATTTATGGTCACTAAGCCAGCACTATATAGGACACTGGAAAGGATACTTTGGTCTGAATACAAAGATGAACAGTCCAAAAAGGACACATGTAATTAATAAATCATTCTAGAATAATTAAAAAAATCTAAGAAAGCATCACAAGACAGCAAAAGGACAATAATTAATACATATTTCAATAATAACTCTTTATATTAATGACCTCAATTTCCCCAATAAAGTGACAAAGACTAACAGAAGTCAAAATCTGTCTCTGCTGTTTCCAAGAAAGAAGACATCAATGACAGATACCACCTTAGGATAAAAAAATGGAAAAAATGCATCGCAAACCAATTGAATTAAGAAATGAGCAGGTTTAGTTATTCTAATACTTGACAAAATAAACTTCAAACCAAAAACTAGTCAGAAGAGTTAAGAAAGTTCACTTCATATTCATTTAAAGAATAATCTATACAAATGTACCAAGCACAGAGACTGCAGATTAGCCACAATACAATGATTGGGGGTGGTGGTGACTGTAACACCACATACCCAGATCTCATGCATAAACAGGTTGTCTGGACAAAAATTAAACAAGTTCTGTATTGACATCATGAATCAAATAGCCCTAAGGGACATCTCCAGAGCATTCCACTCAGACACTAAACAATACACTTTCTTTTCAGCAGCCCATGGGACTTTCTCCAAAACTAAGCACATATTATTTTAAATTTTAATTTTATTAATTTATTCAGATTACAACTCAATTGCTATCCCACCACTTGTATCCTCCCATTCCTCCCTCCCTCCTGCTTTCACCCTATTCCCCTCCCTCTAAGACCGAGGGGGACCTCTTCCCCCAATATATGGTGATAGGCTATCAAGTCTCATCTTGGTAGCCTGCAAAATTAAGCATGTATTAAAACACAAAACAAGTGATAAAAAAAACACAGAGAAAGGGAAATAACATCCTGCACTCTATTGACCACAATACAATAAAGCTGGATATCAATGACAATAGAAAATACAGAAAGTACGCAAACATAGGGAGACTAAACAGGAAGAAATCCAGAAAAAATGTAAAAATTCATACAGTTGAATGAAAGTCAAAACGCAATATACCAAAATCTATGGGACACAATGAAGGTAGCCCTAAGAGGAAAGCCACATCAAAATTTGAGGGACCACAAATGAATAATCACATACCTGAAGGCCTTGTAACAAATAAGAACAAACAACTAGTATAACCTATACCCTCACTATGCCACTGCTTCTACCAGTATACTCAGCCACAGTGATCTCATTTAGATGATCATGAAAGCCTCCTACCTTCTTTTCACCTTTCATACTTACTGATGTATAGTCCATCCTTTTGTAGTTTCCCAGATGTGTTTGAATGCTTGGCTCATAGGGAGTGGCACTATTAGGAGGTGTGGCCTTGCTGAAGTAGGTGTAGCCTTATTGGAAGAAATGTGTCACTGTAGAGGTGGGCTTTAAGGTCAAATATGTTCAAGCTACGCCCATTGTGGGACATGGTCTCCTTCTGCTGCCTGCAAATCAAGATGTAGAGCTCTGAGCTCCTCCAGCATCATGTCTATTTGCAAGCTGCTATGTTCCCTGCCATGACAATAATGGATTAAACCTCTGAAACTGTAGGCCATCTCCAATTAAATATTTCCTTTATAAGAGTTGCCTTGGTCATGGTGTTATTTCACAGCAATAAAACCCATATAAGACACTGGTCTTATACTATTTGGGCTATTTCTCTGACCTCATTAGGTATCACTGACATTTATGTTTAAACTCAACTTAAGCAGTACATTGGCCTCCTATTTTTCTTTTAGTACAACAAAAATGATTGCTACCTGAGAGACTTGTATTCTGTTTTCACAGGGCTTACTTCATTCAGATTTCTCTTTAAATGTCACCTCCTTATTGCTTTTTACCTTGAAAATTTTTATCTTAAATGCAATCAACCAAGATTCTATTCTCATGAACTGATTAATTTCCTTTTCATAACATGCCTAAAATTTTACAACACATCCATTAATCATCTTTACTTATTATGTTCACTGCTATGTGTCCATTATTTAGAACAGTACTATAATTAAGTACATAGTCAATAAATATTCTTTAATTAATTAATCAATAACCTCTTGCAATTATTCCAAAAATGAGACTAGGTGCTTTTGGCTTAATTGGCCTCAAACAGTCTATGGAGAATAGGGATATCTGTTTTCTTCCAATCTTATGTTGATCTCTTCATGTCACAATGGAAATATCAGAATACAAGAAAGAACACAGTTTAATCTTTGTAAATTAAGTATATAAAAAATTTAGAATCCTTTGACATTCTCACAGTGAGAAGCAGTTTATATGATTCCCATTTGACACAAGTAATTATTTGAATGAATTATTTGAATTCTATGGATTGATCATTTTAAACTTAGTTCAAGAGATGCAAATATTTTTAATGTTTCCTGATTTGAAATTTCAAAGGCAATTGTATCTTTAAATTAAGGAATATTTTATTTAATATATGGTAATAAGGAAGTTCATAGCCAAATTTAAAGACATTTTAAGGATCTGATATTTTGGTGAAATTTTTAGGCATATTTAAATATGTTGTAGTTTTATAGGCAGAGTCTCCAAGGGGAAAAAGTATAATAAATCATTTTTTGTTTTGTTTTGCTTTAAGCAGTAAAACTGTCAATATGATGCTACAGCTTACTTACATAGGTATGACAATTCCATGTAATATATAGCACTTCATATAATAGTGGATTACTTTGCAGGGATTTTTCAGTAATTAATAAAGATGTATAGATTTTTGTCATTGGTACATTGTCTAAGTCTGTGACCTATTGCTGTGAAGAGACAACATGACCTCAACAACTATTACAGAGGAAAATATTAAATTGGGGCTTGCTTACAGTTTCAGAGGTTTAGTCTATTTTCATCATGACAGGGCACATGGTGGCACACAGGCATACATGATGCTGGAGAAGTATCTGAGAGTTCTACATATAGATTTGCAGGCATCAAGAAGAGAGAGACCATTGGCTAGATCTGGGTAGGGGCTTAAGGTTTACCGCCTGTATTGTCCTTGGCTGGTGCCTTAGTTTGAGCGGGACCCCTGGGCCCAAATCTGCCTATCATAATGTTCTACTTGTAGGCTTCTAGGACCCTCTGGGTCCTTCTACTTTGCCTTTCTCCCATGATTCTCTCATCTAGAGTCCCAATAGAATGTCCTCTCCTCTGTCTCAGTTTCCTGGTAAGTGAAGGCTTTCGTGGGACATGCCCCTTGGATATGACTTTCTCACATACTCTGGTGCCTCACCTTTGACCATGTCCCCTGGAGGGGGAGACCTGGTGGCACTCAGAGGAAGGACAGCATGCTACCAAGAAGAGACATGATACCCTATGATCATATAGAGGGGGAGGTAATCCCCCTCAGGAACAGTCATAGGGGAGGGGAATAAGGGGAAATTGGGAGGGAGGGAAGAATGGGAGGATACAAGGGATGGGATAACCATTGAGATGTAACAAGAATAAATTAATAAAGGAGGAAAAAATAATAAAAAAATAAAAAATTAAAAAAAAATAAAAAAAAAAAGAAGAGAGAGACTCTGGGCTTGGCATGGGCTTTTTCAAATGTCAAAGCCTACCCCCATTGACACACTTCCTCCAACAAGACCAGACCTTCTAATCCTTTCAAATATTACCACTCCCTGGTGACCAAGTGTTCAAATCAATTAGCCTATGGAGGCTATTCTCATTCAAACCAGCACATACATTTTGTTCATGTCAAGTAAGAAATAGGAAACTTTGTGAATTAAATATACTTTGATGAGCATCCATATCAGCTTTGTTTATCTAATGTTCCAAGTATAACAGTATTTCCTGAAGCCTGGAATTTCGGTCTTGGTGACATATACCTTTTCCACTGTGTCAATTAATTTGGGTTATTTTATTTTTCCAATTAGAAAGAACCTAGGTTGAAATGAAGTGTGTCTTCATACTTTTGCATTTACTTTCCTATTCTAATAAGTTCTACTCTGTTTTGTTTCGTTCTTAGTATACTGGATGAGAGCACCAGGAAAATGTTACATCAAAGTAAGATCATGTTTAAACAGCATAATTTTATAACAAAAAAATCATAAGACTCAAAAAATTTTAGAATTAGGAAATAATGTCAATAAAATTACAGTATGCAAAATCAACAAGCAAAAAGTCAGTACTATGTTTATCATTAAGAATAAACTTTTAAGAAGCACAAAAATCACTCCAATTATAATATCATCAAAAGAACATTTAGAAATAAAACTGAAAATGTAAAGATTTCTGCTTTAAAAGTATAAAAAGTTAGTGAAAATAATTGAAGAACAAATAGAAAATAATTTGAATTTATGAGTTGAATAATATTAAAAGGTCCATACAACTTAAAGTTATATATAGATTTAATGCCATATCTATAAAAATTATAAAGAAATATTTGTAGAAATAAGTAAAAAATCCTATGATATATAGCAAGGTACAAAAGACCTAACAAGCTAAGTCAATAGTTTTTAAAATTCTTTGAGAACTTCATACAGTATATATTTTTTTATAATATTCCTTCACATTCCCCAACCCCTCCTAGGTCCTACCTCCTCCCTCCATGCCTACCTTCATGTTTTTTTTTCTCTCTCCTAAAAGAAAATTTCAAAAGACATAGAGTCCCTTTTGTTTTGGTCAACTGGCCTTGAGGAGAGAGCCTTCCCTGGAATGTGGTTGATGTACCCAGAGATACTACATTGGAGAAAACTAGTTTTTCCCTCTGTAGCACCTATCAATTGGGTAGGATTGGGACTTTGTGTGTACTGCTCCTCCTGTGCGCTGGGACCTTGAGCTTTTATGGTCTTGCACATGCTGTCACAGTCTCTATAAGGTCATATATTCATCTGCTGTGCTGTGCCTGGAAAATTCTATTACCTTTGCCTACAATGTCTGACTCACTTTCCTTCCCTTGTTCCACATAGAACCCTGAGCTCCAAGGGGAAAATGTGATAAAGACATCTCATTCAGGGACAGAACTCCAAAATCTCTTAATCTATGCATATTGTCCAGTTGTAAATATAAGTTAATTACCATCTACTGAAATAAGAAGGTTTTTAAAGAGGGTTGAGCATTGCACTGATCTATGGGAATAAATATACGTCATTAGGAGTTGTTTAATTGCTATGTAGCTAAGACAATCACAAGCAACAAGTACAAAGCTAAAAGCCACATACTACCTGACTTCAAATACACTGCAAAACTCTACTAATTAAACATCATATAGCATATAAACAGACACAGACATCAAAGGAAAGAATAAGCAGCCCAGAAATAAATCCATGCTTTTATGCTCAATTGATTTCTGACAAAGTTGCCAAGAACACATAATGGGGAAATTACATCTCTTCGGTAAATTGTGTCAGAAACCATAGATATCCACATGCAGAGGAATGAAATTGAACCTTTAGTTCACAGCACATAAAAATCAACTTTAAAAGAATAAAGACTCAAACATGAAACCAGAATCTGTAAAATTACTAAGAGAACAGTTAGAGGTAAAGTTTCATGCAAACCATTTAGGCACCATTTTTTCTTTTACTTTTTGGAGGTGGTGGGATGGGTGGATTATGACTCCAAAAACATAGGCAACAAAGGAAAAGTAGATAAATAGCATCATTGAAAACTTAAAGAGTATCTGCACAGAAAGAAACAAGCTGATGCAACAACTTAAGAATGGGAGAAAAAAATTTGAAAGTAGCACATATGATTGTCCAAAATGGCCAAGAACTCAAGACACTTAATAAATACTGAATTTGAGTTTAAAATAGGGCAAAATACCAACACAGACATTTCTTCAAAGATGCTATACATATGACCAAGAGACATAAAAACACTCAACGTCATGAATTTTCATGGAAATGAAAAATAAAGTAGCATTGAGACATAACCGTGTGCCTGTTTCAATGGCAATTTATAAGGTGAAAGGTCATTGTGAAGATGTGGAGAATGTGGAGGCTTGTATAATGATGGTGGGAATAGATATTAGTGAATCTGTTGTGGAAAACACCAGGTAGTTTGCTAAAACCTTTATAACTACAAATCTGAAGAGATGGGCCAGTGGTTAAGAGTACTTGCCGCTCTTGAGGAGGACCTGGGTTCTTTTCCAGTGTCCATATCAAGTGGTTCACAACTACCTATGACTCCAGAACCAGAGATAATGTGCCACTGGCTTCAATGGGCAGCTGAACTAGTGCATATGTATGAATACATACATACACACAATTAAAAATAATAAAAATAAATACATTTAAAACTACACTTGTTATGATCAAGCAGTGCTACTACCACTAACTGCATATCTGAAGGAAACAAAATTAATATGTCAAAGAGATACCCTTTCAAGTTCATCACAACGTTATTCTCAGTAGCTAAGACATGGAATCAAACTATGTGTTTATCAGGAAATGAATGGATGAAAGATGTTTATATAAATAATATAATACATTGAGCTTTATAAAATAGAAAATCGCACCATCATTTATAGCATGGGTACACTCATTGTACCTTATGTCAAATGAAATAACACACACATGCATATATGCATATATGCACTCACTCAGGCAGCACACACACATACATGCAAACACTACATGGTATCATTTATATGTAGAATCTAAAAATGCTAAACTTAGAATAGAATCATGGTTACCAAAGGTTTGAGGATAATTGTGGAGATGTTTGTCAAAAAATATAAATTTTTAGGTTAAAAAGAAAGTTTGGAGGCTGAAGAGATGACATGGTTGTTAAGAAGACTTTCTGCCTAATCAGAGGACTAGAGGACTGAGCACCCACATAACAATCTGAGTGTTCCAAAAACAGCTGTAAATACAGCTCAAATGGATTCAACACCCTCTTCTTGTCTCTGTACATCTATATACACATACCCACACTGACTAATATGTACACACACATATATACACACAAATAAGCACATAAAATAAATCTTAAAAAAGAAAAAGAAGTTCAACCCATCTATTGCAGACTATAGTGATAACAATTTATGGTATACTTGGAAGTTTCTAAGTATGTATTTTTAAATATTTATGTCACAGATATATATGAATATGAAGTGATGAAAATAAATGATTGGAAAGAAAAACTAAACTAGTGACCCATAAATATGAGATAATTTATCAAAATATGTCAAAATATATATTTTAACTTAAAATATATATGCATGTGTTCTTTAACCTTTTTTCAATGTAGGGGTACAAGATTCCCTCTGGTTAATGATTGATTCATATATCACATTGAAAAAATAATAAAAACTGTTGTGATTTTCCACTAAATATGATACTTGCTATAGAAGCTTTTTGATAGATTCTTGATTTAGTGTGTTCATTTATTTGTTTGTTTGTGTGACAAGGTCTTTCTATATAGCTCTTGATGTCCTATAACTCCTTCTGTAGACCATGCTATTGAATTCACAGAGACCTGTTGGTATCTGTCTCCTGAGTGCTGGGATTAAAGGTATGTGCCACCACTCTCAGCTCTGATAAGTTTCTTAATAAGATTGAGATTTTCCATTGCTAGGTTATCAGAAATTTTGTGTTATGAGCTTTGAATTGTATCAAATTATTATTATGCATCTATTAAGATAGAAATGCATTTTCATTTACTATGTTGAATGGCACTTCTAGAACTGGCATTAGTAGACTAACCCTCAAAAAGATGATTTTAAAGTGGAGTTCAGTTTTCATCTTGGGTTGAGGCCTCAAGATAATAAACACCAAATTCCAGTGGTAGGTGTGAGACTACCATGGTGGTCTTCTGAAAGACATATTACAAACTGTTTTTGTAACTGTTAGATGACTAGTAGGCACTACTTCTAAAAACAGAGAGACTAGGAAAGGCCAACAAATTAGCTGGAGACTTGGAAAGACATTTTGTTAGTTTGAAGTCTTCCTAGTTGATATTATTTCTAGGGAAATGAATTTGACAGGAATTACTTAAATGCAAATAGTCTGTAACCCAGAACTCAGAAGATACAATATACTGGTATGCCACTCTTCTTGGGAAATATGAAGGACACAGTGATCCCTTTATGCCCACAAAAGTATCCCATAAGAAAACAAATTGATTTTAAAACATCTGTAAGGCCCATACAATGTTGATGCTGGTTCATAACAGTAGTATGAAAAATGTGCCTTTCTTTTTCTCACTTGTCCCCTTTTGTCAAATTCAGAAACCCTTATAACAGCTCTTCCCAACCTGTGGGTCAAGACTACTTTCGGGGGTCTCATATCAGATAGTTACATTTAAAATTATAACAGTAGAAAAACTACAGTTATGAAGTAGCAATGAAAACAATTTGATGGTTGGGGTCACCACAGCACAAGGCACTGTATTAAAGGGTCACAACACTAGGAAGGTTGAGAACCAACTGCCTTAAAAATGAAAAATAGCAAAGGGGAGTTAGAAATTTTATAGTAATAGTGATAAAATGCTGTCTACTTACTATTTCCTATTTTATTCAGCCAACTGTAGGCCTGAAATGAGAGGTGAAAGAGGATTGGTCTTTAAAGGAACATTAAAGCTTAAGTTATTGCTTATAGTTTAATTACACTGAGATTCTTCTGTGGTAAAATATAACCAAAACACATAAGAATCATGGAACCACCTCAGGTTTGATCCAAGAGATAAAGATCTGTCCTTGAAACTAGCAATAGAAAAAAATTGAAGTTATCCTGTACAGGAGATAACAGAAGTCACATATTGCCAAATAAAGAGCCAAGTACTCTGTCTGTGGCAGAAATGAGGACATTTTGCCCAGTGGCTTGTTTGCCATGTTTGAAGCCAACTCCATAAGGAGGTTCTTTGATGTGCGTCTTCTTCTTTGAGGCAGGCTGGGTGTTGCCAGGAGTTAACTTGTCTTCTTGTCAAGCAATCTTTAGAATAATAAAAACATATTTAAATGCTATATTCTGTAGGTCTCTAAGGTTTTTGAAGACCTTATTTAACTATTTTACCTCATATAGAATATAGATATAGAATCATATCTATTTAGTAAACCTAGACTAGTTTTTGACATGAGTATGATTTTGAGCAACATATAAAATTCAATACCACTGAATTAAAAAATAACCTTATTTGTGAGTAATAATTAGGGCCTTGAGATGAGGAGTAGATTCTAAAAATAGCCAAGTTTAGAAGCAGGCAGAGTTGATGGCCAAACTCTGCCAACACAGGGTAAGCAAGTCCTCAACAGTTCCCTCCTCACAAATATGTCTGTCAGATATATTGGGCCAGAAGGCTGAAGATGATGCTCCAATGTTATAGAGAGTGTTGGGTGACTCTCCAGGCAGCAAACTGCCTCAGTCATTTTTTCATTTTGGAAGCTGCTAACCTGCACTCAGGGTTCACTCAAGTATTTTAGTTTCATCCCTTCTCAAATCTCTGATCGGTTTGAAGACCAGATAGTTTAGTCTTTCAATTAAACTTTGTAGGCTAGGGGTTAAGATGTTTTAAGATCAAGTTAATAGACATGAGATATGATAGATATTAGTCTCCATTCAGAAATTTAGACCCAACAAGATAGGAAAGATGTTTACTTCAAGTTTGCCAAATACAAACAGCCAAATCACTATGAATGTAACATTTATATAATTCCTGATTGTCTTGTGGTTCTTCCTGCTTTATGTAGTTTATTTTACCCATGTGTAATAATATTAATGTATATGTTTAAAAAAGAAACATAATAAAACAATAAAAAAAAACAGGGCTAGGTGTAGGATACCTCCCCTTCAGTTGTTGATCAGAGGTATTCTTGAACCCCACGAAATATAAGCTATTGCCATTGCATGTGGTTGCTCACCATATCTTGATGGTAAGACCATATTGCTGAAGGAAGCACATATTTTGCTCACAGGACTACAACTTGATATGGACAAATCAAGGTGGTACTGGTCAGGAAACTTCCTCACTGGGGGCTAGCTTTCATAGCACTACTAGGTGATGTGTGGGCTGCTGGGGGAAATTTATTTCTATTATAAAGCTGTGTACCCTACAAATTATAATAATGACAAGTATGAGATAAGCATCTGCTTTCTGATTTGGCTACAGAAGAAAATGCATACCTGGTGCAATAAATAGTAAAATTGTAACAAGAATACTTTAAAAAGTATTACATTATTAAAATCTTATTAAAGTTTGGAATGTTTACATTTATATTAATTAGCAATTAGCAAGTTTCCATCCTTGAAATGTTCCTGCATGATTTTGGCATCAAACCACTAGAATGTTTATTCATTTTGTATTATCGGGAGAGTTTATGGACTATTGGAATTCAATGTTGTTTGAATATTTTTGTAGAATTCACCCATAAGATCACTTAGGTCTACTGCTGTGTGCTTGCGTGGGAGTGAGTTTTCAGCTATTGACTCAGGTTCTTCAAAGTTTGTTTACTCAGATATCTGTTCAGTCAGTTTTAATAAGTTATATTTCCTAAGGAATTTTCTGTTTACATTTTCAAGTATCCAAACCCTAGGGCTACTCATAAAATCTATTGTTTTTAAAGTTTCTGGCTTATTTAATGTTTGATGTTTTCTATGTTTTTATTTCTAATGTCATTTAATAGAGCTTTGTTTTGTTTTGTTTTGTTTCACTTTTATCTTTTCCCTTTTTATGCTGCTTGGTTGTTAATTAGCATACAAAGTAGTAGATTCCATTACGACATTTTCACACACATCTTTTTCTTGAATCTCAACTGTTTCCCCCTATTTCCTTGTCTATTCCACATCACCCTATATCCCAAATAGATCCCTCTCTACTTTCCCGGCACATGTATTCTATTTCCCTCTCTCCTCCATCCTTAAACCATTTTTACTTTCTCATCATCACCTTTCTAGTTTCATAACCTATACAAACCAACCAACATATAAACACAATATAAAAACTAAAAGCTAAGATCTGCATAGGAAAGAGAGCATTGCTATGTATATTTCTGAGTTCAGGTTGTCTTATTTACTATAATACTATCCAGATCATTGGATTTCACCGCAAATGTTATCATTTCAGACTTTTTTAAAAATTTATTCTTGTTACATCTCAAGGTTATTCCATCCCTTGTATCCTCCCATTCCTCCCTCCAGATTTTTATGGCTAAATAAAAGTATGTTGTGTATATGTACTACATTTTCATTACGCATTCATCTGTTTATGAACTTCTAGGCTGATTAAATTTCTTTGCTACTATGAATAAGGAAATAATAAATATGAACCTATAAGTATCTTAATGGTATAACTGGGTCATGTGGTAGTTCTATTTCTAGTTTTTAAAGAAACCTCCATATTGATTCTATAGTTGCTGTACCTATTTAGAATTCCATCAGCATCAAGTAAGATTTTTCTCTTTTTCTACTTCCTCAGAAATATTCTTTTTTTTTTTGCAATTGGTTTTCTTGATTAGATCCATTTTGACTGGAGGAAAATGGAATCATAAATTAGGACTTTAGTTTGCATTTCTGTAATGACTAAAGATGTTGAACATTAAAAAAATACATATCTATTATATTTCTTCTTTTGAGAAGAATCTTTAACCTACTTATTCAAACTATTAACCTGTTTACTAATTGGCTGTTTTGGTAATTGCTGTTTAGTTTTTGAAGTTCTTTCTATATTCTTGGTATTAACTACCTGTCTTAGTAGGCAAAAGTTATTCCCCATTCTGTAGGCTGTCCTTTCCCTATGCTGATGTTTTCTTTCTCTGTACAAAACACTTTTAATTTCACATAGTCTCATTTGTGAATTTGGGGTTATTTCATGTGACACTGGAGTTTTAATCAGAAAGTTCTTGCCTAATCCTATACTTTGAAGGATTTTGCTCATATTTTTGTCTTTAGTAGTTTCAACCATTCATGCAAATTAACAGCTTTGCTTCACTTTGAATTGAATTCAGTTCTAGGTGAGAAAGACTTATCTAATTGACAGCATCAGGTGTGGAATAGACTGAATTTTTAATGATGCCTTTGTCAAAGATTATGCGACCATATCTCTGTAGGTTTATTTCTGGGGTATCATTTCTGAAAATGCCTACAACAATACATTATAAGCATTCATAAAAATATTTTAAAATGAATAATCTACTTCTTATAGTAAACAAAAATAAATTTAGATGTAAATGAATAAATAATAAAGCTTACATGCTGTGTAAGTCCTAGAGAAGAATCATATAGTGTTTCACTTCTCCAAGCAGCTTGAGCTAGCATGAGCAGCCAAATGATAAGCAGACTCAAACTTACCTAATTTGTGCAGAAACAAGTAGAAATAGCTTTTTCTTCTCTCTCTCATGTCTTCGAAGAATCAGAGAACTGGCAAAACTATCTCTGCCTTGGGTGGGAGGCAGTGTGTTTCTAGAAATTTCATAATGGACACTCAGAAACTGCCATCAAATGGATTGTAATTTGGACACCGAAGACCTTAGCTATTGTAATAGGTCCATCATTCTCTGAATTTTTTTTTGTAAATATGTTCTGAATAGAACCATAGCATAGATATCTTGTGATTGCAAACCAAGACATTACACATACTCCCCAAATTTGCTTACTTAATGTTAGAATTCCAAGTTAAGATTAATTGTCTACTTTCACCCTCTTATTACCCTGTTACTCCGTTGTGTTATTGTAGATTAGAAAATTGCAGAATAGTTTCCCAGGATCTAAACTCCAAAGCCATCCATGATAGTTTCTTCTCACTACATTTCCTTGCAAACACATCTTTTTACTACTTATTCATTCATATTATCTACCTTGCCCTTCTTTTCCAGATTCACTGCCAGCAGCCTGGTTCTACAGCATAGGAATAGTGTTCTAATACATAAACACTATACCCACACATGTTCTCTACCATACCTTCTGGTTTATTATTCACACAGAGCAAAAAGTCATATTTTTAGGATCCATCACTTCAGTCCCGTATTCATAAAACCTCAATTATTGCATTTTGGCTATAAAATAAAGTTCAAAATATTGCAGAGTAGCTTCTTGGCTAATGTCAGTAATTTATAGGCAGTCAACATTTTGGCACTCTCAAGCCATGCCAGCTATCCTTCAAAAGGGAAATAACTCTAATAATATTCTGGCAAAGCAAATTCTACTTTCATACACAATGACATTGTCTGATTTCCCAGGTTTAGGAAAGTTAAAAAAAAACTTAAGTTTAAGCAAAATTATTTTCCAAATTCTTTATTAGCCAGTCTTTTACTTCAATTGTTTTCATATAAATTCCCAAGGTATAATTTAAATGTTTATTTCTAAAGTTTTCCACTTGATAGTTTTGAGCCTCAATTGATAGATGTTAACTTGAGGTACAGATAGTGAAATCTTAGAAAGGAGGGATCTACTTAGAATTAGGGCACATACAAATCCTTATTCAAGTGTTTCCAATGATTACTACATGATACTTAATAGAAAATGTACAAGCTTTGGATGAATACAGACATAGATTTGGATTCTATGCCTGGAATCACTGTTTGGCAATATAGGGTAAGTCATTAAATCCCCCTGATCTTTGGTTTCCTCTTTTGTATGACAGAGATAATAACAATTACCTTGAAGAATTGGAAAACGAAAGATAGCTTGCACAATATGCACCATACTTGGTGCAGAGCAAATACTCCATACATTTTACTATTATTCATTGCTATACATTCTCTCCCTGCTCCCCAAACTGAAATATCTTATCATTGTCATCATTCTGTCCTCAACTGAACTCTATTTACTTTTTCTGAGAAACAAGATACAGCAGGTTCTCCTTTCTTAAAACCATAACATTTATCTGTTTCCTTCACACATATTCAATAGAACAGTACTTAAAAGCAGTATTATAAAGATACAAGTCATGTACCATAATTTGCTCATTTATAAAATACTATGTTCAATGAGGAATCTCAAACCCAGAAAGACAAACACCACATATTCTCTCTCATCTGTGGTTCTTATGTCCAACTTTTTAGATTGGAGTATATAACCTGGGGTAACTACACAAATCAGGAAAGTAAAACTGCATCATGGAGGAAGGTGTATAGGGAAGGTAATAATAAGACATGAGTGATATAAAGGGGAAAATGAGAAAATGGAGGCTGGGGGATTTAATTGGGAAGGAGAGAGTAAGGTCAACCCAGAAGGATATGGAAGGACAAATAATACTAAGAATGTTTTAAAAGTCCCTAAAGAAACATTAAATAAAAAATTAAATTCTCTCTCTCCCTCTCTCTCTCTCTCTCTCTCTCTCTCTCTCTCTCTCTCTCTCTCTCTCTGTGTATGTGTGTGTGTTTCTTAAATTAAGTTTTGCCACTTGGGCTGACAGTGCTTCCATCAAGAGTCATATTCCATGTGGTAGTTTGAATGAGAGGCCCTCATAAGCTTATATGTGTGCACATTTTGTCTCTAATTGTTTGAACTGTCTGAGAACAATTAGGAGCTGTGGTCTTGGTGAAGGAGGTATGTCACTGGGAGAGAGCACTGAGGTTTCAAAGCCCACACCAGGCCCAGTGTTTCTTTCTCTGCCTACTTCTTGTTGATAGGACATAAAACTCTCAGCTACTGCTCCAGCACCATGTCTGCCTGCTATATATCATGTTTATCATGGAAAAACCCTATAAAACTCTAAGCAAGATCCAATTAAATGCTTTATTTTTATGAGAGTTACCTTGGTGATGGTGTCTTTCTTCATAGCAATAGAACAGTAACTAAGATGGAAATTGGTAACAAGGACTATCCTATTATTTGGAGCAATATGGAAGATTTGTGAACCTTGGACTAGAAAAGCAGTTGAGGACGTTAAGGAGGCTTAATGGGCCATCGTAATATAAGCATGAAAGACAGTAGTGCTGAAGGCAATTTTAACTATGGGCACCTAGCTCAAGAGATTGCTTTATCTCACCCTCCAAATCCAACAGGCACTCCATGCTAATCCACAGACTATTCCTGTCAGGGAAACAGGTAGACTAACTAGAGATCTTCATCTCTCCTTCTTTTCCTCCAGATCTAGTTCCCTGGCCTCATCCCCAGGTCTACAGCAGTCCTTATAAGGTGACCATTATTTTTCACTGTTCCCATTCCAATGAGACTACTGCTGTCCTCCAAAGGAATCAAAGACCTCAACATAAAACCAGATACATTAAAGTTGAAAGAAGTGAAAGTGCAGAATAACCTTGCACTCATTGTGGCAAAGACTTCCTGAATAAAATACTATAGCACAGAGCACTAATATCAACAATTAAGAAATGGGGCCTCATGAAACTGAAAAGCTTCTTTATGGTAAAGGATACTGTCATTTGTACATAGAGACAGGCTATAGAATGAGAAAAGATTTATGATCAACTCCACATCTGATAGATGACTAATATCTAAAATATGGATTCAAAACTCTAAATAATCCTACTAAAAAGAATTCTCAATAGGGGAAATTTGAATGGCTGAGAAACACTTTAAAATGTTCAACATCTTAGCCATCAGGGGAATGCAAATAAAAACAACTCTGAGATTCCATCTAACAATTATACCTGTCAGAATGGCTAAGATCTATAACATAAGTGACAGCTCATTCTGGTGAAGATGAGGAGCAAGGGGAACATGCCTCCACTGCTGATGGGAGTGTAAACTTGTGCAGCCACTGTGGAAATCAGTGTGGTGGTTCCTCAGAAACATGAAACTCAATCTACCAGCTGCACCATTCTTGAGTAACATGCTACCACAAGGACACTTGCTGAACCATGTTCATTGCTGCCCTGTTCATAATAGCCAGAAATTAGAGATGGTCTAGTTGTCTCTCCACGTAAAAATGGATAAAGAAAATGTGATACATTTACATAATGGAATAATACTCAATTGTTTAAAAAAATCACAAAATTAACAAGATGATAGACACTGCCTGGCTTGCAGTTCTGAAACCTCAAAGCCTACCCATAGTGATACAGTTTCTTCAACAATGCCACACATACTCCTATAAGGCCACACCTTCTAATAGTGCCACTCTGTATAGGCCAAACATTGAAACATACGAGTTTATGAGGGGGCATACCTACTCAAACCACCACAGTAATCCAGACCCAGAAAGATAAATATGATATGTATTCACTTATATGTTGGTATTAGCTGTTAAGTAAATGATAACAAAGTTAAAATCCATAGACTGAGAGAGGTTAGGTATAGAGGAAGAGTTTAAGGGGGACACATAGACCTCCCTGGAAAGACAAAATAGAATAGGTTTTATGAGTGGGTTGAGGGTAAGAGTGTGGGAACAGAAAGATCAGGTGGAGACAGGGAGGGCAAATTGGATTAAAGAAGAGAGTTCTGGAAAAGACAGGTAGAATTAAAGGGCATTTATGGGGTAGTATGGAAACCAAGTGTAGTGAAAACTTCCTAAAACATATGAAGGTGATCCTAATGAAGTCTCCAAATAATGAGGGAACTAGAGTCCCAACTGGCCATTTCTTGTTACCAATGGAATCTTCCAGTGTTGGGACTGGGCTACATTCAGTTGAGTTGTTGGCTGAAAGGGTCCCAGGGAAATCCCCAAATAACCTGGGCTGCAGCCGAGATTATAGGTTGCTTGCTACAAACTGACAGAAAGGCCTCAATCCTAAAGACAACACCCACACAACTCGTGAACACTAAGAGGTCAAGCTGAAGCCTGTATAGAATATTTCCCCTAACAGTCTAGTGTCTTTGGTATAGGAAGGCAGCCTGCAGGCTATCAGAAGAGAAGCATAAACACAAACTCAGCCAAGAGATCTTTGACCTACAGTGGTGTCCCACCTGCAAAATATGCTAGGACAATGATGGCACAAAGCATGTGGGAATAACCAACAGGTGTCTGACTTGACTTAATGTCCACTCCACAAGATGGAATCCATTTCTAACACTGCTTGGGTGACAAAGAACCAGAGACTTAGAGAGCCCAGAGCCCTAGGGTAAAACCAAATACTGCTGGTCTTAAAAAAAAAAAACCGAAGTGATAAAATGATTGCAAATGATATCATTTTACTCATTGATCAGTGCTTATTCAACCATTGTCAGAGAACTTTCTTCTTGGAGGAGATGAGACCAAATACAGAGAGACACAGACAAGCATCACACACACACACACACACACACACACACACACACACACACACATGGGGGGGGGGTGGTGGCGGGGAACAGAGACTTTGGAACACACAGCTAAATGGGATGTCTCTATCAAACCCTTCCTTCAGGGCTCAGGAAACCCATCAGAAGAGGAAGCATAATGAGTTTTAAAAGCCAAAGGGGACAGTGGACACCAGGAGACCAAGTCCCTGAGCAAAGTTTCCATGAACTCACAGAGTCTGAAGCGGCAAACACAAGGCCTGCATGGTATTGCAGCAGGTCCTTAAGGCTTTCCATTTAGTAATTTTATAGAACTTCTGAATACAGAAGCAAATGGGTCTCTGATTCTTTTACCTTCTTTTGAGGCTCTTTTCTTCATGTTGGGTGATTATTTTTATTTTGCCTTATTCTATTTTATGTTGTTGTATTTGGTTGCTCTCTCTCTTAGAAGCCTGTTCTTTTCTAATGAGAGAGAGAAAGGGAGTGGAGCTTGAGGGGAGTTAGAAGCATTGAAATTCTTCCAACCAAGAAAAGTGAAGCTCAGAAAGCTGAGGGTCTTGTCCAGTTCCATACTGTAAGTGACCGAGGTGAGAACTCTCCCCACCAGAACCGATTTCCTTCCCTTTGAATTTTCTAGAGAAGCTAATTACTCTATGTATTCTTACTATTTTGATTCATGACGGTTCTAATTAGATTTAAATAAAGGCCCATCTTCTCCTGTCAAAATTACAAGCTTCGAATTCTTACACCCTGCCTAGTGTAGAAATTTCCAGGGATGAGGTGGGATAGATAAAAGATGAGGCTCAAAGAGTGGTGAAATTTTAATTACAAAGTTTGGGCCCTTTTCTGTGGTCACTTTGCTTCATCTGGGTGTTACTTAAGTTGTCCTGCATGCAGACTTGGGACAGCTTACAGAGTCCGCTGCAAACATTAAAAACATTGAGTTTGCCTCTTCTGCTGACACTACTCACATCACTTGCTTTTCTAAAATGCCGAACTGGCGACTTCATTATTCTGCTTTGAATCCTTCAGTGGCTTTCCTTCCCAGAAGTGTAAATGCCAGTCTCTGAGCAGGCTCGATAGTCATGCATCTCACAGACTTTTAATCTTTAGCCTTACCTGCTGTATCTGTTTCCACTTCCTCTACCATATTGACTGCTTCTGCTCAGTGGACCATGCCTCTGCAGCCACAGGTGCGGTGTGTCCTGCTCGGTATCTTTCATCTCTGAGGCCTTTGCCCATGCTGGTTCTTCTGAATGCTCTTGCATTTCTGCTCTTCGTAACAAAGGGCAGGTGACTTTATGTCTGTGTGCCATGTAGCGGCTTTGCTAGGGCATCATTTGCCTAAGCAGTAATTTTGGCATCTTGGACACGCCCGTTACAGCCTTTCCCAATGTCAGAAGGGTTGTTTACTGATGCCCTTCTCACCACTCTGCTGGATTTTGAGCTCGTAAGGAACATAAGTTCTGTCTTATTCTCTTGTTCTCTATTTATTCTTTTGTTCTCTATGGAACATTGTTCAGAATCAGACACGTGAATGGCTGGAATTCTGGCAAAGGCAAGAGAAGCCTCCTTAAACAATATTTTAATGGCTTTTGATCTACCATGGCTTCAACCATGCTTCTTCCAATCCACACAGTCTTTGCAATACTCTCTCCCCAGGGTTCAGGAGACCAATTACTCCTACCAAACTCCTTCCGACAGGCATTGCCACTGGCTCTCTAAAGGGACTCTTGAGTCATCTATGGGTTTCCAAACATGAACATATGCTAGGGGCTTTCACAGCCATTTGTTTATCACAGTGCACTCATTCCAAATTCTCCACAACGACTTCTAAAGTTTTAGGTGGTTTGTGGATATTTTAAAGCAGATGCAATAGAGCTAGGCCATAGGGCAGTTTTATTTTTAGGTTATCCATAAACTTCTATAGTAATTTCTGTGATGGCTGTACCAGTTTACTCTCTCACTAGTAAGATAAGGATGACTTCCTCACATTCTCACTACCATTTGTTGTCAATGTTTTTTTTTTCTTAATGTCACCCGTTCTGACAGGAATGTGACTGAATTGCAGAGTAGTTTTAATTTGTAATAGCCAAAGATATTAAATACTGAGATTATAATTACATCATTTCCTCTTTCCCTTTCCTCCTTCCAAACTTCCATGTACTCCTACTTGCTTTCAAATTCATTATGGCCCTCTTTTAATTGTTGATATAATTGTGTGTGTGTGTGTGTGTGTGTGTGTTTGTGCATGCGTGTGTGTGTGTGTGTGTGTGTGTGTGTGGTGTGTGTGTGTGTGTGTGTGTGGTGTGTGTGTGTGTGTGTGTGTGTATGTGTGTGTGTGTGTTCCTAAATACTTAATACATACAACATGTTGAGTTTGTATAATGTTACTTCTATGACTGGCCAGTTGATATTGGATAATCAATTTGGTGTGCTTTTATCTGGAAAAGGCTTACTCCCACTTGCTTCGCAACATTTCTTAGTTGCTTCTAGCTCTTTGTGTAAAGTTGAGAAGCCTTCGAGCTTTTCCCCTATCAAACTCCAAGGTAGCATGCCTACTAGTGTCTTTCTTGTTGAGTTCACATTTAGGCAGTCATATTGGTGAGGCATCATGGCTATATTCTCTGACATTTCTAGGAGACAGACTCTCATAGCACACTCCATTTTCCTCGGGTTCTTACAGTCTTTCTATCCTCTCCCCATTAATGATCTCTGAGACTTAGTTGCAGAATTTGTGTTGTAGATTTATCAGTTGGGACTGCACTCTACCACTCCACATTTTGATTGGTTGTTGTTGGTTTTTTTGTTTGTTTGTTTGTTTTCTTTTTTGTTAGTCTCTGCTTCAAAGGGGTGGGGACTACACTTCTCTGTGGGTATAAGGACAAATGTTTAGATTGCTGTTAGACATTATGCTGGTTAATAAAGTGGCAGTGTGAGGTTTTCCTTCAATAACCATGACTGAATTTGCCCTGAGTATTTGGGTAGGTTGCCAGTACCTGGCATTATTTCCCTCTTGTTGAGCAGGTCTTAAGTTAAATTAGAGAGTTGTTGGTTATCATGAAAGTATGTGTATCTGTACTGTACCCTTAGAGTTATTGCATCATACTGTTTGTCATTGTAGTTCATAAGCATCACAAATGGAGCTTCCTTTGGAAACTCATGCTGTGTCTTCTGCAGCCATAGACGCTAGTCCTTGGGGAGGTGTTCATATCGATTTCAGATCAGGCTCCTCTAGGCCTTGTGTCTGAAGTACATGGTGTCTTTAGCAATGAGGACTTACCTTCCACCTCTAGGGGACAATCAAGGGTATTAATAATAGCCTATAATGTTTTGGAAGTCTCTTGGGCAACCCCAACAACAACTCAGAAGAGGGCTTCTTTTGCCTCATATTATAATACCTTTCTGGGACCACCCTGAAGGAGGATGGTGAAAGGAAACCTTTGCAGTAGGCATAATTTCAGACAGAGCCCATGATCATACATTTTGCTTTGAAGTAAAAATGACCAGATGTGTGATTACATGCTGATTCACAGGCTGTAGCCAATGTTTTAGCTGGATGATTTCAGAAATGTAAGAAATATGATTGGAAACTGGTTGAAAAGACATTTGTGGAAGGAATATGTGGTTAAAAGGGGTCCTGCTCAAACTATGGCACCAGCCAAGGACAATTCATGCAGTAAACTTCTAACCCCTACCCAGATCTAGCCAATGGACAGGACAGTCTCCACAGTTGAGTGGAGAGTGGGGACTGACTTTCACATGAATTCTGGTGCCTCACCTCTGACCATGTCCCCTGGAGGGGGAGACCTGGTGGCACTCAGAAGAAGGATAGCAGGCTACCAAGAAGAGACTTGATACCCTATGAGCATATACAGGGGGAGGAGGTCCCCCTCAGTCACAGTCATAGGGGAGGGGAGTAAGGGGAAAGTGGGAGGGAGGGAGGAATGGGAGGATACAAGGGATGGGATAACAATTGAGATGTAATATGAATAAATTAATAAAATATATTTTAAAAAAGATTTTTCAAAAACAACAACATATTCCATGGAAGTGCTTACAGAGGAGTACTTAAATAATCAAGTAGATAGGTTGACATATTCTATGAATAGTAGCCAACTTCTTTCCTTATCCATTCTTGTCATTGCCCAGTGAGCCTGTAAACAAAGGGGCAATCCTAGCAAGAATGGAGATCATGCATGCGCTTTTTCTTACTAAGGCTGGTCGGGTACCATGGAGTCAACACTTCTAACAAATGCTACAGTGTTATCAGGGATGATTGATCTAGACTACAGTGAAGTAATGGAGAATCTATCTGGAGTGCTATGTCTAAGTTACCCTGTCTTGTGATTAAGTTCATTGAAAACTACAATTCAATTCAAGCAGGATGATAAATGACCCGGATTCTTCAGGAATAAATAAATGTGCCAGACTCTTAAGTACAGATAACTCCTCCAAGTAAAGAACTAAGATCTTGCTGAGATGCTTGAAGAAAATAAACAACATTCCCTCCAAAGTCGTAATTTCAATGTGAACAAGTACATAAAGCATGGTCACATGATGCAGAACAATGACCTGTCTCTGCATAGTGCCTACATTTGTATAGTGCAAAAGCTAAGAAAAGTTATTTCATTTTAAAATAGTGGACAATGATCAAAACTCATATTGTATAAAACAAGACTATTACACGATATTCAAATTGTAGTGTTCATAAACAAAATTTTATTAGACTATGGCCATATTGCCTATTTGATTGGATTCTGCTTCAGTCTGCTTACCTGTAACATCATTGCCTACCTGCCACAAAGGCGTGGCCCTGCCCAGGGCACTATAAAAGGACATACTGTCCACATGGCCCCCTCTCTACTCCCTCTTACTCTACTCTTTCTTCTTTTCATTCTTCCTGTCTCTGTCTCTGTCTGTGTCTGTGTCTGTCTGTCTGTCTGTCTGTCTGTCTGTCTCTCTCTCTCTCTCTCTCTCTGCTTCTCTCTGACTCTCTCTCTCTCTCTCTCTCTCTCTCTCTCTCTCTCTCTCTCTGTCTCTGGGATACCCCTCCCCCTTTCCTTCTCTCCCCATGCTAACTCAATAAACTCCTCTACAATTTAATATCTGCTGCCTGGTACATTATTACTTTATTATCTTATTGTTTTATATCTAATTATTAAATATAAAACTATTTTCATATTCTAGAACTGTTTTCACACCATAATGGCAGAAATGAGCAGTCGTGACAGCACAGAATGTATAACACCTAAAATATTTTCTATCTGGTACTGTATTTTTTAAAAAACACCCTAGTCTGTAGACTCAGCCAGCTAATAAAGCTTTTTAAATCAATGAGCATAATACAGTAGTTGGGAGAGGAGCTATGGAAAAATATGTGGATGTCAAGTATAGGATACATACATGAATATATGAAAATATTGCTGTCATCCCTCAAAAGCCCCCACATACATAGACATTTTCAAGCAAAACTTATCCACAGACTGCCAGTTTGCTGCTTACTTTAATAGACATAAAAGGCGGTAAGAGACTATAATCATTAATTAGTTTAAACAGTTTTGAACACTTCCTATTTTAATTTGGGCTCCCTGTGAATAGTCCTTGAGACAAAAATTTGCATGCAAATGGTTTATTTGGGAGGCAATCCCAGGAAAGTAAGGAAATGAGACAGGGAAAAGAAGGCAGCTAATACAAGATATGTGTTTCAGAAAAGTGGCACTTTGGGCTACTACAGTTTAATTTCATTGAGGAAGTTGGTGTAGAATGTTCACCTCAGAGTTACACCAAAATAAGAGGGAAAAGCAAGAGCCTTAGTCCACCAACTCCTGCCATCCTCCACGGGGGGGGGGGGGTTCCTCCTAGAGAGTGCTAAGTCTTTGACCTTCTGGCCTGAAGTTATAGACCAGAATAGGGTGTAGTAGAGGTCAGAAAAGCTCCTTAGGTAAAGAGATGCAATCACTGGTAGGTTGAGGTTAAGCTGCTGTGCTCTCAAGGGTTGAGACAGAGAGGGTGGATGTGGGCAGTGGGGCCTGCAGCATTTTCTAGCTGAACAATCAGACAAAATGCAACAAATAAATATCGATTGTATGTTTTCTCTGTGCCAAATAGTATTCTAAGCACCAAAAATACAGCTATGAGCAAAATATCAAAATCGCTGGCCTCAGGTAATTTGTATTCAGCTGGGAGAGAAATAGTAAACAGTACAAATCAACTACTGAGTTTCCTGGAAAAATCATGAGAAAAGGAAGCAGGGGACTGCTCTCTTCAATAAGGTGGTCACTGGAAGAGTGATGTGTGAAGAGAGCTCAGGGCTCTGTTTTATTCTCCTTTCTCCTCCTTGAAGATGCTTTAACAAAATCCTTAAGTTTGAAGGAAGCATTTAAAAACCAATTCCAATCCTGCATTCCAGAGGAAAAGGCTTCTATTAACATTCAATGACTTCTATCAAATCAACATATGAAATGGAGATGCTAGGAAAATGCTACAACACAGAGGGAATGCTAGCCAAGGGTTAAAGACAAAAGGCAAACTTTTCTTCCCACCCGGACCAGCCTCCATTTTTAACCAGCCAAAAGCACATTTTCAGTGTGGCCTCTGCATAAACCCCATGCTCATTTCAAAGCTGTTTAGGGAAGCCACTAGGACTAACAAGGTGACACTTGAGGAAAGACTCAGCAAAGGGAAGAAATCCTTGGGGGACATGGAAATCATAGCAAAACAACCTTTGTTCCTCTCCAATCTTCACCAAGATCGTGTCTGGTTTCACACAAAATATTTTGTTCCTGGTCCTAAGGGACATGATCTTATGAATCCCAAACCTGCATGCATGAGTTTATACACTTGTACAGATAATACACACTAATATTAGTTTCAAAAAACAATTAAAAGGGCTGGAAAGTCAGCTTACTTGGTAAAATGCTTGCCTTTCACACAAGAAGGGCTCAATTCAATCTTTAGTAATTATATTTTAATTTCAAAAAAGAAAAAATTCAAAAGAATATTTTACAGTAAAAAGTGCTGAGCATAATTAGGTATCTTTAATAAAGGGGTTGTTTTGTGCAAACACTCATATCACCTTACAAAAGGCCTGAGTTAGGTCTGATAGGAAAATACAGTTGAGATGATTAACTGAAGTGACAAGCACTCGAGAAACAAGTTTGGGGCACTATCAAAGCTTTTCATAAGTTCTATCAGCCTCAGTCTGACAGCATGCCTCTGCCCCAAGATTTTCACATACACATAATGCTTGTGTTTAAATATATATATATATATATATATATATATTTCAGGTAAATAATTGGTTTGCTGTTTCCTTCTATTCTCATAAAAGTACAATATAATTTCAAATATCAAGAACACAGTTCCAGATTTGAAACATTAGAACAAAGTGAAGGCTCAAATGCTATTTTGGCAATATCAAAGTGTCAGCAAAGGCTAGACTGAAATATAAAATAACAGAACTGAGAAACCTCCTAGACATGGAGATGTAAACAACTACAATTATGACCTAGACAAACTTTCCTCTGTCTTTTCTATTAAAAATATTGAGTTGGGGGTTCATAGCATATATATGCAACCAACACTAAATTTCTTTGCCAGCTACTGTTATGGAAGCCTACCAGGGATGAGTTTACAACCAATTGAAAATCTTTAATTCCAGCTTGCTGGAACTATACTCAGGTGTTTGGGACCCAAGTGTAGCATTGAATGTTTAAGATAAGGGATTTTTTTAAAAGACAAAAAACACATCCTGACACCTGCTATAGGGAGTCCCGAGGGGATAGGGTAGGAGGTTTTGAGCAAGCAAGCAGTTTAATAGTAGCTAAAATGAGCTAGCTGAGGTATCTTGACCTTGGATTCCTTGAAGAGAGTAGGGTGAATTCCCACTTATATCAAAGAGTTCAAAGTTTAGTTAAACCTAAAATGGCCTCCTCAGGAATACAAGATGGAAGAACTTCTGTACTGTCTTGCCCTGTCACATTAGGAAACTGAAATTTAGAAAACTCTTGTCAAATGAAATAAAACAACTTGTTATACAACATACTCAGATTTTCAAAATAAAGAAGTAACTCTTGAAGCACCTGTATGTAGCATTTTAGTAGAAGGAAGTACCAAAGAAAGCTTCTAGCCCAAATTATTTTCTAAAAAATCAGCATTGATCCATGTAACGTTGACATTATAGAATAACTGCTACATCATCAGGATCTTTTTCTACCAATAAAGAGTATAATATAGAGAACTGTTTAGTCTTCTCATATGGCCATATGGGTACAGGTAATGGCTACTTTCTTTGTCAGATAGTTTAATGCACCATCATCACTTCTTACTACCCTCATCTGCTTATGAAATGGCATTTCAAGAAGTGAACAAATTGCTACGAAGAGCCACATGTACTCACATGCTCAACATCTTATACAACATTTTAGTGTGTTTTCCAAGGCCAGCTATTCAATGAGAAGTAACACTATCAAAGAAGATGAGTTAACACCAAGTACATAAACAGTTTTGCAAGAAGATGGCCTACAATATGGTAGGCACTTGGAAATTGTTCTTAGATAAGCATAGTGAAATAAAGAACTTAAAAATTGTTACTAATCCTGATCTCCTGGTAAATGAAGACTTTCATTGGACATCCCAATAGATGCAGGGATTTCCTACTGGGACTCTAGGTGAGGGAAATATGGGAGAATGGAGAAACAGAAGGATCCAGAAGGTCCTAGAAACCCACAAGAAAAACATCATGACTGGTAGATCTGAACCCAGGGGGATCTGCTCAACCTACTGCACCAAACAAGGACAATACATGCAGTAAGCATTGAACCCCTATTCAGATCTAGCCAATGGACAAGACATTCTCCAGAGTTGTGTGGAGAGCAAGGACTGACTCTGACATGAACTCTGGTGCTTCATATTTGACCACTTCCCCTTGGTGAGGAGGATTAGTGGCACTCAGAGAAAGGATAAGCAGGCTACCAGGATGAGACTTGATAGGCTGTTACCTTACGGTGGGGAAAAAGGTCCCTTTCTGTCACAGAGCTAGGGGAGGGGAAAAGGGTGAGAGAGAAGGAGGGAGGAATGGGAAGAAAAAAGTGAGGGTATAACAACTGAGATGTAATCTGAATAAATAATAAAATAAAAATTAAAAATATTATATATATATATATATATATATATATATATATATATTACTTATATGTTGCAAGGTATTCTTATTTGGCTGGCTGGTCTTGTTGTAGTTCAGATTTCTGAAAAAGGTCTTAAGTATTTGAGGATATCCTTAAATTTCTGATCCTCCTGCCTCCACTTCCTAAGGGCTGAGAGTCAAGGCATGTGCCATCTTGCCCTAACTATGTCTTTTAAGTATTTTGTTGATTTCTTTATTTTCTATTACCATAGAATAGGGCCTTCTAGGAATACTTCTTTAGAACAGGAATCAAGAAACTTTTTCTATAAGAGACAGTGTTTAGTTTTTCAATGTCTGATAATTTGTTACTCTTCAACACTTATTTTTGACTGAGCTCAGACTTAAAAGTAGAAGCTCTCAGTGAGGGCAGCTTATGTCTTTTGGTAATCTGTTTCTAGCATTTTTCTTTTTTCCTTTCTTTTTCTTTCTTTCTTCCTTTCTTTCTTTGTGGTTTTTCAAGACAAGGTTTCTCTGTGTGATCTTGGCTCTCCTGGACTCACTTTGTAGACCAGACTGGCCTTGAACTCACAAAGATCCACCTGCCTCTGCCTCCCAAATGTTGGGATTAAAGTCATGTGCCACCACGCCTGGTTCTAGCAGTTTTTCTTGGTTTTATTCTCTTGGCTAGAAATTAATCATACTCTGTAGACTCCTCCTTATTTTTCTTACTGCATTGTTTCATCAAAGCAATAGGTCATTGTTTGTTTACAGTTGGCTTAGAATAACAATATATTAAAACTCAGGTGCCTTGTGCTTTGGTTCTGGCATTCTTTCTTTTTTCTTTTTCTTTTCTTTTTCGGTTCTTTTTGTTTTTGTTTTTGTTTTGTTTTGTTTTGTTTTGTTTTCTGAGACAGGGTTTCTCTGTGTATTCTTGGCTTGGCTGTCCTGGACTCTCTTTGTAGACCAGGCTGGCCTAGAACTCACATCGATCTGCCTGCCTCTGCATCCTAAGTGCTGGGATTAAAGGTGTGTGCCACCCTGCTTGGCAATCCTGGCTTTTTGCCTTCTTTTGTTTAAGGGTTTCTGAGAACATATTGGCAATCATCATCTTCATTAAAGAGATTGGAAAGTTTTTGGATTCTGCTAGCCCTTTGGGGCCCCAACCACTAAGGCACAGTAGTGTCTTTCAGTGTATGAATATCTTTTTCTTATTTCTTTCTTTATTTTTTATAGATTCATTTATTTATTCATTCATTCATTTACAATAACTAAATTTATAAAACTCTTATCAGATCCACAATATATCTGAGAACAGACTTGCACTTTCTCTCTCCATTTGTCCTTGGTCTATAACAAGAAGCATTTTACTCAATAACAGGTACTCTCTGCTGTGAGTCAAGAAACCTTTTGTCACGGAAAACCCTTGTTTGTCATTCTCACCACAAACTAGAAACATGTAACCCATCCATTCTTCACATAGAGAATCAGTAGCTACTTCTGTAGCCCTCTGCTTCTCACAGAAAGTACAGAGCTTGCCTTTGTTGTCCACTTGGTTTTCTGACAGCCGGTGGCTGGGAAGGAGATATTTGGCTTCATCTTGTCATAGCAGACAACCAGCTGTGCCAAGAGAGTTAGGTCTTACAAAATATACAAGTTATCTTTATCACATTATACTTTGCTTTCTAAGAAAAATTATAAAATATGAAAACATTTCTTGCATAAAAAATAGGCCTCAAACCAGAATTCGGCTATAAACCACAGTTTGGCAACCTCTGTTCTAGATAACAAGCTATCATGTATAGTAGTCAGTTATTGATACATAATATTATATATAACAAATCAACCTAAGACTTCATACTATACAGCAACAAGGCAACAAGTCTTTCCGCTCTAAGTGACATATCTACAAATCAACTAAGGGAGATCTGCTTACTTCTTACCCTGACAAAATGTATGTGTGCCCTACACACACACACACATACACGGGTATGTATACATATATATGTATATAAAATATATATAATGCATCAGTGGGGACCTCTGTTTTGTGTAGTGTATGTATGTGTGTGCTTCTATGTTGTATATTGTTTCTGTGTTTGGGTAGAGACTAGAAGTCAATTGTGGGTGCTGGATATCTTCCTTGGTCACTCTGCACATTATTTTTTGAAACATGGTCTTTCACTGAACTTGGAACTCATAGATTCTGATAGGTTAGCTGCCCAATGAGATCCAAGGAGCTCCTTGTCTCTGCCTTGACATAGCTCTAGAGTTACAGGCATACTTTGTCACTCTAAGCTTTTATTTGGTGACGGATATCCAAAACTCCAGCCTGGATAAATGTTTTAATGGAATTTAGACCTCAGGAAATAAATCTTTTTAGGTGAAATGCATTCTTCATTGCAAAGGTATGTCAGCAAGCTTTCCCTAATGGTACACTAGAGATATTTTTATCTTTGGGGTAATAAACAGTTGTCCAAATGGGTATAATTGGCCCATGCAGTAAGAGGGAATTCATGCCTGGTGCTGTAAACCTAGCCAACTAACAGTGGCCAGAGAGGTCATAGACCATAGAGAGCAACCTACCTACTACATGATATTTTCCTAAGCCAATATAATTTCTAATTGTATTCTAGATACATATCCTTATACAGACAGATGAGTATAACTCTCAGCCCTCATTTTTAAAAAATTATTTTTTGTTTTGTTTTTGCATCCGATGGAAAGCATTACAGAGATTGACAATTTGTCAAGCTTCAGAGAATAAGTGGCCATAGGGTACTTAATTCCAATTGGTACATCTACAATATACCTCTATACCTAAGGCTCAGGGAACATGGCAGAAGATAGGACAGAAGGTTATAAGAGCCAAAGGACCATGATGCCTGCTGCTAGATGGTCTCCTATTAGTGACAGGGAAGCTACACTCATGACGCTTCAACAATATGGTTGCTGAAACAAGACTTGTGTAATGACAATGCCAATTGAACAATGAATTGTAGATGGGGGAAGTTTCACAAGGCCTCACCTATAGGTGAAGTACTAGAAGCTCTCAGTGGAGGTTATCTGATCCTAAACTATCAGCCCTAAAGTCATGTAAAGATGAAAAACACTAGTAATTAAACAATAACTCTTTTAAAAATCATGAGTTTGAGATGGAGGAGGAATGGAAGAAGTTAGAGGAAGGAGAAGTTTGTACACAAATGATGTGCACGTAGTACTTATAAGTGAAATTTTTAAAAGAAGGGAGGAAAAATGATGAAATGCTGGTGAGGGTGTGGAGAAAAGGGTAACTCTTACACACTCTCTATGGGAATGTAAATTAGTCACATTATGAAAAACAATATAAACTTTTCAAAAAATAAAATGCATTCTTTTGTAGTGGAAAGAAGATATCCTACTAGTCAAATTTATTCTATACTTGCCATATGATTTATGAAAAGAGTTAACTTGTATTAGCTCATATTATGTGCCAGAAACTATTTTAAGCCATATAAACATACCGATATGCTCAGCCCATGGAACTGTTATTCCTAAGCAAATGCCATTGCCCAAGGTCATATTTACAGGAAATTAAATAATTAATGACAGGCTATATTGCCTTTCATGATTTTTTTCATTCCTTGTGGCACTTAAGCTGTGCAGAGCAAGATAAACAAAAACAGAAATCTGTATTCAGATTTTAAATCTTGGCATTTTCTTTTTCTTAGATATAACATTCTTGGGGCTTGAGGTATGGGTTCTTATAATTTAGACATATCTTGTTTATAAATGTTCACATCATGAGCTTAGTTTGTAAAGCTTTTGAACAACTTGAACAAAAGAATGACTATGAATTCAATAACCATTTTTGTTATGCCAACCAATCAGGTCTATGGGGGCTGATCATTTTAGACACACACATGTGTTGAACATTTAAGCACATCTGGCTCTAGCTATTTGAATGTAAATGACTTAAGGAAAATTGCTTCTATGTTTTTATGGCCATCTATATTGGAGTTACTTTTCTCTTAGACATAATACACATAAAGTAAGCTCTTAAAGTATACAAACCTTAATTGTGAAGTCTGGTAATTTTTAACATGTAAGTACACAACCCCCTCTGCAAACTCCTTTTTCCTATAACCATCAACCAAATTGAGATACAGAATATTTCTA
Organism: Acomys minous; assembly: GCF_964271855.1. Taxonomy (NCBI): domain Eukaryota; kingdom Metazoa; phylum Chordata; class Mammalia; order Rodentia; family Muridae; genus Acomys; species Acomys minous. Next base: position 123,997,785 of record NC_140488.1, on the reverse strand, counting down.
ATACCACCTGAAGCTTCATCTTTTAGTTTATGAGTATATACTCACATATTCAGTATTAGATAATCAATATTTTATTTCCTACTTTAATCAGCAAGTTCATTGGCATCTCTTCCTGAAGTTGATATCAGTGGAATCACATATATTCATTTTTTGGTATCTGATTTCATTTACTCAGTGTGTCATGTAGCATTCATCCATATTTTGTATGTGAGCATCTTATTGTTTCTATAACTCTATAGCTTTGCATTGTATGAATATATCACCATTTAATTATTTATTCTCTTCCTGTTCAGCATTTGTGTTTTTCTAGCATTTAGCTGCTATGAATAAAGTTATAGTGATTATTCTTTTGTTTGATTGGACATGCACATACATTTCTCTTGATTATGGCAAAGAGTGGACTTAATGAGTCGTGGGACAATTGTGTTAGCAGTTTTCTAAAGAGATTATCTAGAATCACACTTTGAAATACCTAAAAACAATTTTTAACATTTGTTCATGGCAGTGCTCTAACTGAGTTATAAAGGTTTTATCTAATAGAGCACAAATACAGAATCATATTAAAATGCAACATTTTGATGCAACAAACATTTGAGTTTTGTTCTGATTAGTAAGATTGGCAAATATATTTGCTTATTCATGTAGCATGCTTCATCCTGGTATTACTTTTTTATTTGAAATGAACTTCTCAAAATGTTTTGTTGAATTTGTTTATACTTGTATATTAACAATCAGTCAACAATCAGGTCCAACAGCTAAACCTCTAGTGTAATGTTCCTGTACAATCTGTTGGTCAGATATAGCATATTTCTGTGCTTTAGTGATATTGGATAAATAAAAGCAGGGAAACACAGAAGCTTCCAGAAAGATAGCATTCTGTTTAGCTGAAGAGCTGAATTGGCCTGGGACAGGGTACTGGCCTAAGCTGTGGGATACTTGACCTTCCCTCAGGGTCAAGTTGTTTTTCAAGATAAGATATTTGGCTTGTGTCATGTGAAGTTAGGAACATGTGCAAAAGTCAGTATCTGGCAGGAGGTTCCTGTTAGAGAGGAAGTGAAGCTTGTATCAGGCAGAGAGAGCAACAAGGAAGAGCAGATGTAATCTTTGCTCCCAGCTGAGTGTTAATGAATGCTGGTTTGTTTTGTCTTTCCATATGAGGGTCCATGAATATGCAGAAGTCATCTGATTTAGCTTTAGTCCTACTCTTCTCTCAGAGCTTGCTTTTTAGTTGAGCCCACCTTCCATGTATTCATGAAAGAACCACATCCTAGACTTGAAGGCCAGGGTCCTTAGGAAACAAATCTAGCTCTCTTTTCTCAGTCTAGTTTTCTCCATTCAAGTTCTGTCATTACCATAAGGCCATATTTTTCTTTCTTCAAACTGACACTATGACTAACATTATCTTATGCAATTTGAATTTGTTCAAAAACCAGATGAGGCATTTGGGAAGGTGAGGAGGAAACTGCTAACTTACTTTCAGCATCCTGGGAGTGTGAAGATGCTGATGGAAGGGAGAGTAACATTTAGGGTTCGACCTGGTCTGAACAGTCAGAAAACTTGTAGGTCATGTTAGGATACTTTTGAGGAGAGCAGTTACAGGGGATGATCCCCTACCCTAGGCTGAAGATGACAAAATCAATGTCCTAATTTATTCAACTTTATAATAGTGCTAGTGAGACTTGGAGTTTCTATGTGTAATAATGCCCTGAAATATGCCTTATAGTGGCAAAGAGTATTAAAATGACAATATGATGACACTCACATGTAATCCCAGCACTCAGAGAGGCAGAAGCAGGTAGATCGCTGTGAGTTCAAGCCAGCCTGGTCCACAAAGTGACTCCAGGGCAGCCAAAGCTACACAAGAAAAGAAAATGACAATGTCAAAAGCAAGTAAGCCAACAAAATTTAAATAAATGCCAATACCAAAGATGATGATAGAGTATCCTAACAGAGAAGGCAGTGACAAGTCTTAAACTTTCTTGTGTATGTTCCTTCCCCATGAATTACTTAAAAGTAAATGAAAAGCTAATTGCTGTGAAGTAAAGACTCATAGAAGAGAACAATGTTTCTTAAATAAAATGAAGGCTTATTATAAGCCAGGATACATTGGCAGGGGCAAGGGAGTGAGAAAGGGAAAGATAGTTATTAAAAACTCTGTATAAGTCGGCAACCAAGACTAAAAATCAGAAGCCCCTGCAGATCTTCCACTTGAGCTCTCGAGAGTTGAGGTGTTTGTACATAAAGAGCAGAGACCTGTTAGTGGAAGGCTGCATCTGGAAGCCAGTTCTCCACTGTTTAGCTCATTCACCCAATGCATCCGTAACTTCAGAGGAAGCATTTAATTAAAGAGTAAAGTACCTGAAAACAGGCCTGGATGCAAGAGTGCAAAAAAAAAAAAAAATGCCAGCCTATAAATCACTAGGTCAAAACCTAACATCTTGCAAGCTTCCTCCTTCCCAGATCACCTTTCTATTGTAAGCTTTCTGTGAAGTAAGCTGTATGTCCTGGTGAGGGTGATGAAGGGTCTGGATATACCCCGAGAGAGTAACCAGCAGTATTTTGGTTCTGGTCTTAAAGTGTGGAGATAATTATTTTCTATCACTCTGAAGTTTGGAACTTCATTGGAAATTCAGTCAGTATCACACATACTAGTAGTATATTCTGAATGCTTGTAATTTTGTTTAGAGATAATAGGCAGAAATGCTAAGGGAAGCTTAAAGACTGCCATTTCATTTACATAAGCAAAGTATGTGCAACTACCTGGGGGAAGAAAGAAATGGGTAAGGTGCACTTTTTTAGAGACATTGAGCTAGAAGTGAACATAAATAGGAAGAGAGGAATGGAGGGAAGGAGGGAGGGAGGGAGGGAGGGAGGGAGGGAGGGAGAGAGAGAGAGAGAGAGAGAGAGAGAGAGAGAGAGAGAGAGAGAGTCAGACAGACAGACAGAGACAGAGACACAGACAGAGACTGAAACAGAGGATAAGCAGAGTATGTGCAACTACCTGGGAGAAGAAAGAAATGGGCGAGTTGCATTTTTTAGAGACATTGAGCTAGAAGTGAAGATAAATAGGAAGGGAGGGAGGGAAGGAGGGATGGATGGACAGACAGACAGACAGACACAGAGACAGAGACAGAGACAGAGACAGAGACAGAGACAGAGACAGAGACAGAGACAGAGACAGAGGACCCATGAGAGAGAAAAATGTTTAAAGATAAAGCAGCTTTGGAAAAATGCTCTCCGTGTCTACACAGAGAATTTAAAATGCTAATCAACACTCTCACTCTCTGTTCAAGAACCTATTTTATATACATATCTTGAAAAACATGGCAAAACTTTTTATGCCTAGAAGTGTTCTATGATAACTATGTTGGGTTCAGATTTCAGACATTACAGTCTTATGTTTTCATACTATTTATTTCCTCTATACAAAGTTAATTTTCAAAGTAAGGTTAAACACTTTTTATAAGGAAAACGTTAACACATTAACAGAAAAATGTATGACCTGTTATTCGATTAATTGGCTAGGAGTCATGTATCTGGATATTAAGTCCATAAGATGAAAAGAATGTTTTGGAAGCAAGATTGAAATGGTTGGACTTACAGCCTAACCATTTTGGTAATAGGGGGTCTTCAGATTTTTTTCCTGAAATAATTTGATGTGTTGTGACTTATTATCTCTTTATAGTAATTTCCACACAGTTAACTTATTAGCCTTTTCAATTTTACTTGTTTTATTTTTGGATTCTTCCAAGCTTTTCTAAGTAGTTATCTTATGGATATTTTAACTTATAGGAGGCTTGAATAAATTGACCTGTGAGTAAATTCTTTGGAAATTGTAAGGAACTTGATATTTGTAGTGAATTTGGTATTATTCTTATGAGCCATCTTTAATTTATTGCTTATGTATTTAAATTATTTTTTAAAGATTTACCTCTGGGGTACCAGTTCTAACTACATTGCATAATTGCTCAAGAAGCTTTCTACACTTTCCTTTTACCATCTCCCAGTTTAGCTTTTCATTCCAATTAAAGTTGTTTGAAGTTTTAAATAACACTTCGATCACCATTTGCTTTTTTAAAATGTCTGTATATGCACATACATCTCTGAGTTACGTTCTAATATTTGTAAAACCTTACCATAGTTTTGTTATCATTATCCATTACTGGGATAGTGGTAATTTTGTCACAAGGAGAGAAGATGCACAAATATTAGGCAGAGCCTTCTGATATTTGCTATCAAAGCTTTGTACCAGGAGAAAGAAGGAAATTAATCAAATCACTAATACTTGTAAAGAAAAAAAGGCAGGAACTTATTTAAGAAGCTGCTTCCCTCCAGTTTAATAAGAATTTGTTTTACCATCAATTAAGTCCAACTTCAGTATTCACTGCAGGACAGAGGAAGATGCACACGCTAAAAAAAATGAGTTTGAGAAGGAAATGGATTTACTGGATTCTTCTGGTATAAATCTCATTCAGCATTAACCTTTTGAAGAAATGGCAGGGAGAAATTTCTCATAGAGATATTAATGACAACATTTGAGTCCTTATTTGCTAGATACTCAGAAGCCAATGATTCCTGTTTGTCTAATGACTGACTGTGTATGTATGCTCCTTGAACCTTGTTTAAAGCTAACAAAGATTTTTCCATTCATAATTTTCTGCCATCAAGACTCTGTTTATGAGTTGGACATGGTGGCACATGCCTTTAATCCCAGCACTCAGGAGGCAGAGGCAGGAAGAGCTCTATGAGTTCACGGCCAGCATGGTCTACAGAATAAGTCCAGGACAGTCAGGGTGACACAGAGAAACCCTTTCTCAAAAAACAAACAAACAAACAAACAATCAAAAAGATTCTGTTTATGATTAAATCAACTTCCATTTAGAATGGAGGCTGTTACATTTTATATGTTGCTCATGGACACCAATGTCATCTTCAAATGAGACCATCTAGTTTAAGTTTTTAGAGATATAAAATTTGAATAAAATCTAGTCTTTAAAGAGAAATTGAGTAGAATAATGGCTAAGCTTTGTGACTCACAAAATTAGAAGAGGTGGCATTTAAGCATGCAGTGTTTTCTGGAAGGCTAAGGATTACAAAACACTGAGTTGATAAAAACATACATAAGAAAAAGATTGGCAGATTCCCATTGTGACTATATGTTAGAACATATAGAATTAATTACCCTTTCTATTGAAAAACTAAACTGCTGGATAAAATAGAAAGCGGTTCATCATTGTTTGGTACACATACAAGTACAGAATCGTGGAAACAAAATTTGTTTTAAAGAAAAGTCAAATCAAGAGTTCAAGAGAGAGGAGGAATGTGGTAAGTTCAAAATGCAACTATGAACCTTGGGGTTTTGCCAAGCCCTGAAGTTGTTGACATTCTTTTCAGCCTGCACTTGGTGTGGAAGATAGGACCATAGCCAGTCTAAATGGAGTTTGCTCTAAGTCCTCCTCCTCCTCCCTTGCTTTTTCTCTTGTGAGGATCTAAAGGTTCACACCTATCATGCTCATGGAATAGGATAAATGGAAAAATCAAACCATAATGAAGAAGGAAATAGAAAAACCTGCTACGTATATAAACACATAAATTAGTCTCTAAAGATCCATATTATTTATATAATAAAAACTCAAATGAAAATTAAATTAAACATAATCCAGATTGGGTACCAGGTCCCAGTAGGCTGGAGAACAAAGCAGAAATGTGTTGTAGAAGAACTAAACTTTAACCTGGACTTTGAAGAATTAACACAAATAAAGTTCTAGTAAAATTAGCAAGTGTTTGAAAATTATAGTATGCCAATAACAAAGCATGGTGGATGAGAAATTGAAAAGTAATAGAAAAGAGAAAACATAAACCTGTCGCTAAAAGTATCAAGTATGAAACATGAAATATTTATGACAGGGCTCAAGTGATGGCTCGGTGGGTAAAAGCATATACTTATCTTTCAAAGGATGAGTTTAGTTTCTAGCACACATAATTGACAGCTTACAACTGACATTGCTGGCATCCCTTGTCATAAGGCCAATTCCCTGGCACACATACACATAATTAAAAATTTATAATAAATCCTAAAAAAGAAAACATACAGAATTACTTAAAGAGCAAATGAGAACATATGTGAAGCTAATCAAATAGAGCATCTAGGAAACAGTAATGTATATTGTTTAACTTGACATTTTAAATCATTATAAAATCGCAGAAAGTTATGAAGGTAGTATATAGGTTCTATGTCCATTTCACCTAATTTTATACCAAGGTTTTATCTCATAATTATAATACAATGTAAAAGTCAAGACACCTACATTGCTGGGGCTGTAGGTCAGTGGCAAAGCGCTGCCTAACCCAGTCAAGGTGGTAAATTCAGTCCCCAACAATTCTCTCTCTCTCTCTCTCTCTCTCTCTCTCTCTCTCTCTCTCTCTCTCTCTTTTTCTCTCTCTCTCTCTTTGTGTGTGTGTGTGTGTGTGTGTGTGTGTGTGTATGTATGTGTGTGTGTGTGTGTGTGTGTGTGTGAGAGAGAGAGAGAGAGAGAGAGAGAGAGAGAGAGAGAGAGAGAGAGAGAGAGAGAGAGAGAGAAGAGAGAGAATACTTGATATTACTATAAGGTATATATCTAATTCTGCAATTTTGTTATGTTCAATTTGCATCTTTTTATGGTTGAGTTTTGAGTGTTCTTTAATGCAACCTAGATATGAGTCCTTTGGGAATAAATAATGTGAAATATTTTCTCCCAGGCTCTGGCTTCTTTTTATAATCCCTTAATGGGGCTTTTACAGAGTAGAAGATTTTTGTTTTTTTTTTTATGTCAAAACTGTCAAGTTAGAAATATCTGTACTTCAAAATTACATTTTAAGAAAAAGTGAGAAAATGAACATATTTGCATACACATACATGATATAAAAAATGAGGAGCTTCGTTATCCTTTATAGAGTTCATTTATGTATACAATAGATTTTGTCTTAACAGTAAAGGATATTAAATATCTGACAATATAAAGACAGTCTGGAATAACAAAGGCTTGTTTCATTATAACTTCTATTTGTATCCATTTGAAAAAACACTATCAAAAACAGAAATTAAGAAAGTTTACCATAGCAAATCTACACTAAAAATATACTTCAGGGAGAATAAAATAATGCTATAAGGAATGTTTGAAAAGTAAAGAGTAATAATGAGTAAATATGAGTACATAAATTATGTAATGAAAATTCAGGTATAAAATAAGCATAATCATATATAATTTGATGAACTGAAAAACATCACAAAGCTAAATTACTAGAAAATAATAGCAATTATATTAGGAAGGATATGGTTAAATCAAAGTACCAAAGTTCTACTTATCATTCAAATGGGGAAATATTGAAAGGTGCTAGGAAAGATTTTCATAAAGCACATTTCTGGGTGTTTCTATGAGGATATTTCCAGACAGATTTATAAGGATGGGGAGATCTGCCCTGAGTATGAGCAGCACCATTCAACAGGGTGGTTCCTGGTGAAACAAAAGGCGAAGAAGGAAGTCTGTCAACTTAGGTATCTTCTACCTTACCTAAAGCTCAGAAATATGGAGCTTAAGTTGTTATTTAAAATACAAGGTAATTTTTTAAAAGTAGCCTCCAAACAAATAAGAGACAGAGACTAAAAATGATAAAAAATCAAAATAAAGAATTCTCGTATCATATTCTATCAAAAAAAAAAGACTGACAAATATTTTAAGGTAGTGCAGAAGACCAGCATATGCCATGCCCCAAATATTATTTTAGGGGAAAGATTATTCTGAGATTAAGGCAATTAAAAGGTAAGTGCAGAAAATACTTTATATTCTGCATTTGCTTAAAATAGGCATAAATTCCAAAGAAAAAATGGTCTGTTATGGTTTTGGTATGCAATGTCTTCCAAATGTTCATATATTGAAAACTTGCTCCCCATGAAGCAGTGTTCAGTGGCAGAACCTTCCATTGTGATTGGATCATGAGAGCTCTGACAGCATTAATGGATAAACTTAATGGTGTTTAGATGGTAGATCTTACCTGGAGAGCAGGGGCCACTCAGGAATTATAGAATGATTCTTTTGTGCTACACTTTAAGAAACTTTTAACTGTGGGATTTCATGAAATATTTAATGCATATATGGAAGAAACTTCCAAAGGCCGCACCCCTAGATGAAGCACTACAAGTAATCAATGACTTCAGAAAGAGAAAGAAACTGTTTTCTTTAGGGATGAGCTTCCTGGTAGGTCATCCAACCAAAGTAGTCAACTCTAAACACTTATATTTACTAGCAACAGTAAATGAAATCAGTAGGTATTATGCATGCATTTATATATATGTAGAAACATGAACAATAATTTTAAAAATGGTCATGAATTTGAGGAGAGTCATAGAAGAAGTTGTATGCTTGAAAATGATGTGCATACAATACTTGTGTTAAATTCTCCAAAAGTAAATAATTTAAATAAAATGCTACCTCGAGAGAATGTAGATACAGCTATCTTTGAATAATCAATTTCCAGATCTTTAATTTTTAAATTTATGTGACAAAAATGTGCTTTTCTTTTCATATTTTTGACTGCTTTCAAAGAAAAAAATGCATACTTATCAACCACCTGGAACATGACTATTGGGCCTGGATTTCTCTGGATATAGAAACTTCCTAGTACCAAACAAGGGAGCAATTTAAAATATTAACTCCATCCCTTGACAAGTCACAGCTTCCAATTTTGTGCTTTCAGCAGAAGTAATTGAGTGCTTAATCAAGTTGTTGGTAGACATATCAATAAAAGTAGTTTTTGATAACTTACCTGCACCTTTTAGCATAGAACTCATATGAGACACTAAAAGATTGAGAGGCATTGCTACAAACAGACCTTCTCTCTGTATTGACTTCTTTTCATTGTGAATAAGTTTGTTCATTACTCAGATACCTAGTATGTAAAACTGGGGAAGAATTGATGGTTACTCCTCTGTCATTCTAGTCATAAGTGATAATCATTCTTAAAGACATAATTAAATGAGTGAACCTTCATTCTCATCACTAAGTGGTGCATTTTCATTGACATTTTACATTTGATGTTTGATGATTTTCAGGAAATGCTAGGCCTTCCACAATATAGGGTATGACTCAGGCTATTTTATTTCAGTAGCTAATGGAGACTAACTTCTCTAGTTTGAAGAGTTTGTGGTATATAACTACAGGGATTTCATGAACCCTTTAAATTCAACTATTTATTTATATTTTGATAAATAATGTCATTCAAGTTTGATGATGATTATTTTAAAATACACATATATTCTCTTCTTCAAAAATGGGACCATAGTGCCTGGAAAGATAGCTCAATAGCTGAGAGTACTTACTGCTCTTCCTGAGGACCTGCATTCAATTTCTAGCTCTCACTTTGAGTGGCTCACAACTGCCTTGTAACTTCAGCTCCAGGCAGTTCAATGCATCCAGGCCTTTGGGGCAGTGCATTCATGTATCCACACACAAACACAAATGCATACACACATGTGCATTTGCGCTCGCTCACACACACACACACACACACACACACACACACACACACACACACACACACCTAAAACTGACAAAAATGAATCTTAAAAATGGTACTCTGTTTACCAGAAACATGCACTGTCCTAAGTGCAAAGGTGTTCCAAGATCTTTCTGACCTGTCATATAAACAGAAAATGTCCCTAAAGTTTCTATAACACAGTATATTTTATAGGAGAGAAATAACAACAGCCAATTAAAAATCACTCAAGGTTGGCTTGGGATTGATCTGTCTCCTTTTCACCTTGAAGTACGAGGTTTTAGAGGAAATGACATGGTAAGGTTAGCCTTAGTTCTATATAAAGGTATTAAAAAATGACTACTGCTCACCTCTCTGTACCTCTGGATTGGATATTATTATAAGTAGTGTCTGTTAAAAATAAAACAACAGAAACAAAAACAAAACAAAAGAACTAACCTTTAAATAAACAAACAATGGCATTTCCACTTGAGAGAACTTTGAGAAAAGGTTCTGATATTATTTTTCTCATGTCCTTATTTCAATATACTACTGGAGTTCTTTATGCAGAAGGGAGGAAGACATAATAGACACACAGTGAAAACTGCATATAATGTAATGGCCCTCCAGAAAGTTACAAAGAATGAGTGTAGAATCATTAGATTGCAGGTACAGTATAAACAGCATATGTGGAAACTTAGCCTGGATAATGCCTTCAAAGTCATTTGGGCCACCTTCCATTCTTCATATGAAATTCTATCTGTGCTAAACAAAAAGTTTTGCTACTTGAAGAAATCATGGAGTGGGAAACTGTAAAAGAATCAGTTTTTGTTATTGGAGTGTTATTTCATCTAATCTCAATGGATGGTGTAGTATATTTTCTTTGAGCTAGTAGGATGAAAAGTACATCTTTTATTTTGAAACATTATTCCATGATCATTAAAACAAGTATTAATACAGCATTAGAGTACAGAAATAAGCATTATTCCATTATGTGATTATATCTAAGATGCTAATCATGCCATGCATTGCTTCGTCCCTTTATCTTTTTGTTCATTTTCCTGATAATTTGTACTTCTTTATCAATCCTTCTTTTTCTTTTTCTTCTTCTTCTTATTTTCGTTCTTGTTTTTCCTTTTCTTGTTGTTGTTGTTGTTGTTGTTGTTGTTGTTGTTGTTCTTCTTCTTCTTCTTCTTCTTCTTCTTCTTCTTCTCATCCTCCTCTTTTTTCTTTCTTACTTTTTTTTGGGGGAGTTTCAGGACAAGGTTACTCTATGTCACCTTGGCTGTCTTGAAACTCACTCTGTAGAGCAGGCTGGCCTCAAACTCATAGAGATCTGCCTGCCTCTGCCTCCTGAGTGCTGATATTAAAGGCACGAGACATCACAGCCCATCTTGAGAAATGTTTCATAACTCCTAAAAACAGAAGCAAAAATACCTGTGATTTTTTTATTCCTCTAAATTACCGTGTGCTAAAAGAACATTTTAAAACTACTACAATCATCTTATAACCTTGAACTGGAAGCACCATATATAACATTAAAACCCCAGTTTCCTGATTTTAAAAGATGCTATAATAAATGAAGCATTTCCCTTATGACTGTTGTTGACTTTTGTGTCATAGTTATTAATAAATACAATGTTGTTTAAGTCCTGTTGATTTTTTACAATTAAAATGGATATGAAGATGTAGCTCAGAGCAGAAAACTGATGCTGATTGTCATGTTATACGTGAACTTATATCACAATAACACTACCTCTAGCTTTCTCCTGTTTTTCAAAATTGCCTTAATAAAATATTTAAGTTTAGGTATAAAATATCCAAACTAATACAGAAAATTACAAACTTCTAAGATAATGAGAAGTTTCTTTCTCTCTTCACTGATTTTTAATTCTTTTTTTCTTGTTTAAAAGTGTTTGCTCCCACAAAACTGAATTTTAGGTTCACTCATAGGCTACTTTATCTCCAGGGTTTGTTTTTTTTTTTTTAATAAAAGGCTTACTTGCCAAGAGACTCTTCGTAGCTGGAGCAAACATGGCATGGTCAATATAAGTAATGGTGGTAGCAGTAGGCACTGTTTCAGAAACTTTCCAGGAAACCTAACACAGTGCATCAAGGTTGACTCTTGGGAGATTTGAAAGAGAGTAAAGGATGACTCAGCCAAAATTACACATAGCATCTGAGCTTTCCCTCTGAAGGAGTAATTTTTACTAGCAAAGAGTGCAATTCAGGGCTAAAATTTCAACAAAAAAATGTACAAAAGAGCTCAGAGGAAACTATTTGAGAGTTACTGATGCTGTAAAACTTGTCCTTAGAGGAGCAAGTCATTTGGGGTAAGAAAATATTTATATCTGAGTCATTTCTTAACCTCTACAGATTTATTTCAACTCAGAAAGCTTTCAATGAGAGCTTAACAGAAGTTCAGCCCTGCTCTGTGTTGTTGGCTTGAACATAGCAATATGAAAACCTGTTCTCTGCCCTAAAGCAGCTCATGCCTGGCCCTGATTCTAGCTAAGACGTGCTAAATATGATATAGAAATATGGCTCTTTGTAAGCAAAAAAGGTAGATTTCTGGTGCTAACTGGAATTCCGGGGATGGGGGCATTGCACAAGATAGGTACAATTTGGACTATATTATAAAGGATGAGGAAGATTTGTAGAAAAAGAAACCCAAGTGAGTAGATTGGAATACAAAAAGGCACTTTCAAATTGACAATGCAGCTGCAACTGGGTTGTATACTCTTTATAACTTTATCTTTTTGAATGTTAGCTAAACAGCAAGATTCATTTTCTCATCTTCCTTTCCCTGACCTGCCAGGTGTTAGGATTTCTCCATCTTTGGCTATTGTTCAGCTTCTGTTTGAGCACTGCAATTTTAGGAATAACGTTTGCTCTTTGTGTGACAGTTCCTGCATAAAACACATTCTCAGTGCTTTCTGTGGTACTTATTCTTGATGCAAGGAACAGATGGCAGAATTCAAAGTCATTTCTCTTTATAGACCATTCAAGATGTAAGTGACGGACCTGGATGCTGTGGAATAGGATGGTTACAGATCTTTTACACTGTTTTCATTTCAATTGTTGATTGATTGTTTTTTAAAAAGCAATAACCATTCCTCATGTATGTATTTAAATAGCGAAAATGTATCTTTATGTTCAACCCTTCCTTAACTTTGCAGATCTTAAATAGAGTTGCTCGATTTAACTTTGTAACACAAACATAATGCCCATCCTTTGGCATTTTCTCAGGGTTGTCCTCACAGGTCCTAGTGTCTTCAATACACACACAGACACACAGACACACACACAAATGACCCCCTACTGTATGTTTTGTCTATGAGATACAGCAGTGACTGTAAATGAAGGTCATTAGTGTATAAACCTAAGAAATATTTTTATGTACTGAGAGTTCTACTTGGTAATAGTAACCTGGATAACTCCCTGCAACTCTTTTCATGTTAATCCTATAGTATTTAATATATGGATATTAATACTTAATTATTTTATAATATTTTATTGATCCTTTAAGAATTTCATTCATTGTACTTTGATCAAATTCACCCCCTCTCCCATTTCTTACTAGATATACCCTCTATCCCATTGTGATTTGACTTTTTAAAAATCCCTCAAGTCCAATTACTATATACTCTTGAGTGTGTAGCCACCCACTGGGTGTGTTACCTACCAGGAGCCATGGACTCAAAGAAAAATGACTGATCTTCCAGTAACTTTCAAGTGCCAAAAGCGTCTATGTAAAACGTGGAACTTCATGCTCACTTTCCCCATCTATGCTAGCATTTTATCTGACTTGATATTGGGCAGGTCTTGTCCACACTACCAAAACTGCTGTGAGTTCATATGTACGACTGCACTATTTTGTTCAGAAAACAGACTCATTGTAGTCATCCACTGGCTCTGGGCTTTTGCAATCTGTCTGGCCTCCTCTTCTACAATAATCTCTGAGTCTTAGGAGGAGGAGGTGGGGTGTGATATAGATGTCTCATTAGTACTGAGCACTCCACGGTACTCAATTCATTAAAGTAGTATATGTAAGAAACATAACAGTTTCAGTACAGAATAAATGATTCTATACTTATTATAATCATTATACATGAAGTGTTACACTAATAATGTGGCCTGAAAAACTAAAGGGAATCCTCACATAGGAAATGTTATTGGCATTGTCTAGAGAAATAAAGAGGATTTTGTATAAGACAGAGGCATAAAAGATCTTGAATAAAAGGAGTACTACAAAAAGGGAATATACGGGCAAATAGTGGCTTTAGGTAATTTTAAGGAAAGTGTTTTGATGTTGCTTAAACCTAAAGTAAACACAAAAGAATGACAGCCAGTACAGAGGAGTAGGTAGATAAAACAAAAGAAATAAGTTGCTGGTTAAATGTAAATGCTTTTCTATTCTCTTCTAAGATACTTGATGCTTAGCTTGTTGATCAGTAATAACAGGTTTTATTTATTTTTAAAAGAATAATTACTTTTGTACATCGAATTGACAGACCACATTTTTCATTTTGGATTAAGACAGCAATTATAGTAGACATAGAAAGTTACAGAGTATACATTCAAATATGATTAGTTCATCAAGTTAACATACAACAGGACACTGACATGAGATAGTACAATGGTGACTTATAAAGGACCAGCAAAGATATTATCACTAATAGGAAAGAGCATGGAGAAGAAAAGAAGAGAAAGACCTTCAAGATATCTCCCACGTCTCTAATTTAGAATACTGAGTGAGAGGTCATTCACTAAAATAAAAATTCAGTTTTGAATAGATTGGGCTTACCAGACATCCAAGTAGAAGTATCAACCTGAAATTTTTATCGTTTAGAGGTCATAAATAGTGGACTAAAGCTATAGACTTCAAGATTCATATATAGTAGTGGTTACATTTAAGTCAAAATGATTTAAGAAGCTAGTCTCTAGTAAAGAGCTTGACTCTACTTTTGCTCACTGATTGATGAAAACTTGTAAAACTTTCTCTCTCACTACATCTGAGAAAATTGATAAGAAAGCTACCAGAAGGAAGGTCAACTCATTCAAGACCAAACCTATCCATGCAAGAAAATCCTAATGTTTGTTTCATCACATAAAATCCTGCATTATTTCCCCTAAACAGTTTTACTATTGTCTTAATTAAGGTTTTTATTACTGCGATGAAACACCATGATGAAAAAGCAAGTTGGGGAGGAAAGGGTTTATTTGGCTTATACTTCCACATCACTGTTTATCACTTAAGGGAATCAGGACAAAAACTCAAACAGGGCCGAAATCTAGAGGCAGGAGCTGATGCAGAGGCCATGGAGCAGTGCTGCTTACTGGCTTGCTTCCCATTGCTTGCTTAGCCTGCTTGCTTCCTTTTTTAGTTTATTTATTTTCTTATTTATTTGTTTGTTTTTAATTTGTTCACTTTATATCCCAATCGTAGCCCCCTCCCTCATTGCCCCCAGTCCCACCCTCTTTCTCTTCCTCCTCCTGCCCCCCCAGTCCTCAGAAAGGAGGAGCCCTCCTTCACTAACATCTAACCTCAGCCTATCTAGTCTCATCTTAGCCTGATTTCTTATAGAACCTGGAACCACCAGTCCAGGGAGAGCATCACCCACAATGGTCAGGGCCCTCCACCATGACTAATTAATAAAATGCTCTATAAGCTTGCCTACAGCCTGGTATTATGGAAACTTTTATTTCAATTGAGGGTCCTCATCTCAAATGATTTTAGTCTGTGCCAAGTTGACATAAAACTGCCCAGATGGCTATGTGAGTAATCTCTTTATACACATTTGGTACATACGTAGTGTCATCAGAAAAATTTTAGATATGTGTAGAGAATACATTCTTCCACTCTTGTATGAGAAAAATAGGATAAAAATGTGTCCATATGTCAATGTTCAGTGGTATATATCTTTCTCATGATAACGCATAGTTTTGTGTAATTAAATTATTATGCTCTTGGCATGAAATAATTCTGGTTTGGCATGTATATGTTGTATATACAAAGCCCAAATGGACAATGCACAGACAATTGTAGGACAAAATACGTATTTCAGGTCTGGAGAGATGGCTCAGCCATTAAAGGATAGGCTCACAATGAAAAATACTTATTTAAACATCAGGCATAAAAAGAGGAGCTCATGAAAGTGTCTGAAAAAGACTTGACAGAAAATGAGGATATGAGGAATTCCAGCAAGACAAGCCTTT
Source organism: Acomys minous (assembly GCF_964271855.1). Lineage (NCBI taxonomy): Eukaryota > Metazoa > Chordata > Mammalia > Rodentia > Muridae > Acomys > Acomys minous. The sequence goes on along the minus strand of NC_140488.1, from coordinate 123,982,056 downwards.
TAATAAAGAAAAAAATTCCTTATACTCAAATATTTAATAGGATTCAAACTAGATTTGAAAACTTCTACTGGTATAGTAATTAGGATGCCAAGAATAAAATATTGTTTGATTTATAGATAAGTGCTTTAAACAAGTAATGAAAAACTACAAATGTATGTTTCAAAGATATAATCTGGTAGTCAAAAAAACAGATTAATTCTTTTCTTAAACTGAATTCTGATATTCAGTATTGAAGATGAATTTATTATCCACCAAGACATCATCACTTCTAAAATTCTAGAATTATAAAATCAAATCAGATTTGTACCAGAGTTAATGTAACTTATTACATGAACAGAGTTTCAATTCATATGTGGATCTATTAACCCAATTTTTGTATAATGTTCCAACCCCATCTAGTATCTGTTGTTTGCCTGATGCTCTTAGTCAAAGAAATGTTACTATCACAATGGATTTGGGTATGATTTCTGGCCTTGATTTCCTACAATGAGTAAAGATTTGTTCTGTGGTCTGCCGAGTAACCATGGTCATGTCTTAAAGTACTTTGTAGTTCATTTCTCTGCCATTATACATTATACTCTGTTGCCTAAAGTTTCATGACTATAAAATTTATTTAAGTTATAGCTCAAAATAAATATGTAGTTTGTAGCTTTTGCACAAAATATATTTTTACACATTACTGAACATTTAGGATGCTGACAAAGTAAGCAAACACTCTCAAAACTATGGATTTATTATGATTAAGTCAAAGCATAGGTTCATAATTGCTTCTTTTCTTTTATTAGAAGTTATAATGGTTATTTCATTTCTGGATTGGAATGATTGTCTATTGCAGTGGTTCTAAATGTATGGGTCATGACCCACTTGGGAGCTACATATCAGATATTCTACATATCAGATATATGCATTACAATTCATAACAGTAGCCAAATTAGTTATAATTGTGTAAATCTAATTGACAATTATAAAATAACAATGAAATAAAAATATGGTTGGACATCATCACAACATGAACTATATTAAGAAGTTGCACTATTAGGAAGGTTGAGAATTACTGGCATTTAGAATTAGTATATATATATACACTACTATATATATATAAGTTTCCCTATACCCATGTCACATAATTCTGCAATATTTCACTTTTTATTTGAACCTTGTTATTTTCATATATTAAAAGTAGGCTTTAAACATACCTATCTCACAGTATTTCTAAGGATTTGCATATGTATTTTTACGTGTAATTTTTGCTTATTATCACATATCCCACAGAGAAAAACTTTACAATTCATAAATATAATTATTTTTATTTATTATAATAATAAGCTACCACTTATTAGAACAAATTTATAGTTGAAAAATCTAAGATAGGATCTAAGATCGCAACACCAATCACACACCATATCTGATTGGCATGACTGAGCAAGGGACCATTTGAGAGCTACAGAGCACCAGAGCTGGAGTACCCTGGGTGAGAGGGATCCAAACTGTGGAACACAGGTGGGTCTGGTCTCAGGCCATACAGCTGGTCCACAGAGGAGTCCCTTGGTCCCTGCCTGTGTGTGCCCAGTCCCCAGAGTCTGGATACATGCTTGCCTATGAGCTGAATCTGAGATCTATATCTCAGACTCTATGCCTCTTACCAAACTGTGAGCTACAGGACACTAGCATCTGTGTCTACTAACCCAGGGGAGACACCAGGGTGAGGAGCAAGGGTGGATCTGACCTCAGATTACCCAGTCAATCCATAGAAGGCTCCAGGGCCTAGGCAGGCATAGACACAGTCTCCAAAGCCTAGCCACTCACTGGCCAGCATGCCACGCCTGCACTCTGACTCAGACTGGACTGTGGGCAGCAGGGCACCAGCGTCTGGGTCTGCTAGTCCAGGAGAGACCACATGATGTGAAGCATGGTTGGATCTGACTTCAGCTCACCCTGCCAAACCATGGGAGAATTCATGGTCCAAGGCACAGACTTGGGAATGGTCCCCAAAACTTAGCCTCACACTGGCAGGAGCTCAGAACTTCTCTCACTGACTGTCTCAAACAAAGTAGTGAGCTGCAAGGCACCAGTGTCTAGGTCTACTAGACCAGAGGAGACCCCAGGGTTGGACATGAATGGATATGACCACAGGTCACCTGGCCAATCCACGGAGAGTTCCCAGGTCTAAACTGGCACAGGAACAGTCTCCAAAGTCTAGTTAGCCACATGCCCACCAGTGAGTAGCAACTGTGCTTTGTGTTTCAGATAGAGCTGTGGTCTATGAGACATCAGTTCCTGGGTCTTTTAACCCAGAGGACACCCCACGGTGTAAAGCGCAAGTGGATCTGACTTCAGACCACTCAGCCAATCTACAGAACATTCCCAGATCTGAACCCAGGTCACCAGCCTGAGACACAGAATGGTTCCATGATCCCTGCAGGTGAGGGGGTTTAACCTATAACCACTCAGTTATGAGCTGCTTTCAACAGCCAGTGAAGGATACCAGAAACTACCACCCAATGCCACAGATAGCAAGATGACTAAAGGCCAGTATAAAAAACACAAACAACAAAAGACAAAATAATATGACATTTTCAGAACCCAGTTATCTCAAAGCAATCATTCCTGGAAACTCAAATACAATTGAAAGACAAAAAAAAAAAAAGATCTCAAATCCATCATAATAAAGATGAGAATAAAGGAAACGAACAAAATCATTAAACAAATAAAAGAAAATACAGCCAAACAGATTGAGGACCTTAGAGACACCATGGCAGAGTCCTACATAGAGAAAATGAAAAAAAAATCACTGAAAGAAATTCAAGAAAATGCACACAATCAGGTGAATGAAATCAATAAAATGGTTCAAGATCTAAAGGTGAAAATGGAAACAATAATAAAAGTACAAATTGAAGAAAGCCTGGAAAAAGAGAACATAGAGAAGAAAACAGGAAATTCAAAGGTAAGTACACCAACAGAGATAGAGGAAAGAATCTCAGGTATAGAAGATACAATTGAAGAATTTGATTCAAACATCAAAGAAAATACTAAATCAAAAAAAATCCTGTCACAAAACATCCAAGAAATCAAGGACACTAAGAAAAGATGAAACTAAAGGGTAATAGGGATTAATAGGGATTGAGGAAAGAGAAGATGCCTGGCTCCAAGGCCCAGAAAATATTTTCAACAAAATCATAGAAGAAAATTTCCCCAATGTAAAGAATCAGATGCCTATAAACATACAAGAAGCCTACAGAACACTCAAAAGAGTAGACAAGGTAAGAAAATCCTCCCACTACATAATAATCCAAACACTAAATGTATAGAATAAAGAAAAATATTAAAAATGGCAATGGAAAAAGGCCAAGTAACATACAATGTCAAACCTATCAGAATCACACTCAACTTTTCAGTAGAGACCATAAAAAGCCAGAAGGGACTGGGCAGTTGTCTTATAAACCATAAGAGACCACAGATGCCAGTCAAGACTACTATATCCAGCAAAACTATCAAGAACTGTAGCTAGATAAAACAGGATATTCCATGACAAAAACAAATTTAAATAGAATCTACCCACAAATCCAGCACTACAGAAGCTAATAGAAGGAAAACTCCAACCCAAAGAAGTTAACTACACCCAGGAAAACACAGGAAATAGATAATATCACTTTAGCAAAACAAAAACTAGACAACCATCAAAATAAAAGGACCTGACAGTCACTGGTCATTAACCTCTCTCAACATCAATGTTTTCAACTCTGAAATAAAAAGACACAGACTAACAGAGTGGATGCATAAACAAGACCCAACTTTCTGCTGCATTTAAGAACATATCTCAGCCACAAGGATAGATATTACCTCAGGGTAAAAGGATGGAACAAGATCTCCCAAGTAAATGGATACATGAAGCAAGCTGGAATAGGCATTCTAATATATAATAAAATAGACTTTCAATCAAAATTAATCAAAAGAGATGAGGAAGGATACTTCTTATTCGTCAAAGGAAATTTCAACCAAAATGACATCATAATTCTAAACATCTATGCCCCAAATACAAGGGCACCCAAATTTGTAAAAGAAACATTAATAAAGCTTATACCACATATCAATCCCCACACATTAATAGTGGGAGACTTCAAAACCCTTCCCTTTTCACCAAAGGCTAGGTCAATGAAACAGAAGCTAAAATGAAAAATAATGACACTAACAGATGTCATGAATCAAATGGACCTAACATAGCTATAGAACTTTTCACCCAAACACAAAAGAATATACCTTTTTCTTAGTACCTCAGGGAACCTTCTCCAAAATTGACCATATAGTAGGGCACAAAGCAAGCCTCAACAAATACAAACAGATTGAAATAATACCTTGTATCTTATTAGACCACCATGGACTAAAGCTGGACCTCAACAAAAACAGAAATAATAAAAAGCCTGCACACACACACACATGGAAACTGAACAACTCTCTACTTAATGAAAACTGGGTTAGGGAAGAAATAAATGAATTAGAGACTTCCTAAGTTCAATTAAAATAGAGGTACAACATTCCTCAATTTATGGGACACATTGAAAGCAGTGCTAAGAAAGTTCATAGCACTAAGTGCCTTCATAAATAGATGGGAAACATCTCATACAGGTAACCTAGTGACACATGTGGAAGCCCTAGTGGGGAAAATAGTAATGGAAAAGAGGAGTAGACAGCTGGAAATAATCAAACTTAGAGCAGATATCAGTAAAATAAAAACAAAGAGAACAATTCAAAGAATCAATGGAATAAAGAGCTGGTTCTTTAAAAAAATCAACAAGAAAGACAAACCCTTAGCCAACCTAACTAAAAGGCAGAGAGACACTACCTAAATCAACAAAATCAGAAATGAAGATGGAGACATAACAACAGACACTGAGGAAATCCGAAGAATCCTTAGGTCTTACTTCAAAAGCCTGTATACCACAAAATTTAAAAATCTAAATGAAATGTACAACTTTCTTGATAGATTCCACTTGCCAAAGTTGAATCAAGATCAAGTAAATAAAATAGAATTCTACCAGACCTTCAAAGAACAGCTAATACTGATACTCTTCAAACTACTACACAAAATAGAAATGAAGGAATATTACCAAACTCATTCTCTGAGGCCACAGCCGCCTTTATACTTAAACCTTTCAAATACCCAACAAAGAAAGAGAATTTCAGACCAGTTTCTCTTATGAACATTGATGCAAAATACTCAATAAAATACTCACAAACTGAATACAAGAACACATCAAAGATATCATTCACCATGACCAAGTAAGCTTCATTCCAGGCATGCAGAGATGCTTCTATATACAGAAATCCATCAATGTAATCCATAATATAAACAAAATGAAACAGAAAACCACTTGATCATCTCCTTAGATACCACAAAAGCATTTGACAAAATCCAACATCTGTTTATTTTTGAAGTCTCGGATAGATCAGTGATATAAGGCATATAGCTAAACATAATAAAATATATACAGCAAGCTGATAGCCAACATCAAACTAAATGGAGAGAAATCTAACAAACTTCACTAAAATCAAGGACTAGACAAGGATGCCCACTCTCTCCATATCTCTTCAATATAGAATTTGAAGGTATAGCTAGAGCAATAAGACAACAAAAGGAGATCAAAGGGATCCACATCAGAAAGGAAGAAGTCAAAGTATTGCTATTTGCAGTTGATAAGATAGTATACATAAGTGACCTCCCCCCAAAACTCCACCAGAGAACTCCAACAGATGATTAGCAAAGTCTCTGGATACAAGATTAATTTTTCAAAAATGAGTAGTTCTCCTATATACAAATAACAAATAGGCCAAGAAAGAAATTAGGGTAACTACATGCTTTAAAATAGAAATAATATAAAATATCTTGGTGTAACTCTAAGCAAGCAGGTGAAAGACTTAGGTTAGTTTTTCATTTTTTCAAGACAGGGTTTCTCAGTGTAGCCTTGGCTGTCCTGGACCTGCTTTGTAGACCAGGCTGGGCTCAAACTTACAGCTATCAACCTGCCTCTGCCTCCTGAGTGCTGGAATTAAAGGTCTGCACCACCAAGCCCAGCTCCAGGTGAAAGACTTGTATGAAAAAACTTCAGGACTCTAAAGAAAGAAATTGAAGAAGATATCAGAATATGGAAAAATCTCCCATGCTCATGAATTGGGAGAATCAACATAGAAAAAAATGGCCATCTTACCAAAGGCAATCTACAGATTCAATGCAATCCCTATCAAAATACCTATACACTTTTTAAAAGACGTTGAAAGATCAATTCTCAACTTCATATGGAAAAAAAACCCAGAATAGCTAAAACAATCTTGTACAATAAAAGATCCTCTGGAGGAATCTCCATACCTGATCTCAAGCTATGCTATAGAGCCACAGCAATTAAAACAGCATGATACTGGCATAGCAATACGCTGATTGACCAATGGAATCAAATTGAAGACCCAGAAATAAATCCACACACCTATGGACACTTGATTTTTGACAAAGAAGCCAAATCTATTAAATGGAAAAAAGATAGCATCTGCATGCAACAAATGGTGCTGGTCTATCTGGATGTCTACATGTAGAAAAATGCAAAGAGATCCATACTTATCACCCTGCACGAAACTCAAGTCCAAGAGGATCAAAGACCTCAACATAAAACCAGAGACACTGAATCTGTTAGAAGAAAAAGTGGGGAAGAACAATGAAATCATTGGTACAAAAGACAACTTCCTGAAAAGAACAACAACATCTCAGCCTCTAAGATCATCACTTAACTAATGAGACCTCATGAAAATGAAAATCTCCTGTAAGGCAAAGGACACCATCAACAGAAAAAAAACCATAGCCTACAGACTGGGGAAAAAAAATCTTCACCAACCCTATATCATACAAGGGGCTAATATCCAAAATATATAAAGATCTCAAGAAATTATACACCACCAAACCACCAAATCAAAGTAACCCAATTAAAAATGGGATACAGAGCTAAACAGACAATTCTTAAAGGAAGAATATCAAATGAATGAGAAAGACTTAAGGAAATGCACAACGTCCTTAATCATCAAGGAAATGCAAATCAAAATGACTCTGAGATTCCATCTTACACTTATCAGAATGGCTAAAATAAAAAACTCAAGTGATAGCACATGTTGGGAAGGGTGTGAAAAGGGGGGAACACTCCTCTATTGCTGGTGGGAGTGTAAACTTGTACAACCACTTTGAAAATCAATCTAGTGCTTTCTCAGAAAATTTCGAATAGTGCTACCTCAAGACCCAGCTATACTACTGCTGGGCATACACCTGAAAGATGCTCCACCGTACCACAAGTACATTTGCTCAACTAATGTTCATAGTAGCCTTCGTCGTAACAGCCAGAATCTGAAAACTACCTAGATGTCCCTCAACCAATGAATGGATAAAGAAACTGTGGTTCATTTACCCAATGAAATACTATTCAGTTATCAAAAACAATTTTGATATCCTGAAATCCTGAATTTTGCAGGCAAATGGATGGAACTAGAATGATCATCCTGAGTGAGGTAACCCAGACCCAGAAAAACACTCATGGTATATACTCACTTATAAGTGGGTATTAGCTCAACATAGATGTCCTTTGGGGAACACCACCCAGTGGGGGATTGGGACAGATGCTACGACTCACTGCTGAACTCTGGGTGGAGTGATGAGAGTGAGTAGTATGGTAGAATGGGGGTGATGGAAGGACCCAGAGGGTTTAGGAGCCCCACAAGGAGACCATCAAGGCCGGAGGATCTAGACCTAGGGAGTCCTGCACAAACTGATGCACCAACCAAGGACAATGCATGCAGTAAACCTAGACTCCTGTTCAGATCTAGCCAATGGACAGCTCATTCTCTACAGTTATGGGGAGAGCAGGGACTGCCTTTGACATGAACTCTGGTGCCCTCGATTTGATCACTTCCCCTTGGAGGGGAAGCCTGGAAGCACACGAAGGAAGGGGGAAGCAGGCTCTCTAGATGAGACCTGATGAGCTGTGGTCATATGGTGGGGAAGGAGGTCCCATTCTGTCAGAGGTCTAGGGGAGGGGAATAGGGCAGAAGAGGGAGGGAGGGTGGGAACTGGAATATATAAGTGAAGAGATAACATTTGGGATATAATCTGAATAAATTTTAATAACTTAAAATGTTAAATTTAAAGAATTTAATTTGAAGAAAATATTGTCTTTTGTATATAACATAGTCCTTGTACTCATGAAATTTAACTCTGCTTACCTACAAAAGACACATGCAAATCAAACCTCCAATATGGATGAAAGAGGGGGCTCACAAGGCCCCAATTCTACCTGAGAAGTTAGGTAGCTATCGAGGAATAGAGAGCAATTTTCCTTTGCAAGTATGCCCACTGGTATGTTGCCTATGCTCTGGTCAATGGTGCCATATTAAAAAACATTAATTGAATTCAGTAATTCATCTCAGTTGGGAGGAAGAAGAGGAGAATGATAAAGCTGGGAGGGAAACAATTTTTAGGGTGGCTCTGAGGGAGTTGAAATGGAGGAGTGGGGTGAATGAGGTTATATACACATGTAAAAGATAAGGAGAAGGTAAAGACTTCTCATAAACCACCTCCCACCCCACTCCCATCTCCACATAGGTACAACATAGTCTACGATTAACAACTCTTAAAAACTTGAATTGGCACATTTGTTATAATTGACAAACCTACATGGACACATAATAACCATCAAAGTTCTATTTTCTACATCAGTGCTTACTCTTGGTGGTATATAAGATATTATGAGTTATATCTAATATTATAGTGACATACAGAATATGTTTATTGCTGGGAAATACCATTTCCTTTACACTGTTACATCCTTAGGTAACAGTAGAGATTTCACAGTTAACTTTTGGGGGATCTGATATTTCTTATAATTTTTCCATTTTTTCAGAATCACAAAAGGTTCATAATTTTGCTTCCTTTTTAAGTTTTGTAAGAAAATGTATATATTAAAACTCCATAATGTTTATTCAAACACTAGAAATTATCTTGAGAATTTTGCGATGAGTTCAGGCCATGTTTCAGTTGCTTACAAATGAAATGGTAGGTGAGAGCATGCAACATCTTTGTCTATCACTGAACAAATTATTGTGTCCTGAAAAATGCAATATACTAATTAGCTTAACCTCAGCCATGATCTCCTTCCCAGTTTTGCCCTCATTTTCTTGGACTATAAACAGGAAACAGAATTCCCAGAAACCTTCACATACTGGATGAATAAATAGCCTTTGCATCTGTAACCTTACTTCATTTCCACCTTCCCATGAATATTTTGATGCATCAACTCCCTAAGGAGCATCATAGAGGAGAGCAGTTTATCTCTATATTTAATTTCTGTTAATAGGTACTCTTTTAGAAAAAAGAAAGCCTAAGTAAGAATATGTATTATAGGGATTGGCTAAAGGGATTCTTTTGTATTCTTCTGCCACCTGCCATGTTGGGACCTCTCACCATTCATTACTTGGTAGCAGGACTATATTGTGCAGATGGAAAAATCACCCCAGAGGGAAGAGAGCTGTTACACTCTACCCCCCTTCTGTGCAATGTTAATTTAGCCGGGCACATGATTCACTCATTCACCTTAAGCTCAAGCCAGACCTCATTCTATTTTAAATGTTTTAGTTTTATTATTCACCCACAAATGTATCCATCTCAGATTGGGTATATTTCTGCAGTCAGAAATTTAAACTGAAGGGAAAGGTCTTTTTTTTAATGACTCCTATTCCAGTCCTCTTTGAGTCATTCCAAGTGCATTATTTTGATCAATGTATATATGCTGTGAAAACATTAGAATTCACATTGAAGTTAGAATTGTAGTTGATAGCCTACAGATTGAAAATCCGAGATGGCAACTAAATGGTCTTCCCTTAAAGACTCCATTGGAAAAGAGGGCCAAACAGGTTGGGAAAACATGAAGAAATTCATATGGGACAAGGTCAGTATGCTTGGGACATCCAGAAAATGAAAATCTTTAGTTTTATTATCAGACTTTTTATGGCCAATCTCAGAGTCTACAAAGGATAATGAGCACAAATACATGGTAACAGGAGAGAGGAAGGTGGTAAAGACCAAGGAGTCATAATTACTACTATTGGATATGGAAGTTCCAAAGCAAAAACTTAGGAGAGCTTTGAAACTAAAGCATGAATTGACACAGAGATGTATTTATTTAAAGTTTCATACAGCTAATTAAAATTCCTTTTGCTACAATAGTGACTGTGAGTTGTTGGGAGCTTTAATGTACTGCTGCTAATTAGCCATTATAACTTGGCCAATGGCACATGAGTCACCTCTCTTAATAATACCAAACTGTATGTAATTCAGTTATAAAGAAACACCTAGCTGTACTAGGGAAATAAAAAAAATATATAGGTCTAGCTATATATTATTTTTATTTCAACATAAAGTTCAAACATGGAAAAATCTTTAAAGGAATAGTTGTTGATGAATTCTGGTGCCCCATATTTGACCACTTCCCCTTGGTGGAGAGGCCTGGTGGCACTCAGAGAAAGGATAAGCAGGCTATAAGGATGAGACCTGATAGACTGTGACCATATGGTGGGGAGGAGGCCCCCTTCTGTCACAGACCTAAGGGAGGGGAATAGGATGAAAGAGGGAGGGAGGATGGAATGGGAAGAGACAAATGAGGGGATAACAATTGAGATGTAATATAAATTAATTAATTAAATTAATAAAAAGAATATTTGTTGAGATACATGTGTATATGTTAAACCATGTTCTGATCATCCTCGCAAGGTTCTAATTTGTGTCAGTAAAAGAAAACTTGAAGATTTTAATTTTAACAGCAAAATTAACAGGAGGCACTAGCATCCTGATGACTTTTCTTGCATGATACATACTTCAATGCAGAATTAATAATTACTTAAGTACCAAAGTTATTGTAGCTATCTAGGAAAAGTAAACTCAGTTTCTCCTCCTGTGTTCTCATAGAATACTTCTGAGATAATGTGTGGGAGTAATATACTTCCTATACACTGAGCAAGAAGGCAAGTAGTTCTGTGGTGGGTACAAGTTGGATGCCGCCTAATTAAATTAAATTCTGACATAATCTATCTGAAGATAATGTAGGAACCCACAGTTTAAGTGTACAGTAATCCCACAAGATTGCTTTCACATTAGAATCAAATTGTAAGTAATGGGATGTCATCTATACTACTGATAAGCTATAAATTGAGGGCACTACTATTCCCTCATCAAGTTCAGTTAGCATGCTAGAGCAGCTCACAGAACTCAGGGAAAGAATACATTTACATTTACTGCTTTATTATAAAAGTGTGTTCCAAAAGATACAAATGAAGAGAGGTGTGAAACAAATTGTAGAAAAAGGAATGCAAAGATTAAATGCTTTCTCTGGGCACGTGTCACTCTTTAGGAATCTACCTGTGTTTAGCTATCTGAAATCTCTTCTAAACTGTTCCTTATGGTAGCTTCATTACTGAGGCAAGCTTGATTACATCATTGCTTTTTGATGATCAGCTTAACCTACAGTTCATCTTCAATCCCTGGATGTTGGTGGTGGGACAAAAAGTTCCAACTTCTGATCATGCTTTATTCTTCCAGGGTACTATTTTCCAACCTTAAGCTATGGAGTTGCTATCAGCCACCAATTAACTCTCTATCATACTAAAAGACTTGAATATCTGTTGATTCCAAATAAATAAAGACAAAGACCAAAGTACATAGTTGACAATATCACCACTTATTCTGAGACTTCTTTGAAGTCTATGAAATGTACAATACTGCAAATAGTATTTAATACTCTTTAGTGCATTTTATATATTGACTAATTGTGAAAGTTCTATTTTTTAAGAATGAAATAGAACACTGTGTAGATCTTTAAGTGACTATAATTAAAATATCTCACTTTAAGTTTTTCACATATGAAAATAGGGTTTTTTTTGCTTTAAGTCTGGGTGATGTGTGTGTGTGTGTGTGTGTGTGTGTGTGTGTGTGTGTGTGTGCATGCGTGTGTGTCTGTGTGTGTATGCATATATATATGCATAACCCCTGAGCCTTCTCTCTCGTCTCTGGGAATAGTAATTTTTAAGTCTTGCTCTCTTTTTGCAATAAATACATTAATATTTCCTTTCTGTGAAGTTTTTCATTATCATGGAAAATATGATTAAAACTTTCAGTCTCTAAAACTGATCATCACATATCTTTGATTTATATTATTATGCATTATTTTTGTCACTCAGTGAAACCAGCAGTCATTAGATGCCTATGATTTAGAAAGCAATTCACTAGAGGCTTTGGAAGCTACAAGAGCATTCTAGATGTTTAGAAATTATTGCAAGAATACAAACAAAAATACACTATCCATAAGGTGTTTGCTATCCAGTTAGGGAGACATATTTGAAACAATCAGTATGCAATTTAAAATAGAGTAGGTTCTTTCAATTGTGGAATGTGCGCATTAAAAGCATATCAGTGCAATGGCCAAGAAGTTGAAAAGCTAAAATTCAACATGTTGTTTTCTTGCTGATAAGCAGTACAAATGCAGGTAAGGCATTTAAGTTCTTTACCCTTTTTTCAAAAATAAAAATAACAATTCTGTCCAATTTGCTAAGGAGCAGAGTGTGAAATAATTTGCAATAAGAAAGCATGATTCTTTCGAATAAAATGCTCTATTTTAGAACCTTATGTTCTAATTCCACTGTATTTATAGGCCTTCTTTTATTTCTACATAGGATTATTGTTAGTGATACGATAGTTCCTTCATTCCACATAAGTGTAAGATAAAGAAAATTGGCTCTTGCTGTGTCTTATTTGCCTCCAATTATTTTGTTTTTAATTGGGAGACATAGTAAGCCTTCTCTGCTCCTTTGTAACAAGGACATGCAATTGGCATTCTCTCCTTTGGATGTATGGGTTCTTTCAGTAACCACTTATCATAATTTCTACTTACCTATTGAATTCTTGAGTTCAGGGTGAAGACAGGAGACTCGGCAAAATTTGTTTGGTCAGCTGATAATGAACAACTTCCCCATTATATTTCAAGACTGTTATTTCATATTGTGGTAAATAGATAGAATAGCCTTTCATATTTGAAAAGATGGCAAAGAAAGACTACTAAAAAGACCATTTAATGTTTTTTCTAAATGCCATAATATAATAATAATTGATGTGAAATTGGGCAAGTTTGCCCTGACTAGCTAAACCACCCTGCCAGCTGTAAATGCTGGCTCCAGCTGCGTTCTTTTCATGGGGAAACAGTTCGAGTTTTTTTGCATTTTATCAGACTCATTTTAAAACCATTTTCAAAGTGGTTTTCTCTAGTTCTGTTTTGAAGATTTTTTGCATGTGTAATATATTTCTTAGATATTTTTCTCCAATTAGACCCTTTGAAAGGGAAATGAATGAAAAGTTCCAATTCAGCTTTTCCGTAAGTTTCACTTCAAGATGGCCATATTTATGAGCAAACTTGACAGTCTGAACTACTTCTAATAACTACAGTACTCTCACCTGAAGAGTAAAAATCCTCAATTAAAAACAAAATAATTGGAGGCAAATAACATGTTCTAACTGTGCCCAAAAATGATTTACAAAAAGGCACTATGCATGATGCTTTCTGCATTATAATACAATTTGTAACTATGCTTCATGACTGTATTTTTCTTTCTGAGATAGGGTTTCATTATGAGACCCTGGCTGACTTTGCAATTCCCATGCTTCTGTCTCCCAAGTGCTAGGATTACATTCATGCACTACCATGCCTTAGTTTTATGCATTCTTACATTGATTTGATAACCCATATGATATATAGTAAGAAAAATTATTAATGTTTGAATTAATTGAGCATTGATCAATTTAACAGATTATGTATATTTGCTCATCAAATTTCTTGGTTGAAAGAGCAATATAATGTTTCTTCAATTACTAGTGTAGCAACCTATATACATTTTAAGTGTTATACAAGTACTTTGTTAGCTGTTGAGATAGCTGTTAATCCATCTAACCATTTTTTTGGGGGTGGGATTTGATTCTCTCCATTTAGTTCTTTGTATTTTATTTCATGCAGTTTTGCAAATTTATTATTAGGTATGGAGGAGTTAATAGATTCTCCTGATAGATTAACCCTTTAATCAACTCACTATCTCTGGTATTATTTCTCTTCTTGTCTTGGTCACTGTTCTATTGCTGTGGAGAGACACCATGACCAAGGCAACTCTTATAAAGTATCCTTATTGAGTTTTGATCATGATGATACTATCTATTGGCAACAATGGAGGACTGAAGTTCTCAACTGTTGCTGTACTGTAATCAATCTGTGCTTTCTGTCCAGTGGTGTTTATTTATAAATTTTGATGCTCCAATATTTGTTGTGCATGTATTTTAAATTTTCATATCATCTTGATGGATTGTTCCATTAATCAATACACAGTGAACTTCTTCATCTTTTCTGATAAAGGTGTGTTTGAAGTATATTCTGCCAAATGTTAGGATACTGAAACCTTCTTTTGATTTATCATTTCGTTTTCTTGGAATGCCTTTTTTCCCCATTCTTTTATCCTTAGGTTGTGTTTTTCTTTGCCAGTGAGGTATATTTGTTGTAGACAACAAATATATGGTTCGGTTTTAATCATATCTGCTAGTCTGTATATTCAGACTGGAGAATTGAAACCATGAATATTCATAGTTATTGAAAGGTATGTATTAAGTTCTGTCATTATACCATTTTTGTAATGCTGCTATTTCCTTATCTTCATTTACTTACCTAGTGTTAGAGCATCCTATATTCATCATAGACCATGATTTTATGCAATTAATATGTTTATATTTCTCTTCAGTGTGTATGATTCTTTCAAGTATCTTCTGTAGATTCACTCTTTTATTACTCACTATTTCTCACTTTCATATTTTCCCTGGCTACTTCATCTTTTACTAATGGCTCCTCTTTTACTTTCAGGTCTATTTTAATTTTTTTGTCTGGTTTTCAGTTTCTGAATATGAGAGAAAATGTAGCATTTGTCTTTCTGAGTCTGGTTTTGTCTTAGTTAGGGTTACTATTGCTGTGGTGAAACACATGACCAAAGAAAGCTGAGGAAGATAGGGTTTATTTGGTTTATATTTCCATATCACTGTTCGTTATTGAAGGCAGTCAGGAAAGGAACTCAAATGGGGCAGGAACCTCGAGACAGAACCAGATGCAGCAGCCATAAGTGGGTATTGCTCACTGGCTTGCTCCCCATGGCATGCTCATCCTGTTTCCTTATAGAACCCAGGACCACCAGCCCAGGGATGGGAACACCTACAATGGGCCGGGCTCTCCCCTATCAATCACTAATTAAGAAAATGCCATACAGCCAAATCTTTTGAAGACATATTCCTAATTGAAGCTTTCTCTTCCCTGATGACTCTAGCCTGTGTAAAATTGACATAAAACTAGCCAGTAACAGGTATATTTTAATATAAAATATAATATAATGATCTCCAGTTCTACTATTTTCTTGAAAAGAGCTTGGTTTCATTCCTTCTGCCTGGATAAAAGCCCATTTTCTTTATCTGTTAATCTTTTGGCAAACATTTAAAATGATTCCATAACTTGACTATTGATAAAGGTAAGAATACTTAATGTTTCAAACTGTTAGGAAACACTGAGAGAAGTACTTTTCTGCAGTCTCTGATAATTTCAGACTCCTATCTTCATAGAAATAATCCAATGAATTAATAACTTCATTAAATAAATTCTGGTACTCTATTGCAAAGTAGAATGACTGTAGTTAAAACAAAAAAGGATATATTAAATACTCAGAAGAGAGAATCTTTCGTATTATTGCAACAGAGAAATGATACATATCTGAGAAGACATATATACAAATTGTCTTGATCTGATCATTACAAATGTGTACTTGTACCAAGACATCATGTTGTAACATATGTATATGCAAGTATTATGTGTCATTTGAAAACTAAAGTAGCCACTGAATAATTTATGGGCACATCCATAGTTAATAATTATAGAAGTAAATTCCATAGACAATGCAAAAACCTAGTGAAGTCAATTACCCCTAGATAGAAGGACAGCTACATCATAAATAAGTAACCAAAATAACCAAAAAGTTGCAATAAACAGTTGAAAGAGAACAAAGCTAATGATTCTGCCCAATACTCCCCTTCCTGATACTCTTTTATTCTCTTAGATTTTGTTTTAACACAATTATTTGATCAAGTGCTCTGTTATTTCTAATTTTAAAGACAGTGGCTAGCAAAGTATTATGGCATAACACATGCGTGATAAGTATTTGCTAGATTAATGGATATGTTACACATATGGCAGTTCATTACTTAAAGCTCTTTTCACCTTTTCCTGACTCACTAAGCAGGCAGGAAAAAATACACACTGACATTTAGATACATATGCACTGTAAAACTGGAGTCGGTAGAATAAACGATGAAATGCATTTAATTTTATTACTCTTATGACTATCAACAGCACTGAAATGGCTTCTCATACTTAAAAGAATGTCTTAACTATTTGCTCCAGGTAGAGTTTAATTAATAATGACTTGGAGTTTTTCTCGGGGAAAGGGGTTAGGTTTTTTGAGATAGGGTTTCTCTGTGTAGCCTTGTCTGTCCTGGACTCGTTTTGTACACCAGGCTGGCCTTGAACTCGCAAAGATACACCTGAATCTCCATCCCCAAGTGTTGGGATTACTGGCATGCTCCACCGTGCCAGCTCTAATAATGATTTTTCACTTAAAAAAATGAATCTTACTTATCTAACATTGAAAGCTTTAGAATTTGGAAACCACTTTATTTGTGGTGAACTCTGTGGAGCCCTCTTCAGTAAAGGACTTCTTGCCTAAGTTGCTATTGTTATGCAGCTTTCAACTATCAACTCTTCTTAGTTTTTTAAACTGGCCTCACGTCACATCTCTTACTCGGTGATCCATACATCCCAGTCAACTCAAGAATAGAAGACTTGGAAATTTTGACCCATCTTTAAAAAACCCTTAGGGGATATTCTAGTTTCAGAGCTATCTCTAGAGCCACCCATGGCTATTGTTGGGCTTGCCTCAACAACCTCAATCTGTCCTTTTCCAAGCTATGCTTTCTTCACTTCATGTTTCAAGAGAGAGCATCAGATACCCTGAGATTGGAATTACAGTTGGTTGTAAGCTGTCATGTAGGTGCTGAGAATTGAACCTGGGTCTTTGGGAAGAGAAGCCAGTTCTCTTAACCACTGAGCCATCTCTCCAGCCCCTTAAAAAGGTACTTTGTAATAAATAATTTACATGCTAAGCTTCATCTTAGTCTGCTTCTTTGTGAGTTCAGTTTATGATAACATTATTTCCATGCTCATTTTATATAAAATAGAGAAAATTTTTGTAAGTACCCAATAAAGGTAAATTGCTGCATTTTGTGGAGTCTAGTCTCTGAAAGGACACTTTTACTGGGTCAGAGCTGCTTGACAAAAATTCATGTTGCCAAGGTTACTGGTTTCTAATACTATTTTATTTCATTATTGTGTCAGTGGCCCAGAGAAGTGGCCTGGGAGTCACACTGCCATAAATAATTTTCTGTAGTGAAAAATGTCTCCTGTAAGTTTTATTTTACTCTTGTACAACAGGGTTATAGTCAGTGAAGCAGTTGTCAAGTCAACTTTCTTTTGCGGTTGTAGAACTTTTTCTTTATCCCCAGCTATGTGATATCTAAGAACAAGTGACTTTGGAAAAATAAACCTTAGTTAGCAATTGTTTCTAGATTGATAAATCACTCCATCACCAGTCCTGCTGAAGGTCTGGCCTACTTACTTTATAGTCTCCCTCACCTCAGTTTATGTCTTATCTGTTTATATTATATACTGATAATTTTAGGCAGAATAAGGCTAAAGAGAGGTCTCCATGGTGAGATAACTTCTGGTTGTCTCCATGGTGATCCCCACAAAGCTAATAAATCCACAAGTTAGTTTATTTTTTATCATGAAATTACCACTGGCTTTAGCTTTGCAATACACACATGGGAGAAGCTACTGGGGTTTGCACAGCAATTTGTGAAGTAGATAATACCTAACTTCATTTCAGACTTATTTTCTTTTCTGTTTCTTTTATACCTTTTTCTAGGAATCCAATCTACTATGTTTTATACCTTATCTCTTCCCTACCTCTTCATAATAAGAGAGCAAGTAAGGTATAAATAAAGGATACAGCAGTATATTACCTCCCCCAGGGTATACATGCCCTTAAAATAGAATCAGGAGAATGAATATCTAATTATGGGATTTCACACATTGAAAAGTATGTGCGTAGAAAATGAACAAGAATAGGACCTATGCATTGGTTGCCCTGTGGTGTCTTTCCTTATCTATAAAAGGGGGCAATAAGAGTATCTATTTACTTCTAGAAATTATCATGTGGACTTAGTGAGCTATGGCATCCAAAGTACTTTCAGCAATGTGTGACTTAACTGTATTTTGTATTAAAATTTATTTTTACTCATAAGGACAAATTAGTTCCCTTCTAATCATTAACCTGAAATATTAAATTACTTTAATATGATCTGTTTTTCACTCTTATAGGAAATCTGTAAAACCTTGTTATTTAAATCATAATCTAGAAGCTTCGGCCACAGCCAGGAACTCTATAAAAGAGCAGAACCTCAAGCCTCACTCAGGACTTAACCAAAAGGAATCTCCCTTTTAATAGGATTACTAAATAATTTGTACATACATTAAAGTCTGAAGAACTTGGCTACAGCTATAGTTGTTTGAAATAGAGACTTTGAAATCAAAGAAACCTAAGTACAGGTTTACTAGATATTGGAAACATGGGCAAGCTATTTGTCCTGAGTCTCAGATCCCTAGGTACAGAATCTAGGATAATTGCATCTTTTTAGTAGAGCTGTCCTAAGGATTAAGTGTAAAGCACATATTGATAAATCTGCTGGGCAAATACCAAGTGTTTGATAAATTGTGATTATAAACTGGGTGTGCTGGCACATGTCATAGTACCAGCACTCTGGGAGGCAGAGACAAGGGGATCTCTGTGAGTTCGAGGCCAGCCTAGTCTACAAAGTGAGTCCAGGATAGCCAAGGCTACAGAGAGAATCCCTGTCTCAAAAATAAAATAAAATAATTGTTGTTATAATTATAATTGCTTCCCTGAATTCACAATATTACCCTATATAGTTTCCTTTACCCACAGTCAAGTGAGGTCTAACAATATTAATTGGACAATTCCAGAAATAATTTACCCATAAGTCTTATACTGCATGGTATTCTGCATTTAATGACAAAATCTTGTGTCATTCTACTGTATATCAAACAGAACACGAATAACTTGTTTTTCTAGTATATACACGTAATGTAAGCTATCCTCCTTCAATGTCACTTCAAAGTACTCATTTTGGTGATGAGTTCATCTATTGCAGTACTTGTACAACTCCAATAATTCTTATTCAACTTGATTAAGGTCCCCAAAGTTCAATAGTAGTAATGCCCCCTGGAAATTTGGATATGTCAAAGAGAACCTGTAAAGTGGTTGTTTTAAGTGAAAAGATAAAAGTTCTTGACTTATGAAAAGAAACAAAATCATATGTCAAGGTAGCTAATCTCTATAGAACAACATACTTTGTAGAGATAGAGCATACTTACATAAATTTTATTATTGTGCCTTGTCATATAGCTATCTTTTTCTATTGTCCATCTGTTTCTGTGCCTAACTTATTTGTTTTTTGTTTTTCCCCCACAAAGAAACAAACATATTTGAAGGCATCTACTAGGGCCTTAGAGCACATACTTAACAGATAAATTGTGGGGAAATGGCTACTATATTACCAAAATAACTTCTGAGCCTTTGAAGCATGCAACGTAAAACTCTCAGTGCAGAATTGCTCATGAGTTAAAATTTACATACACATGGAATTCTAGGATAACTTATAAAGAGGAGAAAGGTATAGTAGTTTTATTTTATATTGAAAGTGGAAGTGAGGGTAAAATGGGGTGATGGCAAAAGGGTTTTCCTTTATAACTGTTTGAATTTTCTACTGGCCTGCTGAATATGATCCATTCAGATAAGACACTAGAAATATTTATTACATGTGGAGGAGATGCAGTAGGCTCTGCCCATTGTTTCGGTGTTTTAAACATTACTTTTCCATGCCAGTGAGGGTGACCAGCCTTCTTCTGAATCTAAATGATGTTTTCCTAGAAAGAGTCTGGACACTGGATTGTAATGTTTTGGAACTTGCATTGGTAACCTGCAAATCTACACACTCCATCTCATTTCACTCATAGCTCATGATTGTGAGTATCGCTCAGGAACCAAGTCACTGGAGTTAAACTTTGTCTTTTGCAAAATTGGTGATCCTCTCCTCTGTGCATGGTTAGGAGTTATTAAGACAACGTATGCAATCATTTTAGTTAAGTCATTGGCTCATAGTGAATTCTCAAATATAAGTTACCATTATTGCTGACAGAGCATCATACTTGTGAAACCTGTGGGCTTTTTGTTTTTTGTTTGTTTTTACTGAAATCCTGTTTCCAGCACATGTGATCTCAGCTGGGTTACTTGATCTCAGTGTTTATTTGTGGGTAATACCCAGCCTCTAAATAGATCTAATTTGTTTTTCTGTGTTATGCTTCTTCTTTAGGAGTGTCCGGGTACAAGCATCCACTAAGCCGGGAAAGATGAAGCAGAGTCTGAAATGGGTAGGGTCTGCAGGATTTCAGTTCAGCTTGGGGTGCCAAAGGTAGAAGCCTTCTCCAAGGATTTTAGCAACACAGCTTTTAGCTCAGAGCTATCTCAACAGCAATTCTTAGATGATATTTAGCAAAACAACTCATGTGCATTCATTAATGAAGCAGCATGTGTCCTTTAATTCTGTGATGAACAAGTCCTACAGGAACCTTGGGAAGTGAAAAGGGTTTTGGGGGTGATTGCATTTCATTGGCTGTGCCTGGGATTCTGGTGATGCTCTATTTGCATCCAGGTGCCAGCTAAGTGACTACCTTGAGAGTTGGGGGTCACCAGCTTCCCTGCACTAGGGCATGCAGGCTCAGAAAAGAGAGGGAGAGGTTCTTAGAGCTGCAGATCTCAAATTTGAGATTCCAGGGTTTGAACACACTCCACCTTGCTAGTGACATGCCAGTTCCCTTGATGGCATAGTCTACGTGCTCCACACTAGTAATAAATTCTTCTGTAAGAATTAACATTAAGTTGGAACTGAGCGCTCCGCCCAGCCTGTGTCACTTATATCTGCATACTAGCCCAAGGGGCATGTCCCACGAAAGCCTTCACTCACCAGGAAAGTGGGACAGAGGGGAGGACATCCTAATGGGACTCTAGATGAGAGAAGCATGGGAGAATGGCAAAGTAGAAAGATCCAGAGGGTCCTAGAAACCTACAAGTAGAACATTATGATAGGCAGATTTGGGCCCAGGGGTCCTGCTCAAACTAAGGCACCAGCCAAGGACAATACAGGCGGTAAACTTTAAACCCCTACCCAGATCTAGCCAATGGTCAGAACAGTCTCCACAGTTGAATGGAGAGTGAAATATGACTTTCTCATGTACTCTGGTACCTCACATTTGACCACGTCCCCTGGAGGGGGGACCTGGTGGCACTCAGAGGAAGGACAGCAGGTTACCAAGAAGAGACTTGATACTCTATGAGCATATACAGGGGGAGGTAATCCCCCTCAGGAACAGTCATAGGGGAGGGGAATAAGGGGAAAATGGGAGGGAGGGAAGAATGGGAGGATACAAGGGATGGGATAACCATTGAGATGTAACAAGAATAAAATAATAAAAAGAATTACCATTAAGACTATCCACATTGATGAAAGGTGAACCTATGTTGTAGAAGATATTCATAATGGCATTTTCTGGATGGATGAGCCCTGAAGAAAGAAATTTCAGTGATGTTCAAATGCTAGTGTGACTCTGTTCTATGAGACTTTCAGCCATTTTCAAACTTTTACTAAGCTCCCAAAAGAGAAATGAAAGCTACCAACCAAGAACACCAATTCCCAACACCTGTCTTCTTTGTCGTCAGTTGCCAGTTCTCTAAAGGATCCCCAATGGTATCCTTTGCAGCAGAATGCAATCCCATTTGGAAATATTATGGAATGAACAACATCAGAATTTGAGTGATATATCAATGGAATTTCCTGAAATAGAACATGCTAAGCATGTGGGAGGCTTCAGGCACCTTAACTAATCAATCCAAGCTGGGACAAACTTAGGTTTTGGAAGAGCTTCCAAAGTCTGACCTCAAGTGTAACTAATAGTAGACATCAGAGGAACCTGAACTTAGCCTGGATGTTTAACTATTTTCATATGATAGTTTCTTAGAAATAGAGCACTTCAATAAAAGGGTTGGGACATATTTAAAATTCTTATTATACTTGCCAAATTATTTTTCCAAAACAATTGTTACAGAGGCCACCATTGTTATTCTTAGCATTATCTTTGATAAATTTTTTAAAATTTCATGGTCAAAACTGTTATTACTCACTGTTCTTTTAATTAATGGTGAATACAATTCCATATATATATATGTGTGTGTCTATGTATATATATATTATCTTTATTCTATCATTTGTCTATATCTATACTTTGTTCTATTAGACAGACATCTTTTCTTCAATTCATCAGTATTATTATATATTAAAATATTAATCTGTTGTTACATTTTCTCAATACTTTAGTATTAATTCTTACTTATGTGCATTTTATTGTGATCACTGTATAGAAATCAGAAAATTTGTGCAGTCAAATCTATCTTTTCTTTTATGATTTTTGGCATGCTTTTTAATCATTAAGCTTTCTTTATTGGGGAAACCAGTGCTTTCTCTTAACAAGCACATCAAACTTTACTAAATGCCAAAAAAGTTATTTTAAAACAAAATGTAGCTAGAATAATATAACTATGTTCATAATAACTAAAGTATTCAAAACTACGCTAATTTAGAGGTACTCATTAATAAACATAATCATCTCTGGACTTAAATAATATTATACTTAAAATCATTGCATAGAGTACTTGAGCAAAGAGTAAAAATGGTCAATGAAGATTAGTTACTCATAAAAACAATGTACCTCAATCTTTTAGAGAAGTTATTTAGTTCTAATTTATTGACATGAACATTATTATATTATCTGTATCCTAATTTAGCTTGTTTCATTTGGAACAAATATGTAACAAGTACTCAAGTATTCAGATCAGATATCATTGAAGCTGACTGACTTTGTAAACGTCTGAATAAATTTTATGATAATTTAAATTTTTTTCAAGATTTGAATAATCTTTAAAGTCTTTTCATCCCATTTATGACTTTAGTATCTTACTAATTTTTGAATTGGGCTTCTTTGATATTTGAGCAACAATATTTATATTAAAATATTAAAAGGTGTTTTTACTTATTTTTTCATGTGATAGAGACAGAGAAAGATATAGAAAGATAGAGACAGAATAGGTACATATATTCCACAGCACATGTAAGGAGTTCAGAGGCTAATTTTCTGAAATCAGTTCTGGCCTTCCTCTTTATTGAAGCTACATTTCTCTCATTGTTTCTGCTACTATTCTGTATTTTCCAGGCTAGATGCCTGGTAAACTTCTTGGTAACTCTTTTATATTCACCTCCCAGATCCCTGTTGGAACACTAGAACTAAAAAGGTTTGCTACCACATCATGCCTTTTTAAATGGACTCTGAGGATCAAATTGGAGTTACTGGGTCCCAGTGAGGCATCTCCTTACAACTGATCCAAAAGATATGATTTTTAGTTCACCCTATCAATTAGGTCTTTTAAATTTGTTATCCTATTTAATTCAAACAACTGCATGTGAGCCATTTATGTCATCTCTGACTTACAGATGAGAAGCAGAAAGAAGCCCACTCCTGAAACTTATTAATAATATTTTGCTATACTTGCAGAAAAGAGGCTACCAAAACTGTCTTCTGAGAGGCTTCACCCAGCAGCTGATGGAAACATGCAGAAACTCACAGCTAAACATTAGGTGGAGTTTGGAATCTTATGGAAGACGGGGAGGAAGGATTCCTCCAGAAAAGTCAAGGACACCACAAGAAAACCTACATAATCAATTAACCTGGGTCTATAGGCACTCACAGAAACTGAACTACCAACCAGAGAGTATGCATGAGATAGATCTAGACTCCCCTATACATATATAAGAGATGTACAGCTTGGTCCTCATGTGGGATCTCTAACAGCAGGATCAGGAGCTGTCTCTGACTTTGTTGCCTGCCTTTGGATCCCTTTCCCCTAACTGGATGGCCTAGTCTAGCTTCAATAGAATAAGATGAACCCACTCCTACAACTTGATATACCAAGGCAGCTTGATATCTATGGGAGGCCTCTCCTTCTCTGAGGAGAAGAGAGGGGCATAGAGGGAGGGGAAGTAAGAGGCAGGGACTAGGAGGAGAAAGGGGAAGGAAAATTATGATCCTGGGGTAGAGTAAATAAATAACATAATTAATGAAAAAAAAGAGGGAGAGACAGAAAGAATCAGAAGGCTTGTGAGATAGCTCAGTAGGTTATGATACTGAATGTCAAGCCTGATGACTTGCATTTGATCTGTGGGGCCCACTCCTACAAGCTGTCCTTTAACTTCCATACCTGCTCCATGATACACATATACATGCACCATTAAATTAATGAATTGAAAAAGCAGAACCAAAGAGACTACATAAGTTCCCAAATACATAATGTCAACAGAGAGAAGTAAGAACCAAGTCCTGCACTCTCCACCATTGAGTGGAAAGTGGGGACTGACTTTCACATGAACTCTGGTACCCCATTTTTGACCACGTCCTCTGGATGGGGAGGCCTGGCGGCACTCAGAGAAAGGATAGCAGGCTACCAATAAGAGACTTGATACCCTATGAACATATACAGGGGGAAGAGGTCCCCCTCTGTCACAGTCATAGGGGAGGGGAATAAGGGGAAAATGGGAGGGAGGGAGGAAAAGGAGTTTACAAGGAATGGGATAACAATTGAGATGTAATATGAATAAATTAATAAAATATTAAAAAAAGAACCAAGTCCTGGTAAGTCTAACTCTATAGCTAACATTCTACATCTCTTATAGAGATCATCATGAACACTTACCAACTATCATGCACACTGCCCTGTCTAGTTTTATGTCAACTTGATACAAGCTAAAGTCATCTGAGAGGAAAGAACCTCAATTAAGAAAATATCTCCATAAGATTGGACTATAGTCAAGCATGTAAGGCATTTTCTTAATTAGTGATTGATGATAGAGGGCCCAGTCCATTGTGGGTTGTGCCACCCCTGGGCTGATGGTCTTGAGTTCTATAAGAAAGCAAGCTGAGCAAGTCAGTAAGTAGAATCCCTCCGTGGTATCTGCATCAGCTCCTGCCTCTGGTTCCTGCCCTGCATGAATTCCTGTCAAGACTTCCTTTGATGATAAATTATTATGTGGAAGATTAGTCAAATAAAGCCTGTCCCACCCACTAAGTTGCTTTGGCCATAGTGTTTCATTACAGTAATAATAACCATAACTAAGACAAGGACAGTAAGGTGTCCTTGGTACTAGAATGGTGGGGCATTGCTGTGACAGACCTGGCCATGTTTTGGGCAAGACTGTGGAAGGACTTTGTAACTTTGTGCTAGAAAAGGCATTGAGTGTTGAGAGTCCAGTGAGCCATTCTGTAGGTGATTAGAAGATACAAATGTTGACATCAGTGCAGATAATGGTGGCTTGGCTTGCAAAGTTTCAGAGGGAAGACTCTACTGGACTTGGGCTTTTAGTGTGAAGAATCTGTAGGTCTGTCTAAAGAATCAGCTGTGAATAACAAGATATCTTGAACTACTAAAGTGAAACCTTTGTTTTGCTGGGATATTCCATGTCAGTAAGCTAGAGCTGAAGAATTAGCAATAATTAACAGAAGACCAACATCACTGACATGAAATCTTCTGGAAAGTGTTTCCTGAGAGTTATCACACAGAAGCTGTGTTACAGAGGTGGTCAAGGTTGTACTTTTTTGCTGACAGCTGACCTTGGTAGGGTAAGAGGCAGCCAGGTAGTACTGGTTTTGAAGGTGTGAAGGGGTCATGGAAAGCAGCTGAGGCTAGGCACTGGAAAGGCAGGAGAGGTCGTGAAAGGTGCTGCCTCAGTAGCAATTGAAAGCCCAAGATTGAAGGGATCATGTAGAGAAGTTGAGGCTTGACACCATAAAGACAGCCTATGAGAGGCAATAAGTGAAAGTGCAGCCCAGTTGCAACAGAAGACCACGGCATTTTGGAGATGTCAGTACCAGAGATGACCACCAAAGACAACAACAGTCCTGGAGTGATGCCAGCTGGAGCCTAGACGACAAACTGAGTGTGCTTTAGAGAGTGGGCCTGGAGATGTGACACAAGCCCTTTGGGGGAGTCCAGAAGATCATGAGTGGATCCCACACACTGGACATTGATTTCTTAGAATTAGAGTTGGAGTTTGGTTTAGTTTTGTACAAGTTGTGACTATACCCTGCTTCTTCCCTCTTGAAGTAAAAAAGTATCTAACTTATTTATTTATTTATTTATTTTACTTTATAGGAGCTCACAGTTGATAGACTTGGGACTTTAAGAGACTTTAGTCTCTTTCAAAGTTATTTTAAAGAGACTACCTTTTTAAAGTGCTTGAATTTATCAGAGTGTGGGACTTTTAAGGTTGAAAATATTTTATATTGTGATGTCAATGTTAATGTGTAATCGTGGAGATGAACAACAAAAGAAAGATTGTTGCTTAACAGTGATTTGTTTGTATATCAAGAGTTGACAAGGAGTAAATTGTCCTGGCTAGTTTTTATGCCAACTTGATATAACCTAAAGTCATCTGAGAGGAGGGAACCTCAATTAAGAAAATGCCTTCATAAGATCAAGCTGTAGACAGGCCTGCAAGGCATTTTCTCAATTGATGAGAGAGGGCCCAGCCCACTGTGGGTGGGGCCCCCTGGATTGGTGCTCTTGGGCCACATAAGAAGCGTGCTGAGCAAGCCAGTAAGCAGTGTTTCTCTGTGGCCTTTGCACCAGAGCCTGCTTCTTAGTTCCTTCCCTCAGTGAGTTCCTGCCCTCACTGCTTTTGATGATGGACTGTTATATGGAACTGTGAGTAAATAAAACCTTCCTTCCTCTCCTCCTGGTCCCACCCTCTCTCCCTCTTCCCCCCACCCCTACCCCTCAGAAAAGCACAACTCCCCACACCAACCCACCACGGCACATCAAGTCAAATCAGGTGAGAGCATTCTCTTCCCCTATGGTCTGGCGAGGCTGCCCCACCACTGGGAAGGGATCAAATAATGGGCACCAGAGTCCAAGTCAGAGATAGCCCTGTTCCCCTTACTAAGGGAC
The DNA here is from genome assembly GCF_964271855.1 of Acomys minous. Taxonomy (NCBI): domain Eukaryota; kingdom Metazoa; phylum Chordata; class Mammalia; order Rodentia; family Muridae; genus Acomys; species Acomys minous. Next base: position 123,954,672 of record NC_140488.1, on the reverse strand, counting down.
CCTCATGGAACCTGGGCTGCCCATTGGCTTTATCTGAACAGGTGGTCTAGGTTCTTACCATGCATTGTTCTTGATTGATGCATCAGTCTCTGCAGGCCCCCCTATGTCCAATTTCTTGGTCTCTTTGTGAGACTCCTGTTCCCTCTGGGACCATCCATTCCCCCACTCTTTTGTTTATTTATTTTTATTTTTATTTTTTATTTTTTTTGGTTTCTCGAGACAGGGTTTCTCTTGGCTGACTCGGACCTGCTTTGAAGACCAGGCTGGCCTCAAACTCACAGAGATCTGCCTGCCTCTGCCTCCCAAGTGCAGGGATGAAAGGTGTGTGCCACCACACCTGGCCATTCCCCTACTCTTTCATAGAACTCCCAGTGCTCTCTGCTTCTGCTTCCGGTGTCTATTCTATTTGCCCTCTGAATGCGAATCAAGCATCTTCTCTAGGGTCCTCCTTGTTATTTATATTCTTTAGGTCTATGGTCTTTAGGTCTCTGCACTATGGTTATCCTGTATTATGTGGCTAATATCCACTTATAAGTGAGCATACACCATGCATGTCTTTCTGAGTCTGGGCTACCTCACTTAGGATGATCTTTTCTAGTTCCACCTGCCTGCAAATTTCACGATTTCCTTGTTTTTAATAAAGTGGGAAAAGAAAGCTAATTGTAATTCATAGATGGCATAACAATTAACAGTAAAATATTGAAATCCATTTTTGTGGAATTTTCAATTTTGAGGTTTAACAGTGATAAAAAGCATTCAGGTTCTGAGGGAAAAAAAGAATGTGATTGCTATCTAATTCTGTGATATTCCTAGAGAAGAAATGCTATCTACTTCCTTTGGGGGAAAAAAACTATGCATATTTGATGAATTTGAAATCAACATAAAACCACTTATTTTATAAATGTTGGCATTATTGGTGTTCAAAAAATGAACTACCCTTTATCATTATGTATACATTTACAGCATTATGTAAATGCCATCTATCCATCTCTAAGGCTTTCATTTTTCAACAAATTCATTTTTTGTTCATCTGGTAGCTGTGTACTAGACATTTTTGTGCTATATCTAAGACAGTCATTTAGGAAGAGGACATCTTAATAATTTACTTATTTTCCCAGATTTTCAGTTGAGGTTCAGAAAAAGTATTGGACGTATCCAATGTAACTGAAAAGTATCCTTAGTGTTAACATTTTATGTCCCCATCCTTTCTGTGTCTGCCTGCCCATCTGTCTATCTTTAGACTACTCTAAGATAACAAATTTAAAAATAAATGATTGGCTTCTTAGTAAGCTCAAACCTTATCACGATTCTGGAAAAGGTAACTTTTCTTTTCATTCATTCTTAGATAGGTTTTCCCCTTCTTACATTGTGGTAGATCAGGTGCCTTCTTTCTTATTGTGTACTCACTTGCTCTCAATAATTTTTTGTGTAAATATTCTACAAGAAGACATTAAGATTCTAGCCAATGGTCAGAACAGTCTCCACACTTGAGTGGAGAGTGGGATATGACTTTCTCACGTACTTTGGTGCCTCACATTTGACCATGTCCCCTGGAGGGGGAGACCTGGTGGCAATCAGAGGAAGGACAGCAGGTTACCGAGAAGAGACTTCATACCCATACCGTATGAGCATATACAGGGGGAGGTAATCCCCCTCAGGAACCGTCATAGGGGAGGGGAATAAGGGGAAAATGGGAGGGAGGGAAGAATGGGAGGATACAAGGGATGGGATAACCATTGAGATGTAACAAGAATAAATTAATAAAAAAAGATTCATAAAATAAATGTCTTCATTCAATGTGAACAAAAAATCATTATCTAAGAATATATATTTAAGACCAATCTGGAAATATTGCAGGCTTTTGGAGGCAGAAGTGTTCTTTCTGCTTTCCTTAAACACTCACCTATGATTTCTCAGTCACCAACACAGCGTAGAGATCCTATTGGTAAACCTCTGGTTGGTCTGTATGCATCAGGATCATGGTGGTGGTAAATCTTCCAAAACTCTGAGATACACCCATGAAGATTCTGATTATGTAAGTCTAGGAAGCGGGGTCTAGGAATTAAAGGATGAAGTGAGATTAAGTAGGTGAAGAATAAGAAATGAATATAAACAAATAGTTGGGTTAAACTCTAGTCCTGTTCACATACAGTGTTATAACAAGTGTTCCTATTGAGACATGGGAGAGGGATGAGAGACCTGTATGCTATTCATCCTACTTCAGATGAAGCAATGTTTCTCCAAGATGGTTATCATTACAAATCCAGTGGTCCATATTTAAAACTTCTGAATTCATTACTTTAACATAACATTTAATTAAGATCCTGAGCACAAGTTTTAGTTTTTATTCTCTTCCAGACATACACTGGTTGAACTTTCTCTGGAGCTTCATATCACATGGATTAGGTGATTAAATTTTTGTTAAAGTACATTCCAGATGCACTTAGAAATATCTAGAAGCATATAATGCATTTTATTTTAATGGAGAGCAAGAAAAGTCTTTTCTATAAGAGGTTTGAGGCTTTAGATGTATGTTGTTTATAATCTTCTCTTTCCTTGGCTCTCTACTCCAGCCACCCAGGTGTACATGGAACTATAATTTTCTAACCAGATCACCCATGATCAGAGTGCTGTTTATGTATATGAAATTCATTCTATCTCATGTCCTATCCCATAGAGAATGTTTCCATGCACTTCTTATTAAGTGGCTTTTACAAATGTACTGTGAATAGGCTTCATCCTTCCCTTCTCTTCCTTGTCCACATTTGCCTGTGGTTCTTTCTTCCTTAGCAACTTCTTCTACTATGTCTTATTTTCCTAACATTCCCATCATGTTGGGAAATGTCAGTTATGTCTCCTTGTTCTTCATATACCCCCAAAATCATAGCTCACATCTCTATATTACTAAGCTTTTCCCCCTGGCCTTCAGAATTCTTTTTTTTTTTAAACAAAGAAAAACAAAATGCATAGTTCTACGTTTTGATACTCCCTAGTTTTCAGTTTTCCTTCCAAACAGCTCATATAGGATCTTGCAATAATCTTGTTCTGTGCAATTTAGTCATACTTCAATTACATAGAGAGAATATCCATTATTCTGCCTTGTTTCCTTTTTTTTCTCTCTCACATCTTTCATTAACTCAGAATGCATTTCAGGCTTCCTTCCACTTTCCAGTATTATAAACACTGGGAAAGGGGGTTACAGAGAGTTTTTTACTCTTCCTTTAAAAAGAATCCTGTGTTGATAGCATTAGAGATTCAGTCCGATTTAAACTCTATTGAAAGTACAGTGTAGACTTGTGATCTATAAATAACAGACACATTTTCTAAAGCTGTCCATGATTTATGAAGGATCCCAATTAAACTTAAAACAGCTGAAGGAATGAGCCTGACAAAGAAAACCCATGTGTAGTATTCTAGGCAGGTTAGACCATGAAATAAAGCAAATTATAACTTCTGTAAAGTCATTGAGCTTCCATGTTTGGTTGCGATCAAATGCTAAATAATAAATTCAATTGATTTTATATCGGTGATTGGTTGGAGTTTGGGGTAAGACCATGCATTTAGAACAATCAAACCCCTTTTTCCTAACCTCATATTCTACCACCTCTTCCTTTATTATCATTAAATAGTCAAACACAAAATGCCTACATAAAAATTGAATAGGTTTCAAGATATTATATTAGAGACTGGGTCAAAAAAAATACCAGTGTGCTAACTTTCCAATTTTCAATCCTCTAATATATCTATGTTAGGGAGTAGTCAAGACTGGGGAGATAACATTGCAGAACACACAGTAACTTCATTTTCACAGGCAGCTTTATATTCCAGTTTACCAGGAGTAGCACAAATAACAGAGACAAACATGGTGGGGTGAATAACTAACCTGTAAATGTACAAAGTTTTCCCAACATGTTTAGTCAGTGAATATTATTATAGTCAGAGCCACCTAGCTCTCTGCATTCATTCTCATTATTTCTTGAATTTGTCTCATTTCATCGCACCTATCTTTTTAATTTTGTTTCTACTAGTCTACTGAGCTGTTCCTCATTCTATTTAGCTTGCAAAAATCAGCATTAATCATTATCTATTCAAGCACCTTATGAAGTAGCAGGAATCTATTACTGCCTTCAACCTTCCTTTTGAAACATTCATTACCTTTCTTACTGTTTAAAACTGGAAAACATTCCTGGTATACATATTTAGCCTGATGTAGATGAATGCTGTTCTATAGAACAAAACAACAGGGTATGTGACATTTCTGGAAAAAAAGAATACAGTCATTTGAAATTAACTCCCTTAGAAGTCTATTAATCCACCATTCATATCTGTTGAATACTCTGTCTAAACCACAGTGCACTGCTGATGTAATCTCTGGACTACTTCGTTCTTTAATGATCAAAGACTAAAGGAGGAGGCAGAATTTAATATTTAAAGTGGAGTTAACATTTCAATTTTTTCCTAGGCACTGACAAGTTGTCTATTAGAAAAGTACCTCTTCAGTCATTTATTTATTTATTTATTTTTAATTTTATTAATTTATTCATATTACATCTCAATGGTTATCCCCTCCCTTGTATCCTCCCATTCCTCCCTCCCTCCCATTTTCCCCTTACTCTCCTCCCCTACGACTGTGACTGAGGGGGATCTCCTCCCCCTGTATATGCTCATAGGGTATCAAGTCTCTTCTTGGTAGCCTGCTATCTTTCCTCTGAGTGCCACCAGGTCTCCCCCTCCAGGGGACATGGTCAAATGTGAGGCACCAGAGTTCATGTGAAAGTCAGACCCCACTCTCCACTCAACTGTTGAGAACGTCCTGTCCATTGGCTAGATCTGGGTAGGGGTTTGAAGTTTACGGCCTGTATTGTCCTTGGCTGGTGCCATAGTTTGAGTGGGACCCCTGGGCCCAGATCTGCCTATCATAATGTTCTTCTTGTTTGTATTTTAATTAATTCCTAGTCTGTGCCTCCAGTACATACAAAGGTACAGATCCTGGAGGGTGAACTTTAGGAGGGCCTTCATCATCTAGGGATGCTTGCGACTGTAGTTGGCATGGTTGCCTCAGGTCTCCATAATTATTGTGATATGAACAATATAAACAAAACATTAAGTAGGCCTTCTACTGTCATTATATGTGGATCACTTTAAACCATTTCATTTACTCTACAAAGGTTCTTGTTTGACATTATATGTGATAATTATAAACAAGAAATTTATTTAACTTATACATAGGTTTCAAAGTATAAATTGTGTAGAGAAATGGTTCAAGTCTTTAGAAAAACTATCTAGGCACAGTAGTACACAATAACTACTTGGAAGCCTTCTTTTTGTTTTTCTTTTTAAGGACACAACCTTTAAACTAATGCTTTAAGTTAGCATATGAACTAATAGGCTTCATTATAAAATATGCATACATGTATTGTTCTTATTCATTCTCTTCTTAAACTGTCCTCCTCAGTGTTCCCTCTATTCCTCTTGCTCCCGTTCTTTCCCCAAATAGTCTCTGTTTCTACTTTTGTGGCACACATATTTGATTCCTCTCTTCTATTTACCTGCACTTCTGGAAGTTCTCTACCTCTCCTCTCCTCTCCTGACCCCTTTCTAATTTTAACACACACACACACACACACACACACACACACACACACACACACACACACACACACACCTATCTTGTAAAATCAAAAATCTCTGGGACCCATCTCCTAACCAGATTTTCTACTTTAATCAGGCTTAGGGTAAAGACCAAGGGAATTCTTAATTTTTTGGGTACAGTCACTTGATGTTGCTGTTCTTGGGCTACTTTGGAAGAAACACGGGTGTAATAGAGTTCTTTGAAGGCATTACACTAACATGACTGAAAATAAAAATCTTATATTTTAACCATAAATCAGAGTCTAATATTACCAAAATAGCAGATTATGCCCACAGTGTTTTCTAATTGAGGCCCAGGGACTTAAAAACCTCTAGCCTATTTCATTCACTCCCTAGGCCTCCATCCCCTTAGCTTTCCCCTCAGGGCACCAGAAAGCAATGTGTTTAAATAATTTATTCACACACTAAAAGCCTTCTTTGGGGGCAACACACTCTTTCTCTTATTCTGGTACCTTCTGAAATGCTGTTATATAAGGAACAAATTACTCCCAAATTTAAGCAGATGTCAACAACTATTACCCTAGTCAGAGCTGATTGTGAACAGTATGCAAGAGTTCAGTGTTTTCTCTTTCTGATGAAGGCAAACTTGATATTAATCTGAGTGCTCAGAGTCTTACAGTTCTGATCAGGCAAACTTGATATTAATCTGAGTGCTCAGAGTCTTACAGTTAAATTTAAATACTTCAATAGAATGTCAACCATTTCTTTGTATAAAACACTTCCTTTCCTTCCCAAAATTTACATGGCATTTTGTCTAGATGAGCTTTTGCTTTCTACATTTGTAGAAACCCTCCAGTGAATTTAGCCACAGAGTAGCCTCAGATTCTCTAATGACAAAATGGCTGTGGTTAAACAAAATATAAGCAGAGAAGCTTCATTTTTCACCCAGAAAAGCCTGTTCTTTACATGGACTGTTATGAAATCATGCTGGCTGAGGGAGCCTCTGGTACAATGACTCCGCAGTTATTTTAAATATCAGTGTGGGAGGGATGGGAGATAGAATGGACACAACTTTGATGAATTCTCTTTCCCTACCTCTGGAGAAGAGGAACTCTGGGCAAGTTGCTGCTTTAATTACACAGAACAAAGGGCATTTGTGTAATAGATTAGGCTGATAGCAACAGGAGGATGGGGGGAGGAAAAAGAGTCTATTAAGTGGAAAATATTTCCATTTATTCATAATTTTGGAGCAAAACTACACAAAGTAACAGGATAAATTAAACTTTTAATGAATATATTGCCACTCACTCATCTCTTTACTGTTTCAGTGTTCTTAACATATTGAGCTGAAATATCTGTGTAGCCTTTATCATCTGTGTGAAATTTAGCCTGTCACAGTCATGATCAAGAGCAGCTTAAATTAATCTGATTCCTTCATGTGGCGATTTCTCCCAGGATACCTGCCCATCTCTGGAGTTTTCTATATCTGGTTATTTAAATATGGACTCACCCCTTCCTTCCTCATGACTGTCTGAAATTTCAAATCAAAATTCAGGAGGATCCCACATATTTGTTTCCTCATCTCCTTCTAAAATAACATCTCAGAAAAAGGAAATAATTCCTGTTAGCTCACAAGATAATCTGCTAATCTACTTGTCTGCTAGTCAATTTGATCTGCCTTTAGGTTGCTTAGAAACTCTGACATCATCACCTGCTGTTGCTGGCAGGGGCCCAGGATAAAAAGCACAAACCCTTTACCATCTCTCTCTTGTATTCTCACTTCCTTGGCTTACCCCCTTCTCTGTCTGTCTCCCAAAGGGACAACTCCTTTCCAGCTTCTCTCTTCCATTGTCTCTCTGTCTCTGCCTCTCTCTACCTTCATGGACCACTCAGGCCATAACTCTTCTTCTCTTCCCTTCTCTCAAATAAATCTTTCCAAATAATATCAGTCGTGTGGCATCTTATTTTTAATCCTAATAATTCCTTCCATCCCCAAAAACAAGTAAGATAAAAATCCTCCTTATTTATATCACAATGGTACCATGTAATTTAAATGTAGTCTCATGAATTTTAGGTCCAAAACATTAGTTGCTTAAAAATAGCATAATACTATAAATGCCACAATACTTAAATAAAATCTCTTTGGGCCATGGAGAGATAATTCAGCAGTTAAGTGTGCTTGCTTGCTAATCTTCCGGAAGACCTCAGTTTGGTTCTCAGCACCCACATCCAGAGGCTGGCTTACAACCACCTGTAACTCCAGCACCAGTAGACCTAATGCTTTTTCTGCTGTCTGTTGGGTACTTGTACACATATAAAATATGCACATACACTTATCTACACATAAGTAAAAAGAAATCTATTTTTAAAAGAAAATCTCCCTGAAAGCAGGGACATTTATCAAATGTATAAGCATTAAAAATGAATGAACATTATTTTAAAAATAAAAGATGAGTGGATAGTTCCAGTAGAGAAGGGAAGCTGTATATTCCAGTAACTGACTAAAAGTATGGTCTCAAACCATTATTGCTAATAGCAGTATCACCATCCCTTTTGTACTGGATAATTTTGGCCAGAATTTTAGCTCTTCAAGCCTTTGATTATTTGCCATCTTGAACCTGGGCATTAAAAGATACCAATGGCTTTTTTTCTTACTTCATATTTTTCCAGATAAAATTCAAATAACATAGAAAATTCATATATATCATTCATTCCCCCAAAGAAATGTTGAACTCACTAGCCATCAATCACAGTTCCTAGCAATCATAACTATAGTTTCTATTTATGGACGTGCTATTTCTGTATATTTCATAAAACTGTATATGATGACTAACACTGAAAAAACAGTAGTAGATGTTATTTATATAAAATAACGGAACTTATCCTGATATTTTCAAAGTACATACAATGAACTTTGATCATATTCACTCCTTTTACCCTCTTTTATGCCTCTCCCTTCTCCTGCTGGCCCTCCATTTCCTGCAAGTAAGATTCATTCTGCTTTAATATCTTTTAGTCTCTTAAACCTAGATAATGCACATGAGAGAATATAGACAATATTTGTTTTTCTGAGCTTGCATATTTTACTTATATCATGATCTTCAGTTATATTTCCCCCTTCCCTACAAGTGCCATAATTTTGTCTATCTTTATGACTGGATAATAATAATAATCCATTCTGTGCTAATATAGCATGTGTGTGTGTGTGTGTGTGTGTGTGTGTGTGTGTGTGTGTGTGTGTGTGTGTGTAAAATTTTCTTTATCCATCTGTTAATGAACACATAGGTAATTTTAAGGGCTATTATGAATAGTGAGTTTATGAACAGGTGCATGAAAGTATCCATATTATATCTGTGTTTTTTTTTCTCCTCCAAGTTTTTATTTAGGATTGGTAAAGCACAGTCAGTTCATAAATATTTTTTTATTTATTTATTTTCCATTAGCACATGAAGTATTAGGTTTCATTATCATATTTTTAGAACAAAATTTCTTTTTTGCTGTTTCTCTTTCAACCTTCACCTCCATCTTTTATTCCTCCCTTTTACCATTCTAATCCCAGCAGACCACATAAGAAGGAGTTTCATAGATGTTGCTCTGTTTTTCTCTTAATTTAGATTCCTAAATGCTCTAACTGTCTAGTGTTTAAACCTTATTTCAGGTACAGAATATTTTATTGATGATACAATTTTGGAAAAATATTCCTCTAGACATCTATGCGCTAAGGTTTGTCCTTTCTTTTAATTTGAAACATGTTTTATATTGAAATATATTTTGATCACATTCTTTACCCTCCCCATGTCCTTTCAGATCCTCTCCCTATCACTACCCACCCAACTTTCCTTCTAATAGCTGGCATCTTCATTTCCTAATCTGAAACTAATGTAATCTATTTCATTTCTCTCGAGACTTACTTCCTGAACAGACTTCTAGAGCCCTCACTTTTTCCATAGCTGTGGAAAGCAAGAAGGACCTGTGATTGCATTTCATTTAGGAACCGATATTAGCTAATACTCAATAAGTGTACAGCTATAAATAAGTTCCCTAGCATAGTCCATGAAAAGGCAAGATTATGGGTTATCTTAACACATATAAATGACAAGCTATAAAAAGTAAGAAAATAATTGGAGTAATATTCCTAATAGTAGTCATTTTCTTGAGAAGAAAAAGTAGAAGATGTGATTAGAGAGAAAGATTAAAATTGGGTGTGGTAGTTTGCTCCTATAACATCAATACTGGAGTATGGAGATAGTGGATCCCTGAAAGTTACTGGCTAGATAGTCTCGGCAAATCAATGAGTTTCAGGTCCAGTAGGAGACACTGCATCAAAAAATAAAGGTGGAAAGAGATGAAGGAAAGATACTTGATGTAGACCTCAGGCTTCTACATGATCTCACACCCAGATATACAAGTACCCCCACACCAATATTAGCAAGTATCTATCATATATACAATGTAACACACATACTCAAACACAGTAAATAACTAAACTAACTAATTAATTAAAATAGCAATAGGGAGCATTTTCCCTCTGAGAAATATCCAATAGTCCAAGCAATAAAGCATCTCTATCCTATTCTTGAATATTTATACTGTACTATTTCAGAATCATCAGAATTCAATTGTCTCTAATTGATGAGAAAATATTATATTTATGCTCTCCTAAAATTTTCTGTATTTTCCTAGACTTATTTTATTTGAACATAAGTTTCTTTGGTATTTCAACTTCTTTATCTTTTACCTTTAGTAACCTAAAATTATGTTAAAATTAAGACAAATTTAGTGTAAAGAAAAGCCAAATAGCAAAGGATGTAGAAAAGGGAGGGGTCTCATATATTATTGGTGGGAATATAAATTAGTGCAACTACTGTGAAAAACAGTAAGGGAAAATTATCAGAAGTAGAACTGCCATGCAATTAAGCCATCCACCTACTGAGTATATAGTCAAAGGAAATGAAATCAGTATGCCAAAGATGTACCAGCAGTCTCATGTTTATTGTAGCACTAGTCACAATCTCCAAAGTACAGAATCAACTGAAGTATCCATTAACAGAGGAATGAATACAGCAAATGTGGGATATACTGTGTAGTGAATGAAGTGTCATTCAGCAAATGAAAGGCAAAATCCTGTATTTGTGAATACATAGGTACCTATTTAGTTTTTTTAAAGTCAAGCACAGAAGGATTAAATATTGTGATAACACTTATATGTATAATTTTAAAAGGCTGAACTCATAAAGTATAGAGCCCAATAGAAAGGAGAAGCACAAAGTCATAACTGTAGTAGAAGTTTTAATCTCTTATAAACTCAGTCATGTTATATAACTGTTTTAATCCCAAGTGTGGGATATGGGGCTGCTTTTAGTTATAGTTTAAGTTACAGTCAAGGAAAAGTGAGGTGGCTCAGTGATTCGGTGCTTGCTGTCATGCCTGAGATTCTGAGTTCTATCCTTATGACCCACATGGTAAAAGAAAAGAACTGACTCCTGCAATTTGTCCTCTGCCCTCTACTCACCCAGCCTGAGCTACATACTGAGTTACCAACTAGTCTAGGCAATAGAGTAAGACTTTGTCAAAACAAACAAACTGAAATTCTTTTTTTAAATTTACTTCTTTTTTCCATATACATTTATGTTATCGCACATATATAAAATAAACTATACACACCAAGAATAACCACAGAACAATCAGGAATTGTATTCATATTACATTCATAGTGTTTTGGCTTTTTGTATTTGGTAACCTTGAAGAAAACATTTTCCTATCTCTGTGAGTCTAAAATTCTGAATGTAAATCAATATCTATCATATCTCATATCTATCAACTTAAAACATCTATGTAGACCTAAAAACATCTTAACCCCTTAACAACTAAGCTTAATTGTGAAACTGAACTATTTGGTCTTCGACCCCATCAGAGTCTTGGGAAGGAATAAAAAATTAATTACCTGAGTACACAGGGAGTTCAGGTTAGCAGCTTCCAAATTTTAAAATAAATGACAGAGGCAGTTTGCTGCTTGGAGAGTCATCCATGACTCTTTAAAGTGTTGCAACATCATCTTCAGCCTTCTGGTCCAGTATAACTGGCCAACATATATTTGTAAGGCAGGAACTACTGAGGGCATGCTTTCCTTGTGTTGGTAGAGGTTGGTTTTTGACTCTGCCTGCATCCAAGCTTGCCCATTTTATTACAAAATTCTGTCAGTGGTCAAAAGGAGGCCATTTTGCCCAGTGGTTTGTTTGCTACATTTGAAGCCATCTCCAAAAGGAAATTCATTGATGCTCATCATCTTTGAGGTAGGCTGAGTACTGCCAGGAGTTTACCTGTCTTCTTGTCAAAGAATCATTAAAACAATATAAGCCTCTTTAAATGCCATACTCTGTAGTTCTGAAGTTTTTGAAGACCTTCTCTAAGTATTTTACCTTACCTGTTGGTATAATCATTCTAGTCTGTTATATCTAGGATGTATATTCTTGTGATATAAATAGACTAGTAATTGAAATGACCGCAATTTGATCAGTTGACAATTAACTCGTCTAATTTACTTTTCCTAAATAGTCTGCAGTAGGATTTTCAAAGAATTGGAGGTAAACCTTGTATTCTACCTGAGTGGTATGGCTACAATATATCATATTAGAGTAGAAATATATATAATTTGTGTGAAGAATAATCTTAAATTTGAGTTCTATATCAATGAAACAAAATTAAACTTTTTTTTAGTCCTGAAACATGTCATGTTTATTTATTATGTAGTCTACATTCTGTTATTTTTTGGTTTTTTAATTAATTTATTCTTGTTACATCTACAGGGGGAGGAAGTCCCCCTCACAGTTAAACTTATTTTGTACCAATATACAAATTTCTATACCAATGAATTACAAATAACCTGTGAACACAGTTAAGGCTTTAAGTTGAGGAGTTGGCTCCATAATCTACTTTTTGTTGTATCATCCCTATATATTTCTATATTCCCCCTTCTTTCTCTCCAGCCCCTATTTCCAAACCTAAGAAAGAATGATAAAGGAAAAGAGACATCCCTGAGTCCAATCTTGTTTCTTTCTGAATAAGACCAATAGGAACTTATAGCCAACTCCCAATGAAAGTAAACATTTAAAGCCCAGGAAAGCAACCAAAAAACCTACCCACCCCCACTTAAGGGAAATGGGGTGTCGTTCTCTTAGGGTTTCTTCTGGCTGATTTGAAATTAATCATACCTTTGTAGGGGTCCAAATAAAATTTGGGTAAATGGTTAAACAAGATAAGAATATAATTTGTGGTCCAGTTTCTGAATGTTGAGAACTTCCAGGCTTAATAACAGTCCTGTGTGTGACAGTCTGAAATGCTGTACCAACTGGGACCAGAAACTTTCTTCAAAGCTGTATTGGGAGCTGTCCTGTTCTCATGGAGAACAGCAACTGAGGCACTTGGTGCTGAAATATGAAGGCTGTAGGATGTCAGCAACCAGCACACTGAGAGAAATGAATCCTGTCAGGTCTGATCCACTTTCAAAGTCTGTTTTTTGTTGTTGTTGTTGTTGTTGTTCTGAAAATACATAAATTCTAACAAGCATTATACCATCCTAAATTTATAAGTATATGAGGTATGCAAAGTACACATAGCAATTAAGGCTGGTTCTCTGCTTTTTTCATGAGCAGAAGAAAGACATCTCTAAATCTTCATTCGTGCCATGTGAAGAATGGCATCTAGTCCTAAGTCACATGTATTCTGTGACCAATAAAAAGCATTGACTATGCATAGACATTCATATCTCAGCCTTTTTCAGAGCTATTCCCATATAGTGGGATTAAGAATATAAATTACTTACTTGTTCTGCAGTTTTATTTTTTTTAATTTACATTATGATTATAGTCCCCTCCCTCCCTCATACACTTTCCCTTCCTCCCTTATCCTCTCTCCCTCCCTCCTCTAGCCCTCAGAAAGTGGACCCTCCTCCCCTAATATCTGATTTCAGCTCATCAAGTCTCATCTGTACTGCCTGTATCCTCTTCCTCTGTGGTCTGGAAAGTCCACACAGCCCATGGGAAGAGATTCATATTGAGGAACCAGAGCCCATGTCAGAAGTAGTCCCTACTCCCTGTATTGCAGGACCCTCAAGGAGACTATGCTGACTATGTACTACAACAGAGGTGAGTGTCTAGATCCTTGTCTTGTATGGTCTTTGGTTGGTGTATCAGTCTCTGCAGCAACCGTCTCCTCTATTCAGATTTTTAAGTGTATATTTTATTTATTATAATTTATTCACTTTACCTCCCAATTTTTATCCCTTCCCTCTTATCTTCCCATTACCACCCTCCTTCCCTCTTCTGCTTATTCCCCTCCCCTAGACCTCTGAACATCCTATCAGGATAGTCTGCACCCCCTTCCACTGTGTGCCCACTAGGCTTTCTTGCCAAGGAACAGTGGTCAAATAGTGGGCTCATGAGTGCATGGCAGAGGTTCAGCAGCAGTCCCTCCTTTCCCCTCCCCATGTGGAGAATTTGCAGTTTATTGGCTACATCTGAAAATGGAGTGTTGGTTCTTTGCATTGTCCTTGACTCGAGCATCAGAGAAAAGGGAATTCTTAATGATGAGCAACAGAATAAATATCTATGAAGTCAGATTCTGAGACAAAGTATTTACTGACCAATCTAGAATACAAGAACAACAATAAAATCCCCATCTTTCACTTCTGCCTGAATTAAATAGGAGTTTTAGGGATGAGAGAAAGATTAATTTCCCTTCTTCATCACTATTAACCTCATCTCAAGGACATACTGCTTTTTAGACTTTAAAGGAATTAAGTAGAATATTTCACTTAATTCTCATAAAGTCTTATAAGCAAGTCCTTTCCAAGTTTATACTTATACTGAGGAAATCCAGGCTTGTAGTTGCTTAGTGAATCAAATAAAAATATGTATCGAATTTGAGATTCCACACTGGATTTGATTCTTTGTTTTTAACTTAGAGGCAGGACGTTAATTCTTCCTTTCCAATCATCCAGAAGGCAGCCATCCTGATACACTGTCTCTACTCCTGCAGTACCACCTTCAGGGATGTATTAATTTGCTAGAGCTACCATAATAACCTAGCATATTCTGGGTGGCTTAACAGGAATTGCCTTTCTCATCATTCTGGAGGCAGAGGCAGGTAGATCTCTGAGTTCAAGGCCAACAGAATGAGATCCAGGACAGCCAGGAACCCTGTGCTAAAAAAGGACATTTTGTACCTGGCCTAAGCTACTAGAACTATGAAATCAGGTCTCTATTTGCCACCAACAATCTGTGGATAGGCTTTTATAAACAAAAATGGCATAAAACACAATTTTTACTCACATCTAAATGAAATCTAGTATTTTCATTTAAATATTAATCTAGGCAATGATGCATACTAGCATTAATTATGTTTGTGACTTCATAATCATCATAACTCAGATATTTATCATATTATAGTTGTTAGAGGTGTTTCTAACAGTTGTACTCATCATTGCACTGAGATTATAACAACTTGTAGTCTACTACTAGACCTGAATTTTAACATATGAATGAAGAAACTGTCTCTGTACTATAAACTTATTTCTAATTGTCTTGATAAATATATTTTAGTATAATTGGTTTTCTTTGAAATCATACATAATTTACTTTATACATGCTAAAACATTCTAAGAAATGAAACAATAGGATTGATCATGCATCAAGGGCTCATGGAATGAGAAAGTATGAAAAGCCATGTCTGATAAATCTCATAACAGATGGTAACCCATTCAGAGATGAACAGAGCCAATTTAGACATGGCAAGACAACTAATCCATCATAATGAGCTTTAAATCTTCCCTACAATGTATAATTTACTTGTAATTTAAGGTAAGGGGCTGTAGTTGTACATATTTTCTCTCAAAACAGAAACACAAACATTCATTTTTGAAAAATACTATCTCAATCAGGACTCAACTGCTTTAAAAATTTCCTTTTGGGGAATATATATGTGAAATAATGTTATGGGTGCAAAATGACACTTTAGAATAAAAAGAGAATGTTAAAAGTTTAGTATTACTTATCTATAGGTATTGATATTTGAGTAATTGTTATTTCTTTTCTTATACTTTTATACTTGTTCCATTTTCCACAAGAGACATATATTAGTATTACAACTATAAAACATTAATAAAAAAGAATGACCTGTATCTGAAAATGGATATACAAGTTGTACAAAAAAATAGATTTCAGATGCACTTCGTTGCTGTTATCAGTTAAAAAGGCTAAGAATTTGCCTGCAAGTTCTTGAGATCAAGTTTTCTACAATTTTTTTTCCTTTTTTTTCTATTTTTTTACTTTTTTTCTCCTTTATTAATTTATTCTTGTTACATCTCAATGGTTATCCCATCCCTTGTATCCTCCCATTCTTCCCTCCTTCCCAATTTCCCCTTATTCCCCTCCCCTATGACTGTTCCTGAGGGGGATTACCTCCCCATGTATATGCTCATAGGGTATCAAGTCTCTTCTTGGTAACCTGCTGTCCTTCCTCTGATTGCCACCAGGTCTCCCCCTCCAGGGGACATGGTCAAAGGTGAGGCACCAGAGTATGTGAGAAAGTAATATCCCACTCTCCACTCTACTGTGGAGAGTGTTCTGTCCATTGGCTAGATCTGGGTAGGGGCTTAAGGTTTACCGCCTGTATTGTCCTTGGCTGGTGCCTTAGTTTGAGCGGGACCCCTCATGTGTGTCTATGTGTGTGTGTGTTTATATTCATTATGACAACTTGTGTAGATGGTGAAATAATTTGTCCACTAAGTGATGAAGAAGTACTTAAGGTCATACATGTTAGACTTTATATAACCTCATCTCTACGTACTTACAGCAGCAGCACTGTTAAACAGGTATTGTTTTCCCATTTTGAATATGAAATAACTGAGTCTTAGAGAATTTGAAGGCATTATTGAAGGTTACAGAGAAAGGATGCAGCACTATCAAGACTAAAACCAAAGCCTGAGCATGTGATGTCTCAATTCTTAAATACTAGATCACTCCTAGGTCTAGAGGACCAGTGCTACATATTACCTATTTGAACTCAGTACCCACAAAGTAATTCAGGCAATGAAAGTTGCTCTGAACACATTGTTGTAATAGTCTTAAAATGTGGGAATAAGTTAGCCAAAATTATAACTTTTTGTTCATTGTGAAAATGAAAATTATGCCTTTCTCTGAAGCTATAAGCCACCTAAGTGTTAATTAGTTTCATGTTAACATTTTGATGCATTTCTGCACTTCATAATCAAACTGTAAATTAATATTTCACCAGCCATTCTGTTTCTTGTAAAATGAGGAAGGATAACAACAACCCTCAAGGTTGCTTAGCGTTGAAATTTTTCTAACTCAGTATTTTGTTGTTTTGTCTCTCATCTAATTTCAACCAGAACAGAAAAGGAATGATTATTGTGTGGGTGGGGTATTTGTCTCATTTTTCTCATAGCAGTAGAACTGTATTTCATCCACCTATCGAGGTTTGAAATGCTTTGGATTGGAAAAGGAAGTAAAGACAACTAAATTTCTACATAAAGAGAACAGATCAAGTTATATTTGGCATTTAAAGGTACCCAAGGGAAGCTAGCTGTCACCAATCAGAATAAAATTGAGTCTTGTGGGATTTTGGTGTTTTTGTTCTTGTTCTTGTTGTAGCTCTTCCCAGGAGAGGTTGAAAAATAAAGTTTTTTTCCCCAACCATTTTGTGTTCTTGATGAGTGATGGGAAATGCATTGCTAATATCATAGGATTTATGAAAATTGGAATATAGGCTCCACAGCTGGAAGAGAAGATGCCAGTCATTTATGTTTCAGAATCTTACACAATGTTCCCACAAATTGGTCATTGCTTATGTTCAAATCCATTCTAGGGAACGCTTGGATATCAGAGTTGACTCATATCATCTATGAATGGCTCTTGTCATATTAGACTAACACATGTCTTCCTCAATATTATTTCCATAATAATAAATTATTGCTTGAATATAATATAATAACTAAAGTTTACTATGCCATATTTATTGCTAGGTGATACTTATTTAAAACAATATTACAGTATGTATATATACTAAAATTTATTGAACAGATATTTCTGCTTTCATAAAATTGTGTTAATGGGCACTATTTGTTGAATAGTTCTGATAAAAAGTGATATACACTAATTCTTCTTATTGTACTAATGTTGATTACTTAGAGTATCTGTGAGGCATAGTACTAAACACAGTACAGATAATTACTAAGAGAATCTTCAAATCAAATTATAAAGTAGATGCCATTAATTGTGTAATGCACATGACAAATTTGGAACTCAAATCTATTGTTCCTTCTCAAAATTAAAAGAAAAAATAGGTCATAGTCACTGCTTCAAAAAATAAAATAAAAACTAAAACCAATTTGGATCACTTACCAGATCATGACCTTACTTTATTCTATGTAAATATTTCTGTTTATTGCATCAGATAGATCCATTCATAAGACTTTACATAATATTTCGTAGATAATTTATATGTATTAGCTTGTGTATGAATGCTAAAAAGCACTAAAGAAGAATGTCCTCAGTTCACACCATATTGGCAAGACAAGAAAATGTCACAAATTTAATGGTCTTAGTGACTTCTCTTTGTGTCAGGTCAAGCACACACTGAATCACTCTTTCCACTTTGTGCTACAAGGCAGATGAACATTGATTTGACATGAAGCCAACCTAATATGTCTACCCAGAGTGACATGTTTTCTGAACATCACAAACAGAAAATAGTATCTAAAAACAAAATAAAGCAGAAAAATCTTATGATTTACCTGACTACACATAGTTATGTTCAATTTTTATTCTAGATTTTAAAATACAACTGAATATGTAGTGGGCTATTTTGATGTTATTTCAGATATCTTTCCAGTCTCTATGATCACAATCTAGCCTCTACAGGAATCATGAATTCTAGATGATGGATGCTAACTCTATAAACCTATGGTTTTCTAAATGTTATTACTTAAATTTTATTTTTATTTCTTGTTGATTGCATTAGAGTTTTTAATGAAGCTAAGTCAGCTATTTTACATGGTAATCACTGACTTTTCACAATGTGGGATAAGAACTTTAGCTAAAAGTACTCTTGTTTCTACCTTTTGTCCCTCTTCAAACTGTGCCTTTACTACAATTAGGTATTCTATGAAGTTATCCTGACAATAAAGATAGTGTAAATATAGCCATTACTGATATGATCAATATAAATATATGTCTATGAGTCATGGAGCATAATTATACAATAGAGAAAATTAACTTTATATCACAAAACCTCTGGCACAAATATTTGTAACAGAGCTCCAATTGCCAAAATATAAGTGGTTCTCTTATATTTTATCAATTTCCTAAAGTCAAATCATTCATTAATGCCTCACATTTGAGTTAGAATTTTCATGTATGTCATTTTTCTTTGATCCTTTTATGAACAGGGGGAGGAGGTTCCCCTCAGTCACAGTCATAGGGGAGGGGAGTAAGGGGAAAATGGGAGGGAGGGGGGAATGGGAGGATATAGGGGATGGGATAACCATTGAGATGTAATATGAATAAATTAATAAAATATATTTTAAAAAGGAAAAAAGTGCCTAATATCATCATGATCATCCTGTAGCAAGGATCATATAGTTTCTAATTGTTGGACTTGTGACATCCTGAGTTTCTAGAAGTTTTATTTTGTTTATCTGTTTAGACAAGGCCTCTCCAAGTACCCAAATTGGCCTAAAATTTGCAATTTTCTAAGTATTCCCACTTAAATTTGTGATTATAGGTGTGGACTGCCACACCTGGCTACATGTGGGTTTCTTTTCAGTACAAACATAACATTTTACTATAATTTAATTTTTTTTGTTTCTTAGAAATTCCCTATTCCCGGCTATATTTTTCTAGACCTGAAATGTGTTCTCTTGCTCTGGAAAAAATAACATTTTTAGTGTGTGAAGAATTTTAGAATCAAAATTATTCTGCAGAACCACAACAAAATTAACTTATGTGCATCAATGGGCACAATCAAGAAGTAGAAGGGCAAATGACATAAAATGGAGGTAACATTGGCAAATCACATCTGATAATGGAGTTAATACATAAAATACAGAAAGAATTCCTACAATGCACAATGACAAAACAATTTAGTTAAGCCATGAGCAAAGGACTTGACCAGATACTTTATTAAAAGAAGCTACAGAAATAGCCACTGCTTATATTATAAGACTGATATTCAGAGAAATACAAATCAAAACCACAATGAAAATCTGATCCGAATGGAGGTCATCATATTAAATGAAATAAGCCTGACCCTGAAATACATATCACATGTTTTTCCTTATTGTTATATAGGATATGAAAGTTGATGGACAACTGTTTGGAAAGTTGTATAGTACCTGCAAGTGTGAGGATAGAGAAGATAAAAGGTGAATAAAATATAAATATTATGAAAATATATTATATATTAAAATTATATAGAAGCACAATTTTTGTACAACTAATACACACTAACATGAAATATTATATCAGCTCATATTTATGAAGATAGCTATTAACACAAAATTGGAAATAGCATGTATTTATAAGAGTAATTAGAAGCCAAGCATGATGGTGCACAGCCTGGTCTTCATAGTAAATTTCAGGAAAGCCAGGCCTAATAGATGGATTCTGTATCAAACAAACAAACAAACAACACAAAAATGCAGTTAGAACCTTCTCATACTTTCAGCAGATATAAAATCGTGTAGCTGCTCTACTATGCAAAAGAATATGCTGGTTCCTCAAAAGCAGAAAAAAAAAAGAAGTGACATAAGATACAGTACTTTCATACACATCCAGAGGAATTGAAGGCAAAGTTTCAAAGTATATTTGTACATTGATATTCATAGTGTCACTGTTCACAGTAGCCAAAAGGCAGGATGAAAAGTCTAAATGCCTGTTTGTGGTTGAATGAAAGACCAAATGGCACACATACATATTTTAATCTTCAAAAGCAAGGAATTTTTTGGCCCAGTATAATATGAATGAACATTCAGAACATTATGCTAAGCAAAATAAGTCAGACATATGAAGATACATACTATATGATTCTATTTGTATGACACATAAGTAGTGAAAGTCATAGGGGCAAAAGTATAATGGTGTTTTCCAGGGACTGGAGTGGGTACAGAAAAATATTTTTAAGTTGGTACAGATAATCTATTTTCCAATAAAAGTTTTGATGACTGGCTAAACAACAAAATGACTATGGTTAGCTATTTATCTGTAGCCTTAAAATTACCAACATGGCAATTTTTACCATATATAATTTACCATAACTTTTAATATTGTTGAAAAACAATTTTCCATCAGAAAGCATTTATATTAATATATTGTCTCCTAAAAACTGTTTGATACACGTTTTGTCATTACCATAAGATAACATGTTTATTTATTTCTGGACACTAGAAGAGGATCATTTCAATGTGAACTTTTTAGTTTTTCTTTAGCTTCTGGAAAGTATTATATTATTTGTATGTTATATAGAAAATTCTTTTATTTTTTCATTAGTCTTTTTAGTCATTCTTTACTTTTAACAATGGTATCTTGTGTTTCTATGTTATTATTATCTGTATTTTATTTCCTCTTTGAAGAAAATATTTTGTTCATTTACTTCTTTCCAAATATCAAGATTCTTATAACATGAAATAAACTTAACTTCTTCATCTGATTCCACTGTATACTTTTTTTCCACTGTATACTTTTATGTTTTATGAATTCACCTTTGTGTTCTCAGATTTTCATAAGTATAAGATAATCTTTGGCCATCCCTTCTGTATATGTTAAATCCAATTTTCTTAGTAACCAACAAGTTATGGTCATGAATATATCATCAAATGGCAACCATCTCTGAAGGTTACAGAAGATAAGCAGTTTTATTTATTTCTTATAAATTAAATAACAAGGCAATAAAACTCTCTCTCAAATGAAATGAATAGACAGTTTTCAGAAGGAAGGATGACAGACTGACAGACAGACAAAAGCAATAAATATTTTTAGAAAATTTAACTATCCTAACCATCAGGATAGCAGCAGCTTAAAAATATTTTGAGTTACTACTTCAACCCAAATAGAATGATATCTTCAAAAATCTGATAATAAATGTTGAGAAGATATATAGAGAAAGGAATCTTTATTCATTGTTATTTGGGTGAATGTTAATACAATCATTGTGGAAATCTTTCTGGAGATTTATCAAAAAATTAAAAATTAAAGTACCATATGACCCAGCTATTTTATTCTTGGGCATATATCCAGAGTACTCCATACCTATCAAAGAGACATTTGCAACCACATGTTTATTTTACCTTTATTCACTGTAGGAAAAATTGAAACAACCTAGTTGTCTATCAACAGATGACTGAATAATGAAAATTTGAAATTTTAGTATAGATCCATAAATACTACTTAAACTCTAAAGAAAATACAAGAAAAAAATTTCAGGAAAATAGATGAACTTAGAATGTATACTATTAAGCAAAGTCACAAAAGAGTAGAAAAATGCTTACATTCATCTTCAAGTTTGAAATCTAGCAAATAATATATGTACATATGAAAACAAATATACATATGGTACAGTATAACATGTAGAAAAGAGAACAAGAATGGCTAAATACTAGGGGATGAGGAAGAACTGAATGCAGGTAATAAACACGAGTTATAACATTGTTTTTTTTGTCCCTTGTCATTTTTTTTGTGGTAATGAGTAATTACATAAAAATATATTTGATAGTGAAAATATAAAATACAATGTGAAGTTGCACAGCTTCCGTTCTGATTGGCTATTCCAATAGCATAAAAGTTAACTGACTAGTCAATCCCTTGGGTGTGGTTAATTCCTGTATGTGATTTTTTTATTCTACAATATTTTAAATATACTAAAGTTGGTTTTTAATTAAAAAGGACAAGACAATACAATTTCTCAAATAAAAACAGGAAAAGTATGGGTAAAAATGTTTAAAGAAGAAAGACAGCAAAGAACTACCTATTTATATCCTTTTCCTTATCAAATCTCATTGATCCTTCATATCCATAGAATAAGTTGGTATCACGCATTACTCAATTATCTTTTCTAGACAAGGGTCTCATTGTGCAGGTCCAGGCTAACCTTGAACTTCTTCTCTTTCTAGCTTAGTCTACACACTTCTCAGATTACATGCATGTATCAACTCTCCTGGAGTAAGTTATTTAAATAATGCATGAAAAATAACAATTTCACACAATAATAAAGTTCCATATAATGTTTTTGATATATACATTATATGTGGATTATGTTGAAATCAGATTAAACATATCTATCTCCTCAAATACGTATTTCCTTGCGGTAAACTTTCAAATTGGTTTCTTTTTGGCTTTTTAAGTACATAGCACATTATTAATTATACAATAAATAGAACAGCACAACTTCTTAACATAATTGTAACTTAGTGCACACTGATCAATCTTCATATATATATATAAAATACATGGACAACTATCTATCATTAGATAATATCTTTAATATCTTAATATCTTAGGGTATATAATATGTCTAAGTTATATTTTATCATCAGAACATGTAATTATTGGTTTCTATTTCAAAATGTTTCTCATATAAATATTTGAGATTATCTCCCAGTCACAGATAAGTAGATTACTAATGTGTTCCAGTAATAAAAGCACTTCTACTTTAATTATTTATTTGTGATTATTTTATTATTTTTGTAGCTATTAATTCCTTGTGTAAAAATTTTATACTATTTGTAATTTTTGTGTGGACTATTTTGATTGTATTTCCACATTGTAGAAGATGTTGTACTCATATTACAAAATAAAGTATATCACAATATGCAGAAAATGTTCAGACAAGTAAAAGCTTGTCTTTGATTCTCTCAAAATGAATCACTGAATAAATGATTTAAAAGTAATTTATTTGAGAACAAATAAACAAGTAGTTTACTTGAGAAGTAATTCAGGAAGTTACCTCTGGGAAAGGGAAGATAGGAAAAGAGGTTGAGAGAATAAAAAGGCCATTACTGAACAAATTACACCTATAAATGACTAATCATAGTCCTATTGAGAAATTCTGACAGCGCGTGTAAGATTATACTTTAGCTACTCTCACGAATATTCTCTGGTCTTCTATTCTTTTTTTTTTTTTTGAGTATCACAAAAGTTTATTTAGCAAAAGTTTCATATGAAAATGTACATGACCCAATTCTACATCACAGCCAAACAGGCTCTCTGGGGAGGGATGTGGGCGCCTCTGCTGAACATTGTTTAGACTCTTTCCAAGGCTTCTAACATGATGAAGCTGTTTCCTCGGGTGACCAGCATTCCGATGTTGTTCTGTTGCCCACTTGCTGCCATCTCCACACACTCATCAACCACAAGGTTCGTGAAGGGGTCAAAGCCCTGCAGTATTCCTTGTACATGTCTGCCACCATTTAACTTCAATGATAACTTCTTGTCCATAAATTTCGGGAGGGTGGGCCTTGCACATGGCGACTCCTCAGCGGGCTGGGCATGATGGCGAAAGAGGTGAGCAGCTTTACAAACGCGTGGGTAGCAGCAGGCTTGGCCTTCTATTCCTTTTTTAATGTCGAAAGACTCCTTAACTTGCTTTGAAAAAGAGTTGTAAGCTCAAAAGACATACTTGTACTAATTTACCCATATAATTTCAAATTATTATGTTGTGGCAAAAATTTTAGATTATTTATTCACCATTGTGGTCTATTTCTCCCAAAGAGAAATATCAAGCTTTTTAAAATACAATATATCTTGATTACATTTTCTTCTTTCTTCTGCTCCTCCAAATTCCTGCCCATCCCCCTCTTATCCAGATCCTCTCTCCCTTTCTGACTCTTCAGAAAGCAAACTGTCTGTCTTTTTTTTTTAACTTCGGAAGCTGCTAACCTGCACTTCCTGTTTACTCTGGTAATTAAGTTTTTTTCCTTCTCAAGTCTCTGATGGGGTTGAAGACCAGATAGTTTAGTTTTACAATGAAGCTTAATTGTTTAGTAGTTAAGATATTTTTAGGTCTAAATAGATGTTTTAAGTTGATAGAGATGAGATATGATAGATATTGGTTTACATTCAGAATTTTAGACGCACCAAGACTGCCAGATACAAATAGCCAAAACACTAAGAATGTAACATTTATATAACTCCTGATTGTTTATGGTTCTGCTTGCTATATGTAGTTTATTTTATACATGTGTAATAATATAAATGTATATATTAAAAATAAAAAATATTTTAAAAAGAAAAGAGCAACCTTCTAAGAGATAACAACAAAATATAACAAAGCAAATTATAAAATTAATCAAAAACTACCTTGTCAAAGTTGGACAAGACAAATATACAAATGGAAAAGAACACCATAAGTAGGCACAAGAACCAGAGATTAACGCATTCATGCACTCAGAAGCCCCGTAAAAGTACTAAACTGAAGGCTATAGTATATATGCAAAGAACGTGGTGCAGCCCTGTGTCAGCCCTGTGATTTCTGCTTCAGCCACTATGAGTTCATACTGCCTTTGTTCAATTGATTGAGGGGGCCTTGCTGTCCTACATCCCCTGTAGTTCATACACCCTTTCCTTCTCTTCAGTGGGGGTTCTCTGAGCTCTGAGGGAAAGGATTTGATGAAGACATCCCATTTACAGCTGTGTGTTTCAAGGCCTCTCTTTCTCTCATATCTAATATATTTAATATCTGGTAGGAGTACTATCTGTGAGTATAACAGAATATCATTAGGAATAATTTCATTGTTACCCTTTTTTTCTTTTTTCTTTTTTTTAAAATTAATTTATTCTTGTTACATCTCAATGGTTATCCCATCCCTTGTATCCTCCCATTCTTCCGTCCCTCCCAATTTCCCCTTATTCCCCTCCCCTATGACTGTTCCTGAGGGGGATTTCCTCCCCTTCTATATGCTCATAGGGTTACCCTTTTTTTAGGGGGTTACCCTAGGTCTCTGAGCTATCTAGTCTCCGATTCTTGGTAACTCAGGCAGTTTCAGGTATGAGTTCCATCTCATGATATGGGCCTTAACTCAAATCAGATATGCATATCTTGTAGGCAGGATACCATGGTAGATTGTAGAGTTTGTACCTGGGTTAGTGTTCCTATTTCTCTTTTGGTAGCATGCAGAGTATCTTTTTGTACTGAAGAAACTAGCAGGTAGGAGCGAAGGATTTATGTAGGCACCAGCTCAACCTCTTCATGTTCAATGAATTGTGTGGGTGTGATCTTCAGAAATAGGTCCTTGCTGTCAGTTTGTGGAGAGCAACCTATTCTTTTGGCAACAGCCTGGATTTGGGGGTTATTTCCATGGGGCCCTTTTAGCCAACAACTCAATTGGATGTAACCCAATACTGGTACTAAAAGCTTTGTTTGGTGACAAGAGATGGCCAGCTGGGACTCAGTCTACCTAATTATTTGGAAACTTCATTAGGATCATCTTCATATATTTTAGAAACTTCACTAGGTTTCTACACCACCCCTCAAATACTCTTTAATTCTAGCTGTTTCTCTCTCCTCCTCTTCCCCACCTGATTCTCCTATTCCTTCCACCCTGACCCAGTCCACCCATAAAAATTTATTCTATTTCCCCCTACTAGGGAGATCTGTGTCCCCTCCCCCAGTACCTTCCTCTTTACCTATCTTCTCTGGGGCTTCGGATTATAGGTTGGTTATCACTTATTTAATGGCTAATATCCACATAAAATGAATATATACCATATTTATCTTTCTGGGTCTGGGATTTTTTTTTCCAGTTCCATTCATTTGCATTCACATTTCATGATATCTTTTCTTTAACAGCTGAGTAATATTCCATTTTCTAAATGTACAACATTTTTCATCCACTCTTCTGTTGAGGGCGATCTATAGGTTTTTTTTCCCCATTTATGGCCATTATGAATACAGTAGCAATGAACATGGTTGTGCAAATATCCTTGTGGGATGATGAAGCATCCTTTGTATTTATGCCCAAAGGCAGAGCTGATATTTTTTACATACTTAATTAATTTATCCAAATGGCAAGGATAAAGTAATCTGACAAAAAAAGAAAGAAATTAATGGAAGATAATAATTAAGAAATATATACTATAAGTTTATGTTCCTGAAAAAAGCATACATTGTAAAAGCTCATTGAAAGTTAACTCTTGTTAACACCAAGATACTAGTAGTAGAACTATAAATGAATTGTCACTAGAAGAAATGAGAAAGATTATGGGATTTGTCTTAATGTTCTTTCAAGGAAGTAAAACTAGGGTAGTTATCCCAATAGTGCTCAATTTATGTTCTCCCACTCAAATTCCATTCTATAATACATTTCTCAGTTTGCATACCTCAAATTGAGAAACATACAAATTATGTGGGAAAATATTTTATCTTATTAGCAGGGGGTAGAAGAACATCATTGTAGAGAAAAACAGTATTATTAAGGGGCTTTCATTTCTGCACTGCTTGTAGAAATAAATCACAGATTGTTCAAGTTTCACCAGAAGTGAGGGAAGAACACTATATATTAAATGATAACATGTTTTATGGTTCCCTAAGAAAAATAATCTGGGAGAGATGAACTTTCTGACTGTTGGAGTGCCTAAAGAAAGATTTTAGAAAGACTAAAAATACTAATTAGAGATTGTTTTAAATGTCTGCAGTATTTTATGTCATACCTGTACATATTGCTTGAATTACTGATACAAGTCTCTTTGCTAATAATTTTTATAGGAACAGAGTTTCCATTTGGAAGAGCTCAAAAAGAACTTCCAAAGGAAGGTTATATGCTCAACAATAGCAATGTTTTTCCTCTTTTGGAGTTGTGCTGGTTAATTTTGTCAGTGTGAAACAAACTCAGTCATAGACTCCTTGTAAAATGGAAATTCAATTTAGGAGCTGCCTCCATCAGATTGGCCTGTGGACATGTCTATAGGGCATTGGGTTGATTAATGATTGATGTTGGAGGGCCCAGCCCACTGTTGGTGGTGTTACTATGTCTGGGCAAGTAGCCCTAGGTTATGGAAGAAATCAAGCAGAGTGAACTAAGAATAGCAAGCCAGTAACCAACATTCCTACCTTGAGTTCCTGTCCTGACTTCCCTTGATGATGGAATATAACTTTACTTTCCAGGTTTCTTTCAGTTAGTATTTCATCACAGTAACATAAAGGCAAACTTGAAAATGAGTAAAGGCAGTGAAATGGCCCATGAGTTGGCCCAAACTCTAGAATCAAGCAATAGAAATGAATTTTAAGGCATCAATGAGCATCTTCCTCGACCTGGAAATAAATCAGTGGGTCATGGGTTTAGGGTGGATGGTACACAAGTAGTGGAACTAAAATAAGAGTCTGGGAATAGAGTACAAAGACCTTTCAGCACTCTGAAAATGAATTTTATATAGGTAATGGTGATTTGGTTAGTAATGTATTATTGTTTAACATTGTAAAAAGCTATTTATTGAAAGACTTTGATGCTTTTGAGGGAAGCAAAGCCAAAGTCAGACCAAAAGACTAAGGTATAAACTAAGGGCCTCACTCAAAGGGGGATGAAAATCTGGACAAAAGAAGAAGCTTGGCCTAAATTATGTGGGAAAGATTTGAAAGCTGTCTGTAAGACAGAACTGGCTTATTTTGAAATTCCAGTGTATTTCTCAGGTATAATAAGCTGCTGTATAGAACAGATTGCGCGTGCGCGCGCGCGCGCGCACACACACACACACACACACACACACACACAGTATGAGTTTCCCCTTTCACAATATGAGTTCAACACACCATTTTAGTGATGTTTTGTGCTTGTTTGCCTGCGTGCATGTGAGTGTGTACATGTGTGTTTATGAGTGTACGTGTGTGTGTGCATGCGTGTGTGTGTGTGCGCGCGCGCACGTGCGCGCGTATGCTAGAATATCCAACAGAACTGATTATTTCTTGCTCACATAACTATCCAAGTAAAATACGCCTTGTCACCTGAAGGCTTTCCTTTAGTTGGTGTTTCAAGAACTACACATCCTTGCATTTTACAATTCCACCATACATTAAAGCTTGCTGATGGTCCCAGGAAGGAGGCAATGTTAATTGAGTAGTCAATCATTTAAAAATCTTTGGTGAGGAAATATCCATAGCATCCCTGTGTATATTCCATTTTCTAGTACTTAGTATCATGGCAATGTTTCCTGGTGGAAGCCAAGCAATGCTGCCTAGCACTATGTCTAGAAAGAAGAGGAAATGGATTTAGGAAATAACTAGATGTTTAGGCATTATTGAGAGAAAGGATTTTGAACTAATTCCCAACATTCATGATAGTTATGTAGGAGAATGAAGTAGTTTAGGAGGTATAAATTTGTGTCACAGAGACACAGGGTATTGAGTTTACTTTGTGGTTTTCTTTGAGGCAAGATCATTGTGTAATCCATGCTGACTCAAACTAATGATCCCCCTGTCTCAGTCTTTGATGTTCTAGGATTATAAGCACTCACCATCATACCCTACAGTTTGGGACATCTTGAATTAAAGATATCTAAGAAATGCCTGTGGAGGCATCTTTATCCTTGCCTTTATATACACTTAAGGATTAATGATCTATATAACTTATTCATAGTACTAATTTTATAACACTTAAGTTTTCAACATTTATCAACATTATACATGTTTATTTTTATATATTTTATAGTGAAATTTTCATTTACTTATATTCATAGGCACAGATGGAAAAACCCTACTAAGTAGAATTTCCAGGTAAGAAAGAAACTGAATTTTCATGAAGATTAAATAATACATTCAGTGTAGTGTATATATCTTTCCATAGTAAAAAGAAAATGTTTGGGGAGCATCATCTTGGTATAGCTGTGCCTGGTTTCAAATTATGGAGGACTGAGATGGAGGGTTTACCTGTTTATTCTTTCATAAATCTACTTTGAAAAATATTCTCCCATCACTCAAGGAGGTGAAAATTTGTGACTCAGATAGCTAGTGCTTAAGAGTAAGCTCACTTCAATTCTAATTCCCTCCAGTTAAATTGCCTCAGCATGAAATCAATTCTTAGTCTTTTGAGTAGCTGTATGCCTGTGTCTATAAACCAGCCTTTATGGCATCAAATTCATCCATTGTATCTTCTACACCTGAGATTCTTTCCTCTATCTCTTTTGGTGATGCTTACCTCTGAATTTCCTATTTTCTTCTCCAAGTTCTCTCTTTCCAGGCTTTTCTCAGTTTGTGATTTTATTGTTCTTTGATTTTCATCTTCAAGTCTTGAATCATTTTATTGGTTTCCTTCACCTCATTGATTGCAGTTTCCTGAATTTCTCCCAGTGATTTCTCCATTTCCTCTCTGTGTGCCTCTGTCATGGTCTCCATAAGGAACCCAATCTGTTTGGCTGTATCTTCTTGTATTTGTTTATGGATTGTATTTGTTTCCTCCATTATCATTTTCATAAGGAAAGATTTGAGGTCATTTGCTTGTGTTTCAGTTGTGTTAGAGTTTCCAGAGCTGATTGTTTTGGGTTAACTGTGTTCTGGAAATGCCATATTATTTTGGCTTTTGTTGATTGTGTTTTTATGCTGGCCTTTAGCCATCTTGATGTCTTTAGAGTTGGGTGGTAGTTTCTGGTGTCCTTGTCTGGCAGATGAGAGCAGCTCACTGATAAGTGGCTATAGGTTGATACCCTTCACCTGAGGGGATCAGGGAACCCTTCTGTGGATCACATGGGTGACCTGAAGTCAGACCTGGGAACTTTCAGTGGACTAAACTGGGTGACTTGAGGTCAGATCTACCTGTGTTCCATACCATGGTGTCTCCTCTTAGTAGGGAGACTCAGACACTGGTGTCTAAAACATAGAGCTCAAGTGCTGTGTGCTACATGCTGGCATGTGTCTAGCCTTTGGAGCCTGTGCAGTGCCTGTGTGGACCTGGGAACTTTCCATGGATTGACCAGGTGACCTGAGGTCAGATCTACTTATATTTCTGATCATAAGGACTTATCTGGGCTAGAAGACCCAGACACAGGTGTTTTGTTGCCCACAGTTTAGTCTGAGACACAGTAGCTTTCCTGTGCATACATGCAAGCAACTAGACTTTGGAGATTGTACACATGCCTGCAGGGACCCAGAGACTTTTCTGTGGATTAGCAGGGTGGCCCAAGGCCAGACCCACCTGTGCTTCACAAAATGTAGACCCCTCTCACATGGGAAGCACCAGCACTGGTGTTTTGTAACTCTCAGTTTGGTACTTATGTTGCTGTGCGGTCACTGATGTCCTTCTGATCAGAGACATTGTATGATTGGCATTGCCATCTTGAGTCTGCCTCCTTTTTACTTTTAAGAAATAATATTTTAACTATTACAAATCTAGATAAAAATAATTCATGGTTTTAAACTCTCTTGTGTTAAACTTTTCCTGATGTATGATAAGACTATAGGGGTTGATAAGTGGTGAGGACATTAAATACTTCAGTAGGATCATAAAGAATCAAATTGTTAGGTGATGTAACACATTTTAATATATGTAGTAATGATTGCCTGGCTGTAAACATCCTTAAGAAGTGTCTAAAATATTTTCATGTTAAATACTGATCAATAGGGCAAAATTTTAACTATAAAGCAAAAATATACTATGGATAGGTAGATAGATAGATAGATAGATAGATAGATCGATAGATAGATAGATAGATAGATAGGCAAGGTGTGCATGTGTATATAAATACTTCTTGTCCTGTAAGAAAGTTCTGGTAGTATAATGATTTCAGTGGTAGGAAAAGTCCTCAGCACAAACTGAAAAAAGTAACATTAATGAAAAGGCCCTCTTGCCTTTCTTTATACAGCAAATATCCTACTTGTATCAAATAAAAACCCCTGTGTTTACTTCTGTTATGGATCCTGTCTTTTTTTGACCTCTCATACTCCACAGGAGAATCTGAAATCGACAAACAGCCTAAGATAGAATCATTATTATGTCTTTTGCATGCCAAGTTGTGTTTTTGTCCCATAATTCTAAAAGCCAAACCCAATGAGAAAAAAAAGATTAGCAAAAGCTCTTTTCCATTGTATCTCTGGAAAACTACTCAGGGGACTTTTCCCCTGACTATCCCCTCATGAAAGCCAGTGGCAGATTCGCCATCACTAGAAAACATAAGGTTGCATTGCATACCTCTTTACATGAATGCCAGATGGAGCGGCCATCTGGAAAAAATGACTAGGTCTTGAATCTATATTTCATTTGAGATCTGAGGAAAAAAAGAAAAAAATCACTTGTCCATAACATTCCTATAATTCTTGGTTTTACTCCCTCATTGGGAATTCAATGATTCAATTAGTATTCACTTCAATTAAATACACACACACACACACACACACACACACACACACACACACACCTGCCACAGAAAGGCCTAAGTCACTGTGGACTTGTGTGTGTTGGGGGATAAGGACATTCATTTGTTCTGTTTATATTTCTAATGTGGAATGTATTCATCACTATGGAAATTTCCACCATCTTCACTAACCTGAATAGATGGTCTTCATGAACTCCTCACAAGTAACTATTGAGCCACTTACCTCATGTTGACATATTCAACCCTAAAGGAATTCCAACGTGAGTAAGAAGTACATCTGTCCAGTAGATCTGCCTTCACCTGTGGCAGGCCCTGCCACCCTTTTTTTTTTTTCATTTTTTTCTCCTTTATTAATTTATTCTTGTTACATCTCAATGGTTATCCCATCCCTTGTATCCTCCCATTCTTCCCTCCCTCCCATTTTCCCCTTACTCCCCTCCCCTATGACTGTTCCTGAGGGGGATTACCTCCCCCTGTATATGTTCATAGGGTATCAAGTCTCTTCTTGGTAACCTGCTGTCCTTCCTCTGAGTGCCACCAAGTCTCCCCCTCCAGGGGACATGGTCAAAGGTGAGGCACCAGAGTATGTGAGAAAGTAATACCCCACTCTCCACTCTACTGTGGAGAGTGTTCTGTCCATTGGCTATATCTGACAAAGGTCTAATATCCAAAATATATAAAGAACTCAAGAAATTAAACACCACCAAACCAAATAACCCAATTGAGAAATGGGGCATGGAACTAAACAGAGAATTCTCAACAGAGGAATATCAAATGGCTGAGAAACACTTACAGAAATGCTCAACCTCCTTAATCATCAGGGAAATGCAAATCAAAACAACTCTGAGATTCCATCTTACACCCATCAGAATGGCTAAGATCAAAAATTCAAGCGACACCACATGCTGGTGAGGATGTGGGGAGAGAGGAACACTCCTTCATTGCTGGTGGGAATGCAAACTAGTACAACCACTTTGGAAAGCTATCTGGTGCTATCTCAGAAAAATGGGAATAGGGCTTCCTCAAGACCTGCCACCCCTTTTAATAAAGCTCCCTGTAATAAGATGTTTAGACGATGTTAATCAAACATAGTCCTAACTGTATGTGTGTAGTGGGTGGCAGGATTTGTATTTAATTTTCTTTTGAAGAAAAGAGGAAAGAATTTGTTGACACACAGTATGAATTAGGAAACTAGTTTCAGTTTAATCTGGTCACACCTCCAAAAAGAAAAGAATGAGGAGATGATCCAGAGTCTTTTACTTCCAAGGAACAAAGCTGAGGTGAAAGGATTTCCAGAAGCGAAATGAAACATTTTCTGTTTCTGTTGATCTGAAATTTATTGTTTATTATTTTTCAGTCTCAAGCAGTCAGTGTTAAGTGGCTCCATGCACACATCCTAGGGATAACTTGTCAAATCTAAATTAATGATTGTATGCTACCTTTGGAACTGTTTACATATGCAAAATCAAGGAACGTTTTAACTATACTTTCTATAATTAAAATTATGTACACTGATAGATAGACATGCAAATTGCTATTTAAATCTACACAAGGCATGAGGCACTTTTAAGCCTATTTTAACTATTTTAAATTATTAGTTCTGGTTTGAGGGAAGTAACAAAGAACATTTTGTCTCCACAGGAAATTAATTTTGTTACTGTTCTTAGCAATAAAAGCAGAGCTCATTGAGGTACAATTTTGTTGGTGGTATTGGTACCTTTAGAAATGCCCATTGTTTATTCTGCTTGCTTCAAACTGAAAAAAAAAAGGTTTATATTACCAATAGCTCTTCTTCTAAGTTAATAGAAGTCAATTTGATTTACACAGAATGTAATTGTATTCCACACAGAAATAGTTACCATCTTCGCAAACGATCCTAACTTTTCTAGCTGGGTTGTCACAAATATCGTTTACTGATATTTGTGACTTAGCAAGTTTTTTAAACTGCTCTACTAGTAGAACAGTAGTATTTGGGTTTGTTCTACGTCCTTGGGCTATCTAGACTCAGGTTCTTGGTCACCTAAGCAGTGTTTGACATGGGTTTCATCTTGTGGAGTGGGCTTTAAGTCAAATTAGATATTGGTTGCTTATTCCCACAAGCTTTGTCTCACAATTGTACTAGCATATATTGATCTACCCATTGTAGATCAAAGGGTTTGTAGCTGGGTTGGTGTTTACATTTCTCCTTTGGTAATATACAGAGTACCTTCCTGTACCAAAGATGCTAGCACATTTAAAGGTGAAGGTTCTATGTAGGCACCAGCTCAACTTCTCCATGTTCAATGAGTTGTGTAGGTATTGTTTTCAGAAATAGCACCTTGGTGTCAGTTTGTGATAAGTAACCTATAGTTCTGGAAACAGCCTGGGTTAATTGTGAATTCCCAAGGGGACCCTTTGGCCAACAACTGAATTAGATGTAGCCCATTTCCAGTACTGGAAGCTTCATTTGGTGACAAGAGATAGCCAATTGAGACTCTCTCCCTTTATTTGGAAGCCTCTACTGTATTGAGGTTCTATACTACTTCTTAAATGCACCTCAATTCTAGCTTTATCTGCCCATATTTCTTCCCTCAGCCCCTACCTCCCCTCCCTTTCCTCACTTTATCATCCTGTTCCAATTCTACCCCATCCATCTACAGCTATTGATTCCATTTCCCTTTCCTATAGTTCTATGGATTATAGCTCAGTTATCATTAATTTAACAGCTAATATCCATATGTAAGTGAATATATACTATATTTGTCTTTCTAAGTCTTTCTGAATCATCACCCAGGATGATTTTTGTTTTCTAGTTTCATACATTTACCTGTGAATTTCATGGTTTCATCTTTTTAACAGCTGAGTAATATTCCATTATATAAATGTACCACATTTTCTTTGTCCATTCATTTGTTGAGCAATATTGATGTTTTCAACTTTTCACCACTATGACTTTTAAGGATATTCTGCTATACTCATATATCAGTGCTTTGCTCGGCCATCATCAGAGATGCTTTCTCCTATAGCAGAGAGTAACAAAGACAGAGATCCATAGACAGACATTATGGAGAAAGTTAGAGACCACAGCACATTCAGCAGTAAATAGACTCTGTAATGGAAGTTTTTGTTTCTTTAAAAACTCAGTTGTTATGTAAACAAGTTTTTGTTTTAATTCCAAGTGTAGAATATGGAGTTACTTTTAGTTCATCTGCAGCTGATAACTGCCTCATGCAGCTCAGACAGGGGTGTGGTGTTTGCCAGCTGCAGTTAGTGGAATTCTGAGGACTCTGGGAGAGCATAAATACCAGAGCCAGAGAGAGGAGAGGGCTTTGAGGAGGCAGATGGAGGAGAAGAAAAAGGTTGCTTGTTTGTCCTGTTGTGTTTGCAGTTTGGTATTGCTGAATTGTTAGGTATCCTGACAACTGAGATTGGTATTTTCCCAAAGAACTCAATGACCCTAACCATCCAAAACTAAGTCTAAAGAGGTCCACTTCTCTTGTCCCTTCTAACCTTCTTTCTCTCCTACCTAGGACCATGAAGTTGGAAGAGAGGTGGAGGCATTAAGAGAACCCAAATAAGGTAGAGTTAAAAAGTAGCACCTACATACCTCCACCAAATCCCCACCACACCAAAGCTCAGGGAATCCTATGGAAGAGAAAGCAGAAAGATTATAAGAACCAGTGGGAATGAAGGACACCAAAGAAATGAGGCTCTCTAAATTAACATGATTAATGTACATATGAGCTCACAGAGACTGAGGCAGAATGCATAGGGTGTGCATAGGTCTGTACCAGATGGGATCTCTGAGCTGAAAGGAGAACTGGGCACAAGCCCCTATCCCTAACTCAGAAGTCATCTCCAATTAATAACCACTTGCAAACGAAAATTTCATTTTCTCTAATGAGTCTCACTGTGAAAACAATCTAAGGGCAGACCCCATTCTATCTGTAAATGGGCAAGAGAAAATGAACTGAGTGGCATCTCTGGAGGTTCCCATCTCAATGTTTTGTACGGGCTTCTTTTTAAAATTTTGCCTTATTTTTAACTTTTATATTATATGTTTTTCTCTCTGTTTTTACATTACAGTTCCTTTACATATATGTTATGGCTTATAGTTTAAGTTTTTATGGGGTTCCTGAGTACACAAATGACTATACCTCTGTATCTATATCTGTTTCATGTGCTGTTTCTTGGGTGCTTTCTGATGTGTTAGTTTTTGTTTTATCATATCATATCATATTATATTATTATTGTTATCCCTTAGAAACCTGTTTGTTTTCTAAAGAGAAACAGAAAGGGTGTAGATCCAGATAGGAGAGGAGGTAGGGATAAGCTGGAGGGAGTAGAGAGGAAACCATAATTAGCTTATACTACATGTGAAAATATCTATTTTCAGTAAAAGGGGGAAAGAAAGTTAAAAATACTTTTTTAAAATTTAGCTTATATGTAACACAATGCATTAAAAGATAAATGATCTGACACAACATCAGAGTTTACAACAATGTACTTTTAGTATGGGTTCCACAGAATGGAAGGCTTAATCAGTCTTAATAACTGAGGGGAATTTAAATATTGGACCACTTACAAAGCCATGGGCAGCATTTAGGAGAATAGAGATTGTAATACCACAGGGTTAGCAACATCAGGAAGTCTAAATCCTGAAGAAAGATGAATCTGATATGGTAAATGTATAGCAAGGAAGGCATTCAAATAACCTCTGGTGACCATGCAGAGAAAGAAACAGTAGATATAGTTCTTAGTCTAACTCCTTATTACTGAAAATGCTCTCTATTGACATACCAGAAGCCAATGAGCAATGGAGCTTACTAAGGGTGTCTGTACAGTTTAGCCTTCCCTGACACAGGGTATCAGGCAAAATAACTTTATATGAGGAATAAATTTGTTATGTAAGACATTCAGACTATAAGCTCTAAAATATTGTTGGATGTTTTTGATTATCACTCTAAAATAATGGCAAGAATTGTTTATGCTACAACATAAAGGAAAGGTATAAAGTATATATAATACTATAAATATAGTAATTCAAATAAATTACATTTTAAATCAATGCTCTATGTTATAAATAGTTAATATGCATTACTGCATGATTAATTGAAAATCAGCATTCTAGAAATATAATGGTTTATTAGGCTAAAGACATTTCCCTATATTTCACAGAATATAAACAAAGTAAAATCTTCTGTAACAGACTAATGTGAAGCTTTGAGTTGATATTTTGACACTTTGAGAGACATACTATATGTGCTTTATTTGTAACTCATATTTGTATTTCTGATGTATTTCCCTAACATTTACATATATACCTAGTAACTATACTTTAACTAATGATATTATTCATATGAATAGAACTAGCTTAGTTCTGGATATGAACAAATGCCCCTAATTGAAAAAATAAATTCATTCAACTCTAGGTTATGAAGATATATCCCATCAGTTCCCTAATAGAAACTATCTCACACACTGTTTTGATTTTTTATTTTTTGCCTTTTATATCCAACATGTTCAACTAAGTCATAATATTTAGGTTCACTAACTTCTATACTCCTGTTCTCTCTCATCTATTTCTTGAGGTATCTCTGAGAGAATTAACATTTTTAACTATTCAGTTAGTTTTCCACTTCTATGATACCACTTTTGTTAGTATCAATTGATTCTCACTTCCTCTAGGATGACTAATGACCGGTCTTATTGTGGTCTGACTATAACATGTTTGCTCCAAAGGCTCTTATACTGATGCTGGTGGTACTATTTTGGGAGTTTATGGAAAGTTTAGAAGGTGAGGTCTAGGTAGAAAAAGAGGTGTGTGCTTGACAGTGGTATCTTGGCCCTGCCCTCTTCATACCACTCATTATACTTCCTGAACACTGTTTAGCAAACATTTTCTTCCTCCATATGATGCTCTATCTCACATGTGTCAGAAACCACAGAGTCTGCCACAGTAGACTACGATGTCTGAACCATGAGCCAAAAGAATTCCTCCCTTCAGTTACTATTAGATATTTGGTCTCAAAAACAAAGTAACAAATACAAGCCTCTATCAAGAAATGGTCTAGCTATCCCTTGAAATTTTGTTCACTTTATTAAATTCTTCAGCGCTAACTCAAGTACTCCTCAAACGAATACTTGGCTGCTAATGTGATGTTATCCAGGATGTCTTTAATGGCCAGCCAGAAAGGCAAGTCTCCTGAATGATTCATTCTGTCACTAAAATTATTCACAGCAATCTCTTTGTGCACTCAGGCAAAGCTCAGATCCTAGCTAGAAGTCCAGGTTTTGTAAAGCTGCTGCCAAGGTAGGTGACCTGAGTTCAATTCTTGGGACCCACATGGTAAAATAAGAGAAATGACTCCCACTAGTTGTCCCCTGACTTCATCATATGCATATTATAGTATGCATGCTTGCACACACACACACACACACACACACACACACACACACACACACACAGAGAGAGAGAGAGAGAGAGAGAGAGAGAGAGAGAGAGAGAGAGAGAGAGAGAGAATAGACTAAAAGCTTAAATGTAAAGAAAGTATTTTCAATCATTTTTTTAAATTGTTACTCCTCATTAGAAGGATATATTTGACATATTTTTCCAAAATTTCCCTCAGAAACTCAATTCCACAACAGCATTACAGCATTATATGCCTGGTTATGGAATGTGTGACCTTAAGAATGGCCACATACCATTCAGATAACTATTTTTGTTGCTGTTGTTGTTGTTGTTGTTTTGAGACAAAGTTTCTTTGTGTAGTTCAGGCTGTTTTGGAACTTCTTATTGTTGACAACCAGGCTAGCCTTGAACTCAAAGAGACCCACCTGTGTCTTCTTCCAAGTGCTAGGATTAAAGGTGTGTGCCACTATGCTTGGCAAGATACATTTTCTATGTACAGGTATGGTTACAAAAGATGTAAAAAAAACCCACAAAAATGCAATGAAAGCATATTGACTTTGCTAATGAGTCAATAAAAGCAATGCATGGCTTGTTTTCTAAACAGAAGCTTCTAGATTTGATGCCAACTCAAAAAGAGTCATTACTATAGCAGTAATGCAATTTGCTTCATTTCTAGTCTTAGTAATATGGATATTCCTATTAATGCCTGCTCTGTCACCACAGTGTTGTACTCATGTGAAACAGAGGAAAATGCCACTTAATGAAGGTCAAATTAAAAGTCCTTTATTTGCTGACAGTCAAGAGCAGGCTCATGACAGAAAGAGCTCTCCACCCAATCCTAGAAAGAAGCAGGTTTATAAAACCAAAAAACAAACAAACAAAAAAACAAAAAAACCCAAAACCAAAACAAAAAACACAATTACATCATACCTGAGGCAGGCCAGGAAACAGAAGTCTCAAGTTTCAGGTCAGTTCATTTGTTTTTGTGTTGTAAAACAATGGAACTCTCTAAGCTGCAAGTTGAACTGCATGAAGACTTTCTACTCAGCAGGATGTGGCCAGTGGGGGCTTGGGATAGTTGGGTGAAGTTAGCTAAAACTAGAACAAAATGGAGTTACTTTGGGCAGTTCAATAGTAAAAATGGCTACTTACTTGGTATATGGAATCATGTCCTCAGAAAGTGATTCTCAAGGATAAGTTTGTTAACCTCCTACATCATAATTACTTGCACAGCTTGTCAAAAATATAGACAATGTCTCTGATCAGAGTAACTGAAACAGAATTTTGAACCCAGGGTCAGCAGTGAGATTTTCTAGAAGCATTTCAGTTGGTTCTGCTTCACTGGGAGATTTGGAGAGCACTGTGGGATAGTTGAAATGTTTTGTTTATTTGTTTGTTTGTTTTTGTTTTGTTTTGTTTTTGTTAAAGCAGAAAAAGTCTAAGTGTTCTAATTTATAATTGATTCATCACTAAAAGTGTCAACAAATGTCTGACATTGTTGATTGCACTAACTTCAGCTTCTCTATCTGTTTTCCAACTGCTCCTTATGATTGGATTCTACAGTCCAAATTACTTCAGAGCCTTCATTATCAGTCTTCTCTTTGTATATCTTTTGACTTCTATTGCTTTAAAAACTTTTCTCTGCTCTTTAATTTTGTGTTTGTCCTGTGTGTATCAGAATGATATCAAATTGCTCCACTCACCATTACCATTCCTGACACATAACGTCCATACCGGCTACCTACTTCCTGAACAACTAGGCATTAGGTAGTATTGCTGCTTTAGAGATAAGTGTTCCCTCTAGTCTTAACTGTGGTATCCAGGGACACTAGGTCACATGGTACAACACAGGGTCATTTAAGTATCTCTTGCTTCCCCTTTCTTTCCAAAGCACTTACTATCTCAAGTCAAATGTTTCAACTAGCTCTGAGACAAACTTTAGAACAGGCCTGTGAATTCATTCCAAGTATAGTAGATGTTGTGTATGCCATCCAGATCCATCTTTAGGACCAAAGAACTCATTCCTCCAGCTTCTGGGAATGTAGCCATGAGACAGTCTTTAGCTGTCAGCCTCCCACATAAATTTTCCTTACTTGCAAATAGCTGCTTTGTTTAAGGCTATGTGTCTTTCCCAGGGGCAATGAGCATTATGGAAAAGTATAAAGACATAGATAGCCCCTGTTCTATAAAGTAAGGCAACCTTGAGTGTGTGTCCCAACTTCACAGTTTCTTATACGGTTGACACCTGTTTTGGAACTGTGTTAGCATTCAGCTTCTTCTGCCTGGCCCTACTTCCTTTACTTAGGTTTTGGTAATGATTTTCTGAAAACACTTCTATAAACCTTGTGTAAAACATGACTTTTTCTCAGTCTACTTCTTCAAGAAACTCAATCTTTTGATTCATTGTGGCAGTCAGCTGATTACTGACTATATTCAACTTATCACTACATTGTTTACACAAACACCTTGTGTTTCATTGGCAATCTGAATAAAAGCTCACTTCTCACTTTCTCCCCAACAAGTAAAAAGTGCTTAATATTCATTGCAGGAGGCAATGCATGGTAATATTTTAAGAGGGCATAAGAGCAACTTGAAAATATTTGTACAAGTGAATTGGAAAATTTCAAAGAGGAGAGAGGTAAACAACATAAGCCTCATAAAGTAAATAAATTAATGAAAACATTTATGCTTAAGTTGACTGTAAAGAGAATAAAGCTCCAGTTTTAGAGCATTGAAAAAAAGAAACAATTCTGTGTTGTATGAGATTTTTAAAAAGCACAGTCCTGTACAATGCCCTATAAGTAGGATAAACATCGTGTATCTTCCTTATTCTCCACATTATATATTGAGGCAGGGCTCTCAATGAACCTAGAGATGATCTGGCTAATCTAATTCCAGATTACCTCCACACAATGTTATCACACACAAACTGTCATCCATGCTCAGATTTTAGGTGGATTCTGTTCTGGGGATCCAACTCTGATCCTCAAATGTAGTGGCAAATGATTTACTGAGACATATCCATAGCCAAAACTTTTCAACTTTAAATAGGCCGTAGAAAGTGACCACGTCCCCTGGATGGGGAGACCTGGTGGCACTCAGAGGAAGGATAGCAGGCCACCAAGAAGAGACTTGATACCCTATGAGCGTATGCAGGGGGAGGAAGTCCCCCTCAGTCACAGTCATAGGGGAGGGGAGTAAGGGGAAAATGGGAGGGAGGGAGGAATAGGAGGATACAAGGGATGGGATAACCATTGAGATGTAATAAGAATAAATTAATAAAATAAAATAAATAAAAATAAATAGACACATAAAAAAGAAAGAAAGGGCTAAGGAAGACAGAAGCACAGTGGGCTACAGACTACTTGATGCCTATATGAAGACAGTTTCTAATCTTAACGTTAAGATCCATTGATGTATATACTGCTTCCTGCTAAAAAGAGTCATCTAAGAAACACTTTGAGATATTGAAAGTTGGGTAATGGATAGTCAACCAGACAAAAACTATAAAGCCAGAGCTATCACAGAAAATTTATTTTGTACTTATCCTTACTTAGAGGATGTTGTATAGAACTCTCTGTTTCTAAGACTTTACTTAATTCAGAGCATTATTTCTCTTTGTTTTTTGTCTTTCATATATCTACTTTCTTGATTCATTTACAAGAACATTTTGAGAGTCACTTTTATGCCTTTTCACAGGTTTCATGTCTATTATCATTTAGTCCTCTGTAGTGCTGTCAGTCATTTGCAATACTAAATAGGGGAATTAAATAGCAACACTGTATTGTTGTTTTAAATATTCATTTACACAACAAAGCCTAAGAAAACATAATATATCAAATCAACATTCTGCAATTTCTGAGGCCATTAAAATCTTATCAAATAATCTGTATTAAGAGTAAATTTATATAATATATTAAATATTAAATAATGTTCCATGTAAACAAACATACTTTTTTCAACTATATATGTTCATTGAAAAAATAGCAAGAAGACAGTCAGGTGATTACACTTGTTTATGCTGTTCTTTATCTTTCATGTTTCCTACAGTAAACATATATTAGAGTTTGAACTAAAAAATATAAATGTTTATATACTTTAAAACCAAGTTTGGAGTTGGGTGTCATGGATGCATGCCTTTAATCCTAGCAGCTCAGAGGCAGAGGCACTCTGAGTTCAAGGGCAGCCTGGTCTACAAAGTGAGTCAAGGACAGCCAAGGAGACACAGAGAAACCCTGTCTCAAAACACCAAAACTAACCAATCAAACAACAACAACAAACCAAGTTTGGGTCATGTGAGACAGCTCAGCATGTAAAAGAGCTTGTTGTGAAAGCTTGATTACATACTTGAATTGTATCCCCAGAACCCACAGAAGATAGTGAAAACTGACAAGATAATTATTATTGCATGCATATGCATATTGAGCTCATACAATGTTAGTTGTGTGTAGCTTATGATAGATATAAATTTACAGTTCACAGTTCTGTTTATTTAAAAATAGGTACCAAGAGGAGGGAGGATGCTGTGAACCTGTGAGTATTTGAGTCAGAAAAGGCACATGAACTAT
The DNA here is from genome assembly GCF_964271855.1 of Acomys minous. NCBI lineage: Eukaryota > Metazoa > Chordata > Mammalia > Rodentia > Muridae > Acomys > Acomys minous. The sequence goes on along the minus strand of NC_140488.1, from coordinate 123,911,758 downwards.
GAAGCATTTGAGTTGTGATTCAAAGTGTGGCATTCCTACTACTAATTGTGAGGAAGTGGCTCTTGTATTTCACTGTTGTCTCAAACTTGCCTTGTTTAACGTGCCAAAAAAGCCATATAAAGTTGAGCTTTATGTATTTTAACAAAATAAATATAAATTCCAATGAGTGTATTCCAAGGATTTGTGGGAGATACTTGTTCAGTCAGTAAGCAGATATATCCACTCAGTAGAACTCATATAGAAACTCTTGCATTTCTTTCTAATAACATCATAACATTTGAATCTTCTCTAAACTGTCTCCTTCCGATGTTCCCAAGAACACATAATCTTCTCTTTACACTATGATCTTTCAGTATGACCTTATGTTGGGCGTTGGTCTGATTTATTTTGATGCTAATTAATAAAAAGCCTTCATACCTGGGCGGGGCAAATGAGATAGGCATGGCTAAGGTTCCCTGGGAGTAGGGAGACAGAGAAAATCTTGAGGAGGGAGGGGAGAAGAAGGCTGCACCATCATGGGTTAGGTGGAGAGAAGCACATGGCCAGCGTGGATGGAGATTTGGCCCAGATGAAGAACATTAGCAAGTATTTGGGATTATAGATGGGAGGTAGCTTGATAGACATTATTAAAATGGGATTGGGGCAGGGATCCCATACCTGCCCTACTATGGGAAGTAGTTTAGGGTATTAATATCTGCCCTGCCCCAAGTTAACCAGGCTATTTTAAAATATAACAGGTGTCTGTGTCTTGATTGATTCATAGTGGGTTATACTGCCATAATAATAATTGTAGGCTTTATAATAAACATTGTTAGACAATACTGATAAATTAACAAGTGGTGCTTGATGTGGGGTAATTATTAATCAATGTTGATAATTTAACAACAACAACCTTACTTCTAGAAATAGTTTCTAATACTAGAGACTTCCTTGTCTCTGAAGTGTTCCAGACCTGTAAACCCAATATCCCATAAGCATTTTATCTCAATGTGCCAGAGGGACCTCAAACTTACACAAGCTAAATAAATCATGTATCACTTTTTCAATCACCGCAGCCATAACTTCAGACCTCCATTGTTTTTCATTCTGATTACTTATTCCTCTAATTGTTCAGATTCCAAACATTCAATTAGGCTTTTGAGAAGACAAATAATTTTTTAAAATTATCCAATGCCTCCCTATTATAAAAAAATAAAACTGCATTTCTTTATTTTTCATACTTTGAACTTCAGAACAAAATAAACAAAACAAAAAACTCAAAATATGTGATATCCAACACTCCTACTTGTAAGGGCAGGAAACTTTTCTCTTTTAAGATACTAAGAACAAGGAAAGAAGAAAATAACCTCTAAACATCAGAGGAAGGGCTGGTGGGTCCGAGTCAGTCATAGATGCTGGAGAGCCATAAGGAAAACTACACAAAAGGTACAAGCTTCCTGGTGGGAATTCTAATCGTCCATTTGAGATGTATCTTCATAAACCTCAACTTGGAGGATTAGCAATGCTCAGCTTCTCTACTGTCACTTCATTTTCACCAATGCCCAGGCCTTGTTTGACCATAAATCAAATCAGCAGTCGATATAGTTGAAGTGGGTCTAAGCATCCTCAAAGGAGAAGCCATATAGCACCACCAAGTCCTTACCAGTTTTATTGCTTTTTGTTTTGTTTTGTTTGTTTGTTTGTTTGTTTGTTTGTTGAGGTGAAGCTCTATATTCTTTCTAGCCATCATGTAGCCTATTGTAAAGTTGTTTTGGGGTACCTAAACCTTCACAATCTGCCCCATGTTGGCTATCCAGGCAAAGGTTCATGTTATAACTCACCTGGGTAAACATATAAGGCCATTGGTGATTGTCACCTCAAACTTTTTATCCAAAAATCTCCTTTATGAACTAACAGAGATTCTCAATATTCCCTTTGCTATCTTCCATTTCTTCTCATCTTTATCCTCTGATAGTGCCAGTCTCTATTTGGTAACAGAAACCAGGCTATTCCTACCAAACTCCTCTTCAATAAGCTTAGTCATATATACTAAACTTGTTAATAAACTTAGTCATTATATATCACCTCAAAGCCTTACCTGTGCACATACTCCAAAAATCCAGAGTCGGCCACCTGTTTTTTGGCTCTCATCAATGATATAGTAGATGGACTTCTGTGTCTCCTTCATATAAGACACATATTCTGATGTGGAAACCATCTAACTTCTCAACTGAGAGTTATGGTAGCACAGCATCTCAGGAAAATGTCACCATTTAATGGAATCTTCATAAATTTTAAGATATAGATTTTTATAAAGTGCCTCATAGAATTTCTTTTCAATTTCCTTGTCTTGATATCTCATAGGCAAGCTCAAGACACATCTTTACAGTGTTTTTCAGGGTAGCTTTCAAGATTTTCTTCTGCTGGAGCATTTCCTGGAGGACATTCAAAGGCAAGTCCTCAGGGTTAACAACACCATGAATAAAGTTGAGATAGTCTGGTAATAACTTACCACAACTGTCTATAATGCAAACATGATAGACATAGTGTTTGATGTCTTAATTTTTCTCTTATTCTCAGAGAGGTCAAAGGGAGCTTGCTAAGGGATGAAGAACGGTGCCCTGAATTCCAATTGACCTTCTACAGACAAGATTTGATTTCCAAGTGGTCTTTCCACTAGTGAGGCTCTTATAGCATTCACCAATTTCTTCCTGATGATGTCATTAGAGTTTTTGATAGAAGCAGCTTGGCTTTGTTCAGTTCTTCTTTACCAGTGTATCTCTCCTTAATTTTCTTCTTTTTCTTTTTTTGACTTTTATTGAATGTCTATGATTTACACATCATGTACCAAAATCCCTCTCCTCCTCTCAGTAAAATAAACAAACAAAAGCTCTTGTCACAGAAGCTGTAGTGTATCACTCAGTATAGCCTTTTGTCCACATATGTTCACTTTTAAATGTTCATTGCTATGAGTCATGGGTCTGGTTGGAGACCTACACTGTCATTACCAGATCCTCACTGGGACTGCTGTCGGATATCCCGTTGTTGCTGTGTGTCAAGGAGATTCTTAATCTTTGAATCTACAAGTCTGGCCCCTTCATGTGTTACAGCAGTCATACATGGGGTAGATGTTTGGGTGAGGTCCACTCAGAGCCCTGGATCAGGGCCCGCTCCCTTGTCCTCAGGGCAGGGCCTACTCTCCCGCTCACACTCCTGTGTCCTCATAGCAGGGCTGGCTCACCAACAGTGAAATATCCACCAACAGAAGGCATCCAGACATACTGGTCATTATCATTGTGTTCTCTAATAATAACAATCACTTTTCTGCCACCAGATAAGCAGATTAGACTACAACATCAAACTGGTGATGTTTACTCTATGCAATCCTGCAGATGTCTGCACCACCTGGATGGTGTTAAGTTTCAAACCCAGGAAAAACATTTGAGGTGCTTATTTAACATATCATAGCAGACCTGACCACTAGGTTCTCCCAGAATCCCTCAGTCTCTACCTGTTAAAGGATATGGCTGTCACACTCTGCTCTCTACCATGAACTCTCCAGGCCAAAGGTTGGGCTGCCCTTTTCCCAGCTAACTTTCCCTATATAATCCAGCCATTTTGGTTACCCACCCACTTTGTACCATTAGCCTCCTGGCTGCTGCACCTGGTTAACCTCTTTCACCTCTACTTCTCTTCACATGACCCAGCTCAGGCCGAGTCTCCACTCAGTGGGGGAATGGGACAGATACTGGGACTCACTATTGGATTCCAGGTGAGCATGGTATGGAAGAAGGGGTAAACAGAAGGACCCAGAGGGTCCAGGAGCCTCATAAGAAGACCATCAAGGCTGGCAGATATGGACCTAGGGGGCCTGCATAAACTGCTATACCAACCAAGGACAATGCATTGCAGTAAACATAGACCCCTTGTTCAGATCTAGCCAATGGATAGCTCATTCTCCATGGTTGTGGGAAGAGTGGGGACTGCCTCTGACAGTCTGGTGTCCCCAATTAGATCACTTCCCTTTGGTGGGGAGGCCTAGCAGCATTTAGAAGAAGAAGAAGCAGGCTATCAGAATGAGACCTGATATAATGTGGGGATGATGTCCCCTTCTGTCAGAGATCTAGGGAGGGGAGTAGGGCAAATGATGGATGGGGAACGGCGAGATACAAGTAAAGGGATAACAATCGGAATGAAATCTGAGTAAATTATAAAAAATAAAAAATTAAGCCTTATTAAGAGCTGAAACAAAAGAAAAAGAAAAACTGGTTACATTGCTAAGTAAAAGTGTGAATCTAGATCCTTATCTCTCACCACAGACAAGACTCAATCCCAAACTGATCAAAGACTTTAACAAAAGACCTGAGTTGCTGAAACTCCTACACTGTTTTTCAACCTTTCTAACATTGCAATCCTTTAACATAGTTCCTCATGCTGTGGTAATACCCAAGTATAAAATTATTTCACTGCTACTTCATAACTGTAATTTTGCTACTGTTATGAATCATGATGTAAATAGCTGATACACAGGGTAGCTAATTTGCAAACCCCTGTGAAAGGGTCATTCCATTCCCAAAGGTATCGTGACCCACAGGTTGAGAACCACTGATTCTAGAAGAACAAGTACGGAGTACACTTCAGGATATAAAATCATGAAAGGGCTTTCTGAATAGGATTCTAGAATAATTTAACTCTTAGCTTAGTTATATGTTACTTATTTGCCTTACTTAAGGCATAAGAACAATAATTTATAATTGGGGCTTCATAAGATTAAAAGGCTATGTACACAGAAAAAGAAACTTTTACTTGAGTGAATAGGTAGTCTATAGAATTGGAGAAAAATGTTTTCCAGCTGTACATATGCCTGAGGATTAATAGCTAAGATACACAAAGAACTACATGCAGTGTATATAAATGTGCGAGTATTTTCCACCCTCCCCTCTATAAATCAACTCTATTCTTGTCCACTTGTTTTGTGTCTTAGGAAACTGAAACCTACGAACTGTATCATTGAGTTTCCTCAACCTTTCAGATACTAATTGGAATCACACAATAAGAATATATAAGCAAAATATCAGAGGGCAACAGGAACAACAAAAAGATCAGAATATTTATTCTTTTGAGTATTCTTGTTGAAACACCATGATTGGAACATCCTCAACTTAAAATCATAGTTTCTATCAACTAAACTCTTTTGCTCTAGGTTCAAGTTATTGCATTTTCATTGTCCCTTCAATGGTGATGGCATCCTACTGTGATTATTTCTTGGTGTACTCCCTAACCTTGTAGTCCCCATCCCCTTCCCACATATTGGAAACTGTGCCTTCATTAAATTTTTTACAGCCTACAAAATCTGAGCGTATCATGTCCTTTTAAAAACTCATAAAGACTTATAGTGCTTTCCTAGTCTATTGCAATATCCTACACTATTAAAAATCATATTTCATGGATAATAATCTAAGTCCACTAGATTCTAAGGTCCTCAATAGCTAAGATAATACCATGCATATTGTTGTGACACTTGGAGCCTTACTTGTCTGTTGCCCCAGAGTTGACACTTGATAATTATTTTGTGAAACTGAGTTGAGCCAAAAACACAACAAAGATATTCCTAGGCTATGATCTTGAATGAATAAGATAAACATTATCTTAATCATGCCATAAAAGTCACGTGTTCCTAAAGAATTTAGAGATGTTAACTTGCTGAACATAATACCCATTTTAATGTCTTCTTCATGTAGAAATAAATGGTGTTTAAGAGTATTATACAGCTTGCTGTGTAATTACATTAATCAAAGAGTGACTCTTCTGCTGGTTCCTTTGCTGTTTCCATGGTAGCAACCACATGTTTGCAAGTAAAGAGCACACATAGAACCCATTCTTAATTACATGTGTAACACTACATTTCAGAGAACACAATAAATATGGAGGTCATGGAGCTCATGGAAAGAGATATAATGAATAAAGAATTTATCTCCAGCTTTTCTATCTCTTGAATATTACTAAACCCTTCATTAGTATGTTCTGACTCCTATTACCCCTTTTCTTTCACTGCAGTAAAAAGGCCTCTGCAGCCACCCACCAAATTATAATCTTCTGCTCCTGAAATGACCCAGAAATGTGCCAGAGAAAAGCCAGTAGTAAACTAAGTCCTGTCATAACAAAAATACAGTGGAATTAAAGTGTCTACTGACATTTTTCAGTAAAAAAAAAAAGAAATAGATTGCACATTCCATCTTGATGGCAAACCATCAAGGTCATCTTTTGATAGAACTGTTCGTATTATGGAAATTTCTTATTTGTGCTTAAATACCTTACCCAGTATGCAAAGTAGGTAGTAGTTCCTAAATTTCATAAGGCTATTGCTAAGATTAGCTAATTATTGGACATTTGAAAAATAACTTAGAAAGTATAATATCGATTCTAAAATAATGTTTTCAATCAAAGGTTTTTCATTAAATCAAAACTATGTAACAATTTCTCTCTCTCTCTCTCTCTCTCTCTCTCTCTCTCTCTCTCTCTCTCTCTCTCTCTCTCTCCCTCTCTCTCTCTCCCCTGCTATTTTTCAGATATTATTTAAGGAAAGTAATGCAATCTTTAGAGAAATAAAAATGGTCATTACTTAATTTTAATTAAGTCTTTCCAAGAGCCATATGCCTACTTAATCTACTTGAAAATTGTTCCTTTACTTTAAATGCTCTCATATGTTAACCACAGTTGGCATTATTTTTGTCCAAGAAAAATTATTATATACGAGCAATAAGTAGTGGTTTTATAACAAAACATTTATTTCTGCCTCCTTTGAGCTTCATTTCATCAATGTTGATCATTGTGCACTCCTCATTTTTGTTAGTATTTGATATCTACTTGCTGCACACCTAACAGTTTCTAAGGCTAAAAGGCTATGAGAGTTAACATCCCTGACCAATGCTAATGTGTACAGGATGATATAGACATACAATCAACTGGCAAGGTGAAAGGGCTATGAAAGGCCAGTAGAAATCATTCTTCTCTGCTCTGGCCTTCCCCAATATCCTAGAAAATAAAAGAATAAGAAGTATAAAAGGTTTATTGAACTCTAAGCTTTAAGCTGGCTCACTAACACTCCTGTGAGCCTATTGACAAGAACAACTACAAGACAAATGATATTCGTAGAGTAAGGATATATGCTCCATGTTTTGTGTGTGTGTGTGGTACATGCTGTCTTCATTTGGGTAAATGACAAGCTGCCACTGTTAAAAACAAACAAACCTGAAATTGCCTCACTTGCCACAGAACTCCATAGGATATGTTTTCATTTTTTCTTTCTTTTTTGTTTTCCTTTTTTTAATTAATTAAACATTTTTTACTTTTTAAATATAAATTTATATTATTACACTTATGTACAATAGACTACCTAAAGTAAGAAGAACCATGACGCAATCAGGAATTATATAAATGTTACATTCTTAGTATTTTGGCTATTTGTATTTGACAGCCTTGAAGAAAATATATTTCCTATCTTGGTGTGCCAAATGTGTAGCCCAGGCTGGCCTTGAACTCATGATCCTCCTGTCTCTGCCTCCTTCAGCAAATTCTATTGGTGTGTGGCAACACAACCGGCTATGTTCAACTTTTTGATGAGAGCAACTTCAAAATAACAACACAGAAGACATGAATAATGCCATAGTACCAAACTCATAATTTTTTTTAAAAAAGATCAAACCCAGTTGGAATCAGAAAAGACAGAAAGTCTTGAAAGATGAGGGGAAATTTTCTACAGTAATGTGCAATCAAATGAAAGCAAAATTTAGATTGACAGCATAAAATAAATATAAGACACACAACTGAATAATAGCCTGTTAATGTAGCCTAAGTCAAGTGTTTCCCTTGTTATGTTTTGTACTTAGTTTTACCACTAAAAATACTCTTTCTGGGTTTTGGCTAAATTTAAATCTGACTAGCATTAATTTAGATTCTCTATGCCCAGTACTTAACTTATAACAGTTCCTGGAAAGTCACAAAGACTATTTTATTGGTAAATGGTTTATAAGTATGTTCGTGCTGAATAAGTTAACAAATTAATATGTTAAATGACAACATTATGTAATTTAAAAGGCTAGATATCAGGATACTCCAACAGTACCAGTGACTCTTTTAGTTTGCTTCCTATTGCTGTGAGGCTTGCTTCTTCTGGCCTCCTCAGCTACCTTGCTTATTTGGTTCAGAGCCATCTGTTTTGCTAAGGTAGTACCCACAGTGGGCTGTGCCCTCTTACATCAATTAGCAAGTAAAAAAATCCCCTCACACATACACAGGTTAAGCTGATGAAGAGTTCTTCCAAGAGAACTCTAGGTTTGTTGACAGCTGAAGCTAACTATGACAACCTGCAAGAGAGATTTTATGACAAAAGTAGTCTAACTTTGGAGGACTCTAACCTTCTAAACCTGAGTCTGATTTCCTCTTTTTACCAAGAAAATACAGGCACTACAATCTGAAAAACTCTTTATGTTCCTTCAGGCAAAACTAAGAGGGGCCAATTGGTGCTCCAGTGGCACTAGATAGGCAAAGCAGAGCAAATTACTTAAAATCTCTGAAAATTAAACTGCCATTGGAAATAAGCGCATACAAAAATAGACCAGCACCTACATGGTACTACTGAACGTGGTGACTACATGCTAAAAACCAATAGGATTCAGAGAGTCAAAAAACAAAAAAAACAAAAAACAAAAAAACAAAGTATCCAGTATGTAGTGAAAAGCTCATAAGAAATAAGAAAGTTACAATACAATGACAAAAGATCTCAATTCACACCAACATAGAAGTAAGTCACGTGCTGTAATTATTAGATAATGTTGTTAAATCATCCCGTATATAAAATGTGTCAAAAATCAACTATAAATTCTCATGAAAAATCAAAATAATGAAGGAAGAAATAGTTATAAAACATAAATTTAAAAATATATAATTTAAGTGGTTGAGAAACACTTAAATGTTCAAAATTCTTAATTATCAGAGAAATATGAATCACAAATACTTTGAGATGTCATATTACACTAGTCAGAATGGCACAAAATACATCTAAAAGTAAAAATTAAATTAAGCATACAATTACCACATAAGCCACCAAAATACACTCTTGGATGTTCATCTCAGAAAAAAAAAAGTTTGTACAAATACCAGTTCTCAAAGATTTACTCCTTTACAAAATAAAATAAAGCCTTAAAGTATTACAAAAATAAAATAATAGTAATAAAATAAAAATATTTTCAAATCCTTTGACATATTATAAGGTGGAGAAACTAATAGCTTAAATCCACTTAATAAAATATTAAGCCTTCAAGTAACTGATTAGGTAGGACATTTAAGGGATAAAAACATTTCTAAATATAACTTGGAAGAGTGATTAATCTAACACAAAGAAAATGAGTGGAAGAAAAACAAAAAAAAATAAATGAAAAAGAGTGGGTTTAGGATACTGTACTCTACTACCAAATCTGCTATTGTACAAGTTTCTGCAGAACAAGTCTATCTTTCTGTATCTTAATTTCTGGGGGAAAATGAAAGCTATATGCCAAATTCCAGAGTACTTTTCATATTGAAAATATTTTATAATCCTAGTAAATTTAAAATGTTGATGAATGTATAGTTGATGGACTTTCATGTCATGCCTTGATTCGACTTAATTTAATAAGGTTCTTCATGGTGATTTCAATTGGCAATCCAAGCTTCCCTTCAGCTGTGTAAATGATGCCCTCATTCCAGCATGAATGCTCAGGTTTCATTACCAACTCTCCAAGCACTGATCAACTTCAAAACAGCTCTCCAATATGGGCTCCGTTACAATTGATACCAAACTACTTCTATGTGCTGCAGTGTTTTCTCAGTTTTTAAGACACATGGGATATCATTTTTACTGCTTTCTCTAGTTGGTTTTTATTTCTTGTTTTTGAGTGGTTTTACTTTTAGAATAAATTTTAAGGAAGAGAGACTTTGGGCAGGGCATCAGTTGTATCATCTCTCCAAAACATCTTAGCTGAAAATATTTTGGAAGAAAAATTGCCCGACATTCTCATAGAGTTCAAATCTCCCTGTTCTCAAAATAAGACTCACCATTGATATAGTGCAACTATTTTTCCCATTTTATGCTTTTTTTGCTTAGAGATCATTTGATTGTTTTGAAAAAAATCAAACTTAGGAAACTTCTCTAGGGTCTTCATCACCTCATACTGCCTGAGTTCTTACCCCTGTTCCAAGTCTACGCATCCTTGCTGCTTTCAAAATCAGTACCTATATCCCAAGGAATACATCTAGTTATTAATCAGGACATGATCTGCTGTGTTTTACTTCATGACATTAGATGTTCAATCTACTGCAGTATACAATTATATGCTCTATATTAACACACTACATTACAATGGCCCCATCAAACTCTTACCCAACAATTTTCAGGGACTTAAAAATAAAATTATTTCTTTTTTCTCATAGATTTAAAAGCACTATTGCCTAATTAATTAGACTGGGCTTGCCTGACTTAGCTTCTGGATACAATTCACAACATATCTACTACAGACATCTCTCCATTCTGACATTAATAGGTGCCCAACAGCTAATTTTCTTCTTCTGATAGAGAATATGTCTTCAAGAATATCACTTGAAACTATTTTATGGTTTTGTGAGGATTATAATTTAAACTTCTCATAATCAGAATTTTGACCACAATTCTTTCACCAAAGAAAACCATCTGACATCAGTTAGGTTGGGAGTACATTGAGAATTCATGGCAAGGGAAGGGAGAAAAAGAACAGTTATAAAGAAATCATTTTACTTATCATGTATGTTTGCTAATATATAGAGAAAAAAGTAATAGAATTACCACTTTCCTGATACAAGCTAAAGGCATTTATATCCTAGACTTCCTGTCAGAGAGTGAGAATCCTGAAACTGCATTCTTAGTTCTGTTTCCATTATTTCTTCCTAAGTAGAAACAGAGTCTCATCAAATGAGTTGTGCAGACATTCCACTGCTTTAAAGGTTTACATGAGAAAAAGAGTTCTGACTTAGAGATTTAGTAAGTGAATTTAAATGTTTGATCGTAAGATGAGTACCTATTATATGAAGCTGAGAACCAGTTTTTCTTGCCTTGATAGTAACAAATGATCATGTGGCCTTACCATGTAAGAGTCACATGAAAAAGAAAATGTTACATTTTATAAAGGGCAACTTTTAAAATCAGAGAGGTCTGAACCCCAAAACAATGTTGGTAAATAATTCCTCAGAGAACTGACAGCTAAGTAAGATATATATGATTGGTACCCTCCCCAGCCTCTCTGCACATTAAAATGAAAAGCAGCCCCTAGTCTGAGTCTCTACCCTTTAGCAGATGCAGAGAATATTAGCTTTGGAAGTACATAAGCAATATGAATTCCCTTTATCTGCAGTTGATGCACAACACTAATCAGAGCAGCCACTAAGAATCACTTTCAAAACTTAATATACAACTTCTATACAAAAAAATCAAAAAAGGTCATATTTTAATTCATGGTCTTTTTTGGAAGTTTACTAATAGTTTACCTTTTGGAAAAGTCACATCTCAAAAGCAATGTTGCATGTGTGTTTGAATAAGAGATAAGCTCATCTGTGTTAGTCTGCACCTACCAGTATCTATAATGATTAGAATAATATTGTAAGGTGTTAAGACTTTAAGCATTAAACTGCTATCACACATACATAAACAATTATTTCAATGTGTTATAAATTACTAGTTTACATAACTTGTTATACATGCTAGAACATATTCTTGCAAAACATTAAATCTTTTTAACCACATCAAGAAATGGTTATTATAAAACATGTTGTACTTACTTTCCTTTCTATTACAATTTAGGTGTTTTATGCTTTTTAAGAAAATATCTATGACTAGTATATTACGTAAGACTTATACTTCAAGGTAGTATATAGAATTTCACCAAGTACTTATCATAAAAAGAATACTGACTTTTCATAGTTTTGAGAACCCTTCTCTGTTCCATTGGTTATTTCTTTTCTACCTTTTCTCCAAAGTGATGAAAAACTCAACAGAGACTCTTGATTAACAATTCGGAACTGAGAATTATTGAAATCAAATTTAATGATGCAATCTTAACATATGTTTACTTTGTCCTCAAGTCACTATTTCAATTATCACTTTAATCTCCTGTGTATGTCTTTTACAAAAATACTTTGTGAGGGAGAAGCTACAAAACCGGCTGAGCAGTTAAGAGCATTGGCTGTTCTTCCAGTGAACACAAGTTCAGTTTCCCACAGTTCTTGGCAGCTCACAACCATTTATAACTCTAGTGCCAGGGGATCTGCAACTTTCCTTCACTTTCATGGTCATTGCAGGCACATGGTACACATATATGCATATAGGTACACACATTAAATACTCATACATAAGCATATCAGTTCCTTGTTTCAATTTTTGGTAACTTGGTATAATTTGGATTTAGAAAATCAGTATGACCATTAAAAATAAAAGACTGAGTGTCTTGTGTCTAATCCCAACCATTTAATATCGAACTATATACCATAGTGTCAGGCAGAATGAATTGAATTGATTATACGGTTAGTTTAAATTGCCATAACTTACATAATTATTTCCTGTTCAATGATTGTATGTGAAACCAGTTCAAAAACTTAAGGTCCAAATAATAACTATTATCTAGAAGGATCTCAATTTTGTTATAAAATAAATAATGGACTTATAACCAGTGCCCAGGTTTTAACATACTTGGAATGGATGTGTTAGTCTAGTTTAAACGCAAGAATTATGCCAATTTAGCAGATGTAAGTAACTAAAAGAACAGGAAGAATTAGAAGTGTATGCATCACTTAGATTTCTGTATAAGGGCATATTCAGGAAAAAGAAATAAAGAAATTTATGTAAAGTCAGGAAATGAGAAAAATCATCATATGTGACTTAAATTCAGAAACTTAGTAAGCATTTTAAAAGAAAACCCTGGAATGCCATTACTCTTTCTAAACACCAGAACATCTATAGGGAGTTAAAACCTCAACACAGTTATTCAGATTTGTTACCTTGTAAAGTAACTTAAGTATTTGTATTATTTGATGCTCCTCCAGTGTTTCAGAGATATTGGCAAGGTTCATGCCTACTGTACTCAACAAAACCTAAAATCAGCTGTATTAGTGTCATATTTAACTAAATACTTAAAATAAATGAAAACCACTTTTTTCTAGGTGAAATTTAATACTATCAGTCATAATATTTTTCAAAGTTGCATATGATGATATGCATTTTCTGATAGAAATAGCTAATTTTATCAAGATAAATTAGGTAAAAAATTATAATGAATAACATATCTCTATCTTACTTTTCAAAAATGCTAATATGAACATATTTAATAAAATGCAATAAAAACAGGTACTTCAAGTTGTCAGGGAATTGCTAAAGCTCCATTATTATGAAATAGCTCTAAGTATGCATGTGTCTAACTGCTAAAAAATGTATGAACATATTTTATGCTGAGAGCTCAGGCAGACTTAGACAGTACAGCAGATGGTATCACTGCTTTCCACAAACTGTTTAGTTAGGTTAGTGACAAAATAATAAAGTATCTTTTTGCTTTTGTCTCATTATCCAAACCTGTATCTGTGTAAAGATTGGTTATATTAACAGCCAAGGTAAATCTTCCTTTTACAGAATGTCTAAAACACAGGTCAGTGTAACTGAGGGGTGAAATGTGTCACATATGAGATTCTATTTCAGTTAATGACATATCAACTCACTGAAAGATACTTTCACATAAATCTATTCACAGTGTGGTCTGATAAAACATCACCGACTTGAAGCTTGTCAGAAATGCACAGTCTGAAGTTCTATACAGCTGTAGATGCAGAATCTGCATTCTAACATGATCTTAAAAGGTGCAGATTACAGTTCATCTGACTATACATATAGGATCACTTTGTGAAATTTTACAGTTCCATTGATGCCATAAGTATGTCTTAAGGAACAATCTTGAGTATATCCAGTTAATATATACTATAGCTATATACTTTGAAACATTTTAAGGAATGTTAAGTCAAAACCTAAGGGACATAGATAAACATAACTTTTTAAATGTATTTTATTAATTTGTTCATATTACATCTCAATTGTTATCCCATCCCTTGTATCCTCCCATTCCTCCCTCCCTCCCTCCCATTTTCCCCTTACTCCCCTCTCCTATGACTGTGACTGTGACCTCCTCCCCCTGTATATGCTCATAGGGTGTTGAGTCTCTTCTTGGTAGCCTGCTATCCTTCCTCTGAGTGCCACCAGGCCTCCCTACCAGGGGATGTGGTTAAATATGGGGCACCAGAGTTCGTGTGAAAGTCAGACCCCACTCACTACTCAACTGTGGAGAATGTCCTGCCATTTTCTAGGTTTAGGTAGGAGTTCAAAGTTTACTACACGTATTGTCTTTGGCTGGTGCCATAGGTTGAGCAGGACCCCTGGGCCCAGATCTACCCATCATAATGTTCTTCTTGTAGGTTTCTAGGACCTTCTGGATCCTTATGTATACATACATTACTATGCATCAATTTGAGAATATGGTTACGGTTTCTAGATTTTTTCATAATTACATTTCTCATGAATGATAAACATGTTTTGATTCAAAAAGTTATGTTGAACAGTCCAAAGAATCAAGATAACTTTTTGAATTAAAACATATTTATCATTCATGAGAAATATAATTATGAAAAAAATCTAGAAACCTTAACCATATTCTCAAAATGATTCATAGTAATGTATGTATACATAAGTACATTTATTAAAAATATTTCCTTTAAATACAAACTATATGCTTTGGTAAATTGCAAAATCTGGCAAATTATCAATTTGGTTAAGTGGTCATTTCATAAATTACCCTTTAGAAAATGGCATTTGAGTACTGGTTATAGTTTTAGGTTGTCTTCTAACAGATGCTCTGCTATGGTTAGGAAATGAACCACTCTCTAATGGGCTCAGATGCCAAAAGGTTTTTCTGTTTAGTAACACTATTTAAATTCATAGGGTCACAAGGTTGCTAACTTCAATAATTAGTTAAATCACCAATGGGTTGATAACTGAATGGATAATTAATAGCTGATATAGGAAGAAGTTGGTTGTGAGGGGAACAACTTTAAATAGCATTATGTGTCAAGTGAACTTTAATATTATTTCCCCAAACTTTCTTACTCCTCCCTACTGCCTAGCCATCAGGAGTGAGCAGCTTTTTCCAACATGCCTTTCTCCCCCAACATGAAGCAACCAAACTAGAATTAATGCCTTTGAAATTATATGCCAATTAAATTCCCCTTTTTGGAGGAAGTCAAATTATCCCTATTTGCAGATGATATGATAGTGTACATAAGTGACCCTAAAATTCTACCAGAGAACTCCTACAGCTGATAAACACATTCAGCAAATTGGCTGGATACAAAATTAACTCAAAAAAGTCTGTAGCCTTCCTATACACAAATGATAAGCTTGCAGAGGAAGAAATTAGGAAAACCACACACTTTACATTAGCCAGAAGCAATATACAATATTTAGGAGTTATTCCAACTAAGCAAGTGAAGGACTTGTTTGAAAAAAATTTCAAAACTCTGAAGAAAAAGATTGAAGATGACATGAGAAGATAGAATGATCTTCCTTGCTCATGGATCGGGAAAATTAACATAGTAAAAATGGCCATCCTACCAAAAGCAATCTACAGATTCAATGCAATCCTTATCAAAGTACCTACACAATTTTTAAAAGACTTTGAAAGTTCAATTCTGAACTTCATATGGAAAAACGAAAAACCCAGAATAGCTAAAACAATCTTGTACAATAAAAGGTGCTCCGGAGGAGTCTCCATACCTGATCTCAAACTGTACTATAAAGCAATAGTAATTAAAACAGCATGGTACTGGCACAGCAACAGGCTGGTTGATCACTGGAATCGAATCGAAGACCACACACATATGGTCACTTGATTTTCGACAAAGAAGCCAAATCTATTCAATGGAAAAAGGATAGCGTCTTCAAACACATGGTGCTGGTCTAACTGGATGTCTATGTGTAAAAAAATGCAACTGGACCCATATTTGTCACCTTGTAGGAAACTCAAATCCAAGTGGATCAAAGACCTCAACATAAAACCAGAGACACTAAGTCACTTAGAAGAAAAAGTGGGGAAGAGCCTGGAACATATTGGCACAGGAGACAACTTCCTGAACAGAACACCAATGGCCCAGGCATTAATGTCAACAATTAATAAATGGGACCTCATGAGGCTGAGAAGTTTCTCTAAGGCAGGAGACACTGGCAAGAGAACAAAGCGACAGCCTACAGAATGGGAAAATATCTTCACCAACCCTACATCTGACAAAGGTCTAATATCCAAAATATATAAAGAACTCAAGAAATTAAACACCACCAAACCAAATAACCCAATTGAGAAATGGGGCTTGGAACTAAACAGAGAATTTTCAACAGAGGAATATCAAATGGCTGAGAAACACTTAAAGAAATACTCAACCTCTTTAGTCATCAGGGAAATGCAAATCAAAACAACTCTGAGATTCCATCTTACACCCATCAGAATGGCTAAGATCAAAAATTCAAGAAACACCACATGCTGGCGAGGGTGTGGAGAGAGAGAAACATTCCTTCATTGCTGGTGGGAATGCAAACTAGTACAGCCTCTTTGGAAATCTATCTGGTGCTATCTCAGAAAATGGGAATAGGGCTTCCTCAAGACCCAGCTATTCCACTCCTTGGAATATACCCAGAAGATGCTCCAGCACACAACAAGAAAATTTGCTCAACCATGTTCATAGCAGCCTTATTCATAATAGCCAGAACATGGAAACAGCCTAAGTGTCCATCAATAGAAGAATGGATAAAGAAACTGTGGTACATATACACTATGGAATACTACTCAGCTATTAAAAACAAGGAATTCCCAAAATTTGTGGATAAATGGATTGAGCTAGAAAAGATCATAATGAGTGAGTTAACCCAGAAGCAGAAAGACTCAAATGGTATATACTCACTTATATCTGCATATTAGCCCAAGGGGCATGTCCCACAAAAGCCTTCACTTACCAGGAAACTAAGACAGAGGGGAGGACATCCTATTGGGACTCTAGATGAGAGAAGCATGGGAGAATGGCAAAGTAGAAGGATCCAGAGGGTCCTAGAAACCTACTAGAGAAACATTATGATAGGCAGATCTGGGCCCAGGGGTCCTGCTCAAACTAAGGCACCAGCCAAGGACAATACAGGCGGTAAACTTTAAACCCCTACCCAGATCTAGCCAATGGTCAGGACATTCTCCACAGTAGAGTGGAGAGTGGGATATTACTTTCTCACGTACTCTGGTGCCTCACCTTTGACCATGTCCCCTGGAGGGGGAGACCTGGTGGCAATCAGAGGAAGGACAGCAGGTTACCAAGAAGAGACTTGATATCCTATGAGCATATACAGGGGGAGGTAATCCCCCTCAGGAACAGTCATAGTGAAGGGGAATAAGGGGAAATAAGAGGGAGGGAAGAATGGGAGGATACAAGGGATGGGATAACCATTGAGATGTAACAAGAATAAATTAATAAAAATTTTAAAAAATTTATTCCCCTTTTTAATCTCAAGTATTTTGTCACAGAAATGGAAGGATAACACAACTATTTTAATAAGAGTTTTAATTTTTATTTCTATACAAATGTGTGTCTGTAAGGGTGTATGCAGATGCCCTTGGAAGCTAGAAGGGTGTTGGATCTCCTAGCACTGAGATTATAGGTGGCAGTGAGCCACGTGACGTAGGTATTATGAAACAAACTTGGGCTTTCTGGAAAAGCAGGAAGCACTCTTAAATTCTTATGCATCTCTCCAGCTCCACAACTACAGGTTTTCCCCCACAGTCCTTTTAAAAATCAGATGAGTTGTAGGGATTCAATATGGCAGTGGTGAACACACACTTTGTTTGATCAGCAGGACAGCAGTGACTGTACAGCGACCTAAGGACCAAACACCAACAGGATACAAGAGATGGAAGAGAGAATCTTGGGGGTTGAAGATATGACTGAAGAAATCGATACAACAGTCAAAGAAAGTACATTGTCAATTGAACAAAACTACAACCTACAGACTGGGAAAAGATCTGCACCAACCCTACATCTAACAAAGGGCTAATATCCAAATATTGAATATTGAATGGCTGAGAAATTCTTAAAGAAATGCTCAGCATCCTTAGTTATCAGGGAAATGCAAATCAGAATGACTTTGATATTCTATCTTACACCTATCAGAATGGCCACTCCCAGGCATATACCCAAAAGATGCTCCACCGTACAACAAGTACATTTGCTGAACTATGTTCATAGCAGCCTTATTCATAATAGCCAGAACCTGGAAACAGCCTTGATGTCCCTCAACTGAAGAATGGATAAAGAAACTGGTACATTTACACAACAGAATGCTATTCAACTATTAAAAACAAGGAAATCTTGAAATTTGCAGGCAAATTGGTGTAAGTAGAAATGATATCCTGAGTGAGGTTACCAGACCCAGAAAAACATGCATAGTATATACTTACTCATAAGTGGATATTAGGCCAACATAGATGACCTCTGAGAGACTCCACCCAGAGAAGGATTGGGAAAGATACTGGGACATGCAGTGGGACTCTGGGTAACAGCTTCAAGTTGTATGGAAGAGTTGGGGGATGAAAAGACGGAGCAGGGGTGGGGGGTTGTCAGAAGCTCCACAAGGAGACTGACTATCAAGGATAGTGGATCTGGATCCAGAGTGGGGGCCTGCACAAACTGATGCACCAACCAAGGAGCAGAGGACCTAAACCCCCTATTCAGGTTCAGATATAGGCAATGGACTGCTCATTCTCCACATGGAAAAGGGGAAGGTTGGGGGGCTGCCCCTTGGCGGAGCAGCCCAGTGGGAACACAGAGGACAGGGATGCAGGCTATCCATGAGACCTGATAGGAGGTCTCCACCTGTCAGAAATCTAGGGGAGGGGAATAGAGTAGAAAAGGGAAGGAGGGTGGGAACAGGGAGATAAGAGCCAGGAGATTACAATTGGGATGTAATGTAATAAATTATAATAATAAAAAAATTTTAAAATCAGATGAGTTGGCTGATAATATTCATGAGTTAGAAATAGAACTATGTTTGTATACTAGGTGCATTTTTGTATGTTCTTAAGTTATTGAACTCTGAAAGACTACATGTCCCTAATCCACAAAACTAACTTGATATAAGTCCCTGGTATGCATTAACCATCAAATAATGAATTCTTGTTTTATCTCTTTCTTGTCATTCTATGATCATGGCTTTTTATTTGCTTCAAGATGAAGAAAATAAAATGAGATAAAATCATGCTGTTGATCTTCATTTTATTTCTCAACATGAAGGAATACTTTAATTCACTACTCCAGAAACAAGTACTGGAAGACATGATTGATATGCCGAGTCTTTCATTTTGTTTTTAATTTCCTTGGCTTGTCTTTATGAATTCTTATTCCAGATGTGAATATCCTTTTCTAGGAGACTGTCATTTATGCTAAGATAAACAGAAGGACAGTACAGTTTCACTCTTAATATCCAATGACAGAATCTCCTACAGAATTTTAGCAAGTAAAATAATAAGGCCAAGTACATAAATGGTTTAAGGTAAATGGTATGGCATACGTATGATTTGAGTTGAAACAAATTCTTCTTTTATTATTTTTATTTTGAGATTATAATATAATTATATTTCTTCCTTCCCCTTCTTCCCTTCAAACCCTCCCATATACCGTTCCTTATGTCCTTTTAAATTCATGGGCTTTCTTTTCATTAATGGTTGTTTATACAATTGTATACACACAAACATATACATTCCTAAATATAACCTGCTTAATCTGTATGTTACTTATATACCTGTTTTCAGGACAGATCACCCACTCTCAGAATTCCCTATTTACCTATACTCCATTGTTTAGGCTTGAGGCCTGGTGGGATTTTCTCATGTTCATTTGTGTCTCTTTTGTTCAGTTCACATTTGGCCATCATGTTGGTGAGACTTTATCGATGCAGCTCCTGATGTAACTAGGAAACACAATATTCCAACTCCTTGAACTTCTTTCTGGCTCTAACTGTGTTTCTGCTCCGTTTTTTTTCCAGTGTTCCCTGAGCCTTAGTTGCAGGAGTGTTTTGTATGTTTCCACTGGGAAACAACTCTGCATTTTGATATGATGTAGTTTTCTGTAGTGGATTCATCTGTTGTAAAGAGAATTTTCCTTGATGAGAAGTAAAGACTACACTTACCTGTGATTACCAAGAAAAATGTTTAGATTGTTGCTAAGGATTATGCTGGTTTAGTAAAGTAGTGGTTGTAACTTTTCATTGGAATCCATGACTTCACTAACAC
Source organism: Acomys minous (assembly GCF_964271855.1). Classification (NCBI taxonomy): domain Eukaryota; kingdom Metazoa; phylum Chordata; class Mammalia; order Rodentia; family Muridae; genus Acomys; species Acomys minous. The sequence continues at coordinate 123,891,362 of NC_140488.1, read as the reverse complement.
TGAGTAGTTGATTAAGTTTCCAATACCAGACTTTATTCTCTTCTTGCTTAGTGGGTCTTAAGTTCAATCAGAGAGCTATTAGTTACTTCCAAAGTATGTGTGCCACTACTACACACTTAGAGTTATTATGCCATGCTGGTTAGTGCATAGTTAATAGGCTTCACAGATGGGTAGGTTCCTTTTCTCCTTTGGAAGCTTATATGGAAACTTAGGGTACCATAAAGCCAATCCTCAGGAAGAAAGCATTCAGATCAGTCCCAGATCAGAGTTTTCTGGACCTTGTTTCTGGAATGCATTATATCTTCAGAAACAGCACTTGCCATCCACATATGAGAGGTGACCAAGGGCAACAGTGATACACTATGTTTTTCGAGTTCTTAGATAGCCCTCAAAACCCAACAACTCATAAGAAGTCTTTTTATCTCTAATATTTGGGTTTTAAAGTTGTTGTTAAGTAGTCTTTGCCTCTTGGAGGGAGCACCATCAACTTAAATAAGAATATATATGTAATAAGGCACACAATTATATATATAATTTATGCTCATCACCCCTACCTATCTGAGCAATGGACCCATTCTTACTTTCTTGGTTTCTGCAGTTACTCCAGGCTATATGGAGTACAAACAAATCTTCTAAATTTAAATTATAAATTCTAGTGAGAGATAGTTTGGGCATCTTTTGTGTTTTTAATAGAAGAATTCAAACAAATGAGACAACATAAATTAATCACAACAAAACATATTACAATTAATCACAGTATATGTTTTCTTATATGGAAAAAGGAAAACAAGATTTTATATAATGAGTTAATTAAGTTCATATCTACTGTCATATCTAATGATATTGGAATATCAATGCTATGTTTGCTTTGATCCAGTACAATGTTTTCAGGCTCAGTGAACTGACTGGTACACATGCTCATGTAATTCTTTTATAGTATGCTATTTCTGTGGCAGGAAAAGGAATGGCCAATTTGTGCTTACTCTTAGTTGGCTACTTTGTGGGAGTTTTATCATCTAACATTTATAATGAAATTGAGAGGTCACTGATAAAACATTTGCATTCAGGAGTTGAATTATTTCTTCAGGGATATGTAACTGGAAAAATGCAAAACTGATGTATAAATTCAGATATCTTTGCTTCTCAAGCCCATGCCTTTCTAACATGCTATATAGTTTTCAGGACCTAAAACATCAAAAAAAAAAAAACAACAACAACAACAAAAAAAAAAAACAAAAACCAACTCTTTCAAACAAAGGAAAATTAGGCATTAGTAGTTTTGCATCTTGAGTATTCATAAGATGGCATACTAGAGGTATCTAGTACTTTCTGTTATTATTTCCATCCTGAAACAAATAATAAGATATATGGCTGCAAGGAGAAGGTAGACAGCCTAGAAAAATCATAGGAAACTGTAGACTGAGAACAACTTTAGATTAGGAAAAGAAACAATTTATATAAACATTGGATACTAGGCAAATTATGAAAATAGAACAAAATATTTTTTTAAATTAAGGCATGTTTAAAATACATTGGTGAGTACATTAGAGAGGTGGTTACACCAAGATGGGGAATCTTTTCTATAGGTCTCAGATACATCTGATGACATTCTTGGCTTTTGGGATGGTGGAAGCTAGTTGTATGCTAAGTTAATAGATTCTAAATGGTTCTTATCTATTTGTCACAGGAAATTCTGATAAAGAAGTGGTCAAGGTTAGAATATATTAACTTAGCAGACCACTAGACGGAATCTAAAACTAGCTGACCTAAGGCACTTAGCCTATGGGACAGCAAAATTACAGCCTCTCCATAAAACTATAGGTCTAACCAGTCAATCTCTGTGGATTGTCTTTTATAAAGTTACCTTCCCAGTCTTTACCCCATACTCTAAGTTTGCACTTGCATGTTTTTCTTTAAATTTTTAAAAATTTATTCACTTTACATTCAAACTCTGGCCTCTCCCTTGACTCCCCCTGGTCCCACCCTCTATCCCTGTTTCCCTTTATGCCCCTCTCCTAGCTCTCAGAGAGGGAAGCCCTTCTCCCCTATCAATTGATACAGCCTACCAAGTCTCATCAGAATTTCCTGTATCCTCTTCCTCTGTGGCCTGGTAAAGCACCTTGCCAGGGAGAAGTGATCAAAGAGCAGGCAACAGAGTGCATGGCAGGGGCAGCCCCTGTTTCCTAGTAAGGGACCCCTATGGAGACTGAGCTGCCTATTTGCTACATATGAGCAGGGGGCCTAGGTCTTTTTCATGCATGGCTCTTGTTTGATGCATCAGTCTCTACCAGCCCCCATGAGCTCATATTTGTTGGCTCTTTTGGTCTTCTTGTGGAGTTCCTGTCCCCTCCAGGTTCTTCCATCCCTCCCACTCTTCCATAAGACTCCCTTCCTTTTTCCCAGAGTTTGGCTATGAGACTCAGCTTCAGTTTCTATCCTGTGCTGGGTGGAATCTTTCAGAAGACCTCTGTGGTAGACTCCATTCCTGTTCCCTTTCTTCAACTGCTCCCAGTGTCTATTTTATTGGCCCTTCTGAATGAGAATTAAGCATCTTCCCTAGGGTCTTCCTTGTTATTTAGTTTCCTAAAGTCTGTAGATTGTAATATGGTTACCCTGTATTATATGGCTAACATCTGTTTATAAATGAGTATATACCATGTGTGTCCTTCTTTATCTGGGTTACTTCACTCAGGATGATCTTTTCCAGCTCCATCTATTTGCCTGAAATTTTCATGGTGTCTTTGTTTTTGATAGCCGAATATTATCCCATAGTAGCCTTATAGTTTTTTTTATCTGTTCTTCAGTTGAGGGGCATTTAGGTTGATTCCAGAGTCTGGCTATTATGAATAAAGCTGCTATGAACATAGTTGAGCACTTGTTCTTATTATATAGTGGAGCATCATTTGGTTATATTTGGCTATATGAACAGGAGTGGTATATCTGGGTCTTTTGGTAGCACTATTCCCAATTTTCTGAGAAAATTCCAGACTGATTTCCAAAGTGGTTTTTTACAAGTTTGCACTCCCACCAGCTATTGAGGAGTGTTCCCCTTTCTCCACATCCTCGCCAGCATGTGCTATCACTTGAGTTTTTTATCATAGCCATTTGGATAGATGTAAGATGGAATCTCAGAGTCATTTTTTATTTGCATTTCTCTGATGACTAAAAACATTGAGTGTTTCTTTAAGTGTTTCTTGGCCATTTAATATTCCTCTGTTGAGAATTCTCTGTTTATCTCCGTCCCCCATTTGTAATTGGATTATTTGGCTTGGTGGTGTTTAATGTCTTGAGTTCTTTATATATATTGGTTATTATCCCAATGTTAGTTGTAGGATTGGTGAAGATCTTTTTCTCAGTCTATAGGCTGTTGTTTTGTTCTGTTGGTAGTGGATTTTGACTTACAGATGCATTTTAAGTTTTCTGAGGTCCTATTTATTAATTTTAATCTTGGAACCTGTGTTGGTGTTCTGTTCAGGAAGCCATCTCCTGTGCCAATGAGTTCAATATTCTTTCTCACTTTCTCTTCTAATGCATTTAATGTTTCTGGTTTTATGTGAAGGTCCTTGATTCACATGGACTTTAGTTTAATTCAGGATGATAAATATGGATCCATTTGCATCTTTCTACATGTAGACATCCAGTTAGACCAACACCATTTGTTGAAGATGCTATCTTTTTTTCCATTGTATAGTTTTGGCTTCTTTGTGAAAAATCAAGTGTCCATAGGTTTGTGGGTTTATTTAAGGGTCTTCTATTCAATTACATTGATTTGTTTCTATGCCAGTACCATTAATTTTTTTTTTTTACCGTTGCTCTGTACTACAGATCAGGATAGAGTTACCTCCTGCAGATCTTCTATTTTACAGGATTGCCTTAGCTATTCTGGTTTTTTGTTGTTGTTGTTGTTGTTTTCTTTTTGTTTTGTCTTGTTTTCTCATATGAAGTTGAGAAATGTTCTTTAAAGGTCTATAAAGAATTATGTTGTTATTTTCATGGCAACTGCATTGAACCTGTAGATTGCTTTGGGTAAGATGGACAGTTTTGCTAAGTTAATCCTACTGATCTATGAACATGGGATAACTTTTCATTTTCTGAAATCGTCTTCAATTTCTTTCTTCAGAAACTTGAAGGTATTTTTTTCTTACAAGACTTCCACTTGCATGCTTAGAGTTACACCTAGATACTTTATGTTTTTGAGGCTATTGTGAAGGGTTTTATTTCCATAATTTTTTAGCTCATTTTTTCTCTTGTATACAGTAGAACTACTGATTTTTGTTTAGTTAATTTTGTATCCAGCCACTTTGCTGAAGGTGTTTATGGGCCTTAAGATATATTATTTCAATCTATCTGTTGAGGCTTACTTTGTGACCAACTATATTATCAGGTTTGGAGAAGGTTCCCCGAGGTGCTGAGAAGTTATATTCTTTTGTGTGGGTAAAAGTTTTTGTAGATGTCTGTTAGATCCATTTAATTCATGACATCTATTAGTAACATTATTTCTCTGTTTAATGTCTGTTTTGCTGACCTGTCCTTTGGTTATTGTGGGGTGTTAAAGTCTCCCACTATTAATGTGTGTGGATCAATGTGGCATTCAAGTTTGTAATGCTTCTTTTACATATGTGGCTACACTTGGATCTGGAGCATAGATGTTCGGAATTGACATGCTATCTTGGTGGAATTTTCCTTTGATTAATATGAAGTGTCCTTCCTCATTGCTTTTAATTAATTTTGGTTGAAAGTCTATTTTATTAGATATTAGAATAGCTCACTTCTTGGGTCAGTTTGCTTGGAAAACTTGTTTCTAGCCCTTTATTCTCAGGAAATGTGTATCTTTGTGGATGAGGTATATTTCTTGTATGCAGCAGAATGATGGGCCCTGTTACCCATCCATTCTGTTAGTCTGTGTCTTTTTATTGGACAGTGTGGGCCATTTATATTGAGAGTTATTAATGATCAGTGACTGTTAGTTCCTTTTATTTTGGTGTTATTGTGGTAGTATGTTTGTGTGTTTGTCTTCTTTTGGTTTTACTGAAGTGATTTATATTCTGTGGGGTTTTGTGGGTCTAGTTAACCTTCTGGGGTAGGACTTTTCCTTCTAGTATTTTTTGTAAGGCTAAGCTTGTTCACAGATATTGTTTAAATTTTGTTCTGTAATGGAATATCTTATTTTCTCCATCTCAGGAGATTGAATATTTTGCTGGGTATAGTAGTCTGGATTGGCATCTGTGGTCTCTTAGGATTTGTAAGATGTCTTCTGGATTTTATGGTCTCTGCTGAGAAGCCAGGTGTGATTCTGATATATTCTCCTTTATATATTACTTGGCCTTTCCCTCATGTAGCTTTTAATATTTTTTTTTTACTCTGTACATTTAATGTTTTGATTGTTATGTGGCAGGAGGATTTTCTTTTTTGCTCTAATCTATTTGGTGTTCTGTAGACCGCTTCTAGGGTTAGATTGTCTATACCTACTTCAACCTCACTTCCAACTCATCAACCAGAGGAAGGGGAGAAAGAATGTTATTAGGATAAGGGGTTTTGTACCTGTTTAGATGTAATTCCTTGGGCCAATACCACTCTGTTTTGTCAAGATAACAGCAGTCCACTCCAATAGCCAACACCAGTCATACAAATACATAGCAGTGACACTATCCAGAAGAAACTGCAAGGTTCTGTTGACATAGCAGGAATCAGTGGAAGTGGCCAGAATCAGCCAGAGTACCATGAGAAGTTCTCTGGAACATTTCATTCTGCAAAGCAACAGCCAGAAAAGACCAGGGAAGCATTGCACAGTAGGGTAACAATGCAAAATCCTTTTCCCACTGTCTGTTGGGCTCCATTTATACCCTTCCAAACATCACACACCCTCTCATGCGTCTGCTCCTGGCAAAACATCACATACCTTCTTACAAGATCTCTTCTGGAAAACATCACATGATACAACTATGTCTTCAAAGAAACCAGAAACTTCCACTTCAACCTCTTGTAAGCATATAGACATCTCTTTATAGTGGGGAAATTTTCTTTTATGATTTTGTCAAAAACACTTTCTGGGCCTTGGAGCCAGGAATCTTCTCTTTCGTCTATTTCTATTAGTGTTAGGTTTCATCTTTTCATAGTATCCTTTATTTCTTAGATGTTTTTTGTCAGAGTTTTTTTTTAGCTTTAACATTTTCTTTGACAGATGCATCAAATTCTTCAATTATATCCTCTACACCTGAGATTCTTTCCTCCATCTCCAGTATTCTGTTACTGATGCTTACCTCTGTAATTCCCGTTTTTCTTCCTAAGTTCTCCCTCTCCAGGGTTTCCTTGGTTCTTTATTATTTCCATTTCCATCTTTGGATCTTGAACCATTTTATTGATTTCCTTCACTGTTTGTATTTTCCTGTATTTCTTTGAGTGATTTATTAATTTCCTCTTCCAAAGCCTCAATCTGTTTGACTATATCTTCCTGTATTTCTTTAAACACTTTCTCCTTAAAGGCCTTTATCTTTTTCATAAACATAGCTCTAATGTCATTTTATTGTGTATCAGTTGTCTTATGATATCCAGGATTGATTGCCTGTGGAAAACAGGGTTCTGGAGATCCCACATTCTTCTGGGTTTTGTTGATCGTGTTCTTATGCTTTCCTTTAGCCATTTGGCTGTCTTTGGTGTTAGCTGGTAGATGCTGGTGCCCACTGGAGTTCTTGGGGGTTCAGAAAGAGCCCTGGGGCAGGAATCTGGATGTTCCTGCAGGACTGCTCATTGGATTGGTGGGTATGGTCTCTGACTGGCAGGTGGTTTTCAGGGAATTGTCTGCAGCTCTCCTCTGATGTATGATTCTCAAGACCGACTGGGCTTGGGGGCCCTCCTCTCAACAGGAAGTCCCAGAGTCTGCAGCCCCACTACTGGCTTTTTGCCCTAAGGTTAATGAGTTCCAGATGCCCAAACACTGTGCTCACTGAGCACAGCCATTTTGGAGAACCTGTGAGCTCAGAGGTCTGGTTGTTCTCCTTGGGAAGACAGGTTGTGTGTTAAAGTGGCATCTGGAGCTCTTCCCATGGATTCTGGGCATCAAGGGGCCCAAGGTTAGAGCCATGCACCTCAGTACTGGGATCCACCCACAGAATGGTGAGAGTATGTGTATATGGGTGGCCAGAGGTTGAGACTACACTCCAGCAAAACCTGGGGACTTTCGCCAGGATTAGCCAAGAGACCTGAGGTTGAACACACTGTTTCCCTCATTGTGGGCTTTCCTCTTTCCTGGAAAGCACAGATATTGGAGTTTTGGAGTCCACAGCCATAACCTGTCAGTTCTTCTGCAATCCCTGCTGTTCTGCTGATACAATACCATTTGCTTGGATTGCCACTTGGTAGGGTTTTTCGTTAAAAAAAAAAAAGGGGGAAACCTCAGTAGACTATAATATGGTAATTTGAAAAAATATTAAGACAATAGTCTTCAAGTCTTCAATCTGATGAGCAGTGAGCAGGTGCTGAGAAGCCTCCTTTCCCCCTATTTCCAATCTTATACAGCAGTTATGATGCACATATGAACACAGTCATAGAGACTGTGGCATCATGCACAAGGCCTGAACAGGTCACAGTGCTGAGAGAATGAAGTAGACACAAGCTCCCATCCCTAAACAAGATACCTACTTACAAATAGTTTATTTACAAACAAAGAGTTAGTTCTCACCAATGGAGCCTCACTGGGGATATTAACCATACTAATTGATGAAGAACAGTTTTAAGAACGTTCTTACAATCAATAATTTTTAACAAAAGAAAAAGAATGCAAGCATGTCTATATATTCAAATGTCTCCTCTCTTCCTGGGCAAGGTAAAAGGCCACATTGAGAATTACTGTGGGCCTCAGAAAATTATTTGTAACTTAGATACAAACCATAAAACTCAGGACTTATATGTTGGGAATTTCTGGACTCACTGAAGAGATAAGTACCGGATGATAACATTTTGGAACTTCTGGCTTTCCTCTAGGAAGAGGAATGATTCAGAATGTAAATATAAACCGAGGTCTAGGACAAAGACCATTGTGGCCAAGGCACAAATGACCAACCAACTTGCCTCCATTGCATAAGGCTTTGTTTTGCTGTCCCTCCTCAGAGCCCTAAGGACATTTAATTGAAATGAATCAACTGTTCAAGGTAATATCTCATACCCAAATACAAACTGGTAGAGTGCCCCTAATTCCAGGGAACATCTAACCAAGTGTTTTGTGCCTTCAACTGGCAGAAGAAGCTTGAGGATGGGCTCCTATAGTTGCCATGTTGTCAGGTCTGCATTTGGAGATGACTGGCAGAAATTCAACCCAGCAGTGATGACTGTAACATGCCCCTACAGGAAAGGAAGGTTAAGACCCTGTCTGCAAAACATCCTGTATGGTCTAACATACCTATCTTTCAGACAGAATATGACCTCCTTGTTTGCTCCACCAGGCAAGCTACAAAATTATAGACCTGGGTAACAAATTGAAGCAGCTATAACTTCCATTTCCTCACTAAGGAAGAAACACTGACTGCCTTTTTTCTTTTTTTCTTTCTCTCTTTCTTTCTTTCTCCCCTCCTTCCTTCCTTCCTTCATTCCTTTTTTGTCTCCTCATAATTAATTTTATTTTGGCTTTTTCTCACTATTATTTCATATACCTGATCCCTTATACTTTTCTGCACATTCTTTCTACTTCTTTTTCCCCACTCTATTTTATAAATTAATTATATGTTTACTTTTACTCTTCTTAAGTGTACTAGCTAAGTTTGGTTTGCAAATATTTTAATTTTGAATTTGTTTTCATAAAGAAATTTGTTTATATTTTTGTTTGGTATATGGCATTTTCTAATTTTTACATTAGGGTAATACTGCCTTCATAAGTGAATGTGTAAGCATTTATTCTCTTTCTATTTTATATATTAGTTTTAAAACATTGGACTTAGCAGTGAATCTATATAGTCTTGTCTTTTTCTTTTCTGGAGGAGACTTTGTATGACTACTTTGGCATTATTGCTTGTCATTCATTTATCTGCTTAGGTTTTCTATAATTTCAGAGTTCTTTGTTCTTTTACACTTCCATTTTTATTTTTCATCATTTTTTTATTTTGTTTTTTTGAGACAGGGTTTCTCTGTGTAGCTTTGACTGTCCTGGAACTGACTCTGTAGGCCAGGCTAGCCTTGAACTCACAAAAATACACCCTTCCTCTGTTTCCCAAGTGTTTGAACTAAAGGTGTGCACCATCATCACTAAGATTAAATTTCCACTTTAAAAATAGTTATTCATAATTCTCTGAATTCCATTATTATCTGTTGTAAATCCCCTTTCCAGCATTAATTTTATTGTGTTGGGTCTTTTCTCCCTTTCTTTTGTTAAATTTGACTACTAAAGGACTGTAAATCATGTTCATATGTATTAGTTACTTTATTAATCTGGTTATCTCATGCAAGCCTTATAATTATACAGTTAAGACAATTTACATTTAGGGCTATTATTGAGACATATATGTTGATTTCTATAATATTGATTTTTGTTGTTTCTTTGCTTGCTTGCTTGTTGCTTTTCCCCCATCCTTTATTCATCTTTGAATTTTCCTGGTTTTACTGAGCTAGAATATTTTGGCTTTTCCCCCATAATTCTAATTTTTCACCTATTCTTTTCATGATCTTCACTGGCATTCTTCCACATCTCTCTGTAGGAGTTCCATAATTATTTTCTGTAATCCTTGTTTATTTGTTCAGTTTGTGTTTATCAAGAAGGGTCTTTATTTCTTCTTTTAAACCTACAAGAAAGTTGTGATGGGTGGATCAGGGCCCAGGGGGATCTGCTCAAACTATTGCACTAACCAAGGACAATACAACAGTAAATATCAAACCCCTACTCTGATCTGCCCAATGGACAGGAATTCTCCACAGTTATGCGGAGAATGGGGACTAAATCTGACATGAACTCTGGTGCCCCATATCAACCACCTCCCTTTGGTGGGGAGGCCTGATGACACTCAAAGAAAGAATAAGCAGGCTACCAAGATGAGACTTGATAGCCTATGACCATATAGTGGAGGAGGAGGTCCCCCTCGGTCTTAGACCTAGGGGAGGGGAATAGCATGAAAGCGGGAGGGAGGGAGGAACGGGAAGATACAAGTGATGGGATAACAATTGAGTTGTAATCTGAATAAATTAATTAAATAATAATAATAAAGTCGAGAAAAGTTTCAAAAAAAGTTACTAAAAATCTATATTGCTGGGTATAACATGGAATATCAGCTAGGGTTTGAAATATGCTACTACAATTCCATGGTTTTTAGAGTTTCTACAAACAGTGTCATTAAATTTGATGAGTTTGCCTTTTTAAGTAATATGATATTACTCTCTTGCAGCTTTCAGTATTCTTCACTCTTTACTCTCTGTATTTTTAAATAAAACGGGATATGAACTGTTTCTTTTCTGGTAAGGTCTATTTGTGGTTCTAAATGCCTGTACTTGGATCAGGACAACTTTCATTACATTTGGATTATTTCTGCTACAGTCTCATTGAATAGTTTTTTTTTAATATTGGAAATTGAGCTTGTTGTAGGTTCTAGCAGAGGAGTGAAGCTACTAGTATACCTTGACAGAAGACTGGTCCTGGTCCTCCTCTATTCAGGGAAGGTCTTCTTCTTAGACCAAGCACACAGCTTTGGGAGGAACACACGTGAGTGTTGAGGGAGGAAGGGGACACCCTCATAGCCAACCGGATCAGCCAAATCAAGCCTGGCAATGAATGGGGTCACAGATGTTAGCTGGGCATGGTGGTGCATGTCTTTAATCCCAGCACCCAGGAGGCAGAGGCTGGCCAGTTTCTGTGAGTTCAATGCTAACCTGGTCTATAAAGAGAGTCCAGGACAGTCAGAGCTGTTACAGAAAGAAACCATGTCTCAAAAAAACAAAAAAGGATATTTGTTTCTCTATTCTTCTTGTAGAAATATTTTTAGTTTGATCTCTCTATAATTTCCAGAGTTCTTTAAAGTTGTGGCTGCCTTTGAATATTTGGAATTAAGAGATTCTTTGAGGCCATGAATAATTTTTTAATAGGCATCTTTTTCTGACCTTTCAACCATTTAAATCTTATTATGCAGTATTGAAGGACTATAAGCTTGTTAGGAGTCATAACACTTTGTTTTCTCATAGTTATAATGTCATAACTTTGAGATTCTCTGTTAGGATAGATAGTTTTATTTTAAATTCCTATTGAACAATCCATTTGAGGCCTCAATTAGCAGTACTGCTCAAACAGATGGACATTCTAATGTAACTTTAAAAATAATTGGAAATAACAAGCACATTCCCTATAAGGCTAAAAAAGAAAGGAGCTGGATTTATTCAAGCAGCTTACAGGTTGTGGTCTGGCTAGTCCAACAATATCAGTCTCCTGACAAAAAGTTCAAAATTCCAATAGTTGTTCAGTTCATGAGGTTGTCTGTCTCAGCTGGTCTTCAGCATACTTTGGAGTCCTGAAGAAGTAAGCTTGAATAAAATGAAGGAATGTATCAGCAGAAGGATATATTAACATTGCTCGCCAGATTGATGGCATGAGGGAAAAAGCAAACACTTCGTTCTTTCAAGTCCTTTATAAAGGCTGCCACCAGAAGGTATGGCCCAGATTTAGGGTGGTTTTTCTGACTTCAAATGATCTAATCAGGACAAAGCCCTCACAGGTGTGCCCAGATGCTTTGCTTTCAGTTAATTCCCAGATATAGACAAGTTGATAACCAAGAACAGCCCTTGGCATGAAGCTAAGAGAAGCGTTTAGAAAAGAGCCAGTGTTTGTTTCTTCCATTATCATCTTCTTAAGTGTTCCTGGGAGGTATAAGGAAAATAGCTAAATATGTGACTGGAGAACAAGCCAGTAAATAACAATCCTTCACATTCTCTGTTTCAGTTCTTGCCTCCAGGTTCTTGCCTTAAGTTTCTGCCATGATTCCCCCAATCTCAACAATAGACTGATGGGAATGTAAATGTAAGTCAAATAAGCACTTTCATCCTCACCTTGCTTTTATTCATGGTCTTTGTCACTGTGGTATAAAGAAAGTAGAACAAATTGTATCCTATATTAACAAATACGAAAATTAATTAATGCATATGTAGATAGGCTCAGCAAACTCTGAAAGTAAAATAATATTACCATATCTTTCACTTTCTTTTCCCAACTTAGCAACCACCAAATTATTTTCATGTAGAAACTATAGGAATAAAACAAAAAAATTCAAACTGACTGAAACCTGTTTATTAATGCAGTTTGTTATAAGTGGTAATAACATTAGGTCTTCCTTTTTTACTTAAATAAATATTTTTATTATTTAAATAAAAAAGAGCCAGTAAGAAATCAAGGACTGAGCATTTGCTTAGGTGTTTCTCAGCCATTCGATATTCCTCTGTTGAGAATTCTCTGTTTAGTTCTTAGCCCCATTTCTCAATTGGGTTTTTTTTTTGGTTGTGATTAATTTCTTGAGTTCTTGAAGCCGGCCTTCTGCCTATGCCAGTTGCTGTGAACTGAACTGGAAGAATGACCTCCTAGGTCCTCAAGGTGAGGTCTCCAGCCAGGAAGAAGGGAACTATTAGCAGACATTTTGAGCATATCCATGAAAGTTGAAAGGAGCAAAGAGAAAGTCACACTCTTCATCATTAGCTTTGTTCTCCCAGGGTACCAGCAGCCTCGGCTTGCCATGCACAGCTACATGGTTCGAGGTCCCGTGTCCCACTAGAGCCTGCCTCCAGGTAGTTCTGGGAACATTTCCTTTGTCTAATGAAATATCATTGAATAAATATTAACACTATAAAAAAAAGAAATTGAGCACTGTTCAATGGCCCATTAGAAAATGAATTCTGTTGTTGAACTATTTGAATGAACATGGAAACCTGTGCTTCCTTAGTTGAGCCTAAAATGACACAGTCTTTGCTACAATCTTGATTGCAGCATTATGAGAATTTGTGCACCAGAAGACCAGCTAAACTGTGCCCAGATCCCAAGCTCATATAAATGGTGAGATAATAAATGTTGTCTTAAGATGTTAATTTTTGCATAATTTGCTATTCACTAAACAATAACTAATGTGTAGGAATTTAATAATTTTTTCCTGTTGTCAATTTTTTTTCTCCGCAAAATAATGAAGGTGGAACCCTATTCATAGAGAATGATCTACAATTTAGAATAAGTGCATTTGTTAAGCATGTAGCAAGAAAAGTTGATAGGAGGGTTTGTGCTTAGTCTTTATTATATCTTGCTTGCCATGTTTCTGGGAGGCCTACTGTTTTCTGAAGGGAAATGGAGGAGCAATGGACCTGAGGGAGAGGGGAGGTGGTCGCAGAGGATTGAGAGGAGTGGGGGAAGGGCAGGCTGAGGTCTGGATGCATTGTATGAGAGAAGAATATATTTTTAAAGTAAATGACAAGAAAAAAGTATCATAGCACCAAATCAGGCATTTACAGTGTCTATTAACCCCCTTCCCAAGAAACATAGAGGAGTCTGATTGAGAGAGCAAATAAAAGCAAACAAAACAACACAGACAAGAAGCAGTTGATCAATAACATCATCAGATTGGATGCTTACAAAGTCCAAAGAAAGGACTGTGGAAGCTGGCCCAAAATAATCATGTTGGTGTTTCTGACTGAGAATTTTCCAAGATCAGCAGAACAGAGCAGTTTCCCCATAGCTGAGCTTCAGGCTTTTCCACTGCAGGCATTTTTATACCGTGGGAAAAATAACAAGCTCTGTTAGAAATGATTTACCTTTTATCTGTTCTCAAGGGCACACTATTTTACTTAGGCAGTTTTCTTTTCTCCCTGCCACAGAGTTAGAGGGTCAGCTTACCCTAGGACAGAGAGTTTTGGAAGATACTAGAAATACGCATGCCTAAGTCTGAGACAAGAATGCCCTCTTCACTCCCAGTCAGCATTTCCGTAAACTTAAACACAAACAAAAGTGTACCAGTGAAATATATATTACAGTCTCTCACAAATATTTTCCAGCTGGTGGTATCAGAAGAACTGACAGCTATTTATTCTCTTGATTTAAATTACTATCTCTATTATCATTAGAAGCACAGGAATCATATACAATATGCAAAGAATGTAAATTTGATATAGAAAATCCCAAAACATGAAAGTCATTTTAACTAAAATACAGATAAAAGCCATGTTTTTTATGCTATTTTAATTTTCAATGACATTTTTTATTACTACAAGTTTTGAGTGTAGGTGATGAGACATTCACTTTTTCTCAAAGACATCATGATGAAGCATTAAGTATTTCACAATGGCAAAAATTACAAATATTGTTTAAAAAAAGAAGAAACAGAAGGAAATCTAAGAGGTTAAAAGGCAAAGTAATAATATTAAATAGAGTATTTTCAAGTTTTGTCAACTATCATTATGTTATCCATGTCACATGACAGAAGAAAGTTCTTGTGACATTTTGAAATTTCTTTTAATGTATGATTCATGAAACTTAGCTTGCTACTTAATAATAATGACAGATTTTTTAATTACTTTGGAATTTCTCTAATCTTGTTTTTAGCCATTCAAAATTCAGATATGGATGTAGTCAACAATAATCTCTAGCTGCATATCTTGGATATGACTACTAGAATATTTACTCCTCCTCTTGTATAGTCATCCCAAAATCAAACAAAAGAAAGTATCTAAATTTTACAAAAGTGATTTCAGAACTGAAGTTCTCAAACATAAACCATCTAACTCTGATCTTCTAGGTGATATCTTTACTGGATTTAAAATAGTGCATACTTATGTTGGTGGCTCTCAAATAATAATAGTGAGTTTTATTTGGTAATTTTATGATTAATTATTTCTGATGTATGTTCTACTGTAAAATAAAATTATTACCTATGTAGGCAAACTAGTACTATTTTACAAATTTTCTATAGAGTGCTTGCTTCACTTACTCATTTAATAAGGATTCTATTTATCCCTGTTATATTTTTCTCTGTAATTACAAGGAAAAGAGATTTATACAGACAACTGAGTTTTTAAGAGTGCAAAGGCATACATAGGTATGAAGTGGAAGTCTTATTAAATGAGAAATGGTTACACTGATAAATGCATACTTAGTAGGGTTGAGACTAAGACCATTTCAGGAAGTATTGATAGGAATTTTGAAAAAAAAATGATCTGTATCCAACCCTAAAATATTGAAATACTATAGTGTTATGGTTCTGTAAATCAAAGACTTCCAGTTCTAGCCAAAATTATTTTCTCAGCAACTTGGTTATTTCCCTGACAGCACTCATTACATCATAGCCTTTCAACTTTTTTCTATCAATATTTTTTATTTAATTTATTCAGATTACATCTCAATTACATCCCATCCCTTGTATCCTCCCATTCCTCCCTCCCTCCTGCTTTCATCCTTTACCCCTTCTCTATGTCTGTGACTAAGAGGGACCTCCTCCCCTACTATATAATCAAAGGCTATCAAGTCTCATCTTGGTAGTCTGCTTATCCTTTCTCTGAATGCCACCAGGCCTCCCCACCAAGGGGAAGTGGTCAAATATGGGGCACCAGAGTTCCTGTCAGAGTCAGTCCCTGCTCTCCACTTGACTGTGGAGAATGTCCTTTCCATTGGCCAGATCTGGGTAGAGGTTTGATGTTTGCTGCATATATTGTCCTTGGTTTGTGCAGTAGTTTGAGAAGAACTTCTGGGCCCAGATCTGCCCGTCATGATATTCTTATTGTAGGATTCTAGGACCCTCTGGATCCTTCTATTTCCCCATTCTCCCATACTTCTTTCACCTAGGGTCCAAATAGGATGTCCTCACATCTATCCTAATCTCCTGATAAGTGAAGACTTTCATGGGACATGCCTCTTGGGCTAGTGTCCAATGATAAGTGAGTATATACCGTGTGAGTATTTCTGATTCTGGGTTAACTCACTCAGTATGATCATTTCTAGTTCAATCCATTTGTCTACAAATTTCAGTATTTCCTTGTTTTTAACAGCTGAGTAGTATTCCATAGTGTAAATGTACCACAGTTTCTTTATCCATTCTTCAACTGAGGGACATTTGGGCTGTTTCCATGTTCTGGCTATTATGAATAAGGCTGCTATGAACATGTTTGAGCATATGTCCTTATTGCTTGGTGGAGCATCTTCTGGGTATATTCCAAGGAGTGGAATAGCTGGGTCTTGAGGAAGTCTTATTCCCAGTTTTCTAAGAAAGCACCAGAAAGATTTCCAAAGTGGTTGTACCAGTTTGCAGTCCCACCAGCAATGAAGGAGTGTTCCTCTCTCTCCACATCCTCACCAGAATGTGATGTTACTTGAGTTTTTGATGTTAGCCATTCTGATGGGTGTAAGATGGAATCTCAGAGTCATTTTGATTTGCATAACGTTGAGCATTTCTTTGGGTGTTTCTCAGCCATTTGATATTCCTCTGTTGAGAATTCTCTGTTTAGTTCTAAGCCCCATTTCTCAATTGGGTTATTTGGTTTGGTGACGTTTAATTTCTTGAGTTCTTTATATAATTTGGATATGAGACTTTTGTCAAATATAGGGTTGGTGAAGATCTTTTCCCAGTCAGTAGGTTGTGTACATTTGGAATTCTGGGGATTCTTGAGAGGGTACATAAATACCACAGCCCTGAGAGGGCCTATGGTGACTGCTGCTTCCCTCCTGCTGTTGCCGCTGCTGCCCCTACTTGCTCTTGCTGCTGTTGTTGCTGCTTGCTCTTGCTGTTATTGCTGGTTGCTGCTTGTTGCTGGTGCTGTTGCTGATCTCTGTTTGCTCCTGCTATTGGTGGTGGTTGCAGTTTGCTGGATTGCTGGTTGCTGGTTGGACATTTTCTCCAAGGAACTTGATGCCCCTAATTAGCAGGAAGTAGTCTAAATGATATGGACTAAATAATATTTCCCCTCTAACCTTCTTTCTTTCCTACCTAATGTTGTAGGGTTGAAAGCGATAAAGGTAGAGAAGGGTTGTAGAAAATGAACCAAATAAAAGTAGCCAAAAGCCTAGCTACATTCAACACCATATTTTTATCTGTTGATAGACTATCTAGCCAAAATATAAAAGATGAACATTAGACTTACATGATACTGTGTATCAGACATCTATAGAACAGTCCACTCAACAGATGAAGAATGCATATTTTTCTCAACAGTCCTTGAAAATTACTAGGAGGAACAGAGAAAAACAGTAAGGACTAGAACTAAAAATAATGCCTCTAACATAAGTTAAGTACATGCAAGTCTTTGTGGCAAACTTTAATTTAATGGAACCCAATATAAGGTATATAGTCTTCAAACTATTACCATTTATACAAAGTTTAATGTCTTGTATTAAGTAGAATTAAGGGAAAATGCCATCACTTTAAAAATACTTTACACAAAATAATATAAATATTTATCTTATATTATAGGAGTCTTAGCCCATTATGTTTTATAATTTATAGTTATAATATGAATTACATTATCTAGTGTTCTAATATAAGTGTAGTAGATTGATAAATGTTCCCAATAGGCTCAGGCATTTGAACACCGGTTTCCAAATTGGTGGTACTGTTTGTGGAGGTTTAGAGGATGTGTTTGCTGGATGAACTATGTTACTGGGGTTAAGCTTTGAGAGTATAAAGCCTCACTCTACTTCCAGTTTAATCTCTCTTCTTTGTGCTTGTACTAAGAAATGTGATCTTGCACAAATTCCTGGTCCTGCCACTATGTCTGCCACTCACATGAGAAACGTCACAGTTAGCTGATATAGTCAATTTGAGGCAGCCCTATATCCCACATCTGGGATAAAAAGAGAAACTTATTCACATAATATTTCTATGTTTTTAAAGAAACCAAAATTCACACTATAATTGAAGTATCAATTATTATTATATCTGGACTTAATCTGTTTTTATTGTCCAGTAATTTTTATTTTATGAAGTAATCTGTACTGTCATTTAGTAGTTATTAATAAATACTATATCTACTTGTATATAGTTATTATTAAATATTATATCTACTTGATATATTGCTACCATATTGATATATGGTGATCATTTTTTAAAAACTTTTAAAAACTGCTTTTGGCTTAAAGTCTGTTTTGTCAAATATAAATAGAGTTACTATAGCTTAATTTGATATACATTTTACCTGGAATGTAAATTTTCATGTTAACTTTTTGTCTATGTATCTTTGCAGGGTTTGTATGTTTCTTCAGACATTAAATTGGTGGCTCTTATTTTTCAACCCAATTCCTGAAACTATAAATTGGCAAATTAGCCCCATCTATATTCAAGCTTATAATTGAGAAATTTGTATTACTTTCTGTATTCTTGTTTTCTCTCTCTTTATCTGTCTATCTTCTTTCCATTCTTTCTTTCCTTATGGTTCTTTTGAATAATCTATCTGTGCCCATGTTTTTCTCTTTTATTCATCCCAATTTTTAATGGCTTATAGAACAATAGTTGATTCTTCCATAATATTATTTTTATTTACTCTTCTAATGAGATTTATTCTTTCCTGACCCCTCATAAATGTGACTACCTGCCTTTCACATCTGTGGGGGGGGGATTCTGTATGTATCATCTGTGATGTTGTCATAATGATCTTGAGTTGCTTCATTTTATGTATACCTCGTAAAATTTCCATTGATTTTATATGATGCTCTTACTGGATACAATAATCTTATTCAGCAGTTATTTTCTTTCAAAGCTTGACATATGTCATTCTCTGTTCTCCTGGTCTTTGTAGGTTCCTCCTATTATTGTGGTTTTATCTTTCTAAGTGACTTCATACTTCTCTACTGCATTTTCAATATTCCTACATTCTTTTTTTGCATTTAAATTACAATTATGTAGTATAAAGTTTCTTCCGTGGTCATGTAAATATGAGAGACTAAATGGTACACTGTCACCATATCCATCTCTATATTTTGGAGACAGTCTACTATTATTCCACTTAGTTTTTGCATTAGTTTAGTCTGAATTTCAGCACCCCTCTCTATACTACAAATTCACTCAACAGTAATTTTTAGAAGCCTTGAATTTTATCATATTATTTTTATATTTGTCTTTATCGTTATCATAACATGTAATGTATCAGCCCTTTCTTTCATGGGATACAGTCTATCTCTTTGCTGATGTTTTTTTCTAAATTATACATTATCTTCTTACTTCATTGAGTTCTTTATTTGTATTCTCCTTGAAGTCAGTGGTGATTTGAAAATTATACCCCTAATTCTTTGTTCATTATCTAATCTCCTTTGATATATGGCTTAAGTTATTGAAGAATTGTGAACTTATAGGGTTTATGAATCTTTGCACTTTCACACTTATGTTCCTATATTGCAATTTTCACAGGTATAGCCTTGATTTTTAAATGAAGATCTTCTTAGTGAGCACCTATCTCTTGAAGATTAAGTGCCCAAAGCAACAACAACAACAACAAAAAAAAAAACCCTGAGAGATGAGGAAAAACAAACTATACTAAGAATAACATCACAAAACAAAACAGACATATAAATACGGTAAAAAATATATTTCAAGGATTGATTATATGCTTAATAATAATAGAAAAGAAAAGGTAAAAAACAAAATGGGATAAACAAAGATGTTCCCTTAAAAGTAAAAGAAGAAGCACTAGACTGATGAAAGGAAGCTAGGGAAATGGATAATACAAAAGGCAGCAAGATCAACCAAAGCATCCCATAAAAAGTAGGGTGGTTTCCAACAAGAAAATTTGCTCAACCATGTTCATAGCAGCCTTATTCATAATAGCCAGAACATGGAAACAGCCTAAGTGTCCTTCAGTAGAAGAATGGGTAAAGAAACTGTGGTATATTTACTCTGTGGAATGCTACTCAGCTATTAAAAACAAGGAATTTCCGAAATTTGTGGACAAATGGATGGAAATAGAAAGGATCACAATGAGTGAGTTAACCCAGAAGCAGAAAGACTCAAATGATATTTATTCACTTATAATTGGACACTAGCCCAAGGGACATGTTGCATGAAAATCTTCACTTACCAGGAAATTGGGATAGATGTGAGGTCATCCTATTGGGACTCTAGGTGAGAGAATATGGGAGAATGGAGAAATAGAAGGATCCGGAGGGTCCTAGAAACCAAGAAGAACATTATGACAGGCGGATCTGGGCCTAGGGGTTTTCCTCAAACTACTACACCAACCAAGGACAATAGGTGCAGTAAACATTGAACCTCTATCCAAATCTAACGAATGGACAAGACATTCTCCACTGTTGAGTAGAGAGTGGGGACTGACTTTCACACGAACTCTGGTACCCCATATTTTACCACGTCCCTTAATTGGGAGGCCCGGTGGCACTCAGAGGAAGGATAACAGGCTATCAAGAAGAGATCTGATATCCTATGATCATATAGAGGGGAAGGATGTCCCCCTCAGTCACAGACATAGGACAGGGGAATAGGGTGAAAATGGGAAGGAGGGAGGAACGGGAGGATTCAAGGGTTGGGATAACAATTGAGATGTAATATGAATAAATTAATAAAAAAATAGGGTAGTGCAGAAATTTTCCTTGTTGACATTTGGATACATCTTATTGCTTGTCTAGGTTTATGGTTTGGGAATTTATCAAGAATAATGTCCTAATATTTCACTGTTCCACTAAAATGTATCAAACAAATGGGGCAGTGTAGAGGTTGACCCTCACTCCAAATTGCTGGCTTACATTCACAAAGCATTATTCATATCAATGAGAAATATATGGAGATCCAGAGACTATAGGTATTATCTCTTAGTGCTAGCCATGCCATTTTGGTAGTCAGCATTCCACATCTCTCCAAACCTTCTGGCTTTCATATCCATTCTGCCCTTTCTTGGTTTATGTTTCCTGAGCCTTTATCAAGTGCTATAGATTATATTACTGAAGACAATACAAGTCTTCATAACTGTTATAAAAATAGAACCCCACAGCCTCTGCACCAGTCCTGCCTTCATTTTATGGCCTTCAGTTCCTGCCTTGACTTCCTTGTATAATGGCTATAAGTTAGAGATGAGATTAACTGTTTCTGCTCCAAGTTGATGTTGGTCATGATGTTTTATCACAGTAATAGAAAATTAACTAAAAAACAAATTGATACCTGGCATGGAATATTTCTGTGACAGACCTGACCCTGTGTTTCTGAGAAATGTGTAGTGGCATTTGAACTTGCACTAGAAAAAGCCATTGAGTACTCAGAGTTTGGTTGGCTGTTATGTAGAAGCTTAGATGATTAAAAAAAAAGTTGAGGAGAAGGTAGCTAGCTTGTGAAGTTTCAGAGGGACGTAATGACTCTCCCTGGGCCATTTGTGATATTTTAAATCAAGAATCTGTGGCTCTTGGCTGAACAATCAGCTGTGATAAACAAGAGACAAGAACCACTAAAATGATACCTTTGTTTTGCTGCGACAAAGTCACAGATGGAGTTGGAAAATTGTCAGTGATTAAGAAGAGTACAACATCATTGGGGTAAAATCTAGAAATGTTTCCATATAGTCAGCACAAAAAAAAAACCCTTATATTTCAGAGGTGGTCAAAGTTGCTTCCTGTTCTAGCAGCCAAACTTGGTAATATCTAAGAATTTTCCAGGTGGCACTGGCTTTGAAGGCATGAAGAAGTCATGGAGAGCAGCCGAGGTTAGACACTGTGAGAGGCCATGAGAAGCCAAAGGCGAAGATACATACAGCCTCAATTGGAATAGTAGGCCGAGGATTGAAGGGGTCATGGAGAGAGTTTGAGGCTCAGCCTCTTGTGGCAGGGTTGAAGTTTTGAAGAAAGCCTGGGAGAGCCTATTGGTGAAGGCGCAGCCGGGTTGCAAAGCTCGCCCCAGAATTTGGGGGATGCCAATACCATGGGTTGACTGCCAAAGGCAGCAGCAGATGTGGAATGGGAGCAACCTAAACCTAGAAGACCAGCAATTGTGTACTGCAAACAGCACAGCTGAAGAAATGGAGCTTTCAGAACCCCAAAAGTCATGAGCAGGTCACAGATGTCAAGCACTGAATTTTTGACACTTGATTTTGCTTTGTTCAGAAAGATCTATGGGGTTTTGCCCTCTTGGAGAAATAGTGTGTAACTCATTTTTGGTTTCGTAGGTACCCACATTAAAGAGATTTTGGATGTTTTAAAGAAGACTGAATTTTTGACGTATCTGAATATGTAAACAACTGTGGGACACATTATATTAAGTTTTACGTTATGATATTAATACGTTTTGGAAACAAATAAGCAAGAAAACATTATTGTCGAATAATGATGTGTTTTTGTGGCAATTTGAGAAGAGGTCAGTTGTGCTGACTAGTTTTTTTTTTTTGTTAGCTTTACACAAGCCAGAGTCAACTGAGAGGAAGAGGCCTCAGTTAAGAAACTGCCTCTATAAGATTGGGCTGTAGGCAAGCCCGCAGAGCATTTTCTTAAATTTTTTCTTGTTTATTTTATTTTTTTTTTTTGAGACAGGGTCTCTCTGTGTAGCCTTGGCTGTCCTGGACTCACTTTGTAGACCAGGCTGGTCTTGAACTCACAGAGATCCACCTGCCTCTGCCTCCTAAGTGCTGGGATTAAAGGCGTGTGCCACCACGCCTGGCTACATTTTCTTTATTTGTGATCTATTTGGAAATCCCACATCCCAATCCATTGTGTGTGTTGGATGTGAGGAGGGGGTCACCCCTGGGCTGGTGTTTCTGGATACTATAAAAAAGTAGGTGGAGCAAGCCATGAGGAGCAAGCCAGTAAGCAGTACTTCTCCATGGCTTCTGCATCAACTCCTGCCTCCTGGTTCCTGGACTGCTTGAGTTCCTACTCTCACTGCTTTTGATGATGAACAGCAGTGTAAGTGAAACATAAACCTTTCCTCCTCAAGGTATTTTTGGTCATGGCGTTTCACCACACGAATCTTTAACTAAGAAAAGTAGTAAAATGAATAGCCACACTTCTATATCAAGTAATCTGCTAACATTTGTGCTATTTTTACTCCGTATTTCTCTATATAATATACTGATCTATGTATGAGCACATTTCAATTATTTTTTTTTCTGAATCATGAAAACTAAGCTGAAGTTGCAAATATCCTGACACTTTACCCTGAAATGTTTCAGCATATACTACTGAAAAGTAAGTATATTTTTCCATAAAACTAAATTTCAATGATTTAATTCAGAAATTTCAGGGTTACTTTTTAAAACAGAGTCAGTATATCTATAGCCCAGGCTTGCCTCCAAATTAAAGTGATTCTCTTGCCCGAGCCTCTTAACTGTTAAGGTGACAAGTGTGAACTTCCATGCTTGGCTTAATAAAGGTAACAATGATATAAAACCATTATCTAACATATAGTCCATATTTAAATTTACCCAATGGTTCCAATAATATTCATTACTGTAAAGTTTTTTTTTCAACCTGGGATCCTATACAGGATTGTACTTAATTATTACATCTTTTAAGGTAAACCTTAATTATTTGCACCTATAATATATATATAATTTTTCACCTTTTGATGTGGGTTTTTGTTTTGTTTTGTTTTTCAAGACAGAGTTTCTCTGTTTAGCCTTGGCTGTCCTGGACTCACTTTGTAGACCAGGATGGCCTTGAACTAGCAAATATCTACCTGACTCTACCTCCCAGAGTGCTGGGATTTCAGGTGTACACCAGCACACCTGGATTTTTATATCAGATTTTTAAAACTATAGAACAATTGAGGTGTGGAGTATATATGAATTGTCTTAATATAGCCAACTCCCTAACCACAGAGGATATATAGTCATACCGGCATCTGAATATGTCTTCACTTAGGATTTATCTTTAAGATAAATTAACTGATTTAAGATATATTAATTACGTATTAATTAAATTAATTAATTTAAGATAAATTAACTTGTGGAAAAGTAGAAGGGCTATATGAAGAAGGAAATAGAGCAGTACACCATTAAGTATAGGTTCAAATAAAGTCAAGAGCCAAACATATAAATGTTCATTACAGGCTTTTCAGTTATTTCTTTCTAATTTACTATTTTTAAAACATCACTTGACAAGCATCTCAAGTAAAACATTTTAATAAGCAAACATATGTATCTGATGAGACTTGTTGTACAAGTTGAGATCATTACTGCAATAGACTAGCTTGATTTCTGCTGGCCCTAGGCCCTTTCTTTACCTCTTAAGTACATCCTCGTCAGTCAGAAGAATCTGTTTTAAAGCTCAATTTTGACCATATTCTGCTTCTGCTTTGAAAAAATCCAATGAGATAACATTTGAGCTCTATAGTATGTTAAAATAAAAAATGTTCTGACATAGTAGGTTCTAGCTACTGTTACAGATTTCTTGCAGTAGCTTGCTTCAATCATACATAATAGTAAAAAGGAAGTGGCCAGTTGTGATTATATTTTCTGAAATAATGTATTTCATAAATTATTCTTAAATGTTAAAAAATATTATCTTCTTATCAATAGGTAGAGTTTATGTTTCTTTCTCTAACAATAAATGTGTGTGTGAACAGTTGCATCAATGTTAACCATGGCATAAAAAATATAAGAAATTCATCTTTTAGAATTCCCATTATGAGAAACATGACAAATGGCAAATCTAATCACAGCTGTACATCATAATTTTCAGTGTGAGACCTATACGCCACAGGAGACATTCAAGGGCATCTATTAGGATATAGGATATTAAGATATTGGAACTTAGAACTTATTTTTCCTCACCTGTAATTTATGTGGTTTAAAATATATGAAACTATTATTGAGGACACTATTCATTAACCAAACATGGTTAGTATGCAGTTAATATGAATTAAGATAGTGAGATTTCAAAATATACAACAGATTTCAAAGACAAAGTATATAATATGACACAGTTTTCCACCTGTTGAAATAATATCTTAAAAATTGGTTTAATTAAAACACAACTATTAAAATTAATTTCAAACATTCACTGTTTGCTATCTACTAAAATTTGAAAAACTACACACATATCTCACTTTTACTCAGATTATATTTCTATTGGAAATGAATGAAAAGTAACAATTTTATAGTAACACAATATTAAGTGGAACTCTTTAAATGAATAGAAAATCTGTACAGTGGGAATGCACATTTATACTTTTACTATAATGACAGAAGGAAGAAATTACAAACATTTTGAAAGTTCTGCTCTTGAAAGCTAATTGAAAAAATCATTTAAAACCAAGTCTTCACTATTCTGTCTGGTCTGCTCAGTGTACCCTATTGACAAGGACTCTTTCCCACCATGCAGATACCTCATTCAAGTATGTGTCTCCTTGTTGCTCCTGGGTCAGCACTGGATATATAATTTTGGTGTTCTGAGCACAATGTAATGTTTTCATCTCTTTGTTTAAAATTACTAAGCATTTCAAGAAAGTGAAAATAGAACATTGAGGGAAATATAGTGTCCTTCTGAATCTTTAAGTTTGTGCAACTTTGCACATCATATGCCCATGAAGCTGATCTTGCCTCAGATCATGCACATTCATGGAATGCCCAGGTGGTCTTTCTTCTTTTATACATCCTGATAATTACTGTGAGGTGTTGAGAAACCCCTACTTGATTTAGAAAGATGATTATAGTTCTTTATAATTATAGGTCCTTAAGTAAAAGCTCTGATCTTTCATTATGCTGCTAAAACTATATTTCCTCAAGTCATCTCTTGAGTTTTATGGTCTGGCTAGAGCATTGCCAGCCACAGAAGTAAGGATGATTTTAGTCTTCCCAAAAGAGCTTTGTCATCTTATTCCCTAGGAATTCCCCTCAACTTGTTTGATTAAATTTAAAGTAGAATGTTTTTCATCTTGATGAGACAATATTTTGATAATTATTTCTTCATTATCCACAAGTCCCATGTATCCTGATTAATACTAAAATTAATCTATAGGGCTATCATTGTCACCATTTCATAACATATAAGACATATGAACAATTAAGTATCTTATTAGGCCATGAAATTTTTATTCACTTAGAATACCATTAGTTTAATTGAAAATTATTTTAAGGATGATGATTCATTGCACACATTTTTCTATTGAATTTGAGAAAAAAGTGACCTCTTATTATAAGAACATAAAGAATTGATCCTAATTAACCTCATGTGAAAAAATCAAAGTATTGATTCACTACAATAATGAGTATTGAACATTTTGTTCACAAACTGACTTAAAGAAAAGTGTATTTTCTAAAAGTAGGGGAAGTTGAAAACTGTGTCCTTTTCTTGCAAAACAAAATGGCAGCGAATATAAGGACATAGTCATGGATAATAGAAGTATGATCATATAAAACTGGAATGATCCAAATATGTAAGAAGATATCTTTTGATTGAACTGAGAGCAATGACAACATGTCATATCCTAATTTTTACTCCAATGACTGCATGGTTTAATGTTCAAGTAAGTTGTACAAATATCATTCTTGCATTCATTTTAATACTGTTTTGATTGTGCTTCTGAAAAAAGGTCCTATTGATTTCAAACTTCTAGCTTCAAATAACTCTCTTACAATAGCCTCCATAGTAGTTGGTATCACAGGTGTGTGCCAGTCCACCCATGCATTCATTTATGGACAACTTAGTATAAGTTTAAAAATAAAATGCAAAAACCAACAAATTTTCTCAGATAAACATTAAAGCATTACTTGAAAAATAACACAATACTAGATAATCTTCATGACTCTGTTGTATTTGTGTAATAAACTACTTGAATATTGTAAATACTATGAAGATTCTAACAATGTGTGTAATCAATTAAAATGCCAAAGGAGCAGTATCTACTTTTATATTGAAAGAAACACATAAAAACAATATGAGATTCAAGATGGTGGCACATAGTGAATACTGTTTCTGAGTAGCAGTGCCTGAAGATGCCAAAATTCCAGTGTTCTGTTTCCAAAGTGAGAGGAAAGCCTAAGGGTACCAGGAATGAGTGGCTCTAGCCCTTAGCCACCCAGCTATCCCCCACAGGCCCAAGGAAAGATCCTGGGCTTAGGGACACATGGTTCCAGCCTCTGGCCAGCCAACTCCAATGATCCAGGGAAATGGTTGTAGTCTCCAGTCCATAGCTCTACCCATCTCCCATGAGTAGACTGGCCAGACCTAAGGAGCATACAGAATATCCCTCCAAAATGTTGGCACCCAGTGAGCATGGTATCTGGGCAGCTTGAGCTCAGAGACCACTGACCAAGCCAGCAAGTAGCAAGGCTACTCAGTGACTCCAGGAGTTCTACCTCCCAGTGAAAGAAGAGCTCCTGGGTTTCTGAGGAGACCTGTTGGTCTTCAGAATCATGCAAGTTAGACACCCCCACTCCTGTGAGTCTAACTGGGACATAGCTACCTGAGGAGAAAAGTGTGGTATTTCTGAATATCCAGCAGCCAGCCCACAACCATATCCACCATCCTAAAACATGGCTTCTCCAGGAACATCCAACCTCCTTCCCGGGCTCTTCTCAAACCCTGGAGAACTCCAGTGGGCACCAGGAACAACCAGCTAATGCCAGAAACAACCAGATGGTAAAGGCCAGCATAAAAACATAATCAACAAAACCCAGAATAATAAGGCATCTCCAGGAGCCAGTTTTTCACAGGCAAGCAAGCCTGGATATCATAACACAACTGATACACAAAAAATGACATTAAAGCTATGCTAATGAAAAAGAAAAAGGCCTTTAAAGAGGAAGCCCTTAAAATACAGTCAAACAGATTGAGGCTTCAAAAGAGGAAAATAATAAAGCACTCAAAGAAATACAGGACAATACAAACAGGAGAAGTAAATCAATAAAACAGTCCAGTATCTAAAGATGGAAATAATAAAGAAAGCATAAACAGGAAACCTGGAGAGGGAGAACTTAGGAAAGAAAACAGAAACTACAGAGGTAAGCACCAGCAACAGAATACAAGAGATGGAGGAGGAATCTCAGATATAAGAGATATAACCGAAGATGTTGATATGTCTGTTAAAGAAAATGTTAAATCTAAAAAAAAAATCTGTGACAGAAAACATCCAAGAAATGAAGGATATTATGAAAAGATGAAACATAATAATAATAATAATAATAATAATAATAATAATAATAATAATAATAATAATAATAATAATAATAATAATAATGGTAGAAGAAGAAAGAGAAAATTCCCAGCTCCAAGTCCCAGAAAATATTTTCAACAAAACCATAGAAAAAATGCCCCCAATTTAAAGAAAGAGATGCCTATAAACATCAAAAGGCCTACAGAAGACCAAATAGATTAGGCAAGAAAAGACAATCCTGGCACTTAATAATCAAAACACTAAATGTACTGAGGAAAGAAAAATATTAAAAGCTACAAGGGTAAAGGGCCAAGTAAGATATAAAGGCAAACCTATCAGAATCACCCCTGCCTTCTCAACAGACTGTAGTACTGGAATGGCCTGGACAGATGTCTTGCAGACCCTAAGAGATCACAGACGTCAGGCCAGCAAAATGTTCAATCACCATAGGTGGAGAAGACAAGATATTCTATAGAAAAAAATTTATCCTATATCTACACACAAACTGATTCCCACAGATGATACTAGAAGGAAAACTCTAACTGAAAGAAATAAGTTACAACCAAGAAAACAGAGGACCTAAATAATTCCACTACAGCAAAACCAAAAGAAATGCAAAAACATAATATAACCACCAACATCGAAATAACAGGAATTAACAACCACTAGTCATTAATATCTCTCAACATCGACAGACTTAACTCCTAGTAAAAGGACATAGGCTACCAGAATTCTTCTACATACATGAAACACATCTCAGCAATAAAGATAGATATTACCTCAAAGCAAAAGGCTGGAAAATGGTTTTCCAAGCAAACAGACCCAAGAAGCAAGTTAGAGGAGCCATTCTAATATCTAACAAAATAGACTTCCAAACTAAATTAATTAAAAGCAATGAGAAAGAACACATCTTAATTCTGAACATCTATGCCCCAAATACCAGGGCACACACATAGGTAAAAGAAACATTACTAAACTTTAGATCACACATTGATCCCCACATATAAAGTAGAAATAAAAAGATATATGGTAAACTTCAAAAAATTGTGTAGGTAATTTGATAGGGATTGCATTGAATCTGTAGATTGCTTTTGGTAGGATGGCCATTTTTATTATGTTAATTCTCCCTATCCATGAGCAAGGTAGATCCTTCCATCTTCTCATGTCATCTTCAATCTCTTTCTTTAGGGTTATGAAATTTTTTTCAAACAGGTCCTTCACTTGCTTAGTAAGAGTAACTCCTAAGTACTTTATATTGCTTGTGGCTAATGTGAAGGGTGTAGTTTTCCTAATTTCTTCCTCTGCAAGCTTGTCATTTGTGTATAGGAAGGCTACAGACTTTTTGGAGTTAATTTTGTATCCAGCCAATTTGCTGAAGGTGTTTATCAGCTGTAGGAGTTCTCTGGTGGAATTTTGAGGGTCACTTATGTAGACTATCATATCATCTGCAAATAGGGATAATTTGACTTCCTCCTTTCCCATTTGAATACCCTTGATCTCCTTAAGTTGTCTTATTGCTCTGGCTAGAACTTCGAGTACTATATTGAAGAGATATGGAGAGAGTGGGCAGCCTTGTCTTGTTCCTGATTTTAGAGGAATTTCCTTGAGTATCTCACCATTTAAAGTTCAATTCTGAACGTCATATGGAAAAACAAAAAACCCAGAATAGCTAAAACAATCTTGTACAATAAAATGCTCAACCTCCTTAATAATCAGGGAAATGCAAATCAAAACAACGCTGAGATTCCATCTTACACCCATCAGGATGGCTAAGATCAAAAATAGGGCTTCCTCAAGACCCAGCTATTCCACTCCTTGGAATATACCCAGAAGATGCTCCAGCACACAGCAAGAAAATTTGCTCAACCATGTTCATAGCAGCCTTATTCATAATAGCCAGAACATGGAAACAGCCTAAGTGTCACTCAATAGAAGAATGGATAAAGAAACTGTGGTACATATACACTATGGAGTACTATTCAGCTATTAAAAACAAGGAATTCCCGAAATTTGTGGATAAATGGATTGAGCTAGAAATGATCATAATGAGTGAGTTAACCCAGAAGCAGAAAGACTCAAATGGTATATACTCACTTATATCTGCATATTAGCCCAAGGGGGAGGCCCCACGAAAGACTTCATTTACTAGGAAACTGAGACAGAGGGGAGGACGTTCTAGTGGGACTCTAGATGAGAGAATCATGGGAGAATGGCAAAGTAGAAGGATCCAGAGGGTCCTAGAAGCCTACAAGTAAAACATTATGATAGGCAGATTTGGGCACAGGGGTCCCGCTCTAACTAAGGCAGCAGCCAAGGACAATACAGGCGGTAAACCTTAAGCCCCTACTCAGATCTAGCCAATGGACAGAACACTCTCCACAGTAGGGTGGAGAGTGGGATATTACTTTCTCACATACTCTGGTGCCTCACCTTTTACCATGTCCCCTGGACGGGGAGACCTGGTGGCACTCAGAGGAAGGACAGCAGGTTACCAAGAAGAGACTTGATACCCTATGATCATATAGAGAGGGAGGTAATCCCCCTCAGGAACAGTCATAGGGGAGGGGAATAAGGGGAAAATGGGAGGGAGGGAAGAATGGGAGGATACAAGGGATGGGATAACCATTGAGATGTAACAAGAATAAATTAATAAAGGAGGAAAAAAATAAAGTTATTTGGAAGATAATTGACTTTGAACAATGTGTTATCAAGGACAACTGATCATTAATCAATAAAAGAGTGAAAATTCAAATAAAAAATAGTTGAAGACTTCAACACCCCACTCTCACCAAAGGACAGATTATTAAGACAAAAAGTTAATCAAGAAATAACTAAACTAACAGATGCTATGAAGCGAATGGACATAACAGATATCTACAGAACATTATTCCCAAACCAAAGTAATACACATTCTTCTCAGTATCTCAGGGAACCTTCTCCAAAATTGACCATATACTTGGTCACAAAATGCAGGCATGGTTCAACATACAAAAACCCTTCAATGTAATCCATCACACAAACAAACTGAAAGAAAAAATCAAATAACCATCTCATGATAATAGTCATGGAGATCATATACAAGGGGAGGAGGTCCCCCTCAGTCACAGTCATAGGGGAGAGGAGCAAGGAGAAAATGGGAGGGAGGGAGGAATGGGAGGATAGAAGGGATGGAATAACAATTGAGATGTAATATGAATAAATTAATAAAATATGTTTAAAATTTTTAAAAATGTCTTGGAGATATCAGGGATATAAGATCTACACCTAAACATAATAAAGGCTATATATAGCAAGCCTATAGCCAACATCAAAATAAATGGACAGAAACTCAAACAATTCCACTAAAATCAGGGATAAGGCAAGACTGCCCTGTAGAAAGAAGGCATTCTTTCTATATTAATCCATACAGTAAATTATTTTTTTTAATTTTTTTTATTAATTTATTCTTGTTACATCTCAATGGTTGTCCCATCCCTTGTATCCTCCCATTCTTCCCTCCCTCCTATTTTCCCCTTACTCCCTTCCCCTATGACTGATCCTGAGGGGGATTTCTTCCCCCTGTATATGCTCATAGGGTATCACATCTCTTCTTGGTAACCTGCTGTCCTTCCTCTGAGTGCCACCAGGTCTCCCCCTCCAGGGAAAATGGTCAAATATGAGGCACCAGAATTCCTATGAAAGTCATACCCAACTTGCCACTCAACTGTGGAGAATGTTCTGTCCATTGGCTAGATCTGGGTAGGGGTTTAAAGTTTACTGCCTGTATTGTCCTTGGCTGGTGCCTTAGTTTGAGCAGGACCCCTGGGCCCAAATCTGCCTATCATAATGTTCTTCTTGTAGGTTTCTAGGACCCTCTGAATCCTTCTGTTTTGTTATTCTCCCATGCTTCTCTCATCTAGAGTCCCAATAGATGTCCTCCCCTCTGTTCCAGTTTCCTGGTAAGTGAAGGATTTCATGGGACATGCCCCTTGCCTAGTATGCAGACATAAGTGAGTATATACCATTTGAGTCTTTCTGCTTCTGGTTTAACTCACTCATTATGATCATTTCTAGCTCAATCCATTTGTCCCTTCACATTAGCCACAAGCAATATAAAATATTTAGGAGTTACTCTAACCAAGCAAGTCAAGGACTTGTTTGAAAAAAAATTCAAAACTCTGAAGAAAGAGATTGAAGATGACATGAGAAGATGGAATGATCTTCCTTGCTCATGGATCAGGAGAATTAACATAGTAAAAATGGCCATCCTACCAAAAGCAATCTACAGATTCAATGCAATCCCTATCAAAATACCTACACAATTTTTTAAAGACATTGTAAGTTCAATTCTGAACTTCATATGGAAAAACAAAAAACCCAGAATAGCTAAAACAATCCTGTACAATAAAAGATCCTCTGGAGGAATCTCCATACCTGATCTCAAACTGTACTATAAAGCAATAGTAATTAAAACAGCATGGTACTGGCACAGCAACAGGCTGGTTGATCACTGGAATCGAATCGAAGACCCAGATATGAATCCACACACATATTGTCACTTGATTTTTGACAAAGAAACCAAATCCATTCAATGGAAAAAGGATAGCGTCTTCAACTAATGGTGCTGGTCTAACTGGAGGTCTATGTGTAAAAAAAAATGCAACTAGACCCATATTTGTCACCCTGCACAAAACTCAAATCCAAGTGGATCAAAGACCTCAACATAAAACCAGAGACACTAAGTCACTTAGAAGAAAAAGTGGGGAAGAGCCTGGAACATATTGGCACAGAAGACAACTTCCTGAACAGAACACCAACAGCCCAGGCCTTAATGTCAACAATTAATAAATGGGACCTCATGAGGCTGAGAAGTTTCTCTAAGGCAGGAGACACTGGCAAGAGAACAAAGCGACAGCCTACAGAATGGGAAAAGATCTTCACCAACCCTACATCTGACAAAGGGCTAATATCCAAAATATATAAACAACTCAAGAAATTAAACACCACCAAACCAAATAACCCAATTGAGAAATGGGGCTTGGAACTAAACAGAGAATTCTCAACAGAGGAATATCAAATGGCTGAGAAACACTTAAAGAAATACTCAACCTCTTTAGTCATCAGGGAAATGCAAATCAAAACAACTCTGAGATTCCATCTTACACCCATCAGAATGGCTAAGATAAACAATTCAAGTGACATCACATGCTGGCAAGGATGTGGAGAGAGAGGAACACCCCTTCATTGCTGGTGGGAATGCAAACTTGTACAGCCACTTTGGAAATCTATCTGGTGCTATCTCAGAAAACTGGGAATAGGGCTTCCTCAAGACCCAGCTATCCCACTCCTTGGAATATACCCAGAAGATGCTCCAGCACACAAGAAAATTTGCTCAACCGTGTTCATAGCAGCAGGGGTGGGAAGGTATGGGGGTACCCCTTTTCGTAGGAATTGGGGAGAAGCAAGAGGGGGAAGGGTGGGACTGGGAAGAGACAAGGGAGGGGGCTATGACCAGGATGTAAAATGAGTAAATAATAAAATTTAATTTAAAGCAAAAAGAAATGAGAAAGAGTAAGTATAATATAAGAAACAATATAAAAAGATAAGAGGATTATACATTCGATGCTTCAAACTTACTGTTTGAAAATGGGAAATTAGGAAACTCAGAAAGAACGAAAGAAAGAAAGAAAGAAAGAAAGAAAGAAAGAAAGAAAGAAAGAAGCAACGAAAGAAAGAAAATTGCAGATAAATATAGTCAAAGAAAGAATAAAAGAAAATAAAATTAAAGAACACAAGTTTCTAGACTAAGAACACAAGTGTGCACACCATGAGATTTGAGTTATAGTGTGATTAATCATAAACGGACGTCTGTCTAGAGAAAAACCTTGAAATGATAATGGCATTCTTCTTCATTTTTTGAATTTTAATTCATTATAATTTATTCAGATTATATCCCAATTGTTATCTCCTCAACTATATCTTCCCAATACCACTCTTCCTCCCTTTTCTACCCTATTCACCTCCCTTAGACCTCTGACAGGAGGGAAGCCACCACTATATGACCACAGCCTATCAAGTCTCATCCAGATAGCCTGCTTCCCTTTCCTCTGTGTGCCCATTGGGCCTCCTCACCAAGGGAAAGTGATCAAATCGGTGGGAGGGGGCACCAGAGTTCATGTCAGAGGCAGTTACCACTCTCGCCACAACTGTGGAGAATGAAATGTCCATTGGCTAGGTCTGAAGAGGGGGTCTGGGTTTACTGCATGCATTGGCCTTATTTGGGGCAACACTTTCTGCAAGCTGCCCTGGGTACAGATCCTCTGGCCCTGATGGTCTTGTGGGGCTCTTGAACCCTCAGGGTCCTTCCAAATCCCCACTCTTCCATACCACTCTCACCTGGAGTCCAGCAGCAAATCCCAGCATCTGTTCCAACCCCCTGCTGAGTGAATACTGTCAGAGGACATCCATGTTGGGCTAATATCTACTTATGAGTATGTACCATGTGTATCTTTCTGGGTCTGGGTTGTCTCATTCAGGATGATAATTTCTAGTTTCTTCTGCTTGCAAATTTCAGGATTTCCTTGTTCTTAATAGCTTAGTGGTGTTCCACTGGGCAAAATTATTCTTGAACCTGTATCACCATTTCTCTAGGATAA
Organism: Acomys minous; assembly: GCF_964271855.1. NCBI lineage: Eukaryota > Metazoa > Chordata > Mammalia > Rodentia > Muridae > Acomys > Acomys minous. Next base: position 123,856,723 of record NC_140488.1, on the reverse strand, counting down.
ATAGCCAAGAAGATAATTTCTGGGTAGCACATCACCTGTGTATTTAATTTTACAAGACACTGCGAAGAACTTTTTCATAGTGGCTGTAATAGTTTACATTTCCAAAAGTAACTATGAATAATGCAACTTCTCTGCATTATATTTAACATCTGTTGTCAGTTTTTTTCATTCTTCCATAAGAATGTCATCTTGATTTTAACTTATATTTTCTTAATTGTTAATGGTTTTGCTCATCTTTTCATGTGTTATTTGGATTAGACCAGATTGTCAGTGAAATGTCTTTTTCAGTTAACTTTTTATCCTTTTCCTAATTATCTTTTTCTGTTTATGTTTGAGAGTTCTTTATATGTCTATATACTAAACTTCTACCAGAAATGTTCCTGATGAGTATTTTGTTCCAGTCATTAGCCTGACTTTTCTATCTCTTTAAAAATAGTTATTTTTTTTTTTAAAAATAGTTATTTTCATTTCATGTATGGGGTGTTTTGCTATATGTCTGTCTGTGCATCACATGCATGCAAGAACTTAGAATACAGAGTAGTGTATTCGAGCTCTTGGATGGAGTTACAGATTGGTGTGAGCTGCCATATGAGTGCTAGAAACTGAACGCAATAACTACTCTTAACATGTAAGCCATCTCTCCTGCTCTTTTCATGCTTTAATCCTAATAAGGTAAAATTTTCCTATTAGGAGTAAATTTTTTGCTATCATATTCAGAAATCTTTACCTAGGTTAAATTCTGTTTTTTTTTTCAGCTATTTTTCAGCAATGTATATAGCTTAATTTCAATATTCTTTTATATTTACATTTTATATAAAAATGTGTGTATTATATTCAGATACCATTTTTCTTTTATTTTTCCCCAGTTGCTTCACAAACACTTTTAAAAATGTATATCCAAGCATTTTGTGCCCTTTGGAACAACTGTATATAATCATGTGTGTGTGTGTGTGTGTGTTTGAGTGTACATGTGTGCTTGTACATGTAGAAACCAAAAATCCAGCTCAAGTTTTACTGTTTACCATACATCTTGATTTTGAGATGGGGCTCTCATTCAGAAAGATAAGTCTAGGATGGCTAGCCAAAAAACCTCAGAGATACACCTTTCTCTGCCTCTCCAACACTGTTATTACAAACATGGGCCACTACACTAAGGTTGTACTAAGAGTGCTAGAGATAAGACACAATTTGCAGTGAGCATTTTACCAACAGGCATATGTCTCCTGCTTCCTGATATTGTATCACTTAATAGAAATTTCAAAGGTAAATCTGTATAAGATTTGTATAAGTTTATAATTAATATAATGAACCACATGTGCCTTTTACCTTTTTAGTGTAATGGTAACATTTTATAAAACTGTAGCACACCATCACAACCAATCTGTTCAAATTAATGAAGTTCTACTGATTTTTACCCATATTTAAGAGTTTTACATGTTCTCATGTATATGAAATATAATTTTTTTCACATTCACAGGTTCATGTGTCTACCACCACAATTGAGATATTTAGCAGTTCCTTTAACACAAGGATAGCTTATGTTGATCTTTTCTAAATATATGCATCTATTCTAATGTTTAGTAATCACTAATTCACTTTCTATTTTAATGTCCTTTCAATCATATTATGGAAATGAAATGATACTTTATTCATTCAGTAGAATTCCATTATAATTCATGAGTTGTTATATATGCTAATATTATTACCATTTATTACCAAGAAATAGTTTATGGTATTCATATACCAGAGCTTTTTAGCCATTAAACTGCTAGGGAAAACTGAGTGGTTTGAATTTCTGGTTACTATTAATAAAACTGCTGTGAATATTTATGTGCACATATTTATGTAAACCGAATTTTTAACTTATCTGGGAAAAATACCCAAGAGGGATATTTCTATATTATATGATGATTGTATGCTTAATTTTATAAAAGAGAATCAAACTATTTTTCTAAAGTAGCTGTACTATTTTTACATTCCAACCAGCAAGGTAAAATGATCTTTTTAAAAATACTCTCCAGTATTTGCTAGTATAATTATTTTTTAATTTATCTATTTTGATGAGTATATTATAATATGTTGCTATGGTGTTCATAGCAATTTCCTGAAAACTAATGAGATTAAACTTATTTCATAGCTTATTTTTCAGGTATATATTTTCTTAAACTCTTTGGTAAAATTTACCACAGACATAATATGGGCCTGGTACTTTTCATTTGGAGGGTTCATTCATTATTGAGCATATTCTTTTACAAGACCTTTGCTATTTAGATTATGTATTTCTCTTTGTGTGAGTTTTGGATAAATTGTGTCAAGCAAGTGTTCTACAGAATTTAAATGGCATTTTAATGTTTACAGGAAAAATTACTTAATAGCAGTGTGTGATTGGGTGAGGTATAGTGGCACATGCTTTTAGCACTAGCACTTGGAAGCCAGAGGCAGGCATATCCCCGAGTTCAAAGCCAGGTTGGTCTAAAAAGTAAGATCCAGAACAGCCAGGGCTACACACAAAAAAAATGAGCATAAAAAAAACAATGAAAATTATGCAACTTGTTATTGCTAATACATGAAAGGAAACCATGCCTGAACAGAAATCTTTTTCATCTTACTTAGTTTCACAGACCAAATTTACACTTAAAGCAATTAAATATGTCTCACAGAGACAGAAATGCCAAAGTTTGGACAAATGGGGACATTTACAATGTAAAAATGAGTAGGACTGCTTTTACCAGGCAACTGTTAACCAAAGTCCAGGGTCATCCTGCCTACTTGGCAGAATTGTGCTCTTTATGATGAGAGAACTGAAACTGGTGGCTATGACCTACTGCTGCCCCATTGAACTGAGCAATACAGAGCCATGTATTGTTTTCCCCCTTTCTGAAGAGAAAGGGAAACGGAATTGATGTGAGGGAGGGGAGGTATGGGAAAAAGATTTGTTTACTAAGATTGGCACCAATTAGGTTCTATGCTCATAATAAAAAAGGCAACCCCTGACTCATAGCAGGCCATAAGGCATTTTAACTTTTATTTAGTTGCAAATACTTTAATTTTTTTTTTCTCTTAAGATATTGCCTTTGACACATGGATTATTTTCAAAGAATGTTGTTAAATCTCAAAGATTTTAATATTTACCATATATCTTTTTATTTCTACTTTAATTCTACTGGGGCCTCCTTGAGAAGATACTTTTAATGTTTTATACTCTTGTTAATTTATTAAGGTGGTTTTCTACCCAGAATATGGTCTATCTTGATGAATGTTCCATAATCTTGAGAAGCCTACTATCTTAGTCCATTTTTCTATTACAGAGTACATGAGTCATACTCATTCTTTTTAAAAGGTTTAGTTTGTTACACAGTTCTACCAGGAGCACAAGGGACATATATGCTCAACTTCTGTTAAGAGCCTCAGGGGGGACAGTAGAAAGCAAAAAGGTTTATGTGAGAGAAAAGGGAGAAAGGACTGGCCCACTTTGGAACAATCCATTCTTGTAAGAAATAATTCTTTCTCTTTTGAGCTTTATTTTTTGTTATTATCATGCCTAAGCATGGATGTAAAAGTCAGAGAAAAATTTTATGGAGTCAGATCTCTTCTTCCACCTTTAAATAGATTCAGGTATTGACCTAAGGTCATCAGCCATGCATGGAAAACGCCTTTACCTGCTGAGTCATCTTTCTAGCTTATTTCATTTTTTAAAAGAATTGATACTGCTTTGTGAAAATAACATTAACTTCTCTGTAAGATGGGACAGGTATAGAGTATACATTCCCATTCAAAAAGAAAAAAATAGACTAAAATAAAGGAATATTTGACTTCCTAAAAGTTCAAAAAAATCCTGCTAGGGTAGATGTTGGCATAATGTTCTTGTGGGCTGTGTACAGTTGACCTTTGTTCGTTCAAATGCTGATTTCTCTATCCCATATCTAGTCTCAATGTGTACATTGCATTGTGATGTTTATTCTAAGTATCTCCTGTATCAAGTTTGTATAAATATGTCATCATTTGTTCTCTGCATTGCCAATAATAGCCAACTAGCCAATGTTGAGCAAAAGCAGAGAGTAGGGTGCAACGTCCTGATCCAATGAAAGGAGGAGAAAAACAAGAAAAAAAAAAGGAAGGATGCACACAGAGAGGACCAGGAAGTTCTAGGAGGAATGATCTGGATCTAGGATATGAGTTAGAAGCAAGTATAATGTGGGAAATCTGAATGGGAGGAAGCTATACTAACTTGGAGATTTAGGATGGGATAATTATTTCACAGCATTGTACTCTAGGCTATAAATAGATCTTGGTCTTTCAGTGTGGTTATTGGGGTATAAAGCTGGTTAAGGAATGTTAATTTGTTAAATTTGTGGGGAGCCATGCTAAATTCAACCATGTTAGAAACCCTGTGCTCAGGATGTATGCTGTGACTTTTGAGTTGTTGACCTTTGCTGAAGGAGGTCTTGTGTTCAGCCTATCTTTGGATTGTTTACCTTTGAAAAGAAATAAAGAAGTTCTTACAGGGAACTATGCACAGGAATTAGGAAGTTCTTACAGAAGATTACTCAGAGGATTGCATTCTTGTTGGGGAGGGCACTAGAGGAAGTGAGATTGTAAAAGAGCTTGTGGCACCCTTGCTATATAAACCGGACTTGCTTTTTAATAAAGCGGGCCCTGATCGGAATCTGTCTTGGCCTCATACCCTACATGTCTCTGTCTCTTCAAATTCACACCCCCTCTTTCAGGTGAACCCTGGTTTGCTATGTCCCATGGACCATGACAAAATTATATAAAACAATATTAAATGTTAATAATCATTCAACAAATGGTGCCCAACATGGGGCTTGAATCTATGTTTATAGCCTGAGAAGGTCTATATGCAAGACAATTTCATAGTCAAAGATGAGGGAAACAAAAACAAATGTATTTCACAAGCGCTACTCCATGTAGCTGCCCAAGGGCTCATCTCTCACAGAGCAGTGGCAGCTATGGACACATGACAGGTTGGAGAGAAGAAACGGGGAGGCAGGCTACCTTTTAGACAGAGCTAGGCCTAGAACTACACCTAAAATGGAAAACACCATGGCAGAGGTTGCATGGGTCTTTTCTGGCTTTGTTTTGACTAGTGTTGTTGTAGACCCGATTGCAATATGTTTAATGGTGATAACAACTTTCCATGCCCTCTCTATAAAAGCCTAGAGAGAAAGTGGGAAGAAAGCCAAGGAACAGAATACTAAGTTACAGGCAATAAAAATTGAGAAAGGAAAAGAATTCTTCCCAATAGAGAATAGGAATTTGATAGCAGCTGGAGCTCAAAACTCTCTAGCTACAAGATGTTTATAAGCTATTTCTGGAAAAGATCTGCCTATACATTTTTAGCAACAGCTAAATCTCAAAGAATGATAGACAGGGCTCTACCACTGTACCCTGAGATGGCTAAACTGGCCCAAACTTTAAAATTTCTTGTCTCTTCATTTGAATTTTGCTTGAAAGATTTTATTGTCCCTATAGCAGAAAGAAGGGATAATTTGTTGTTTGACATTGCTAAAACATGAGAATCTTAAAGATTTTAACTGGATTTAAGGTAAAGATTTTTAAACAAGGTAATGATAACATACTCTTTTAATCCCATCACAAAAAAAAAAAAAAATTGAGAGATAGGCAGGAAACCCCTACTGAAAAAGCCACTTTTCAAAACTCTGGCTCCAGGAAAAAAAAAGTGGTCAGTTTAAATGTTCCTATTACCATCAACATAGGGTAGAGTAACCGCCAATCTTCACCTAATTCTCCTCTTCTCTAAAACAAATCACCAAATTTCACCTTTAACTCTGAAGCAGAGCACATGTAATGGCCTCCTCCTCTTCTCTCTTCCCATCTCCAATGGCTCAAACAGCTCTACTCCAACCTCTTTCCCCACTCATCCTGTTATCCAAGATCTTCAACTCTACAGGCATTCCCTGGGAACCCTCCAGACAAGCCTGCCAGTAGAGCAGGCAGAAAAGTAATTAGGGCAGTAAAGAAGGTAGGGAAGCTTTAGATATTCCCTGTTGCTCCTCTTTACCAAAACAAATTCCCTAGTCTCATCATCAGCTTTGTAGTAGTCCTAAGAACACCCTCCTAAGAGCCAAAGAGGGCAACAGAAACCAAGGAACAAAACACCTACCCAATAAACTCAAGATCAGTTTTCAACACTTAGAACTACAAGATTTCTAAACCGAGACACCCAGAGGCCAGAATAAAAATACAATAACATCCAGGACAATATGTCTCTCCACTAAAACCAGCAACCCCATCACAGTAGGTCCAGAGAATTGCAACATTGCTGAAGGAAAAAAACCAAAACAAAACAAAAAAACTTTAAATAGCCATTACATATATGGTACAGGTACTTTTAAAAATGAATAAATCTCTTAGTGAAAACTTTGAAAATACAAACAGTGAAATGAAATGAATAAAACCATTCAAGACAAGAAAATAGAAAGAAAATCATAAAAATAGAAAGAAAATCATAAAAATACCTTTTATATGCCTGATATAATTGTTGTCTCAGAGACTTTACTGCATCCATTTGCTAACCTAGGCCTACTCCTAGATGATTCTGCTTCCCTGCAATCTTATCTAGGCCTATAATGTTTTCAGCCTCTGAGACGTACTACTGAATAAGCTCACCCTTTATAGCTATTTTTTTTATTATGTATACCATGCACATCAGATCACATTACAGATGGTTGTGACCCACCATGTGGTTGCTGGGAATTGAACTCAGGACCTCTGGAAGAGCAGTCGGTGCTCTTAACTGCTGAGCCATCTCTCCAGCCCTTATAGCTATTTCTGAACTCTGGCTGACTGGTTCAACTCAGCTGTTCTGAGTCAAGCTCCTCTCTCAAGTTAACTGATACAATCTGGCTTCTCTTGGCTTCTAATTGCATTTCTCTGCTTTGTCTCAAACTAACTCTGGTGATCTGTTCTAATCTTCTGGCTCCTTCTTAGTCTCTGCCTTCAACTGCCTCTGCTGACCTGCATTGATCTGTACTATAGTCTTAAACTCTACTGTGCCATCTCCATGAACTCTCTATTTTGCTTTACTGTACTGTCTTTTCTACTTGAATCTATACTGTACTTTATTATATTGCCTTCTCTACTATCTCTACTGTAGCCTTTTCTACTGTCTCAACTCTACTATACTGGGCTTAAGTAGGTGTTATTTTCTGCCTGTTCTCTTAAAAGTTGGGTGTATCCTGTCCTTGATTCATTCTGTCAAATCTTTCTCTTACTCATTAGTTTGTCTGCCCCTCAACTAGACATCACTTTCAAACATGGGTATTACCTTTTACAAACTAACTTTACCTTCATTGCTTGGGATTAAAGGTATGTATTAAAGGCATGTTTGTGTTCTAGCCAGAGGGATTAAAGGTGTGTTTTCCAGCTGGATCACAGAGACTTAGGTCTTTGGATGTGATCCCTTGCCAGAGCAGCCATGTTGCTGGATTAAAATCCCACTACATCTTCTCCCTTTCTGTTTAAGCTAAAAATCGTACACAGTTTAATTATTACAACAGAAATAATTATCAATCCTACAAACTTAATAGTCCAAATGTCCTTATGAAGATCCGTTAATGTCATGATCCTCCATAACTGCAGTCCTGACCATCCCTTCCTCTGCAAATGTCCATTTTGGCATCAAATTTTTCAATCCTTCAGTCTGATGAACAATCTTTCCTTTTTCAGCTGCTTTGTTAAGCTGTCTCCACGTAGGGGGGAATCATCTTTCTGCATTAGCTGCTTTGCTGTCTTTCTGCTTTTCATCCTTCCTTGAGTCATGCCTTTCATGTGTAAGCTTCTCTTACTCTGATCGGACCTTTATCAATTTTGAGGGAATCCATAGTTTTTCAGCACCTGTGGAAATATAGGTAAAACCTCTTCTCCAGCACAACACATTCTCTGAATTATATTCTGATGTTAAAACATCTTTAAAGTATGCAAGTTGATCTAACTCAGCAGTCTTTTCTACAATCCAGTGTCTTTCACTTAATATTATTCCTCCTTTCTATTTATAAAGGTAAAATTAGATCTTTATGAATCCACACTAGACAATTAGGCACTCACATTCCATGCCTGGCTCCATGCCAGTGAGCCAAGCTTCTCACCCATTTAAACACAGAAACAATCAAGCCATATTATATAAGATGTCAATATACAGAATCTCCAATAGATAGTTTAGTTTTCTCCAGTACTCTGTGGATTGCTGACAGAAATATCTGGCTTGTGTTGTTTGTTGCCAGTATGAGCTAACCCCCTTAGGGAGTTTTCCATTGGTAAGGAAGTATCGTGCATATCTCTTGCTGATCCGCAGTCTTTAGACCAATGCCTACATTTACTACACCTTCTACAAATACCAGAAACTGATGTTTTCTAGAGAAGTTTCTAGGGGTGCCTAGTCTACAATCTCCTTTCAAATGTTCTCATCTCTCACAGCCAAAACAACAGACATTTGATTTCCTAATTACATAGTCATTATGTTCAATATCAACAGTGGTTCTAATCCATTCATCCATGGATGCTGATCAACCTTTTCAAGGTCTAAGAACTTGTTACACTCTGCATTTCTATTTTAAAAAGCTACAGTTTCAATTACTACCTGTTTTGCATCTGGATCTGATATTGCCCAGTTTATAATGGACATTAACTTATGTAAGAATTCAGCAAAAATCTCTATGTTTTATGCAACATAATCCAAAGAGACCCAACCAAATCAATTAGGCAAGAAAAATAAATGTGAAAAATTTTTTCCTCTTTTTTGTTCCATTCTTTTCTTGGCCCATTGTGTAGAGAACCCATCTAAAACAATAATTGGCATGCTGAGGATTGGTTTAGTCATTTATGAAATCTGCCCAATAATATATAATGCAATAGCTGCTGGGGAGGTCTGCTATTGGTTTTTTTTTATGTTTTCTATTCTTTTCTTTCTCTTTCTGAATCTCTGACAACGAATATAATAATCTACCTTATAGTATCTCATAAGACCATTCTTTGTTTCCATGCTGTTTTTATATCAGATGATTTCCCATTGCTTCTAAAAACAATCTTAGTAATCCTTTCTCTTGCTTTATTTAATATGCTGTTGAGCCTATTTATTTGTTTTTTTAAGTACAGTTACTTTTATGATATTATAAATTATCATGCTCAAGAACAACATATAAAAGAGTTATTTTGACTTACAGTTCCAGAGGCATAAGATTCTATCATGGCAGGGAGTGACAGACATGGTGGTGGCCTGAAACCAGAAGGTGAGAGATCAGATCTACAGCTGAAAACACAAAAAGGGAGAAAACTCTAAGCAGGTGAGGCTGTAAACTCCCCAAACCAGAAGTACCTTCCTTCCCATTCATACTAGCAGAGGCTTCCATTTTTTTTTCTACAGAGTAACCATAGGCCTGTAATTACTGTTGGAACAGGCAAGGAGAGAAAAAAAAAATAACTGTTTCTCATCACACTTATGATCAAGTAATTTATTCTTTGATGGAAAGAGAGGTATATGAGTGTATATACATTTGAGGGTACGTGTGTGTGTGTGTGTGTGTGTGTGTGTGTGTGTGTGTGTGTGTATGTCTATATGTGCACACACAATGTAATGTGCAACTAGAGGTCAATATTGGATGTTTTTCTCCATCATCCTCCATTTTATGTTTTGAGATAAGATCTCTTACTCAGTCTGGAGCTACCAATTTATTGGACAGAATGGCCAGTGAGTTCTAGGGATCTGTCTTTGCCTTCCCAACACTGGGATTACAGATATTTGCCACTGCACCTGGCTTTTTGGGTGGTTGCTAGGGATCTGAACTCTCAGGTTCTTTTGTTTGCAAAGTAAGCAATTTAGTGAAAAAGCCATCTCTCCAGTCCCTCAAACAATTTGGTCTTTTTTTGCTATGTCAAATTTTAAAGACTAACTTCTAGAGGCTAACTTGAATTCAAAACCAAAAGAAATGTCTGGGAAATCATGCATGTAGGCTCTTTCTAGTGGAAAATTCGAAACTAATCTTATTCTAGAGGCTGTAGCTTTTGGGAGTGTATGTATACCCATCTCTATCACTAGCCATACTTGTTCTTTCTACTTGATGGAAATCTTCCAACCCTACTTGTTCTTTGTATTTGATGGAAATCCTCAGATGCCCTGTCTCAACTGTTCCTTAAGCTAGGAATTTAAAAGCCATGCTCTTCAACACAGACTGGAAATTTGAAGACTATAAGTATATTACAAACCCTTCACACCTCAGAAAGTAGCTGGCAATTGGGTTTTCCTTCTTTATTCTGAAGTAATCTGCTTCTGTAAGGGTTTATTCATAAGTGTATTTCTACTTTTACATTTTAAATATTTTATTTTATTATTTTATGTATATGGGTATTTTGCTTGCATGTATATCTGTATATCATGTGTTTACCTAGAGCTCAAGAAGGCCAGAGAGGGCATCTGATCCCTTGGGAATAGAATTATAAATGATTATGAGCTGCCATATAGGTGCTAGAAATTGAACCCAGTTCCTTCAGAAGAGCAGCCAATGCTCTCAACCACTGAGCACCTGTTCTTTCCAGCTCTATTTCTACCTTTCTTGATGGGGACATTTTTTTCTCAGTTGTCTAGTATATAGGAGTTTTTACAAAGGATTCTGGCCTTCTTTTGGAGAATTGATCTGTATGTAGGTATTTCCAATGTGTATGATGGTAAAGGTATAGACAGGAACCTTCTGTGTCTGGCTTGTTGTCTGAATAAAAGTTTTAAACTAAATGCTGGATTTAACCCAACAGTTCCTAATCATCCTAATATTTCTCAAGTTCCTTCAACTTAATCTTTTACATAAGGAAAATTTTTTCATGTGTTGTTTTTTCTATTCCCATTATATTGTACACACCAGAAGTTATGGCATTAAGGGTATGGATTTAAAGTGCTTTGTTTGGTCATTACCAGAGAAGTTTCCTCTTGCAGTAGGTGGGAATTACTGGGCAGTATGCAGAGACTGAGAGACTTTGAAACATTCAGTCCAAAATTGCATGTCTCCATCGAACCCCTCCCTTCAGGGCTCAGGAAGTTATGCTGAGGAGGAGGGGAAAGATTTTAAGAGCAAGAGGAAATTGAAGATACCGCAGAAATAGTGTCTTCCAGACACAACAGGATCATACACATATAAACTCACAGAGACTGTAGCAGCATGCACAGGGCCTGCACAGGCTCAAGCCAGACAAGCTTGCAAAGGAAACGTTTGTTTTCTCTAATAGAGTCTCACTGGGTATATTAACCACATTTTAGGGTAGGCCGTATAACTGACAGAAGATGGCCAACATAAAATGAACTCAATATTATTTTTGTAGGCTTTTTGTCTCATACTGCTTTTTTAGGCATTATTTTTGCCTTACTGGTCTTTCGCTTGTACATCATCATTTCTGATTTTATATATTGTGTGTGTGTGTGTGTGTGTGTGTGTGTGTGTGTTTATGTCAGTGTGTATTTCTTCTGTTTTCTCCTTGCTAGTTTTTTCTCCTTTACTCTCTTTTGTTTGCCTGTTTGTTTTTTTTTTTTTAAAGATAAAGAAGACAGAATAGGGTGGCTGGGGAGGTAGAGAATCTGGGAGGAGTTGGGAGATAGAAAATCATTATCAGAACATACTGTATGATTTTTTAATTTTCTATAAAAATATAAATATGGAGGAAAAATCAGTAAAGAAAAAGGATGTGACTTTATCCTTATCTCAACATGGCACAATATGTTTGGACAAAAGAAATACAATAGTTATCTGGTCTCTCCCTAATCTTATTATATGAGGATTCTGAGAATGATATGTAGAAACTGCAGGGAAAGAGTTGGGCATGGTGGTTTATACCAGTAATCCCAACATTTGGGAGTTAGAGGCAATAAAATCAGGAGCTTAAGGTCATTTTTACTTACATCAGCTTTGGACTGCATGAGAACTTCTCTTTTAAAAAATGAAGGAAAAAGGCAATTTAAAAATAGAAATTATAGGTACATAGGTTAAGATAAGGATTCTGTGAACCACATTTTATTTTCATCCATCCCATAGAAAGCTTATTTCCATATATGGGAAACAAAATGCAAAGGTTTCATTTTGTAAGCCAATTTTATTTCATATGAATAGTCATTTACATATGTTGATAGTGAAGTGCTACTTTGGTAATTCATTCTCCTCCCTCCCTATCCAATTTTAACTCCCAATCTTAAATAGTTCATAAGAGCAGATTTCCCATTATATTTTATACCCACACAAAAATATCATGCATGAAAACTGAATGCCATATATTTTCACTTTATAAACATAGATTTTTTGTATTATTTTGTAGTTCATTTTACATTTTTGTATAGCAGTATATTACACTAAATATAGAGACTATTCTAGTTACCTTTCTGATGCTATGATTAAGCATACTTTTCTACTTGGGGTAGAAAAGGATTGATTTATTTAATATTTCTATGTCACAGCCCGTCACCAAAGAAGGCAGAGTAAAGAACTCAAGAAGGAACTCAAAGCAGAAACCATGCAGGAATGCTGACTCTAGCTCACTCTTTGGCTCAATCAAGTTTATATTATGTTCTGCTAGTGTTCTTATAAATCCCAGGACCATCATCTCAGAGAACTATACCACACACAATGAGAAGGAATTTCAAACCTCAATTAAGAACCAAACGAATTCTCTAAAAAACATGCCCACAGTGTTGGCATATAAGCACCCTGCCTCTAATTTGCTTAGCAACATCTGACATCATCACTTGACACTGCAAGGGTCCAGGATAAGAGGACCAACTGGACACCTCTCTTAAGTCTCTTGCACTTTCTCTAAGGAGTGCCTCCTTTCCCTTTTCTCTTTTTATCCCCACTGTCTCTTGCTGATTACGCCAGGAGAATCATTCCTTGGAACTGATATCCTTACAGTTTTGTTATTATGTTCTTTAGTCCTCTTTTCCTATTGTTTCAGTTAGTTTGGTTATAAGTGATATATACTTGCTTAATAAATTGTAATAAAATATATTAGTTAAGAAATCTGAGCCTACAGGTTGCACTCAATGTGGGGCTCGAACCTATGACCCTGACTTTAAGAGTCTCATGCAATAAAGGAGAGATAAACCTGTTTTTTATCATCCCAAGTGTGGGATCAGAATGGTCTTGTGAGAGAACAGATGAGGTTATCCACTAGAAGATCAACCACCTCCAGCAAGAGCTTGATTGTTGCCAGTTGAAAAGGTCCCTTGAACAGACTCTGGGAGGACATATATAAATGAGCCCAGAACTGGAGGCGGGGCCTTTGGAGACTTTGGATAATTTTGGCTGTTCATCCCTCCACTTGGAAATACTCCTAAAGAGAATCGCTTCAGGGAAGGCTGTGGGGATCCAGCTCCTGCTGAGGTTCTGGGTTCTGGTTACTCCAGGTTCCAGCAGAAGAAATCCTGCTGATTACGCCAGAAGAATCGTTCATTGGAACTGGTATCCTTACAGTTTTGTTATTGTGTTCTTTAATCCTCTTTTCCTATTATTTGGGTTAGTCATGTTATAAGTGATGTATGCTCGGTTAATAAATTGTAATAAAATATATTGGTTAAGAAATTTGAGCATTGGTATGCCAAATCTATTCAATGGAAAAAGATTAGCATCTTCAACAAATGATGATGGTCTAACTGGATGACTACGTGTAAAAAAATGCAATTGGACCCATATTTGTCACCATGCACAAAACTCAAGTCCAAATGGATTGAAGACCTCAACATAAAACCAGAGACACTAAATCAGTTAGAAGAAAAAATGGGGAAGAGCCTGGAACACATTGGCACAAGAGACAACTTCCTGAACAGAACACCAACAGCCCAAGCCTTAAGGTCAACAATTAATAAATGGACCTCATGAGGCTGAGAAGCTTCTGTAAGGCAGGTGACACTGTCAAGAGAACAAAGCAACAGCCTACAGACTGGGAAAAGATCTTTACTAACCCTACATCTGACAAAGGGCTAATATCCAAAATATATAAAGAATTCAAGAAATTAAACACCACCAAACCAAATAACCCAATTGAGAAATGCGGCTCATAACTAAACAGAGAATTCTCAACAGACAAATATTGAGTGGCTGAGAAACACTTAAAGAAGTGCTCAACCTCCTTAGTCATCAGAGAAATGAAAATCAAAACAACTCTGAGATTCTATCTGATACCCATCAGAATGGCTAAGATTAAAAACTCAAGTGACAGCACATGCTGGTGAAGATGTGGAGAAAGGGGAACACTCCTTCATTGCTGGTGGGAATGCAAACTAGTACAGCCACTTTGGAAATCTATCTGGTGCTATCTCAGAAAACTGGGAATAAGGCTTCCTCAAGACCCAGCTATTTCACTCCTTGGAATATACCTAGAAGATGCTCCAGCACACAGCAAGAACATTTGCTCAACCATGTTTATAGCAGCCAGCGCATGGAAACACCCTAAGTGTCCATCAATAGAAGAATGGATAAAGAAACTGTGGTACATATACACTATGGAATACCACTCAGCTATTAAAAACAAGGAATTCCCGAAATTTGTGGATAAATGGATTGAGCTAGAAATGATCATAATGAATGAGTTAACGCAGAAGCAGAAAGACTCAAATGGTATATACTCACTTATATCTGCACACTAGCCTAAGGGGCATGTCCCATGAAAGCCTTCACTTACCAGGGAACTGGGACAGAAGGGAGAACATCCTAGGTGAGAGAAGCATGGGAGAATGGGGAAATAGAAGGATCCAGAGGGTCCTAGAAACCTACAAGAAGAACATTATGACGGGCAGATCTGGGCCCAGGGGTCTTGCTCAAATTATGGCACCAGGCAAGTACAATTCGTGCAGTAAAATTAGAACCTCTACCCAGATCTAGCCAATGGACAGGATATTGAGTGGAGAGTGGGGTCTGACCTTCACACGTACTCTGGTGCCCCATATTTGACCACATCCCCTGGATGGGGAGACCTGGTGGCACTGAGAGGAAGGACAGCAGGTTACCAAGAAGAGACTTGATACCCTATGAGCATATACAGGGGGAGGTAACTCCCCTCAGGAACAGTCATAGGGGAGGGGAATAAGGGGAAAATGGGAGGAAGGGAAGAATGGGAGGATACAAGGGATGGGATAACCATTGAGATGTAACAAGAATAAATTAATAAGATATATTTAAAATTAAAGACAAAAATATCACACAAGTGTGATATCACCATTTGCAAAATAAAGTGTGTTTGAAAGAAAAAAAAAAGAAATTTGAGCCTACAGTCTCTCTGTTTCTGACTCACTCTATCCTCATAGTCTACTCAGATCCTAACTCTTCTCCACTTCCCTTCCCTCAAATAAATCTTTCCGTATTAGATCTATTCCATGTCACTCTTTATTTTTAAATCCTAACACACAGAGTAATATGATAATACATACTAGAGATACTTCACTCCTCCAGGTGATTCTAGACTGTGTTAAGTTGACAATTAATGCTAACTAAGGGGACTAACAGTAGAATGCCCTAGGAGTATATAAGGAAATATTACTGTTTCAAATAAATTCTTGTAAGAAATGTAGCCAAAGAAATACAATGAATTACATTTAACTACTCAAAACCATTCAAAATAATCATCTCTGAGATATTGTTATAATGAAAAACATGTTAAATTTGCAAAACTCTACTTCTAATAATTTCTAACTTTTTAAAGTGTCACTTTATAGCAATTCTTTATTTAAATAAAAATTGTGTCATTGCATTGGAATATCAACTTTGCTGGGTAGACATGACCATCAAAATTATGCATAAAGAAAAAATAATTACAATCTTAAAACTATTTAGATATTGTGTGGTACACAATTTAATTAAAAACATTAACTTACATTTGTATAATTTACCATTATTTTAATATATTTTTTATTGGAGCCTCAAGACATTTCTAAGAAATGGGAACCCACATACTATAGAAGAAAACACTAAAAGTTACTAGGTTTGTGAAGTATACTAAATATTGTAGGCCCATGAATTTGAAGATAGAAATGAAGTTCACTGTTGTCATTCCTTGAGCTCTCTTTATAGGTATACTATATTACTTTACAATTCTACACATGTTGGTGAATTTCTGATTTATCTTATAATTTTATACAGTATGTATTTTCATATAAGTTTAAGAACATAATTTCTGCAGCTGAGATAATTTTCTTGAGGATATATACTTGGATGAAAAAGTTTGCTATTTATAATGACATTAATGTTACCTTTTGAATTTATACATGCCTGTTTAAAACTTTGAATTGTTATGTTAAAAGTTGTAGCTATCTGCTATCATAACAGTAATTATATTAGAACAAGCAATCTTTGATAACAATATAAAACACTGCACATGTTCAAAGGAAATAAATAACAATCCTTTGAATGGTTACAATTAGTTATGAAATAAACAAAAGCTAATATTGTTTTGGTTGAATATTAAAAGTAGTAATGTGATATTTGAAAAGGACTTGTGTCTTCAATTCATTTACTGTTGCTGTGGTAAAGCACTTTGAGAAGAGGGTAGAAAAAATGACCCAGCAGTTAAGAATGTTTGCTACAGCCTTCTGGTGATGGAGCACACATTTGGTCCTAGCACTTGGGAGGTAGAGGCATGCGGATCTCTGTGAATTCAAGGCCAATGTGGTCTACAGAGACAATATATTGTTCTGAAAATAAAGTTTCTGGCTTAGGAAGCATATGGCTGCTCTTCATGAAATCAGGGAGAAAAAAAGAAATTGTGAAATATGTTCAATTAGAATTGCTTGGTGGCTATTCCACTCCTTGGAATATACCCAGAAGATGCTCCAGCACACAGCAAGAAAATTTGCTCAACCATGTTCATAGCAGCCTTATTCATAATAGCCAGAACGTGGAAACAGCCTAAGTGTCCCTCAATAGAAGAATGGATAAAGAAACTGTGGTACATTTACACTATGGAATACTATTCGGCTATTAAAAAGAAGGAATTCCCGAAATTTGTGGATAAATGGATTGAACTAGAAATGATCATAATGAGTGAGTTAACCCAGAAGCAGAAAGACTCAAATGGTATATACTCACTTATATCTGCATATTAGCCCAAGGGGCATGTCCAACGAAAGCTTTCACTTACCAGGAAACTGAGACAGAGGAGAGGACATTCTAGTGGGACTCTAGATGAGAGAATCATGGGAGAATGGCAAAGTAGAAGGATCCAGAGGGTCCTAGAAGCCTACAAGTAGAACATTATGATAGGCAGATTTGGGCACAGGGGTCCCACACAAACTAAGGCACCAGCCAAGGACAATACAGGCGGTAAACCTTAAACCCCTACCCAGATCTAGCCAATGGACAGAACACTCTCCACAGTAAAGTGGAGAGTGGGATATGACTTTCTCACATACTCTGGTGCCTCACCTTTGACCATGTCCCCTGGAGGGGGAGACCTGGTGGCACTCAGAGGAAGGACAGCAGGTTACCAAGAAGAGACTTGATACCCTATGAACATATACAGGGGGAGGTAATCCCCCTCAGGAACAGTCATAGGGGAGGGGAATAAGGGGAAAATGGGAAGGAGGGAAGAATGGGAGGATACAAGGGATGGGATAACCATTGAGATGTAACAAGAATAAAACAATAAAGGAGAAAAAAAAAGGAAAAAAATAGAATTGCTTGGTGGACAGACTCTATGTTTCTAGTAACAAATGTTCCATTTTAAGGTGGCGGTCCTTATATTTTCATATTAAATGACCAATTATTTTACTTTGACCCTACGAATATATGTTTTAGATTTTATGTTTTATTTTACTTGTACTAAAATGATTTAGGATATAGCCACAGCTTTTAAAACAGTAATGAAAAGAATTCTACCTTTAGAGTGAGACAGGATTGATTTGAGAAAGACATCCTGGAGGCAATTATATTTTAAAAAAACAAAGTGAAAAGGAAACTTGAAAGAGAGAAATCAAGAAAAGACTATTCTATTCTATGTGGCTAAACCATCTAAGTTGTAGTGGGGTAATGCTATACATAGAAATATACAACTAGCTTGGAGTCATCCTGTAAGTAATTGCAAACATCTTATAAAAGGCTCTGATCTTTACACTGTAGTCATTCACAGTAGAGCCTTCTAGGTATATCTAAAATATTTTTAAATGTTTACTAAAGTAAAACATACAAACTTCAGTGTTTTGATTTCGACTTACTTTGAGACACAATTGCCCCATCCTTACATATTCCCATTTTCAATCACTTATCTGATTGTATTAGTGGACTTCTTTTTTAAATAACATTTTATTATGATTTATTCAGATTACATCTCAATTGTTATCCCCTCACTTGTATCTTCCCATCCCCCCTCCCTCCATCTTTCACCCTATTCCCCTCCCCTAGACCTGTGACAGAAGGGCACCTCCTCCCTCACCATATGACCACAGCCTATCAGATCTCATCCCAGATAGCCTGCTTCCCTTTTCTCTGTGTGCCACCAGGCCTCCCCACCAAGGGGACATGATTAAATTGGGGGGAGGGGCACCAGAGTTCATGTCAGAGGCATTCCCCAATCTCCTCACAACCCTGGAGAATGAGCTGTCCATAGGTTATATTTGAACAGAGGGTCTAAGTTTACTGCATGCATTGTCCTTGGTTGGCACAGCAGTTTGTAGAATTTCTTAATTTAAGACATTATCTAAAGACTTTCTGTCATAGCAGAAGAATATTTATCTAACTTGTCTAACTCCCCACAATGTAATTAGAGAATCTTAAGGGTATTTTTATTTGTTTGTTTTTGCTTAATATTGCAAATTTAACCTTAAGAAATGTGTGTGTGTGTGTGTGTGTGTGTGTGTGTGTGTGTGTGTGTGTGTGTATGTGTGTATTTGTATTTGTATTTGTACATTTTGGGGTGTTTGTTGGTTGGAAGGAGACAAGGTCTTGCTTTGTAATCAACCCTGGCTTGGAAATACTATAGAGCATAGGCTGCCCTCAAAAGTGGTAATCCTGCTATCTCAGCTTTCTTAGTGTTAAATTTATAGGAATATAGTACTATGCATTGCAACTTGAAGGAATACATTTAGTTGTTTTTTTCCTAGGATCTATGTAACATCTTCCTTGGCTTTGAACTATAAAATGAGCATTATTTTTTGCATGTAAGTTTTCTTCTTCCCTTAACGTCTACTTACTTGGAATTAATAGGGCCACTTTCACTTTTAAAAATTAATATTCATTCAATATATTTCCATTGTTTCACTTTCAGGCTATTATATTTGAAATGAAATTTTACAAATATATTATTGTGCTATATTTTTAATTCTTTTTACCCTATTTTTAAATTGATGTCCTTACATGTGCTATATCTCCAGTAATTGATGTATCAGAACGTGACATCACTTTTAAAAGTTTGTTTGTTCTGTTTTATTTTTTCTGCCTTCTCGTGTGTTACTTGAATTTTTAGAATTTCATTTTATCCATATATTTCCGTATCTCTCAACCCTCATTAGAGAAGCTTCTTTTTACAGTAGATGGTGATTAATAATGAGACTTAAAATTGGTTATCACACAGAGATATAAGAAGTCCCTGAGAAGGAGTAGCCAGAGATAGTAGACATTTGCAGTGAAACAGTATTTGCCAGACATGACAGGGCCACTGCACACTTGAACTCATAAGATCATCACAAGATCAGCCAGCCAAAATCTCAGGGGAGATAGGTAGGGGCTCATGTAGTCCCACCTCTAGCTGAGGAGTTATTGGCAAACTACAGCTACAGGGAGAGGGAGATTTAGTTTTCTCAGGAATGTGTTCCTGAGAGGCTACCCATGTTCCAGTAGATGGTCCTACACCAGTGCACACACAGGCAGTACTAATTGGATTCGGTGGATTTAGAGAAAGAAAGAGCACATGAAATTGGAAGGGAAAGTGGTGGCGAGGGTATAGGGGAGTGATTGAAAAGCAGGGGATGGTAGTAGACTTGATCAAAACACATTGTATCCATGTATGAAATTCTCAATAAAAATAGTAATAAAAAGAAAGAGCCAAAATTAAATTTAAAATAATGGGAAATTTTATTAATTACATGGTATTCTTAGGGAGGCCTAATGATTAAGAAAATTGTAGTCTTTTCAATTTGAAATCAAGCTGCTAATGCTGCTGCTGTTGATTTAGTGGGAAACAGTGAATAGTTTATTCAAGCAAAGGTTCTATAGAATTCATTCCCTTAGGGAATATTTATGGATTTCATAGATCAAGTCTATGCTAAGTAGTTAAATAGTACCTAATCTTCAGTGTGGTGGCAGTTACTAAGTTGGACTGTCACACTTTCATAGAGTCAATCAGTGGGGAAGTAACAACCACAAATGTGTTTGAAAAGTTTATTTCTTCATATGGTTGGTAGTGCAAGATCAGATCCCCACATCTATATTTCTAAAGGATGATACCAAATCCAAGTGGCCAGGTAATAGATAGCATGATACCATGATAGATTATTCTGTAGTTGATCCTTCCTTATATGTCCTATGTGAATATGTATAAAAGGACCATAGTGTCTTGACAATGCTCTTTTTTATAAAATCTGATGAGAGTGAGTAATTTTAAAGGGTGCCATTGTCTCTTAAGTGGTGAAGATGTAATCAGATAAGAGTAGATGTCTGGGATTTATTCAGTATAATGTAAGCAGTGATGGATAAATTGGGGAAAGCAGTCACTCATTTTTTTCAGTCACCTAGATAAATTACATATACAGGGAGGCTATGAGGAAAGGTAGAAGAAAAATAAGCCTGTGGAAAAAGTTAATATCTTGTTACCAAGCCTTTCCTTTTTGAGTTTTAAACTCTTTCCTAGATTAAAACCAGGCAATATTAGACCCCCTGTTCAGATCTAGCCAATGGACAGCACATTCTCCACAGTTATGTGGAGAGCAGGAATTGCCTTTGACATGAACTGTGGCGCCAGTATTTGACCACTTCCCCTTCCTGGGGAGGCCTGGTGGCACTCAGAGGAAGAGAAAGCAGGCTATCCAGATGAGACCTGATAGGCTGTGGTCATATGGTGGGGGAGGAGGTCCCCTTCTGTCAGAGGTCTAGGGGAGGGGAATAGGGTGAAAGAGGGAGGGGGGAGGAATGGGAAGATATAAGAGAGGGGATACCAATTGGGGTGTAATCTGAATAAATTATTTTAGAAAGAAAAAAAACAGGACATAAATGGTATCTGACCTGACAAAACCACAAGCTCTTATTGGAACAGCATTATTTGTGGCTCTCACATAATTTTTCACTCCTTTCTACCAGAAGTATTTTTGATCATTGGGCTATCATGACATGTCATACTCCTGGTTTCTTTTTTTCCCCTCCTTCCCTTTCTCCCTCTCTCCCTCCCCATTCACCCTAATATCCATGCATATGGCTTGCTTCCACTATTTTATTTGTGACTACAGAAACTACTTCATATAAATTTCTCATCAACTGTCTCATATTCCTTATCTTTAGAATGTCCCAAAGAAGAGTAATATCTGAGATTTTTTTACTTCTTAAGTTAGTTCCTTATGTTTTAAATGATTTATGTAAGAGAAATAATTTATCTATTCACCCAAGTTTGAATTCTGAAACCATTCTTTATATTGCCACTTTTCTAACCTCTCATGCACTTAAGTTCTGGATAATTATTCTATAAATCCTCTCTTCTGTTTAACTATCTCCACTGCTCTATTTCTGACCTGATGCCTCCCTTCACTGCCCTATTGGCACATTGTTTGAATTGATATTCTCCCATCCTGCCCTTTCAAATCCATAGACTTGAGTAGTCTATATAAAACACAAACATCTCTAAGTCATCTAGTTACTCAAAATCTTTAAATTGATGTATTTTAATTTAATTTTCCCCATTATCTTACTATTGCCTTCCCTCCAATTTTTATCTCCTGTCACTTGTTGCTTTTCTTTAATATCCACTACCTAGGGACCTATATAAAATGCTATATTAGCCTTGACCACAGTTTGTCTAAAAGTCCTTTTCTGCATTGTTGTTTAACTGTCATCCTTTAAAGTCTAAATTGAGCATCCAACTCTCCATGTAGTCTTCTTTATAGCTAGCTGTTAAATACTCCTCTCTGCATAGCAGTTAAACTTTCCTTTTTCCCCATAATAAGTCATAATATTTTGTGTGCAAATTAAAATAAGTAAATAAGAAAATTTTAAATTTAAAGTTCAAAAAAATGTATCTTTTTTGCATAGCAATAGGCATATCTTTGTACTTATCACATTATCCTATTAAATTAATTGTAAATGTTCTGTTTCCCCTACCAACATATGAGTATCCTAGCCATCTACATATAGAAAATTGAGCTAATATTTCTGATCAAAGGATAGAACTTGAGCCAGCATTTTTGAGGGTGTTCAAAAAATGTTGAATAATGAATTTATATGCCTTTCACTAATGTCTGCCAAGTGCATTAGAAACTTCCCTGGTGGGCTAGGAATTTATGTATTAAGGAAACTAATCTTGGTGGGCTCTGAGGTTTTTGTTAGATTGTGGTTAATCAAGCAGGGGAACAGCATTGGAAAGAGCCCTTAAACATCTCCACTGAGACAACCTCAACTCAGGTCAATTTCTCTTCACTTAGAAAGGATTGCTATAAATCTTGGTTGAAAAGGACATGACTTGATTTAATACAGCTTACCTTTGAGGCACAATAACAAAGAAATGATTCTACTAATTTAATTATTACCTCCAGATGCTCTTTCTCCCCATTAAATCTAAAGGGAGAGATAGCCTGAAGAGGTGTACTGATGCCTATTTACAATTAAGGTTACTTCATACATGTTTCTCTGGTGATTGGAAACTTAGGTTGCTATCAAAGACTTTCTGGAATTTATTCCATAAATTTCACTAAACTCTATGGAATAAGATTTTTACATTATTCTTGGGAACAACTAGTCCTTTGTTTTATTATTATTAATCTTATCATAATTGCTGGAGTATTTTTTCCTGATCAAGGGGGAAGAGTGTGAACCAGCCTAAATAATACACCTGCTTTGGAAATTATAGACACTGCCTATAACAAAGTAAGGGAAAAAGGGAGGCTCTTATTTTCTGTATTTTAAGATACGAGTTAGCTTATAATTGTTCTCTCCATGTTAGTGATCAGTATTATTCAAATGTAAAAGATAAAAGGGATAAAGTAACACAAGAAAACCTTGCTTATTAAGAAAGCAAGAAGCTGAGTATAGTGGTGAATATCTATAATTCCAGGAATTGAGTCTGAGGTGGAAATGTAGAAAAGTTCAAAGCCGATTTGGACTACAGAGTGACTTTCAGGTCAGTCTGGGCTACATAGACCCAATCTCAAACAAACAGAAGAAATCAATATAGCTGTATCAAAAAATCTAAACAAACTGAAAACATTACCAGAAAAGAATCTGAAACATATTTTGTTCAAGTGGTAAATAAGTAAAAACAGCTACAATATATCTTGTATGGTAATACAAAGTATCTTTTCAAAATAAGAGAGAAGTAAAAATCAACATCTCTAAAAGCCCAACTTGAAAACATTTATATTAGGTCTCTGTCTCCAAAGAGACAAAGGCTTAAAAGGCCTCCTTTTAGTGGAAGACTCCCTTCCTAGCTGACATAATTCCTAAAAGTAAGATCCAGTTAAGACCTACATGTAAATTCTTCATCTAAAGCCAATTAAAATTATATTACACTTTAAAATCTTAACAGCGGATATTTTGGTTAAGGAATTTCCATATTTACTTTGAAATCTAGAGGGACAAAACACTAGCAACCAGTGTCAAACTGAACTTACATCATTTTAAAAAGAATATTTCATATGATTTTGATATGATTTCAAATATCTCAAAAAGTATATATACAATTAACTTAATTAAGTTAAGATTTCTATTCTACCTGACTAGAGCCTGAGGCTCTTTCCATAGGTTCATGGTTCGGCTTTTAAATCTAGCCTGTGGAAGAATGTGTGATATCACATCAATTAGTTCATTATATTTTTGTATATATTTATGACAACATACTTTACTCATAATCTTCACAGATTGTATTGTGCACTAAGAAAAGGCAATATTAAATTAACCAGATTTTTTAATAGAGACACATTATACTATACTTACAAAAAAGGGACAAGATGTTAAATTTTGAGTAACAGGCAGACTACATAAATGGTAGTTTATCTGAACAGTGTGGAAAGAAAATGCCAGAAAGATTTGGCTGAGTCATTCGTAGTTAAGAATAAAAGAATAAGAGCAGTGATGACTTAATCCTTTAATTTTTCTCCCCTCCCCAAATCAAGAATGCATAAAGTGAAAAGCCTGTTATGTTCTTAAGAGACTAAGTGAAATGATTTATGCTGATTATTTTGTCAATGTCAAAGTCAAATGCTGTATTTTATGGAGGAATCTAAGGGAGGAGAATTTAAGAGAAATGCTTAAGGCCTTGGTGCAATCTGTTTGACAATAGGCATCTATACTCACAGTTTGCTTCATTCTTAGATTTAGATTTAGTTTTTCAGTCACTTTACATGATTGGGCAAAACAATATAAATTGGAAGAGACTATGTACTTCTTCAATCTGACTCAGAGTCCTCCTCAAAATTCTTTTATTTCTCTAGAATCTTACTTTCCCATTTTCTTTGCTAATGGCCTTGTCACATAATTTCAATCAAGTTCCATCTATCTGTCTGTCTGTCTATCTATCTATTTATCTATCATGTGACACATCCTGGACTGTGGCCTTTATCTTGATATCCTACTCAGCAGACAAGTGATATCTTAATTTGCACTTGCTTGGAATATGATTCTTAGTATGGATGCTTGTCACAAAAACTCAGTCTTTCAACCTGCCACTTGGTATTGCAGCCAAATTTGGTCATGTCCTATATTTTCACCATTTCTGGTTAGGTATGGATAGGGAAAACTCCTGGTCTTTGTGGTAAATGATTTAATGAAATTCGTTCAGTAGATCTTCAATGGGCCTCTCATTCACTACAATTGCTCATTTTATGAGACTGATTACAAACCTTTCGGCTAATTTTCTAAGTTGAAATTCTCGAATGAACTTGCTATTACAATCATGCATCATGATTTTAGATAAATTTGACCTTTTAAAGCACTATTCACTAATTTATTTAACATTTATGTAACTAAACGTAATAGATCTAGAGGATAGGAAGTAAATTCAATAGCTAAAGTCTAAGCTGTAAAATGTAGTTAATAATAGTGCTAATTTGAGGCTAGACTAAAACATAAAGTGATTATTTAATACTTTGTTCAATAAACTTTGTGTTATTAATAATATTAATGCTTTGATAACATTACTTGTGTAATTAACATTTTAAATTTTGTGTATACTTTGAAGTTTGGGTTATTAGTAAACAAGTCTAAACATAAGCTTTTTAAATTTTGTTTTGTACCACTAACATGAAAACATTGTATTTTATCTATTACTGTTTTGCCTCCTTGTGTGTGTTTAGGGGCAAGGGGCTGTCAACCCATGCTAACTGAAGAAAGTGGTGTTCTGTATTTCATAAAATTGAGTTAAGACAAAATGGCTACAGTAGGAACTTGCATGATTTATTGACATTATGGCAATAATTATAGAAATAAAAGGAGTTACTTGTTTACTCAGTGTAACTGTTTAAGAATTGTACCAAGAAAAATTATATATAATGGTGGTAGAGTTTGCTGCTAGGCACTCTAGAATTGTCATTGAAAATGAAGCCTCATTAGGCAAACTGTGTATTACTAAATGTTGCATAGAAGCCTGCATAGGTTTTTGAAGCAAACAATATGTGAAATATCACGTGTGCAATTTGTCAGTAACTTTAAATCCCATTATTACTCTTCAGTTCTTATATAAGAACAACTGAACACAAAATGACATCATGTAGAATAGATAACAGGGGGACCTTGTGTTGCAGGAGTTGGCTGAAAACCTGAAAGCTTGGAAAAGGCACGTGTAGGGTTGGGAAGGCTGTCTCAGAATCACCTGAAGCAGCTTGCAGTTGACAGCTCTGACTTCCCAGGTCCCTTTTTATCACCCAGGAGAGATCTGACAGCATTGGGCCATCTACTCTTACTTAGGCTTTTCTGGTTAGAGCTGGATTCCCGTCTATGGAAGCCCACACCCGGGGGTTTCTGCAGGGGCGCTCGGGTCCTGGGCTGTAACCTCGGGAGCCTTCTCAGCAGCCACGAGGGCTACAGCCAGAAAAGCCAGGGCTCCCATTGTCACCTTTGCAGTTCAGCGGTGTCCCTCCCCTCGGTGGCGGGGGTGGTGGTTTACGATACCCTCCCCCACTATCGTGGCTGTTGGTTCAACTGGTGGGGCGGCCCATCTCGCTGCTGAGTCTCCCGGGAGGCCACTGGGAGCCATGCTCCTGCCGCCGCACCTGACTGACTGACTAACCGACCCCAGGCTCCAGACTCCAGCTAGAGCGTGCGGCAGTCTCCACCACTTCAGGCGCCGCCGCCGCCGCCGCCGCCGCACACGCCCTCCTGGCGCGGGTGTGGTCCAGTGCTGTAACCTCGGCGGGAGGGCGAGAGCGTGAACGCCCCACACCTGGCCGCCTGTCTGACAGACCTCGGGCCCCGGGCGCGCGCTGGCACACGCACGCGCACACGCCTCGCGCGCACCGGCTGTTGGCCCTGGGGGCGGGACCGCGCGGCGGCGAGCGGGCGGGGGGCTCGTGGAGCGCGCGCCCCGCACCCGAGGGCTGCGGAGAGATATTTTGGGTGGCAGGAGGCCCCTCGTCATTTCCGCCGGGCGGCTAGTCGTGCCGGGGGCTCCACTCCCGCGCGCCAGGCGAGCGAGCGGGCAAGTTGGCTGCGGCCGTGCGCCGGTGCCTCTTTCCTTCCCTGCTGCGACCCTCGGCGGCTCGAGCCATGAACTAAAGTCCCTTGGGACGCACGCCCGGGGCCGAGCAGCGGAGGCTGCAGCTGTGGCCGCAGCCTGGGCTGGGACTGAGCAGACCCCAGCGCCTTCCTCCAGCAGTCGCCGCTACCACCGCGGTCGCCTCCGACGCTCCAGCCTCGGGACCCACACACAAAAGCCGCCCTCTCCGCGCCGCCCACCCCGGGACTCTGCGGCGGGCCACCGACCCCACCTGAGGGCGCCCCGGGCTGCGGACTTCGCTTTCTGTCCAAGCTCCGCGTCCCACGCGGCACCAACCCCGCCGCCCATGGCTCTGATAATGGAACCCGTGAGCAAATGGTCTCCGAGTCAAGTAGTGGACTGGATGAAAGGTAATGCCCTCTGTAGGGGAGGGAGAGGCGGCACTGGGGTACAGGGTCCCGGTATGAGAGGGACGGGCGCCCGCCAGGGCACTACCCGTCCTGGGAGCTTCCATCCGACTGCTAAGGATCATTCCTTTGGATGGACGGGGGTCCTTGGGTTCTAGCAGGGGCCCGGGCACCCTAGTCTCCTTTTGTCTTCAGCCAGAGGGGCGCAGGGAGCGAGAGGGCGGCGGGCGCCACCTGGTTGAAGCTGGAAGCAGGGCGGTGGAATCCCCGCGCATCTTACCCACTTCCCGCTTCCCTCGACGCCTTTGGGCTGAGAGGACGGGGCGACCCTTGTTTCCCAGCTAAGGGAGGAGCCTTTGGGACGTATTCTCATGGTGGCCCCTTCATCAGCCCCTTTGTTCCTGGAAACCCAAGGCCCCTTCTAGGTCTCACCCTGCCAAGTGCCTTCCCTAGCGCCAACTCTCCTGGCAACTTTTAAGCCCGCATAATGGGGTCAGGATGCAGTCGCTCAGGTTGGAAGCTGGGAACCCACTCCTCCATGCTGGGCTGAGGA
The DNA here is from genome assembly GCF_964271855.1 of Acomys minous. Taxonomy (NCBI): domain Eukaryota; kingdom Metazoa; phylum Chordata; class Mammalia; order Rodentia; family Muridae; genus Acomys; species Acomys minous. Next base: position 123,828,922 of record NC_140488.1, on the reverse strand, counting down.
TGATCAGGAAGGGGGTACGCTACTTTGGGGTGAGGAAAACATGTTTCCCTTGGGACAGCATCCATGCTGATATATGTGGGCTCCCTCCTGCGCACCCCAGCATGTCCTTTGCTTTCCTAGGTTGAGGTCTGGGGAGGCATTAGGTTTCTAGTTAAAGGGTTTAAAGTGATGCATATTCAGGCACTCTCCTTTCTTCCATATTGAAGGTTCCCCCTCAACCCCCGACAATTTCTAATGATCAGTTTCAAACCTTCACCCTCCTCCTAGTCACAAATGTGGGCTTTTTTTTTTTTTTTTTTTTTTTTTTTTTTTTTTTTTTTTTTTTTTTTGCCTCTCTGGGCTTTCCTGTGTCTCACTATCTCCCTCTGTTGTCTGAACGGAGGGGCTCCTTGAAGACCTCTCCAGTCCATCCGCAGACTGAACTCTGATAAAGGGAAGCCTGCATTGGAATAAAATATTCTTGGGCACGCTTGAAAAATGCTTGGGGGATTTTGTTTGAGGTCTTTGAGGTCGTATCTGAGCATGCAAACTTAAGATAGGCTTCGAGCTTTATCTCTGAAAATGCCCTTTCCAAAGATGAAGGAGCCCCCTTTTTAAAGGCTTGCTAGGCAGTCAGAGTTTCTAAGATCTACCTACTTAAAGATGGAAAGTGGGTGATGGATTGGAAGGTATTGAAAGTAGTTGGGATAAACTCAATTCGCCCCTTATATTGCCCCCACCCTTTCAGATATTTGCATTTTCTTCTGGGCTTTCCTTTATCTGTTTTCCTTCCCTTTCTCTATGATTGGCCCTGTTTCTTCTCACTTACTTCGGTTTTCTCATCTCATATGTGAGAAAAATGCTTTGTAACTGCAAAGCACAGTGTAAGTGCAAGTGAATTGAATTAGACTTAATTCATTATTTATTTACTGCCCCTTGTGTGCAGTGCATCGGGTGCCATGGGGGTTATAAAGATGACTAAGACAAAGTCCAGCAGTGGCTCATCTTTTTTTGCTGTTAAAATTCCAGCTTCCTGGATTTCCACTAACCCCCCAACACACACACACACACACACACACACACACACACACACACACACACACACACACACACGCCTCAGGAAAAAATTCTGTCTTTTCTGTTTCTCTGTCATGGATGACAGAATATTTGCAAGAAGTAGGAGTGCTTAATCACAACTCCTCCTTTGAATTTCTCTAAAAGGTGAGTTTAGTTTGAGTCTGTTGCTGCAACAATATTCAGAGAAAAGGTGCCTTGGCTTCCTGGGAGTCCAATTACCTCCATAGACTGCCTTCTAGAAATGTCCATGATGATTGTAATGAGTTCTGCATACTCCATCTTCTTTACCTCCCACCTAGTTTCATTCTTGCATTTTCCCCTCTCTCCACTGTTTTAGGACCCCTGAAGCAAGTGCAACACATGATTTATGGAATCTGACAAACGTTAGTTTTCCAGTATGCTAGTCCTTTTTAAAAAACCTCTCCAGTGAAAATGCAGTGTCTTTGAACTTTGATAAAGATGATTTCCTGTCATTTTAACTTCACATGGTATTTAAGTAGGATAACTTGTTTTTGTACCTGTTGGTGACACATTTTATAGCTACCTAAAAAGATCAGTTAGGTAACCGAGATAGAATTTGCATGCCTTTGTATAACACACGACTGAATGAGAATAGAAGAATTGCTGCCTTAATTACAATTTCAGGTCTCAGCTACTTCGTCCCAATCTGCTTATTATTAAAATTTCTGTGACAGTCATATAAATTTGAGATCCTATCAGATTAAAAAAAATAGTTGGAGGAAATGAGCATTTCCTCAACTTGCTCCCCTAGTAGTGTTACCTTAGTTAATTTTCTCTACCATTTCCCCCCCTGTGAACTCTAACAAAAAACATTTTAACATGGTTTCCACACTTTCCTCAGTTGCAGAAATGTTTCAAAGCCAAATACTAATTCTGCCTACAGCTTTGAGATGATAAAATCTTACTTTTTATATATAATATTATAAAGTCAGTAGTAAAGCATGAACAACACTTTTATTTTTGTTTTGTTGTTTAACAAGGGATCTCATATAGTACAGACTGGCCTTGAACTCGCTGTGCAGTTAAGCATGGCCTTGAATTTCTTATCTTACTTTTTCCACAGCCCCAGAATTGAGGTTATAGGCATATGCCACCACTCTTGGTTTTATGTAGTGCTTGGGAGAAAACAGAACTCCCTACATGTTATCACATGTTATGTTTTCTACAAGCATCAAGTGAGCTATATCCCCCAACCTAAAAAATAAGTAAGATTCTTGAGTAATTGCAGCATTTTGAGAGTTCTTCACAATGTATTACTTGTATGACAGTTTCATCATCCCTTACAATTGTAGCTTTCAGCTGGTAACAATCATAGCTACTTGTGCTGTTTTAGTAAGGGACATACTTTATTGTTTCTAGGAAAATTTTAATTTACTAAACATAAAAGTACAATTAGATCATATATACATATATGATTCTATGAAATTTATAGAGATGATATAGAAACTAAGTCTTCAAAGTAGGAAACAATGGAGAAAAATTAATTTATTGGGCTTTCATAGCATATCTTCAAGCCTGTTTTAAGGAAGGAACATTAATATGACAATTAATTTTGATTTATTTTTATTAAAACATAGTTGAAAGAGATACCGATATGAACTGTATATATTCAGTAATAGCAAAGATATAAGGTGCTCATTCACTCTTTGTAAATATAACAGTATTGTTATTTTTACACTTGTCTAATTTTTTGCTGGCAATGAATGTTTGATATGGCACATTGTCATTCTTAGTTGCAGTAAATACACAGTACATGATCTACTAATGAGTCAGTAAAATAAAGATTTATATTCCAGATTATTTTGATAGGACTTCTGGATAGTTGCATTAATTAAAAATTATGTTTACAAAATTACTTTTAGAGAAAATCAGTATATGCAACCCATTTATTAACACTTGAAACCAATGTTCAATTAGAAAGTATCTTCAATTATCATATAGTTTTGATAGTCTTAAAACAGACCTTGTCAAAATCAACCAAGACAAGCAAGTTACTGAAAAAATCACAGACAATAAAGTAAGCCAGTAACTAATTTGTTGGTGAGCCTATTATTCTAAAATATGTTATTTCTCAGTTCCTGTTTGTTTATTTGACAATTTTAGAAATACTTCATTATGTGTTAGTTACATGGGTGTCCGTTCGCTACTTGCTTTCTCATTGAAATATAACAAAACACTCAGAATATTTCAGTGTTCCTTTTATTAATTTTATTATAAAATTTGCCTGTTCATCTTATACCAAGTAATTCCACTCTTCCTTTCATAACTTTTTGAGCTTTGAGACTAATGCAAAAATATCCACATGATCAAGATAATTATTTTTCTAGGACCATTTCTCTCTGTGGCATTCTTCTAGTAAGCTTTAATCTCTTTTTGGGTTAAATAAAATGACTGTCATCTTCAGAGTCAAGCAGAAGGTCCAATTTGCTGGTATTTTCTTATGATCTCTGGGACTTAATGCTAATAAATCTTACAGTATTACGATCCCTAAAATAATCTAAAATTTTAAGATAGTCTTTAACCTATTCTGCAATCACTTGCCCTACTCTTTCTTGTTCATAATAAACCATTTTGTTCAAGAAGCAGTCCCTGACTTGTGATTTCTATACTAATGAATCAGCCATTTTGAAGATAGAAAATAAAACACCTTACTTTAGATATTCAAAAAGAAAAACCTAATGTTTTACATACAGTCTTATAATGGAACTGTAGTGATTATATGATGTCTATTCATTGTAAATGTGAAGTGATGTTGAGGAGACTATCAGATAAGACAAAGAAATTTGGCAGGTGATTAATAATTCTTTGTCTCCCCTCATAGGATATCAGAGCTTAGGTCGAAATGTATCTTAAATTTATAAGGAAATTCTCAAGATTTTGAGTTAAATTGAATCGAAGGAAAGAAATCAGAAATATTTGTTAGGAACTTGAAATTGTACATGTTGTAAGGAAAAGATGTTAAACTTAACAATCACATTGGTTATATCACTTTTGAAAAAGGTGATGTTTTTCCAAATACGTAGTGACTAGATAGGCTCAGGAAATATAAACTTGGGTTTGACAGGTTTTTTTGGGGGGGGAATTCTTGTTATTTTATGTAAAGAAGACATTTACCTTCTGATGTGTATAATCCACAAGAAATATTTGATATATAGTGTCATTGAATTTGATTTCTAAATTCAATGTGTAGCCCTGCTTAGGAAGAAAGCAAGTACTTATATAATTATATTCTGGTCCTTGGGTATAATTTACACACTACATCTACATGGAAACTTTTTAAATGGATTTATAAAATTATTCTGTGCTTTAAAGAAATTACCTGTTGCAAGGCAACAATGTCATTTAAAGATACCTATTCCAGGATAAAGATAAGAACCAACTAGTGGACTTAGAAAATGTTTAAAAGTTTGTGTTATGAAAAAAAGTTTGTGTTATGTATGCAAACACCAGTCAAAAAAGACGATAGATTTGTGGACCAAGAAGGGATCTAAGGAGAGAATAGGAGAATAGGGTTTTGCAATTATTGGAATTATTTAATTAAGATATATTCTAAAAGAAATGTATCTTAACGTAGGAGGCACAGCAAGAGATTCTAGAAATGCAATAGGGGTGCTAACTGAAAGTTTTCCTGGTTTTGTCTGGATAAGTGGGAAAGTGGGCAGGAGAGGGAAAGTGAGGGAGGAGTGTGAGTAGGTGACAAAAAGTACAAGAACAAATCTGCATATGAGAAAGACAATAAAACTCTCATCATGTCCTAAGTTTAAATAAATACCACATTATAAAACTTCGGCTGCCAAAAATCAGCCCACAAAGAATGTGTATTCAATTGCTACAGCTGTTTAAAATCTGTTTCTGAGGAATAATCTGGAAATAATGTTAAAGTAGTTATTTTGAAGATTAATTACATCATTAACATTATGTTTGGTACTTAGAATTTTACTGATCCAAATCCTTATGTGAAGAGTAAAACTGGGCTTTTGACTAATAGCACTGTTCATAAACAATGGTAAATTGTAATTTTTATTTATAGTAGCACAACCCTGGATTAGAACTTAATCTGTTCCTAATGACTTTTACCTTTCACTGTAACTTCTTTACAATACTTCACAGATCAGGCCTATTTGGAAAGATGCAGTGTTTGTTTTTGTAGAGTAGCAGAAGGATATTTAGTGTATCTGAACTAATTTAAAGGGGGCAATAGAGAACAAGCAATTTGGAAAAGGTGGAGTATAAAACCTTTTCATGATTTTCATAGTTATTTAATGTGTGAAAACAGGAACTATAGTCTTGAATAAGGAATCCATTGTGTTGTTTAATATTCAGTGAGTGAATCCACAATTTTCATGAATAGCATAGATCTGTGCTTCTGTGAATGATATATTTCTCTGGCTGTGTGAAAGGCAAATGATCAAAAGTTGACTTTTAAAAACATAAATATTATTTTAAATTGAAACAAATATGAATTTTACATCCATGATACAGAAAGAAAATTTGATATGATTTTAGGAATTTTAGGCTTGCATCAGTCTGTTTAAAGCTAAAATTCCCAGATTTTCCAGGTTTATGAGTATACTTTGTCCAGCAATTATGGAAACATCAGTGGAAAAATTTGAGAAGTGGTAGTTGGCTTTAGAAATGGTAAATTTAATGTGCTTTGTGTTTTTCTTTTCTACTATCATTGTAAAGGGCAAGATTTTTGCTTTTTTTGTTAAGGTCATGATAATTATAGCCCCATTTTGTGTGATCCATAAGCCTAGAGCCACAGTGAACTCCTTTTTAGTTTTTTGAAACAAAATTTTTCTGTGTAGCCTTGGCTGTCCTGGACTCACTCTGTAGACCAAGCTGGTCTCAAACTCATAGACATCTGCCTACCTCTTAACCAATCATATCCTCTCATTTCTTGCTTCCCTTGGTATTTTTTTAAAATGGCATTTCATTATTTTAGGCTAAAGTTCAAAGTCCATAACAAGACTTTATACTTTATATGTATTTTATTCCTTTCTTTACTTTATTAAGTTCTATTGATCCTTCAGGGCTCAAGCTTTTCCTCGAACACATCAGAAAAGTCTTCCCATCTGCCCTAAATCTCATAAAAATTCTTAGTTGTATGTTCTGGTAGTACAACCTACATTCCTTGTGTCCCATTGGCCAAGTTTATTATTTTGTATGATTACTTAACTAATGTGTAACTGCTCTACTAAATGAAGGCAGGGATACCATCTGTTTTATGTAAAAATGTATAAAACACTATGTGGTAATATATACAATCAGAAAATATTTGTTGAGCGAAGGAATAAGTACATTTATTTTCAAGTTATTAGTCTGCACCAAATTTGCTTTCCTAGATGACAAAGCACACACATAAAGTTCCTTATCATGCTTTAGTAGATAATTTGTTGCCAGTGTGCATGCTGTGTGCCAGAATAAAGACTAAGATCACATTGTATTACCCATATTTCTTTTTTTATTTTATTTTTTCCAAGATATATATTATTTTATTAATTTGTTCTTGTTACATCTCAATGGTTATCCCATCCCTTGTATCCTCCCATTCTTCCCTCCCTCCCATTTTCCCCTTATTCCCCTCCCCTATGACTGTTCCTGAGGGGGATTACCTCCCCCTGTATATGCTCATAGGGTATCAAGTCTCTTCTTGGTAACCTGTTGTCCTTCCTCTGAGTGCCACCAGGTCTCCCCCTCCAGGGAAAATGGTGAAATATGAGGCAACAGAGTACGTGAGAAAGTCATATCCAACTCTCCACTCTACTGTGGAGAGTGTTCTGACCATTGGCTAGATCTGGGTAGGGGTTTAAAGTTTACGGCCTTTAAACTATTGGCTGGTGCCTTAGTTTGAGCAGGACCACTGGGCCCAAATCTGCCTATCATAATGTTCTACTTATAGGTTTCTAGGACCCTCTGGATCCTTCTACTTTGCCATTCTCCCATGCTTGTCTCATCTAGAGTCCCAAAAGGATGTCCTCCCCACTGTCCCAGTTTCCTGGTAATTGAAGGCTTTCATGGGACATGCCCCTTGGGCTAATATGCAGATATAAGTGAGTCTATACTATTTGAGTCTTTCTGCTTCTGGGTTAACTCACTCATTATGATCATTTCTAGTTCAATCCATTTATCTACAAATTTCGGGAATTCCTTCTTTTTAATAGCTGAGTAGTATTCCATAGTGTATATGTACCACAGTTTCTTTATCCATTCTTCTACTGAGGGACACTTAAGCTGTTTCCATGTTCTGGCTATTATGAATAAGGCCGCTATGAACATGGTTGAGCAAATTTTCTTGTTGTGTGCTGGAGCATCTTCTGGGTATACTCCAAGGAGTGGAATAGCTGGTTCTTGAGGAAGCCCCATTCCCATTTTTCTGAGATAGTACCAGATAGATTTCCAAAGTGGTTGTACTAGTTTGCATTCCCACCAGCAATGAAGGAGTGTTCCTCTCTCCCTACATCCTCGCCAGCATGTGGTTTTGCTTGAATTTTTGATCTTAGCCGTTCTGATGGGTGTAAGATGGAATCTCAGAGTTTTTTTTGATAACAACTCTGAGATTACCCATATTTCTTAGGTGTGCTGGCTCTACCCAATTCAAAGTACTAAACCACAGCTTAGATGTTTTGTTAAGAAATATTAATAATGTCATAGGTATTAAAAATATGATACAGATATTTTTTTCTAATTGAAGTAGGCTACAACTAAGTGAAAATACCTATAAACAAATATTTAATTAAAAAATTAAATCATTACCTTTTCTAAGCCTTTATTTCCTTCATTCAAGTATCATGATTATTTCACCATTTTATATCTCAGAAGGAATTCTATATTTGAGAGTATATCAGAGACTGGTATTGATAGAATGCCTTAGGCCTTTTAACTCTATATAAGTGCTTAATAATAGTTTATGCAAGACAACTAAATGTATTTTTCCATGGTGAAAATAAACTTTGCTTAATTAGGGACATAATTGAAAAAATTTCCTTTTAATGAAACATACTATCTTCACTATTGTTTTTAATGTAGAACTTATATTTTATTGTTAGGAATTAAGATACTTAAGATACTTTTAAATTCATATTGTTTGGTAATTATCTATATTTCCTCCTGTCTTTGATAAAAAATAATTTAAATAGTTTAACATACAGGTAAAGTTCATTTTGTCTAACATTTGGAAGTTATTTTATAAGATCGTATATAGAAGACTTGTTGCATAAATGTATCCCATGTGGATTTCTTGAGAGCTGTGTGCTACTAAACAAGCACTAATAGAGAGTTTCCTAATAACATATTTCTCCTCTCAATTTACATTTGGTAATACATAAGTCATTGTAACTGAAACTTTAAGACTTCAACATAAGTATGCTGATTCTTAACTCTTTTTTGTCAGAAAAAATTATTCATACAATATAGTCTGATAATACTTCCCCTCTCCCAACTGGTCCCAGTTCTTCCCTAATCCCACCCCATCCAACACCGTGTCCTTTCATTCTCTTTCTTTAGGAAACAGGCACACCAAAAAAGTACAAAATAAAAAAACCAAAACCCATAAAGACACAAAATCAGAAACCATAATGTATAAACAACAGACCAGTAAGACAAAGGAATGCTCAAACAAAGCAACATGAGACCATAAGTCTCTTAAAAATACCATTGAGTTCAACTGTGTTGGCCATCCACTGCTGGTCATGGGGCCCACTCATGTGTAATTACTATTCCCATTGGAGAAAACTAATTTTTCCTTTGCAAGCAGATGTCAACTGAAAATAGTTTCTTGGTTTGGGATGAGAGTTCATGGCTACGTTCCCCTCTCAGTGCTGGGATCCTATCTGCCTTCAACCTGTGCAGGCCCCATGCATGCTGTCACAGACTCTGTGAGTTCATCTGTGTATCAGTGTTGTTGTATCTGGAAGGCACTGTTCCTTTGGCATCACCCATAATGTCCCAGATAATGCTGCAGAACTATGATTTGCACTTATATACTATTTTTACTTACATGCAAACACTCATGCACTATGATAGAAATTTTAAAGCATTAAAGATGTATTTAGTTTCTTTATTCATTTTATTTAAATTATAATAAATCTAATTTAGGTTTACATTATCTTCATCTTCGTTAATGCTTATCAATACTTAATATCAGTTCATTAAAACTTAAAATAAAGCCAGGTGTGCTGGCACATACCTTTAATCCAAGCACTTGGGAGGCAGAGACAAGTGGATCGCTGTGAATTTGAGGCCAGCCTTGTCTATAAAGTAAGTGTAGGACACAGAGAAACCCCGTCTCAGAAAACCAAAAAAAAAAAAAAAAAAAAAAAAAAAATATATATATATATATATATATATATATATATATAGTAACATTTATGCTTACTCTCTAGAATAGTTTGGCACAATGTGAAGTTTTTCAGAAGCTAAATAGTAAGTAAACTAATACTTAAACATTAATGCATCTGAAAATATTTAAGTTATATATATATAATATTTACTTGAAATTAGATACAGTGATACATAATGTTAGTTGCCTTTTAAAATATTGCTCAATAACCTATTTTATTATTTTCTGGAACTTTTTATTTTATGTTAATAGCATCTGTTATTTCAAAACAAGTTTTCAACATGTTTTCTCAAATGATACAAGTTAACAGAAATCTAACTTAAATTCTAGATCTTACTTTTTATTGTTTATTAGTAGCACAATTGTGCAATTTGTTATAAGTATCAATAATATTAGGCCTTCCATTTCTATTTAATTAAAAAAAGATTTCTTGTTTTATCATGCTTTGTTAGAGATGTGGTTTTCATCCATCACTACCATTACTCAATATTTATTAGTTTTTTAATGATAGATTAGGTTTCTCAGAATGAACTTATTTATTTCTTATTCCCACTTTTAAAACAAACCAAAAATGTAGTCATACTTTTTCAATTTGTGTGCCAAAATTATCATAGAATCATTTTCTAATGAGATGCTTATAATTATCCTATAATCAAGTAATAAAACTTTTAAATAGTAGCATTTAATAATTCTGAATCATTGATTTTTAACAATCTATTTGTTAAAGTGTATGTCCTATATGTATGTGTAGGGGTTTACTTTTTTTGCTGTATATTTTGCATTATTTTCAAAAAGTTTAGAAGTACTGGGTCCTTGTGTTTTTTTTTCCTACTTCTAGATCAGAAAATTCATGTTTTAATTTTGTGTGATTTATTTATATTTAATTTTCAAAATGGGCCATGAAAATATGAAATGTATATAAAATACAAAATGTGGCATGTCAGCTAATGTTGATCAAAATGTAGAAACTCAGTAATCCCACTGATAACTTTTAATACTATTAGAACTCATATAAAAATCATGTTTCATATGGCATAGAGCCTACATGGCATTTGTTCTCAACCTGTGGGTCACGACCTCTTTGGGGATAGAATATCCCTCTACAGGGTCGGAGCTCAGATATCTTGTATATCAGTTATTTACATCATGATTCGTAACTGGCAAAATCACAGTTTTGAAGTGTTGTTGGTGTCACCACAACATGAGGAACTGTATTAATGTTTTGCAGTATTAGGAAGATTGAAAACTACTGATATACGGTAGGGCATAGATGGATGTTTCTTCCCTATTCCTTACATATGGGTGGCGGAATAAGCTTTGTGGCCATCTTTTTTTTTTGGGGGGGGGGAGTGTTCCAGGCCTGTCCTCTTTAGAAGCATGCTCAACTTGTTTTCAAGCTATCAGAACAAATGCCATCATTTTGAGGTTAAATTGCTAATCGACTCCTATGGAATATGTATGTATGATTAATTTTTCTTTCTAGTTTGTTTCTGGGTATAATGTTTTGAGTTTATTTATGGTAAAAAACTTGTTACTTGAGATTAAATTTATTTTGGCTTCAGTTGAAGGGTGCTTTTGACATATGATGAAAATGTTTGCTAATAAATGCCATACATAATACTATAAAATTGGAAAGGACTGTTTGACCTGAAAAAATACAATGTTTCCAAGCATTATATTTTCCAGGAGCCATTTTAACACAGAAAATATCATATTTATAACTAGATTGTGGCTTTAGTTAAATTTTTTTGCTTACTTGGAATGACATTCCTTTTAATATTGTGAAATATTTTTTGCAAATATTATACATATAGTACAACTATAAATGTCTCATGTACTTGACACTTAATACTAGTAGTAATCTTAAAAGATGAGACAAGGGGCAAGTAGATGGCTCAGAGGGTAAAGGCACCAGGCGCCTAGCTTGCCAACCTGAATTCATTTCCCACATAGTGTTTCATTGAAGATTTTATTTGTTGGGATCCTATAGCTCTTAGGATCCTCTATATCTACCAGATGTTAGTTGATTTCTTAAACTTGTTTTCTTTGAAAAATATTATTAATCCAAAATTAAGATAAGTGATGGTTTAGTGAATCAGTAATTTAAACAATAATAAACAAACTTTAATGTAGCCAGGTGTGGTGGTGTAGGCCTGTAATCCCAGCATTCCAGGAGGCAGAGGCAGGTAGATTGCTGTGAGTTCCATGCTAGTCTGGTCTACCAAGTGAGTCAAGGACAGCCACAGCTATACAGAGAAACCCTGTCTTGAAAAAAACAAAAAGAAAAAAAAGTAATGTAATAAAAATGGTGATGTAAATATGAAATTTGAGGTGATCAAGTGGAGCTAGATGTTTGATCAGTGAATTACCTATAAAATGCTAATGAATAATATAGCATTTATTTATAAGGCATATTTAAAGGTGTAGTATACTTAAAGTAATACATATAACTATATATTTATTAAATATGTATTCCACTATGTATGTGGCAACCTAAGTAGAATTTGTTCAGAATGAAAACAAAAAGATGCTTTGTATTTTTCTTTGTTTTTAGTAATAGAATTCAGTAAACCTGTTTTTGAATAGATTTTTAAACAAGTAAAAACAACTTAAATTGTTATTGTAGAAAGAATTAATTTGAAGTGTCTTGGTTGTTAAAGAAACCATCACAATACCTAGGACAATAGGCACTTTAAACAAATGACTGAAACTAACAATTATTTTGACGTTCACTTGGCCTTGTCCATTTTATATCAAAAGCACATTTTCTACTACAGTATACATTATTTTTTAAATCCCCATAAATTAAAGTTAACTTTCTCTTTTGGATTTTTTCAGTTAGTTCATCACTTTTCGTAATATATTTGTTGATATCTGTGTTTAAAGAAGTCTGGTAAGGGAAAGACCTGAGTACAATAATTGTGGGTCTCCATCTAAATTACTTTTGTATATTTATGATTTAGTCTTTAAATGCAGTAGTTTCTTATGTTTATTTGAAATGAAGCTACTTTGCCAGATAATTATTGTATTTATACTTAAAACTTGCACATGTGTGCATGTGGCACATGCACATACATACATACATACATACATACATACACAGAAAATACATGTAGTGGAAGTTAGGGAATACATGTAGTAACAGCTGGGGAAACAAAGTTCATTTCTTAATTTTAAAAAAAATTTTTTTATTAATTTATTCTTGTTACATCTCAATGGTTATCCCATCCCTTGTATCCTCCCATTCTTCCCTCCCTCCTCTTTTCCCCTTACTCCCCTCCCCTATGACTGTTCCTGAGGGGGATTACCTCCCCCTGTATATGCTCACAGGGTATCAAGTCTCTTCTTGGTAACCTGCTATCCTTCCTCTGAGTGCCACCAGGTCTCCCCCTCCAGGGGACATGGTCAAATATGAGGCACCAGAGTACATGTGAAAGTCATACCGCACTCTCCACTCAACCATGCTAAGACTCCATCTCTAGAAAATCACTGTAGTGCCCTTACTATATTAAAAAAGAATGTCTATGATAAAATAAGATGGATTTCTCTATGTAGAGACTCAGTTTAACTGTGTGTCCTAGTTTATTTTCTATTGCTATGATAAACACCATAGCTTACACTTTTTCATTATAGTCCATCATCAAGGAAAGGTGGGGCAGTAACTGAGGCAGGGACGAACCTGGAGGAAGAAGCCAAGCGGAGACCACAGAGGAGTGCTTCTTACTGGCTTGAGCTCCAAACTCATGCTCAGTTACCTTTCTTATACCTCCCAGGACACACATAACCAGAGGGTGGCACTGCCAGCAGTAGGCTGTACTCTCTCACATCAATCAGCAATCAGGAAAATGCATCACAGACTAGCCTTTTCTCAGCTGAGGTTCCCTCTTCCCAGAAGACTTCAGTTTATATCAAGTTTACAAAACAAACAAAACAAAACAAAACAAAACAACCTAATACACTATAGAAAAGAAAATAATTAGTGTTTTGATGACACAGGGTGTACATATTTGAATTTAAAAGAAACATTAAGATGCAAAATCATTCAGTGTAATATGTATAAAGAAACAGAAGAGATGGTGGATCACAGTGACTATCAGGAGAAATAGTGACAGGACAGACTCATTTGATATGTCATCCTAGTTATAAGGTGTTGGTGCTTAACATTTTCACTCCTTGATTGTGCTTGTTGGAGATAACTTGTTTCCACATAGGAGAGTATAGGAAAAGGGAAACATATAATTTTGTAGAAACCTAGCAATTTCTGTCTTGGCCAGGTGATCAAAGTGATCATTGATATATAATTTTTGTGTCAGATGCCCTTGATATGGTATGATGAGGACAATTGTCTGTGGTCTCTTCTCTCAAACCTATAATCCTCATAAAAATTTAGAAAGGCCCAAATGTAAGGATATTTTAAGAAGTATCTGACTAATACCCTTCAACCTTATCAAGATCACCAAGCACCACATGAACGTGAGAAACAGACATCTAAAGAGACATGATGAGTAATTGTTATTATGGGATACTGGGTAGTATTTTGGAACATAAAAAATACATTAGAAGAAAAACCAATGGCATTTTAATAAAATGATGAGTTAAATAACAAAATATCAATGCTAGCTCCAACTGTACCATAGGAATTTTCACTATTAATGGGAGAATCTGGGTGAAAGGTATATAAGAACTGGAAACCCTCAATACTATTTTTCCATCTTCTTTGTGAACCTGAAAACTATATTGAAATTAAAAGTTTATTTAAATAAACATTCAATTAACATACTTTTAATTTTGGTAATTTAAAAGGTAAGCAGTGTCTTATGTGAAATACTTTTGACATATCTTGGTAGAATTATGAGTAATAAATATTTTCAAGGGAAAAAGCGCTTAGAATGAAAAAGGTTTTCATTATGAAGGTTTGTTTCATATAACAACCCAGCCTTTGTGATAACTTCAGAAGCATTTTAACCTTTTATGCATTATGGTGAATTGAAAAGTAATAATTTCTTTCCAAAAGACTGCTGTACCTGGTTACTATTCTATTGAAATTAACCTTTTACATGATTTTTTAATTGCCTTTTGGTACTCAGGAAACATGTGTAGGAAAAAGGAAAGGAAACTTAATATACTTTGGTAGGATGCAAACTACCAAAACTAAGCCCATTCCTTGTATTTTACCTGCTAACTAGTTGGCAGTTAAAGTCTTGCACAGAAGAGTGGACCATTTTAAACCTTGTTAATAAAGCCCAATTCTCAACACTCATTCTAATTGTAGTTTCTCTTTCCTATAGACACTTTTGTTCAGGAATGTTAAGGCATGAAAATTTTGAGCAAATAAATGTTGTGGTGTATAATAATTGATTTTCAGCTGTACAAATATAAGTGCATGTATAAATAATGACAATATTAGCAGACATGCTAAAACTGACTTTTGCTAATTACTTTTCTACAAGTATTCAATGGTTTTGTCATTAAATGTAGCACCTTATTTTTATTATGATAGGCCTGTGGAATAGAGCTGAATTTGGGTTAGGAGGATGGTTAGAATTTAAAACCCGTTATCACATCTCCATGAAATCATATTATACTTTGAATATACTTTAATACTTGTGTTTAATTCCTAAAACTTTTGATTAAGAATGTCTTTGTTTTCTAGTTATAAGAAAATCCTAAAGAAAAAACAAGCTCTTGTAATTATTAAATATAATATACCCAAGAACATAACTTATTTATGTTTGTCTTGCCACAACAAACCAGATATAATCAAGAACATTTCAACTTCTTGACAATTTTGTTAGTCATCTGTCTCTGTGAAAGGGTGTGGTTCTTCTGACCCTGATGACTGATATGAATGTGGTCGAATTGCTGCTAAACAGTTTTGGACTTCATGCTCTGTGAATACAGTACTAGGTGTATACATTAATGTTGTCTTTGCCTGTGCACAAAGTTTTTAAAACTGTCATCTCAAGAATGAAGGAGAGGTTGTTTTGCTTGAAATCTTCCTGGTTTTTGTAAGGCTTATATTTGAAGAAATCCACAAAACTAAACAAAAATGCTGTGAATATCAAGAGTGGTAAAAGATTTGAATGTGGTGTGTGTGACTGGAAATGATGGGTTGAGGTCAGATGAGTCTTGCCTGCTTGTAGGACCCTTTTCCTTTTTAGTGAGTTGCCTCATCCAGCCTTAATATGAAGGGAGGTACCTAGTCTTATTGTGACTTGATATGACATGCTTGGTTGATATCCCTGGGAGGCCTCTTCTTTTCTGAAGGGAAACAGAGAAGAGGGGGTCTGTGAGAGAGCAGAGGTTGGGAGTGGGACTAGGAGGAGTGGAGGGAGGGGAACTGTGGTTGGGATATAATATATGAGAGAAGATATTTAAAAGAAAAAAACGTGTATTTTTCCTAAAAATGACACAGATTTTTGTTATTGATTATTGTGATAGTGAAGATAGTTTAGAGTCATATAATAGTTACATTTTTAGAAACCATTTGTATGATTTGCATGACTTATAAAATACAGATTGTATGAAGTAGGTCTGGAAGTTGTTCTAGAGTTCATGTGGGAATGCATCTTCCATAAAGCTAATTACAGTCATTGTGTTATAAACATTGTTTTATGTTTTGTTTTACCATGAATTTCTTCTTCTTTTTATATATCAAAATGTCAGTGGTGCTTCTCAATTGTGCTGAAAATCCCTGTATCTCCTGTGTTTGTGTCAAAAACCCAGTTCTTTATACTTATTTTCTTTAATTTTTGGCATTTCTTTCTCTCAATTGATAAAAGATTAAAGTGATGTTTAATAGGAAGCACTATATCTTATATACAATATAAATTATCAATAGTATTTACTTGAGTCTGAAAGCTTCTCTATTTGTACCCATGCCAAATGCCTATATTTTCTTATGTACCTAACTCATTTTTTTTTACCTTTTAAGCTATTCACTTTTATAGATAAGAATAGAAATAATGAAAATGTGCTTTATAGATAACTCAGAAGAAGAATTATTCAAAATGATTAAGTTTGGAAGAAATGGAATGACATTTTGACAGTGGAAAAATGGATTATTACTGTATAATATGTTAAAAGATCTTTAGGAAAACTGATTTTAATATTTTCCGGCTTAGAAGTAATTTACTGAATCTCACTGTGGCATAAAAAGCAATTATGTTGATTTAAAATGTATCTGCAAAGTGGATTTTGGAATTTTATGATTTTTAATTTTATGATAATTTTATGCATGTAAACAGTGTATTTTTATTATGCCCACTTCTTTGTCTAATAGTTCTCTCCAAATTATGTTTTCTTATTTGAGTCAGTTGACCTTTAATCAGTCCAGCTAATGAATAGAATGTTATATCTCAGTGAATCTGCAAAGGAACCTGATGCAAAGGTTCTAAGGCATTGATTTGGATGGCTTTGCAATCACTAGCTAAGTCTGAGTTAATTTACACCTCTTCTTAGTAGGAGATCCTACATATAAAGTTCCTCAGTGCTTCCAAGCTTTATTTTGTTAAGATTCATAATCACTGCAATTTTACTTCTTACTTAGATAGAATAGAAAACATTAGAATTTTATCATCATAGGTTTATACACAGTGATTGTAATAATTACTGATTCTCTGCATTAAATATGATACCTACATGGTACTTATGGGCACTCGCCATTTAAGTGATAAAAATGTATTTGCTTTTTATAGAAAACAGTCAATTATAAGAAACAAACGAATCGTTTTTTTCTGAGCTTAAATGACTGAAAACAAGAGGGAATGGCTAGCAAAACAATGCCCTTTCCCATTCATGTGTTACAAGTAATATTTGGATTAAGGACAACTGAGAAACATTAAGGCAGCAAATGACCTCCCATGTTACAGAATGGTGCTTGGAAAGTTTACTAAAGATCTTTATGCTAGCTTTGAATTTCTTTTATTACCAGCAGTTTTGTTTTTCTCCTTAGGTGTGCCTTTCATTTGTGTTTTCCTTGGAGAAAATGGCTTTGTCTTTTTGAATATTAGTATATCTTGTTTAAGTAAAGTCAATTCACATACATAATTCAGAGGCATTTTTTACTATTGAAAGTTATTAAGAGCCTTCTTTTAATTAGTCTAACAGTGTTTACTTTAAAGATTTGAGAGACAGTGCTCTCCTGGTTTTGTTGTCAGTTTCATTTGATATTGATATGCTTATACTTGATAGTATGCAGTGTTTTATACTTTGGGTATTTTGGGCAGGAGTGGTTGATGTTTAGCCATTCATAACTACCTTTTAAACCACATTTAGGTTTAAGCACCAGTTTTCAACCTTTGGGGATCAGATATCAGATATCCTGCACATCAGATATTTACATTATGATTCATAACAGTAGCAAAATTAAAGTTAGGAAGTAGCAACAAAAATAATTTTATGGTTGGAGCTTGCCACAACATAAGGAACTCTATTAAATGGTTGCAGCATTAGAAAGGTTAAGAATCACTAGTTTAAAGCAAGTAAGATTTTTAAAAAGCAACAGGAAACCATATGGTTGAAAAGCTGTACTTTTATGTCATACTTTGGATTTCTGATTTACTTTCCTATAAAAGAAAGCTGAACAATACATTGTCCTTTAAAATTCTAAGTCTGTGATTCTACGCTTACTAATGCATTCCCACATTTGATTTAATAGCCCCCAGAGATAACAATCCCTTTGAATTTTTTCATTTCAGTTACATTCTAGTGCCTAATTGAATATTGAGTACAAAACTAAATGAGCATTACATGAACATCTGTGTAACAAAAGCAGAGTGTGGTTTTTGTATTTAAGGTAGACCTGATCCACCCACCACCAGTGTGGGTTCAACATTATAAATGTTGTTTGGAAAAAAAATAAATAAATGTTGTTTGGGAAATTTTTAAAAATTTCTTAATAATTTATTCATATTACATCCTGATTGTTATCCCCTCACTTGTATATTCCCATTCTCCCCTCCCTCCCTCCCTCTTTCATCCTATTCTCCTCTCCTAGGTCTGTGACAGAAGGGGACCTCCTCCCCCACCATATGATCATAGCCTATCAAGTCTCATCTTGGTAGCCTGCTTCCCCTTCCTCTGAGTGCCACCAGGCCTCCCCACCAAGGGGAAGTGGTCAAATATGGGGCACCAGAGTTCATGTCAGATTTAGTCCACGCTCTCCACACAAGTGTGGAGAATGAGCTGTACATTGGCTAGATCTGAACAGGGGGTCTGCTTTTACTGCATGCATTGTTCTTGGTTGGTACAGCAGTTTGTGCAGGCCTACCTGGGTCTAGATCCAGAAATTCTTGAGATATTAGATTATAAATATTTTTTCTTTTAAAAACAATTATGTTTGACGAGAGAGAGAGAGAGAGAGAGAGAGAGAGAGAGAGAGAGAGAGAGAGAGAGAGAGAGACAGAGAGAGAATGTGCCAAGGTACCTATGTGGATATCAGAGGACGACATGGAAGAGTCTGTTCTCACTTTCAACCATGCGGATTCTAGGGATGGAACTCCCATCTGTAGGCTTTTTGCCCCATTATGGTAGGGAAGTCTTGTATTGGAGTTAAGGCAATATATTAGTGACTACACCACTACCAGTCATAGCTCAGGAAGGGAGGGGTCTTATAGGCACCTCCTATGACTCATGATAAAATATTGATGGGATGGGCTCATTGTGTGCAAGTCGTGTGCAGATAATCTACCACTACATTACACTCAGAGCAACGACAATTCCAAGTCTGAAGACATCTTTTCACTTAATGTTTCCTCATCCTTGGGCTTCTACATTCTGTCTGTTCCCTCTTTGATGATATTCCTTGAACTTTGGAAGGAGTGATAGAGCTGTCCAATTTATGCCTGAACATCATCACTTATTCTAGGCATTTTAGTCACTTGGGAGTTTCTGTATTAATCACTGCCAGATACAATAAGAAGCATTTGTTATGAAGGCTGAGTGCAGCATTCATGTATGGATATAAACATCAATATTTAGAATGCAGTCTGACAACATGACTATTTCAGTAATTAGCAGACTCATCTTTAGGGTCCAGTATGTCCCCAGCCACCTGGTTTTTGTTTTTTGTTGGTTTTTATTTTGGTTTTGTTTTGGTTTTTTAAGATAGGGTTTCTCTTTGTATTCTTGGCTGTCCTGGACTTTCTTGTAGACCAGGCTGGCCTTGATCTCATAGAGATCTGCTTGACTCTGTCTCCCAAGTACTGGAAGTAAAGGCATTTGCCACATGCCTGGCTCTAAAACAATTCTTTATGAGGATATTGTTCTATCAAATAGGATTATTGCCTGTGTTCTAAAATCATGTTGGAGGTGACCTGGAAGCATCTTCCTTGCTGGGTAGCCTTAACAGTGCCAGAAGGTACTATGTAGGTTACTGGGGAAGAAATGTCATCAATAATCTTTGCCATGAAATGCAGTAATTGTATTGTTGTTATGGTTTGGATAGGACCAAAGTAAAGAACTGATACCTTGTTCTGCAATTATTGAATAATTTTAGGCCATAATTGTTTTCTACTATGATCATTTTATAAGTATGTCTAGCATAAACAAGGTTAGCATATTATAATGGCAGAAAATGTAGGTGGAGAGGATGTACTACTACACAACAGGGACATATGCTCAACCATGTTCATAGCTGCCTTATTCATAATAGCCAGAACTTGGAAACAACCTACGTGTCCCTCTATAGAAGAATGGATAAAGAAACTGTGGTACATTTACACTATGGAATACTACTCAGCTATTAAAAACAAGGAATTTCCAAAATTTGTGGACAAATGGATTGAACTAGAAATTGTCATAATGAGTGAGTTCACACAGAAGCAAAAAGAGCTAAATGGTATATACTCACTTATATCGAGACACTAGTCCAAGGTGTACGTCCCCATGAAAAACTGTACCTACCAGAATAGTGGGTAAGAGGGGAGGACATCCTATTGAAACTTTAGGTGTGAGAAGCCTGGGAGAAAGAGGAAATGGAAGGATCCAGTGGGTCCTGGAAAACTACAGGCGAGTCTGGGCCCTGGGGCCCTCCGCAAACTGTGGCAACAGCCAAGGAAAAAATAGGCAGTAAAAACCTTGAACCCCTACCCGGACTAGCCGATGGACATTCTCCACTGTTGAGTGGAGAAGGAGATCTAACTTTCACACAAACTCTGGTGCCCCATATTTGAACATGTCCCTTGGACGGAGATGCCTGGTGGCACTCAGAGGAAAGATAATAGGTCACCAAGGAGAGACTTGATACCGTATGAGCATATTCAGGGGGAGGAGGTCCCCCTCAGACACAGACTTAGGGGAGGGGAGGGGAGTAGGGGGGAAGTGGGAGGAAGGGAGGAATGGGAGGATACATGGGATGGGCTAACAACTGAGATGTAATATGTATAAATTAATAAAAATGTATTTTAAAAAAACAAAACAAAACAAAAAAAAACCAAACAAACAAAAAAAAAGAAAATGTAGGTGGGCCAAATACACCTAGTTGTAAATTCTAACTTTGCTGTCGATTAGCAGTGTGGATCTTGAAAATCTATTGGAGTTTCAGTTTTGTTTTGTTTTGTTTTCAATTTTAAACTGAAGAAATAAAACCAATTTCAAAGTGTATTTTGAGTAATCTATGTATGAGATACAAAAGTTTTTGAGCCATTTCAGCTTAACTTCACTGAAATTATATATGAAACTGGAGAAAATTATAGGTAACTGGGGATATGAAAATGAGATGATTCAAAACCATCTTACTTTAGCCTGAGCACACCTTTAATCATAGCACTCTAGAAGCAGTGACAGGTGAATTTCTGTGAATTTGAGGCCAGCCTCATTTGCATAACAAGTTCAAGGCCAGCCACGGCTATATAGCAAAACCCTATCTATCTATCTAAATAATTAATTAATTAATTAATTAATTAAAATAGCACAGCACAACTCAACAAGGCCTACTCATGTAATTTCTCTAAATTTGCCTGAATAGATTTAGATTACCCTGTTCTAACCAAAAAAATTCATATATTTCATTTGGTTATTCATCATATTTTAGAATGACTTAGCAATTTCTATATTTTGAAAGACTCCAGTAGTACTTAATATATCAGTATAGTAAATATTATAGCCTCACCCTACAAATCTGCTTCTTCATTAAAACTTCTTTTTTATTTATTCTTTTATTTTATTTTTTTCTTTTTTTAACCATTTTTTTAATTAATTTGTTCATATTACATCTTGACTGTTAGCCCTTCCCCTGTTTCCTCCCATTTTTCCCTCCCTCTCACTTCCCCCCTTCTCCCCTCCCCTATGTCTGTGATTGAGGGAGACCTCCTCCCCCTATATATGCTCTAAGATTATCAAGTCTCTTCTTGGTAACTTGCTATCCTTCCTCTGAGTGCCACCAGGCCTCCCCATCCAGGGGACGTGGTCGGAAAAGGGGCACCAGAGTTCGTGTGAGAGTCAGATCTCACTCTCCACTCAATAGTGGAGAATAGCATGTTCGTCGGCTAGGTCTTGGTAGGGGTTCGAAGTTTACTGCCTATTTCTCCTTGGCTGGTGCCTTAGTTTGAGGAGGACCCCAGGACCCAGATCTGCCTGTCATAAAGTTCTTCTTGTAGGTTTCCAGGACCCTGTGGGTCCTACTATTTCCCCATTCTTCCATGCTGCTCTCGCCTAAAGTCTCAATAGAATGTCCTCTCCTCTGACCCACTTTCTTGGTAAGTAAAGTTTTTCATGGGACGTACCACTTGGACTAGTGTTTTCATATAAGTGAGTATATACTGTTTGTCTCTTTTTGCTTCTGGGTGAACTCACTCATTATGATAATTTCTAGATCAATCCATTTGTCCACAAATTTTGGGAATTCCTTGTTTTTAATAGCTGAGTAGTACTCCATAGTGTAAATGTACCACAGTTTCTTAGTCCATTCTTCTACTGAGGGACACTTAGGCTGTTTCCATGTTCTGACTATTATGTATAAAGCAGCTATGAACATGGTTGAGCATATGTCCCTGTTGTGTGTTAGGGCATTTTCTGGGTATATTCCAAGGAGTGGGATAGCTGGGTCTTGAGGAAGCCCTATTCCCATTTTTCTGAGAAAATGCCAGATAGCTTTCCAAAGTGGTTGTACTAGTTTGCATTCCCACCAGCAATGAAGGAGTGTTCCTCTCTCTCCACATCCTCACCAGCATGTGGTGTCATTTGAGTTTTGATCTTAGCCATTCTGATGGGCGTAAGGTGGAATCTCAGTTTTTCATTAAAACTTCTATGTAATCTGTAAATTTTAGAGCAGGGATACAAATAGTCTTTGTCTCGCTTTTCTGCTCTTTCCCTTACAAGAGCAAGAAACACTTAAATTTAAGATCAAAGATCACTATACTATCCATTGGTATAGATTAAGCACTTTTATTGTTAGTTTTTCTTTTATGAACTAAAAGTTCACAGGTCATTGTCTAAATGGTAAAAACATCAAAACCCAGACAGAAAAATTTTATTTTATTGAGTAAACTATATTTTCAGACAAACTCCCCTAAATCTAGAGGATTCATTCTGGATTAGAAAAAGGTATGGATAAAAGAGATCAGTCTTTAACACATAAATATATACATGAATATACACAAATATAATTTCTGTTGTTTCTTTGTATCATGTTTTATCATTACTTTTTCATTGATACACAGTTGCAAATGTAGTTTAAAATGATTTAGACCATTATAATTTTTTAGATTTAAAATTTAAACACATAGCAGTTATCCCCTGTTCAAGTTGCACCTTTTGGCCAACATGTATTTCTTTGGCAATGATTGCTAAATTATAGATTGTATTATAATTCAGAATGAACTTAGGAAACTGGAATAATAAATCATTAAGGAGAAAATGGGAAGATTATATAGTACATTAAAGGATAGTCTTGGAATAGATGAAAACTATAAGGCTAAACATCTATCTTTGGATTTTTATCACTACATCATCAAAAGTAGTGGATTTTAAAATAGCAACATGAGTTTGTATTTATTGTTGTCTAAATCTATGTGCATTTAAATTAAAATGATAGACATTATTTTTAAAAATTTTGGCTCAGAAATAATTCACTTTGTCCCTTTCAAATCCATTTAAGTATCACTTGGAGTTAGGGTTTATCATTCTTCCATGGGCTATTTTACCCCTTTAACTTTCATAATTATGTAGTTTTGATGTCTCTTTATATAGATATGTACAATTGTACTTATTTCAGCAGTGTACTGAGTCTTATCTAGTTTATAGAAAGCTATACATCATATATTCCTATATGTAGATGAGTTTCATATTAAGAATTAGCTACAGTAAAGACTTTATTCCTTACTGCCTTTGTGTTTAGATAAGTATGCACATAGCTCATTCTGGAGGAAACCAAGACAGAGAAAATAACCTTTAAACTTGATTGTCTTAGCCAGTGTTCTATTGCAGTGAAGGGGCACCATGACCATGGCAACTTCAATAAAGGAGAACATTTAATCGAGGCCGACTTACAGTTGGAGAGATTTGGTCCACTATTCTCATGATGGTGAGCATGGCAGCACACCAGCAGAAATGATAGCTGGAGGGTTCTATATCTAGATCCTAAGACAGGAATGAAGACACTGGGCTTGGCTTGAGCATTTGAAATACCAAAGCCCACCCCCAGTGACACATATCCAACAAAGCCACACCTCCTAATCTCTGTTAAGTAGTGCCACTCCATAATGACCAAGCATTCAAATGTACGAGCCTATGGGGACTATTCCTACTCAAATCACCAGACTGTTATGCTTTTAAAATAAATGGAAACCCAGATACTTATATAAGTATTTCTTCAATTCATACTACAGTGACTTGTTAATAGTCAGCTTTAAATATGAAAGAGGTTAAATTATTTTTTTTAATAAATCACAGATTCATTCTTCTACTGAGGGACATTTAGGCTGTTTCCATGTTCTGGCTATTTTGAATTTGGTACATTTACACTATGGAATACTACGCAGCTATTAAAAACAAAGAATTTCTGAAATTTGTGGACAAATAGATTGAACTAGAAATGATCATAATGAGTGAGCTAACCCAGAAGCAGAGAGACTCAAATAATATATACTCACTTATATCTGTACACTAGGCCAAGGGGTATGTCTCCTGAAAGTCTTCACTTACCAGGAAAATGGGATAGTGGTAAGGACATCCTAAGGTGGGAGAAATATAGGAGATAGGGAAATAGATGGATCCAGAGGGTCCTAGAAACCTACAAGAAGAACACTATGATGGGCAGATCTGGGCCCAGGGGTTCTGCTCGATCTATGGCACCAACCAAGGACAATGTGCAGTCATCATCAAACCCCTACCCAGAACTAGCCAAGGGACAGAATATTCTCCACAGTTAAGTGGAGCCTGGGGACTGACTTTCACATGAACTCTAGTGCCCCTTTTTTGGCCATGTCCCCTGGATGGGGAGGCCCGATGGCACTCGGAGGAAGGATAGCAGACTACCAAGAAGAAACTTGATACCCTAGCATCATATTCAAGGGGAGGAGGTCCCCATCAGTCACAGTCATAGGGAAGGGGAATGGGGTGAATGCGGGAGGAGAGGGAGGAATGGGAGGATGCACAGGAGGGGATGGCAATTGAGATGTAATATGAATGAGTTTATTTTTCAATAAAAAAATAATTAGAAAAAAAGGAAAAAAATAAATCACAGATTCCAATTTGAATTTAGGGGCCAATAATCCTAAGGGCCACACCATGCATTTTATTCCAGTCATATGACTTCTCAAATTAAGGGAGATTTCCAACTCAATAGTGACTCATAATTGTCTATAGTTCGTCTCACTTGTGATTGATGAAATGCTTTTCTGCTGATATCAGAAAAGCCAAAAATGAAAAATAAAAAAAGGACTGCCACATTCCAAATTGGGCTATGTAGATTGGCATTATACAACCTAGATAACTACATATGCTCTCTTTGGATAAGTAGGAACACAAAAATGAAAACCTAGAACAGGTAAGAAGAAACTTTATAAAGCTCTTCCACTTCCCAATAAAATCTGTAAAAATGTAATACCTTATTTTATTTTCACAGTTAAGCAATGTAAATATTTATGCTTAAGGTTAACAGTTTGAATTCACAATGATGCTTTTATGATACTGAAAATTATACACTAGGCCTTGTGCACGATAGGCAAGTCCTTTAGGAGTGGGCTGTATCTCCAGACATCTTATTACTTTTTATTTTGAGATAGGCTGACATTGAACTCATTTTATAACCTAGGCATCTTGAACTTATAATCCTCCTGCCCTGAGCCTCCCAGGTAGGTAAAATTATAGGCCTATAGCATGAGGTCAAATTCTAAGTTTAATATTTTAAAATAAGACTCTACTATATTTATGTGATTTTACATTTTAAATCCAGCAACAACTCCTAATTTTAATTAGTGAGAACATAGGTTATCATATTTTATAAATGAAAATATATTTATAATGTTAGAAAATAATGAAACTAGATATTTAATTAGCTTTGAAAGATGGCAAAAGAGGAGATCACAATAAAATGTTTAATATTGTCATATTTAGTTAGCACAATTTATTTTTTGTGACCTTACTATGCAAACACTGCATTTACATCACTACCATCCCCCTCTCCCTTCAACTTTTCCTATGTCCTTCCCCTCCCTCCCAAATTCATAATTTATTCTTAATTATTATTGTTTTATAACAATTGTGTATACTTACTGTTTCCGTTTACCATTGCTTGTGTGTAAATGTATCAGGGACTGACCACTTAGGACTAACTGGATAACCTGAGCACCTCCCTGGAAGAAACTAATTCTTTCTTTCTCAGCAGCCATAGACCACCTGAAGCTCTTCATCTAGGGTAGAACTAGTAGAATTCCAATGTTGTTATTATGCCAGTCTTCTTTGGACTACCATAAAATTCAGATGTCATGGTTACATTTCCTCTGTCATATCCAGGAGACACTATGTAGCAGCAGACACCCTCTTTCTCATCCTGGGTTACTTCCCATTAAGGTCCTAGTGAGGTACCGACTTATGACTATACCAGTCTGTCACTTGGAGTCATTTTATTGCCATATTTCTTCAGAAAAATAATAGTATTAGGATTCCCCCCCCCCAGGCCCATGTTGTATCTATTCCCAGGTACTTGTCTACCAAAGCAGTGTCAATCATAGGTTCCATCACATGTAGTGGGCGTTAAATGCAATCAAAAAGCGATTGGTCACTTTCTGTGTACAAGTGTTTTTTGTAGACAGTTCACTATTGTAGGTCACTGGGATTGTAGCTGGGTGTTACTTATGAATATTTTTCTCTTCTGGCAGCATGCACAATACCTCCCGGCAGTACAAGCACTAGTCAGTAGGCATCAACTTGACATTTCTATGTTAGATGACATAAATATCTTCAGCAACAGGGGCTTACCATCAGTTCGTGAAGCACAAGCAATAGCCTATGATTTTTTAGGGGTGAAATTGGCCTGTCCACAGGGCTCCTTTGGACAGTGATTTAAGAAGATATAACCCATTCCTCCACTGAATGTTTTACGTGGTGGCATATGGTGTCTAGTTGGGGCAATGATTCTATTGAGATTCCTTTCTTATATGTATTTATTTTAGGAAGCTTCTATAGTAGTAGGTTTCCAAACAACCCTCAAATGGCCCATAGTGTTAGTTATTCCTTTCTTTGCTCCATCATTTACCCTTCCCTGCCATCACCCTCCGGGCTTAATTTTCCTAATCTAGTTTCCTTCTTATCTCTCCATAACACTATATTCTATTCCTCTTCTTTGGGAGGGTTTGTCATCCCCTGCCCCCCAGTCCCTACTAGGTTTCTGATCTCTGGTTACTTGGATTGTAGCCCAAACTTTATTGAAAACTTCAAAGCTGGCATCCACCTTTAAGAGAAAACATTCAATATGCCAATTTTTGTAGGCTGCAGCCTTTCATAAATGATATCTTTTTCTGTACAGGAGCTTTTTAGCTTCATGAGGCATTTATTATATTGGTCTTAATGCCTGTGCTATTGGTGTCCTGTTAAAATAGTCTTTTCCTGTGCCAATGAGTTCAAGTCTATTCCCAACTTTCTGTTCTAACCAATTAAGGGAATTATGTCTTATGCTGAGATGCTTAATCCATTTGGACTTGCATTTTTTGAAGAATGATAAATATGGTTCTAATTGCATTCTTGTACATGTACTAATGCAACTTGACTAGCATCACATTTGTTGAAGATGCTGTCCTTTTCCAGTGTGTACTTCTGGCTTCTTTGTAAAAACAGTCTGTATCTTAAATTCAATTCCATAGATAAACGTGTCTTTTTATGCCAATACCATGAATTTTATTAATATTCCTCTGTAATACGACCTGAAGACTGGAGTGTGATAATTGTTAGGAGTCCTTTATTGTTCAGGATTGTTTAGCTATCCTACTTTTTTGTGTTTCCATATGAAATTAAAGATTGTTTTTTCAATTTCTGTGAAGAATTTTATTCCAATTTTCCTGTATATATTATTGAATCTGCAGATTGCTTTTGGGCATTTTTACAATACTAATCCTACTGGTGCATTAGAATGGGAGATCTTTTCTTCTTCTCTTGTCTTCTTTAATTTCTTTTGTTAGTGTCCTACAGTTTTTATTACACAAATCTTACTTTTTTGGTTAGAGTTATTCCAATATATCTTTGAGGCTATTGTGAAAGACACTGTCTGGTTTCTTCTTTATCAATGTGTGTGTGTGTGTGTGTGTGTGTGTGTGTGTGTGTGTGTGTGTGTGTGTGTGTGTGTATGTGTCTGTGTGTGTGTGTCTGTGTGTGTGATTTGTATATAGGAAAGATACTGAGTTTTGTGTGTTAATTTTGTATCCTACTTTTGCAAAAAGAGTTGATCATTTGGGGCTGGAGAGATGGCTCAGTGGTTAAGAGCACTGACTGCTCTTCCAGAGGTCCTGAGTTCAATATCCAGCAACCACATGGTGGCTCACAGCCATCTATAATATGATCTGATGCCCTCCTCTAGCCTGCAGATGTACCTGCAGGTAGAGCACTGTATATGTAATAAATAAATATTAAAAAAAAGTTGATCATCTATAGAAATTTCCTAGTGGAGTCTTTAGGGTCTTTATATATAAAATTAAATCATCTGCAAATGAAGATACTTTGACTTCATTTCTTATTAGTATCTCCTTGATCTCTTTTAGTTGTCTTATTTAGCTAATACTTCAAATACTATATTGAATAGGTATGGAGAGAGTGAATATCCTGTCTTGTTTCTGATTTTAGTGGAAATGCTTTCATTTTCTTTCCCTTTAGAGTAATGTTAGCTGTGGGCTTGCTGCAACTTGCCTTTAATATATTGAAGTATGTCCCTGTGTCCATTGTCTCTCCAGAACTTTTATCATGAAGACATGTTGTATTTTTAGAAGCCTTTTATGCATTTAATGAGATGATCATGTTGATTGTGTCTTTTAGTCTGTTGTATGTGGTGGATTATGTTTATTGATTTGGGTATGTTGAACCATCTCAATGCTGGATATTTTTTTTGATGTGTTCTTGGATTCAGTTTGCAAGTATTTCATTGAGAATTTATAAATCTTTGTTTATAAAGGTATTGGTATATAATTTATTTTTTATTGGCCCTTTGTGTAGTTGGTTGGTATCAGGGTAGTGGTGGCTATATAAAAAGACTTAGTAAATGTTCCTTAAGTTTCTATTTTATGAGATAATTTGAGGAGTATTACCATCAGTTCTCTGGAGGCCTGGTAGAATTCTGTGCTGAATTTATCTGGTCCTGTGCTTTTGTTCATTGAAAGATTTTTAATTATTGCTTCTATTTCATTAGAGGGTATGGATTTACTTAAATTGTTTACTTCATTTTGATTTATTTGTAGGTTTTATGTATCAAGAAATTCATCAATTTCTTTTAGTTTTTCCAGTTATGTGGAGTACACATTTTTGAAGGTATATCCTTATGAGTCTCTGCATTTCCTGTGATATCTTCTTTCATCTCTAATTTTATTATTTTGAGTCTTTTCTCTCTACCTTTAATTAGTTTGACTAAGGGTTTGTGAAACTTGTGTTGATTTTCTCAAAGAACCAATTCTTCATTTAATTGAGTCTTTATATTGCTTTCTTTTGTATACATTTCATGTCATTTTGTGTGTATATATATTCATTTCCATGAGTGTGATTATTTCTTGGCATCTATGCTTTTTGGGTATTATTTCTTCTTATTGTTCTAAAGCTTTCACTTATGTAGCTAAGGTACTAATATGAGATCTCTCCAAATTTTTTATATAGGCACTTAATGCTTTGAATTTTTCTCTTAGATGTGCCTTCACTGTTTCCTATAAGTTTGAGTATATTATGTTTTCATTTTCTTAAATTTTAAAATGTTTTAAAATATCTTCTGTATTTCTGTGTTGGCTCATATTTTTTCATTCAGTAGTGAGTTGTTTAGTTTCCATGAATTTGTATACATTCTGCTGCTTCTATTATTGTTGATATTCAGCTTTAATCCATGATGGTCAGATAGATGCAGGGTGTTGATACTTAGATTGTGCCCAAGTATATGGTCAATTTTGAAGAACATTCCAGTTCCATGAACCTCTGAGATGAATGTATATTCTTTTGTGTTTGAGTGAAATATTTGGTAGATATAGGTCATTTGATTTATGACATTATTTAACTCCACCATTTCTCTATGTTTAGTATTTTTTGAAGACCTGTCCGCAAATGTGGCATTTTCATTATGACTGTATGAGGATCAATATGTGATTTTAATAGTGTTTTCTTTTATGAACTTGGATGCCCCTATGCTTAGTACATAAATGTTTAGAATTCTAATATTGTCTTGGGGTTTTCCTTTAATGAGTATGTAGTCTCCTTCCTGTCTTGTCCAATTAGGTGCAGCCCAAAAATAGGTTGTTGTGCTGATTACAGTGTATAAGGTTCTGTTTCTCTTATACTTGCTGTATTTCCCTAAAGCCACATTCTTCTTGTCAGAACAAAGAGTAAATTTGCTTATTTTTATTATTTTAGTTTTTTCTGCTTATGGGTGTTTTGCCTGCATGTTTGCTTGTTCACTACATGTGTTCTTGGTGCCTGGAGAAGCTAGAAAATGACATCAGGTACCCTATAAGTATAGTTTTAGCTAGTTGTGAACCAACCTGTAGTACTGGAACTGAGCCTGGGTCCTCTGAAAGAGTAGTTGATGCTCTTAACTGCTGAGATAGCTCTCCAGTGGTGAAGTTGTTGATTAAATAATTATTTTAAATATTTACAGAACATAGCATTCTGTAACAATATTCTCCACGTGGACTCTTCCTTTTACTGTGCCTTCTAGTTTTACAAGTATAAATATACAAAAACATGTACATAAAGTATTCTAGATTGCAACAATAGCTCAGTGGAAAGAATCTTCATACTAAATGACTAATCTTTAACAAAATTGGCTTTGAATTTTAAAAGTCTACTTGGAGATTGATATGTATGAGGTAAGTGTTGAATGATTATTAGTATTTAATATTGAATTATTATTTTAGTGTAATCAGCAGTTACTCCGTAACCAGCTTTATACCCAAATAACTGCATAGAGAGACCAGTATCCATTTTATTAGCCTGTATAGCACAATGCTGGGCAGTAATTACTCCATCCTAAAGTCCATTCCTCCCATTCTGATTTCACACATTATACTTGCTTTTAAATCAGGTTCATGTCTGCTGATGTTCCCAGGTCTCCTGGCTCCATCCTCTCCTTCTGTCTCATTCTTCTCCCCTCAATGGATCAGGATGTCCCACCCTACTCTTTGTTATTGCTCATCATTGGTTAGTTTGTTTTTATTGACAACACAGAAGACAAATGGTGGCATGTTTATACAAATTTGAAGCTGGAGATGCTTAAAATAAACATCACAGTGCAATGTCCTGATTGATCCAGAGAGTGTGGTGGAGAAATCAACATTTGAATGAACAGGGATAAACTGTACATAGTCCACTAGAACACTATGCCAACAGGAAAAAAACTTCCATAAGAAATAGTAGCTTATAAAAGCATAACTTCTTAAGTAGAAAGGGGAAAAACAAGATTTCTGTTAGAGGCTAGAGATCATATGTACTATTCTAAAGAAAAAAAAAATCCCTAAAGTGTCTTTTATCAGAAAAATGTCATTTTGTTGATGTTGTTTTATGGCTGCTCAGTAATGCTTATCTTGGATAGGAAAGATCTTTTCTTTCATTTTGATACAGTATACTTATTTATTTAAATCCCATTTTATATTTTTAACTTAAAAATAATTTAAATTAGAGAATTTTACTTTTCCCTAAATGCATAGCCAATTGTTCTAATAGAACTTATTTACCAATCTTCTCTTTCAGTGCAATTTCAAATGATTGATGTTTAATAGAACATATACAGTCTGAGCAAGACATTTCCTTCACCTTCAGGTTTTGCTTTATCAAATATTTATTAGTTATTGGCCATTTTCCTTTCATATGAATTTTAGTTTTAGTTTCTCAGATATTGTTTTTAAATACCCACAAAGGTTTTAAGTGAGATTGAATTGGATTTGTATATTAATTTAGGGGGGAAATAGCTAAATACTTTTGAGTATTCTCATCTAAATTGTAACATATCCTTAAATTATTTGAATTTTTTAACACCTTCAATAAAATTTGATAACTTTTAAATTTAAACTAGTCTCCAATACTGTGTTTATTTTTAGATAGTTTATTGTTTTTATTTCCATTATGAATGGAATTTGTATTCCATTTTTGACTTGACTTTGCTGTCCATAAGGAAGTTATTGTGAACTATTCTTAGGAAACCTGATATTCATTCTATTTTCAGTTAACTTTCTAATAATATTATTGCTGTTAGATTTACTCTTACAATATCCATAACTCTTATTAATTTCATTTCCTTGTTATATCTGTTATGACCAAATAAACAATGGTTTAATGCTAAATATTCTTGACCTTTAGTAAGACCACCTTTTGAGTTTCATTGTTGATCACAGTGGTTCTGAATTGTTCTAATTATGCTTCTTCCTTTGTAAAAGCTTAGTTAATTGATATACCAATGCTTACATTTGTAACTGTTTCATAATTTTAAAAAAGTATCCCATATACATATAACCAAACAGTTTAGAAAATTTATTTCAAGTTATCATTGGTAGTTTCTGAGTTTTAAATATTTTCTTCATAATTTTTAGGAAAAATTGTGCACAGGATTATTTTTTTACATTTATTAGAATTTTGTAAGTTTATGGAGTAATTTGTTTTAGATTTTCTATTAAAATATACCTTTAGCTTTAGGAACTTTAATTAAAATTTGAAATCCTATCAATCATTAACATTTTTATTACAGAGCCTTTAGGACATCTAAATATATTCTGCCTTTGTTTATAAATTTCCTGAAAATGATTAGATGTATTCTTCCTGAAATTCATAAAGCATACTTGAGAGAACAGGGACCACTAGACAGCTAGTAGTGAAGCTAAAGGCTATACTTTTTAATTAAAAACATTTTCATTTAATATACTTTCCCCTCTCCCAACTCCTCCCAGCTCTTCTGCACCTCCCATATCTTCTTTACCTCCATGCCTTTTTTTTCTCTCACATTAAAAAAACCAAACAACCCACAGAAACTGACATATTGCCCCACAACACAAATCTAAGACCAAAATACACAAGCAAAAGACCAATAAAA
This sequence comes from Acomys minous, assembly GCF_964271855.1. Taxonomy (NCBI): domain Eukaryota; kingdom Metazoa; phylum Chordata; class Mammalia; order Rodentia; family Muridae; genus Acomys; species Acomys minous. Next base: position 123,795,803 of record NC_140488.1, on the reverse strand, counting down.
CATAACCAAACAGCTGTATGTTTTCCAGGCTGACCATTTAGCACTGAACAACAAATTGGAATACTTCTCTGCTCTCAGCTTTTCTCAGTTGCCTGTCGTTCTTTGTGTAGGGTCACAATCTGGTGGACTTTTCCCTATCCAGTATGGCATGTCCTTTGGTATTATCTTTGTTCAACTCATGCTCATGCATTCATGTTGGTGAGACTTTGCGGGTATTGCTTCTGATGTTCCTAAGAAAAACAGTCTTACTTCCTGATCCTCTGGCTCTTATAATCTTTCTGCCTCTTCTTTCATATTTTTCTCTGAGCCTAGGGTGTGAGTGTGTTTTAACTCTGCATTTGATTGGTTGTAGTTTTCTGTAGTGGTCTCTATCTGTTGCAAAGATAATTTTCTTTAATGAGGGTAAGACTACACTTATCTGTAGGTGTAAGGACAAATGTTTATAAATTGCTGTTAGGGATCGTGTTGCTCAGTAGATTAATGGTTATGGATTGTCTTCCAATAATGAATTCACTAGCACTGAGTAGTTTATTGGGTTTGCAGTGCTAGGCATGGTTTTTCACTTGTTGAGTGGTCTTAAGTCTAGTTAGAAAGCTGTTGGTTACAGCCAAGGTATGTGTGCTACTACATCACCCTTATGGTTATTGTGTCATCTTGGACATCTTTGCAATTCATAGGCATCATAGCTTGGTAGGACGGTTTGTTTTGTCCCTCCTTTGCAAAAAAAAAAAAAAAAAGCCCTACTGGTACAAATATCATTAAATTGACTTAACTTGTATTTATATGTAATATAAAGACTATAAAAATATATAAATTTAGGCAATAGGAATTAGTGGGGAAAAAAGAGAGACCATGAATTTTAAGGAGAGCTGAGTGGCATATATGGAAGGGTTTGGAGGGAGGAAAGTGAAGGAAGAAATGTAATTATATTATAATCTCAAAATTTAAAAACAAATAGTGAAAATAAGAGAGGGTAGAAACGAGAGGATACAAGTAAGGGGCAACAATTGGGATGTAATATGAATAAATTATAAAAAAAAGAAAGTAAAAAATGTCCAAAGCTATATGAGACAAAAATTGTACAAAAATACCATTGAGCTTGTTTTTTATTTATTTTGTTTGTTTGTTTGTTTGTTTGTTTGTTTTTTTGAGAAAACGTTTCAGTATTCCCTGGTGTTGTTTTGTGTCAAGAAAAGAAGGGATGCAAATAGACGAATCAGTGTCATATCCCTCTATAGTTTAAGAAGGCGTGATCCAAAATACAAGTTTGTAATCTTTTTGAGGTTTTCTGAATATACAAAGAATGTTAAAATTGTCACTGAATCACATAACATGTACACACACACACACACACACACACACACACACACACACACAGGAAAAATTTAAAAGACAATTTTTAAAACAGGCTAGAGAAATGACATCAAAGTTATTAACATAGATACAATCTGGCCATACTTTTTTTGAGATAAGGCCAGTTTCTCAAAATCAATGATTCTGTTCCCTTTTCTTAAATTTTCCTTAAACTGACTTTTCTTCCTTTCATCCCTCCTTCTTTGTCTTTCCTCTCTTCCTTCCTCTAGTCTTTCCTTCCTTTCTTACGGGATTCTCATTAGGTGACCAATAACACTGGAACCATCTTTAATTCAGGCAGAAATAAGTTTGGTTTTTTCTCCTTTTGAGACTTAGAGTGGTCATGAGACATGTTGAAATCTACATGTACACACATACATCATTTTCTAGGAGGACATGACTCAATTTTGAATTAAAAAGCAAGGTTGCACCTTAAATGATTTACAGTTTTTACCACTGGGAAGTCAGGATTAGAATGCATTATTCACAAATCAAAAATGTTAACAGGAACTTAAAATTGCTTTAATCATTATTGAATGAATCATATTCCTCTTTTAATCTGTGATGCTATAACCATTGGGAACAGGTTTCCAGGGTGGCTGATGACAATAAAAATAATACGACATTTTCCATTGTTACATAGTTTAGTATATTTATTATTTTCATTCTTGAAATGAAAAGGATACATTCTAAGTTCCTTAGAAATGTTTTCTGGTTCTGATAAAAAAAAAACTTGAGTTCATTAGCCTGCTACTTAAAGTTGACATTATGAATGGGAAGAAGTAGTTCAGAAATAGAGCTCATAATTTAGCATGAGGAAAGCCCTAGTTTCCATTCCCAGCACCACACACACACACACACACACACACACACACACACACACACACACACACACACAAAATAAAATTATAGCTATTGAACACCTTTAGCAAAGGAGCATTCAATTCAAATATAAAATTTTAAAAGCCAATATTAATATAATGTATATTAAATTAAGAATATTTACCACTATTTTTTATAGTTTTCAACATAATCGCTTTTTGTGCATATCAAGTTTTGCTTTTACTTGTTATTTTTATGATATCTGCAAGCCAATTTTTTAAAAGACCTGCTTGTAGCTACTCAAGATATATCTTGGTAAATTCTTTGTTGTTTTCATAGGTTCATTTATAACTATTTTGAGTAAACGCTTATGTAGAAGATTATGGTATTATATTTGTATGTATGCAAATCTTACATCACTCAGGATCTTTTCATTAAAATTCACCAATGGAAGAATTTGGGATTTGATTGAAATAAAAACTCACAAAAGATTGTTTGTACAGCTGCTTTCAAGCAGGGACCAAAATCTCATAGGAAGGTGAATGAATACATTGTTGCTGAGCCAAGCTCAGAAGTTTCTCAAGTAATGTTTTATAAAATATAAAATCATTACATGTGTTGGATCTTCGCCCATGCCCTCAACCTCCTCACATTCTTTTCTTTCTCTTCTTTTATAGTCTCCTTTCTCTAGAATGAATGACTGCTTATTTTTTAAAGTTTTATAGACAATTGAATTGCCTTTTTTAGTAAGACTTAGATATAAGTAACCTCAGTAATATTTTAAACCATCACTTTTAAGTTCTAAAACCTGAGGAAGCATCATGTCCATGTATCTTTCTTTTATAAACTACTATTTATGAAGTAGGCTTTTTAGTAGGAGTTAATTAAGAAACATAGTGCTAAGCTCCATTAACTGTTCATTTGCCATCAATAGGAATACCACATTAAAATATGACTTAAGAGTTTGAAAGTGCCATATAAAAGTTAATTCTTAAATTCTTAGCAGCAAGCAATTATAGTTTAAGAAACATTTTACAGAGGTTAATTTGTGACTAGAGAGCCAATGTTGCATCTGTAGAAAGCAGTGAGCAGTTAAGTTGCTGCAACAGCACAGTGTAACCAAGGAACTGCCTGCTATTACACCTGTATTTATATATATGTATCTTTTTACGACTGTTTCTTCCTTTCCTGTTAACAGGAAATTATTATTTTGATGCATTGGAAAGAACTTGGAGTCCAGAGGGAATGGAAGGAAAGCAATAATTTCTTTTTCTCTTTTTCTTTTTTCCTTAATTGAAAATATAATACAATATCTCCTGATCACAGTTTCCTTTGCCTCCACTCCTCCCAACTCCTCTCCACCTCTTCTCTGTTCCCAGATCCACTCCCTCTTCAGAAAAGCACATACCTCCAAGAGACAACAACCAAACATGTTAAAACAAGATACAATAAGACAAGGCAAAAGCCCAAGAGTAGGCAAAAGAGTCAGAGATATACCCTCTCCCATTGTTAAGAATCCTACAAGAACACCAAACTACCAGCCATAACAGTACACACAGGGGAGCCAGTGCAGACCCATGCAGGCCCCATGCTTGTCGTTTCAGTCTCTGTGAGCCCACGTGAGCCCTGCTAAGTTGATTCATGTTCTCTTAGTCGCACCATGTTTCTTGATGCCCTCCATCTCTTCTGACTCCTACAATCTTTCCTCCTTCTCTTCTGCAGAGCTCCCCAATATCTGAAGAAAACAATCATTTCTAATGACATCTTTCCAATTGGATTCTCCAGTGGATGTTGATTATAATAGGATGCTAACTTAATGAAGGAGAACTTAACTGAGCAGAGAAGAATTATAGAAAATATTGAAAGACCCCTAGTTTTGGAGCTTTGGCATAAACAATAGCAGCTTATTGTTTTTAAGAACCACAAGTTCTTTTCTTTTTGTTGCTTGGCTTCATGAGATTATTGAATATTTTTGTTGCTTGCCCTCATGAGATTATTGAATATCAATAATATTGGCATTCATTTGTCATAGGAAAATATTTGTGTAGCAAAGGCTGTGGCTTCAAACTTTAATAAAGATAGTCCATCACAGGTGTATTTGGAGGCCTATCTTCTAGGTACAAAGTTGATAATATGTTAAAGTTAAAGATCTTATTTTATGTCTTATCACTAATGTTATATTTATATATGCTATATTTGGATATTAAGTTTCCACTCTAAAAGATTCAGGTATTGATAGTTTGTCCTTCACCTTGTGGCACTATTTTGGAAGAGTCTTTGGAATTCTGCTTCGGAAAATGTAAAGGTTGGGCTGTGCTAGAGGAAACAGGTCAGTGTTAGTGTGCATTTTGGTGGCTAGATCTCATTCAGTCCTGTCTTGGTCTTTCCTCCTGCATCCTTTTATCATAAGGAAGCAGTCTCTGTCACAAATTCCTGATGATATCCTGTTCTACCTTAACATGACCTAGAATCAGCAGAGCCAGGGACCATAGATTGAAACCTCTTAAAAAAAATTTTTTTTTGAAATTTTCTGTAGGTAGGTGTTTTGTCTGTCTGTCTGTATGTGTAGCACATGTATGCCTGTTGCCCATAGAGGTCAGAAGAAGATATCATATGTCATGAAATTGGAATTACAGTCGTGAGACTCCGTGTGGGTTTGGGGAATAGAAATGGAGTCCTCTGCAAAAACAGAAGATTATCTTAACACTGAACCATCTCCCCATCCCCAGACAGAAACCTCTTAAACTGTAAGCTATAATTAGTCTCTTCTCACTTTAAGCTATTTTGGTTAGGTATTTGATTACATTAATGATAAAACTAATACAATGTCTTCAACAAAAATAAAATTTTATTTTTTTTTACTAAATAAAAAGAAACTGTCAATGACAATGATATTCAAACTTCAACACATCTTATAGGAAATGTTAATAAGATGTCTCCTGTTTCTTTATGTTTCAAAAAAAATTGACTTATTTTGATAAGGCTTAGTTATACTTCTCATTTTAAATATATATTTTATTTAATATCTAAGCACTTTTGAGTGTAAAGATATTCCAAGATTTATAAAGCATAAAAATGCTGTTCAGATGAATTTCAAATAAATAGTATTACAAAATATTAATAAGGAATTTCAGGTTGCTAAGAAAGAGTATATTCTCCAGGGAAGACCAATTCTGGGGAACCATTGAAATCTTAGCTTTTTGACTATGGGTACAATGTGACCAGCTGTCCTGAGCTTCTTTGTAGCTTTCCCACAGTAATGGACTATAACCTGGAAAGCTCTTTCCCTCACTAGTTGGTTTTGCCAGTGTATTACACTACAGTTATTTAGTGTAGTGTAGTGTAGTGTAGTGGCTTTCCTATAGTTATAGATGGCCCAAATGTGATCATAATGAATGAGTTAACCCAGAAGCAAAAAGACTTAAATGGTATATACTCACTTATAGCTGCATACTAGCCCAAGGGGCATGTCCCATGAAAGCCTTCACTTACCAGGAAACTGGGACAGAGGGGAGGACATTCTATTGAGACTCTAGATGAGAGAATCATGGGAGAATGGCAAAGTAGAAGGATCCAGAGGGTCTTAGAAGCCTACAAGTAGAACATTATGATAGGCAGATTTGGGCACAGGGGTCCCGCTCAAACTAAGGCACCAGCCAAGGACAATACAGGCGGTAAACCTTAAACCCCTACCCAGATCTAGCCAATGGACAGAACATTCTCCACAGTAGAGTGGAGAGTGGGATATGACTTTCTCACATACTCTGGTGCCTCACCTTTGACCATGTCCCCTGGAGGGGGAGACCTGGTAGCACTCAGAGGAAGGACAACAGGTTACCAAGAAGGGACTTGATACCCTATGAGCATAGACAGGGGGAGGTAATCCCCCTCAGGAATAGTCATAGGGGAGGGGAATAAGGGGAAAATTAGTCCTATGTAGAAAGAATTCGACTTCTCCCTCTGAAATGGTGTTAAGAGAAAGAAAAGATAAGATGGATATGTAGGGGAACCTGTTTACTTCATTATTCTGAATATTTGTCAGAAAGCGGACCTTATAAGAGAGATAAAGATTTTCAATAATTATAGGGAAAGTTTGAATAAAATAGGAAAAGTATAATTATTTATTTTTGTTACAGCCCACATATAACTTGAGAAGAAACGAATGATTTGAGGAGTCCAAAGTCAAAATGGATTTACTTTTTGTCATGGTAGGAGTTATTGCTTGCTTTCTGTATGTCTACTGATTGGTTTATATTAACTTGTCTTTTCTATTCTCTCCTTTCTAATTTTATTTTGTAGGTCTTGATGACTGTTTGCAGCAGTATATTAAGAACTTTGAGAGGGAAAAGATCAGTGGAGACCAGCTGCTACGCATTACACATCAGGAGCTAGAAGATCTGGGAGTCAGCCGTATTGGCCATCAGGAGCTGATCTTGGAAGCAGTTGATCTTCTGTGTGCACTGGTAAGGACTGAAATTGTTTGTAAGGGAAACCTATAATGTCTCTCCTCCACCATCCACTTATTTGTCTTTTACTTTCTCTCTCTCTTTTCTTATAATCTTGATACAGGTAGGAAAAATTTCTCATTTTTAACTTAGTATTTGTATACTTCTGTAAATTTGTTACATTCATGCTAAATGAAAAAAAGGCTTAAAAGTCAACAAATAGTACCATGTTTCACCATGTGAAAAACAAGTTGGAACTTAGCTAAGGGAATTTTTGTTAAACTTTTTATTGGTTCTTTCTGAATTTCACATTGTACACAATCCCACTCATCTGCCCTTCCTTTTGTACGTGCCCTCTACCTTTGTAACTTTCCCCACCAAATGAAAATAAATCTCATTGTAGAAGCTATAGTGTATCACAGTGTGTCTCACAGTATACTCTTTTGTCCATACTTCTTTGCTTACAAATGCTCATTGCAATGAGTCATTGGTCTGGTTCCAGGCCTCTGGCTTCTGCTATACCATCAATACTGGGATCTCACTGGGACTCCTCTTGGATATTCTGTTGTTGCTCTGGATCGAGGAGATCCTGTAACTTTGGATCTGTAGGAACAGTCCCTTCACATATTCCAGCAGTTCATCAATGGGGTAGATGTTGGGTTGGGCCAACTCAAAGTCCTAGAGCCTGAGACATATATGAGCTGGTCAGCCTGCCAACTATCCCACACCCACACCACCCTGGGGTAACCTCTCCAACCCTTCCTCTGCTAACTCATCAAGTGCCTCACCCATCAAGAGGCAGAGCCAGCCCTCAACTAAAGGAAATTTTAACAGCAATGCTTTATATACACAATTATATGTAGTTAGTTGTTAAATCTAATTCTTCTAAAATTTGAAATATTAAAGTAATCTTTTTACAAAGCTTTAAAACAAAATTATTTAGATTTTATTTCCATATATAATCATTGAAAATAAAATAAATTATTGTACATTATATGGTTCCTTTCTTTGGTTAACAAATAGACCATAATAAAAAAAAGTCATTGTTAAAATAAGCTTTGTTGGGCTGGAGAAATGGGTCAGAGGTTAAGAGCATTGTCTGCTCTTCCAGAGTACCTGAAATCAATTCCCAGTAACCATATGATGGCTCACAAACATCTATAATGAGATCTGATGCCCTCTTCTGGCATGCAGGTGTACATGCTGATAGAGCACTCATATGCATTTGAAAGATATAAATCTTTCAAAAATATGTTTTAAAAAATAAGCTTCCTCTAAGCTTGTGGCAACATGTTAGACATTCTGATATTGGCTATAGTCATAGATTTTTTTCTAGTTTAAATAAGGTAAAACTAACCTGAATGGTTTTAAATTCTTACACTTATTTGTAAGAGAAGGAAACTACAAACATACAGACAAAAATGAGATCTAAGTAATATTATAACCTCAATTTGAATATTAGCTCAGCCAGGTACTGATACCTTGTGAACAGATCATTTTACTGTAGCCATAGTTAGTTTGTTTAAAGCTCAGATAGCTACTGACACCTTGTAGAGGTCTGAAAATAAGGAATTATGTTTGTGAAGTGCTGAATTCAGTGTCTAGAACACATTATAACTTCATTAAACAGTAACTATTATTGAGATGATGACTAATAAAATCAAGTAGATAATTAAATACAGTTCAACAGAGGCATTGATTTATATACTTAGTAACTTTTGAACTGTGAATAAGACTTAAATTTTGTCCCCTTGTAAAACATATTTGAGGAGAATGACAAGTAAATAATCAAAGTTTTAATGACCAAAATATAGAATATGTGGTAAATATTATAGGAATACAGAAAGGAAAAATAACTGTTTTTATTAGGCTGCATGGGGACACATTGCTTAATCAATATGCAGTATGATAGTGGGTGGAGGGAGTAAAAGAATGGTGGTATTCTATGTAGATAAAATAATTCATGGGCACATGCGTGCAGACACACACACACACAGACAGAGAGACAGAGAGAAAGAGAGACACAGAGAGACACACACACACACACACACACACACACACACACACACAGAGAGAGAGAGAGAGAGAGAGAGAGAGAGAGAGAGAGAGAGACAGAGACAGAGACAGAGACAGAGACAGAGACAGAGACAGAGGGAGAGGGAGAGGGAGAGGGAGAGGGAGAGAGAGAGCAGAATATAGACTCACATTCTGTTTGAATCAGGTTGAAATAGTTATGCCTATAGCAAAAGACCATACTAATGGTAAGGGCCCAGGCTCTTAACACATTAATTTCCAAATTTGCATCTTGGTGGCCCTGAAATCATTGTAAAAGTAGAGGTAGGTTGTAGAGGGCTAATGATCTAGCAGTCTCTGTTCATATCTTACAGCATTCACAGTTCAGTGTTTCAGAGCAAGAAGTTCAGATATATATGGTAATGGTGGCTCCTCATATGTGACAGACACTTGAACTGTCCGTTGAATGAAGGAAAGATGACATGATTGACAAACCAATGTGCAGTTCTTCATCTAGACATGTAGACTTTGGAATTTTGGTCATGTATGGATTTGCTGACCTAAACTTACTTTTTAAAAATAGTATCAGAAGTTATATATAGACTACTTATAAAATTGAGCCATGGGGCTTTGCTAAATTTTTTCATATTCTGTGCTTTATTATCTCTAAAGCTCAAGCTTCAGCATCTTAGCATTGCATAATTTAAATACTTCATCATGTAGTTATTTTCCTTTGGAAAATGGCACAGAAAAAATTGTCAAAAACATTAAATTCCTTCATCTTCCTGTATTTGCTCAGCAGTCATTTGGTAACATACTGAAGATATTTAACTTCCTTTTCATTCCTTACAAATGGCTACACATCAGCTAGTTAAAAGTAGATATTGTCCAGTGAATCCAGCAGACGTTCTCCAGTGAATATAAAGTAAATGTGTGAGCAAAGAATGCTACTGTACTTGCACTGCCATTTTAAATTTGTGAGATAAACAACAAATTGAGCTGACTAGATCAGGAATTCACTATTAGAAATGGGAGTCTATATTTTCGCTCTCTGGTTTATGCTAGCCTTACTATTTCTCTTCTACTTATACGTTCTTTTAACAAATACATATTTATGTTCATACATGCTACTGGTAAAAATGCAAAGATGAAAAATACATCATCTGTACCCTTCCTCAAGACACCGTTAAGGAAGACAAAAGGTGGTAAACAACAACAACATAGATTTTAAAATGGCACTAACAACTGTTAGATGGAGAAAATGTTGGGGACATTTGCATTGCTCTTGCTAGCTGGAAAGACATATCCTGAGTAAAAAGAAGTTACTTGGGGCTTGGAGACATGGCTTAAGAGTTAGGAGTAAGATTCTAGCAAGTGGCAGCTCACAATCGTCTATAATTCCAATGCCAGAGGATCTGACACCCTCTTCTGATCTCTATAGGCATTGCTCTTCTTTGGTACACAGAAATAGAAGCAGTCAAAAGACCCATATATGACACATAAAAAAATCTTAAAACTAAAAATTCACAAGTATAAAAAGATAAGCTATTTGGGAAGGAGGAATTTCATGTGTAAAGTTAAGTATAGAAGTACATGGAGTACTCATGGGAAAATGAAAATATTGGTTTGGTTTTTATTATATGATATATGTTGAAAAGGAAGGTCACATATTGTCTTATATTTTTTACTTAGTTTTTATGATTGTCTAGTTGGCTCTTCCAAGGAAGATACTCTTGTCTTATTAGTAGCATTTTCTTTAATTTTCTGTACAATAGTTAGCATGTGCAGGGCATTAAAGTAAAATCATACTCAGTGAAACTTTCGGAAAGCTATGATTTCTTCTCTAACCTACACAGTCTTTTTTTCTTTTTTCTTTTTTAGTTTTTTGAGACAGAGTTTCTCTGTGTAGCCTTGGCTGTCCTAGATCACTTTATAGACCAAACTGGCCTTGAACTCACAGTAATCCACCTGCCTCTGCCTCCCAAGTGCTGGAAGGCACTACACAGTCTTTTTAAAAAAATATTTATTTATTATGTATAGAATATTCTGCCCCCATGTGTGTCTGCATACCAGAAAAGACACCAGATGTCATTATAGATGGCTGTGAGCCACCATGTGGTTGTTGGGAATTGAACTCAGGACCTTTGGAAGAGCAGACAGTGCTCTTAATCTCTGAGCCATCTCTCCAGCCCCTACCCCCCCAGTCTTTAACTCTGAAGTTTCTATTCCTAGATTAAAGAAGACAGATATTACCAAATTTATTTTGTTTCTTTCAATCTATGGTGGTTTTGTCTTTTGTTTTGAAGTTAGTCCTTATGAAGAATAATTATTGTAGCTGCTAACAAAAATCAAGAATTTATTTTGTCATTTTTTCTATTCTTCAACAGTATTCATTGAGCATAATATATATTGTATGTACAGTGTTTTTCCAAAAAGAATTAAGATATTTATGATTTGGAGGCTCATTAACTGTTTTTAAGCATTTTTATTTTTACATATACATTTATATTATTCTACATATATACAATAAACTACCTGTAGAAAGAAGAACTATGACACAATCAGGAATTATATAAATGATTCATTTCTTAGTGTTTTGGCTATTTGTATTTGGCAGCCTTGAAGAAAACATCTTTCTTATCTTGGTGCATCTAAAATTCTGAATGTAAATCAATCTCCATCACATCTTGTCATTATCAGCTTAAAACATCTATGTAGACGTAAAAAATGTCTTAACACCTTTCAAGATATAATGCTATATCATTCTTAATTGAAAATATAAATATCTGAAATAGTAAAAGCATAAATAAAGTGTAGTCCTTAATTTGTGTGCTGACAATGTATTTTATTGGGAATTATAAGTGACTTGGTTATGGTTGATAATCATAATTATCAGGATAAGAATGATTTTTATTTCATTTTACATGTACTTTTGATATAATAGGTATTTTCTATGAAAAGTCTGATGTCTGGAGTTGCAAAAATTTGTTTCTTTAAACTATGCTTGCTTAACTTATTCAAAATAATCTCCTTTCTAAAAATTTTCATTAAAGCAGGTCTTTTACAATCCACCAATATTTACAAAGAAGCATAATTCTAAATACCTGCTGCATGTGCATTCAAATTGAATACTTTAAATTAAAATGAAATAAATAACTGTAAAAATTTTGGTTCAAATGTTGAATTTTTAGTTTGGTGTTTGATGAGAATTTGCCACTAGCGAGGGTTTAACTAACTTGATTTTCTAAGATGTTGACTGTATGACTTCATTTCTTTCATACATACCATTTTAAATGCTCATAATTAAAGAAGACTTGCATGAACTTAGTGCTAATTCATTAAGACTTGACTTTCTCAGTTAAGCTAATTCTAAATCGTTACTGGTTCTTGGCCCCACATGTTAGTGGCCATGTATATGAACATAGAGGTAATAAATAGGACAAAGAAACTAGCTAAGTATATCTCATGAATAAGTTTTTGTTTTCTTAAAGAAATCCTTTCAATAACACCTATCTTGGTTAGGATTTCTATTGCTGTGATGAAATACCATGACCAAAAGTAAACCTGAGGAGGAAAGGGTTGGGTTTTTTGGTTTGTTTGTTTTTGCTTACACTTCTGTATCACAGCCCATCGGGAACTCAAAGCAGGCAGAAACATGAAAACAGGAACAATTTCAGAAGCCATAAAGGAATCTTGCTTACTGGATTGTTCTTCATGGCCTGCTCAGCCTACTTTTTTTAAATAGCACCCAGGACCCCCCAGCACAGGGCTGGCACCATTCACCATGGCCCAGGTTTGCCCACATCAATCACTAATCAATAAAATGCCCTACAGGCCTCTCTACAGACATCCAGATCTTATGGAGGCATTTTCTCAACTGAAGTTACCTCCTGTCAGAACACTAGCTTATGTCAATTTGACAAAAACTAGCTACCTCCTAATAGTGGGAGGGGCAGGGTGTTTCTGATTCTTTTCCTTGCACTTGGGATGCTTTTCTTCCTCCTGGGTTACCTTATCCAGCTTTGATATGAGAGCTCATGCCTTGCCTTATTGTAACTTGCTATGCCATGTTCAATTGATATCACTGGGAAGCCTGTTGTTTTCTGAAGGGAAATGGAGGAGCAGTGGATCTGAGGGAGAGTGGGAGTGGATAGGAGGGGTGACTGGGAGGAATGGAAGTAGGGAGGGAAGACTGTGGTTGGGATCTAATATATGAGAGAAGAATAAAAAATATAAATTGGAACAAACATTGCATGAAAACATGAAAAGACTAGTTAACACATCTTTATTATATTTTTCCCCACAAACAGGCATTTGACTGTGGGCTCTACTAAGCTAGAAATCTATCTTATTCATTTGTAATTCTAACATTGCCCCACTGTCATCACATAGTAAAGTACTTGTTGAAACTTCTAGTGAATAAAGGAAATACTAACATTAGATGTATTTTTCTCTTTTAATATTCAGAATTATGGCTTAGAAACAGAAAATCTGAAAACCCTTTCTCACAAGTTGAATGCATCTGCCAAAAATCTACAGAACTTCATAACAGGAAGGAGAAGAAGTGGCCATTATGACGGGAGGACCAGCAGAAAATTGCCAAATGACTTTCTGACCTCAGTGGTGGATCTGATTGGAGCAGCCAAGAGTCTTCTTGCTTGGTTGGACAGGTACACTCTTTCCCCTGCTTCATAAGTAACTTCTTCTATCCCAGTTTGTACCATAGCATTATTTCATATTTTCTCAGGAAAATATTAGGCAGATAGAAGAGTAAAAGTAATAAATGTCTGATTATGATTCATAATAGTCAAGGGTCATCATCATGTAGATATGAATCTTTTGTGAAATTTTATATCAAGATAAATAAATAATCACAAATTTATCTCTGTCAAGCGCAAAATATCTTTGCTGCTTTATAAGCAAAATTACTCTTTGCCTATTGGACCAATATAAACAGTGTCTCTTGAATTTCTTCATTCTTGTGTTAATGGTAATATTTAAAGAACTAATGAGGAAGTAGATGTTGCTTACTTTTTTAAGCATGTGCTGTTTATCTCCCTACCCTGATTTTGTACATTTACCTTGTAATGTATGACATAGCATAAAATTGTAATATGAAATGGAAAAGATTAAACTTTTACATTTGGCTGAATATTGCAATGAAACTGGATTACAATAACAAAGAAACTAAATGAGTGGTCTATTTTCATAGCTCATGGTATTGCCCTTTGCTGTGGGTGAATAATCTCATAAGAAATTCTGATAATTTCCAGTCTTGCCAAAATGCCTCCTTGAATGAGTGTCAGTAAGATACAAATTGACTTTTTAAAAAATCTAAAATAAAGGTGTTTTACACACACACACACACACACACATACACACACACACACTTGTTTTTGTTTTTACATAAAAGCCTCTTTGTGTAACCTTGGCTGGCCTGCAAAGTACAGAGATCCACCTACCTCAGCCTCCTAAGTGCTACAGTGCCCAGCTAGGTTTTATACTTTTTTTTTCTTTTTTTCTTTTCTTTTCTTTTTTCTTTTTTTTTTTTTTTTTTTTTTTTTTTTTTTTTTTTTTTTTTTTTGGTTTTTCGAGACAGGGTTTCTCTGTGTAGCCTTGGCTGGCCCAGAATTGCTTTGTAGACCAGGCTGGCCCTGAACTCACAGCAATCTGCCTGCCTCTGCCTCCCGAGTACTGGGATTAAAGGAAAGTTGAAGTTAATTTTACTTAGTTTAATATTATTTAAATACTATTAATACATAATATATAGTGATAGTATTAAATCCTGATTTGAACACTAACTTGTATACTACTAGATTTAAAAAATGTATTTTAATATAGTAAAACATTATAAAATTTTAATTACACTAATTTAAATCTACACTAATTTACAGAGATCAATTAATTGCATTTTAACTTTTATTTAGAATTTCATATATTAAAACTGTACTTCTATAATTTCTACCCCACACTCTTCTTCCTCTAATATTTTCCATGTCATTCTCAACTTTATGTCTACCTTAATTACTGTTAAACACACAAACACACACACTCTCTCTCACACATTCACTCACTCACATACTCATACAATGCACTGAGTCCTTAAAGTTACTCAATGTATATTGTTTGTAGAGTACCACTTGAGATTGACTGGAAATAGGGTGGCTATAAATATTGCTGAGCACATATCTGTGATTGTTGATTCCTTTGGGCATATGGCTGGTCTTGTGGTAGATTTATTTTTAGGTTATTTGATAATTCTCCATGCTTACTTCAAGTGTGGCTGCGTCAGTTTTGTATTTTAACCAACAGTGAATGATGATTTCCTTTTCCCTACAACCTTGCACATGTTTATTGTGAGTTTTTTGTTTGACTTTACCATTCTAGTAGGGTGAGATAAATCTGAAAGTTGTTTTAGTTTGCAATTCCTAAGTTGTGGTGGATGTTGAACACATAAGTCATTTCTTAGATTTTTTTTTTGTTGTTGTTTCTTCTATTGAGAACACTCAGTTCAAAATCCAGGCCCATTTTTTAAGTGAGTCCTTTTTTTCCTTATATAATCTGGACATTAATCCTCTCTCAGATGAATAGCTGACAAAAATTCTCTCCCATTCGGTGGCTTCCTGTTCCCCTTGTTGATTGTTTCATTACCTGTGCAGAAGCCTCTTAATTTCATGAAGTCCCACTTGTTAATTCTTGGGCAAATTCTGCGAAAAAAGAGAGGGAGGAATGTGGGGGAGGGGGCATGAGGGCAGACTGGGAGGAGAGGAGGAAAGGGGCTGGGATCAGGCTATAAAAAGATTAAATTAATAAATAAATGAAAATGGAGAAAAATTCAATAGCAAATGGATTCCTACTCAGAAAGCCCTTTCCTATACCTATGTCATGTTTTCTTCTAGCAGTTTCTATATTTCAGGTTTCATGTTTGATTCATTTGCAACTTTTGCAAGGTGATAGACATGGCATTATTTTGTTCTTTTACATGTGAACATCCAGTTTTCCCAGTGTTATTTGTTGAAAATACTTACTCCTCTCCAGCAAATATTTTTGGCATCTTTGTCAAATATTAAGTGGCTGAAGTTATATATGCTTATGTTTCAGCATTCTGTTTGTCTACATGTCTGTTTTGATATTAGTACCATATTGTTTTATATTTTACTGCTTTTATATTTTTATTTTTATGATCATAATATTATAATAATATTTCTCCCTTCCCTCCAAAGTTTCCCACAAACTACTTCCCTCCTTGGTCTCTTTCCAGTTCATAGCCTCTTTCTTCATTAGATATTATTATATGCATATCTATATATATACATACATATATATCTAAATATAACCTGCTCTATCCATACAATTTTACCTATGTGTAAATTTTCATAGATGACAATTTTGATACCGGACAACAAATTGGTATGCTTTCCCTGGGCAAGACTATTTCTCCCACTTTCAGCATTGTGTCAATAGTTTATTGTGTAGAGTGGAAGTCTAGTGGATTTTCCTCTGTTCACCTTGGCATGCCTATTGGTGTTGTCCTTCTTCTGCTTATATTTAGGTAGTTATGTTGGTGAAACTTTTATGGTTTACCTTCTGACATTACTAGGAGACACAGTCTGAAATCTAGAATAGTAACACCTCCAGTATTCATTTTGCTTGGGGTTTCTTCGGCTATTCAGTGTCATTTCTAGTTCCATAATAAATTTTAGGATGATTTTTTTTCTATTTCTGTGAAGAATGCTGTCAGTATTTTGGTTATTATTGAATTGAATCTGTAAGTTGCCTTTGGTAGGATTGTCATTTTCACAATCTTAATTTTATTGATTCATAAATATGGATATCTTACTTTTTTAGTTTCTTTCCCAATCTCTCTTTTTAGAGATTTGAATTTTTCACTATAGAAGTCTTTCACCTTCTTTGTTAGGTTTATGCACGATATTTTATTCTATTTGATTCTGTTATAAATGGGAGTGTTTCCATGGTCTCCTTCTCAGTGTGTTTGTTGTTGATATATATACAGGGTACAGATTTTTATGAGTTGATTTTTCACCTTGCCACTTTGCTAAATATTGTTTCTAGCATTTTCTGGTAGAATTTTGGTATCTCTTAGGTATATCATATCATATCATTTCATCTCAAAATAGAGACAACATGACTTATTTTTTATGTTTATCTTCTGTTTATATACCTCTCATTCCTGATTTTAATGGGATTGTGAGTTTTTCTCCACTTAGGATAATGTTGGCTGTGGAGTTATCTTATAGCTCTTAATTAAAACAAATTTTAAAATGAGCCATTAAAAAAAAAGGGCAGGATGAGCAAGGCATGGGGATCAAGCCAGTATAAGCAGTGTTCCTCCATAACTTGTGCTTCAGTTCCCTCCTCCAGATTCTTTTCTTGAATTTTTTCCTTACTTTCTCTCATGATAGAATTTTATTCTAAGCTGAAATAACTTCTATATATACATATATAGTAAGTATAACGTCTAGACAGTAATATATGGCTTAATTGTTAATGCTTAAATAACTCAAAAATTTTAGATTTATTTTCTATCCCCAATATTTGTCCTATGATTGTGCATTTTGTCATCCTGAAAGACAATGATTTAAGCAAATTTCAATTACTCTCTTTTCACTATACTATGGAATAGAGTGACTAAACAATACATTTGTTTCCTAATAGTAAGCATGAGTGTACATAATCTGAGTTGGTTTTTCCAATATAGTAGTTACTGAGATTCTGTTGAATTATTTATTATAACATTTTATCTTAATAAATATCAATTCACCTCCAGGTACAAACACCCACATAGCATTCCATGAAGTCATCCAATGGCTATTTTATGCTTATTACATAAGAAGTGATAATATGACAAAAAGCCTGAAGAAAATAATTTAGTGTGTGTTGTGTTATATCATGTAACAGTGTTTAGTAAAGTTAGAGGCCAATTGATATTTTGACCATAAAAATTAAGCTCTTAAAAGCAACACAAAAAGATAAATTGTGAAAACTGTAGGTATTTCAAGGAGACTTTTTTGTAAATTGAAAAAGAAATGGAATTTTCTTTTAATCACAGAAAAACTTAACTACAGCCTGGCATGATTATTAACATTGGTTAAATAGCTTGAGTTAAAAGGGAAAAAATATTTTTTTCCGGCACATTCCTTTAATCACAGCAATTGAGGTGGCAGGTGGATCTCTTTGACCAGCATGGTCTAAAATGTGAATTCCAGGCCAGCTACTGAGACCCTGTCTCCAAAAAACAATAAAAAACATAATAAGAAAAAAATAAAAATTTTCCCATACTAATACATTTGTATTTTATGAGAAAGACAATGGGGGCGTGGGGCTGCCCAGAGTTCTTGTTTTGTTCAAATGTGTGAATTTCAAAGATTCCTTGTTGCAGAAGATCAGTGAAGACCAACACTAGAAAAAGGAGTACTGCTTTAGAGACTTTTCAGGATTTAATGACTGTTACTACTGATAGGGATTCTTATGCTAACTTTAGGCACACTTATTTATTCAAAACAATCAAAAAATAATTGTTCTTATTTTACAAGTAGGCAAAGTAGTAGAAGTTAGGGTGGTTAAACTTAACACCAAGTGACAAGTAAATGGGGCTAGTGTTTGATGCATCCTGACAATCTGACTATGTATTCTATCCTCTCCACTGCTATGAGATTTTTAATTAATGAAGCAACAATAAGAATGGAAGAATGTTTATGTTGTTTGGGAGATAAATAAGACTTAGGGACAAGTAAGAGCAGAAGCGTCAGCAAATGGAGATATTGGAGATAAATAAGATAACTGACTTAGCTGACCCAATGAATAATCAAAATAGACAAACCCACTATAAAATATGAGATGGAAGGAAAATATTAGAATATATTTTGACTGTCCCCCTTGATTTTTCAAAATACTTAACACCTTCCTATCATGCTATATGACTCTAATTATGAACTAGGCCTATTGTTCTTTTTAATTATTTTTATCTTTCTTTTTTACATATACATTTATATTATTGCACATATAAACTACCTACAGCAAAAAGAACCATGTATGTAAATGTTATATTCATGTTTTGACTATTTGTGTTTGGCAACCTTGAAGAAAACATCTTTCCTATTTTGGTGTGTCTAAATTCTTATTAACTGTTCTTTATATGATATGTAGATCAAGACAGCAGAGATTTTTCTTATACTTTGCTCACTAAAACCGCAGTTATCAAGAAGAGGTCCTATCCTGTACTGTATACTTTTAATTTTCTGAAAGTATAGAGAGATGTAGGATAAGAAATATTCCCTGTAGACCACCAAAAATTGAAAATTATTTAGCTCAATCCAGGTGTTTGTGGCACATACCTTTGATTCTAGCACTTGAGAGGTAGAGGCAAGCGATCTCTGAGTCTGAGGGCATCCTAGTCTACAGAGAAAGTTTCAGGATAGCCAGAGCTACACAGAGAAACTCTGTCTCAAAAAAGAAGGAGGAGGAAGATGGAGGAAGAGGAGGAGGAGGAGGAGGAAGAAGAAGAAGAAGAAGAAGAAGAAGTTGTTTAGCTCATGAAAAAATATGGAAGCATAACTAGAGTAAAAGGAATTTGTGTGAAAAAAAGTATCATGCAAACAAAAGGAACAAAGAATTTCAAGGAAAAAAAGATAGTTATCAATAGGTTATAGACAAGGAATAGATGTGGGATAATAAATTATCTCCATGAACCACCAAAATTTGAAAAATATTTAGCTCATGCCAGGCAGTGGTGGCACATATCTTTGATCCTAGCACTTGAGAGGCAGAAGCAGGTGGATCTTTGAGGCCAGCCTTGTCTGCAGAGAAAGTTTCAGGACAGCAAGGACTACACAGAGAAACTTTCTCAAAACAAGAGAAAGATGGAGGAGGAGGAAGAGGAGGAAGAAGAGGAGGAGGAGAGGAAGGAAGGAAGGAAGGAAGGAAGAAGTTGTTTCGCTCATGAAAAAAAATGGAAGTGTAACCGGAGTAAAAAGGAAATTATGTGAAAGTAGTGTCATGGAAACAAAAAGAATAAAGACTTTAAAGGAAAAAAAGATAGTTATCAATACGGTAAGATGCTGCTGATATATTAGGATGAAGTATGTGAGAGACTAGGAAATCAAGATACTTATGACTGCGAGCTTTGGATTCAGCCTTCTAGATAATAACACTATCACATTCATTCTGAGACTTAAGCAAGTCACTAAATATTTATCTACCTTCATTTTTCTCTTTGCTTAAGAGTTACTGTTAATATTGTTAGTATGAATATCACAATTAGAATGGTAATTTACTTATAGTAAACCAATAGTAACCACTAGTCTATTAATATATCTAGCCTTTAATAATGAGTAAAAATAAAAATAACTTAAAGTGTTAATTTTCTTTGGAAAGTAAATACTAAAATACTGTTTTTGATTAAGTTTTTTCTTCTCCTGTTTTGTATTTGATGTTGTAAACAGGCCTTGGTAGAAGTATCAAAGAACTAAATATAAAGAAAATTACAAAGAGAAAATTTATGGAAAGAATATATTATATTTCCAAGATTTGATCCTTCTTAATTTCACTCATTTTATTCTAAATGATTCCGAAGTACTGTGTTTTATCAAAGTGTAAGCTTTAGAAAAATTCATTTCATTATTAGTCAGAATCTTATGTTATGCTATTATATTTTGGTGATATTTTTTGAAAAATATTCTTACAGTCTTTCTTTTCCCTCTGTAGGTCACCATTTGCTGCTGTAACAGATTATTCCGTCACAAGAAATAATGTCATACAGCTCTGCTTGGAATTAACAACAATCGTGCAACAGGTATTAGCTGACAGCCTTTTCTTTTAATTATTACCTATTTTATATTCGAGAAATGAGCAAATGGTTCTTAAAAGGTAAATAGTTTATTGTAAAGCTATGTATGTATCATAAGTTTTGTTTATCAGAAAATATGTATTGGGATACCTAACTTCATTATTTTAATATCATGTCTGTCACTGTCATCTTCAATGGAATGTATAAGCTATATCAATTTCACAGTATTAAATCACTTTGCTCTAAGACATTAGTAGTTTCACTTTGTATGTGTAAATAAACATATTAATGTATGTAAGAGCTTTTAATAATGATCTAATTTCTTTAGTTTTCAATGAAAACTCAGCCAAAGATTCCAAAATCAGATGCCTTAAGGAGTCCAATAACTAGTATAAATGTAGGAATCAATTCTTTTATAAAACAATGAGAATGACAGAGACTCAAGAAATTTACTAGATCTACAGAAATTTATTTAAATCAAATAAAGTATGTCTTGGAGGTCTGATGTTTATAGCTACAACTCTCCATAAATCTGATGGCATCCTATTGGCCGCTGCTTCTTTCTCAGAGTGTCATAATCCAGTGATTCAATTGGGAGAAATGGGGGCAATTTATAATGATGCAAGACATTATTGGATAAACTAGAGAAATTGTGATCTAATTTATCCTTGTGCCACCTGTCCTTGAATACCAGCCATAGCTCTCAGGTTGTTATATTGTTTGTAATTCCTCAAAGAAATAGGAAATTTCATTAATGTAAATTTATTAACTTCTGTATATTATTTTTCTATCATGTGAATATCTTTGCATCATATATCTTACAGTTTAGGTTCTCTATAGTCTCATTTATGGCCTAGTGAGTATCATTGCAACTCATCATCATGGAATACATCAGACACTCACCCGACTTACATGATGAAAATGAACATTTTTTGTTAGTCAAAGAAATATTCATGATGATGGGAAACACATTTTTGCATTTTATTGACTTTCTTTCTTTCTTTCTTTTTTTGTTTACTCTTTTCTCATACAATACATCCTGACCAGTTTCCCTCTGTCCACTCCTCCCAGGCCCCCTACCTCTTCCCTCCCCCAGATTCACTGCTTCTCTATTTCCCTTCAGAAGAGAGTAGGTCTCTCAGAGATATCAGCTGAACAGTGCATAACAAGATTCACTAAGACTAGGAACAAGTCTTCATAAATAAGGCTGGATGGGGCAACATAGGAGGAGGAGAAGGGTGATGGAAATCATTTTATTGGCTTAGAAGTACTGCAATAGTCTGTGTGCCTTTGTATTTGATGATGATAAATTACTTTTCAAAAATTGTAACCAGAAAATTGCAAGAATCATGGCATTTGAGAGTACAGAGCAATAAATATCTTCTATTCAGGACTAGATAGTAAATATGTACGACTTCATAGGCTAGATTGTTCCTATCACAAATTTCTCTCTTATTTTAAAACAAAAGTAGCATGCAAGTATAAATGCATGAATGTTTCTAGGATCCATTAAAATTTGATTCATAATATAGGCCAAATATCAAGTCTAGCTTATTGGCCCATGTTCCAGAGCAGTAGAGTCCAGTGTGACCAACTGACATTTGATATCATGAAAAGTTGTTAGAAATTGACATGCATAGGTGCCACTTCAAATGTATTGTGAATAGGACCCACAATACATCTCTGCAAGATTTTCTAGCTGGTTCTGGTTGACATGAATTGCTTTAGGGCACAGAGGTAATAGCAATATCATAGCTTAGTGCTAATGTTTCTTGTAGTTATTATTTGAAACATTTCTGATTTTTATTGGAATTTTAAAAATACAATATACCCGGATTATAGTTCCCCTCTAATGTCTCCCAAATCCCCCTACCTCTCAACTCACCAAAACCAAGCCATTTCTTTCTCCTTCTTTTTAGAATACAAACATGTGACCAGTGAAAACAAATAAATCATAATTTACAAAAAAATATTATCAGACCTTTTTAAAATGTATTTTCTAGAGCATTATTTTATCTCTGTGCCTTTCATTTTTAACACAGTCTATACACACACTGTAATAAAATACATAATTATTAATACTTGACTGTTACTTGGTAAAAATCTATGGTAATTATTTTATCATTATTTATTTTTACAATTTTACATAAGAACAAAGACAATTGGAATGCTGTAAAATTAAAATGAAATTTGTTATTTTATTTTTAATTTTTATATTAAAGAAATTCATTATAATTTTTATTTTATTGGAAATCCTTTCAAGTATATTTGTCAAGTAAAAGGTGCTGTCTAATACTTTGTTATTTTATAAGCCAAGATTGTAATTCAAAATGGCAGCCATGAGGTTCCTGGAAAATCTTAGAGATCATCAAGTAATAATTACTTAAGTTACACATACTCAATATTTTTTTATTTGAAAAATTAACAGGGAGGGGATATTGAACAAAAATTATCTATAATGTGAGGTAAAAATAGTTTTCTATGTTTAGGATTCACAGATTGTATAGCGTAACTTTGTTCTTAACCTTCAGTTATCATTTTTAGAAGAACAGAGATATAGTTTCTAGTGAATTAAGGTATTTTTTCTGCAGAGATGCAGTGATGGAAATGCAATCTATGTCAGATGTGGGTAACCCACACATTCTGTGATTTTAAGAGCCTTTTATAAAACTTGTACATAATTGATTTCTTGCTTATCTCCAGAATGTATAAATACCTGCTATTGACAGTTACTTTATACAAAACACACTCTATTCTCACGTTGCCCTCAAAGTTGTGTTGGTATTCATAGTAGAACTTTTCAATAGCTTAGCTGTTAAGCATCTTATTATAGGGCTTTAAGCTTTGCTACTTAGAGGTCAGGAAACATTAAGTAGCCTAGAGAAGAGATTATTTTACAGGCTGAACTTTAAGTACATTCTGTCTTGACCAAACATAAAATTACTGAAATACTCCAAATGTGCTTAGAACACAGAGGACTTTCTGTTCCCTCCACCCACTTTATACTCCATTTAAAAGATGATTGTGTGCCCTCTTAGGACATTTTGCTCATACATTACCTACTTCTGTATTTTCAAATTCAGTAACTCATGACATTTATTACAACTGCTTCTACCTCATTCTCATTTTCCCATCACATGTCTTGTTTGATGTGTCATCTTTACTTTAGAACAAGATCTTATGTTCTTGGTTCTTTTCTTGCCCTAATTTGTACTTATCTCTGTTATTCTTTTTTTAAAAAAAAATCAAATGAAAAATCATCTTAATAAATAATGTCATGACGTCCTGTTTTAATCTCTAAGTATAGAGTTGATCACCTTTGAATTAGTCATTACAAATCTAAGTCCATTTTGCTATTTACAACTGAATAGGTAACTTTTTCTTTGGGATTCAAAGGAGTTAACATGTTGTTTCAGCATAACTTCAGTTTTATCTTCAAGAACTCCCATGTGTAATAACTGTACTCTAACTCATACAGATAAAATATCATTAGTAAAATAGATTTTAGTTCAGCCATTTGTCTAATGATAATTTTGCACAATATGCCCTATATATCCTTGATCTCTGCCTTATTAAAATTATGTCCTATCCCTTAAGGACTTTGAGAAATGGTACTTCATAACACTTTTCTGATTTCCCACAGGTGCTTGTGTTCTCTCTCTCTCTCTCTCTCTCTCTCTCTCTCTCTCTCTCTCTCTCTCTCTCTCTCTCTCCCTCCCTCCCTCCCTCTCTCCCTAATATGATTAAAATTAAATGTAACATCTTGCTGTTGGTCTTTTAGTTTCCCACATATTTGTTATTTTTCTTTTTCCTGTAAAATATTAGACTAGTTATTTGTATTATTCTCTTTTATCCCCTTTCTGATGCATAATTCATTGTTGTGTGAGCAGAGCTAGAGTCCTTCATCTTCCTGTGCATGTCATTTTACATATCTTCTCAGGCAGTTAAATCCTGCTATGAATAATAATTATCTTACTTTTATTAGATGATGAACTCCTTAAAGACAGAAACAATGTCTTCCTTATTCCTTATGTACTATTTTTTTAAAATAAATTGACTAAGCAGAATTATCCTCTGTGGCCAGCAGCATATGATCATTTGGTTTTTGACCGTGAAAAAAAGGGGGGATGAGTATTAAGTATTACTCATTTTTGTTAATTCTCCTGTAAAACAAGTATCCGTTTGTTTCTGGTACTCATATAAAAAACCCTCAAATACATCCATCACTTTAAATCTCTCTTCATTAGTTAAAATAAGATTACTGGTGCTGGTAACAAAGCTTAGTGATAGAGCACTTCTCTTGTATGGTATTGCTTGAATCCTCAGTGCAACAAAAAGTAAAAATAAATGATTATTTTATCCTCACAACCATATTCCAGGCTAGATTAAAAAATTTTGAAACACCATGCAGATACCTAATGCTAACAAAATGTATCTGTTAGCAGTGGTTCCAACCTGTGGGTCTTAACCTCTTTGGGGATCATGTATCAAATATTCTGCATATCACATATTTATTATTTATATCAATAGCAAAATTACATTTATAAAGTATCAATAAAATAATTTGATGGATGAATAAAGTAGCAATGAAATAATTTTATGTTTGGAAATCACTACAACATGAGGTACTGTATTAAAGGATCATAGCATTTGGAAGGTTGCAAACCACTGCTTTAGAGAAAACTTATATATTTATAGATACAAATTGTTTCTGAAATACTACATTGTTTTTCTACTGTAAATTATAACATCTAATGTTATTTGAGCTCTATGTTCTGTTGCTGCCCATAGTACCAACAGGAATGAGAACTGATAATATCATGAAATGAAATAGTTAATTGTTTTTGATAGTGAGTCTATGTGCAAGCCTTACTTTTCTATATTTTCCAAATTTTCAAAAATGATATTAAGATATCAGAAAAGAAGAAATTTTCCAACACTGAAGGAATATTAAAGTTTGAGAAAGGAACTTATCATAAACAAATACTGATGCTACATTTAGAATAAATAACATATAGTTAACATCCAAAAGATTGTCTAATTCAGCCATTATATATATATATATATATATATATATATATATATATATAATTTTATTTGTAATTATATGAAGTATTTAAATATATGAATTATATTTTACCTGCCACTTAACAGAGGCCAATTTGAATAAGTAAGGTATAGACTTAAAAAAATAAATCTAGGGCATGCACTTATCACCAGGCTTTCCAGAAATCTCATATGAACAGTTTTATGATTTGAAATATGGTGTGCTTAAAATTGTTTTCCACTCAACTTTAATTATTTTTATTCCCTTTGCAGCAAGATAAGATGATCAATATCTAAAAATAACTGTCATAAATGGCTTCTCTCTCTTTCTTAACACAAAGGTGTGGTACTATGGAGTAAGTAGAAATTTCTTATTGATGTTGGACACTTCTATTTTAACTAATGGTAAAATTAGGGAAGAAAGGACTGTAGTTTTGTTTTGAAAATCTCAATTTGCCAGGCGTAGTGGCACACGCCTTTAATCCCAGCACTCGGGAGGCAGAGGCAGGCAGATTGCCGTGAGTTCGAGGTCAGCCTGGTCTACAAAGTGAGTCCAGGACAGCCAAGGCTACACAGAGAGACCCTGTCTCAAAAAATCCAAAAAGAAAAATCTCCATTTGGATGCGTTTACTTAGTTTAATATAATCTGTATCATTTTTCTGTATTCTGTATTAAGATGGGTTGAGATATTTGAAGCTTTTAAACGTATTTTTCCCCATCATATTTCGTTTTCTACATAAAATTCGTTATAAAAACACTCAAGAAAAGGGAGGAATCTTGTCTTAAACATCTTAACTGGAAAACATTCTCACAAAGAACTGAAGCTTCTGTTAGAGCCCTGTCAGCAGCT
This sequence comes from Acomys minous, assembly GCF_964271855.1. NCBI lineage: Eukaryota > Metazoa > Chordata > Mammalia > Rodentia > Muridae > Acomys > Acomys minous. The sequence continues at coordinate 123,769,468 of NC_140488.1, read as the reverse complement.
GAATCAGAAAAATGAGACAGGTACCCACGCTTTTCTTGTCAGAATTGAAATAATTGCCATGATGCCTGTCTTCACGGGTATCAGCTAAACCTAAAATAATTCTACTGTACTGTTTTAATATTCTCTACTTTAGACTCAAAAACTGAGATTGTCACTAATTAAGAAATGAGCACAAAAGTGTCAGTTTGAAAGGTAAATCTTTGATGAGGTTGAGAATACTTGAGAGAAGAGACAAGGATGAAAGCAGTTCTTCTGGGGAGATATAACCCAGCTCTCTTGAAGATCATTCCACACCAGACAACTCATGTCATGGCCGTTGCAACTTGTAAACATAAGTGATCGCATCTAGCTCAAAGTTATTGGAAAGGTTGAAATCAATGGGACTTAGAAGTAGCCAACAGAAGGCAACTGAAAAACAAGAAGAATGTAAATATCGATTTGATAAGAGGGGATAAAATAATTTTATTTAAAACTATATTTTTCTCCCATTGGTGTTTGTTAGTTTTCTTGGCCAGCATTTATAGTTATATTTGCTTTATATGCTAAGAGAATAATGTCAAGTGTTGTAAAACACTTTAAATCATTTTTAGTTGTTAAATTCAAAATGAAAACTTTTTTTTCAGTTTTTGTCAAACTGCATTTACTTGAAATTGGTTTTCTGACTTTTTTTTTACTTTGTTCTATTTTTACCTGACATAGTTACTTTGCTTCATTATAAATAAATATTTAAGAAAAGAAAAGGGCATTATTTTTTGATATACTTTAAATATCCATACTGAATAATGTTTTCATATTGCTGAGCAATTTCACTTAAATTATGTATTTGTGCTTTTTAGACATTTTTGTTAACTTTATAATACTTTTTATATAAGAATGAAGTTAAATTTTACATTAACTCTCATGCAATTATGGTTTTTAAAGTAAAAATATAAATGTACATCTCAAGTATACATATTTTAAAATATATTCCTATTGAAATTTAAGTACTTTTATCTATTTAATTTTGTGTTCACTCTAATCATGTGAGAAAATTATAAATTTTTATGGTAGTAAATTAGAAATTGTGGTTTATATTTTTAGAGCATACATTTATAAATATTTAGAACACATTGATGAATTTGCATAATAAAAACAAAATTATAGCCAGGAATTGATTTCTAAAATTTTTATTAATGATTTATTCAGGAAAAATGTCTGTAAACTTATTAGCAACAACTGCCATAGTATATTTATTCATACTCCATGTATATGAATATCACCTCCTTTATTTTCTTCATGAACCCTTCCTGTAATTTACCTCCCATGTCTTATAAAGAAATACTATGGTTGGATTTGACATGAAATAAGATCTGAGTTTTATTGTCGTGGATATGTTTTTTAAAGAATGGTATATACACTTGGATAATTTACTCTAGATCTTGATGTTATTTGTAAAGGTGTATTATTCACTATCTTGTTAGACCATTACAAGACTTTGTGTGAAAAGTTGAACATTTCATAAAAACCTAATAAATAGCTTTTAGGATTATATAGCAAAACAGACTTTGGAAACATTAAACTGAGCTAGTTTCCTGCTCTCTCAAAAGTTCAAAAGATGTACTCCACTTAATTTTGCTGTTGAGTAATAATTAAAAAATTGTGAAATGAGTGATTTAAAAAGTAATTTGGAAGCCAGGCATAGTGTCACATGTCTTTAATGCTATCAGAGACAGGTGGATCCATGTGAGTGTGAGGCCAGCGAGGTCCACATAGTGAGTTCCAGGACAGCCACAGCTACATAGTGAGACCCTGTCTTAAAAAAATTTTAAATAATTTGGCTTAATTTAGGACATTTTTAATATTTTAATGTAAATATACATGATTCATATTCTTGAATATTTCTTAAAACATTCACATTTAAATGTAATATAAAAATTAATGTTAGTCATATATGAACTTGACACTAATAGATTTATAAATCACCTAGATTTGAACATGTACAATTAAAAACATTCATTTTAACGGTCAATTTATAATAGTCTTACAAAATTTGTGTTTTAACGGTGACAGTAGAAATTAAACTTTAGTTACATACATGTAGAGGTGTCCTAAGTTGTGCTTGAATAGGCACAATATATCCTTCAGTTCATGTAGTGTTACAGCAGGAAAAGCTGAGCCAGAGTAGTCGCACAGGCATTTCAAACACAGCTTTAAATACTTTTACTGTATGCTCAGAGTTAATGCTTAAGCCTTTGTGAATCAGGCATTCTAGGTGACCTACATATTGAATTGGAGCTCTAGGGAGTGAAACTGGGCCATTTTAAACCAAAAATCCAGGACAAGCCTTATATATAAGTTTTAAACAATATGATTTATACTAATTTAGCATGCACAGTGAAGATGGTATGAAAGCTGGTTCTATTTTTCCTTCCTTTTTAAATTAACAGTTTTTTATTCAGCTCACCTATGGTTTATCATTTAAGTTTTCTTCAGCTGCTTTAATAATTCAGAAGCAGTATTTATTTCTTTTCAGGTTTCCTATTTTATCACAATCAAAATTCTAATAATATTATTTGATCAAAAAGTAAAATAACAAGTAATAAAAATGGTAATCAAATAACTTGAAAATTTCATCTGGATATTAAAGTAAAATTTGCAAGATTGATAGTGTATTAAATATATGTACAATTGTATCTTTTAAAAAGGCTTTTGTGTAATGAGAATATTAAAATAGATATAAGTACACACGCGTAAGATCTTTAAAAATCATTAAGAGCTGCATATTTTCTTACTGCTCAGGATGAAAAGATGAGTGAATAAGTTATTGCATACTAGGAATTTCTCAAAGTCATCCTGCCAAAACACTTTTAAAGATGTAGATTGCAGATTATTTGTACCAAAAATAATAGGTAGTTTATACTGCATTAGTTAAGTTATTTTAGAGGGGAAATGACAAAGCACTATGTCTCAGATATCTACCTTATTTACTGCATTATAGTTAAATTTTTTATGTTATAAAATATTCCATATATACAAAAGAATATATACAACATGTTTGCTATAGGGCATAATAATAAATATCACATATCTTATATTTTTAAACATTTTTTATAATTTTATTAAATATTTTTACATACACATTTATATTATTACACATAGATACAATAAACTACCTACAGCAAGAACCACCACAAAACAATCAGGAATTATATAAATTTTACATTCATAGTGTTTTATCTATTTGTATTTGACAGCCTTGAAGAAAACATCTTTCCTATCTTGGTGAGTCTAAAATTCTGAATGTAAATCAATATCTATCATATCATATCATTACCAACTTAAGACATCTATCTAGGCATAAAAACATCTTAACCCCTAAACAACTAAGCTTAAGTCCTCAATAGTTCCTGTTTCACAACTAAGTCTGTCAGATATATTGGGCCAGAAGGCTGAAGATGATGCTCCAATGTTATAGAGAGTTTTGGGTGACTGCTCAGATAGCCAACTGTCCCTGTCATCTTCTCATATGGGAAGCTGCTAAACTGCACTCCCTGTATTCTCAGGTAATTAATTTTATTCCTTCCCAAGTCTCTGATGGCATTGAAGATCAGATAGTTTAGTTTTACATATCTTTTTTTCTTTTTTATTAATTTATTCATATTACATCTCAATTGTTAGCCCTTCCCTTGTATCCTCCTACTCCTCCCTCCCTCCCGCTTCCCCCTTCTCCCCTCCCCTATGTCTGTGATTGAGGGAGTTTTACATATCTTATAAATTTAATAGTTGGAGTGCTAATAGTGTTTTAATTATTAAGTTACTTCTGCGTCTTGTCTGCCTACCTTCTCTCATGTCTTTTGTCATAATTAGATTTTTGTCTTTAAATGTTAATATATAACCCTTACCATGCACATTTAATGATGCATGTCTTTGGGCTTTAGAAAAGTATTATCACTAAGCATCTCACTTTTTTCACTTGATATGTTCTGAATTAGTATTTGATTTATACCTGTAGTTTATTTCACTGAATGTAATATTGTGTTGTGTTCATATTCTCTAATAAGTTTATTCTTTTTACCATGGATGTTTGAGCATATACCTACATGTAAGTTTACACTAAAGTACATACATATTAAATTATATAGTTTATGATATACCATATTCTCAAAATATTTTCTATTTGTATTTTACCACTAAACTATTTTTGTTACCTATTCTATTATATAATTCACCTTTCAAAAACTTTTAAAATTTACTCCAAAAAAGTAACGTATTATTATGCCTATGTAAAGTGTAAAGTAACAGATGTGGAATGTTAAGTGTAAGGAAACATATGTAGAAAGGTACATTAATGGCTCTTGACCCTCATAGGGAATAAAGTAAGTCTCAGAAGATGTTCCCTACTGTGCTACCATTTACAACATATGGTGATTACTCTTTCTAAAATTTCAAGCCAAACATACCAATACATTTCTAAAAGATTTTTTATGACAGACTTGGTGAAAACAGAAGGCCTCAGCATATCTAGTACATGGCACATAAATGTTTGCTGAAAAATTACGTACCTCTCCCCTTAAAAATTCATTTTACAGAAAGGTTATAGAAATGTTAAGTTATATTTAATAACTACTCTGATACTAATAAAGATCTAAAAGGAAAAAAACCAGAAAATTCAAGTTTTGCAATCTATTTATATTGTGATTATGACACATATAAAGTTAGTTGTACTTATTCTAATGTGGCTTCTTCCTATTCGTTTTCTACTTAGTCTTTGTAACCTTAGGGAGAACATTTAGAACATGATGGCAACAATACCAGATTTTTTTTTCAGAGTGATTTGAGAAAGTGAACCTGAGGAATTACTGTGAAGATGTCCAGAGTTTCAGGGAAGACACTTGATTTGGAGTTACGGAAAATTTCCTATAATAGTCCAGTCTACTTCTTTTTCCATCTCCAAGTCTGTGTATGCATCTCTGGTATCTCTTAGGATCATTTACCGTTTAAAACTGCAGTTTTGGTCTCATATTAAACTTGGAAATCTGAGCCTTAAAATACGAAAAGTAATGTCTGTGTACAATGCTACACATAGTATGATTAAAAAGAAAAACTAGACCAAGCATCAATAACTATGTCATTATTGGTTCTGACTCTTCTATTGCTAACTCTATTGGTTCTGGTTTCCATATGTAGCTAAGCCCTATTAAGTCCTTGCAAGTTTTTTCCCAAGTGCTTTAAAAATGTCTACTGTGGTGGTTTTTAGGACTTATTAACACTGTAACTATTAATTTCCTTTGTAATGTTTTACTCTTTGAATATTTCAGTACATGCCCTGTTTCTTTTCACCTAATTGCATACATAAATGTTCCATTTCTGGACAGTTTCTGAACTTTCTATTAAGAATGAAAATTTTCCCCTAGGCACTTTTTTTTATATCTTTTTAACCCTGCCTTCACATCCTGTCACCTGGGAAAAATCTTATTCCTCATGACAGTTTTTTCTCAATCACCAGCAAGGAAAGGACTATACATAGTTTAGTGTGTAGGTGATACCATTTCTTTTTTGAAATTGGCAATTTTTACAATATTATCACATTTTTAACCAAAAAACAAGTTAAAGAGATAGATAACATTATTTCATATTTTTGGAGACATGGTCTCAGGAGCTAGCCCATGTTGCCCTAAAATTAATAATTTCTTTTCCCAAACTCCCAAATTCTAGGATTGTATAATATGCTTTCACACTTGGTTACTCTCAATTTTATAAGTGACTAATTTCAAAGTTAGGGATATGACATAAGCATAACATTGTTTAAGGCTTTAATCAAGCTGCTCATTGCTCTTCAAGTTTAGCTTTATCTTAGAATTTTAAAAAATGAGCTTTTACAGGACCAATGCTTGGCCATCATCCAAGAACTATTAAATCAGACTGTGTAGTGGAACTTGACATTAGTATTTATTAAATGATAAATCATAAATAATTCTAATGTAGAGCTAATTATGATAATCACTGTATTCTCGTTATACCTTAGCGGAAAATGAATGTGAGGTGGGAAGAAAATATATATGATCAAAAACAGTTTTTACAAAGGTTATCCCAAGATTACTGTGGGTGAAGCATGTTAAAATGCAGATTCTGCGGGCTTTACTAAAGGCTAGAATATTGAGAAATGTGGCTTCTAAGATTCAGTTATCTGTAAGGAATATCAGCTGATAGCCCGAATGAAGTTTAGAAATCATAACTAAAAATGGCTCATATGCCTGGTATGGTGGCACACACCTGTAATTCCAGAACTTGGAAAATAAAGGCAAGAGTATCCCTACAAGCTCAAGGCTAGCCTCATCTATTGAATGAAGTACCATACCAGCCAATGCTATATTATGAGACCCTATCTCAAATACACATGTAACACATGGCTCACAATCAATATCTCTCTCTCTCTCTCTCTCTCTCTCTCTCTCTCTCTCTCTCTCTCTCTCTCTCTCTCTCTCTCGCTCTCTCTCTCTCTCGCTCTCCAGTAAATACATGTCTAAAAGGATTAGAGTTGTTATTTGAATAACAGAATGCTATTTTATTATAAGTTTTATTAACTTTGTCATGTGAATATGTAGGTGGCGTTCTGATTACTGCCACCTGGCACCCTCTCTGAGACCCTTCTAATACAATCCTCTTTTACCTCTCTTTCCTCCTTTTTTAATTTATTTTATAACTTGATGAGTATAATCAGGGTCATCTGGAGCTACCCATAAGAACATCTAGGCTCATCAGTAGGTACATTACTGTAGACAATATCTCTCCTTCCCCCGAATCCACCCATAACCAGTATCTCACTAGAAGGATTAGGGCCCCATGACCTACCCTAATCCATGATTGACTGTTGATAGGCCTAGTTTTGTGTAGGCCCAAGGCAAGTAGCTGCTGCTGCTGCTGTAAACTCATAATTAGTATGGGATGTATCATGCTTAGAAGATACCATTGCACAGGCCGTCTCCCCATCTTCCAGCTATTACATTCTTTCAGCCGCCCCTTCCTGAATGCTTCCTGAGCCTTAGGTGGGTGGCATAAATGTCCTATTTAGATAGAGATGAGAATGATAGATATTGATTTACATTCAGAATTTTAGACTCACCAAGATAGAAAATAAGTTTTCTTCAAGGTTGCCAAATAGCCAAAACACTATGAATATAATACTAATATAATTCCTGATCGTTTCATAGTTCTTCTTGCTGTATATAGCTTAATATATTGAAAAAATAGGACTCAAATACTGAAACATCACTTACTCTCAGGGCCTAGTGCACCCATTAGTCTCTGCTTTTGCTGCTATTCATTGTAAAGACATTCACTTATCAAGGCTGAGAGTAACATAAAATATTTTATTATGTACCATACTTGTAATTAAGTAAGATCTAGTACTAGACTCTGTATAATAGCAACAGACAAGAAAAGAAACTAACAAGGAGCACTAATATCATTTATTATATATCAGACTATACCTGGATTATATTAAGATTACATATTATTCTTTACATGGGTTGTATAACATAGTTTTTTCATATCTATGTAAGATAAAATTATCAAACTAACAAAAATACAGTTACTAGTTGAAGATGTGTTTTTTAATAATGGAGTACTTTTGTTTGGATCAGAATAACACTAATATCAAATAGATAATCTGTATTAGTGATATATCAATTGTATATCAATGGTATCAGCCTAAATAATTGGTCACAATTAAATAATTAAAAGATGTGAGCTTGAATCAACTTTATAAAAAGGAGATTAAACTGTTGTTGGACACAAAATGGCAAAAGAATAGACATACAATGAAGAGGGTCATAACCTGAGACTGGTTATGTGTTACACCGTGAAGAATGATATAGTATGTCTGAAAAAAATTGCACCCGTATTTCCTGAAGTGAAATTTCTAGGTAACCTAGAAATTTAATGACCAAGTTTTTTATATTAAACTTCATTTATTGTATATTAATATGTATATCTATTTTATTTTCCCTAATTGGAAAATGTTAGTGTGTTCAACCCACCCTGGGTTGGTAGCTCTACTATATAATTTCTTCACTTCAGAACTAAGTGTGAGAGGGTAGCCTCCTCATGACAGGTAAGATAGAATATAGTGAACTGTGTGTTTTCATCGAGCTTTTACATGGAATAAGACATGATACATCAACTCAGTTTATTTGCCAGAACATAGTATGTGTGCATTACCAAAATCAGTAATTCTACAACATTTAATTCTCCTTTTAAGAAGACAGTGCATATTAAGAAAATTTTAAGTGTGACCTATTGAGAGGAAATAAATGGATTATTGAATTTTGCTCAAGAACTACATTCTGCCTCATGACCATTCATTGCTGGTATTAAGAAACCTTGAATGGGCATCTGGTGTGTAGAATTTTTCCTTAGAAGGCATAACAAATTAAACCTATAATTTGAGTTTCTGCTATTGTTTAGATTTATTATGACTTAAGTATTCTGTTTTCATTGTCATCAATCTAGAATATTAATCAAGTGCCTAAGAAAATAGTACTTTTAAAATAATGCACTTGCTGAAAATAAATGATTTTACTTTGTCCAGGAAAATACAATTTAAAAAGCTAAAAGATACATGGGTAGATGAATTTTTAATGCTTATAGTAGGAGATTGTTTGAATACATGCAGTATCAGTTTTTTTTCAAACCAAGTAGGAAATCTTGAAGAATTAATATTTAATCTATATTTTTATTTGTGAAAGCATATGGTGTTTATATTTGCTTGAACTATTATAATTATCACAAGAGAAATTTCTCTCACTGCTATCCCATAGCTTTTCTTTTTCTTAGGCTGTGTTAGATTATCTTTATAAGTAACGAACATCTGGAAGCTAGAAAAGCTTTACATTACAAAAAATGTTACCTCCGTTGTATGAGTACAAACTTCTTGATATCGTTTATGTAATATAAAACTTCATAGAGAGAAAGACTATTATTTTTGCTATAAATATCTGCTGAGATCATGCACATTAAAGTTTAAAATCAGACTCACGTTCAGAATGTTTTTAAAGCTGTGAAAATCAATCTTTTTTGTACAAAATAGAAGTGTGAAAAAACTAAATGTACTATGAATTTGGCGAGTACATATTTTGTTTTCAAGTGATGGTTTGAAAGTTACATTTTTATATCTCTGTAAAACATTTATTATAGAAAGTGAACATTAAGAATTAGTGTAATAAAATATTTATGAATTAACTTCATAGAATATATGCGGCTCCTGGAGAAATTAAAAAGTGACAAGGCAGTTGTCTATAAGGTTTCTTTTTGAAAATATTGATAGTTTAATAGGAATGATTTAGAATTGACTCAACATGTCTACCTATTTTGTTTTACAACGTTGGAAAACATTAAATGGAAGAAAGAAGTGGAGAATAATAGAGCTAGAAGGCACACAGGTCGAGCACTTCACATTGACACCTTGAAATTTTGTCTTATTTGAGAAAAATCCTTACAAAGTTCTCCCTTATGCTTAGAGCTCTTTCTCAAAGACACGCGTGAGCATTAGCATACATCTTCTAGTCCATGCTTATGAACATTCCTAGCTGTCCAAGTGTTACTTGTAAACATAACATTCTGCTTGTCAGTTTTAGTTAACAGAAAAATAAATGGAATGTTATCAGACAGCCTCACTGTTAAGTGGCCTTTTTATTTCAAAACATATGGGCCTATTAATAATAATGGATGTAGGAGAATATAGTTGTTTCTCATATTGAAATTTCCTAACTTTAGTGTATTAATACTGACCAAGGTGAAGTAATACTATAATTAGAAAATATTTTCTATTTGACTGATAAATCAGCAGCTTTGATATTTTGAAACAGGAAAAAGTGGTGAGGTACACCTTTAATCCCAGCACTGTGAAGGCAGAGTCAGGTAAACTCTGAGTTCAAAGTCAATCTGGTCTACTGAGTGAGTTCCAGGAATACACAGAGAAACTCTTAGAGAAAAAAAAATATAGCAATTATGTTTGCCTTTTCTTTCTCATAGGTCTTTCAGATCCTTCATAAGACTGAGAATCTCTAATATGAATACTTAATTTTACTACCATTTTCATGTTTTTATCATTTTTATTATAATTTATTCAGAGTGCATACCGATTGTTATCCCCTCACTTGTATCTTCCCGCTCCCACCCTCCCTTCCTCTTTTGCCCTATTCTCCTCCCATAGACCTCTGACAGAAGGGGACCTCCTCCCCCACCATATGATCACAGCCTATCATATCTTACCCAGATAGACTACTTCCCCTTCCTCTGTTTGCCTGCCAGGCCTCCTCACCAAGGGGAAATAATCAAATTGGGGGCACCAGCATTCATGTAAGAATCTCTCTCTCTGCTCTCCTCACAGCTATGGAGAATGAGCTATCCATTGGCTAGATCTGAACAGGGGATTTAGGTTTATAGCATGCATTGCACTTGGTGCAATCATTTGTGCAGGGACCCCCTGGGTCCAGATCCACCATCCTTGATAGTCTCCTTATGGGGCTCTTAAGCCCTGTGGCTCTTTCCTTCATTCCACTTTTCCATACTACTCTCATGTGCAGTCCAGCAGTGGGCCCCAGCATCTCTCCGAATCCCCCACTGAGTTGAGACTCTCAGAGTACATCTATATTGGGCTATTATTCACTTATAAATGAGTATATACCATGCATGTCTTTTCGGGTCTATGTTACCTCACTCAGGATGATCATTTCTAGTTCCATCTATTTGGCTGCAAATTTCAAGATATCCTTAATTTAATAACTGAGTAGTATTCTATTGTGTAAATGAACCATAGTTTCTTTATCCACACTTCAGTTGAGGGATCTAGGTTTTTTCCAGATTGTGGCTATTATGAATAAGGCTGCTATGAACATAGTTGAGTAAATATCTTTGTTGTATTATAGAGCATCATTTGGTTATATGCCCAGCAGTGGTATAGCTGAGTCTTGAGGTAGCGCTATTCTAGATGTTCTGAGAAAGCACCAGATTGATTTCCAAAGTGATTGTACAAGTTTGCATTCCCACCTGCAATGAAGGCGTGTTCCCCTTTCTCCATGTCCTCACCAGCATGTGCGGTCACTTGAGTTTTTGAATCTGTAAATTGCTTTTAGTAAGATGGCCACTTTTTTCTATGTTGATTCTCCCAATTCAGGAGCATGGGAGATCTTTCCATCTTCTAAAATCTTCAAATTCTTTCTTCAGAGATTTGATGTTTTTTTTTTTTCATGTAAGTCTTTCACTTTCTTAGTTTATATTATTTGTGGGTATTGTGAAGGGTGTAGTTTCCTTAGTTTCTTTCTCAGCCCATTTGTCATTTGTATACAGGGGGACTACTGACTTTATATAGTTGATTTTGTATCCAGCCACTTTACTATAGGAGTTCTTTTGTGGAATTTTGGGTGTCACTTTTGTACACTATCATATCATCTGTGAATAGTGATAATATGACTTCCTCCATTCCAGTGTGGATCCCCTTGATCTCTGTTTGATGTCTTATTGCAATAGCTAGAACTTCAAGTACTATATTGGGGAGATATAGAGAAAGTGGGTAATCTTGTCAATTCCCTGATTTTAGTGTAATTTCTTTGAGTTTCTCTCCATTTAATTTGATGATGGCTATTGGCTATTGGCTATTGGCTATTGGCTTGCTGTATATAGCCTTTATTATGTTTAGATATGTGCCTTGTATCCCTGATCTCTCAGTTTCTTTATATGGTGGATTACATTGATGGATTTCCATATCTTGATCCATCCCTGCGTGCCTGGAATGAAGCCTACTTGGTCATAGTGGATGATATCTTTGATGTGTTCTTGGATTTAGTTTGTGAGTACTTTATTGGATATTTTTCTGTCAATGTTCATAAGAGAAATTCATCTGAAGTTCTCTTTCTTTGTTGGGTCTTTGTGAGGTTTAGGTATCAAGGTTACTGTGACCTCCTAGAATGAGTGTGGTAATGTTCCTTCCATTTCTATTTTGTGGAGTAATTTGAAGAGTATTAGCTCTTCTTTGAAGGTCTGGTAGAATTCTGTGTTAAGATCATCTGGACCTCGGCTTTTTTGTTGTTGATGTTGTGCGGGAGACTTTTTATGGCTGCTTCTATTTCTGTTGGAGAAATAGGACTATTTAATTTGTTTACCTCATCTTGATTCAACTTTAGCAAGTGGAATCTACCAAGAAAATGGTTCATTTCCTTTAGCTTTTCAAATTTTGTGGCATATAGGCATTTGAAGCAAAACCTAATGACTCTTAGGATTTCTTCAGTGTCTGTTGTTACATCTCCCTTTTCATTTCTGACTTTGCTGATGTGGATAGTGTCTCTTTGCATTTCAGTTATTTTGGCTAATGTTTCATCTATCTTGTTGATTTTCTCAAAGAACCAAACTAACTCTTGGTTTTGTTGATTATCTGTTATACCTAAGATATATATTTTTGTAATATAAATAGACTAGTAATTGACATGACCATGATTTGATCAACTAACAATTAATTTGTATAACTTATTTATCCTAAACAGCCTGCAATAGCACTGTCCATATATTAAAAGTAAACTTTGTATTATAATTAAGTTCTATGGGTATAATACCACATATTAAAGTAGAAATATAAATAATGAATGTAAAGAATAATACTAAATTTGAATTCTATACCTATGTATCTAAAATTAAACTTATATAACATCTATATACAGAATTATATACCAGTGACTTAAAAATAACCTTGTGAGTAACAACTAAGGCATTAAGTTTAGGAGTAGATTGACTAATCTACTTTTTGTCCTATCATACCTATATATTTCTATACCCTCCCTTCTTTCTTTTCAACCTTTATCTCCAAACCTAAGAATGAAAGATAAAGGAAAAGAGAGACATCCCTGAGTCCAACATTTTTCCACTCTAAATAAGACAAATAATAACTTATAACCAACTCCCAGTGAAAATAATCATCTATCACCCAAGAAAGCAACCAAAAACCTACCCAACCCCCCGCCCCTTAAGGGAAATGGGGCATCGTATTCTTAAGGTTTCTTCCAGCTGATTTGGTCAAAATAATACCTTTGTAGGGACAAAATAAAATTGGGAAAAATGGTTAAACAAACTAGGAATAGCTTTTGTGGTGCAGTTTCTAAATGCTGAAAATTTCCAGGCTTAATTAGAGTCCTGTGTAGGACAGTCTGTAAAACTTTCTTTGAAGCTTTCCTGTTCTGATGAGGAACAACAACAGAAGCACTTGGTGCTGGAACATGAAGGATGCATGATGTCAGCATCCAGCATGCTGAGAGGAATGAATCCTGTCAGGTCTGATCCAGTGTCAGTGTCTGGTTCTTTTGTTCTGAAAACATATAATTTTTCACAAGCATTATATAGTCCTAAAATTATAAATGTATAAACTGTGCATGATGCACAGAACAATTGGTTTACTGCTCTTTGTATGAGCAGAAAAAAAAGACATCTGTACATCTTCATGCCATAAGAAGAATGACATCTAATAATAATTCACAGGGATTTTGTACCCAACAAGAAGCATTGTCTATACCTAGACATTCATGTCTCAGCCAGTCTCAGAGCTATTCCCATGGAATAGGATTAGCCATATAAGTTACCTGATTATTCTGCATATCCTTGAATTCTTGAATTCTTCATATCCCAATTGTATCTCCCTCCCTCATTCCCTCCAGATCACTGCTCCCTCCCTCATTCCTTCTCCCTTCCTTCCCTAGTCCTCTGAAAGAGGAGCCCTCTGCCCCTAACATCTGACCTCAACCTATCAAGTGTCCTCTGTACTACCTGTAACCTCTTCTTCTGTAGACTGGCAAGGCTGTCCTGCCAGGGGGAAGTGATCAAAGTTGGGGGGGTGGGGCAGAGTCCATGTAAGAAGTAGTCTCACTCCCCATAGGTGGAACACACAAGGAGACTGTGCTATTACATCTGAGCAGATTGTCTAATCATACATGGTCCTGATTTAGTGCATCAGTCTCTGTATTGTAGTGTGGTTATCCTGTATTATGTGGCTAATATCTACTTATGAGTGAGTATATACCATGCGAGCATTTCTAGGTCTGGGTTACCTCATTCAGGATGATCTTTTCTAGTTCCATCCATTTGCCTGCAAATTTCAAGATTTCCTTGTTTTTAATAGCTGAGTAGTATTCCATAATATAAATGTACCACAGTTTCTTTATCCATTCTTCAGTTGAGGGACATTTAGGTTGTTTCCATATTCTAGCTATTACAAATATGTCTGCCGGAAAAAAAAACAGAAAAAAAAAGGAAAAAAAAAAAACCAAATATAGCTACTATGAAGTGACTTGAGCAAATGTTCGTGTTGTATGTTGGAGCCTCTTTTAGGTATTTTCCCAGGAGTAGTATGGCTGGGTCTCGAGGTAGAATTATTCCCAAATTCCTGAAAATGCACCAGATTGATTTCCGAAGGGGTTGTAAAGGTTACACTTCTACCAGCAATGAAGGAGTTTTCCTCTTTCTCCACATCCTTGCCAGCATGTGCTGTCACTTGAATTTTTGTTCTTAGCCATTCTGAGAGGTGCATTTTTGCATTTTTGCATTTTTGCATTTTCCTTATAACTAGAGATGATGAGCATTTCTTTAAGTGTTTCTCAGTCATTCTATATTCTTCAGTTTAGGGTTCTCTGTTTAGCTCTGTACCCTATTTTAATTGGCTTATTTGATTTGATGGTATTTTAATTTCTTGAATGCTTTATATATTTTGGATATTAGCCCTTTGTCAGATGTAGGGGTGATGAAGATCTTTTCCCAGTTTATAGATTGTCATTTGTTCTATTGACAGTGTCCTTTACCTTACAGAAGATTTTCAGTTTCATGAGGTCCCATTTATTAATTGTTGATCTTAGAACTTGTTCTGTTCAGGAAGTTGTCTCTTGTGCCAATGATTTCAAGGCCCTTCCCACTTCTTCTTCTAACAGATTTAGTGTGTCTGGTTTTATGTTGAGGTCTTTAATCCATTTGGACTTCAGTTTGTGCAGGGTGCTAGATATGGATCTATTTTCATTTTTCTACATGTAGCCATCTAGTTAGACCAGCACCATTTGTTGAAGATGCTATCTTTCTTCCATTGTTTGGATTTGGCTTCTTTGTCAAAAATCAAGTGTCCATAGGTGTTTGGGTTTATTTCTGGGTCTTCTATTCGATTCCACTGATCAACCAGCCTATTTCTATGCCAGTACCATGCTGTGTTTATTACTGTTGCTCTATAGTACAGCTTGAGATCAGGGATGGGGATACCTCCGTAGGGTCTTTTATTGTTCAGGATTGTTTTAGCTATTCTGGTTTTTTTGTTTTTCTATATGAAATTGAGAATTGATCTTTCAAGGTCGGTAAAGAATTTTGATGGGAATTGCTCTTGGTAAGATGGCCATTTTTACTGTTAATTCTCCTGATCCACAAGCATGGGAGATCTTTCTATCTTCTGATATCTTCAAATATTTTCTTCAGAGATTTGAAGTTTTTTCTTTCACTTTTTTCTTATTATTTTTTTTATTTAAGTAATTTATTCACATTATATCTCAATTGTTATGGCCTCACTTGTATCTACCTGTTCCCGCCTCCCTGCCTCTTTCACCCTATTCCCCTTCCCTAGGTCTGTGACAGAAGGAGACCTTGTCTCCTACCATATGGTCACAGTCTATCAGCTCTTGTCCTGGTAGCCTGCTTACCCTTCCTCTGAGTGCCACCAGGCCTCCCCACCAAGAGAAAGTTGAAGGGATTTTTATACAAATCTTTCACTTTCTTGGTTAGAGTTATACCAATATACTTTATATTATTTGTGGCTATTGTGAAGGGTGTAGTTTCCTTAACTTCTTTCCCAGCTTGTTTTTCATTTGTAAGCAGGAGGGCTACTGATATTTGAACTGATTTTGTATACAGCCTCAAAAGAATACACCTTCTTTTCAGCACTCACGGAACCTTCTCCAAAATTGACTATATACTTGATCATAAAGCAGACCTCAACAGATACAAGAAAATTTAAATAATCCCTTGCATTTTATCAGACCACCATGGATTAAAGATGGACCTCAACAACAAAAGAAAAAAACCAGAAAGACTAAAAACTCATGAAAACTGAACAACTCCCTACTCAATGACCTCTGGTTAAAGAACAAAATAAAAAGAGAAATTAAAAACTTACTAGAATTTAATGAAACTGAAGGCACAACGTACCCAAACATATGGAAAACAATGAAAGCAGTGCTTAGAAGAAATTCATAGCACTAAGTGCCTTTATAAAGAAACTGGAGAGATCCCATACCAACAACTTAACAGCATACCTAAAAGCTCTTGAACAAAAAGAAACACACACCCAAGAAGTGTAGATGGCTGGAAATCATCACTCAGTGCTGAAATCAATAAATTGGAAACAGAGAGAACAAATTCAAAGAATCAATGTGTCTAAGAACTGGTTCTTTGAGAAATCAACAAGATAGACAAACCCTTAGCCAAACTAACTAAAAGGCAAAGGGAGAGTAATCAAATCAACAAAATCAGAAATGAAAAGGGAGACATAACAACAGACACTGAGGAAATTCAAAGAATCATCAGGTCTTCCTTCAAAAGCCTATATGCCACAAAACTTGAAAACCTAAATGAAATGTACAATTTTCTTGATAGCTACCCACTACCAAAATTGAATCAAGATTAGGTAAACATATTAAATAGTCCTATAAGACCTAAGGAAACAAAGGCAATCATCAACTTCTTCCAACCTGCCCCCCAAAAAAAGGCCAGGACCAGATGGATTCATCAAAGAATTCTACCAGACCTTTAGAGAAGAGCTAATACCAATACTCTTCACACTATTCCACAAAATATAATCAGAAGGAACATTACCAAACTCATTCTCAGGCCACATTCACCTTGATACCTAAACCACAGACACAACAAAGAAAGAGAATTTCTGACCAATTCCTCTTACGAACATTGATGCAAAAATATTCAATAGAATTCTCACAAACCAATTCAAGAGCACATTAAAAATATCATTCACCATGACCAAGTAGGCTTCATCCCAAGCATGTAAGGATCGTTTACTATAGAGAAATCCATCAATGTAATTCATCATATAAGCAAAATGAAAGGAAAAAAACCACATGATCATCTCCTTAGATGCCATAAAAGCCTTTTATAAAATCCAACACCCATTCTATTAAAAGTCCTGGATAGAACAGAGATACAAGGCATATACCTAAACATAATAAAGGCAATATACAACAAGCCAACATCAAACTACATGGAGAAATACTAAAATCAGGGACAAGACAAGGCTGTCAACTCTCTCCATATCTCTTCAATATAGTACTTGAAATCCTAGCTAGAGCAATAAGACAACTAAAGGAGATCAAGGGGATATAAATTTTTTGGGGGGGAGTCAGAATATCACTATTTGTGGGTGATATGATAGTATACATAAGTAATCCCAAAAATTCTATCAAGGAACGGTAGGGACTCTTTAATGATGTGATTTCTGGTCGGATGACCACACAACGAAGCAAGTCACAATTCGAAGACAAGTTGTGCAACAAACTAGATTTTATGTCGAAATAAGAACAAAGTAAGAAAAAAGTAATATCAAATTTGTATAGAAAGGGATAGAAGAATTGAGAAGATGGTAAGGAAAGGAGTGAGGGGATGAATATATTCAAAGTACATTGAAATTCTCAAAGAATTAATTTTAAAGTGGTGGGTACATTATTAAGGAAGAGATTCCCCCTATCTGTCATATTTCTGAAAGTCATGTAGGGTGAAATCCCAATGAAATAAGCTATAGTATTTTGGTACATTTATCAGTTAGTTGTTAAAATTCTACCATTCTGGTGGGAAGGAGCTTTGAAATGAGTAAAATCTCTGTTCCCCTTTAAACACTTAATTTTCTGACAGCATAAGCCTTTTTATATTTTCATAAAATAATTCTATTACTGCTTTTGCTTTCTTTCCTATTGCATTCCTTGAACATACCTTATATGATAGCCAAATAAGTCTCAATGTTCCTTACTAATTTTGTCATTGACCAGTTTTTTTTCACTTTTTAATTTAAATTTATTGTTTTTATTATTATTATATTTCTTTTTAACATATACATTTATATTATTACACATAAATAAAATAAACTACATTCAGCAGGAAAAGCCCTGAAACAATCAGAAATTATATAAATGTCACACTCATAGTGATTTGGCCATCTGTGTTTGGAAAACTTGAAGTAAAGATCTTTCCTATCTTGTTGAGTCCAAAATTCTGAATGAAAATCAATATCTATCATATCTTATCTCTATTAACTTAAAACATCTACTTAAATCTAAAAACATCTTAACCCCTAGCCAACTAAGCTTAGTTGTAAGGTTGAACTATCTGGTCATCAATCCCATCAGAGACTTGAGAAGGAATGAGGTATTGTACCATCCAACTCAATTATAATAGAAGGTTTACTTCCAATATCTTGAAAGTGGTACTGCAGGCTATTTAAGATAATTAAGTAATACAAGCTAATTGTTAGTTGAGCAAATCATTTTATATCAATTACTAACCTATTTTTATCACAAGAATATACATCTTAGGTATAACAAATATGATTCTATAGAAAGATAAGGTAAAATAGTTAGATGAGGTCTTTAAAAACCTCAGAGAGATAAAGAATATGGCATTTAAAGATGTTTTTATTATTTTAAAGATAAATACACAATGAAACAGGTTAACTACTGACAATACCCAGCCTACCTAGAAGAGGATGATGAGCATCAAAGAACCTCCTTATGGAGATGGCTTCAAGTGTGGCAAACCAGCAACTGGGCAAAGTGTCCTCATTTCTGCCACAAACAGAATTCTGCCTAAAGATTGGCAAGCTTGGATGCCCAGTTTTTTATATAGCCTGAAGTGTTATTTTGTCCTGAATTCCCAGCTTTTTTATTCAAATGCCATTTAGGCCAACTAAAATACCATCAATTCTCCCTGAGATAAATTAGAATTATCAATCATAGTTTATTTTCTTTCTTTTTTATTTTTATTTTTATTTTGTTTTTGTTTTTCGAGGCAGGGTTTCTCTGTGTAGCCTTGGCTGTCCTGGACTCACTTTGTAGATCAGGCTGGCCTCGAACTCACAGCAGTCCGCCTGCCTCTGCCTCCCTGAGAGCTGGGATTACATGTGTGCACTAAAATGCCCAGCAATTTATTTCCTTTTGATGGACCTTTCTATTAACATTATCTTACTTATTATTGTTTCTCTCCCAATAAATAAGGAAACCAAAGATAAAGTTTAATGTATCTTTCATCACTCAAAGATACCTGCCATCACATTTTAAAAATACCAAAAGGCATTTTGGCAAACTGTGACTTGAGTGGAGGGATGGAGTTGTCAATAGAGGAAAGAGATATGCTTGAATTACTCAGGCATATAAAACATTTCAATAGCTTAATGACAGAATTATATAAATGTGTTTAGTATGAATATACTATATGATACTATATGCAAAGGCTTGTGTTGGTGGAACATTTAAAATCTTACTTTTAATGTTAATTATTATTGCTTATAAAAAGTATTGTATCAACACTAAAATTAAACTGATGGAAACCTTTGGTTATAAAAATGCAGTTCTGTGAAGTGCAATAATGTATAGCACTAGAGACCTATAATATTTCTTTTTATGTATTTAATATTCTAGTTAGTGTTTTTATGAGTATAGTATACATATGTGTTAATGAAAAGTGCCCCCTTGGTGCTTAAAACTTGTTGATCAGTTATATAGTATACCATTAGTAGTGTTGGGAATAGAATTCATTTTGTATGTTCTGTGCTCCATATAGCAAAGATCTTTTTTTTAAATAAATGGGTAATTTATTATAATCTATGATCCAGTTCATCTATAAGATGGTGTTTCTATATACATGCTTTTTAAAATAATTGATCAAAATTGAAGGTCAGTCCTCATTTTTATGAATGCCTTCTCATTAGGAATTAAGTGCATAAAATTTGAATCACATGATTTACAGAATTGTTATATGGGTAAGGATAAAGAAGAATTGCAAATTACCTTTTACCTGTACAGTATAAGAGATGTCGGTGTTGAAAGATCTCTTGGGAATGTATATTGTTCTAAATCTAATTTTTGAAAATTATAACCTGGTCATGGTGGCACACGCCTTTAATCCCAGCACTCGGGAGGCAGAGGCAGGCGGATCACTGTGAGTTTAAGGCCAGCCTGGTCTACAAAGTGAGCCCAGGATAGCCAAGGCTACACAGAGAAACCCTGTCTTGAAAAACCAAAAAAAAAAATATTAATTTAATTCAGGCATGAAAATAACTAGAACATAAGAGATATATCTTTACATAGCATTGATATGTTCATAATGATGTATATTTTTCTATATGTTATACTATTTTCTTTTTAAAACTTGAGATAAGTTTTTTAGGAATAGATTTTGCCCCAAGTGCTACTAAAACCCACACTGAGAAGCAAGTATTTAACATCCTATTTTAATGAAAGTAAGATAACTTACTAATAAAATTAACCCTCCAAAGTACCTGTGGCTTTTTATTTACTATAATAAAACAAATTAAATAAAATTAGTGCTCAACAAAATATCATGTGGTCATTTTGTTTTTATTATTTTCTCCGATAGGTTAATATTCACTGACTCTGTTCCTTGGTTTTGTTATTTGGTTGTTAATATGCTGTGACTTCATCCTTGATAAAAAGCCTCTGGCTTTCAATAAGAAAGAAGCCAATCTAGACCAACGAATGTAGAAATACAAAAAAGTATAAGCAACTATTCAATATAGTGAGCTAATAAATAAGTTTAGTAGATGAAAAAATGATAAATTTTATGATGTGTAACTATATCACATTTTTCTAGGTAATAGAGGACTGTTTAGAGCAAGCCAGCAGCAATGTTTTTAAACCACTTTACCAATCTGAATTCTGTACGTTTAATAATTTTTAGTTTAGTTCGTTGTTCCTCTATCATTTAGTAATCTCGGAAAATGAACATTTTCTAAAAATCCCATGTTCATCAAAATCATCTTGGCACTCTTCATTTGCGAGCCTACTGAATCTATACTACTGAGTATGAAACCTGTGACTGCACACTAACTTGGTCTCTGAGTACTTCTTATATGGAAAGCTGAAAGTTGAAAATGACTGCATTACCTGGAATGTGTTTGACTGCAGATACATTGCCCTTGCACCAGTGCCTTTACTTGTGCTGCCTGTTTAAAGCTACCATTAGTAATTCTCTGATGTACAAGTTGTCTGGTTTCTCTTTTACTCTTCAAGTCTTATAATTGTGTCAGTTAAACTAATCAAATGAATTTCCAAATGTTTTAGTATAGACTTAAGGTTTAATACCTTTTCATCTGAGAACCACAAAACTTACAAAATATCAATTGAAAATTCATTTTTAAAAGTTTTACTTATAGTCATTTAGCTATGTCTATTTTAAATGGTATACACACACACACACACACACACACACACACACACACACACACACATTTGTATATATTTTTATTCTGGTTGAAAATCTTAACTACCTTGGTCACTTTATTATTTATTTCTTTACACTGTTTCTTATAAAATTGCATCAGAATAGTTAAGCATGTATCATTAGTTCATTTTTCAAATACAGTTAAATCTACAACTATAAATTTAATAATTCAGGAACAGCTGGTGTAGATTCTTCCAAGTCTGTAATTTGACTGAAACAAGGAATGCTATAATACGGTTGTTTCGGATTTTATAAGGAAAGCATTACTTTTTCAAATTAAATAATTTTCTTCCATATAATTTTGTGGCATATATGCTTCTAAAGACATTAAACTTTAAATGTCATGAAAACTGAAATTTCCTATACAGTTTCTGTGCAAATGGCATAAGATTTTGTTTCATTTCTGTTGCTGTAATAAAATAACATAAGATGAATCAGTGCATGGGAGAAAGGGCTTATTTCATTTCATAATTGCAACTACCATTCATCATTGTGAAGAAGTTAAGGCAGTAACTTCAATTAGCTGGCCACATCGAATTCACAGTCAAGAGCAGAAAAATGAATTCATACATCTTTCTTTGCTTGTTAGTTCTCAGCTCAGTGTTTCCATCTTTTATTGTTTGGATCCTTTGCATAAGAAATGGCACCAGCCACAGTGAGCTGGGTCTTCTTGTATTAACTTATGACAATCCCCTGGCCTTCGCCTCAGACCATTCCAATGTAGACATTGAGATTACTCATTTTTATATGCCTAGCACAATGCTTTAGTATTTGCTCATTCAAGAGGAAAAGGAATCTATATGGTCCAATCAGTGTGGTATATAGAGTATCACTAAAAACTATTTTACTGAATACATTTTATCCCTACTAGTATTTTAAAATTTCATTTTAAAGCATTAGGCTTAGAAATGTAACTAGTGCACCACAGTATTTAATGTGCTTCCAGACCTTGTACTATCCTCATATGTGCTCAGATTATTCTCTTTAGGAAGTAGGACTCTCATCATGTTGATTGCTAGCTGAATACTAGTCATCTTATCTACTTTCATTCTGTCTTCACTCAAGATATAGTCCAGTCCTATCTTATATATTTCTAATCTGATTTGGAATCAGCCATTTTCCAGCAATGCCATTTGGTATAGTAAGAAAAAAACACTGAAATTTTGTTTCTAAGTAAAAGTGATCAGGTTTTAAAAATTAAAATAGTGATGCCAAACAAGAATAATATGCTGCAACTGCATATTTATTATCCTATATGTGTCAGTCTCTAGGCCAAGCAGTTTATCATTTTCTCGCTTAATTCTCAGATCACACTTATTGGGTCACTCCTACCACATATCATGTCTATGTCCAGTTCACAAATTTCTGGAAGAAAGTAACAGGTATTAAATTTCTAAGCAGAAGTCATGCTTTATATTGTGGCTTATTAACAAACAGGTGTAGACTAAAGTATGGTTGGTTTTTAAATTTTCAGAGATTTAATCAATGTAGGAACTATAGACATATTTTAATTTAATTTTAAATATATAATATAAAGTAGATTTGGTAATTTGCAGTAGTTAGAAATATTAAAAGTATGAGATTTTGATATGAATGTTGAAATACATGTTACTGATTTATTAATGGTCTAAACTATAATAAATCAGTGTTCAAAATCTTGGTGATATTTTGACAGATTCATTTATCACAGAGAAAGTTTAAAGAGAAAAATGTCTAATAATTTTTAAATCTTTCAAAAAGTCTTAATGTGTATTGTCCTTTGTTATATGGTCTTAAAGCTTGTCAAATTAGAAACTATACTTAAGGAAAAAATAACCGACTGTCTAACCATAATATTATTACTACTTTGGTAAAAAGTAAAAATTCTAGATTTTCCCCACTCTTATTTCAGTATTACTTGAAATATGAAGAATTTTTTAGCACAATTACTAAAAACATAGTTTAAAAATGGATGCTTAATTTTTTTAATATAATATTTGTTTTATTTTTTAGGATTGTACTGTATATGAAACTGAAAATAAAATTCTTCATGTGGTAAGTAGCCAATTTTATGTAGCAATTAAAAGACTATGGCTTATAAAATTAATCCATAATTTTTAAAAAATCTATTAACCTATATCTGTTAAGTATACATTTTAGGAAGCTTATAAAAGAATCCAAACACGTTAGTTATACTCATCCTGCTTTATCTAATAAAAATTATGATCTAATATTTGAATATGTAATATGAAGCAAGATTTAAATAAAACAAAATTATATTGAAAACATCATTGGAAAGAACTTATCTCAGTGCACTTATGATTTTAAAAAAGATCAGAACAAAGAATTTTCTTCTACAATGGGCATATTTTACCATTATATTCATTTGGATGAAATATTTCTTTCTTTTGGTTTTGGTTTTGGTTTTGCTTTGGTTTGTTTGTTTGTTTTTCCATACAGGATTTCTCTATGTAGCTTTGGCTGTCCTGGACTCACTTTGTAGACTAGGCTAGCCTCAAACTAACAGAGATTTGCCTGCCTCTGCCTCCCCAAGTCCTGGGGTCATGGGCATGCACCACTGCACCCAGGTGGATGAAATATTTAAGAAAATCAGCTATACCAATCAAGGACAATGCATTCAGCAAACCTAGACCTCCTGTTCAGATCTATCCAATGGATAGCTTATTCTCCACAGTTGTGTGGAGAGTGGGAACTAACTCTGACATCAACTCTGGTGTCCCCAATTTGATCACTTCCCCTTGGTGGGGAGGTCTGGTTAGCACTCAGAGGAAGGGGGTGCAGGTTATCCGGATGAGACCTGATAGTCTGTGATCATAAGGTGGGAGGAGGAGGTCCCCTTCTCTCAGAGGTCTAGGGGAGGGGAATAGGGTGGAAGATGGAGTCGTGGGAGGGAATGGGAAGATATAAGTGAGGGAATAACAATTGAGATGTAATCTTAATAAAATATATTTTTTTAAAAATTAGACTTCCACAGCCGGGCATGGTGGTGTGTGCCTTTAATCTGAGCACTCAGGAGACAGAGACAGGCAGATTGCTGTGAGTTCGAAGTCAGCCTGGTCTACAAAGTGAGTCCAGGACAGCCAAGGCTAACACAGAGAAACCATCTCAAAAACCAAAAAAAGAAAAAAAAATAAGAAAAGAAAAAGAAAGAGAAAAGAAAATCAGACTTCTTGTTCTGCTTTTATACTCAACAACCAGACTTCTAAGTGGCAATTGGCATTACTTGTTGAATCCTCTAATGACTTGGCTTTTTTTTATGTTTTTGTTGTTGATGGTGATGTATGCATGTAGAGATCAGAGGACAAATTGCAGTCTTATTGGTCTTTGCTGACATTTTATTATGAGAAGTGAGGTATGGTTATGTTATACGCAGTAAAATTGTGTCTTTTTGTTGTCAGTGAACAGTTTGCTTCTTTATTTTTTGTAAATCTGTTTTCAATGAACACTCACCTGTTCAAATATGTTCTTCACTTCACTGAGAGAACATGGCACTTCTGCAATTATTGGGTACTAGTTAGTTACAATCCATATATGTCTTGCGGTTTTTATTTTTTCTGTTTGTGACTTTGGAATTTATTAATTATTTGAACCTTCAAACAAATGTTATTTTGTATCTTAGGAGTAAGACATTTATAAAATGTCCCCTTGGTGTATGTGGGGAAACATGAGCTCAGAATGGTAGCCATGCTGAGTTAATGCTCTTCCTCTCATTGTGTACCAGTGATGACCTTTGTTACTCCTTTAGGCTATTCTCAGGAAAGAACAATTAATGTATGTTTCTCCTGTTTAGTCTAGGAAGAAAAAATAACTATGTCTACCTCTTTTAGGTCCAACTATCCATAGGCTCTGAAGAATAGAAAATAACTAATATTTATTTAAAGTATATACATATGTATTCCAAGCATAAATTTACATTGTATAAGCTTGTTATTGATTGAGTAGTAATCTTGAAATTCATTCAAAATATAAAATTGTTTTGTATTTATTTTATTTATCATTTACGTATGCACACATATATGTAGCACGACACATGTGGAGTTCAGAGGAAATTTGTGAGTGTGGGCTCTCACCTACCATGTGGATTTCAGAGACTAAAACTCCCGACATCAGGGTTGGCAGCAAATGCATTTTCCCCACTGAACCACTGCCACCAGCTCCAATATCTAAACATTTTACCACACATGTAAAACCACTGATACTGTCAATGAAGAACTCCATACCTGATCTCATATGATGGGACTCATTCAAAATTCAGGCACACAACACAACTAATCAAATATTGCAAAGGAAAATGTTTTTATATATCTACAAAAGTTTTTATATATCTTTTTCATGCATCTAATGCAAGACTACCTGAAAAGTATAATAAAATGGTATGTGCGTGATCCAACTGCAGACTCTGAGTAAGACCTTTGTATATTACTTACTGTGTTTTATTTCTTAAATTAATTATGCTTATTCCTTCTATTGCATAAGGATATTACTAAAAGTACCTCAAAATGTCATTGGATAATCTGTGTTTGACACAGATGAAAGAAAGAAAGATGTGTTGATCTCTAATACAAAGTTAAATGATTGAAGAGATTGGACAAGGAGTGCAAGTATAAAATTTTTATAGAAGAATATGGTATTGGAAAACTACTATACATGACCCAAAGAAACAAAAGAGTTGACTGTTGAAGAATTATTCTGAAATGATTAACAAAATTCCACATAAATTAAGAATAAAAATTTCAATTATATATTTAAGTTGTGGACTCATTGCTTTGTAACTAATATGTTCCATTTAATGTGCTAATTATGATGAAAGAAGAGCAGATCTACCTTAGTAAATCTAAACTTAAAGAGAACCGTAAGCATTTCATAAAGTAGTTGCAGAATTTTAGGGCAAGACTCAGCCTGAATGTGTTAAAGATTTGTTGTTATAAAGCTTCCGATAATTGGAAAATGAAAATATCATCATTGATACTATAATTGTTCATTCATTGGCTGATGCTAAAATAGTCAACATGCTTCTGAATCAAGGTGATCATGATAATAGTTACAATGAAAGTGGCATTTTTAACAGTGCAGAGAAAGTACCTATTGTTGACACAGTGAAAATGGATAATGAGCTTATTGGAAGAATAGAGAAATGTTCATTTATTCAAGAAATCATAATAGTTCATAAGATGAAAGAGATACTTTTGAGACAAAAATCTGTTTTTAATAGAGCAGGTGTCTCTGGAAGAAACATTTAAAAAAGTATCCAGCACAATGCTGCCTCCTTTCTAGGAAACCTACTCCTTATCTTTAACTGCTTCTAATCCAAAGGTTTTCAACCTGTGGGTCATGACCACTTTGAGGTCAAATGACCTTTTCAGAGGAATCACCTGAGATCATCAAAAACAGAGATATTTACTTTATGATTCATAACAGCAATATTACAGTTATGAAGACACAACAAACAACATGAGAAACTCTACTAAAGGGCCACCACTTTAGAAAGTTAGAGAACCGTGTGTGAGGGGGACCTCTTCCCTCACACTCAGTCATAGGGGAGGGGAGTAAGGAGAAAATAGGAAGGAGGGAGGAATGGGAGGATACAAGCGATGGGATAACAACTGAGATGTAATATGAATAAATTAATAAAATATATATTTTTAAAAAGAAAATAAATGTGTAAGGAAAAAAGAAAGTTAGAGAACCATTAATCATTTTTATTCTTAACTAAAATAATAAAACATCTTTTGCAATAACATTTTAGTCAAAGGCATTTTGGTTATACACCAAAAGTCTGTAGTTGCTGCTACTAGATAACAGCTGATATAGGTGTGAATAAGTAACGGACAGCAGCTGCTTTTTGGTATCACATAAATTTAGAGTAAACAATGATGGTGATGTCAAATAACCAGTGATTTTCCTTGTGAGATGCTAAAATGTTGACAGCATTATTTTCTGATAGTTCAGAGTACATATTTGCAGGAAAATATTTGAAATAACATATAAGGTGTATATGAAACACATGAGTTTGTTGTCTACACTTGGTTCACAATCCTAAATTGTTCCATTATTTATGTGCATATTTTCCACAATATATAATCCATAATCCAAAACACATTTTTGCTCCAAAGCATTTTTGGTAAGACATACCAAGCCAATATCTCACTTAATCATACATTTACAGTAGATAAAACTATGGGTTGCAGATATTAACTAAGTGATGAATTTGAAATTAGATCATGAACATATTCATTTTAGATCTAGTAGTACCAATTCAAGTTCCCTGAGGCCTTGTCAATTGTATTGTCCTTTTTCCTATGGAACACAGGGCTAGTAATTAGTTAGGTATGTTGTTTCAGTTATTTAGAAAAATAAGCAGACCCTTTATGTCCTACATTACTTATTTCCTTTAAATGACTGTTTCATTGGCATTATTATTATTATTATTATTATTATTATTATTATTATTATTATTTTGCCGAAGTGACTGTTTCTCCTGAACTATTGAAGTTACTTAAACTTGGGCCTACTCCTATGGATTCTTCGCTTGGTTGGAGTGTATGCCCTGATTTTCTCCTTGTGCAGTTTTTGAAGAATGATCTCTTATTTGATTCAATACAGTTGTATTTAATTTCCCCTATGTATTGGCTGCTAGAAACATAAGATCAAAAGTTAATAGTTGCACTCATTTTATATTTTTAACTTCATTTTAGGTTTTCACTAATAACCAGTTCTCTTCTTTTTCTTTCTTTCTTTTTTTGCTTAATGTAAATATGATATATATTTTAATGTAATTTAATTAAAAGGAAGAATAGGTCCAGTAGGGGAAAATGCATATTTTTGAACAATATTCTAATGTTTGCAAAGTAATTAAATACAAGATAATAATTGATAGATTGCTATGAAAAAGGAGATTTTATTTCTGAAAAAAATGAAATGGCATCCTGTGACAGGATGCCAATAATTAATTATTTTTATTTTTATTTTTCCATACAATATATTTTGATCACAATTTCCCCCTCCTCCAACACCTCCCAGATCCTTCCCACCTCCCCACCATCCCAAACAGAAATAAATTTAAATGGTAAAGCAATATTTTGAGATTTCTTTTCTATGATATCTCCTAGGTCTAATTTTAACTAGTTTTGCTAACAAAATGGGTTCTCTCTGATTATAAAATATTATTTGTAATTTTATTTAAATCTAAAATAATAGTCATTTATATTTTAAAATAACTTGTGGATGAATGGATTGAGCTAGAAATGATCATAATCAGTGAGTTAACCCAGAAGCAGAAAGACTCAAATGGTATATACTCACTTATATCTGCACATTAGCCCAAGGGGCATGTCCCACGAAAGCCTTCACTTACCAGGAAACTGGGACAGAGGGGAGGACATTCTATTGGGACTCTGGATGAGAGAAGCATGGGAGAATAGCAAAGTAGAAGGATCCAGAGGGTCCTAGAAACCTACAAGTAGAACATTATGATAGGCAGATTTGGGCCCAGGGGTCCCGCTCAAACTAAGGCACCAGCCAAGGACAATACAGGCGGTAAACCTTAAACCCCTACCCAGATCTAGCCAATGGACAGAACATTCTCCATAGTAGAGTGAAGAGTGGGATATGACTTTCTCACGTACTCTGGTGCCTCACCTTTGACCATGTCCCCTGGAGGGGGAGACTTGGTGGCACTCAGAGGAAGGACAGCAGGTGACCAAGAAGAGACTTGATACCCTATGAACATATACAGGGGGAGGTAATCCCCCTCAGGAACAGTCATAGGGGAGGGGAATAAGGGGAAAATGGGAGGGAGGGAAGAATGGGAGGATACAAGGGATGGGATAACCATTGAGATGTAACAAGAAGCCCTTCTGGCTTTCATGGTCTCTGCTGAGAAGTCGAAACTGTGGTACATTTACACTATGGAATACTACTCAGCTATTAAAAACAAGGAATTTCCAAAATTTGTGTACAAATGGATTGAACTAGAAATTGTCATAATGAGTGAGTTCACACAGAAGCAAAAAGAGCCAAATGGTATATACTCACTTATATCGAGACACTAGTCCAAGGTGTACGTCCCCATGAAAAACTGTACCTACCAGAATAGTGGGTAAGAGGGGAGGACATCCTATTGAAACTTTAGGTGAGAGAAGCCTGGGAGAAAGAGGAAATGGAAGGATCCAGTGGGTCCTGGAAAACTACAGGCGAGTCTGGGCCCTGGGGCCCTCCGCAAACTGTGGCAACAGCCAAGGAAAAAATAGGCAGTAAAAACCTTGAACCCCTACCCGGACTAGCCGATGGACATTCTCCACTGTTGAGTGGAGAAGGAGATCTAACTTTCACACAAACTCTGGTGCCCCATATTTGAACATGTCCCTTGGACGGAGATGCCTGGTGGCACTCAGAGGAAAGATAAGAGGTCACCAAGGAGAGACTTGATACCGTATGAGCATATCAGGGGGAGGAGGTCCCCCTCAGACACAGACTTAGGGGAGGGGAGGGGAGTAGGGGGGAAGTGGGAGGAAGGGAGGAATGGGAGGATACATGGGATGGGCTAACAACTGAGATGTAATATGTATAAATTAATAAAAATGTATTAAAAAAAGATGTAACAAGAATAAATTAATAAAGGAAAAAAATAACTATTTCTTAAATTTCTAATGCATAATTTACATTATTAGTAAATTGAGCTTATATTAGTAGTAAATTCTGTTCTCTTCATATTCCAAATTCTGAGGTGCTTGTTATTGCAAGTGAATGACAAGATTAATACTTTAAAATTTTCAGAATGAATACAGTATGTTTACTTAGGGAAGTTCTCTACCCTAGCTAGTTGGAAATTTAATATCCTGTCTGTTGATAATGGAGACACCAATAGCATTAGTCAGTCAGTCATCTCAGAATGTGATTCTATGCTGTTACCATTCTACTTCTCATCCTTGCATCTTCTTTAGGTGGGGGAGGGGCGCATCAACAGGGTTTCTCTGTGTAGCCTTTGCTGTCCTGGAACACACTCTGTAGACTATGCTGGCCTAGAAATCAGAGAGCTCTGCCTGCCTCTGCCTCCCCAAGTGCTGGGATTAAAGGCATGCAGAAGCACACTTGGCTTCATCCTAGCTTCTTTAGCAAGGAAATGTTAAATAATAGAACTCTCAGCCACTTTGGAAATCTATCTGGTGCTATCTCAGAAAAATGGGAATAGGGCTTCTGCAAGACTCAGCTATTCCACTCCTTGGAATATACCCAGAAGATGCTCCAGCACACAACAAGAACATTTGCTCAATCATGTTCATAGCAGCCTTATTCATAATAGCCAGAACATGGAAACAGCCTAAGTGTCCCTCATAGAAGAATGGTTAAAGAAACTGTGGTACATTTACACTATGGAATACTACTCAGCTATTAAAAACAAGGAATTCCTGAAATTTGTGGACAAATGGATTGAACTAGAAATGATCATAATGAGTGAGTTAACCCAGAAGCAGAAAGAGTTAAATGGTATATACTCACTTATATCTGCATACTAGCCCAAGGGGCATGTCCCATGAAAGTCTTCACATATAAGGTATATTGGGACTTTAGATGAGAGAAGCCTGAGAGAATGGCAAAGTAGAAGGATCCAGAGGATCCTAGAAACCTACAAGAAGAACATTATGATAGGTAGATTTGGGCCCAGGGGTTCCGCTCAAACTATGGCACCAGCCGAGGACAATACAGGCCGTAAACTTCAAACCCCTACGCATATCTAGCCAATGGACAAGACATTCTTCACAGTTGAGTGGAGAGTGGGGTCTGACTTTCACACGTATTCTGGTGCCTCATATTTGACCACATCCCCTGAATTGGGAGACTTGGTGGCACTTAGAGGAAGGATAGCTGTCTACCAAGAAGAGACTTGATACCCTATGAGCATATACAGGGGGAGGAGGTCCCCTTTAGTCACAATTATAGGAGAGGAGAGTAAGGGGAAAATGGGAGGGAGGGAGGAATGGGAAGATACAAGAGAACGGATAACCATTGAGATGTAATATGAATAAATTAATAAAATAAAATTTTAAAAAAGAAACAAACTTTTATTATGTTTTAGGAAGAAAAATTCATAGGTCTGTGAATGGCAATTCAGATTTTATAGTCTTTTGGATTTCATAAAATATTTTTATATGATTAAAACCAAGATTTGCCTAGGGTTAAATATGGAGGCTTACATCTTTAATCCTAGCACTTGGGAGGCAGGCAGAAATCTGAATTTATGCCTAGTCTTGTCTGCATAATGAGTTCCCAGACAAGCCAGAAGTGAAACCTTCTCTTCAAAAAAATTGTATAAGAAATAAAAATAAATTTCAAATGACACATATTAGTATAAAAATTGTATATTTTAATACTGAAGAAAATTAGTTGAAGATGTTTATAAGTTGTCAAGATCATATACTTTAGGAAGTCCATGAAGAAATACAAGTATCATTGCTCCCTTTAACACCTTGAAAAACTTAGCTGATGAAAGTTCTGAGATATGTCTTTTCATAAATTAGGTCAATATATAAGGATTAGTCGGAGAGAGAGAGAGAGAGAGAGAGAGAGAGAGAGAGAGAGAGAGAGAGAGAGAGAGAGAAGGATATATTATCTAATACATTACAATATTAAATTAATCCTGCCTCATGAAGTAGGATTATTAAGCTTACTTAATGTCCATTGTAAGAACTAAAAAAATCCTATTTTTGAATAGATATAAAGAAGGTAGATAGGTCCACTCTAAACTGAGACCAAATAAGCTAAGAAAGTAGCTGTATAAACCAGCAGGGGCTTCCATACTTTCTGGCAGGAGTTAAAGCCCAAACAAAGGCAGGATAACTGGTTATACCTACACTACCTTGAACTGATTCTTGGGCTCAGAGCATCAGCACCTGCTTCTGCTGACCAAGTAGGGAGCCCAGGGTATGGAGCAAACTCCCCTGGACCTGAAACCAAGTCGCCTGCCTGATCTAGGTAAGGGTTCCCTGATCCCCATAGGTGAGGGTTCTTGACCTATAGATACTCACCAATGAACTGCTCTCAATGACCAGTGAAGGACACCAGAAACTACTTCCCAGTGTTGAGACAACAAAATAACTAAAGGCCAGCATAAAAATACAAACAACAAAAACCAAAACAATATGGCATCTCCAGAACCCAGCTATCCCGAAGAATTCATCCCTGGGAGCTCAAAAACAACTGGAGAACAAGAAAATGACCTCAAATCCTTAGTAATGAAGATGATAATGGAGGAAATGAATAAAATCCATAAACAAATGCAGGAAGGTGAAGCCAAATAGATTGAGGACATTAAAGAGGCCTATAGAGAGGAAATAAAGAAATCACTAGGAGAAATTCAGGAAAATACAATCAGATGAATAGAATCAATAAAACTGTTCAAGATCTGAAGATGAAAATGGAAACAATGATAAAATCACAGACAGAAGAAAGCCAGGAATGAGAGAGCTTCGAAAAGAAGTCAAGAAATGCAGAAGTAAGCTTCTCTAACAGAATTCAAGAGATGGAGTAGAAGATACAATTGAAGAACTTGATGCAGCCATCAAAGGAAATGTTAAATCTGAAAAATTCCTGACACAAACATCCAAGAAATCAAGGACACCATGAAAAGATGAGACCTGAGAATAATAGGCATTGAGGGAAGAGAAGACGCCTGGCTCCAAGGCCCAGAAAATATTTTCAAAAAAATCATAGAAGAAAATTTCCCCAATTTAAAGGAGATGCATGTAAACCTACAAGAGGCCTAGAGAACATGAAATAGAATAGACCAGAAAAGAAAATCCTCCCACCACATAATAATTAAAATAGAAAATGTACAGAACAAAGAAAAAATATTAAAAGCAGCAAGGGAAGAAGGCTTAGTAGCATATGATGGAAAACCTATCAGAATTACATCCAACTTCTCAGCAGAGACCATAAAAGCCAGAAGGACCTGGGCAAAGGTCCTGTAAAACCTAAAAAACTGCAGGTGCCAGTCCAGACTAGTATACCCAGTGAAACTTTGAATAACCATAGATGAAGAAAACAATATATTCCATGACAAAAAAAAATTCAGATAGTACCTATCCACAAATCTGGCTCTATAGAAGTTACTAGAAGGAAAACTCCAATGCAAAGTGACAGAAAAACAACCAAAATAACTCAGGAATTAGATAACTTCACTGTTGCAAAACAAC
Organism: Acomys minous; assembly: GCF_964271855.1. Taxonomy (NCBI): domain Eukaryota; kingdom Metazoa; phylum Chordata; class Mammalia; order Rodentia; family Muridae; genus Acomys; species Acomys minous. The sequence goes on along the minus strand of NC_140488.1, from coordinate 123,735,767 downwards.
CATACAAACACTCTACTGCAACCAACATCAAAATCAAGGGACTTAACAGTCACTGGTCATTAATATCTCTCAACATCAGTGGTCTCAGTTCTCCAATAAAAAGACACAGGCTCAATGAATAGATTCATTAACAAGACACAGCATTCTGCTGCATTCAAGAAACACACCTCTGCCACAATGGTAGACATTATTACCTCAAGGTAAAATGCTGGAAAAAGATATTCCAAGCAAATGAACACAAGAACAATCTGGTGTAACCATTTTAACATATAATAAAATAGACTTTCAACCAAAATTAATCAAAAGAGATAAGTAAGGATACTTCATACTCATCAAAGGTAAATTCAAACAAGATGGCATCACAATTCTGAACACATATACCCCCAATACTAGGACACCCACATTTGTAAAAGAAATATCAACAAAGCTTAATCCACATACTGATTCCCTACACATTTAGAGTGAGAGACTTCAACACCCCACTTTCAACAAGGGATAGGTCTACAAAACAGAAACTAAACTAAGAAATTATTACACTAATTGATGTCATGAATCAAAAGGATCTAACACATGTCTACAGAACTTTTCACCCAAACACAAAAGATTATACCTTCTAATCAGCACCTCATGGAACTTTCTCCAAAACTGATCATATATTAGGTCACAAAGCAAGCCTCAACAGATATGAGAAGATTGAAATAATACCTTGCATCCTATCAAATCACCATGGTCTAAAACTGAACTTCAACAAAACAGAAATAATAAAAAGCATACACACACATGGATACTGAACAACTCTCTACTTAATGACAAATGAGTCCAGAAAGAAGTAAAGAAATTAAGGACTTCCTAAAATTCAATGAAAATGAAGGTACAACATACCCAAATTCATGGGACACATGGAAAACAGTGCTAAGAGGAAAATTCATAGCACTAAGTGCCTTATTATTCTAAAGATTCTTTGACAACAAGACAAGTTAACTCCTGGCAACACCCACCCTGCCTCAAAGAAGATGATGAGCATCAAAGAACCTCATGGAGTTGGCTTCAAATTTGGCAAATGAGCCACCAGGCAAAATGTCCTTGTTTCTGACACAGACACAGTTCTGCCTAAAAATAGTCAAGTTTAGATATAGGCAGTCTCGATGGCCAAACTCTGCCAAGACAGGGTAAGCAAGTCCTCAATAGTTCCTGCCTCGTAAATAGGTCTGCCAGAAGGCTGAATATGATGCTCCAACATTATAGAGAGTGTTGGGTGACTCTTAAGGCGTTAAACTGTCTCAGTCTTTTTTTCATTTTGGAAGCTGCTATCCTGCACTTCTGGTTCACTCAGATATTTAAGTTTTATCCCTTCTCAAATCTCTGATGGAGTTGAAGACCAGATAAATTAGTCTTTCAATTAAGCTTAGTAGGTTCAGAGTTAAGATGTTTTAAGATCAAGATAAATGTTTTAAGTTAATAGAGATGAGATATGATAGATATTGATCTTCATTCAAAAATTTAGAGCCAACAAGATAGGGAAGATGTTTACTTCAAGTTTGCCAAATACAAATAGCCAAATCACTATGAATGTAACATTTATATAATTCCTGATTGTCTCATGGTTCTTCCTGCTGTTGTTTGTTTATTTTCTTCATGTGTAATAATATAAATTTATACATTAAAAAAGAAAAACGGTTAGAAAAAGAGAGAAACATCAAAAATGGAAACAGCTTATTTAGGCAACTTAACAACACATCTGGAAGCCCTAGGGAAGAAAAGAAGCAGAAACACCCAAGAGGAGTAGACATCTGGGAATAATCAAACTCAGGGCTGAAATCAATAAATTAGAAACAAAGAGAAAAATTAAAAGAAGCAACAAAACCAGGAGCTGGTTGTGTAGAGAACAGGGAATGACTCTGACATGACTTATTGTGCCCCCTATTGACTTTCCCTTGGTGGAGAGGCCTGGTGGCACTCAGAGGAAGATTAAGCAGGCTACCAGCATGAGACCTGATAGTCTGTGATCATATGTTGGGGGAGGAGGTCCCCTTCTGTCACAGACCTAGGGGAGGGGAATAGGGTGAAAGAGGGAGAAAATGAGAACAGGAAGATAAAAGTGAGGGGATAACAATTGAGATGTAATCTGAATAAATTAGTTAAATAAAAAATTAAAAAAATAAAGTGACTGTATTAAAAGTAACAAAATAGGAAGAGAAGTAAGACCACACTAAAAATCATTAAAAGTAAGAGTGGATATTAAAGAAAATTGAGACTTTAATAAAAGTAGACTTTAATAATGCAGTAATAAGATATTTACATATTCAAAATGGCAAATATGAGAGAAAATAAAGGCTTTAGAGGTAGCTTTTGGTTAGCTCACCAACAACTCTTTCTGAGAAAGAAAGCAATAATAAAGGATATAATAGAATAACTTTTGGAAATAATTTCAAATACTAACCAAAGTAAAAAAATATGTTGGAAAGATAATTATTTCAAGATATTGTCATAGTAATATTTTGTAATTATAATGGCAAGAAGTAACCCTGCATTTATTCAGCCAGAGAGTCAAGCGAAAAAGAAACCCAGTTTCATGTTATATTTCTGTAGTCCAGTATTTTAGAAATTGAGAAAGGAGGATCATGGGCTCTAAGTCAACCTGGGTTGCATATGGTACTCTATATCAAATATGAGAGAGAGAAGGGATAGTGTAAGGGAGGGAGGGAGGAGAGAAAGAATATGGGTGAATGAATATGATTGAGAATGAACATGAATGAATGTATTTCCAAAAGATAAAAAAACTGCAAATATTTCAAAGAAAAGCAATGGTCAAAGCTCATGTGTAAAAACAAATTTTCAAAACACATGTTTTTAGATTTATAAGGTTATTAAAGTACTTTCTTGATAAATGTATTTGAGCAAAATTATAAAATAAGTGAAGCAAAATAAATCAAATTCCAGAATACAAAGTTATAGAATGACAACGAATACATGATAAACAAACAGATGAGATGGGTAAGAAGAAAAAAGAGCATAGAAGTGCTAATTATATTTAAATGACAGTTTTAACAAATTATCAAAAGATAAAGTACATATCCTAGTTTTTATCTACTTTTAACACAGCAATCTTCACAACTTATATTAAATCATAATAGCTACTAGTACTCGCCAGACACAGCCATCCTCAGATACTGAGAGATTTTTTTTAAATGCAGTAATAAAATATATTTTCTGTCTATTCACACACATATTCATGTGGTGATAGTAACCTTCATGAAAATAGGATAGGCAGAATTTATTGCTATACATGTATAGTGCCAAATCCTTTTAGGAAAGCAAATTTGACATACTTTCAAGTCTCAGAAAAATTAATTCTAATATTTACCATGTATTTTATAATTTGCTTCTGCCATTACTTTGGGTTGTCAATACAAACTATTTCATTTTGGTTCTCAGAAAAAATATTACTATCATTATTTTATGGATGAATAAATTTAAATATAGAATGGTTATGTTAAGTTTCACAAAATGACAGAAATGATTTATGATCAGTTAAGAACTCAATGCAGCCTGTACTCCAAGATTCAGGAAAAATTATGAAAGAGAGTGTGGAAAAGATTATAAAAAAACAAATGGACTCGGCTGCCTGCTGCTACTTAGTGTCTTCTAGACAGGACAGAGAAGGTGCACCTTGAAATCTCAATAGTATGGTGCCTTACATGGTAGGTACCATAATGGCATAATGGTAGCACCAGTCAACATGCTAATGTGAATAGAGGAAGGTTTATAAGATCCCACCTCTAGATGAAGAGCCATAGGCAGTCAGTTGTTGCTAAGAGAACAAAAATCAATTTCCTTCATGACAAGCTCTCTGATAGGCTATCCAGTCTCAAGTGATTATCCCTAAACACATGTACATAAATGCAATAATAAATGTACCTAGTAGGTTAGTTGAGGGCACGTAAGAAACTGGATAGTGAGACAGAGAGGTGGAAATGCTGAAAATACAATTCTCATGGATGAAATTCTCAAATAAAATAAAATAAAAACTCTTGTAGTCTGGCTCCTGAGTCCATAATCCTATATTTTCCTGGAAATAGAATCTAGACTAAATTGTGGGACACAGCATTTTCTACAGGAAATGTTCAAAGAAGCATAATATAAAATAATGAAAAATGAGAAATAGAGTAACAATGTAGTCAACTATGGTATATTTACAGGATATAATATTTACTATTCATAATAACTATCTAAAATGTTCAGGAATATATAATTTATGAATAAGATATATTAATATCCACAAATATTCATTGAGCAGTAATAAAGCAAATATTCTAAATTACGATGCATAAGCACAGATTAAATCATTACTATGAAAATTTTAGAGGTGCATATTCTGGAATAGTAATATTTATTACATTTGCTTGGAAAAAGAGCTGAATTTTTTAATCTGCAAATACACTCCCCCTCTCAGTTAATTTATAATTTGATTACAATGAAAACAAGAAAATTATATATTTTATTCTGCTATATTGATACTTTTATGGGTTTTAAGCATAATTTCATATTCATATAAGGAAAATAGTCAAAATTGGCTTGAATAAGGCTTAAGGTCAGTTTTGACGTTCCATGTTTTTCATCTTTAAAATCTGAAAAATCTATGAAAATGTATAGTGAAAGGAGAATTTGCATATAGTGATAAACAGGGATTTGTATTAATGTAAATTTTGATAGTTAAAGAAAAGAACTCAACAACCTGTGGTTTGGGGTCTTGCCATTTGATTTAATTGTCAAAACAGAGAGCAATACCATAAAGTACATTGGAGATAATTAATGTACCATGTATTGGAGTGATCATTTACTGAATTTAGTCAGTGTTATATATTATCAAATGTGTAAGTCGAAATTTCCTTCAATTAGGTCTTATATTACATGTTCCTTGGCATGTTGAGGACCATCTGTTTTGTGTTGCTACCATCCTTGTTTTATATGGTAAATTGGCTACAAGAATCTAGGACTTTCTTTAGTTGCATGCTTTTTCTCTTCACTCTCACCTTTGACTGCAGTCTTTCCATTTGGAAAAGCTATTGCAGGCCTTGGCCTGTAGCTGACAACTGTGCTTGTTGCAACCCTGCTGTTCTCATTTGTGAGCCAGGATAACTTGTCAGCTTTGATAAACTCTTAAAAAAATTCCAGGCCATGTGAGTACATTAGAGTCCCACTGCTTAAATCAAACTATTCTTATACCAAATAGCATATTTTTTACCTTAAAAAACAAGGTGGTCTTTGTCAACTGAATGGGAAGAATAATACATGTGTTCCTTTTTTATTTTAGTGTTCAAGATTTTTTTTACTTTTGAAGTGCTTTACCATTCAAAAATATGCTCCTTCTTTTCCTCCTCCTCTACTTTCTCTACTCCCTCCTCCCCTATTTCCTCCTCCAGTTCCCTCTCCCTTTCTTTACCCCCTCCTTGTTTCTCCTCATCTCTTTTCCCCCCAAACTATTTTTCCTGAGTTGACTTTGATAATTTATTTGACTACTTTCTGTATGTTAAATTTTTTTTATTTTATAAACATCTTGTATAATTTTCATATCTTCAATTTTATTATTTTTTCTAAAAATCCATTTGGATTGAGATTCTTGTGGGTTTTTTACTGTCTAGAATAAAGTACACAAGTGCAAGTGTTGGATATAAGAGAGGAGTCTGGCAAAGGAAGTAAGGGTCTGTTAGTCTTTGTCCTCACATTGATATGGCGTATTATATAACATAGCTTTCCTCTGCTAATGGTCCCAAACTTTAAAGATGATTTAAGTGCTACTGTAGCAGCATGCCCCATAACATAATCAAGGTGATAGAATTATTGAATTTTTAGAGCTTTCTTGAAATCAGTAGAATGCTAATAACTTAAAAATTCAAGTTCTCTGATCTGTGAAAAGGCACTTTTATCGATTATAACTTGGTATCCTCTGTTAAAGTTGTTATCTTGGTCCAAATACAAGTTGAATTTTTGTATGCTTGACATTTTATTGTGACTATATCGTTTAGGCATGTAATTTCTAGTTATTTTCATTTAAATGATTTCTAATACTGAGTTTTCTACATGAAAAACATTTGGATGCTGGTTGGTATACATTACAGTTCATATATCCCTGCTAACTTGACACCAATTTACCCTTTGTAGTCAACATGAAGATACATGGTAACACTATTACTGAGTTAGAAATTGGTTTCTTGACTGTTGTGTTGGATTTTGACAATTTAGTGGTTAATAATACTAGAAACTTTTAACTGTACATTAATCTCTCTACTGGAGAGATGGCTGAACAGTTAAGATCACTTGCTACTCATGCAGAGGATCTGCGTTTGATTCACAGTATCTACATTATAGTTCAGTTCCAGAACCTACACTATAATTCACAACCATCCCTAACCCCAGTTCTAGGGGATTCAACACCTATTCTGGCCTTCTCACGCACCAGTCATTCACATGGCGCGCGCGCGCACACACACACACACACACACACACACACACACACACACACAAGCAAAATATTCATATACCGAAAATAAAAATAAATAAACCATTTTTTAAAAGCTAGCTCCTCTATAATGGTAATCCATGCCAAAAATACAAAGGAGAAATACAAGTATAATATGATGGAAATAAGAAAATGTTTGCCTTTCCTAGGGCAAAAGGAGAAACCTGTATCCTAAAAAAATGCAGCCTACATAAAAAAATAACATGATGTTACTGTTTTCTATGACATATATAGACAGTGTATGATACAGTAGTATATTTATGTGTATTCTTGGTGATGTTATTTGCCTGCCATATTATATGTTGCAGAATACTTTAATACTTAGACTGACTCTGAGAGTACAATCATTGTCCTCATGAAGTATTTGTTTATGTTGAGACTTAACATAATGTACTAGAAAGGGCACTACTGAAAGTTTTTTAAAAATTGGTTTCCTGACTCTAGTACAACACTAACTGTGAACAAACTTAAATTAGCCTTTCTAATTTAGTTGAAGAATTGGGCTAGCTATAAGTTTTAGGTGTAAATGCCACAGTTCTTTTATGCTAAACTCACAAAATCATGAGAAAGCAGAATAGCCATATAAAGTGATGAAATTGAGGACAATCTTTATCTGGTACCACTTTATGTAATCAAAGACACTAGGTTTTTTAAATTTCAGCCCACTTACTATAAATTAATGTTCAATGTAATTGAATAAGTATGAAGATGAAAATTATACAATAACAAACAAGGGAAGTTTGGTACAAATAATTATTAGCCTATATTAGAAGGATGTCTATTGTGATATAATCATAAATTATTCCTGAAGACTAAGACAAATGAGTACCAGGAAAAGATACTTTTTATAGCCAAAGCAGTCACCTCCAGGCCTTTGGAGATGTTGTTTCAGGTTTGCATAGATTAGAGCTGACCCAGAATTGCTGTAATAGGAGCAACATTTCATAATGTAGGCAGATGAAGATGGTGGAAGATCTTATAGCAAGATTTTTGGTGCTGCTATAGTAAGATTTCAAGAAAGTATATTAAGATAGCCTCAAGATGGCAGAGTTTGAACCTAGACAGAGCTGCAAAGTTGCTGAGAGGTTTGAGTGTAGGTCTAGGTTTGTGGTTGTAGCAGGACAGTACCTGGTGACCCCACCCCAAAAATAATCATCACTCATAGACCTTAAATTAGAAACAAGAAAATTTAACGTGTGGTAGCCCATGAGAACCTAGAAGAGAAGCTTTTTTTCCCCCAACAGTGTCCCTTCAGTGACCTCTACTGACAAAACATATTACATTATACCCAGTGCAAGAAAGGAAATACATACTAATACAATACAGTCCATTAACACAGAAAAGGCACTGAAAAGTAAATTTGGAGCTGAGAATTAATAAATTTCTAACTGTCACAAAACCATACATGCCACCTTCAAATTTCTGGAGTGTATGTGTTAACATTTCTTGGAGGTTTCAGCTGTTTTGTACTTATTTACTTAAAAAAGAAATACATGATATAATCTTTAAGTTGCTCTATGTGAATCTAATTCTCAAATCATAAGTCACCTTCTTAATAATCTCATCATGAGTTACCAATACATCTAAAATGTTATCCTTGAACATAGAAAATAGCATACCATCTATTGACTCCTGTCATCTACGTGGGGACCCACCACAAAGCTGGCTATCACTGCTTCCTGATCACAAAATAACAGGCAAATAGAATAAATAGATCTCGTTCTGGGTTCTACCTTATACTGTGTCCGTACCCAAATAGAGTGAAGTACATAATGTCTTTTGTTTGTTTGTTTTTAATCAAAATTCTATGTGAACTTTTTCCACAGCAGGAGGATTGCTGTGAGTTTGAGGCCAGCCTGGGCTACAAAGCGAGTCCAGGACAGCCAAAACTACCACAGAGAAACCCTGTCTCAGAAGAAATATTATATTTACACCTCTGACTTGTTCTTTTATAAGATTATCATGTCATTGGAGAACAAATACTTTATTGAGCATCAAGATTTGTAGGGTTTTGCTTTGACTATGCCTTTAACTCTTGTTAACTTGTATAGGTTGTTAGACCTCTCAGGATCCCCACATACTGTTTAGGAAGATAGAACAAAAAGTTTCAGTTATACTCATTGAAATTCTGTGACTATGAGGATTTCAGCAATTAGAAGCTTTAGTGAGAAAATAAATGCTATCAATTGTCAGGACCTTTACATTTCAATGTAATAATTTAGAAGGTATGATAATTTGAGTGTAATAGGCTTTGAAATAGTAATTTTAACTCCCACGCTCTTACTTTTTTTATTACTTTTTCAAGAGCTACATGTGTAACATGCTTAATGTTTGTAATGCAAAGGATACAACCTAAAATAAATAGCAGAAGCAATACTCCAAGCTGTGGAATCCATAAGCATTTTATTTGGCATTTAAATCACATAGCATTCACTCTGTGATTGTTGACTTTATGGATGGGATTAATACAGGCATGATTAAGATTCTGGTAGGATTATTTAATTTTATTGTGCTTCTTTTTTTTTCTCCACTATCTTATTTTTAAATAAATAGGTTGCAAGAGGGTTTGGAGTCTTTAAGGAAATGAGTATACATGACTTATTTACTTGTATCTGTAGTTGATTCCTGAAGATATTTTAAACAGTCTTTTCTAGACATAGATATAACTTTAACATCACATTGAAATTTCTTATTCTCTTGCATTAGTTTTGAAGTTAAAAGTTATCTTTACTCATATGAATAAAAAATTCTCCTTATATTGGGGAATATTTATATGAAATAAAACACTAACTTAAGTTTTGTACCTTAACTTTGTTCTTTCCACGTTGTCTGTGATTGAGTGTACTTTGTATTTCAATGATGCATAGTAGATAAAAGTACAGAATTTCTAGCTCAGGGCTCAGTGAGTAAATATGGTTGCCAGGAAGGCTGACAATTTGAGCTTAATCCTTGGTAGAAGATGAAAACTGATGGATTGAATGTGTCCTCCCTCCCTTCATCCCTCCCTCCTTTCCTTCCTTCCTCTCCCTCCATCCCTATTCTTGTGTGTGTGTGTGTATACATACTCAAATATTCAGATAAATGTAATAAAAAGAATTTCTAGTTCAACAAAGATCTATGGAGCACTGAGACACTGAATATTATATTTCCAAATGAAATTTATCATTTAGAATCTTTACCATTATTTGATTCAAAGTATATTTTGCTTAAAAAGCATACATTTTGTTTTCCAAATAAAATATAAATTTTATCCCAAAATTACACAGGGATACAGGTAAAATTTATAGTCGATTATTCTAATATCCCAATAAGATAGAAAAAATAAAAGTACACTCTGTTCTCTAAACTATTATGAAATGTTTTTTATCAGTAACTAATATTTCATTTCCCACAATAAAACTTATTCTTTTCTATGTAATTGATAATAAACCTGGGTTATTTAAACTACATGTGTATTGAATCATATATTTCATATGTATACTATCCGCTGATTTCTTAATTTACCTTGGGTTCTGTATTTTATACCCTTTGTAATTTGTATTCATGTATATAAATGAAAAGTAGAAGTTGCTTTTGGTAAAGCCTTTTGTTTAACCCGGTGAGCCCAGAGTTTTTGTCTTGTTTTTTAAACTAGGTCATATGGATTAGAATTCTCTTTTAATAAATCTCAACATTTTTCCATTTACTTGCTCCAATACATTCTGAAGAATAACTGAACAGTACTACAGTTATTTGTAAAAACAAAAATATTTCAAGTAACTTAATCATGCCTGAGTGTGCACTACAATTAACATAAGACTGTGTTTGTATTTAGATCACTTGATAAATTTCCATTTAAAAATATAATAGGTAAAAGTTTATTTATCTAATATTATCAGATAAGTTCATAGATAATGGAAGAATATTATATCTTTGTTCTAGGGTCTATTTTCCTTCCATTTTATTTCTTTTTAAAATTTATTATAATTTATCAGATTACATCCCTATTGTTAGCCCCTCACTTGTATCTTCCTAACCCCACTCTTCTGCCCTATTCCTCTACCCTAGGTCATGACAGAAGGGGACCTCCTCCCCCACCATATGGTCTCATGCTGGTAGCCTGCTTATCCTTTCTCTGTGTGCCACCAGGCCTCCCCACCAAGGGGAAGTGAACAAATAGGGGCACCATGGTTCTTGTCAGAGGCACCCCCCCTTTCTCCCCACAAGGATGGCAAATGAGCTAGTACTGAACAGGGGTCTAGGATTACTGCATGCATTGTCCTTGGTTGGTACAATAGTTTGTGCAGGCTCCCCTAGGTCTAGATCTGCTGGCCTTGATGGGCTCCCTGTAGGGCTCCTGACCCCTCTGGGTTCTTCCATCCCCCCCCCCATTCTTATACCTTATTAGTGGTTAATGAAATGAGGCTCTTTTGTGACTTCTCTAAAGTGACTAAGTATTGCCTATAATAAACATGTTCTGCCCAGATCTTCTTTTTCCCCTTATAGTTTTTATATTAAAATAGACAAGGTGATTCATAAGAACATATCTGAGGGGCTCCTCAATACTCTAAAATTATAAAATACTAATTATATTAATTCACATTTGGTATTAATATAAACAATCCCATCGAAAAATAACAGGAAACTACTTATATATAAAGTGCTCTTTATCATAACTAGCCTTTTCCATTGTTATTCAGGCATTAATTTTTGTCAGAATCTTGGGTAGCTTATGACAATCCAAAAATGTAGTTATAATACTTATTGTCATTGTTTATTCTCTTTAGATTTATTCCAGAGAAGGCTGAATCCTAACCACTGGACCACTAGAGAGCATCAGCCTTTCATTTTATCCAACACATATTTTAAGATGTTTTTATTTTTTGCTTTTAGAGCTAAAGATAGGAAATAATCTTGGGTAAATATTGAGAAAAAGAAAAATGTCCTTTACAAAGTATTACCAATCATCTTCTAGAGTTAGTAGAATTGCCCTTTTGCTGCTAAAATTGCCTTAAACTTTTGAAGAAAGATGTATTCCAAGAAATACTCTAAGTTGCAAAACACTCATATATATTATTTTATTATACTATGTTTTAGCTATGTTATCTAACACACATCTAATGCAGACAAAACAATACAATTGAAGTTTATTAGAAACAAGCTAATAACTAATAAACACAATAATTAAGAATTCAGGTCAGTCTGCCAAATCAGCAACCATGCTTATTTTTTAGCCTAATTCTCAAATCTCTTCAGCTGACTATAATAATACCTACTTCAGGACATTACAATGATAAATGAGAATGAATATGAAGTATTTTTCATTATGCCAAACATTCGTAGGCACTATACAAATAATTTCTGCTAGAAATAATATTAAATGTATTAGTTTTGAAAAATACAGTCTGGGCTAGTGTTAATATAATTGAGTTTTTAAAAAATAATGTAAGCCTGTATTACAAGCACTGGGGAGGCTGACAAAGAAGAAAGGATTCATTTTAGCTCACAGTTCCAGATTAAAGTCCATCATTGTGGTGAATGTTACAGCAGCTAAAGCTTCATGGAGCTGGTAATATCACATCCATCATCAGAAACAGCAATGAATACAGAAATGCTAGTGCTCAACTAGCTTTCTTTATTCTCATACAGTCCAGAGTTCTATGGCTGGGTATAGTGCTGCCATAATAAGCAGGTCATCCCACTTCAACTAATGAAATCAAGATAACCCCCACAAGTATGCCATGGTCCTATATCTCAGGTGATTCTAGATTGTCAAGTTTACAATTAACACTAACCATCACTTGTGAGGAGAAGTTTACCAAGGTGAATACCTTCGTTTTAGCAAAGGTAATGAGACCTTAATATCAAAGAGAGGAAGAGGAGTGAACTTGTCGTGATTGCTATGCAGTGGACTTGCTGGTGTGATTCATTATAAGACGGTCGTGAAATTAAGAATAGTTAATTCATTTCATGTGTTAGGACTAAAGACATTATAGGTAACAAAAAATAGGTAAGACAAGTATTTGTCTATTATCTTTAGATAGGAGCAATATTTGGCTGTTTTAAATAAGTTATCATATTTCAGATCATAAGGCTTATAAAGCAATTTTCATTGCATCATATAATTTTCTATCTGAAGAAAGCAGCCTCAAGAATATAATTAGTTTACAGACAAAATCATTGTCAGTGTGGTAATTACAAGCATCTATCCTGATCAAGCCTGTATTTTTTCTCTGTGTATTGGTGTTATGTGACTAATGTCGATCTTTAGGAACTGATTAAAGTGTAATCTTGAGAAACAAATGCAAAAACCCTGAGTCCCAGTATAGAGGCAAATTTAGCCTGACAGTTTCTTTTTTTTTAATTTTATATTAATTTATTCTTGTTACATCTCAATGGTTATCTCATCCCTTGTCTCCTCCCATTCTTCCCTCCCTCCCATTTTCCCCTTATTCCCCTCCCCTATGACTGTTCCTGAGGGAGATTACCTCCCCCTGTACATGCTCATAGGGTATCAAGTATCTTCTTGATAAACTGCTATCCTTCCTCTGAGTGCCACCAGGCCTCCCCCTCCAGGGGATGTGGTCAAATATGAGGGCCTGACAATTTCTATAGTCAGAAGAAACTGAGTCCAGAGGGAGAAAAAGAATCACCACCTCCAAGGTAAATTAATGCAGTCATCACAGAGCATGTAGAACACAGTGGAGATAGAATATTATACATTGGTCCCCACAAAATAATGACCTTTTTCAGCAAAGAAAAAAAATTATTTGATCTTCTGCTCATTTGTATAATGTATTTACAGTGTTGAGGTATGAGTTCGTACAGGGGACAATTAGAGATGACTGGAATATAGATGGTTCCTGCCTCAGAGGGATTCAGAATCAGATGGCTTTCTTGACTGGTCAGAGAGGGTGAAGATATAGATTAGGTGTTGCAAGCTATGCCTTATGGAAGTGCGAAGTTTTATACAAAGGTAAACTTAATTCATAAAGCAAAGAAAAATACAAGAAAAATTAACCAAACAAGTGATGCTTTTTTATTTTTACTCTTTTGATCATTATGTAAAACACATCTGGATTTTAATATTATTTGAATTAAATAGTAAGAGGCTCTTGGATTATCAAAATTGTTAGTAAATAACTTAGGCATGTTGCATTAAATAATAAAAATAATATATAACTGTAACTTGCATTAACATCCAGACATATAGTTCATATAGCCATAACTTAAAAAATAGAGATGCATTTTCTGTATTATGTGTACCTGGTGACCTTTTATATAAGAATTTTTAAATAATAAAATGCTAGTTGACATTCTTCAACTGTGGGTTTTTCCTCCTTTAAAAAAATTGTATTAGGGGCTGGAAAGAAAGCTTGGTGATTAAGAGTAAGTTTAGTTTCCATTACCCACATTCAATAGCTCACAACTACCTGTATCCAGCTGTAGTGGTATCTGATGCCTATGAGGCCATCATCATCATGTTCACACACACGTGCAACCAAAACTCAAATAAAACTTTTAAACACTATAATGAATGGTTCTCTGTATACGTTACTTACAACATGTGTTTACCAAAACCTTTCTCTTCCACCTCTAGTGTAAAACTCTTTCTGGAGTCTGTGACCACATCATATCCCTGTCATCAGATCCTCTGGTTTCACAGTCTGCTCACCTGGAAGTGATTCAGCTGGCAAATATCAAACCAAGTGAAGGGCTGGTAAGGAATTTCATGTTTATCAAAGCCATTATCCATCATCACACAGCAAATGATGTGAGCCTAGAAGTGGCCTCCAAATGTAAATGCCTATGATTTTCCACAGAATCTCTCACTTCTTTTCCTTTCCTAGTGAAGTCAGGGTAGTAGGAGAGTGTCATAAAAGAAACCTTTAAAAGACAAATCAATTAAAATGAGAGAAATGAAAGTAGTAATTTCTGAATTATCCCATTTAATTGAGTAATCATTGGTTGCATTGCTTTCACCAATTAAATTTTCTTAGCTTGGAGACAAAATTTAAGAGTTTTATAGTAAGCACAACATTACCTGCCACTTAAGTAGGTCTTTTGTTTATTTTACTTTGATTTATTCTGGTTTTAATAGATCTTTTCCTGCATTTGGTAGGTGTTTTAAGCCACATATTTGTGTGTGAATGCATGTCAGTTATATGTATATTAGTGTATGTATATGTGTGTCTAGGCAGGCATGACTGATTGTACATGCACATGTCGGGGTCAGGTTTTAACATTGAGTGTCCTCCTCTGTTGTTTTTAGCAAAATTGTCTATTTTACTAATGAAGGCTCCATAGCCAGATGCGAGGGTGAAAGCCTGCTAGCTCAGAAAGGCAGAAAAAGCACCAAACTGACCTTCCTCCTTAGCAGACATCCGAAAGGAAGGAATGCCTCTTCCCTGACACCATCTCATAAAAATCTCAAACTGAATGTCCCTCCCGTTTACGTTCTATGCATCTCTCTAGATGTCCTCCTCTTACTCTCTATGATTTTTTTCTATGGTCACTTCCTGTCGACTGGTTACTTGGTCCACTTCTTGACCTATGGTTAATTTTATTTAATCCCATTTACATTATTCAAGCAGAAAGTTCTTGGATTAAAGGGGTGTGCTAAGGATGAGCCACACCACAACTAGAAACATTTTTCTGGTAAACAAAACAATCTCGGGGTTCACAATGTGATCAAATAACCTACAACAGTCCTCAACTGCTTTGTCCTTCTCTCTGTTTTGAACACTTTTCTTTTTCATTTTTGGTTTTTTGAGATAGGGGTTCTCTGTGTAGTTTTAGCTATCCTGGAACTCACTCTGTAGACCAGACTGGCCTCAAACTCAGAGATCCACCAGAGTAGATCCCAGAGTGTTGGGATTAAAGGCATGCACTACCACCCCCTGTGCTTTCTCTTTTTATTTTTGAGACAAGAGTATCTTACTAAATAAATCTGGAGCTCACCAGACTGACTAGCTCACTAGGCTGACTGTCCGACAAGCACCCCAATACCTCCTGTTTCTCTCAGCACTAAGATTACAGGCAGGTTCCCCATGCCTGACATTCTGTGTGGGTGCTGGAGGTCTGAACTCAGGTCATTATACTTACTTAACAATCTTTTTTTTTTCATTTTATTTTTTAATTTTTTTATTAATTTATTCTTGTTACATCTCAGTGGTTATCCCAACCCTTGTATCCTCCCATTCTTCCCTCCCTCCCATTTTCCCCTTATTCCCCTCCCCTATGACTGTTCCTAGTCCATCTCCCCAGAAACTATGTTTATGAATTGATCCATTCAATTTTTCACATCTCTTGTTATAAGAATTGATTAAACAATATTGCTACCACTAGGCTAACATTCATGAAAGGCTCTGATAAATTTTTATGTTAATAGTTTCATGAAAGGTACTGATAAATTTTTATATTAATAGTTTGTTCAACTTGTTAAAAATGTATTAATTATCAAGCTACCTCAAGGAAGAGCTTATTAAATATTCCATTAGAAAGCAAGTATATAAAACTGATATGGATGAAGAAGACACAGACACACTAAACAGAAACTAGTTGGAACACATTTAACTGCAACATACTTATTATACGTTAGTTTCATCCTGTGATGTTCTAAACTTTCTCCCCATAGATAATGATATTATAAAAAAAATAGAAATCTTAGAAACAAACATATGTTTAATGATCTCTAAATAGATTTTAACTTTTATGTGGCTTTTACACACACACCCACACACACACACACACACACATACACACACACACACACACACACATATATATATATATGTCTTTAAGGAAAATCTGTATTGCCCATCAGTGATATTTAGTTTGAGGTCATCCATGTATTCTATACAATGACTTCTCCTATTAGTTGACAAATTGACTCTGGGTGTTTATATTTCCTTATACTTTTTGGATTTTATGAGTGATTTTATGAGAAGATGAAAATCAAATGTAACATAATGGTTACATGACATCATACAAGCTGTAATTATTATATCTAATATTGACTTTTTTAAAAGCTTACTTCTAATATTTGTAAGCTTATATAAAGAAACCTTTATGATTTAGAATTCTCATTTTACCACTTTCCCCCCTTATCTGTGTTTTCCTAAAATATTAAATATTAAATGTGAATTCCAGAAACAAACAATTGTTATATTTGACTTACATATCATTTTGAGGAGTGTGATTAAATACTCATGCCTATTCATCTGGGGCATGAATAATTCTTTTGTCCAGCTTAGCTATACTATATATGATACCCACTCATTGGCTATTTAATAGCTATTGAGGTTATTAAAGTAAAGGCATGATATCTTTAATCATCTCTTATTTAGCTTATAATAAATAGCTGCAAATTACAGAAATAGTGGTGCTAGTAAATCAGATATGCTAAGGAGAGACCATAAAATGATTCGTATAGCTGATAAACTAAAAATATATGATACTTTAAAGAGAAGGAAATTACATTCATATTACCATTAATTCAGTATATTATCAGAATTGTTCTATTTTATTATTAGGTATTTAAAATTAAAATTCACCATAACAATGGTTATATAAGTAAAAAATACATATACATACTATGTTTGATAACTATCCATACTTCCAGATAAATCCTATGCTTTTGGAACATATCCACTTATGAATGAGGAGATGACTGTGTTCTGTTTGGTTACCTTTACAAAAGTAATTTTGTCTTTGAAAATAAAAACACCCTTCAATGTATAATATTAAGTATTTTTCTTTCTCCATCTCCTTTTTAAGTTAATCTCAATGAAATATCTTCTTAGAGAGCATAATGTGCACAATAAAAATATGAACTAATACAACATTAGATTAGATTAGAATTTGGGAATCTGGACTAAAATATTTTACATAAAATATGAGAGCAGTCTTAGGAAGGTGGGGGAATAATTTTAACTTCTGTGGCCTTGATTTTGTCACAGATTTAAAATATAGGGCAAGAGTAGATCATCTTTACATGTTCCTTTGAGCTTTATGACTCTGTGATGCTAAAGAGTGTTGTTTGAAGAAAATCACAAAGTTTTCCCTCTAATTTGCACCAAAATCATGGAAAACAATAGATATGAGAAGTGAGCCTATTAGGAGACAGTTGTCAGAGTCTAGCAGTCTCAAGAACAAGCAGGGTCAAAACTGAATTCATGTTCCCAGGCCCCAGAACCAACTACTAGCCTGCTTCTTCAGGTCCTCATGTTAATCTGTTAACCATTAAAGAATGCAAAGAGGGAAGTTGCTAGTTATCTAAACTAAGACACATGGGTTGTGAATGTATTGTCTGTCATGACTTAGCTGACTACATGCAGCTTACCCACTCCTTTGTTTCCTTATCATTCTGAATTCCTGGCTAAAAGTCCAGGAGGGGACCTGACTACAAAAGCTGAGTTGAGAACCCTGAAACTAGGTGATCCAGATAAGGCCCAATCATCAAAATTCTCTTCCTTGCTCAACCCCTTGTGTCAAAATATGGTTGGACAATGCCACAGCCTTCCCCACTCCCTCCGACTTTGTGGTTCTATCCTTCACAAATGCTGTGCAATTTCCTTTCAGGGTTACAGTTCAGCTATTGAGTCTGTTCTGTTGCCCTGATCAATCAGTAGCAGGCTGAGTACACTAAAATTATTGTCATCTGCTTAAATACTAAGATGAATGTTCAAAGACAGAGCTCCTGACTCTGTTGTCCCAACTGGTCAGGTTTTGCTGCCTAATTCAAATTAAAATCTTGCTTTGCTGGACTCTTGTGAGTGCTTGGATTGTTTTGTTTTTTTGGATCCCAACAAGCCAAAACTAATTGATGGACTTTATGAACCATTTATTTTCTCTAGGAAGATATAACCACTGGAGAGATCTTTTTTTTTTAACGTAACATAGGTCTGTATCTGCTTATTGGAATAGACATAAAGTTAAAATGTTAAGAACCAAAAATCTAAATAGTTTGGAGAAAACTTTCAGAGAAAAGGGGAAAAAATAGAATTAGGGTAGATGGTAGAAGTACTTTCCATTTGCCTTTTGTTTTCCTCGCAAACCTACAGAGTATTTGTTTTCTCGCTTTGTAAGAAAAGAACAATAGATTCTTAACCATTGTTTTGTATAAAATAATAACCAGACAGGGATTTATGAGGTAAACCTAAGTAAAATATATCTGGTAAATATTTTTAAATTATCCTTTATCCAAATTTGGAATTATTAGAGGGAGGTATGATCGGCTTAAGAGGGTAATTTTAAACTTGAAGTTGCTTTAAGGACCTCATTTGTAAAGGACAGTGGGTAATAGTACATCAATTGAGTTGAAATTTCACAGGGAGAGAAACAAAAACCTAAAATGTTGAATATAAACTGAAAGAATTCAGGGTGAACCTCTTGTGATTCATATCAAACTTGCAAAAGATTGAAGGCCTTACATGAGCTATTCAAGATGCTATTTTAAAATGCACTAACTTTTGAATACCCTTCATAGGTCATGTTTAAAATAAATCAGTTTAAGAATTTGACTAACAGTCAGCAATGGCTTAACCAAAGGAAATGTCTAAAAGGCAAGTACAGGTGAAACACTATGAACAAGTGTGCTGAGTTGTGATTTGCTTTAAAAACAATACTTAGAAAATTAAAAATGGGAAATGAGATGTATTAAAATGACAAAAAAGAGATAATGAGTTGAAAAGTGGAGCCTGTATGCATCCTTGAGAATGCTTCTTAATTTCAGGTGTCTTTCTCTTGTGAGGCCTTTGAACTGTCTCCAAATATGCCTTATTTTACCATTTCGACTATTAGGCTGCTTTGACTGTTATTGTTTAACTTGTATTTGGAGATTAAATAAAGCAAATGTCAATTTAACAAGATGAGCAGTGGCAAGGGAGCTGTTCAAATCAACCCCATAATTAATTCTACACCCCCCCCCAAAGAAAACAAAAAGGAAAAATAAGAGAAATGGCTTTAATGAAATACAAGGCCAGTATTCATCACATTTTCAGAAAAAAAAAGAGTAGTGGGGTATATTTTCTGTGAATTTTTAATCATTTAAAAGGTGATTAGTTTGAAGTTGTTCCAAGTTTCTTCTCTTTCTTTTGGTGTCCACGTTTTCATCATTTTTCTAATTATTGCTACCCAGGAGAAATTAAAAGGATAAATAAATTTTTATTATGAAAAGCAGTTATAGCAAATGATTTTTTGAAATTAGAAATGATAATACTATATAAAATATCTTTCTTCTTGTGTCATTTTAAAATCATACTTACTATCCTGTTGTGCATGAATATGAAGTTTTAGAGTTGAACTCTATCTCTATATATATCTACACCCACTCTTAATCATTTTAATGTTGTTTTGAGGCATGGTCTCACTATATAACCCTGGCTGGCCTTGAACTCAATATGTAGACCAGGCTGACCCCTGTCTTCAAAATTCTGGGAATAAAGGCTTATACCCACCATGCTCTACAGTAACTTTATTTGGATATTTACATTCATCTTAAAAGTATCCTTGATATAAATTATATAACACTATTATGAGCCCATCAATGATATAATCCTGTTACTTTTTAAATTTCCTAGTTTCTGCCATAGTTACACATATTATTTCTTAAATCACAGATTATTTCCATAATTTTCATGATCCCAGAATTTTAGTTCATTTTCCAAACAGTTATATTAGTATACTAGATTTTCTTTTGTCTTTTTTAACATGTTTAGTATTTTATTTTATTATTTAATTTCTTTTTTTAAAATTTGTTCACTTTTCATCCCATTTGTAGCCTGCTCTCTGATCACCTCCCAGGCCCACCTTCCATTCCTCAGCTCCCCTTCCCCACTCCCCTAGTCCTCAGAAAGGGGGAGTCCTCCTCCCCATCATCTGACCTCAACATATCAAGTCTCATCTGGACTGCCTGCATCCTTTTCCTCTGTTGCCTAGTAAGGCCACCCTACCAGGGAGAAGTGATCAACATGGGGCCAGAGTCTATGTCAGAAGTAGTCCCTACTCCCCATATTATGGGACCCACAAGGAGACAGTGCTGTCTGTCTACTACATCTGAGCAAGAGGGTCTAGCTCCACACCATGCATGGTCCTTGGATGGTCAGTCTCTGCAGCACCCCCATCCCTGCCCCGATTTGTTGGTTCCATTAGTCTCCTTGTAGAGCTCTTGTCCCTCCCCTAAGGTCCTTCTCCCCCAACTCTTCCATAAGACTCCCTGAGCTCTACCCCAATGTTTGGCTGTGAGTCTCAGCATCTGCTTCAATCCTTCATTGGGTGGAATCCTTCAGAGGACCTTTATAGTATGCTTCCTTCCTGTTCTTCTCTTCAGCTATTTCTAGTGTCTATTCTGTTTGCCCTTCTGAATGAGAATTAAGCATTCTCCCTAGAGAATTGCTTGTTATTTAGCTTTCTTATGTCTGTGGATTGTGGTGTGGTTATCCTGTATTATGTGGTTAATATCTGCTTATAAGTGAGTATATACACTGTCTCTTTCTGGGTCTGGGTTACCTCACTCAAGATGATCATTTCTAGTTCCATCCATTTGCCTGCAAATTTCAAGATTTCCTTGTTTTTAGTAGCTGAGTATTATTACAGGGTGTAAATGTACAATTGCTTTATCCATTCTTTGGTTGAAGGAGATCTAGGTTGTTTCCAGATTCTGATTATTACAAATAAAGCTGCTATGAATATAATTGAGCAATTGTCCTTGTTGTATGGTGGAGCATCTTTCAGGTATATGCCCAGGAGTGGTATTGCTTGGTCTTCAGGTCAAACTATTCCCAATTTTCTGGAAAGTGCCAGATTGATTTCCAAAGTGGTTGTACAAGTTTGCACTCCTCAAAACATTTCTAGAACCATTTCAAACACTTCCCAGGTACCTGTAATTTTTAATCAATATACTCCATATTGAAATATTTGTGGAAAGAAATGTGATCAGCCTTTACTTAGCATTATCAAAGGATATGGCTTTATAAATAATACATTTGTAAAATATCTAGTTTCAAGCATAGTTACTCATTTATACTTTACTGTGCATAGTACATATATGCCAAGGTTATCTTAATCTTTTATAGTGTATTTCAACAGCTAGAAGTGTAGTTGAATGTAGAGTGCTTGTCTTACGCAAATGAGGCCTATGGAGTGATCCCTAGGATTTTGACAAAATAATAAACATTAATCAGAAATTGTGTTTTAATAAGAAAAATGCATTAGCTCTTCCATAAATAATTCCAAAAATCGGGAGCCTAGTGTTTGAAGGTATGTCTGGATTCAGACATAAGACCTGATTTTACTACCTTAGGCTGACTCTTCAGGCATTCTGTGCCCAGTTTCCTTACCACTAAAGCAGAGTCAATGGTAAATACACCACATAGACTTTCATAAAATAAATGTAGTGTAATTAAAACAGGCTTTGGCACATTGTAATAGGTATAAGTGGTGAGGGGATTGATGCATGGATGGATGGATGGATGGATGAATCGATGGATAATTGTAGATGATATTGATGATTTTTTTAGTCCAAATATTATGTTTTATTTTTGATGCTGTTTCCCACTTTATTTACTGACAATCCTTTTTTTAAATAGCCTTGGTTCACCTGAGGCAGGGCAGATATTCATCCCCTAAACTACCTCCCACATCTCCCTGCCCCAATCCCATGCCATCTGCTTCTGATAATTTCTATCAAGCTACCTCCCATCCATAATCCCAAATACTTGCTAATGTTCTTCATCTGGGCTAAATCCACACGAGCCATGTGCTTCTCCTCCACCTAATCCATGGCAGCCTCCTTCCTTCTCCTACTCTCAATTTTTTAATGTAAAAGTCTGAAAACAAAATGTAGTATTTACTTCTTATATTGTTTACAATCATTTATTGATTTGATAAAATCTTTTCATAGCTAGTGTTAATGAGTCATTCTCTACATTTTCTAATATTAAAACATTTGCTTCCCAACAAGTAATAAGATAAATATTAACTCAAAAGTATGCATGTCATACATGAGCACCAACATAAGATTGAAGGTTGCCATATTGTTATGGTCAAAAATAAATAGCCAATTTGTCAATTAATTTCCATGTATATATTTGTTTGGGTTATTTATTTATTATATATTAAATTATGAACTTTCAGTTAATAAACAAGAGTTCACTGGTTAACAGCTTTCCTTTAAAATTACATTCATTTCATTTCTCATTTAGAGCTCAATGCTCAACAGTTTTTGGAACTATTAGCCTTTTATATGTGGCAAATTGAAATGACTTTTTAGAATAAAACAACTACCTAGTCATTTCTTGGTCTTTCCATACAATTAACATTTCTGCTTCATTTTTCTTTTTTCTTTTCACTGAAATCATTGGTATATTTGGATAACTAAATATATAAGAAACATAAAAGTGTGAGAGAATAATATAGAAATTGATTACATAAATATTAAACATATGCTTTTCTACAAATGTGTTGTTATTGTTAAATCTTTTGTATATCAGACAAGGAATAAGAAAAATATAAAATACTACAAAATAAAGGAAAAAATACAGGATGCTACAATATAACAAAACAAAGTTTATATAAGTAAGATTTTATTACTCTTTCACCTCCAGCTAATTACAGCTATAATTAACATATGTCAATAACATATATACAAAAATTTGAATTTCCGTTATAATCTATATTATTTTACCACATAATATACAGTATGGATTTTAAAAGAATGAGCTATGTTCAGGACATTGAAACACCATGATGAATTTTGTATATTGAAGGCAATTTAATTTATCAAGTAGTTACTTGATTGAGTTTAGGCTGCGTTTTGTTTGTTTGTTTGTTTGTTTGTTTGGTTTTTCAATATAAGGATTCCCTATGTAGCCTTGGCTGTCCTGGACTGACTTTGTAAACTAGGCTGGCCTCAAACTCACCAAGATCTGCCTTCCTCTGCCTCCCCAAGTGCTGGGATTAAAGACGTGCACCACCACACCTCGCTGAGTATAGGCTCCTTTACACAACCTTTAGAAACCAGAACATCCTTATTGCAAGTTCTACTATTTTTCATTAATCAATTAATTAATTTACTTTACATCTGGATTGGAACTTCCCCTCCCTCCTTTCCTCTCAGTCCCACCCTCTCAAATTCCAGCCCCCTATGCTCCCTCCCTTTCTCCTCAGAGAAGGAGAGACTTCCCATAAATATCAACCCATCTTGTTCAGATCAAGTTGTAGTAAGTCTGGGCCTATCTTCTATTGAGGATAGACAATGCCATTCAGTTCCATTCAGTTAGGGGAAAGGAATCCAAAGGCAGACAACAGAGTCAGAGACAGCTCCTGCGCCTGCTGTTAAACTCCCACATGCAGACCAAGCTTACATAGTAATTTCATACCAGTTTAAAGAAGCATTGTTAACTCATTAATAAAATTACATTATATTTGAAAATATATCCATTGCTTCACTTTTTCTGATCCTGTCTTTTTCTTAGGGTATGTATATTAAATCAACATATGATGGCCTCCATGTAATTACTGGAACCACAGAAAATGTAAGTATTAAATCATTTCCAATTTGAGTATATGTGTATTTCACATGATTTAATTTAAATCTTGACTAAAATAACATATGATCATTATATCTAAAAATACTAAGTAGATTCTGGATGCATTCGAATTCCTTTCATTTTAATTAGTTTAGAATAGTTACTTAGAGAAAATAAGATGTTTTCTTTTTGAGTTTTTGTTTTGTTTTGTTTTTAATAACAAATATTTATTGAGAAACTTGCAGGGGTCAACAACAGATCGTCTTGCTTGCATCTCATTTAATCTTCACAATAACTGTGTATGATAAATATTGTTATTATACCTTCCCATTTTACAAATAAAGGTTTATGAAGTCACATATCTTGGAAGTGTGGGGCTAAGGCTGTTTGTCAGCTGCACACGAGGTTAAACTTAGAACTTCTCTTATTTTTGTGGTAGGTAATCATTTTAAGTACTTCCCTAAGGGTGATCCAATAGACCATCCTGTGATTGGCTGGTTTAAGGTGGGTTGTCACAGCAGGAAGCTGTGGGTTTTCTGATTGGATACTACTAGTTCAGAAGAAGGCGCTGCATCCCTAGAATGTTGTAAGCTGACATGCAGGTGCTGAGAATCGAACCCAGGCTCTTTACGAAAGTGACATATGCTCCTAAGCACTGAGTCATATCTCCAGCCCCAAGCTTTATTTATTTATTTTTTTAGATTTTTTCTCCTTTATTAATTTATTCTTGTTACATCTCAATGGTTATCCCATCCCTTGTATCCTCCCATTCTTCCCTCCCTCCCATTTTCCCCTTATTCCCCTCCCCTATGACTGTTCCTGAGGGGGATTACCTCCCCCTGTATATGTTCATAGGGTATCAAGTCTCTTCTTGGTAACCTGCTGTCCTTCCTCTGAGTGCCAGAGGGGAGGACATTCTAGTGGGACTCTAGATGAGAGAAGCATGGGAGAATGGCAAAGTAGAAGGATCCAGAGGGTCCTAGAAGCCTACAAGCTTTATTTATTTTTAAGATGTTTTATTTTTGAAACCAGAGAGCTACCATTGTTAAGTACTTTTTGGTTCATGACAAGTTATTGTGACAACTAAGATGATCTACTTCCATCTGTCAAATAGTTTTAAGAAACCCAATTGATATGAGAAACATCAAATCATTCATATTTTCTGGATACTTGCAGAATAACTTAGCTCTGTCTATTGAGGTGTAGCTGAATAGTTTTAACACTGAGATTCCTGAGCTGGCAGCATCAATCTACTTTGAGAGCTTACTGGAAATTTAAATTCTCAGGTTCTATCACAGACCCAGGATCCTAGGGAGCATCCTTCCTTAATAAAACTATTCTAACAGGTGTTCTGACTAAAATTTTGGGAAAAAAAGATTATCAGCAGTACACAGCATACTTGATTGTTGTAAAGAGCAAATAAGCAAGATAAAGACAATACCACACAGAAATATAGCTATGCTCCAAAAAGTGAGATATAAATATGGTAAGTGATGCTTTAACACAATTAGCATAATTGAAATTAAATGACAAAAAATCATTATCCTTGCACATAATTATCCAAGGTTTCTCTTACATAAGCAGGTGATAAGCTTTGATTATGTTGTTATAGTCTTTTAGAGATTCAGACAAATTGCCTGTTTATGCTGTGTTACTATGAAAAAAACTATGATGTGATTAAGTTCATCTCAATTAGCACTGATCTCAATGGTTTCTTCTTTGAAATCAAAATTTTCTTCAACTGGTATGCCTATAAAGTAATTAATTATTGAATTAAATTCTCTTGTTTCTTGTTGAAAGTGAAACATTTTGTAATTGGAAAATTGTAGCACCTTCACATTATATATTAAAATGGACATCATAAATCAGTAAAATGCATGTAGTGAAATATTTCATAATTTGAAATTTAGTAAGACACTATACACTATACCTTTGCCGTCACTGTCTAATTTACTTGAGCATTCATTAGATCACTCTTACACTCGTTGGTCATTTAACAAGCCCATCTTCAGCTCTGCTGTGTTCTAGGCAAGGTATTAGCATTGGAAGGATATTTATAATAAACTATTTCCATTGAAAAGTGGAAAATATGTAGGGATTCAACTACATGAACAGTTATTATGATTCTCTGGCTAAACAAAGGAAAAACTTATAAATACTATCAAGTAAGCCAGAGAAGAAATCATAGAAGTGGTGCTTTTGAACTGTATCATGAGGAGTCGATCTCTTTTATCTGACATTTGTGAAAATAGCAGTTCATTGTGCTTTATACATTTTACTTACTTTGTGAAAATTGATACAGTGTTATGTGATAAAAATATTTGAATTTGGGTGTAGTTTATATATCAATCACACAGTCATAGTTCATTCTTTGATTCTTCTTTTTTCAATAATATTTTAATATTTTTGGAAATCCACATAATTTGTAACTAGAAGTTCTGTGCTAAGTCTTAGTAAAGCTGATCACTAAAGTGGGTAAGTTATACCTTGCTTTGCTGTGCCCTAGATCTTTGTTTTGTGTATAAAATGAGGAGTTGGGGGACATGATCTCTGTGATCCCGTTCCACATTAACCTGTCTAGATCTGTATGACTTACTCTGATGTTTCCTTTTTATGCAAAACTTGTTTCAATTTTTGAAACTTTATGTGCATACAAACCATCCTTTTTTTCCACATCCTGACCAGAGGCATGTGCTTGATTCTTTTTCACCAGTCCACTTTAAAAAAGATCAGTTTTGAGTCAACTCGCACAAGTGACTGGCACTATTAAAATAGTGATTTATATAATCTTTTCGTAATTGTTGTATAGTGATGGTCTGATGTGCCACTTTCTAAAGATACTTGGAGACTCACTAAATTCATAGAATAGTGTTCATATCTCAGATGAACCTACCCCCTTAAAAGTATTGTTAGTTTATTGAATAATGTTGTGCTCTTTGAGATACTATCTTTCAATTTTAGCCTACGGCAAATTTTTTTTTTTTTTTGTGGGTTGAAAACTTATGCCAGTGAGGTAATATTGTTTCAAGTAGTCCAGATTTTCAAAATAATTAGAAATTGTAAATGAGTTTTTTAAAAGCAACTGGCCTGACAATATGCCTGAATTTGTACTAAAGTGCTTGGAGTACAAAGATGAAGGTCTGAATTTGGACCCTCAACACCCATATAAAAGCCAGTACCATAGAGGACATCTGTAATGCCAGTGCTAGGGGAGCAGACAGGTAGATCCCTGAGGCTTGCTGACCAGTCAGTATAGCTAATCCACGAACTCCAGTTCACTTAGAAAAACTGTCTCAAAAAGGAAGGTGGTAGAGTCCCAAGAGGACTCAGCATATAAAGGTGTTTGCTGCCAGGCCTGACAACCTGAGTTTGATCCCTGGAACCAATGTAGTAAACGGAAAGAACTACTCCTTAAGGTTTTCCAGTAAATTCCACACGGATGCCATGGCATGTGTATGCCTACCCCCACACACACTAAGTAAATGTAAAAGTAAAAATTTTAAAGGGGATGTGAGATGGATCAGTGATAAAGGCACTTGCCAAAAAGCATGATCTGGAAGCCACATAGTAGAAAAAAATAACTGACTCCCAAAATTTATTCTCTGATTTTCACACATGCCACCATGGCACAAGCTTGCCATATGCAAATTGAGTGAAAGAATGAATGCATGCATGAATGAATAAATGAATGAATGATTTTTAAGAAAAAAGAGTAAATACAGTGGTGAAGCAATTTGAGGAAGATGTCTGAGTTCAAGCTGTAGCCTAGTTTCATACACACACACACACACACACACACACACACATGCACACACAAAATAAAATAGAGTACATCCCATTCCTGGGTCTCAGAGGCAATATTTTAATTTCTGGATTCTGTCACCACACTATTTTTGTTTGTTTTTAAATAGATGCTACTGACTAATATCGGAGCACAAGAAAATTATTTTAATAGATTAATATGTTTTATAAAAATCTATCTTTATCTTCTACATTGACTATGTACAAGAGTGTATTACCATATAAAGATGCCTAACTGCATATAATTATTACTCAGAAGTAACTAGAAGAATAAGGTTGTAAAATCTGTTACAAGAGCTGGAGTGCTGGGCAGTGGTAGCACACACCTATAATCCCAGAACTCAGGAGGCAGAGGCAGGCAGATCGCTGTGAGTTCAAGGCCAGCCTGGTCTCCAAAGGGAGGACAGCAAAGGCTAACAGAGAAACCCTGTCAAAAAAAAAAAAAAAAAAGACCTGGAGATTTAAAAGTTTCCTTTATACATCTTAAAACTTCTGAATATTAAATTACCAAGTTTGTTTTTTTTTTCATATTAAAGGAGTAAAGTAATGAAATTGTTATGTGCTGTAATCATGTTGACATTTTGTTTCATTTACTGTGGTTGTCAGCCAATTGTATTACAGTATAGGAAACATAGAACACCATGCTCTTGTAATTAAACAGGGAGAATGTTATATAATGCAGTATTGGCCTAGTTGCTGCTTGTTTAAGTTTGCTTTTCTGTATTATTCAGTATTGGCTTTATTAATAGTAAAATAAATTACCTACATAATTTTCAGGATTCAAAGTTTAATACTGATTATACTGAATGTTGAATAATATTGAAAATATTGAACTGTTTACAATAATATGGACTGTTTATATTAAATGGGAAAGGCCTAAGTAAAACTGATAGTATCATGAAATATACATTTTTGCATTATTTGTATTACAAATAGTTTTTCATACACTATGTTTTGATCATGGTTTCCCTTCCTACATCTGCTCTCAGATTCTCCTCACACCCGCTCCTTCCAACTCCATATCTACTACTTCTTCTTTCTCCTAGTGCTTTTTCTTTGTTGGCATTTTTATTTTAATTTCCTTGTTTGTGAAATATATTTTCAAGCCTGTTGCCTGGTAGTGCTTAGTCAAATTTAATAGCAATTATTATTGTCCTTTAATGCTTTCATAAAGATGCTATTGTTTTCTAGTGTACATATCTATATATGACTCTGAATTTATTTTGTCAGAAGCTATACACAGAATGCAAGCGTGTGTTAACTATCAGTCATCACATCCATTATAATAATTACTTGAAGGTTATGATTAATTTTTAAAATTCTAATTAAAGGGGTGGATTTTTGTAATATTTCCAGAGAAAGGAAAACACTGCTAAACCTTATGTTATCATTTTCTTATGTTAAATTCAGTCACCTGCAGATCGATGCAAGAAAATCCATGCTGGTGATGAAGTGATTCAAGTTAATCATCAGACTGTGGTATGTATAATTATGTTAAGAGTCAGTGGGAGGAACTAATATAAACATTTCCTAAAGCTTTACAATGATACCAGTGAAAATACCAGTATTTTATACAATATAATCAGAAAACTTCAAGTTAAAATTGAATAATTACTCTTCCAATTGCTTGATGGAATGTAAGACATGGGTTTTTGAAAAATGAGGAAATATTGGTGCTTACAAATTGACTTTTCCTGGTATAACTTTATTTTTTAAGTTTTATAGGTTTGTGAATTAGCTACTAGATATACAATAAGATTATTTAGCTACTAAATATATATCATGATTATATATATATAAATTTATTTATATGTTGGAACATTGATTTATTCACTAATGTGTGGAGGATTTGGGCATAATTTAAATAAGTATTTCTATAAAAACTGTAATCTTCAGTAGCTGACTTGTCTCTTGGTTTGTCAAAAGGAACGATAGGTTTCATTCTACAAGCACTATGTTAAATAAGTTCACAAAGCTTTCTTGCCCTATGAGGTTCACAAATCTGATCATAGAACTATGAATGACAGTGGAATTTTATGCCTGTGATAGATTTCCAAAGACCTAGAAAATGAATGGCATTCCTTTCTGATTATTTTATATGCCTCAGGTGGTTCACTTTCTCTTCCCTCTTTGGCAAACATAAGCTCTGATGCCAAAAATTGGAATTAAAGTAATCTGAAATTATCAATATAATAATCATCATCTTTAAAAGTATGAGATTTTTAAAAAGAAATAAACATTCTACACGTAGTTTACTAACTTTAGGATGAGTAATCATTTCCTGTTCATACCATTGAACTAAATTTGCTTTAGCATGTCCTAATGAGAATTTCAGAAGACTGGGTTTTGGCAGAGGGAAAAGAAGTTTAGAGAGGCTCCCATGATCATGAATGTTAAAATGTTTCTTCACGGAGTTCATTGTCTACCTGATATAGAAGTGGATAGAAAATGTTTAAATGAGATGTATTGGTATATGGCTGGTACTGAACAATAAAGGACAGATAATATACAGAGGCTTTCTATACTATGACAGTCCTGGTGACTTTATTTTCTCATTATAAAGCATTGTTCAATGTGCTTGTCCTTTCGGAAATTTCTGGACCCATAGAATGAGAATTTGGACAAGAGGATAAAGCTCCTATTCCAGTAACATCACCACCGTTCCCCTTTGTTGTGCTCATATTGCTCTCTTCATTGCTAGAGACTTTAACAAATAGACCTTCTGTTGCACAGTTTCTACATGAGAGTCTGCTTGGTTACATTTAAGATTGAAGATTGAAGTTAGTCTCTAGTGAAAAAGAACATTGTCTAAAAAGTGTTCTTTATGGAGTAAATTTGACATTCATTAAATGAATATCGAAGTAGTCTAAATGTTTACAGAGAAACTAATAAAATCTGTATGAATTGATGATATTTAAATGCTGTGAGAATATGAACACACATTTTCATCACAGAAATACTTTAAAAAATTTTTTTTGAAAACTACATAGAATGAGGATTTGGAAACCTAGTTCTGGTTTTTGCTCTGAAATTTTCTTATGATTTTAAATGACTAATATTATCAGAGTAGTTTGCCTTTTTAGGAACATCAACTGTTACTGAAAGCTTAATGTGTAATTGTGAACACAAATATCATGTCATGTAATTTATCTTTTGTTTATTCTTTATAATAAATCCTGCAGCAAGGCTGTTGTATGTGGAAATTGAGACTCAGAAAAAGTATTTAATTAATCAACATCTCATAATTGTCTGACTCCAAGACCCAGGCTCTTACTTCAATCTTGTTTTACCCTTCTACAATTTAACTTATAAAATTATCAGCCAAAGGAGTAATAATTCTAATAAATTAATAACTTTGTGAGTAAATCTCAAGATTGAATGGAAATTAAGTGGGGCCATGTATTAGAAAAGAGAAGAGAGAATGAGAATTTATCTAACTGGAGTAATTATGTTTCACAGAAATTGGAATTAGGTTTGAAGCTCTTCTTTACTGCCATTTCTCACGGAGCTCATTCGTTCAGATAGATTAAATAAATAAAATGCCTATCATTAATTCTGGTACCCATTGGAAATGTGATAGCAATTTACCATCTTTTCTATACTTTTACCTAATACAGTACTTGTATCACCCAGAGTCCTGTTTCTTGCTACACTGCTATTACAGCTAACAAATGGGCTTTGGATTAAAACAGCAATAGGAAGCTATATTGAGATTGGTGACAGTAATTTTGGTTAGTAATGTGATTAGTTACTAGATTTTCTTGGTGCTCAAATAAAAGGCATATTTGTGCATGTTTTTTAAATTAATGTAAACTACCTTTCTCTTTTTATTATTGCCTATATTATAGTCTGTATAGTGCTTTAAGATTATTCTAAACAATACACAAAGAGAATAGAATGAAAATTATCTAAGTTTTCATACTGCTAAAGCATGAGTAGATGAATTATTCAAAAGAAGTGTGAATTATTTGTGGTCTGCAATTATTTCTTCTATTCTCTATTATAATTAAATGGAGAGTAGTGCTTGACTATGGTAGTGCATTAGCTAGTGTGATATATTTGGAATATATAATTAATAAAATTATTGAATTAATTAATTAATATACCAAAATCATGATATAATCAGAATTAGCCTATATCATTCCTGACTCACCAATTAGAAAAAAAGTAGTGCTAAATCTTATTGTTTTTTTAAGATACTATCTCAGTAGTTTTCCATAATTTTAAAATCTTCTTACTACTGCAAGTTGTATTGTACAATATAAAGACTACTCTTTTTCTCTATGGAAATTTCATTGAAAAATTTTTAATATTTCCATGAAGGTCAATGAAAGATTAATGAATAACATGGAAAATTGAATGCTATTGTTTTAAATGGATGGTATGGTTCATATACTCAATAGCAATGGCTTTTCTTACCTCTCTTACCTATTCAACATGTCCAATTAGATGCGTGTGATTCTCTTATGATATTTTTATTAAAATATATGTTGTAATGAAACTGGAAGTTACATGTCCATTTTCATGTTGCTATATTCTTCATTATAAGACTTTAAGCTTTTCACATCAACATACTTCTGTGGCTGAGAAACTGACTGGCAAATAGGAAGAAGAAAAAAAAATCATGAACATCCAAGCAAAGCAGAATGATTACTATTGCATGTCTTCCCTGCCAGTGAAGATCAACTCCTGAAAGGCTGTTGAAAATATCCCAGATTCATTCTTCCTGTCTCCTTTTCTCTGTCTTCCTATCTCTTTCTGTGTCGCTCTCTGTCTCTGTTTCTTTCCCTCCCTCCCTCCCTCCCTCTATCCTTACCTCTCTCCCTCCCTCTGCCTCCCTCCATCCCTCCCTCCATTTCCCTCTTCTCCATCTGCCGCTCCTCCATCTCCATCTCATTACCACCTTGGCATAGTTTTAACTAGCAACGCTACTTCATGATGGAGTCCAAACATGTGTTTTGCTGATGATATTGTAGTTATTAGAAGACATCAGGTCATATTCCTAATGAATCTGCTAAACTGTAGGTTAAAACTTTTGTTAGTGCAAGTGTTACAAGTATTTTTTTTCATACTAGAAGCAGACACTTTCTTCTTAGGCATATCACTTCTAAGAAGGAGGTATGTATGGTCACTGAATCTAACATTTGGAAAAGTTCATTCTATTTTGTGTTAACATTCAAACATATCCATTGCAATTGTGAGAGGTTTTCTTGGCACTTCATGAATAATTTGGCAAATGTGGTTCAATAGATTTGGTTATAAAAGCTACATAAATGGAATAACAAGGTTGAGTTTGTCAAGAAGATAGACTGCACAAGTAGTACTGTTGTTGATCCTTAATTACTGAGAGATGGAAGATAAGCATTATAGGATAGTGTGTTTTTTAACTCTCAAGATGGTAAATATTACTGAGTCAGACTTATAAATCATGGCAAAGGGGATAAAATGAAGGAAATAGACTGAAGGACAGCCAACTTACCTGGGAACGTTATTCTAATGTTGGTTGTTTCTAATTCTCTTTGTACCTTCTCATTTCTGACTGTGATCTCAACTTTTTTGCTCTTCAGCCCTAGAATAAGGGCATTGTTGAAAAGGGGAGAAGTCCACATAAACAGAACATATCAAACTTTATCTCCCCTTTGTCTTCCTTTAGCTCTAACCCGTTTCCTGAATGACATATAATGGCATGCATATCCTACCATTTAACATTAGATTTTCACTCAGTTTTCTAAGTAAGTTTTGTCTTTATATTTTCAGTTTTCTTTCCTATTCCATTTCTTTTTCTTTCCTTCACTATATGCATCTCTTCTCACTTAACTATTTCTCCTCCATTCTTGCCTTGTTTGATTTTCTTTATTCTAGCCTATTCTGTTCCTCTTTCTCAAAGGAAAAGATATTTATTTTATAATTCCTTATGCCCAAAATGTTGAAAACTGAGACCTCAAATGGCAATTTTCCTGGTATTTTCTATATATTATTCATATAGTCACAAGATGATACTAGACTATAGAGATTGATTATATTAGCAAAACATTCAACATTGATGAATAAATGGTTTATATAATAACCTATAAGAACAATATTGGGATTCTCCAGAATTGATATAAAACAAAGTGAATTAAATACTATCCTTTGGAAGGGCAAGACATAAAAGAAAATAAAATTAAATAATGTATCATATATTTCAGTTACTCATAGTAATATGTTATTCATCTTATATAGTTGTTTATGAGATATTAGCTGTTATCTATTATTTTAAATTGATCGTCTTCATTAGATTGTGTGCAAACTAATTTTAAAGTACCACTTATTTGACATAAATTGTATCGTTTATTTTGCTTAATCAACTCATTATATCATCACTACCATAATATTTTATTGTCTTTCTGTTATTAAACTTGAATCCACCCTATTAAATCTTTATATGAAAGAAACTGGCTATATTATGCCTTAATAAAAATAACTTCCTGTTAACAAATTTCTTTTCTTTGTAGACCTCTAAGTTTTGATTTGTTACTCATTTATACTGTAAATACTAGCTTCACTGTGAAGAGTATAATTTTTTAAACGATTATTGTAACTTCTTTTTATTATTAGAATTCCTTTGAAGTGCCAATGTACAGTTAAATATAATCTAGTTATTATGTGAAATTTTAAATGACTAGTTACGAGTGATTGTTTTATATGCTTAAAATGTGTCTATTGTCAGGTGTTTCTACATATTCTTCGTTCTTAGGCTAAATGTGTATTTAACTTTGCAAACTAACATAAATCAACTCAACACTTTCCTACCCTTGTCAAAAAAGCCAGAATTTGTCAGTCATATTAACTTCATATACTGTTTCCTATGAGAAATATGGGTAGGCAATTACTCGATAGCATTTCCCTTTCTGGTAAAATGAGTGTATGAAAGAAAAACACTATAGAACACATCATGTCCTAGAAAATTCAAGAGACAATAACATTAATTGGAAATTATTTTAGCATATTTTTAGTAGTATTCAACCTTATTTATAAAGTCCTGTTCAGCATTGCAGCTAAAATTTCACATATTGTTGGTCATTGTTTCTTATTTAAATTTCCTCTCACATTGTTTTCCTCTACATTTTATTATCTTCATAGTAGAAAAGAAAATATTTTTATTGTCATATATGGTGTGTACAGTTGACCAATTGAAGGCTGCCATCGAGTTCCCATTTTTGTGTTGGTTGTCAGAAATTTGATAAAAATGAGTTTTAAGGACAGTTTCTACATTGTGGGAATTTTAAGCTATGAGTTTTATTAATAAATATTTAAAATGGTATTTAGTTAACTATACATTTACCTATATACACTTGGTTTATTTTGTATTATAATACAGGCATATTATGACATTTAGAGGTATTTTTAAATAACCATACCTTTGTTGAAGTATCTACTTATAAATAACATTTTAAAAATTATTCAAACCAGTTATATACTTTTGCATATTACTTTTTATACTAAGCTTTGAATTTAATTTTTATTTATTTACATTTTAAATTAAACTTGAGTCTGATTATTTTGAGAAATATGGGTATTCTCTCAAAATCCATAAATGAAAAACTTAGATTTTAAGATAATAATGAGATATTGTTTCATTCCCTAACTTTGATAATTGAGATTATTTTCTTTATTTTAAAATAAATATATTTCCAATGTATTTTGAAGAACAAAACTAAACTATAGGAAAGACTGGCTGGAACAGAATAACTTCAAATATATGTAGATTAATACTGTTGTGAATTTTTTAAGTCACACAAATTTCTTTATAAAAGTTATTTTAAAATCTGTATTGTGGTTCTTTTAAAATATGCAAATGCTTTTTCAGAACTAATGTTCTGTATTATATAATCAGTGGTTCACCCCATAGTTTTACCTTGTGCTTTAATATGACTGCTTCCTATCTCTTACTTACCTAGCATTACCTTTCAGACTAAGTTAATTACAATTTATAGGAACTAAAGGATATCTTGAATGGTACTGAAATGAAAATACATTTGGCTTTAATTTAGTTTTTATTGCATGTGTGAATGGATACTGTGAATCCTCCAAAGTAAACTTTGGCATTCAGAGACTATATCATTACCAAATGCCATGTTGAAGTAGGAAAATGTAATGACAGCCATATGTACAAGATACTGAACTATGCCCACTGCTTTGGGATTGTCTTACCAATGCAGAAATGCTAGTAACACAGAGGGTACACCTAATATATGTGATAGTTTACGAAAACAGAAATGTGTGGGTGATTCATTAAAGGGGAAACCCATGATTGCTATTTTCTTTCCCTAGAGTTCAAATGGGTTAAACAAGATACAAAGCTGACTGATGAGCAGATTCTAAGGGGGGAAGTTCCAACTTCCTAGAATGTTTAAATTGGCTTACTTTATTTTCTTCCTCTATCTTGGCAATAAGAAATTTTTATCTCTTAGAAGTTTTCCTGTTAAGTACTGAACGTCAGATCTAGACACACATCATATATATACATATCTTATATACAAGACTTTAAAATTAATGTGAAAATATTAAATGGAAAATCTATATGCATTCAAATTATGAGTAACTCATCATGGTCTAAGATTTATATTGAAATTAATAAATAGAAGCAAAGGCCCTTTTTAAAATTAACTACATATGCCTTGACATATTCATATTGTACTGGAGAATTGCCTTTTAGCATTATGGAGGATGTAAAGTGAAGAGTTGTTCAATAAACATAGGAGATGTTTCCCCTAGTGAAAATGAAATATTTAATTCCCATATTAATTTTTTTCAAATGTGTTTATTTGATCTTATCCCAAGACTATCTTTTCTAATTATCTGCGTAAACTATTAATACTAAGGTTTTATTTAGAATGGATAAAACTTAGAATCTCTCAGACTGTTCAGAAATAGATATATTTAAAAATTACTTTTTGGTAGAACTTAAAATCACTTATTTAAGTATATTTTGTTAACTCAAT
This sequence comes from Acomys minous, assembly GCF_964271855.1. Classification (NCBI taxonomy): domain Eukaryota; kingdom Metazoa; phylum Chordata; class Mammalia; order Rodentia; family Muridae; genus Acomys; species Acomys minous. Next base: position 123,698,952 of record NC_140488.1, on the reverse strand, counting down.
GCATATACATTAGTTTATCTTTGAATCATGAATAATTCTTTACTTATATGTAAGGAATGGATGATTGTGTGAAAGCAAGTTTGCAGTATCTCCAAATGCTTTAAAACTGTAGAGTTTCAGCCACATTTTGTGAAGTTTGAGTGAAGATGACTTGTTTGCATTAGTACTTTAGATTTAGTAGTTCTAGGATCTTTGAAAGACAGGATATGTCAGAACTTAATATTTCTGAAATATTTGTTACTATGTCAGTTTCTCTATGGAGCTTGTTTTGTTAAAGTAAAAGGAAGTCATTGGCACAAAATATTCATTCATTATATACTTGAGTAACTTTTTAGTAATTCTAAGAAGCAATATTTTAATAACTACCTTAGTACAAAATTTGTTGGCAAAGGTTGAGAATTGTTAGTCATCATGTGATCATTTGTGCACTGAGTCTGGTCTCCTCAGTGCTTTTAAAAATATAGGAAGACATCTGAGTATGGAATAACTCCTAACATTACATATTTGTATAGACTGATTTTTTTTTTGAGAAAGGGTATCATTTATACATTACCATTGGGGAGCTAAGAATGTGAGTATACACAAGCATATGTAAATGTTGATAATGAAATTTTCTTGTGAAGGCTAATATTCTTTAAAGAATTTTAAGTAATATCCTACTTTTCTACCTATGGGTATAAAAATGATCTCTGTAATGCCATATACAACCATGAAAAACGGAAATCTCTAGATTGCTATGATAATCTTAAGTTCTTATATTTGTGAGTATTTATAAGTTTTCCTACTTGGGTCCAAAGAATAATGTCTGTCATTTCATAATTTGGTTAAATAATTCACTATATGTTTGGAAGCCCAATAGGCCAGATAATATTCTAAAGACAACTTCTGCCCTCTGTGTGCCCAAAGGAATGAAAACCTCTCGCCTCTACAGCACCAACCCAAAGACCCTTGTGTTCTCAGTCCAGGCAACCAATTGTTCAGAACCTTCCCACATATGTTTCTTTTTACCCAGGAACACCTGCTGACTGCTGCAGCCTGACAAAAACACTTAAAGGCCCCCCTCCACAAGAAACCAGAACTTCTGGCTTCTGACACTTGGAATCTTAGTGACCTTGGAAATTTTTAATCATGTTTGTGTGGTATATAAAATGTGCCTTGATGTATGTGTTAGAGGTTGGTTATAAATTATAAATTAGTGAGGGATAAGATTAGCCACTCTTCACAACTTGTGCAGTGAAAAAGATAGCATTAGTTCAACATGTAAACAAATGTTTTCTTAATTAATAAGACACAGTTGTGTGAAGACCTGCATCAACATTTAAAAGTTTATCTAGTTGAAAAATATCATAGAACAAGTGAAAGTTTGTCCAGTGTTCTGTTAATTGTCATAATCACATTACAATGAATTTAATCTTAGAACATTTAATATAAAATAATGTTTCAAATGTTGATTTACAAGGAAAATTGTATTGCTTCTTTGATGGTAAATATTATCTAATAGCTTTAATATCAAGTTTACTACTTTTTCTAAATAGAAGGTCACTTAACCTTTTATTTGATATAGTAAATTTTAAGCCGATTTTATTTAATAAAAGGTTAATGCTACATCTTGATTTTACATAAATACTAAGCCCGTTTTTAGAGTTTCAGAGCATTTTGTTACTGAAACATTTAATTCTCACATTACCATATCATCTTATCAATCAAATTATCATACTTATTGTCTGTTTCTTGCAAATCATGTTATTTGTTGAAGCGTATATCTAAACATGATACTCTGTTTTTAACTCAGAAGTCACTATTGTCATCGTAAGTAGAGAAAGATAGTAAGGCAAAAATTTTCACTAGTGAGGTAGAGTATTGAAAGGTTCATATGATGAAAATAGGGTTCTAGTTGTAAAAAGAGGCATATTATGTTGGGTTTTGCAAGAAGATGAGACTTTATAAATAAATAAGGTTTTAGAAGTGACAGGAAAAGTATAAGCAAAGAGACACAGCTAATAGCAAACTATGAATTTTGAGGCAAAGGGGTTTACTATCTAACCAACTTTTAATTGTTCTCCTTCAAAAGCCTGAAATCATCATCTGCTTCTTTCTCCTGCTTCCCTATCTTCCCCTTGTTCTGTCATCAGCCCTCATTAAACTGTTGAAATTTGCACATGCACAAACTTATGATAATTTCTCACACAGATTTCTTCACCATTGAATGTATGTGTTCCATTCATTCGAAATGCTAAGTATTTTAATGTAGACTAATTGCTCATTTCACACACACACACACACACACACACACACACACACACACACACACGATGAAATAGGTTGTGTTGCCCCCTTTTTGCAAGGATGGGAAGCTCCTACTCTACATTGTGCTTGTTATAATGAAGAATTTCCTTCATTTTATTCTAAGTATTTGCTCACCTGCTCATCTCTCCCTGTTGTCTTTTAACTATTCTGCTCCTTAACACTACACAGATTGTGCTGCACTCACCATTATTCTAAGGCACACAATATAATACTGATTTGAATTATTATGTTAAGTCTTAAAATCATGTAAAACACTCTAGGCATTGACAAGTCACTACCTTCAGGGAGCTCATCATTTGTTATAGCAGTTTTCAAAGTATGATTCCAGGCCAAGTGGCCTGAGTTGCCTCAGCACCAGGATGTGTGTGGACTGCACTTCTTTGTCCAAGTCCTCTTTCTCCAACTCCACTCATCCTCCTTGAGTCCTGAACCCGCCAAAGCTGGATTCTGGCAAGAAGCAGAGAAATTATTAAGCTACAACCCCAGAACAACTGGGTCAGAATGTCTAGAGTAAAATTTGACTGTCTTGTCATTTAAGCAAGCTTTTTAGTTAATTTTAATATAAACTCATCTTTGAGAGCCATATTTAAGAAAAGAAAAGCTATAACTTGGAAAAATGTTAAAGCTTTGAAAAGAAGAAAACATTTGCAGATAGTGGTACCATGAAGATATAAAAGACTAGGGGAAGAAGGGTAGGTTATAACACTGTTTTAAGTCTAGTAAGTAAGTACCCTGTCTAGAAGGAAACAAGCAAAAGAAATGTCACTTCCTAGGATCTTTTGTGGTGCAAAAAAATGGATAAAAAAGGGAGAAATAGGTGAGTCCAAACTTGAGACAATTATATGGAAATTGCTGGTAGTGGTAGTGAATTTTAAAAGGAGATAATAAGATTTTGTCTTAGAGAACTAATTTTATTTGATATTCCAGAAGCTATTTGAATGATGATACTATGCTGTCCAGCTGAACAGACTCAATGTCTTCACTATTTACTATCTCTGTAATCTTGCTTCCCCAACCCATCACTTTTTTTCTTTACTTGTAAAAGTATCTCAATACCTTTTTTCATTGAGATGTTGTAAGAAGGAAAATAGAAAAATTAAAATAATTTCATATAAATATAAAGATTCTACCTCAGGGAAATATTGCTATCTGATTATTCAGTAAGTACTAGCACCACTGTTAGAGTATGTGACTGTAACACTTTATGGGAACCAGAAATGGTTAGGAAGATTTTAGAGTCACATTCAGAATGTTGCTAATAGAAATTATTGATGGGGCAGAGGTTATTATAACAAGACTGTATAAGATATTATTTCATGCAGACATTGAGGAAAGAGAGAACAAGGAGGCATAGATGTAGTAGGGCTATATACCTCTACACAGGTTAATTTGTCATTGTCATCTTTTTTACCAGAACCCCTTTTGTTAAAGCTGTAATATTTTTGTGAGTGTGGAAGTTATATAATCATGTGAACTGTGCAAAATTATTGAAGCAGATCTTGATGGTTAGCTCTCAGTTTCACAAATCATACAATTCCTTTTTACATAGCTTAACTTATTGGTGAGTCTTTCCACGTTTCTTCATAGTATAGTATCTCTAAATGTAAAACTTGATTCTCTCCAATATTAGTGGCTCATGCTGTTAATAGTAGCCATAAAGATGTCTTCAGTTTTTTCAGATCCCTCTCACTCTTACTACATGATAACTCAAAGGCCAGTAGAAAGAATGCCATATTTTTTCCATATTGTTATTAAATATTTTCATGGTTTCTTTCATTTAAGTCTGTCACACTTGATATATTAAAGCTAGCCATAAACATAAATGAGAAAATGGAAAAATAATCATGAAAACATGATTAACTTTAATTTGTATATTTTAACTATTTTGACAGTTGTACACATATTTAGTTCTTTGCATGGAGGATACCAACCTTCTTAAAGTGGTAACACACATATATGTATGTCTCATTTTATCTCAGTTTCCATTCATGTTCTCCTATTATATGTCAGCTATAAGTATCTCAATAAGGTGAAGTGTAATGAATTTATTTCAAGAGTTCTCGGTACTTCCTTATATAACTGTAAGAATGTGATACCACAGAACCATATCTGGGAATCATTTTGACTGAAGTTGTAAGAACACATAATATTTGCTTATACAATTTGAAAGTATCTAAATTAAGAAGTTCAAAAGAATACCAAGGAAAGAAACACTCAAATGATAAAGTCATCACAACCAGTTATTATTCATCTATACAAGTATAAAAGGAGGACTGATTTAGCTATGACCTACCTTTTTTACTAAAAGAAAAAGGTTAGGGGTAGGATGTAAATTATAATTCAGCCTTTGTTCCCATTCCAGAATTTCCAGAATTGTTATAAGAAATGCACTTAATGTTTAAATGATTTCTCTATTGAAAATCAGTCATGGAATAAAACAAAATCAATGTAGTTCTTCTTGAACACACCTATCTAATAAACTTGTATTTGCTTTTACTAGTCATCTAAAAATGCAATGCTCAGGAAAGATTTCATTTCTTATTTCTATTGATGTTTTAGTATAACTGCCCTTCTAATTCTGTGCTTTGAATAGACGTTTTTCATCCATAACAAGCTCTTCTGATTAATTCATACAACTCAAATTATCCTAGGTAAAATACTTTTATAGACTAAAACCTTGTATTGTTTCTAAAAAAATAAAAATGTTTATTGGTAAAATTTAAAGAAATAAAAAGTATAAAGACGAAATTACATTACTCTGCTTAATGTAGTCATCATTAATAATATTACATGTCATTCTGCCTTCCATACCTATATCATTTTTAACTAAAATAATTTATTTGTGCCACTGTAAGACTTTGTTTCACGCACAATCTTCTATCTCCTCATAGTGAAAGTTTACATAATTTACCATATTGGTTTAATTCTAATGTGTTAACTATTTGTCCTTTCATTTCCTTATAGTAGTGAAAATAGAATTTGAGAGCCAAACATATTTACTACATGTGATTCTTGATAAAAATTTGTTCACTTTTGTTGAAACCATTGGTAACATTATGTTAAATGATAGTAGGCAGATTGGTTAAAACATAGTCAAATTATATACCCAGATATTCTGCAATTAAATAACAATCAAGGATAAAATTATAGTCAAGCTAACTTTACTGCCAGAAACTCTTCCACTTTCTTGTGGACAAATAATTCTATTTTTGATTATTTACCCAAAAATGTATATATAGAAAATATAACAGAAAAGGACAAATCAAATTGAACGGAACATATCACAGGATAGCATGCAACTTTAAAAATCTTCAACTAAATCCAGCTTGGTCATATATGCTTATAATCCAACTACAAAGGAGGCAGAGGCAAGAAGATTATCAAAAGTTCACACGTTTAAGGCCATCCAGGACTACACAGCAAGACCCTACATCAAAAATGAATAAGTAAATAAATGCATTTAAATTATTCATGGAGAAATTATCAGCATGCAGTTAATTGTTGAAAACTCCCAGTTCTTCATTGCTTGTATTAATTACTAATTTAGGTATGATTATCATTGATAGGTTGATTATAAATTTTGTATGAAGATCTTGTCCTCCTTCAAATTTGTAATTCAGTATTAGGTTTCATTTTAGGGCAAGAATATGCATGCCCAGAGTAACATTCACTTATGTTACCTCTTAGCTTGTATAAATAGCTATCATGACATTACTTAGCTATCAGAGGGGTCAGGATGGATATGAGATCCATAACAATCCCCTATCATATAAAATAGGAAATATTTGGCCTGTTCTATAATCAAAATTGATCTGCACTAATACTCTTTTTCAAACATAGCATCCTCTTATTTCTGTTACCCAAGTTTCATAAGGATCATTTTGACTCATAGCCAAGATATTCCTGATTTTGAGCATCATAGCACCTTGCTATTTTTTCCTTGGTTTCTTGTCTGTACTCAATTCATCTGTGGCTGAATTTATCAGTAAAAGAATGTTCAATATTTATACCAAAACTATGACATTAAAGTACAATGGATATATTCCAGATTACTTCTTAAGATCTCTGCTTCATTTTGTGGAATTGTTTACTCTCCCAAGATTGAGTAATAATTCTAGGCAAAAACATGATGAAGAGTACACAAAAGACATCTAATCTCTTTACAGTGGGTACCTAAAAAGTAACTACCTCACTATTTAGAAAATTTGCTAAATTTTCTTTACAATCCAACTTAAATTTTAACCCAGTATATTTGTATAAGGCAACATTGGAATTCAAATCAAAGGAATACGTTAATATGAAATATATATTTTAAAATAATTAATATAATAATTCATTTTTAATGTTTCCTTAAAACTGTCAGTTTTAACTACCCAGTTCTGAACCTTAATTACCAGATACTGCATCACTAATCCATTTTAAAAACAAAGAAAATTTCTGTTTAAAAAGTTTTAAAGATGATAAGTGAAATAATTTAACATGAATTTTTAAATCATTTATTATTTTGCTTAATTGTTTTGAACTGATATTTAATAAAATGGCTTCATTAAATTTAGTACACAATATATTAAGCTTACAGGGTTATTTGGAACACATTTTCAATAGATGTTGCACTGGAATAACATCGCCATGTCATTTAAAAATCTATCTTTATACATGATAAAAGGTTTATTTCACCAATGCTGCTGTCTTTGCATCAGAATGTTTCCTTGGTCAGTACCTGCTATTTGGTAGCACAATGTCAGTCTAAAGACATTTGTAACCACATATCTCTAAAAGATGGTGATGAGCAAGCATGTGGTGTGCTTTGTTAGCTCAGGGCATTGCCAACTCCTTGTTTTCTGGCATGTGAACTTTTAAATTGTACTTGTGAGAGCTTGGACTTAGACCTACCTGCTAAGCAGTATTAACGGTGATATAATTTTTTTTTTAACATTCCAAATCATTTGAACGGCAAGATACATTTTAGTCTCCGCTTTGATATGGTAAATGTCCATTATGTTGTCTCATAATTATATGGACTCTAATGCAATAATATGGTTAATCAGTTCAAATATAAATCTTTCTTGAATATATATCTCCTGAAAATAGGTAGGATGATACACCAATTGTGATTTCTCTTTTTTTTTAACTAATCTTATTAAAGGGGGAGAACATTAAATCTTTGAGTACTGTACCTCAATTTTATTGTAATGATTTTGCTGGTTACCAGGTGGGGTGGCAGTTGAAAAATTTGGTGAATGCACTACGAGAGGACCCGAGTGGTGTTATCTTAACTTTGAAAAAGCGACCTCAGAGCATGCTTACCTCAGCACCAGCTTTACTGAAAAATATGAGATGGAAGCCCCTTGCTCTGCAGGTAATGAAGCTTAATCATAAGTCATACACCATCATTTTAGCCATAGATTATCTCAGTAATGCTTCTTTTTTGTGCCTCATCTCAGCAGCATATGAATTACTCTTGTATGCTTTTGAAAATTTGTTTGTGAAATTATCTCTTCACCGCTTATCCTTTTAGACTTAATTGTGATGAAATCTGAGACAATAACTAAAACCCAAATGATAACACTAATTTAATTTTTAAAACTTAAAGCATAATTCTAAAAATCCACAAGTTATTACATGCTAAACTAGGGAGAAGAAAGAAATTAAGAGGTTTATTTTCTGTATTATAATCGTATATTTTATAAGTTGTAATTATATACACTTCTGGAAGAAGTGGAGAGTTTATAGAATTACTTTAAATCCAAACATAAACTTGTAATTTATAAAGGGTTGGAATTTAATTTTCAAATTAAAAATTAAAATTTAATTAGTGTACTTCTCATGATAGCTCATTTTTCACTAGTCCACCCTTTATGGTAGCAAAACCAGGGGAAGTGTTACATTAGGAATTTTACACTTTTCTTCATTATAAAACTTCACTATAAATAATTTGGATGGCAGTAAAATATATAAAAGTTACAAAAAGATATAAAATACTGTGGTTGGACAAAGATAAGATATTAGCAGGATATAATTCTGAAACATCATTAAAATTTTTTACAAATCTTCTGTTTTTAAGTCAATTATTCCCTTTTTGTAGAAGTTTAGTGGTTGGTTGTTTTTAAATAATTGTTCTTTGAATTTAGAATACTGACCATTTTTCAGATTAAGAACAAAAGAGTTGATATTTCTCTGCTATATAAGATTTAGTAAGTTAATAGTGCTTTTTACAAGCCACAGATTTTTTTCTAATATGCAAGTTCTCCATGAAACTTGTCTTATGAATTATAATGTTTTTCATTGTCTAAAACATTAGTATTTAATCTCAAATTTGGCATTATATTTAGATAATATTAAAACACATAAAATGTTCCAATGTTAAGTAAGAACTTTACATTTTTAATGTGAAGCTTTTGGTATTTTTCAAATGGATAAATGTAGATTGCATTAATATGTCTAACTGTATCTGACTTACAATACCTATACCAAAATATTTAATGATTGCTAAAATTCAGAGGCTATTTGCTTCATTAGATCATATGTATGCAGATCAAAATTCTCTATCACATAATTATTTTCTTATGCATTATAAATTGCTTTATTGTTTTACTTTAGAATTTCCTATTGAAATGTCTAATGCCAAAGATCCTTTTTCAAAGTTGAAAGGAGTAGGAACACTGAAGAAGATCCCCAAGCTTGCAGTTATCAGATGGTCCTCTGTATCTATGTGTAAATTTATTACTCTTCTATAGCCTTCATAAAGAAACTTGAACACCAAAAAGGTCCTACTTTTGGTTGATCCATATGCTCTAAAGTAGTATGTCTAAAAAAATAAGATAATAATTTATTTAATTTTTAGGTCTTTTCCCAGTGCATAAACTGAAGAATGAATGTTACAGCAATTAAAAATGACTTTTGTAAGAAAATAAAATAATCCAAAACTAGTATTTCATATGTTATACATACACTTGATATATTTGTTCACATCTTGAGCATGAAGACATTTTAAAAGTTAACTCTATTATCCCTTACATTTTAAGGTACTATTTTAGGTCCATTTTTAAGTGGATATAACTAAGCATTATCAGATCATTAATTATTCCTCATTACTTACTAATTTATGCTGAATATTTTTATAAATTTACATTTTCATAATACTAACATCTGTGGGGAAAGAAAATATTTGAAATAAGTACATGTGCATATATATCAGCACATAAATAAATTTGCTATTTCAGCTGAATTTGGGTAACCTAAAATGTGTTGTCCAAAGTTCACTATCCCTTGATAGCAAAGCTATTAGGGGGAAAAAACTGCTTTTAACATCTTTGAAAATAGCTTCAAAATTAGCTTATATGAAACAGAAGGAAAGATTTGGCATTAATTAAATTCTTTTTAGCAGTGCTGAAACAAATGGTTAGGAGCAAGAATGGGTGTGTTCTGTAGTTTTACAACAGCACCACTACCACCACCACCACATGATTCTATAACCTATTTTGAGGACTGGAAATTATACCATTATAGAGTTATTTCTTGATCTTAAGGTTTTAGCCTATGCAAAGTCCATACACCCCGAAGCTTAATGGAATGCATCACAATTTTTATAGAATACAAATTTGGGTACAATTTTAAAGGTAAAGTAAAGGTGTAAAACACATAAGATTCCAAAATTGAGTGTTTGAATGCAGATTGTTCCCTAAAGGAAAAAGTCAAGTAGTAGGATGAAGTTTGGTGGCAACTGTGGATTACTTCATGGCTTTATCTGCAGTCATATTTCCCCCTGGTTTCTGAGTACCAGCCTGAAATGTGAAGCACAAAAGTTAATACAGTAATAGTCTTCTGTGTAGACATAAGTGGCACTATTGTTTTCTTAATTCTGGTATCCATACCTATCGGCTGGAACCAGAATGCCTATTAATTCATAGGCATTAAATATAAATCATTAATATTCAGGCTTGAAGTTTGAATGATGTTAGTTCTTGTTATCAAGCAAAGTACTAATCTAGTACGGATTAGTTTAACTAGAAGATATATGTGAAGAATCTGTGGCATTTATTTAAATCAGCATGTCTATTTCACTTTTTTTTAATACCAGCCTCAACTTATCTACTTTTTTCAAATAAAATTGATTTAATGTGGATGCCAAAAGTAGTAATACATTGTTTTCAAACCTAATGATTTTAAACAGATATGGCAATAATTTTATTTATAAAAAAATGTTTCCTAAGGTAAAGTATTTTATTTCTAAACTATGTAAAATGATAGGGCTATTTAATATTATTTAACTGCAATGTCAGATTGTGATTGGAATTTCATTGGAAATCATAGCCAAATAAGCAAAAGCATACAATTCAACATCATGCTCACAGAGCAATTTCATCAACACATTTCATGAAACATGGCAGCTCTTTTGATAAAATTCTATTTTCTCCTACATTTGATGATAGAACTGAAGGACTTAAAGATCCCTTAATTAGATATAATGTCCAAATTTAATTACCTCTGAATTTTTTTTAATTCTGTTGTCATCTGTATATGTTCATAAATAGCAGGGATGTCTGTGTTTGAGGTACGATCTTTTATCCTAAGAAGGTTAACAGAGGTATCTTGCCTCCCATGAGCTGCTTTCAAAACATCTCTTTAGTGGCACTATGCTAATTTTCAGGATTCCGGTAAGCATGGTGATTGCATATGGTCATATTCTCTCAGTAAAATAAATCCCAGAAAGTGATGGATAGACCACAAGTTTATGTTTAGAAATTTGGGGCACTAAATTTCGACGCAATGCAACAAGAACATATGAGCAGTCATTTTCTTCTTACAAGAGATGTATGAAAGAATTAGCTGGATGCTGTCAAGAAATTTCCTTAAATTCTCACTGGTAATCAATGATTATTTAAAACTTTTGAGGGACTCAACTTTTGGTGGAGAACTACATCTCAGATCAATCAACGCTAGAGTTCAGTAAACTGATTTAGGTATTGTGCAAGTCATTTTATATAAATTAACATTAAGCTATATGAATAGCATTATATTCCTAAGCTATTTTCTACTCCACAAATCTCTTCTACTGATACCATAGTTATTAGGGTTGGTTTGTGGTTTTTATGCTTACATTTCATTGTTTACTTAACCTTGATGGCAGTGTATGGAATATTGAAGACTTTGACTAAAAGGAAATAGAAAATTATCAACAGCAGTCAATTCTGTATGGCAGTTGGTGTAACAACTATAGACTTTTGAATTCACTACATTTAAAGTAATACAAATATAAATGGATAAAGTCATGTAAAAGTCAAAACAGAAATAGCAGTAAAATTTATTTCAATATTAAAGAGCAAGTTGATGTTATTAAACAAACATTAGCAAAATTTTGTACATTTCTGAGACTTTTGTTTAAAAAATTTGTTATGAGGAAAGCACTTTATACTAGGTGTAACACCAAAAAAAATAGTTTTAAGTAAAATGTAATTGTCCTGGCTGGACAACGGTGACATTTCTATGTTCTCCATACGCATATTAGGAAATAACTGCAAGTGACTATCATAATACATTATAGTTCATCAGTATTTGAGCAATCAAATAAAGAAGCTAAGTAACATTTGTGGGTTTGAGCCAAATGCTTTTACAGTTTTAATACTGACTATGAATAATAACCTATGGTATGTCATTAGCCATTGCCAAATATTTGACAACTAAGTAAGTTATGCTTTCCAGAGTTCTTAAATGTAAAGTGTTTTCAAGTAAAACCTCAACTTCCAACATACTTTCTTCTGTTAATATCACAGAATAATGTTAACAGTATTTTGGAACATATAATTTCAATTTTAATATGGCCATTTAATTGTACACATAAGAGCACAAAATTACATACACTAGTCTTATCAATACAATGTGCAGATGATTTGATGGAAAAGTAATTTTGTAATATGACTCCAAATGCCATATAATAATTGTGTAATAACGTACATATTTTTGTATCCATATACCTGTACTTTTAAAATCTAAGGATCTGAGGTCTCCTAATTATATCCATAGTCTGAAATAACTTGTTTTCTTTATAGTCTAGTATGAACAACAGAAAATCTAGAGGCTTATAAAAGAAAACAAAAATGTTTTGTATTTATAAATTTGTATTCTAGTAGAAACTATAAAACTGAGGAAGAACTTTTTGCCATACACAGTTATTTTGCTTACATTCTTTTCAAATAATTTTTCACTAAGGAAAAGCTTGGCCAGGTAAAAATATATGCATCATTTTTTGAAGTTATATCTAGCATTTCTATGGGGTCAAGAAATGTATATGATTGTATGCAAGTTCTTGTTTCCATTTCCAGAATACATTTTCTCTGGAACATTTGTTGAGATTATCAAGTAAATAATTGTTAATATAAAGCAATATTTTGATACTTGATGATACCAGTATTGGGAATTTAATAAGAATGTATCTGAACTGTGTAAGGACCTAAAGACTGTCCTAAGCTAGAACTTTGGGGTACTGTGATCAACTTGAGTTTGTGATTACTTCTAAAAATAAATAAAATGAATGGCTAGATTATATATTTAATGTAATCATTTGTATCTCAGTTGATATTTCCCCCTGAAAGGAAAAAGCAAGTTTTTGTGTGAATTTAACATAAGTGAATTACAACTAAATATTATTGCAGTGTTTAACATTTCAAAATTGGGGCTGCCTCTATGACTTTGGTTTCATTGAAGACTTATATCTCTAACTTCACTAGATCATTTACTAAACTGAAAGATAAGTAAATTAAGATATGTTTGCCAATGATTTTAAAATATAAAATATTTCAAGCAAAATATAAAATTCAAATTTAGTTTCTAAAGTGTGGACATTAATTTTTTACAATCTTTACCATAGATATTTCATATATACTAATATATATAAATGTAGGGGTTTATGTACATACATACATACATGCACATATACATCCATACATTAAACACAGTATATATCAGTACTTAATAAAGGTTCTATTTTTGGTATAAGAATTGGGAGACATGAAGAAGAAAATACTTGGTCCATCAAATGATTTAAAGTCTTATTTATCTCTTGTAAAGCTAAAAAAATTCTTTAAAAATCATAACCCTCCATTAATCTGTAAGCTGATGGGTCAGATGTTGTTGCTAACGTTTTCACTCATAGTTCAGGAAAGATTTGTGCCACAATTAGAGTATGTCTTTAAGATATTTATATACTTTAAAATGACAGTGGAAATGCATGTATGAGTTCTAAGTAGATTTATGAGTCCTGCTGACCACAGAAAGTACTCATTAAGTTTCTAAATGTACAAGGAAAGAGATGCATATGTTTTGGAATTTAAAACTTAAGAGAGATAAATGGCAGTAATATACATCAATCAGACTTTCTATGAGTAAAATATACACAATTCATGTAATCATATTCATGTGTACATACACACACACACACACACACACACACACACACACACACACACACGTGGTCTTCTATGATGGAGTACTGTCCAGTTCTTGCAAAGAGAGCTCTATGGCCCAGGAACCATTTAGAAATGAATACTGGATGGTGTGATTAGGTCCTTCCAAATAAACTCCTTTGAAGTGGAATTCAAAGTGGATCTAAATTATATTTGATAGCGTGCCATGGTACCATGTCATTTTGAAGCTTTATGATAAAAAAGCAGTCTTAAAATAATATCCTTAATTGCTGACAGTGGTTTTCTTCCCATAAAATTTTACTAAAGATATTAAAGTGGTGAAAGAAAAAATAGCATTTTTTCTACTTTTTGCTTAAAGTGCAAGTTCTTCCTAGTACAAAGATGACTATTTTCCAGATGCTATGTCATAAAGATTTACAGAAAATGTCTCTAGGAAAAGAGAAGCTATAGTTTACTTTTATTAATTTCTCTTACTTAGAATTATTAGTAAAAGGATATACTTGTTAAAATTTTAATTGAATTCTGAAATATACTTAATTTTTAATTGAGGGACACTAAAATTTCTCATTTTCCATGTATTTTAACACTAATGATAGATTTTTTAAAGCACAACTTCTTAAAATTAGCAATTTTTCAATTGCTTCAGATTAATTTTGTCATGTATTCTATGCTTTTATATACATTCCTTAATGATTTTAAAATCCTTTCAGTTATTTAATGTCATACTATTTCAATTCTTCTCCAAAATGTTTTAAGTTAATAACTAGCTTATCATTCCATGGCCAATGCCAAAGTTGATATTTTTAATTAATTCTTTTTTGCATATACATTTCTATTATTACACATATTTATAATAAATTACATAGAGCAAGAAGAACCATGAAACACTCAGGAATTATATAAATGTTACATTCTTAGGTTTTTTGGCTATTAGTATTTGGCAGCCTTGAAGAAAGCATCTTTCCTATCTTGGTGAGTCTAAAATTCTGAATGTAAATCAATATCTATCATATCTCATCTCTATCAACTTAAAAGTTCTGTCTAGACCTAATAACATACACAACTAAGCTTAATTGTAAAGCTAAATTACCTGGTCTTCAACCCCATCAGAGACTTGAGAAGGAATAAAATTAATTACCTGAGTAAACAGGCAGTGCAGGTTAGCAGCTTCCAAAGTGAAAAAGAAAAAAGTTGGAGCATCATCTTCAGCCTTCTGACCCAATATATCTGACAGACATATTTGCGAGGCAAGAATTATTGAGGACTTGTTTGCCCTGTCTTGGCACAGTTTGGCCATTGAATCTGCCTGCACCCAACCCTGCCCACACCAGCCACTGGGCAAAAATGTCCTTGTTTTCTACACTGGGCTGAATTCTGCCTAACAAAATTGATATTTTAATCTGATTCTAAAAATGAATGTTTTCTGTGCTTAGCTTGACAATAAGAGCACAAAGTATACAGAAAAATTATTGCCTGTATATTGACTATTGCATCCACACTGTAAACCTGTTAAATACTTCCTCTGGTTTACCTATCAATAAAAGAAACAGCCACGTGAATTCAGCAGCGGAATCCACTAATTCTTCCTTTGCTATGTAAGAACAAGTTGGATTTTTAAAAAGCACTTTAATTAATTGGACCAGGGTAACACAATAAAAACCTGACATCTATTTGAATATTTTAAGCCTTTTTGAATATGATGACTCACCTGAACTCTTACTAGTGGCAACTCCTTATTGAAAATAGAAATAGAGTGATAATGGAAATTTGAAGGAAGTTAGCCTGACTACTCCCGAAAACTCCTTTAAATGCACAAGTTTGGCAGATGGTCCATGCAGAGTAAAATATTCTATTAGTCTGTACCTCATACTTAAAGGCATATTAAAATATCCTTGTAAAAAGTTAACTACAATTCTTTTTTTCTTTGTTTTTGGGGATGGGAAGAAGAAAATAGGTACTAAAAAACAAGCAAAAACTTTGTAGATTATCAAAGTAAAGGAAAAATATCTTTAAACTGTAATTAGTGACCTTAAAATATAAGAAAACAGTAAAATTTTAAGTTTAGATTGCTTTTTATTAAAAACTTGTATTATTAGAAAGTGGCATACTGATTGTTTTTCTTTCATAGTAAATTGATTTTAAAGTATTGGAAATTAATATACCGTATAATTAGGTTTTCTTTTACTGCATGTTTATTAGGGTTGTCTGTATTGGGGCCAAAATATAACAACTGAGAATAGGAGAACTAGAAGATATCATTTTGCAGTAAATATGGGTGTGAGTGTGCATGCATGTGTATGTATCACTGAATCTTTCATTCAAATATTTTAGAAGCATGAAATATGGCCTTAGAAATAATTCATTTTTTAATATCTTGGGCTCCATGGCATTCATCAGTACAAATGACTCCTCTAATCATCTATATAAGCTCAGAGTTTCTCATTGCCAAGAATTTTGTTTCTGTGTGACAGACATACATTAGCTGGATTCTATTCGAAAAAATAATATTTTCAGACGTGGAAGTCTGTATTGGATACTGTCATAATGTCTAAAATTATTTAATTAGTGTGTAAAGTTTCTGGGACTTTTAAATCATCATATGTGATAGAAAATTAAGATTTCATACAATACCATCCCTTTTTCTTGTCTCTCTTTTTCTTTAATTTTGATTTCACATGCATTTAAATTAATTGTCCTTTTGGAAAGTAGTGTGATTTCAAGCTAGTAAGGTGAGCTGTGTAATAAAAAAGGTTGAAATAATTGAGTCCCAAATTATGTAGCTTATCCCAGTGAACTACATTGTAATTTCCATTGTATTTATGCCTGGCTTTCAAACTTTTTGTTATCTGTATGAAAGTAATGCTACAATGCACATAGTTGTAATATGCATTTATTTTGAGTGTCCAGCAACGCATGTTGAAGTAGTAGAATTGTGAGTATATCTAGACATGCCAAATGTGTTTCATATAGGCTAAAATAGCACCATTTTGTCATGTGAAGCTGCAATTCATTTTGTGATCATTACTTTTGTGTTTGAGATTGCTTTGAGACTTTTATTTTAATGTTAATTGTATGTACACTTAATAAGTAATATCTGTAATATAAATACAAAATTTTGTGAATTTTAGTTCCAATTTAGGTTAATTTTTCAATCCACTTGATTATTCTCAAATATTGTGAATCTTAGAGTTGGGAATGTTTTTAAGACAATATGATATATGAATGATTCCATTTATACAGTATCTTTAGAGAACATCCTCCTATTCAGTACTTAAATGTAAGAGATCTATAGGCATGCAACCACAGATGAGTTTTAAATAATAGATAAATACATGTGTCTGTGAACGAGGAAATGATTGTGTTACCTTATTCACCATACTTTTGAAGATGTAATATAAAGTACCTTTGAAGAGACCTGTTTTTATGGTGATAGAAATTACATTTCCCTAGAAAATACTCTCCTGGATCTCCTTTTTTGTTACCTAATTTGAGCATCTGTGGCATTCTTACTAATATAATATTATAGTTTGTCAAATTTCAGCCAGGATGTGAGTAAGCCGGTTCTTTAATAAATTAGTTTTTATTAGCTTTCAAATATGGGACTCTGACAAATTTAATTAAAATTTGTTTCTTATTTTTGAGTGACATAAGTCTTCTAATTGCAAATCATTGAATAGTATTTTTACTTTATAAATAGCTTTTGGATGGTTAAACCATTGGAAAGGTGAGTTGGGGACTACATGGGAAACTTTATTACGTATTACTTATTTGTAGGGGGACCCAAAGAAATATCTATATGGTAAATAACATTTTCTTGATTTCAGCCAAGTTCAAAACTTTGCACAAACAGATAATTTTTAAATGATAACTATGTGTCATTGTTGTTGTTTTGTGTTGTTTGTGTGCGTATGTACTTTCTTTTTCATTTTAACCAGCCTCTTATACCTAGAAGTCCCACAAGCAGTGTTGCCACGCCCTCCAGCACCATCAGTACACCCACCAAAAGAGACAGTTCTGCCCTCCAGGATCTCTACATTCCCCCTCCTCCTGCAGAACCATATATTCCCAGGTACAAACCACCCATGATGTTACTCTGGACCGATTCTAGCTAAAGACTAATCTCATAGCTTCTGAACACTTTGAAGATTATTCCCCAGGATTTCTGAACACATTCTAGAAAGTAATTCTCATTATAGCAGATGCATTCTTATTAATAACAACAGTAACCTTTATCTCATATATAATAGGGAAGTAATATTAAATAACCAAGATTATTTTATAAGGTAAATAATAAAAGAGGATTTTTGCTTGTGAAACCTCAAGTAATATCAATTTCTTAGGAAAAAACTCATCACAAAAGTGGTGAAGTGTCTTGGACATGTCACATGTTTTTAAATGAATAGTATATAGGTTGTTTTGTACTTTATTAGATAAAAGTGAGTTATATTCACTGTCTTACACTTTAGATGTTCATTAAAGGATTATGTGAGTACATCTTTTTATAGCACTGGAATTTTGATAGCATATAAACATACATTGTGGGGTGGTTTTTGTTTTGTTTTGTTTTGTTTTCTTGGTTTGGGTTTTGGTTTGACTTTTTTTTTTTTTTTGGAACAGCATTCACGTAACATACAATTTATTTCTCTAGAACAGAGCCATTAAGATACTAAACCATGTAACTTTGTGATGTTATAAAATGATTAGTGACCAAAAACTGTGAGCAAAAACAGCCTTATTCAGCAGCTATCCCCTATATATTGAACAAATCAGGAACTGAGTTCATTTAGCAAATAAACAGCAGCCTTTCTACTAGTTGCCATACTTGTCGTAATTTTAACAAGGAAAGTTTTCTCTGATTACCACATTTAATCAAAAGAACTTAAACAGGAGAAATAGTGCTTTAGATAAACTGTTCTTAAAATGAATAATCAAACAGCACCCGTTTAAATCTAATTTTAGCGTTATCAGTGTACATATATATGTATACATATATACATATTTTAATTAAGTTTTTAATTTTTTAAATTCAAGATATTTAAATTTTATAAGATTTTTAAATCAGCTTCCCAGCCAAATTTCTAATTCAATAACTAGAAAAACAAAAGCAAAAAACAAAATTAGAATTCTATAACAGTCTGTAACAATTCACAGAGTACTGACCAAACCTAAATCTTTGTTAAATAATGATTCATACTCAAGAGATGAAAATCTTCAAAGCTTTATAATTCTATAAAGAACTGCTTATATTTCATACATTTTGTTTTTAATTACAATTGTACATTATGAAAAACTTTCTTACCTTTATGAAAAGAAAAAAGGCAAGACTAGTCAAATTTAAATTTTTCACACAATTATGTTATTTGAAAACATTTAGGGAAATGGAAAAGTGCTTTGTTCTCTAAAAAATATTTGGTTTCAATTTTATTGCCATTTTGCCTGTATATGCAGTCTCATAATATAACTTACATTTTATACTTAACCAATGTAAATAAATGTTATAGGTCCTTAAGCAATTCTGAGCTATAATAATTTGTCTTAATAATCCTACTATGTCTCATTAAGTATAAAGAGTATCCTCTGGACTTCTTAAGTATAGAACATAAGTATATATTTATTATGTTTGCACATTTACATTTAAGAAGAGAGAAAATGTTAATATTATAGTGAATACATAAAGTTCTTCAGAAAATTCATACTATGAATGTGAATACATACATGCATACACATTTACATATTTAAATGTATATATATATATGTGTGTGTGTATATATATTATTACTTTATTTCACTGGAAATTTTTGTTTTCCTTGGTACATTTCTGAATTTTACATTATTTAGTATATTCCATGTAGATATGTTTAGTAAGCCTGACCTGTTGATAAAAGGCTGCTTCTCCATGATACTACAGTATAGAAAATGTCAGCTCCTACAATTTTCTGCCATAGAAAATGTCTATATAAATATGACATGATAAACCAGTAGGTCTGAATTACCTTCTGGTACAAGCTGCATTAGTATTCATGTCACAGGCCTCATAGAGAAATCTGTAAATTTACAGATAAACATAGCTTCACTCAAGTGTCATGAATTCGCTAGGGCTGTTTCCAAGCTAATTGCAATGTCAATTTCTTTTCAATGGAGAGCTAACAATAACAAAAATAACAGGCAATTAGTTCAAGAAGAGCTTTCAGCTAACTGAAAATAAATTTTCACTGAGATTTATACTTGTGTTCTTCATGTTTCCTAAGAAGCAGTTATGTATTTATAATTTAGTAGTAAGCAATGCATTCATTTTAGGAAGTAAAAAAAAGTAAATGATTATATAAATAGTAATTTTACCTGGTAAGGAAGCAAATTAATAAGACAACTATCTGACTGAGTCAGCTTTAAGAATATTATTTATTGCTTTCTATATATTTCAAATACTTGGATTATAGTTACCTACATTTGGACATTTAAACATTTTCATATAGATACAAAAAATGGACTTTTACTAGGCTGAGATTTGTAATTCTTTTTTGTTTGTAATTCTTTTTTGTTTGTTTGTTTTTTTGTTTTTGTTTTGGTTTTAGTTTTGGGTTTTTAAGACAGGGTTTCTCTGTGTAACAGTCCTAGCTATCCTGGACTCACTTTTGTAGACCAGGCTGGCCTCAAACTCACAGCAATCCATCTGCCTCTACCTCCCTAGTGCTGAGATTAAAGGCATGTGCCGTCATGCCCGGCTCGTACTTCTTAAATTGGCAGATTTTTATAAATTCATCACCATTTTATAGGTTCTCATGGGAGATAATTAAAACATGACTCAATTTATTTTGCAAATTTAAGATTTTAGTCTTATATTTATATAAAATTAATGTGTTCATACTTAATAGTACTGATTTGTGGTTCTCCTTAGGGTAACTGAGAGCAACTGTTATCAG
This sequence comes from Acomys minous, assembly GCF_964271855.1. Taxonomy (NCBI): domain Eukaryota; kingdom Metazoa; phylum Chordata; class Mammalia; order Rodentia; family Muridae; genus Acomys; species Acomys minous. The sequence goes on along the minus strand of NC_140488.1, from coordinate 123,678,302 downwards.
TGAAGCACAATGATTCATGACAGGAAAAAACGTTGCATTTACATTCATAGTCATGTTCTAGAAGACAAATGTTTTAGCATTTTTACAGATAAGGAGGGAAACATTTCACAAAATAAACAAAGTGTTTAATTAATCCTACAAGAAGTCTTTCATTATAAGCTCAGTCACCCATTACTTTCCAAAAACAATGGCCTTGTACCTCAAACTGCTCATGAGGAAAACTTTAAACCCAAATTAAAGACATTTTTACAAAAGCTGAACAATACTCATTAAAAGTTTCACAGAGTTATCAATGGGGAAAATGAAAAAAAAGGGTATTAAAGTGGGAGATGACCATGAGGGAGCTAAGAGAAGTTGGAGTGGGAGACTGAAGGATAGCTATGGTCAGAATGCATTGAATGTGCATATGAAATTGTTAATAAAAATTCAAGTGGGATTACTATAACAAAGCCACAAAACCAAACTTTTAGAGGAAATATTTTTAAATAACAATAATAGGATTTAGGAATTGCATCAATTGTCAAGAATTTTCTCCTTAAATTATTACACATGAAAAATTAATTTGCTGTCCCCCAAATCCCATTCCTAACTTCCATATTTTATCATATTTTCAACCCTCCATAAGAAACATTGTTAATGTGTTATTTTTTATATAGCCTTTCTGAATGAGTTCCATATATACAACTTTATACTCTCTGAGGAGATATGTAGAATTGAAATATTTGTAGCAATCATCAACATTAAAATTCATTTATATTAATAGCCTCCTGTCTGAGCTCCTTCTAATACTGATTTACATGGTACTAATATCATTCATAAGACGATAGTTTCCATTTATGGCAGTGATAGAATCATAAAGAACTTTTTTTTCAACAATATAAATTCTATCAAAACCAGTAATATAGACAAAAGAAAACCATATGGTTAAATGGTTAGCATTATGCCTAGTATCTATCCTTTAACTAAAATATATTTGTGTGCTAAAATTAGTTTTCTTCCTGTGACATGACACAGTGAAAATTGGACTAGAGCAGAAGTTATAAGATCCATAGTGTGTTTTTAGCTGTCAATTTTCTATATAACATTGAGGCCAGTTATTTTGCCATTGGGCTATTACTTGGGACAAATATGAATAATTTTATCCTATAATTCTCAAAGAAAACTTATAACAATCTTAAGATACATTATAAGGGAATGGTATTGTTAGTATTTGAAGGCCCCTCTAATTTTGTACAGCCCTAATACTATGCTCATCTCCTCTAACTTTACCTTTATTTAGGGATGAGAAAGGAAACCTTCCTTGTGAAGACCTCAGAGGACACATGGTGGGCAAGCCAGTTCATAAGGGATCTGAATCCCCAAATTCATTTCTGGACCAAGAATATCGAAAGAGGTTTAACATTGTTGAAGAAGATACTGTCTTGTATTGCTATGAATATGAAAAAGGAAGATCAAGTAGTCAAGGAAGACGAGAAAGCACACCAACCTATGGTAAGAGTTCTTCCCTTATGTTATATAAGAATATGTATCTGCCATAAGTTTCTTGATTACCTTTCATAGATTGTCAATTTATTACTCTTGAATATTTAGAATTCATCAGCAACAACAAATACTTCTAAGTAGACTATCAATAATTTAAGACATGATACTAGAAATTATTTTAGATTTTCCAAAGAATGGGAACATTCTAGCACAGAGTGGCATGTGAAAGTCTTAGAATCACATATATGTCTTCTGTGATAGAGGACAAAAAAGTCAAGAGTTTTTAAGTACTTATAACTAACATGACTTCTTTGAAATAAAATCTTTCAGATAGACTTTTCTGTGGAAAATATAGTATCAGACCTTATATTCCTTTAAGAAGCTGTACATTTGATCTTATGTTTGAGTAGAGGGAACTGATAATTAGAAAGGACTAAGCTGATTTAAGGCATAGATGAACCTAGAGTTACTATGTTAGGATTTTTTTTAATTGCTGACTCTTGATTTTCCAAGAGGGTAACACAGTCACAAATAGTTGAAATAGATATGGTGTATGTCCAATATTTGCATGTGGTGGCACCTAAAATGTAAAATGAGTGTATTTAATTGGCAGTCTATGCTTTTCCATGTCCAGTTTCAAAATAACCCTTTAGAATGGTGAGCATATACTTTGGGAAAAGACAAGATTCTTCCATGATACGTTCAGTCTGGCTTTATCTTCGGTTCCCAGAAGAGCAGTCATTTCTTCTTACACATCACATGCTTACACATCTCACAGCTATTTGGTAAAATTACACGCATAAAGTTTTGCCAGAAATCGGGTAAAAGCCCTTGTTGTGCAAGCCTGAAAATCTGAGTCTGAGACTTAAAGCCAATTGAAGAAGTAGAAAAAATAATTCCCAGAAGCTAGACTCTGGCATCCGCATATGTAACATCATACACACACACACACACACACACACACACACACACACACACACACACACATGATAATAAATAAATTTTAAAAGACTGAGAACTTTAATTCATTTATATTAATCTCTATGCATATGCTTCTTTGTCATAATACCTCATTTTTAACATAAGGTCTTAACTATATGGTTGTGGTTGCACTTATTTTGAATGATCACAATTATTGGAGGTAATTGAACCTTTGTTTCAGTACCATTATATTTTAACCCTGAGGGATAGAAGTGTGTTGTCTCTGTTATCCCTCCCTATGCTGACCCATGAGATAATATAAAACTTTATTTATTTTACAAATACATATTGACCAGAAGTTGTTAGGCAGGCTGCACGGTACATCTACTCTTATTTTCTCACATCCTAGAATTTTCTACACATATCAAATTAGATAAATGCCTTATGTAAGAGCAAATTATCATCACCAAATATTGTAAAATATATACTGGGTTCTTACTCAAATAGCTACAACCTGTTACTCTGTTCAGACTACGGTTTAAAGGACCTGGTTCTGTCATGTTCCACAAAACACATCTCCTCCTGTAAAATAAAACACCTTACATTTTAGGAAATTTATATAGTTTATAGTATGGACTCCTAGCATTTCTTTATAATAGCCAAGAAGAAAATAAATGGTATATGTTTAAACAAAAGAGAAATAAGTCAAAATAATCTCCTTTTAATTGTTTAACTTCAAAACTGTAATTGGACCACATAGTAGTATGATTTAGTCTATAGTGTGGATATTTGTAGATGGTACCATGGAGATTTTTCAAGTACAACATGAAGATTGTTCCAAGTAAATAACAGCTTAATATATTTCCTTTTTCAAAGCCAGATCTTAAGTGATGTAATATACTTATCAGTTACAGGAAATTTGTTTCCATAATTTTCCCCTAAACTAAATCATTTGTTAACCCACTCAGCTAATATTTGCTGTATACATACATAAAGTCACCCAGGCACTGGGGACCCAAGGGTGAATAAAACTTAAGTTGTCCCTGTAAGGTAGGTATACCCCAAAAGTAACAATCACTGTAAGATAGTGAACTCATAATAACTTCAGGTAAGTAGAAGAATGTGCATAACGTGCAAGCTGTGGAATTGGAGCCTGGGAAGTCAAGCAAACAAACATGACATTTATGTGTGATTTAAATATTGAATTGTTATCCAAGATTTCTAAGTGCTCATCATACTCAAACACCTGGTACTTCTCAAAACCTAATCCTGAGATCCAGAGGGTGTCTATATAAGTCTTTAAGCCAAAACCTCAAAGCTTCCAGTAGAGAGCATGTCATACTTTTCTAAGAAACCAGGGAAAATGTATTTGACCCCTCAAGCAGTTCTGATACATGAACAGGCAAAGTATAACACTATGGAGGGCAATTCTCCATCCTCCCGAAATATACTATTTTAAAAAAAAAGCTAAAGTACAGTTTGTATTTTAAAGTAAATAGCAAGCTCATTGTAAAATATAGTATTGGCTACGTTTCTACTTGCTGCAACAAAGTTTCTGACAAAACAACTTGAGGAAGAAAGACTGTCTTTTGGCTTGCAGTTTGAGTACAGTCTATCATGAAAGGAAATTCATGATGGTAGGATGGAGACAACTGGTCACATGCTTTCACAGTCAGGAAGTAGAGATAAATTCTGGTGCTGAGCTCACTTTCTCCTTTTTCCATTATCCTTCTCAGGAAATCGTGCCACCACATTTAGGGTGGTTCTTACAACATCAATTAACCTAATCTAGATAATTCTTACACACAGGCCCAGTGGTTTGTCTCTTAGATGATGGTAGATCTTGTTAAGTTTACAATATTAATCACAACAGATGGTGATAATCAAGCACAGATTTAGAAACGGATATTTGAAAATAGTCTAGTTGTGTGTTATAAAGCATAACTACTTAGCCAAGCTCCTCATCTTACATTATCTGCTCACTAGTTTTAAATGAATGAGTTAAAATATAGATATTCTAATAATTAATTATGCATGTAGGTATGGATGGTCAGGGGCAGCTCATTTAAAAAATAATGCTTATAAAGCTTTTATTTATGTTAAGTATTTAAAGGGCATTATCCCAGTTAAGCCTCCCACAAGAGTATATAGTTGATACAAACAAAATGTCTGCACATGAAAAATCTGAAATACAGAGGGACTAAATAATTTGCCCAGCTACTAAGTAATAGAGCTGAAATTAAGTATCCATGGATGTTAGAGCCTACAAGTGATAATAGCTAGCTATAAATGATTAAAAAGCAATTGCCAAAAACTATAGGAAAATAGTTTCAAAACATTGCATTAGTTCTTCCAAATTTGAGAATTTTATTTTGAGCAAACAGAAATTGAGCTAATTTATGTCTTAGTTTCTGTGTTGTTTTGTAACTACTCAGACAACCATACACATGCATGTACATATACATGACCCTGACAGATTTTTCTTTAAAGCTTGCTATATTATGGGGAAGGAACAAGTGTGTGGTTTATCATTTTAAACCAGGATAAAATTTCTTTCATTTTCCTAAAAATAAAAACTAAAATCATTTCAGATTATTTGCAGGAATATACACTATTTACAAAAGCAAACTAGATGGGTCTGTAGTCTCAGCCATGTCCATGGCTGGATCCTGTCTAGCCACTCTAGAATGACCCTGAAGATCCTACTTTATTCTTTAATTTTCTCATTTATTAAATGAAGATGATTTCTGCCTCATAGGTTTTGTGAGACTTTGAGGACAAAGCACTGTGAATTGCTTCAGTACCCAGTATATTAGATATTGATTTTCATCATTGTCATTACAAAATGAAAATAAAATATAATTAAATCACTTAACAATTTGGTCTGATCTTCTCAGACTTCAAATTCAAAGGTTCAATTTAATAAAAATCATTTGGTTGGCAACTTTTCAGAACAGTGATATTTTCCACCAGCTTCATCTATTAGTGTATTTCTTGTCCCTTCCATTACAGCACACCATTACAGCCCATTTTTACGCATAGAAATTTAGTTTAAAAGTAGGCACATTTACCTGAGTCTCTTTGTGGCCATGAGTAGTCAAATTGTGTAGGAAAAGAGGGAAAACAATTTATTTAAAGTATTTTTCTTATTAGTTTTTTAATCTATCTACTTAATATCTCAATTAGAGTGTCCCCTCTCTCCTCTCCTACCAGTGCTTCCATCTCACCTCACCTTTCTTCCATCTTCCAGTTCTTCCTTTCTCTTTAGCTATGGGGAGGCCTTCCATGGATATCAACACACCTTGGCATAACAAGTTGCAGTAGGAATAGGGGCATCTTTTGCTATTTAGGATAGACAAGGCAGCCCAGTTAGGAGACAGGGATCCAAAGGTAGGCAACAGAGTCAGATGCGGCCTCTGCTCCTGCTGCTGGGAGTGAGGGAAAACAATTTAAATTATTTCAAGAACTATGTAAATTGGGAATTGGGAACCCATATCTTTTTTGCTTGGTTGAAAACTCTAGTAGTATCTCAACAAAGCATACAAATGAATGCATAGTATTTTAAACATTCTTCTCATTAGTGTTATTTGTACATATTATACATTAAGTAAATTTAATATCTAGAATTTTGTATCTAGACATTTTCTTTTTTATTATTAATTTATTCTTGTTACATCTCAGTGGTTATCCCATCCCTTGTATCCTCCCATTCTTCCCTCCCTCCCATTTTCCCCTTATTCCCCTCCCCTATGACTGTTCCTGAGGGGGATTACCTCCCCCTCTATATGCTCATAGGGTATCAAGTCTCTTCTTGGTAACCTGCTGTCCTTCCTCTGAGTGCCACCAGTGACCTCCTCCTCCAGGGGACGTGGTCAAAGGTGAGGCACCAGAGTAAGTGAGAAAGTCATGTCTCACTCTCCACTAAACTGTGGAGACTGTTCTGACCATTGGCTAGATCTGGGTAGGGGTTTAAAGTTTACCGCCTGTATTGTCCTTGGCTGGTGCCTTAGTTTGAGTGGGACGTGACTGATAAAAGAAAATCAAATACTTTCTCCCTTTTATTCACTTAAAAAGCAAGTGGCTTTAATAGCCTATCGTGACATAATAAGAGCCAAGTTCTGCCACTGTGAAACAAGCATGGTATGTTTCCAAGTTTTTATTATCATACTTAATGCATTGCCTTTCTTTTTGTCTTAAAATTTTATTATCTTTGAGCAAGGAAATTATAATTAATAAAAATTGTTAAACATTTCTCAAAGGTTTAAATACACATAATACATCATAATACATTTATACATCTTGTATTACTGAAAATATGCCTGCTCTCTTTCTTGTCACTTTTTATTATAAATAACTTCCTTAGCAGGAAAAACCCAGTTTTTATTCATTATCCAACCTAGAGAGAAAAAGAAAATACAGTACTATCCACGGGCTATGTCTGTATCCCAGTAAGAAGTACTGTTCCTGAAGAAGTAATCATAGAATTTAATTAATCAGAAATATGAGACATAAACTATGTTCACATGAATAATTATTCTTTGTATCTTTGAAAACAATTTATAAACACTGTATGTTGATTAGCTTCACAAAATTGTTTTTAGCAGCATCAGGGTAATGGAGATAAGTCACTGTATAACTGGTCGAAAAGCAGCTCAGCAATATTTTGACATAAAATAAGAAGTCTATTCCTAATATGAAAAGTAGAGTAATTATCTGGGGAAAACTCTCTTTCTCAACTTGTACAACTTTATTGGTGAAAATAGAAAAGCATTAGTTTTGAGGTCAGATGAACTTGAACCTCATGTCACAGCTTGATTTTTAGTAGCTACTTGAACTTGAGCCTAATGGTGACTACAATTATACCTGGGGGTTTATTTGGAAAAACAGAGTCACGATACTTGTACTAGTGTATCCATAAGGACTAAACATAACATGTGTCAATCACTTAGCACAGTGTTTACTCCATAAGATACTCTCAAGAAATGGTACCAAAATGGCATAGTAAGTGGTTGCTGCTCATAAATAAAATGTGCCAAAGAATTCCAACTGCTTATAAATCATATTAGCACTTAGTGCCTTTTCTGTCACAGGACCTAGTAAAGGATTAAAAGAGTAAAATTAGACCTTCATGTTTGATCTCTCTACTAAGGCAATAACCAACCATATCAATTATAGTATTTAAAAGAAATATAAACATAGCAGTTAATTTGGTGTAGTATTGTAAAAGGAAAAGGAAGAACATGCAAACAATAATAGTGCAAACTATATTTATCCAAGTCTTAAACTCCACTATAGAAAACATCAGGTTATATTCTGGGTCAATTTCAGAAATCCAAAAATGACGCAGCACTCACACCTTCTTAAAGTTTTAGATTGAGTTACTATAAGATAAAAGGATATAATAATGTAGAAAAGAAAAGTGTCGGAAGCTCCTAAATACATGAACCCTTAGAAGAAAGGTTTATGCTGAATGAATTCAAGGACACAGCTAATAGATGAAACAGTAAATAAAAGGAAACTTTTTTTAAGACAAGGTTTCTCTGTATGGCCTTGTCTGTCCTGGAGTCACTTAGTAAGTCCAGGCTGGCCTTGAACTCCAAGAGATCACCTGCCTCTGCCTCCATGAGTGCTGGAATTACAGGTGTGTACTGCCACTGCCTGACTTAAAAAGAAATATTTAACAAGGTTCAAGAGTAATAGTATATAAAGAAACCATTAAGATAGTTGTGTCAGATTGGTTATTTAGTTCACTTATCAGAAGAATAGCACAGCCTTCACATGACTTTTATCAGTGGAATGGTGTGATACCGATGACACCGAAGAGTGGCTTTTCCACTCTTCTAGTAAAGAAGAGTGGAAAAGCCAAGTATAGAAAGTAACAGCAATTTTCATCTGGCGGCAGTCCTACCAATTAGAGGACATTTGGTCATTTATTGGCTAGGGCGTGGGGAGGTTATAATAACGGCAGAGTAAAGGATTCAAGGTCTTAGTGGCATGCAATCGTTTGAGTAGAAGATAAGAATACTACTCTACATCCTGTATCTCACTGGACAATATCTGAAATTTAAAAATGTCCAGAATGCTGTTATTGAGACTTTATGATGCTGTCTTGTTTTTTAGCTAAAAGAACCTTGGGAATTATTCCTTTGGAAATACCATTTATTTCTGATTAGCATAGTCTCTGACCAAAAATTGTATGAGATTGTGATGGTCTGTAATTATCTATTCAACACCCCCCAATTAAATAAACTAAGCATGATATCCTTTGGTTGAAATTAGCATGCATTTTTTCTAAGTGAAAATGTAGCAAGCAGCACTTGCTAACATATAGATAGAGCTGTCTTAGCTTTCAAATCACATTGTGGACTAAGTAATCTAACATTGTCTTGAGTATTGTCTTCAGATCTCTGGTTTTGAAAATCTATTAAAGAAAAGATGTGTGTGATTTATGTAAGACTGGAATATCTGCACATTTTATACTCTTCTTGTAGATTAATAAATGTAAACAGCTTTGAATGTTTATTGCATTTGGACTATATCCAGTGTTTTACTAATGTATTTGTACATCACGTCTTTTTTTCGTTGGGTCACAAAATGTGTATTAACTTTCCATGGCGGGAGACACCTAAGAGAACACACTTGGGAAATACTGAAAGACTTATAATTTGGCTCAAACACCCCAAATCTTTGGTATCGGTGACATATTTTTTTTCATTTTTTATTATGTTGCTTCTTTAACATATACATTTATATTATTACATATAAATAAAATAAACTAGCAGGAAGAACCATGGGATAATCAGGAATTATATAAATGTTACATTCATACTGATTTTGGCTATTTATATTTGGCAATCTTGAAGTAAGCATCTTTCCTATCTTGTTGAGTCTAAAATCTTGAATGAAAATCAATATCTATCATATCTCATCTCTATTAACTTAAAACATTTATCTAGATCTAAAAACATCTTAACCCCTAACCTACTAACCTTAATTGTAAGACTAAATTATCTGGTCTTCAACTCCATCGGACACTTGAGAAGAAATAAAATTTAATTACCTGAGAGAACCAGAGGGCAGGTTAGCAGCTTCCAAAATGAAAAAATGACTGAGACAGTTTACTGCCTGAACAGTCACCCAACACTCTCTATAACGTTGGAGCATCTTCTTCATCCTGCTGACCCAATATATCTGACAGATATATTTGTGAGGCAGGAACTATTGAGGACTTGCTTACCCTGTCTTGGTAGAGTTTAGCTGTTGACTCTGCCTGTATCTAAGCTTGCCCATTTTTAGGCAGAATTCTGTCTGTGGTAGAAATGAGGATATTTTGCCCAGTGACTGGTTTGCCACATTTAAAGCCATCTCCATATATATTATTATGATATTTTTGACATGACCATGATTTGTTCAACTAACAGCTCTAATTATCCTAAATAGCCTGCAGCACAACTTTCAATGTATTGAAAGTAAACTTTGTATTATAATTGAATTTTATGGGTATAATACCTCATATTAGAGTAGAAATATATATGTGTATATATACTGTGTGAAGAATAATCTTAGATTTGAATTCTATACAAATGTATCAGAATTACACTTATTTTGCATCAATATACAAAATTCTATACCATTGAATTAAAAATAACCTTATTTGTGAGTAACAATTAAGGCCTTGAGTTGAGGGATAAATTCAACAGTCTACCTTTTGTTCTACCAGCCCTCTATTTATATCCCCCTTTCTTTATTTTTAGCTCCTATCTCCTTACCTACAAAATAAAGATAAAGGAAGAGACATCCCTGAGTCTAACCTAGTTTTCTCTCTGTATAAGACCAATAATAACTTATAACCAACTCCAGATGAAAATAAGCATCTGTAGACCAAGAGAGCAAACAGAAACCTACCCAACCTCCCTTAGAAGAAATGGGACATTGTTTTCTTAAGGTATCTTTAGGCTGATTTAGGACAAATAATACCTTTGAAGGTGCCCAAATAAAATTGAGGAAATTGGTTAAGCAATCCAGGGATAGTACTTGTGGTCTATTGTCTAAATGTTGAGAAATTCCAGGCTTAATAGGAGTCCTGTGTAGGACAGTCTGAAATGCTTGACCAATTGGGATCAGATGCTTTCTAGAATGCTGTCCAGGGAGCTGTCCTGTTCTGGTGGGTAAGAGCAACTGAGCCGCCTGGGACTGGAACATTAAGGATGCAGGATGTCAGTGTCCAGCATGCTGAGAGGAATGAATCCTATCACGTCTGGTACAGCATCAGTGTACAGTTCTTTTGTTCTGAAAGCATAGTTTCTCACAAGCATTATACAGTTCTAACATTATAATTATATGAGGTGTGTGGGATGCACAGAACAATTAAGACAGGTTCTCTGCTCTTTGTATGAGCAGAAGCAAGACATCTGCAAATCTTTGTTCATGCCATATGAAAAATAGCATCCAATAATAAGTCACAGGGAATCTGTGACCAACCTGAAGCCTTGTCTATACATAGACATTTGTATCTCAGCCAGTCTCAGAGCTATTCCGTGTAGTGGGATTAGCAATATAAGCTACCTGTTCTGTGGTTTGAGTTGTTTATATCTCGGTTGTGGCCCCCTCCCTCATTGCCTCGTGATGGTGACTTTTTTTTTTTTTTTTTTTTTTTTTTTTTTGCATTTTAAGATCCAGACAGCTAGAAGAGTTTCAGTCTGTCCCAGTTCACTTGTTAGATGTCTTCATTCATTTTTATCTTGCAGAAAAACTGGATGGAGTCTATTTGTAGGATAAATTGTGTTTGTGACAAAAATCTAAAGCAAAGTAATAAAAACTAAATAGAAAGATCAATGCATGGCGTTCTATATTCTGTATTCTACATTTGCAGAATTACTGATCATTGCAAAACTTTTTTAGAAATCATAGAAGAAAGTAGATCCCAGGAAAGAAAATATCAAGTATTGTATTCAATGTTTTTCAAAAACAGTTGGCTAGAAGTCATCTTCTGATTATGTCAATGAGTGTCACATACACTAGTGCATATAAATGAAACAGTGCCCAGCCAATTAAAAGTGTAAATGTGACAACCTGACATTGTTTTCTAAGTAACACACCCTGTAATGTCAGTGTACTCTCCATTGTTCTAAGACAGAGGACTTCAAGCATAGACCTTCATTTACAATTATGCTCTAATTCTTCATTAGTTCTTCATATAACCTGCACAACAGTTGTAAGAGTTGTTGATTCACTGTAAAGACACTTAAAACAAAAACTACAGAAATAATATGTTAGAAAACTGTTTTAGAGGAAACATAAATATGATTTTTTTCATTTGTGTCTTCAATGATCTGTCACTGAAGCATTTTAGTGGCTTTAAGAAAAGCATTGTGTCAGAGGAGAGGACTTCCTATTGAGACTTTAGGCGAGAGTAGCATGGAAGAATGAGGAAATAGTAGGACCCGCAGGGTCCTGGAAACTGGAAGAACTTTATGACAGGCAGATCTGGGTCCTGGGGGCCTGCTCAAACTAAGGCACCAGCCAAGGAGAAATAGGCAGTAAACTTCGAACCCCTACCCAGACCTAGCCAACGAACATGATATTCTCCACCTTTGAGTGGAGAGTGAGATCTGACTCTCACACGAACTCTGGTGCCCGTTTTCTGACCACGTCCCCTTGATGGGGAGGGCTGGCGGCACTCAGAGGAAGGATAGCAAGTTACCAAGAAGAGACTCGATACTCTAAGAGCATATATAGGGGGAGGAGGTCTCCCTCAATCACAGACATAGGGGAGGGGAGAAGGGGGGAAGTGGGAGGGAGGGAAGAATAGGAGGAAACAAGGGAAGGGCTAACAATCGAGATGTAATATGAATAAATTAATTTTTAAAAAAAGCATTGGGATAAGAGGACTAAGTATCTGCAAAACCCTAAGAAATTAACAGAAAGTTTTTAAGTTTTCCCCCTAACATTCTCACTAATTTCAAGACTATGATTCCAAAGAGATGAATATAACAAAGAAGTTGTAAAATTGTTATAGGATGCCATTTGTTTTTAAATTTGAGTCTTAAAATTAGTAATCTTTTCACTTTCCATGAGGAAATGTAACTGCCTTCTGGATGTTGGTCGGGTTTTCAATATATTGTTTCACTAAGATTTTTTTTTAATTGCTTTAATTTGCAGTTAAGACATTTAAGCAAATAATGCTACATGCCCAAGTCATCTTTCTTGTCCAAGACTATATTAAGCTGAGTATAGCAAGAGGTCCAAATCTTGTTTTATGCCCTCCATAGTATTCAGAGGAGGGCCCAAAATTCTTCTGCCACTTAGTATTTAAACTATTCTAATCTCCCTCCTTCTTCCCACAACTCTTGTGTGATTATCACTGTACAGCAGCAAAGTTTAAGATAAGAAATACTGACTTCATCAAATTAGTATCACTGTATGACAAACTCATTAATTATATGTACACACCCTTCGAAAAATTAGCCTTAAAATGACCACATGATATTTAACACTGACTCCTACACTTAAATCACTCTTCATTTAAAGTATAAATCATTTTATAAAGCAATAAGAAAATACAAACAAGATATAACTTATTTTTAGGATGGATATTTCAATTATTTTTGTTTCTCATTAGGGAAACTATAAAGATAAAAAAGTTAGTAATGAATTCAGTTAACACAAAAAATTAAAGTTCCCACTCTTATTTTATAGATCCATATATAACTTTCATTCACCTTCAAAAAATTGCTAACCTTACATTTAATTCTGTTTCACTTCCTCTTCAAATGTGTGCTTCTCTACCTTAAATAACCCCAGGATGTATTTCTAGAGATGCAGTCAACCATCTGAAAGTAATTTTCTGTCTGGTATGTGGGTAGTTTGGTGGGTTTACATAGCATTCCTTACTATACTCATTTTCATCAAAATATTGGCTAAATTATTTAGAACAGATGCGTATATATGTAACATTGAGCCTTTAGAGAAAACATTATGTGAGCAGGAAGTAGTATTCAGACTTTTGAAGAATTTCTCTGCAGTTTTTTTTCTAACCTTTGCCAACTATGAAAGGAATAGTGCTTCCCAGGTGCTATTTATTATGCTGAACCTAATGAGTTCAGCATGGAAGGAGGAGGAGGCGAATAATAGAACTGGAAGAGGAAGCAGCTCACTAATGTTTCAACAAACATGCTACCCATGGAAACTTTCTTAGAAGATAAATCCGGAAATAAGACTTGTAGTTCTAACTTGGCTACCAAGCAGTTTTGTAAGGCGCAACTTGACTTTTTCCCCCCTTAATGCAGCCATTAAGAGCACTTTTTGCTCTTCTAGAGAACCTGAGTTCTGTTCCCAGCACCAGTGTGGAATGCTCACTATCGCCTGTTCCAGGATATCCAACACCCTATTCCCACTTCTGTGATCACATGCATGCACATGTCAGACTCTCAGAGGGATACGTAAATCAAAATCTTTTAAAATTGTTTCAAATGAATTGGGTGGCCCAGTATGATACACTAACTTGGATGGATGGGAAAGACAGGAAGTGGAATAAAACTATGAAAGTACAAAACTAAGGTGTGATTTGGAGCCTTGGTGCAGTACATAAAGAAAAACCTTGTTATTGTTTTGTAATATGCTGTTTAAAATTACAGAACAGTTGCTGCATTTAGAGCTAGAGCACTATTCAGAGTATGAGGATACCACAAGTAAAGAAAATACACCACAGCAGAGAAGTGTCTTTTCCATCACGCAATTTATATTTTATTTCCCTAAAAGGAAGACAAGTCATGCACCTAAATCAAGACATACTTGAACATATTGGTATGTCATGAAGGACCTATAGAAGAAATGAGCAAGGAATATGTCACAGACGAAATCGGTGTTTTCTGCTTACCTCTGAATGATACCTATGAAATTAGAGAGGGAAGAGAGTCATGCCAGAGAGGGACAGAGGTTTGAGTGGAAGTGTGGAAGGCATTTCAAGGAAAGAATAAAATCTGTCCCCAATGCAGAAGACACATCAGAAAAATCTATGGCTCTAACTTGTGTTCAATTTAGCAATGTGGAAGCCCGAGAGACCTTGGTAGTAGATGTTTTCATGAAGTAGTAAGGCAAAGGAAGCATTCAAGAGAGGATATGGGGAGTTGTCGGTGGATAATCTAAAGCAACTTTCTGATAATAACTTTCATGATGTGGAGCAAGCAAACAAGGTTATGGCATGGTAGTTTATAGGGTGAGAAGGGTTGTTTTAAGGTATCCTCTTGAATGCCTTTATGGTCAGAGGGAGTAAGATCAAACAAACAATCTGAAAATTTGCGATTTCCTTAAAATATGGCATCCTTTCAATTTAGGCCTCAACAAAAACTTGTAAATGCCATCTCTCGCCCTGCCAAGGACAGTTATAACAAATATATGTAAAATCTGGTTCTTGCCAGGAAGTAGAGAAACATATAAGTAGACAATAACAGTATAGTATAATAAATATTATACATACATGCATACATACATACATACGCACACACACACACACACACACACACACACACACACACACCAAAGGTATCAGAAAAGATGCTAAGGGAGCACAACAGACTAAAAAATAATTCTGTCAAACGGAATTCTAGTATTTCTAATAACACCCAATAAAGACATTTATAAGCACTTATGTTGCACTGGTGTTAAAGAAGCAGTTATCTCTTTAAATAGTAATTTTACCTCAAAATGTAGTAAATAATTTAGATACATCATTATAAATACTCTATAGTTATCTATAATCTTAATATTAGAAAACTATGTCCCATTTGTGAGGTTTTGCAGTTAAATATAATTCATAATTTTTAAAGGCTTCTTGACATTAATTTTGAAATAGTATTCAATCAAACCCAAAAAATAATTATTCACATTTTTTAGAATACAGTAAAAAATACAACCCAGCTACTATAATGATGACAGTCAGAAAATTCCAAATGTTCAACAAATATAAACACCCAAATAACAAAACAGTGGTTATAATATAAAGCATTATCACAGAAGTATTACAGGGCTCTTGGATAAGATTTCACTATGGAAAAAAGATTTCAGTAACAGATGCCTTATGTTTTCAGAAGAAATATTTTACTCTAAGAGAAAGTAGATAATGAAAAAAATTTAGAGGAGCTATAGTCCTCTTTTTTTCTTAACTGCAGTTTGGGCTTAAGTTTTTCTCATAATAATAAGAAGGCAGGAAGATCTCTTTGAGTTCCAGGCTAGCCTGGTCCACAGAGTTCCAGACCATCCAGAGCTATGTAGTAAGACCCTGCCTCAAAAACAAAACAAAACAAAACAAAACCCTAAAAACTAAAACAGACAATGCAATCAAAAACAAAGACCAAGTCTAAATAAAACAGGCAAACGACCTCTACCCTTTGCTTTGTCCATATTAGCTGTCTATCCCCAATACTGACCATAAAAAATAGAAGACCCCCATTATGTGGTCTGTCACTTTTTTCAGAGATTTACTATCACTGTTGATGCATTTTTTCATTTATTTGTTTAATCAATTTACAGTCTGATCCCAACCCCCTCTTTCCTTTCCTTCCAGTCCTACCACCCTCATGCCACCTCCTCCCCCAACTCCCCTCTCTCTTGGTCTTAGATACAATGACCACCCAATGTTCTCAAATAAGCAAACAGATATTTTGAACAGTTCGGACCATATACATATTTGATAATTTTCCTTGCTTTGTCTTTTTTTCATAACCCTGTCCCAACTTTTCCCAGATCTTTTCCTTCATACCCACCTAACTTCATGCTCACTCTCACTCTTGCTCTCTTTCTCAAAAGAAAAAAATTAAAATCAAAACAAAAAAATTACTAACTGCAGACTAAAAAATTAGTGCATAAGTAAGAAAACATAGTACATTCTTCATAGTATTTTTTCATATATTTATAAACATGTCGTGATGAATTGAATGTGTTTAATTTTTGAACCAATATTTTTGTTGAATTCTTACATCATGTGAGCTTAAAATACATGTATAAATTACAGTATATATTTAAGTATACTAGAATGCTTATGATACTCTTTTTTTTTTTTTAGTTTCACCAACTCCACAATAGCAACCTATAAAGTTTTTTTTCCTTTTGAGAATTATTATCTCATGAAATGAAGTTTTTCTGTATGTTATTACAGTACATCACTTTAAAATAACATTTAGGCCAGGCGGTGGTGGCATATGCCTTTAATCCCAGCAGTTAGGAGGCAGAGGCTGGTAGATACCAGAGTTCGAGGCTAGCCTGGTTTACAGAGAGAGTTCTGGGAAAGCCCAGAGACAAACCCTGTCTCAAAAGAAAAGTAACATTAACAAGCAAAATTATTTTATCTAAGACAATGCTCTACCTAATTTTAATTATTTTTTAATTTCCACTGCTGGATTTGTGTTTTGTAATAATAGCACAACCCTGATTTCTGTTGCTATGATTAAACACTCACCAAATGGAGCTTGGGTAGTAGGAAAGGGATAATTTCAATTTACATATCCCTATTACAGTGAATCCTTAAGGAAAATCAGGGCAGGGAATCAAGGCAGAAACCTGAAAGAAGGGATAGAAAAACAGGTCACTGAAAAAGCTGCTTATTGGCTTGTTTATCATGCTTTCTTAAGCATCCCAGAACCACCTGCCCAGGGATGGTACCATCCACATTGGGCTCAACTTTTTCACATCAGTCATAAAAAAAAAATGCCCACAGGCTTACCTAAAGGCCAATCTTTTGAAGACATTGTATTAATTAAGACTTCTCTCTTCAGGATGGGAAAGAGCAATTGAAAAGGGAAGTTGAAGTTTTTTAATTAAATTAACTTATTAATTTATTTATCCACTTTTCATACTAATCACAACCCTCTCCCTCCCCTCCTCTCCTAGTCCCACCGTTTTCCCCACTTCTGCTCCCCTTCTTCTCAGAGAAGGCAGACCCCCAACATGTTATCCCACCCTGCCACTTCATGTCCCTTCAGAACTAAGTACATCCTCTTCCAGTAAAGCCAGACAAGACTACCCAGCTAAGGGAAAGTGATCCAGTAGCAGACAGTTGTGTCCAAGTCAGTGACAACCTCTTCTCCAGTTGCTAAGGGACCCAAATGAAAACCAAGGTGTCCATCAGCACCATAACTGTAGGGGGTATAGGTCCAGTCCATGCATGCCCTTCGGGTAGTGGTTCAGTCTCAGTGAGTCCCCATAAGCCTAGGTTAGTTGACTCTAATGGTCTTCCCATGGAGTCCTTGTCCTTTTCGATTCCCTCTATCCTTCCTGAAACTTTTCCACAAGATTCCAAGATGCCTTTATAATATTTGCCTGTGGATGTCAGCATCTGTTTTGATCTGCTGCTGGATGGAGCTTCCCAGAGGACAGTTAGCTTGGCTCATGTCTGAGCTTTGCTCCTGTCTGTAACCATAGGAGACTATCATTAATAGTGTCAGGGTTTGGCTCTTTCCCATGGAGTGGGTCTCAAGTTGGGCAAGTTATCCATATTTTGAACCAAATAACCTACCTTGAACTGAGTTCTGTTTCTTTCCTGTCTTGATTTGTACATCATCCTGACCCTTCTTACCTGTCAGTTTTGTGTGAGGGATCCACACTTGATCCCATTTATTGTGAATGGTTGTCACTGTCATCATCTTTAATATTACTCATTTTTATTTCTCTAAGAATAAACATTCAGACTGGCTGACAAGAAATCTGAGGCACTACACCTATTGAATTCTTAGTTTGTCAGCTAGAGTAAAACTCTAGTAAAAATGTAGTAAAGCTAAAAAACAGAGTTTCAGTAATTTTTTAAAAGTAAATAAAGAAGATTTCTCTCTTCTTGCACTTGGTGTGGTAGTGACACATGCCTTTGGTCCTGGCACTCGGGAGACAGAGGCAGGTGGGTCTTATTTATGTGAGTTCTAGGCCAGCCAGGTCCTTAAAGTAAGTCCCAAGATAGCCAGGGCTACACAGAGAAATCTTATCTCGAAAAATAAAAAGCAAACGAAAGGCTCTTCCTTCTCAGATATGTCTAAGTTGGTTTCAAGTTTATAAAAAACCAACCAGCAGATCTGATTTTCTCCAAAACGTAACTTTAATTTTTTTCTGAGCATTTTTCTAAATTACTGTGTTAACATTGTACAGTATAATTCAGTTAAATAATGATTCCCAGATAAATCAGTATTTAACTTCATATATAAGTTTTGTTCCTATTGCTACTGATACAATCATCAATGACTTACCTCTGTTAGAATCTTAGATATTTCCAAATACAATGAATTCAGTTATGTATTTTCTATGCTATGTGTGAAATATGTTTCTGCTTGTCTTGTGTAGATACTTGGCTCCAGACAACCAATGCCTATAAAACCACCAAACGAGTTTTTTAATAATTATCAAATAAATATTTGAGAGTAAATGAATAATCCCATTTATTAGAGTTTTACTTTTGTTGGTGGTATGTAAAGTCACTGTTAGCTGCTTTAGCTTTGGTGTGCATGCTAACATGAAATTTATATTTAAAACTAAACGCTAAAAGAATTAGTTGTAGGCATTTTGAATGTATAGCACTTATAAAACTAAACATTTGGGGGAGTGATTCATAAAGCAGTGGAATAGAAATGTTTAAAGACTTTTCCTCACATGCTTACCCTTGGTGGACACAAAATGTTGAATCGAATCATCTCCGTCTTTTTGTGCAAAAGAGAAGAGATCAATTATATAAGAATGTTAAAATCATAAATGGCCATTTATAAAGGCAGTTGTATAACTTGAAAAGTTGTCATTAAATAATAACGTGTTGCTTCATTAGTGGTTTTATCATGTCTATTTTATCCTCAGATTTTAAAACAGCCTAGTAAATATATACTAAATAAATTATATCTGTGCAGATAATTAGAAGTTATAAAGTGTGTAGGTTCTTCTTGAGAGTAGAATTAAAATCTCACATATAAATTCTTATTTTTTTCACTGTTACATTAAAAAAGACATGTAAATAAAAGAGTGACTTCTAGGAATCCAAAAGGAATATGTGCAGGAATATAAGAATAACAGCAGTAAATGTGATCAAAATATATTATCTGCATGTATAAAAATATAATGAAGACTCGATTTTGATGCTTAATACATGCTAATTAAGTGACAAAAATGAAATTAAATTCATGCAATGATAGTAGTAAATCTTTGTTAAATTTACATTGGCAAAGAAGAGTGGTTGGCTAAGAAATATTGAAGAATGGTAAGATTAATAGATTAAAAGAGAAAGGATTGCTGAATTTGCAGTTCTATGGGAAGTTTATTGGAAATACAAAAAGTAGTACTTTGAAAGTTAATGTCACCTAAATTATGTCACAACTGGTACTCAAATGCCTTGATTTGAATTCTTATATTAGATATTCACCATCTGTGTTTCCTTAGGCACATTACTTAATGGGTCTCCGTTTTCTAGTAATAAGAGCATAAATCCTCATAAGCATAAAGACTTAATGATACAGCACTAACCAAACTCTTGGAAATTACCTGGTCTACATTAGTGGTTATCAGTACTTCTATTGTGATGGTTATCATACCATTCTTATGATCTAGGACTGTGTATATTTCTGGTTTTCATTGATTCAGGACTTAGTAAACTACCTCTTGTAAGATTTATATTTTTTAAACTTTTGGATAATTTTATTTTCATCGGCTATTCAGTGCCTCGGGAAATTTAAGTGGAACAAAATCATTGATTACTGCTCTATCTAGACTGTTATATTTGAATTCTTTGCTATGGCTGCTACTTGCTAAATTAAAATGATGTTTGGTAAGAATGAATACCCAGAAGGAAATTGGACAAAGAAAAGAATAGTTGACTCTATAGACTAGACATGCTTATTGTATCAAAAAATATGCACACTAGATTTAAGCACAAGCCATGAAACAAAACCCCCATATTGCTAAGGATTGTAGTATCCAATTGCATGGTGGTATAATTTAGGAAAAAATAAGTTAGTTTGTGATAGTATACCATGAAACTTTGGGTTAATAACTTGATAGCAAGGTTAAATGCAAGGGCCTGCCACCTTAGAAGTGATTAGCAAGAGATAGATTCATGGACAATAGAGAATAAGACTGAAATCAGTGACTAAAAATTAAAACAGGAAAGCAATGATCTTCTTTATTAAATATATATACCTTTAATATTCAGGACTCCAATAAAAGCAAACATGGTCTATTCCTTATTTTATTTTTAAAAAATACCATAAACTAGTAATATCTGGACAGTTCTCAGAGGCAGTTTCACCTTCTGGCTCAAAACACACATTTTCTTCATCCACACATGCCAACCATAACGTTGCATATGCGAGTGTGTTTTGTATACTGTAGCTGAAAATCAGTATAAGTATAAGCCTACCTGGGGAGGAAAAACAATGTGATATGAACTTTGTTCTCTGTGTTTAGGCAAGCTACGACCTATATCTATGCCAGTCGAATATAATTGGGTGGGGGACTATGAAGATCCAAATAAGATGAAGAGAGATAGTAGAAGAGGTAAGTGTTCTAGAATTTCAGTGTAGGATGGGTAATTTGAACAATAAGCAAGCTTAAATGTTCTTTAAATAGATTATTATGGCTTCAACAGAAACGTATTCCATCATTAACTGACAGTACAACTAAATGAAGTCAGACCGTCATTTGACCTCTTGACCCATTAGTAATAGGTATTTTATATGAATGCCTTCTAAGAGATTTTGGGCAGATAATTACACAGAGAAAGCTTATATATGTTTATAAAATAAAAATAAGGTCAGAAGTGTGAAACTGCATAAAAGTATTCATTTCAGTTCAATAAATAAAAATAGTTTTGTTATCAGTCCCAATTAATCAGCAAGGCAAATCACTTCTTTCATGAAACCTCATTTGATGAAATTTCACAGTGACCATTGAAGCACATAGGTTTAAAACAATTGTATAATGGAAACTGAGCCAGTGGATCTTTACAAAACCCATATAGAAAGGGGGGAGGTGCTTTGTGTTTTTTCTGTTCTGATTGCTGTTCAGGGTGATTGTCTTACATGAAACTGAGCTACTTTTGAAGAATCTATCCAAAGTTTTTATATTTACTTAGCCTGTTACTGAGGTGAATAGTAAGACGAGCAAGTTAAACTTTCATAGCTTAGTAGACTTTAATCAAGTGCAGCTATGGTGGCCCAGATGTTGATGCTGCTAGTTCCACTTTTAGGAGCGAGCCATAAATTGTAGATGGACAACAAAACCAAAACATTTCCTATACCAAGCTTCCTTTATGGTATGGTTGACCAGTTTACTTATCATTTCTGTCCAGTGACCATGGGAAAGAAAGCATGTCTGCCTCATTAATCTCCTTATGACTTATTTTGTGGACTGAGCATTTCAAAAATGTTGAGGTGTTCAAGATTCCTTTACATATGTGTATTAAATCCATTTTCCAAAGTTAAGTATCTAATCTTATTAGTTTTAATGAATAAATCAAGAAAAAATAAAAAATGCTTATCATATGCCATCTCTAAATTGATGTTTGGGACTTCTTATAATGGTGACATCTTGGGAGAAATTTGTATATTAACTATAAGTGCTGGCTACTAATTTAAGGAAAGATTCCATGACCTAAGTTCATAATGTGGGCTTCAAGAATATTACCTAAAACGTTGGAGGCTATTGTTTGTCATCAATGTTTAGGAGAATTTTCTTGAGAAACTTGATATAAATTGTAAGGTCCATCAATACAGAGGCTTCAAATTTAAGTTCTTCAGGTGACTTTGTTGTTAAATCTCCAGTGTGACAACCAAAGGAAGTAATCCAAAAACTGTCTTGCTGTCTTACGATTCCAAATAATTAAGACCTACTGTAATGTCACTGCATATTTTGTATGTTAAATCAATTTAAAGTACTAAAGAGAAATCTTTTGGCACAATATGGAAATAATGGTCCATTTCAGATATTTGCATATTTATATCAGTATATTTCTCTTTTTGTATAGAAAATTCTCTGCTTCGATATATGAGCAATGAAAAAATTGCTCAAGAAGAATACATGTTTCAGAGAAACAGCAAAAAAGACACAGGAAAGAAGTCAAAAAAGAAGGGTGATAAGAGCAATAGCCCAACTCACTACTCGTTGCTACCTAGTTTGCAAATGGATGCATTGAGACAAGACATCATGGGCACACCAGTGCCAGAAGCCACACTGTACCATGTAAGTAAAATCAAAGTCTTTCAAGTAGTTTGCTTTCTTAGAAGGCAAATTACTCTTGTTCATAAAAATAAAGTTTTTTATAAAAGATTCTAGCATTAGAAATTGACCTTATAATTATTGAGGATTGATTTGTTTTACAGCTCATATGAACCATGTAATCCTATTTCATAGCAACGTCTATTTTAGTGAAATAACTTAATAGGTACAATATTGATAGAGAACTGTAATTAGGTAATCACTCATCTGTATGTTTACAAACAGTGCTTGGGCAGCTTCAGAAATCAAGATTATAAATATAATGTTTAATATTTTATGATTCTACTTTAAAAGGAGCATCCATTATGTGCTAGTAAAACTAGAAAGACAAAGCACACATTGGGGCTGGGGAGATGGTCCATTTGGAAACATGTTTGCTACACAAGTGTGAGGACCAAGTTATATTCCCAGCACATAGGTAAATGTCGGGCATAGTGCTTGCCTATAATCCTAGTAGAGACAAGAAAATAATCAGAACTCACTGGTTAGCTAACCCAACTGAATCAGATGTTTCATGTTTACTCCGTGATCTCTCAAAAGTAGGGTGATGGGGATAGATAAAGATCTCAGTGTTTACCTGCGTATCCCAGGAGTGCAGGTTAGGGATTAAGATGCTTTTAGGTGTAGATAGATGTTTTAAGCTGATAATGATGAGATATGATAGATATTGATTTACATACAGAATTTTAAACGCACCAAGATAGGAAAGATGTTTTGTTCAAGGCTGTCAAATACAAATAGCCAAAACACTAAGAATGTAACATTTGTGTGATTCCTGGTTCTTCCTGCTATAGGTAGTTTATTGTATATATGCGTAATTATATAAATGTATTCGAAAAAATTTTAAAGTCTCAGTCTCAGTGTTTAAGAGCATTGACTGCTCTTCCAGAGGATGAGTGTTTAATAACTAGTTCCCACATGGAGGCTCATAGCCTTCTTTAACTCCTGTTCCAGGGGTTTCAACACTCTCTTCTTACCTCTGTAGGCACAAGGCACCTACATTGTACACAGCTATATGTACACACAAAGCACTATACACATAAAATATATAAATAAATAAATATTTCCACGTGTGCACACATATACATGTATGTACACAAATTCACACACAAAAGCACAGCATTATACATGGGAAATATGCTGAGATTTCCTATTTAATTTAACTTACATGGAAGGATGCAAAAAAAGTGTACAAACAAGAAAACTTACCTTACTCTTCAGGGAAAATAAAAAAGCCTCATCATGGGCAGCAGTTAAACTGAGTGAAACAAATGAATAGTGACATTTTAATGAGAAAGGAAATTCTAATCATCATAAATATGTGAAATGATGTATTCCTGGGATTCCATGAGGCTCAGAACTGCTAATTCGTTTTTTAAATATTTTGTTATATGAGAAAGAGTCAGTACATACACTTAGAAATGCAGGCAGTGTTAGGTCAGGAGTTTGTAATAGAGTTTTAAGACTCCTGCAGTAATCAAGAATTTATTGAAGAATTTTGAGCTGAAAACATGAGTACATTGGCATGTAGTAGCTTTCTAATGAAAGAACATCTCTTGAGAGGTCGACGTCAGGATCAGTTATATATTCCCCAGGTGGATTATGATAAACCAGAACAATAATCATGTAGAAGCTTGAAATTTTTATTAGTCATAACGTTCCCTTAAAATATCAACATGCTTTATGCTACTTTGGCTAAATAGAGTTTGTCTTAACAATAAATAGAACTGTAGCTTCCACTTAAGAACCATTAAAACTGCATGGAGCTAGGGAGATGGCTCAGCCACTAGTAATTATTGTATAACTACAGGACCAGAGTTCATATCCTAGCACTCACAAAAAAAAGTCAAGCTTGCTGCCGGGCATGGTGGCTCACACCTATAGTCCCAGCACTCAGGGAGGCAGAGGCAGGTAGATCTCTGTGAGTTCGAGGCCAGCCTGGTCTACAAAGTGAGTCCAGGACAAACAAAGCTGCACAGAGAAACCCTGTCTTGAAAAAAATTTAAAAAACAAAAATAATAATAACAATTTAAAAAGCCAAGCATGATGATACACACCTATAACCCCAGCACAGGGGAGTCATGGAGACAGGAAGATCTCTTGGGATCACTAGACAGTTAGTCTACCCTAATTGGTAAACTGAAATTTCAGTGAGACTTTGCCTCCAAAAAATGAGGTGGAGAATGATAGAAGAAAACATCCAAAGTGAACCTCTGGCTTCCACAGATGTATACACATGTGCTCACACACAAGTGCACACACATGAACATGTACATACAAGAAAAATATTACAAGATCTTTAATTAGTAGTTAGAAGAGTGGATCTCAATGTTCTAAGTATCAAATCTACCATATTGTTCAAAAAGTATACCATCTAAGTATATATTTTTGAAAGAGTTAAGACCTTTATACTTAAACTGTCTTTCAGAGTTAATAGCTTAAATTATCTTTCCTATCCTTATAAAAAAGATAATAGAAAAATGTTTTTCATTATGTGGATTGTAGTTTTATTAGCTTCAGTGCCTACCTTCCTTTTCCCCACGTCCATATTCCCATGTTTCTTTCTGTACAAGAGACTAAAGTGTTCCATCATGACCCGTTAAGTAGCTGATAAATCATATTATTCTTTCCAGCAACATCTGAAGAAAAGCTAAAAACAGTATTCTTTGATACCTGTTAATGGGGCCACTTTTGTTATCATCACAATTCAGAAGAGCCATCTAATCACTGAACTTCCTGTAGAGTCTGGTTCCAATTATAAGTAACAGCCTGCAAAAGACCTCAAGATGAGAGACAGCCAGTCTATTCAAGAACAAAATTGGTCGTTAGTGATGGAGTTGGAGAGAGAAGAAGCCACTTGGATTCAGAGTAGATTAGATGGCTGGCAGTTTGGATTTAGCCTTAGAAGAGCGGTGATCTATCAAACACACACTTAGATACACAGTGTTCCATCCTGTCATGCATCTAAAGGCTTGTGTATTCTAGAGAAAGAAAATAGTGCATAAGGCTGGCCATTTTTGAAGTGTTGAAGAAAGGAAGGCAATGAAAGGCAAGTCAAAATGCTAAGAGTAGAAATTGTTGCCACTTTTCCAAAGAGCATTTATTATTTGTTGAAGAAAATAAATCTGTTTAAATAACTTCCTTTCTAGATGCTCATTTAAAAATGAAAGAAAATTTCTTTATGTTATAGTTTCTTGAAAACACAAGGTCAATATTAATATGTAACTTAATCACCTTCATGATGAAAGGATCATCTTCATTTTCCTGATTTTTTTTTATAACATGGATGTTTTTGGTACAATAGAACTGCGGGGAAGATTGGCCATTGAGTTCCATAGAGCTCTGTCTCTGCTATAGTACTGATTGCATGGGATCTAAAGATATTTGCCTTTCAATTTAGAGAAAATGTGTTAATTTGATAGCAGGGTTATGTTAGCATTTTATAGTAATATAGTACCTTGTAAGTTATGGCGAATAATTCCACCAATGAGTAAATGACTGTGAATTGCAATGTTAGCACCCCTCTCAGTATTTTCTTAGACTTGGAAATAGATCTTTTCTGCATATCCTATTATATTAGTCCCAGGGATGACAGCAGGATTAATTCTCTCATATAATACCTTTTGTACTCTAGTGCAGAGCTTCACTTCCACCAGTCCTTGCTTCCTTTCCTTCTTGGATATCTCATTACAGAGATCCCTCTATGCCCACCTCATCAGCTAAACACTGTTTTAATTGCTAACATCATTTTTACTTATAGGCAAATTAGATAGACCAATTCTCTGTCTAAAATGCAAAAGTTGTTAGCTGGCCTTAGAACACACAAAGAAAAAGCAGACAGTAGTATATGTATGTATGAAATCCAAATGTGTTAAGAAGCCTTTGTGAAGATAAAGAATAATTGGATTGCAGTGAATCACATCTTTCAATCTTATGGGGGAACAAATTTTTGCCACCATTCCAAAAGATATTATTTAGTAAGGTAGATCAAGAACCTGTTAGTCCAATTTTTAAGAAAGAAATCAGAGTGCACATGTGTGCATAGTATGCTATGCAAATAACAACATGCTGCCTCATTAATTCTGCAACAAATTATTTTAAATCTAATGCCGAGATACCAGAATGAACAAAATCTGATTATGTATCCATGCTCCATGCTGTTATACTTTCATAATGTAATTTTAAATAGTTTATTAACAGAATTTGAGTAGGTGTTGAAAAATCTGTTAACTCCTTTCCTATCATCACAACATTTCTATAATTCATCTTAATTTTTAAGATGTAAGTGCAGACATTTAACTGTTGTGTTATTTCAAATAAGTAGATTGATCCATTCTGATAAAATTGTGAGAAAATATTTTGTGAAATTAAAAGGTCAGCATACAGGTATCAAAAGACTGTTTCTTTCATTTCTTTTACTTTATCAAGCAATTAACCTGAAAAGGGCACCATATTAAGCGCTTTATAAGTATTAATTCATCCTTCATAACCTATGAAAGATACTAGTATTAACCTCATTTTACAGGTTAAGAACCTGAGACACATATATCTAATAATCATCTTTAGATAAACCTCTTTTCACTTGGGAAGTTTACTGTTTTCTATAATCAGTATATAAACGTTAAATTATCTGAACTTAAAAGGGGTAGGTTTTCATAGCAGCTCCCTTATTTAACTACATTGCTTCAGGATCACAGTAACCAAAACAAGAAGGCAATTAGTATTAGTGAAAAGAAGCAATCTTGAGCCAAGCAGTGTTTACAACTAATTTTAGCCCATTTTGACTTTACTTACCTAGAATATGGCTTTGATACACTATGACATGTTTCTTCTTACTAAGCAGCATGGAAGCATACTAGTACTTACTTTAAATAGTATTACATTTTATTTTTATGTTTCTTCTGGTTTCTATGGATGTCTTGGTTACTTCAAAATCAAATATGTACTAGGTCAAATCATAGAACCTACAAAGCCTCACTCAACAGTCAATACTATGAAATATGTCTGTTTTATGTGTAAGTGCATATTTTGCCTACATGTGTGTAGGTGGCCCACAGGGGTTAGAACTGGAACTGGAGTTACAAGTGGATATGAGCCACCCAATGTGGGTCTTCGGCAAGAACAGAAAGTGCTTTTAATTAGTGAACCCTCCCTCCAGTCCCTGACTAGATAAATTTAAACCACAAGTTGAAAATACGTTAAATAATACTTGAATAGAGTTTGCTATATATTTGAATTCTGTGAAGATTTTCCACTAAACCTGGTGTTCAAGAAACCATGATAAAGTAGTAAATCCCAAGTGTACATGGTTCTGATTTGTATGTTGTTTTTTTTCCCCCTTAGGAGAAAGGTTACATTTTTACATCATTACATTTTTTACGTTACTATTTGTTTTAGTTACTATTCTTTCCCATTATAAATTACTATTATATTTCCTCACTATCAATTTCAGTTTGTTATAGGTTGATAACTTCATCTTCTAATATATAGTAATTGATATTTTACCATAGTTATCTAAAAATAATACCTGTGAATCATCCACATGCAATAGTACCTATAAAGTGATACTGTATTGGTATAAACTACCTATTTCCCCCACTGGAAAGTATGAACACAAGGATATGTGGACCCAAGGGGTCTGTTGATGTGTCTTAGAGGGCTACAGTAAAAAACTTGGAGTCACTGCCTTAGGTGTAGAGATAGATAGATAGATAGATAGATAGATAGATAGATAGATAGATAGATAGATAGATAGAGATAGAGATTTAAATGGGAAGAGAAAAGAAAATTTGTCTGTAATTGTTTACAAATATGACAGTTTTATTGAATGCTAGTCCATGAAAAAATCTCAAAGGAAAATTCACTTGTATTTTTTTTTTGACTCAGGTAGTCTAACAATTGTTTTTTATTCCATATTACGAAGGCCTACAGGCTTTTCCTTTGTTGTTATTTCTTTCTGTTTTATGGAGACACAGTATTAAACTTGTGGCAGTCCTCTGGCCACAGCCTCCAGAGAGTTAGATTACCGGAGCAAGCCACCACACCTGGTTTTGTTTCCCCTTTTGAATGAGTTACCTATTAGTACTTTTGTTTCCACATTTTAGGTCATCACAAACTGATATATTTATAACTGAACTAGAGAATAAAATACTTTATAATATAAAACATTCACAAATTCAAACTTAGATATAGTGCAGACAACCATTTTCATTTTCCTACAAACCATAACCCTCTCCCCTCTTAAAAAAAAAAAAAGAAAATAAACACTTAGCTCAGTGCTTGAAATGCTGAAAGATGGGAAGGCTAGAGACCTCCAAACCTGAAGCACAATGTAATGATATATTCTTATTTTTTTTCTTGACTACTACAGAAATTGGCCCAGATTTTGGAAATTTGGCCTATAATCTAGTGTCCCAGTCTACTTCTCTGTAGCTGTGAGAAAACATTGAGCAAAAGTAACTTGGGAAGGAGAAGTGTAGCATAGACCATAGAGAAGCATTGCTTACTAGCCTGTTCCCTTTGGCTTGCTCAGCTACCTTCTTTTGCCAGTCTAGGTCTGCCTAAGGATAATAGTACTCAGAGTGGCCTTAGCTCTCCTACATCAATTAGCAATTAAGAAAATATCTTGGTCTGGAGAGATGGCTCAGCAGTTAAGAAGAGTAGCTGCTCTTCCTTGGGACCTGTATTGAGTCCCCAGCAACCACGTGGCAACTCACAACTGTAATTCCTGTTCCAGAGGAGCTGACTCCCTCACACATGCAGACAAAACAATGTATGTACAATAAAATAGATAAATAAAAATGAAAATGCCTCATATGCATTTGATCCCAGGTATTAAATCGCTTTATGTTCTCCCCCCCCCCCCCGGTCATCTTTTTGTCACAAACGACTGGCAAGCCTACCCTGATTTCTCTGATATCTAAGTGCCATCAGTTTCTGACAAACAGAAATGTTAAGAGAGTTGCTGCCCTAGTTCTGCTTTTTACTTTTTAAAGACTTTCCGCCTCTCTTTCAAGTACAAAATCTATCTTAATTGTACATATCAGTCAGATACCCAAAAATAAATGTACTTAATATGGCTGATGTTAGGTTATTTCCATATATGGTAGAGCTTAAACAGGTTTTTTTTAATGCCATCTAGCTTTTGGTACTGAAATAGGTATATATAAATCCTAAATCATCAGTAATTAAATTTATATGGGTGACTAATGAGCTCTTATTTCCATTCAGTTTTAACTGACATTAAAGTAAAGTTAATAGTCTGAAGTATTCTAAGACAATCTGATTTAAATCCCTGATTTTACACATAAGAAAACTGAAGTCAAGAATACTTTAATGATGTAACAACAGTCATAGAACTGGATTAGTGACTACAATGTGGAGAATTAGAAGTCAGGTGTCCTGGTTCCTTCTGTAGTGTTACTCCACTGGAGCTGTGCCAGAGATAAGAATTGAAATCAGGAAAGAATAAAGGATAGAGTGAATTCACGTGAGATATGAGAGTAGCTTAAGCCTATATGCTAAAGTAAAAGTAGTGAGCAGAATTACACTCTGGATATGTTTTGAAGCTAATTGGGATGTACTGACAGATTACCTGTGAGATGTTGTAACATACAGCCTATGCCACAGTTCCCCCACACACTCAGTAACTACTTGATTCATGTTTCTAACAGGTACTGGATGAGGAGCTGAGTGTTCATTAGTGACCAAAGCATGTGGTTTCTGTCTTAATTGACACTACTACAGTAGACAAAAACATATCCTAAAAAAGATTTTTTAATTAGTTACGAATGGCTCTAGTGGAAAAAAAAATATGTAACAGTGAATGAACTCCAAGAGAGTTCTCCAGCATAAAGAGTTAACACAATGTAGGCTCTTCTTTGGATCTATGATTTCCTCATTCTTGTATTGCCACGGGGTTTTCCAACTGCACATTTCATTTAACACTGTTAATAGGTGTGAGTTCAATTCTGGCCACAGTCTCATTCCTGTCTACTTTTGCTGAGCTTTATGACCTTTTATACCTTAAGTTCAGTTGCATTTACAAAACTGAGATGTTAACATGACCTTTCGTGTCATGATATTAGAAGTGTAAATCATCCTTTCTGACCCACAGAGCAATATAACTTTGTAAATAAATTGATGGAGTATAAAATTGAAACTAGGTGTTACTGATTTAAATTATCCCCAGTAACATGAAATTGTATTACCGTTTCTGTTTTGCAGAACCCTTTCTTTCTACATAACTGTGAACTTGTAGTATGTGTCAGAAAACATTCATGAATCAATGCCTTGTGTCATTTTAAGACATTTGGTGACAATTTTCTCCCCCTTTAAACGGCTACAATAATTGCAGAATACTTACTTTTAGGACAGTAGCACATGTGATAGTTAGGAGCACAGAGATGACAGACATCCAACTGAATCTGCCCTTACTCATGTGATCCTGAGCAAACAGTCTGCATTCTGTCTGTTTTCTCTTCTTTACTGGATGGTCAATTATAGCCTCATTACAATCTGGTGGTGGTGGCGACAGTGGTGGTGGTGGTAGTGATGGTGGTGGTGCTTTGGTCAGGCTTTTGCTAAGAATAAAAATTGATAAAATTCCCAATACTGTCCCTAACACAGAATAATCCCTCGGGAAATAATTATTATGATCTCAGAATAATGGTTTCTATTTCCAAGGGTGGTAATTTTTGTTATCATGCATTAATTGCTCTTCTTCTCCCTAACTTACAACTGTAATAAATAAAAGGAAGAGGCTATTACATAAGATTCAGTCACATCCTTTCCAAGAAACTGGTTTATTTTTTTAATTAATCATTGACTTTACCTAACTAAGTTGTTTGAAGGGCATGTAGACTTATCTCAACTATCATTTTATTTTTATCTAACTCTTCATTGATTATGTTTTTAAAGCATGAATTTTGAGTCAATATGAATATATCTTTATTAAATAAAAACTATAGTTCGGTTCATAAACACCAAAGAGCTACCTTATCCCCACTGAACTGAAACGCCTAATATCAATTCAGTTCTAAATCTTTTACCTCCTCTGTTCCAACTTGTTTATTTCATGTATTACATAAACAAGAGTATCACCACCAACAACAAACCAGTTAAGTTCTGTGAAATTTCTAATAAATAGAAGATTGTTTGATATATTTAGTGCTATTAACACATACTCCACTTACTCATACTCTTTTACTTCCAACATATAATAATTAGACAGTAGGAGAGAAAGGATTTTACTTTCTAAAATATTTAAGACTTCAAATAATTTTGTTTATTTGAAAATTGAATTGTAGAAGTAGCTGTCATTTATCCCAAGTACTTCAAATTGCTAAGCACCTTCTTTTCTTATATAGACGAAGGATGATATTGGCTTGACTAGCCACTGAAGAAATCTTGGAACTTTGTGGAAAATTACAGTGAAAGAAAGTTGTTATATTGCAACAAGAGAGTATTTTGATTGCAATTTTTCCATAAGTGCAGTAATTTGCAACTTGAGAAGAATTTAATAGTAGCTGAGCTTTCAAAATGCAACACAGAAACTGTCATTTTTTTCTATAATTAAAATAAGTGCTTCTGAAATCTTCAGGATAAGAATGACCCAAATTGCAACCCCCCCTTCCTCATCCAAAAGACAAGCGAATAGAGTTTGAAGAGAACATCTGTGGGCAAATGAAAAACAAATGGTCTTTTCAGCCAAATTCTGAAAAGGGATCTTTTATAGCCAAACAGAATCCTATTGCATGCATCACCATGGTTAAGAAGAGGATCAACAATACTTTCATAATGGCTTTTTCTTTTAGCACATTCTATTTTTCGGATAGAATTACAATTTCAACACATCAATTCATAATTCATCATATAATTATTTGCATAAATATCTTTTGACACAGATTTAATGTACTTTGGTCAACCAGATTTGAATCTAATCTGTTAAATTCACTAAGACAATCTCAGTGCAAATAATTCTGAAGAACACTAGATAAAAAAGAATTTTTGCGTGATCCCAGAGGAATGGTCCACTAAAGAACATACATTTCAGGGATATGTTGCACACATAGATTACTGGACAAGAGACAACTGGTTTGTTGCCTACCCACCATCCCATAATTTTTAGGTTAAAATAATTAACTAGTTAAGATTATATTATGGGCTCTTTGCTAATGTTTTACTCAGTAGTTATTCACTCACAAGCAGTAATTCATTTTCTGTATATTGAGCCCATAATGTTATAGGCAGAGAACAAAGCAGTGTATAAGACAGATTTTTTCTTTTTTATTAGAGCTTATATTTGGAAGAGAATCTGTACAATAAATAAGAAATGTAAGCATATTTTATCTTAAACTCAAAGAAAAAAAACAAATAAGGAGTGTTGATGGCATGAAGATTAACAACTTCATGTAAGGAATGCTGGGGTTCATTTTAAAGTAAGCATCTAAGTAATGACTTAAAGAAGATCTTATATGAGGCACCAGAGTACGTGTGAAAGTCAGTCCCCACTCTCCACTCAACTGTGGAGAATGTCCTGTCCATGGGTTAGATCTGGGTAGGGGTTTGAAGTTGACGGCCTGTATTGTCCTTGGCTGGTGCCATAGTTTGAGCTGGACCCCTGGGCCCAAATCTGCCCATCATAATGTTCTTCTTGTAGCACTCAGAGGAAGGATAGCAGGCTACCAAGAAGAGACTTGATACCCTATGTGCATATACAGGGGGAGGTAATCCCCTCAGGAACAGTCATAGGGGAGGGGAGTAAGGGGAAAATGGGAGGGAGGGAAGAATGGGAGGATACAAGGGAGGGATAACCATTGAGATGTAATATGAATAAATTAATAAAATAAAATTTTAAAAAAGATGATCTAAGTTAAGCCATGATAGTGTCTGGGTAAAAGAACACTGAGGTAGCAGCAAGAGTAAAGACTGTGAAATATACCTGCACTTTAGCTTGATCTGGGATCTGCCACTATGGCTGGAATAAAGTTAACAAGGTGAGAAAATAAGTAAAAGTAAGAAGGAATCAGATCATGTGAGACCTTCAAGATTATGAAAGGATATGAATGTGGATTTGCAATGAGAACCCATTGTAGAGTTTTATATGTAGGAATTACAAGATTCTGAACATTTTAATAGGATCATACTGGCTCTTGTACTATTATTGGAGATGTTAAAAACAGAAGCAGGAATGGTAAAGAGGTATTGCTATGATCAAGGTAAGCAAGGATTAATAGAAGTAATAAGATTGTAAATATATGTGAAATTTAATCTTATACGATGTGTTAATGGCTTGGCTCTGGGCTATTAAAAAATAATTAAACGTGACTCCAAGATTTTATACCTGAGCCAGTAGGAAGGAAAACAATGAATAGCCATTTACTTGAACATAAAAAGTGAGTAGAACATCTGACAGGTGGTGATCATTATGACATCAGTGTTCTCCATATTAAATCAACTAAAATGGGCAGCCTATGTATCTCAATTAACAGGTCCTGGTTACTGATATAAAGTTGTTAAAGATCAGCGTATGTAGAACATTCTTAGAAAATCAAAGGATTTTTCATGCTATAAAAAACAAGTTTTTCATGTTCACTGTAAAAGGAAAGATAGAAAGAAAGAAAGAAAGAAAGAAAGAAAGAAAGAAAGAAAGAAAGAAAGAAAGTAGAAACCAGGCTTGTGGGAGGTGGGTTGCTGGGTCTCTTTGCCCTTCTTCCCAGTGTGGCCATATTGAATAAATTTCCCTTGTCTATCTTTCAGTATTCATTTGGCTTGTTGAGGACATATAACTAAACCTGACTGGTTGTTGGGGTACTGATTATGACTTCCTTCCCACTTCTGGTAATAATGGCAACTATGGCAAGAAAATTGTACATTTTAGAAGAGGAAAGATGGAAGTTCTTAGCAGCTACTGTAGTCTGTTTACTCTGAGGATTGAGGGGTTTTTTTTTGAGATGATAATATTACATCACTTCTCCCTTTCCTTCCTTCCCTCTAAACCCACACATACACTTCTCTGCTCTCTTTCAAATTCATGACCTTTTTTCTCAATAATTACTGTTAAATGTGTTGGGTGTGTGTGTGTGTGTGTGTGTGTGTGTGTATTCCTAAATGCATATTTATATATTTATTCATATTATATATTTTATATAGCATATATTATATTTATATAATATATATTTCTAAATATAACTTGTTCAGTCTCTATAATGTTACTTGTATATAGGTTTTTAAGGCCCGTAGGTATTGGATAACCAATTGGTGTCCTCTTCCCTGGGGAAGATGAATTCTGCTCCCAGCATTCCGTAGTTTCCTATAGTTATTTGTGACGGTTGAGGCTTCATGAGCTTTGGTCATCCACTTTGGATGAGTAGAAGTTTGCACTCATCCATTGTTAGTTGGAGTGCAAACTTGTACAACCTCTTTGGAAATCAACCTGGCACTTTCTCAGAAAATTAGGAATAGTGCTACTTCAAGACCCAGCTATACCACTCCTGGGCATATGCCTGAAAGATGCCCCACCATACAACAAGGACACTTGCTCAACTATGTTCATAGCAGCTTTAGTCATATTAGCCAGAATCTGGGAAACAGCCTATATGTCCCTCAACAGAAGAATACATAGAAATTGTGGTACATTTACATGAAGGAATACTATTCAGCTATCAAAAACAAGAAAATCTTGAAATTTGCAGGCAAATGGATGAAACTAAAAATGATCATCCTGAGTGTAGTAACCCAGACCTAGAAAGACACTCATAGTATATACTCACTTATAAGTGCAGATATTAGATATATAATACTTCTGGACATTTTATTTTTATAATTCCTTTTTTAACTCTTTGTATGCTGATAATTATTATGACTGGCATGCCTATTTAAAAACATGTATGAATGTATTTGTGAGTTTGGGACTATTAAGAGCAAATAGGTCTGTGCCTGTTTTTTGAAGCTAATGAAAGTGCAAGGATTTAGATATAGTCTGAATTTGAGATTAAAGCAACTGGTTTTACTGTACTTTACCTCTGGCAGGTTTAGCTTACTTTTTGATGATTTGGGTGTGTTGCTTTCAAGTGTTAATTTTAGAAACAAAAGCAAATTTGACTACAAGATTTAGGAACGATACTAAAAATAATAAAAATATTTTGTTTAGTCTCAGAAAATGTCTAAACATGACTCAGATGGAAGCTTGAAGACCATTAAGTTAGAGAAAGGCAAAGTGGGCAGCCTCAGGAATAGAGATCTGCACAAAGCTACATTGAGGAGTGGTGGTCTCCAGTAGAAAAATAAAGATATATGTGGAAGTTTCATTAGTATCTGAAGAAGTGATAGAAAAGGGGAAAAAGAAAAATTAGTTTAAAATTTGATATCAGAGAATTGGGCATGCTTAATAGTAAAAATCTGTAGATAACTGCATTGGGCAAGGGAGGGGAAGGGGTACTGCAGTAATATAGTCTTTGGACTAAATTGAAGTGTCATGTCTCCACCTAAGACCAGTGATAGAACTGTGTTTCATCTCTAGTACATAACAAACTAAACAAATAAGTATAAAAGACACAATACATTAAATAATACAATTCTTATAGGATGTTATTAATATGAATAGTTTCTTTTAAAAAAAGGTATCTCCTATCTTTGCCATGTTTCAAAGTAATGAGTTATAAAACTATAATGATCACTTGAAGGAATACAAAAGGACAAAAATGAATCGGTAGTTTCGTGACAACAATATATGGAAAATATTTATGTATAAATTAAGTATACTTAAACACTAGCTAGAACTACCCATATAGCATAATGAAATTTGGCTTTCATGCTGTCTCTCAATAAGTAATTATAAATTTCCATAGCCATGATTTCTGAAAAAAATATATATAATGTAATTGTGTATATATGTGTATATGTGGTTATATATGCATACAAACAGACATTTATGGTGCTTTGATACTTGAGTGATTATTGTTTCTGGATTACACTGTATGTCAAGAGATTATCTGACTCTATATGTATTAGCTGTTTATCAACCATTCACAGAACAAAAAATTTGATAGAAATATACTATATTAGGAGCAAGTACATTAAATTGTAGAATGAATTTATCATACAACTAAGTCAGAAAATTTTATATAAACAAATACCATTTAGCCATTATATGTTTGTGTAGAAAAAGAAAAATCTGTTACTCCAAAGAAGGTTCACCTCAAAGAACACTAAAAACTCACAGGCAATCTCTTTTCTCTGTTGGTTAGCTAATCATAATTAATCTTATTATACCAGTGAAAAATCTATATGAGTATATTATCTGAGTAGAGCCAGTGGTTTATAGTCATTTACTGAAAATTGGGTGAGTCAATACAGCTCTGGCTTTTCTCTAGACATAATAAACTGTTTAATAGGCACTTAGTACTGAGTAAAATAGCATGCCAATCTGGTTTGGATGATTGTTTAGATAAATATATGTGTGTGTGTGTGTGTGTGTGTGTGTGTGTGTGTGTGTGTGTGTGTGTGTGTAGGGAATAGTGCAAAGGAACCATTAAAGTGATATCCCGTGGAAACTAGACAGGTCAGAAATACAAGCATAATCAGGTGTCATGGTCAGTGATTTAGATGGCACAATAATTTTTCATTGGTAGGACAGTTGTATTGGACTTTATAATCCACAAATATTAGAGGTAGTGGATGGAATGTATTCAAGATGCTAAACATACACTTGTAGGGGTTAGTAATTAAGGAGTGGGAAGGTACATATGTTCAGAAGGAGAGATGAGGAAGACCATTAGCATGTAGATTAGTCTCCAGTAGTACTGATAGAAGTAGGTATGAGATTATGATATTGATCCAAGTGCTTATTGATTTAGAGACTTAGTGGAGACAGACATAAGAAAGACACATTTGCCTCTTAGTTCATCAGATTATGTGAGAATCAGATGAGATGTTGTGTTAGAAAGCATAATAAGTCTCAAAGGGAACAGCTTTGTGTATGTATGTGGATACAAACACTTAGTTTCAGAAATATGTTTGCCCTGTAATCTGCCAACAAAATTAGGATACTGGTAGATCCTCTCCTCCTAGTTCATGGGAGCTAATAAAGTAAAGTAATATGATTATGTTCATATATTTTGAAATATTAATGGGAAAAGTTAATCTCTAATCTGGGTTTTGAGTCCTCATTTAGTTTATGACAGTTCCAGGTAGCCCTATGGGTTCTCTGGATCTTCATATAGTAACCTTTCCTATTTATAATTTCAGACATTTCAGCAGTCCTCTCTGCAGCACAAATCAAAGAAGAAAAACAAAGGTAATAAAAGAAAATTAACCTTTAACCTGCTTCTTTTGTACTGTGATAATCACCAGCACATTTTGTTAATCCTCTTGAAGTCAGTGTGGTTTCAGTTCACCTACCATGCAGATACCTTTGATAACAGTCTCAAAAAGTCTTGAGATGAGGATTACATTTAATTAATTAATTATAATTAATTGTGGTTGTGTTAACATTTGTATGAAGAGACAAGGCATCAAATGTCTCTTTATTTTCTGTGCTAATACAATTAGAAATGATAATTTCAAGAATTATCTTGAACTGTCTGCTTTGCTTTTAGGATCTATGGATTACTCTTCTACTGCATGTGTTTTC
Organism: Acomys minous; assembly: GCF_964271855.1. Lineage (NCBI taxonomy): Eukaryota > Metazoa > Chordata > Mammalia > Rodentia > Muridae > Acomys > Acomys minous. The sequence goes on along the minus strand of NC_140488.1, from coordinate 123,640,030 downwards.
CAAAATTTAAAGAGTATTTCCACTCATTATCTTTAGGAGCTATCGCAGGCAAGAGCAAAAGAAGAATTTCTTGCAAGGATCTTGGCCGTGGTGACTGTGAGGGATGGCTTTGGAAAAAGAAAGATGCAAAGAGCTATTTTTCACAGAAATGGAAGAAGTACTGGTTCGTCCTAAAGGATGCATCCCTATACTGGTATATTAATGAAGAGGTAAGACAGCAATTTGTGTTCTCATCTGTTCAGTATATCTAACAAAAGTCTCAACATTTGAACCTTTTTTTTTCAGCTCATAAAGCCAATTCAGGATCTATCTTCAGTGTTCAATTTTCTAATATAGCAACATATGTGAAGCACAGTTAAAATACAGTGAAATTCTGTTTCTAAAGAGACCAAGCAACTAATAGAGTAGTTTAAGCAAAAGCATATAGATTTTTAAAACCTCTCACCCAGCGTTTTTATGGGGATTTTCTGTTTCTGTTTTTGAGGTGGGACTACTTAACAACTTGAGTAATTCAGTATTATTTTCATTTATTTCAGTTTCTCCAAGAGAAAAAAAAAGAACTAGTACACTAAGTCTCAAAGTTATAAGAATCCATTGCTTTTGAGCAACTTCAGATGAAGGGCATGTCTAATGTATTTAATTGTTCTTATGACTTTTCTAGGTTTTTTTTCAACATGTTTGCATCTTGACTGGTCATATCACAATCAATCGTTATTCACTGATTTTCCCCCTTCACACTGTTTAGACTTGTTTGCTGTACCTATCTGTTACTTCACTTCATTAGACTTTTAAAACAATAAGTTTGGATTTTAGCTTATCAAAATATATATAGTATATTATTTTATAGAATTTATACAAACATTAATCAGTTTTCATTTGAAGAGTAATTGCCCAAAGTTACTAGCATTATTAGACCTTTGATTGTAATATACATTATCTAGAGAATTTGATGTTCCCCAAACAAGCAATTATACTGCTGTCTTACCATGAATAAAACTAGACTCAGGAATTTTACTACTTGACTTCTCACTTGGTCTATAAAATGAAAATATTGGTATATCTCACTAAGCTTTCTTAGAGCTGAATCAATGACTGTAACTCCACTAAGAACAATGTCTTACAAAATGTTTAGTGTTTAAGCAGTGTTCATTAATAAGAAGACTTATTTGGGAGAGCTTAAATAATTTTAAATCTATATCATAAATAAATTTTATTCATGTAAAAATATTGTTGTTTTGGTATTTTGTGACAGTCATATATAGTTACATAAAATAAAATCTGTTTCACTAAAATCTGGTTCAGTTATAGTAAACAAATATAAATGCATTTTTATTTGATAGCTATACTAAATTTTTATATGCTAATCAAGTAGTATCAAGATACATATCTGTTTCTTTTCATTGTGATTCACTTATAGATTTGTCTAAATTATATTGTCTTTCAAACTATAAGAGATGAAAATTTTTGTTTTATTAAATAGTGCCTACACTACAGTCATTGGCAACTTATTATTACTATTAGCCATGTAAAATATAAATGATTAATTTTGTAGTAAATTTTATAGGTAAGCCTTAGTGCTGTTTTAGAGAAAATATAGTATTTCATGTATATCATTATGAAGAGATAATATTTCAAAAACATTTCAGATTTAAATTAAGGATGTCAAAAGTAACATGAACTAGAAGTCTAAATGGAAGACATTTCCTTTATTCCAAGATTGGAAAAAACATTTAAAGACAAAAATGTAAAATATCAGTCACTATAGATTAAATTTTTAAGTTTTGCATAGTTCATTAATAAAATAAATAACATAAATATACATACATTCATACATATATAGAAAGAAAACTGAGAGTAGCTTTTTTTTTCAAAATAGTGAGAAGGAGAGTAATCTTACTTAAATTTGATATATAAGGAGCTATTGGCTGGTTTAGCAGATCAAATAAAGCTTTGGAATGGTAAAAATCTGTGAAGCTTTGTTGTAACGAGGACGAGGGACACAGTGACTAAAAAAAAAATTAGCAACCAAATCATATTATACTTGATTCAATTTAACACAAATATAATATTTGGAATAATTCTCCTACCTTGTTTTATTAACCAGTATTGAAGAGAGGAGGATTTAATTTTATTAAGTTTTCAGACAAAAATAATGTGTGTGTTTATGTGTGATGTATCTGAGCTACACATTTGAAAATCATGTTGACCTACTTAATTTCTCTTTTTTTACCTGCTTAATTTCTAAACTACTGAATTCACAAAATAATCATATATAAGAAAATATTTCAAATTTGATAAGCAAATTATTATAAAGAAATGAAATTTTAAACTGTAATTAACTTTGTATTTTATTTCTAAGTATTAAAAATGATAGAAAATGGGGCTGGAGATGTTGTTAGCACTTAGAAGTGCTGATTCTATTTCTAGAACCCACATGATGGCTCACAACTATCTGTAATTCCAGTTCCGGGGGATCCAATGCCATCTTCTGACCTCTGTTAGGCAACATGTGTGCAAATGATGCTCATACATACATTCTAACAAAACAGTCATACACATAGATACATTTTTGGTATGGTTGGGTTTAGGTTTGGGTTTCTGAGACAGAATTTCTCTGTATAGCTGTGACTGTCCTGGAAGTGGCTTTGTAGACCAGGCTGGATTCGAACTCAGAGATCTGCCTGCCTCTGCCTGTCAACTCCTAGGATTGCAGGCATGTGCCACCATGCCCTGCTATCAATCTTTTTTAAATGATAAAAATTTTTATACTAAGAATGTAGTTATTTTGTAAATCTGGCCTGAAATGTTCTTTCCTTTTTGTTGTTGTTGTTTATTTTTGTAGGTTTTTTTTTGTGGTTTTGTTGTTTTTGTTTACATCCTAAAGATCAAACCCAGAGCTCAGTACATCCTGCAAAAATGAGTACTCAACGATCTGTAGCCCCCAAAATTTTTATAAAATGTGTTTTACTTTGCAAATTATTTTATATCATTTTAATATAAAAATCATCTTTTGTGTTTGTAAAAATTCTAAGTTTTCAAAACAGTCCTTTTATTTATGGATATGTAGAATTTATGCAACAGAAGTGGGACCTAAGATCTAAATGACTAGTACATTGATTACTCTAATTATCTAAGTCATACTTATGCAGTATAATTAGCTTCAGACCTCCTTGGTGTGATAGCCTAAACAAAGTCTTCCTTCTTTAGGATGAAAAAGCAGAAGGATTCATCAGTCTGCCTGAATTCAAAATTGATAGAGCCAGTGAATGCCGTAAGAAATAGTAAGTTGATTTTGCTTGGTAACTGAGGGGGGATGGAGGAGATAGGATAATTTACTTTGTAATTTTCTAGATTTTAAGTTGTAGATTGTTTATCTGATGCTTTCAAACTGACAGTATAAGAAAGCATTTTTGAGTACATAACATGGAATTTACTGATTTCTGTCATTATGATAGAAGCATTATGTACATGAACTTAGGTTACACATTGCAGTAATTGTATTCATAAAACTTACTTAGTTTGTGGCAACAAGATAACACACTTTACATGCAAGCCTGATGACCTGTGCAATCCTAGAATCCATGGATATAAAGTCAGCTCCCCAAAATTTTTCTCTGGAATGTACACACACATACAAACACCAATGATGATGATGTTAATAATAAATAAACAGTATAATTTTTTAGCTCTCTTAGGCTGGAACTTTATTTAAGAGTGAATTTGGCAGTCAGAAATAATAACAGAAAATTGGAACAGGGAAAGGAAATATGAGTAGGTCTCCTTGCTCTGTCAGAAACAGCTATCATCAAAATTATGTAATTATTAATCAATGGACTAAATGCTAATATAATAGTTTCCAAAACTGCTATATGTAAATGATGGTTTGATGATTTAATCAGTTTTCTAAAATAATAAATCTTCATTAATAAAATAATCTCCTCTATTAATACTCATGTTAAGTATTATGATTAGTAAGATAATGTAAAAATGTCAGTGATTTTATAAGTTTGGCATCTCAGGCATGAATCTGGTACAATACTCATAATATTTTCACAATTAGTGAATAACTCCACATGTATGTCCCAGAAGTTATGATTAATTTGTACCTAGTTTATCATTGATAATTTAGAAATATTTATAAATTTGAATAACATTATTAATAGTTACACCAAAATATTATAAAGTATATTGGAATGTTTTATCAGTATAGGATTTTTTAAGGTGTTATTATGGAGCCCTGGCTGTCCTGGGCTCACTTTGTAAACCAGGCTGACTTCCAACTCACAAGATGCGCCTGCCTCTGCCTCCCAGGTGCTGAGATTAAAGGCATGCACCAATACGCCCATCTTACAAATTAGAATTTTTTCATGCAGCATATTTTGATCATGTCCTTTCCCCTTTACCAACTCTTATAAAAATTTTGAAAGGTATTTGATTTATAACTTTTTTCAATTTGTAAAAAAAAGTAAGTGTAACTTGTTTGTTATGGTTTTATTCACAGTGCATTCAAAGCCTGCCATCCTAAAATCAAAAGCTTTTATTTTGCTGCTGAGCATCTTGATGACATGAACAGGTAAAGTATTACTTACATCTTAAATGACTTAGTTAATTAGTCCTAGAACTCAAGCTCTAAGCCTTTTCTCCAGTAATCTTTAGAGAATCTTGTTGTAAATTCTACATTAGTTAATTAAAAATTGGATCGTCCAGCTATAGTTCTATGTGATCGTACCTAATTTTAAGAAGTGATACTTGCCTAATTTGTGTTTTAAATGTCATGGATACATAATGCAATTTATATCTAAATAATAGTAAAAAATAACATTTTCAACATTTCATGGTACTACAAAAGCACCATAGCTCATATAAATCTAAGCTATTACCACAATTTTTTAAATGTTAAATTTTAGGAATATGTTTTAACATGTATTTCTAGATGCCAAAAGTAGTACATAAAACCTGATTACTCGAGTACTAAGTATATTTGATAGAATATGTATTTCAATAGCTTAGGTCTAGTTAAGTTTAGTAATTCTTACTGTCACCTTTCATCTGTCATTGGACAGGATTATATAGCCAACTGATTTGATGGCTTTGTGGTTATTTGGTGGCTAAAGGAAAATTTACATATATTTTCCTCTTCATATACCACACTGTTTCACATTTCAGTCTTAACACATTTTTAGTTACTTTTCTTTCTTTCTGTTAATTTCCCTTCTCTGTTTTGTAAAATAGATATTATAATTGCAGAAGCTAATGCATATTGCATATGTAATTTCCCTACACTTGGAAGAGGCAGCAAAGCATAGTGACCAGAACTGTGACCTTTTAGACAAGACTGAATCCCAGGTTTACAACTTACTAGCTATGTAAATTTATACGAGAAGCTTAACCTTTCTGTCCTACATAATTGACCCTTTTATAAAATGAGAAGAACCATCTCTCTAAGGGTTTTTCTGAGTTTCAAATGCTACATAAGTGTTCAGTAGCAATAAGTATTAATGTTTAGATACTTTTGTTCTCTTACCTGATGGACTTTTCTTTGGATGTCTCAAAAATAAGGTATCCAAACTTTTTTTTTTTTTTTTTTTTTTTTTTTTGGTTTTTCAAGACAGGGTTTCTCTGTGTAGCCCTGGCTGTCCTTGACCCACTTTGTAGACCAGGCTGGCCTTGAACTCACAGTGATCCACCTGCCTCTGCCTCCTGAGTGCTGGGGTTATAGGCATGCGCCACCACACCCGGCTGTATCCATTTTAAGCACAAAGTTCTGCTTCATAAATACGCTTAGGCACAGAAAATGAACACTTAAGCTATTTTTATAAATAAATTATTTGACAACTGGAAGTACAACCATAGTTTTTAAAAACAGAGATGTATGAAGGGAAATGACAAAGAAAGGAAATGTCCTTATCTTTGACTTATATAATTTACTATCCTTAAATTTTCATACCAATGAAAATGCTTATTCACGTGTACATGATGGGGGACTTATAGTTCTCTGGTTTTGGTGCTGTAATTGTCCTATGGTTCTATCATTCTAAGCCCATGCTATCTACTTAGCCAAATGATAAACTCAGTTCCTCAAGGATAGATACGAAGGGTTTGCATTATAACCAAAATAAGAATAAGTGACATAAATAAGAGGCTCTTATCTTACAAGATGAATGCATTAGTTACCAATTGCCTCCCAGTAAGAAGTAAAATAATTTAACCATTCTAGGTACATGCTAATTGGAGCCATTTTAGCTTAAATATTGTCCATGCATTTTATCAACTGTAAAACCTTTCTTAACCTCCAGTTGCTATGCTATGTTCACAGTATATTCAAAAGGATGTCGATATCACTCTTCTTCTCTGATACTTCTATGGTTCTATATGCCATAGAAGAAAAGAACTAAACCAAACCCATGTCATCCATTTTCTTATTTCAAAGACAAGATGCATCTAATCCATATGTCAACACCACAATATACATCTACAAATCTTGTTTTAACTAAGACTTTGCATAGTATACTATATATCTCAGAATTATACACATAAAAATCTGAATTTTAAATTATTTATTATAGTGAATCTTTATTATTTCCCCTTTTCTCTTTCTCTAATAATCTTATTATTAGTATGTACATTCAAAAAGCAATTAAAAACACTTGTAAACAGGATAAAATAATCAGTGCCAAATGTATTCATACAGGATTAATAATATGAAAAGGTGCACATATGCAGATTTGTTTGGTCACATGATTATTAGATATAACAAGATAATATGGGTATTGATTTGTTCCATGTTTAATCTTTGAAAACATGACTAATTAAGGAGGGGTTATACTTTTAAATAAGCATAATTATACTAAATATATTTATGTGATTATTTTATGACTTTAAAGCCATTGTTATGTCTATTTGTATTACATTATACCATAGTACTGAATAATACATATTTCCACTCTTCCTTTTTTTAAATATGTAATACCAGTAGTAACAGGACAAAATAATTAGGGTATAAAAATATTCCTTAAATTTAGTTTTTCCATAAAATCTGTATATGTAGATATATTTTTTTCTAAATGTGTTTGTGCATCCTTTTAATTGTGAGGAATTACTAATTTGTATTTTTAATTGGTATTCTATATTTCTACCATGATTCCTATCTTATTTGTCTCTTGGAGTATTGGTCTGTGTCACTCTAAGCATATTCTCTTACCTATATGTTTATATTCTAAAGCATTACAATATGATGAGGTACTGAAGTTAGGACTAATATTAAAGAACTTCCACATCAGTGTTGTCAAAAAAATTCTAAATTGCATCATGTATCCCTGACCACCTTACCTAACATAGACTTCCGTACTTTTTCAGCAGCCTTAGCATTCTAAATTTTAACCTTCCTTGCTACTTTAAAAGATAACATGCCTACTGGTATCCCTATTTGTTATATGCCAACATCATTAAGATACAGGTATCATGAAGATAAATACTTTGTTTTCTATGTGCCTAGAACCATCCATGGCACATACAGGCACTCAATAAATACTTCTGATATCAGTTAACACATGTATATTTGATTTCACAACAGCCTAAGATATCAAGCCATCATTATACCAAGAATACCAATAAGTGAGGTTCTTCCATCTGGAGTTTGAGAACAAGTATATCTAATATACAGCAACAGCTATGCAGTGTTGTCTTTTTAGGCTATACACAGCAGCCTGTGAGTAGCTATACATTTTCTAAAGAGTTTTTATTATGAACAGAATTTTTTCCTAATAGTAGCTTAAGTTTTCAGTTGTCTTAGGAATTTAACAATCTAGAATTCAGTGAAAGCAAGGACTATGCCATATTTATTTCTACATCTCTAAAACGTAGTTTGTTGTTAAACACAGACATTTAATAAATGATTAATAGATAAATTGAAGGAGCTTCTCTTGAATTTCTCAATTCACCCCCAAGGAGCCTTCATTTTCTTTAAAATTCTAATTAAAAGGACAATTGGATTAGATGTCAACGATGGATTTTATTTTAAGCATTATTGTCACCCTTGTCACCTAATAGCATCAATTTACTCTTTCCTAAGAAGTGGTTGAAATACAAGTTCAACCACTTTCTTACAACAAATTAACTACATATTAGTTTTTAATGTTTACCTTTTGCTAATAGTCATTTTCAAAGGTTTTATCGTGAAGTTGACTTCTTGATTTATAATTTATAATCTACTGGGGTATGTGTATAAAATATAATATATATCATAATAAATTACTGTCAATATTTTATTCTATACTGATAGGACTCAAGTCCTTTCCTCGCTTCCCATATGTTCTTTAGGATTATACTTATATGTTTTGCTGAGTGGTTTGGATTTAAGTTACTTTCTTAAAAAATTATAGCTTAGATTTCAACAGATGACCATCAGAGATACAACTTTCCTCTCTTCAAGATTTACTAGGTGTATGATATACACATAATACCACTTGGAAAATCATGAAGTATATGAGTCAGTTCAGCAAATTTCTTTTCTAATTAAAAAGGATATAGGATCTGGGGAGAAAATTTCTCCCATATAAAAAAATTCTCCCATATAAGAACATGGGTTTTTAAAAATACATCCAGATCAGACTATTCCACAATTTAATGATGTTAACACTAACAATGATTCCAATATTAGTTAAGGTAGTTTGAAATGTGAGAGTTCTCCCCAATTTCAGTTTGGGGAAAACATACAGGCCAATACTCAGAATTGCCAGGTGGGAGATTGTCAGTTTGTTTACAAAGAATTTGTGATCCAATTATCTAATGCAGTATGAATGGTTGAAATGATACATACACAAAGACTCTGGTAGAATTAAATAAAGAAACTGAGATAATGCTTTGCTGCAGTAGTAATGGCACAATACTTATTGAAGAAAGAAAGATAAGAAAAATTAAGTCATGGAAATATATTTCCTAGATCATAATAAGTTAAATAATATATATACTTTCTATTGTTGGGGCACTTAATACTCTTGCATGTAGAAACAAGTTTCTAAAATACTTCTGAGATGTGTTTAGCCTTGGGCCATTCAATTTAAATGAGTGTAATCAAAACTATTATTTCATGGTAAAGCTATTACTTTTGCAGGTAAGCTCTATAAGCTTTTTTCCTATCTATATAAATTAGACTGGCTATTATAAATGTCTCCAAAGAAGCATTTGTTCTAGAAAGAAAAAAACAGAAGAGCAGGTATATTTGGAGTGTTTGTATATTTGAAGGAAAAGAATTGATATGGCTTTGGTCATCTCAAAACCTTTTATATTTCACACATTAACAGCTTTACATAACTGTTCCATTGAAATTACATCTTCACTGAACAATTTGTACTACAGTAGATTATTGCCTATTGAAAATGCAAACTTTTTCAATTTAATAAAGGACATATTTAATATGGAGAGTTGCTCTATACTTTCTTAGGCATTTTGAAATAAGTATTTTTAACAAGTGTAATGAATTATCACTTTTTTCTTCCAGGTGGCTTAATAGAATTAACCTACTGACTGCAGGATATGCAGAAAGAGAAAGGATTAAGCAAGAACAAGGTAAATGAATACATTTTACTTTACAAACATGTACATTTTTTTTCTTGCATAAAAGGGCATGGCTAATGAAGAAATATCTTTTGAAGAAAATTTAATAAATGTGTATTAAGGGCTTAAACTTCCTCACCTTTATGCCTTGATGTAATTTATAGACTTCAATTTGTGGTAAGAGAACTAAAACATACCACCCTTCTCTTTCAGATTTCTTGAAAAGGTATGAAGTAATTCTTTAAAGGTGTTTTGCCTGATTGCTTAAGGATAAAAGAATTGGAAAATGGGCAGTATATAGATAGGAAAATTAATCTGGAAATTTTTCAAGTTGTGTATATTGCAGAACTTTTATTTTCAAGCTGCAGAATTTTATTACGTGATTTTGCTTTAAAGTTGAACATGATCATGTTGTGGAAGTAAGTTTCATTGTGGATTAAAGGACAGGTTAATTTATATTGCAAGTGCAAGTTCCAAAGAGTATTCATTCCATGGATGCATGCTGCCATGCTCTATTGTGTAAGTACCTATTTTAATGCCTACTAAATTTTGGTAGAAAAATCATAGGCAAAAAAAAAAAGAAAATTCATAGGCAGATGATGATACTTGCTATTTCTACAGAGTTAAAAAGGTACTTTAACATACATCAGAAACATATTAGGCTTCCTACCTAATATATAGTTAAGTCCCTTGGTCTTCTACTGGGAACTGATAAGCGTACTTGTCAACTCCACTCTTCTATGGCTATATGACATCTCCTGAGTATAATTCTTAGTGCTGAAGTTTACTGTCATACAAAATATATCTCTTTAAAGTTAAAAATGGAAATAGTGGTAACTAAGGGCTATGAAGCATTAAGTAGGGAGTGGACAAAGTAATGATTGAGTATTGAGTTATAGTTAGATAAGAGTAAAGAGTAAAAGTTCTGGTGTACTACTATGCAGTAATATAGATATGGATAATTATATAATATGATATGTCTTTCAGAAATATAGAAAAATGGAATTTTAATGTTTTACCATAAGAATGATAATTCCTTGAAGTCATTGCAAAGCATTAATCACGTAAAAATTAATGACCTAGATTGAATTTTTTTATAATTCTAAATAAGACCTATAACAGTAAAAGGGAAGGTTCCCTCCTCTGTAAATGGCCATGTTTATTCATACTCCATAAAATTTGATATCATTGCAAGACACATTATTGAGAGCTAAAAGTCTCTTTGCTCTTAGAAAAAAACTGATTAATTTCATGTACTAAGCTACAGCATGTGTAATAATTCACATGTTCCCAAAGAACCTATGTAACTTTTCAATGTTGCCTTCTTTCTGGTCTCCCTTACTCATAGCTTAGCACAAGAAGGTAATTTTTAAAGTAGTATTTCCACCTTTTCTTAAGCAACACAGCAAAAGACTAAATTGCTATTGCTTTGTAAAATGACAAGAATTACATTAAATAGAGATTGTCATTTTCCTAATTTAGCTGAGGAGATCTCTTACATATAGTAACAGCTATGGAGCTCTAGATAAAATGCTAATCATCTCTTCCACTGTGCTAATAAGAGCCCCTTGAGATATTATTGAACCAACACCCCACAGTATCGATGTAAACATTGAGAATAAACTCAGCCAGCATTATTGGAAATAGTGGGAAGGCTAAGGATCAAAAGATCTTAGCAAGCTCACTACTTTGTTTGGGGTGGGGAGTTGGAGGAGGTGAATGCAAGCATTGACTTCCCAGGTAATTATCAGTCTCTCACAAAACTGTCCAGATTCTAGGACTCCATGTTTCATTCTTCATTGTTCAAAAGTGCTACAAAAGAAAAATCAAGAATGTCTGTGAAAATGAACAGGCATTTACTGCCTTTGTGATACATGTCAGATTGTCTTGGCATCAAATATGCAAATATGCCCAAGAAGATAAGTGCTCTCAATACTTCTTGAGTATATTCAAGGTATAAAACAAATACATGTTACTTTATTTAGTACTCCCATGTACACACTACAAAAGTCATTATTAGCTACTCTTTTGCAGATTATAAAATAGACTCAACAAAGTTAAATAAAGCCTTTAAGAGCATAGATGTATTAAGTTGTGTGGTGAAGAATTGAACCTTTACCTGCTTCTGAATATCAGTCATGCTTTGTCCACAAACATTTACTAGATCTACTTCTGGGCATCTATGTCAATTCTTCTTCGAGGGAGGACTTAGGTATAGTTGTGGTCATTGCCCAGTGTCTCCATTATTATTTCCCATTGGGATTTTTGAGGTTTAGCTATATTAACCCAAGCTCATCTCAAACTTAAAATCCTGGATCAGCATCCTGAGTACTGCACTGACAGTTGTGTGCTCCCATGACCAGCTTCCCTTTATTTTTAAATGAAAAAAAAAAAAACTAAGTATCTAATTGAGATACTTTGTGTTTTTCTCAGTGGTGATTGTCATGGTCCTTCTATTTTAAAACCTGAATAGAATGAGCAGTTTATTTTATGCCCAGTATTCACTGCTAGACACTTTCTATTTACAGTAACCAGAGTTAAAAATCAGGAATGAATGAGGGAGATTAAATAATACCATTAAACTCAACATTAACCTTTCTTGATGTTTTAAGTAAGAGTCCCAGAAACTTAGTCCTCAGAGCTTTAGATCAAGGTAATTTCTTAGTTCAAATCCAGCTCCATTATTTCCTACCTGGAATGTAACAATTTCTGAAAGAAAAAAAAACCAATGTTATCTGTATTCACCTTTGGACAACACCATAGAAAAACATTACAATTGAGAATTTCTGGAAAGAGAAGGTTTCCTACAAAACTATGTACTATGATTTTTCTTGAATCTACATACTCCTTGAACCTTGTGGTGGTGGTTTTAGGATCTAAATTTTCATACAAACTTCCTTTTCTTTTATTACCTGTTCACTTACCTGAAATTACTATGTTAATCATCCTGGCATTTTGCTTGCAACTCACATAAAGAATCAACACAGCAGTTATGGCTGACATATAGTAAAACTGAGTCTTTGTCAGATTTGATTAACAATAGTAATATGAAAAAAGCAAAAAAAAACAATATTAATATGGCTTTCAGAGTTCTTTATCTCCCCTCTTGCCTCAGGTCTGCCAAGTAACATTGACTAGCAGCTTGTATTTCCAAACCTTTTAAATAGTTTTGAAATTTTGGTACTTGTAGCTCACTTCAGGAGGTATGCATTTTTTTTATTTGGCAAGATTAAGGTTTGTCATGTCTTTCCAAGGAGAGGTGGGAGTATGGTGTTATAAAGATTCATGTCATCATGACTCTAGAAAACATTGTTAGATAACCAGTGAAATGAAGCCAGAAAAGAATTTAGAACATTAATTTTGGAGATGTTTATCAGTAGAGCTACACAGCAGCATATGGTATATTGCTTTCCTTCTCTTGAGTATTCATCATGGTAATATGACATACTTTAAGAAAACTCGCATGGTATTTATTAATTAAAGACTCTGAAAATTTTTATCTAAAATCAAATTTACCCTAAACATGATTTGGCTTATACAGTGCATTTTTTAAAACTATATTAACACTGATTTTGTGCCATTCATTTTTAATGAGGTTGGGATTAGGTTACTGTGTCCTTCTTTTTTTTTTTTTTTTTTTTTTTTTTGGTTTTTTGAGACAAGGTTTCTCTGTGTAGCCTTGGCTATCCTGAACTCACTTTGTAGACCAGGCTGACCTCGAACTCACAGCGATCCACCTGCCTCTGCCTCCCGAGTGCTGGGATTAAAGGCGTGCGCCACCACGCCCGGCTATAAAAGTAGCACTAGCTTTTCTTTTGTTTTTTTGTTTTGTTTTGTTTGAGACAGGGTCTCTCTGTGTTAGCCTTGGCTGTCCTGGGCTCGCTTTGTAGACCAGGCTGGCCTTGAACTCACAGTAATCCACCTGCCTCTGCCTCCCGAGTGCTGCGATTAAAGGCGTGCGCCACCACGCCCGGTGCATCCTTCTTTCTGCTCTAAAACAGCTAAAGTGGAACTTGATGGCTCTTGGGTAGGTCAATGATGACAAACATGCTGAAGTAATGAAATTTAATTTTTTAAATGATACTGTATTTTCTTGATAAATGTAGCTATAAATATTAATAAAATATTGAGATGAGATATCCATCTTTCAGATTATTGGAGTGAAAGTGACAAAGAAGAAGCAGATACTCCATCAACACCGAAACAAGACAGCCCTCCACCACCCTATGATACATACCCACGGCCTCCCTCTGTAAGTTAAAAATGGCAGGTACATAGCAGGATAGTTTGACCTGAAGATCCACTTATATGTTAAAATGCACATATATTAAATTGTACGTCAAAGAAAATTTCTTAGGAAAAGAAAATTTGTGATCTAAAATCAGTAGGAAAATATGTTTATATTTACAGGGAGTATTTAATTAAGGGAAACTACCATCACAGGCAGAATGAGTTGCCAGATTTAAAGGGATTAAAAACAATAGAAAAGTTACCTTAGAAAAAGATTTATGAATTATTCTTATTTATTCCATACTAATAAAGTTATTTTCTTTGTCCTTTAAGAACAACTGTTAAATATCAGTACTATAGAGCTGTAGCTGTATCTCAGTAATAGATATCATATACTATCTTAATTTGCTTTCTATTGCCATGAGAAAATATCATAACCAAAAGCAATTTGGAGAAGAAAGAGCTTATTTGGTTTACAATTCCTGATCACAGTCCATCATCGAGGGAAACAAAGGCAGGAACTCAGGCAGGGCAATAACCTGGAGGCAGGAACTGAAGCAGAGGCCATGGTAGAACTCTGCTAACTGGCTTGTTTTCCTTTCCTATACAACTCAGGACCATATGGCCATAGGTGGAACTACCCACAGTGTCCTGAGCCCTACCCACGACAGTCATTATTCAAGAAAATGCCACATAAACTTGCCTACAGGCCAATTCAAAGGGGGTATTTTTCTCAGTTGGCATTCCTTCTTCCCAGATGACTCTAACTTGTGTTAACTTTGCAAAAATAAAAAATAAAAGATTAATTAATTAACCAGCAAATATGCACATTACCCAGGCTTGATTCCCCTGTACCACAAAAGGCTCCCACCTTCTCCCTCCTCCACCTCTCTGTCTCTTCTTTTTCTCTCTGTCTCTGTGTGTGTATGTGTCTCTCTCTGTCTCTATGTGTGTCTTTGTGTGTTTCTGTGTGTATGTGTCTGTGTGTATTGTATGAGGCATTTTATATAGCCATGATCCATGGTGTCTGCTTTAACATATATGTTTATGCTGCTCCAGAATTCTTAAATCTGTAAATCATCCAATGTATAAACTACACTTCAATAGTTTATTGAGGTAAATAATTACCCTGCTTTTAAAAAGACTAAGCCAATTGATGTCCATTTCCTATCATAACTACTGAGAGTATGTCACTGTCTCCATTTGATTTAATGGTCATGTTACCAAAATTATCAATTCTCTGTATTTTGGGACTTAGTCTTTCACAATGGAAAAGAAAGATAGTTTATGTGATAACAGTCAACTTAATTCAACCTATTTATATTATTCTAAGTAATTAATATTTCCCTCTCTTTAAAAAATAGCAGGATCTGAATAATTCCTTTGGAATGTATTTTTAAAGATGAAAGGATAACAGCTTCACATTTTTAAAATTATTTTTAATTATCTTACCAATAAATAGGTTTTTATATGATTTTTAAAATATATCCTTAGTTTTGTTTAAACCCAACCCCTGTCCCTACTCTCCCCAACCCTCCTGCCTCCAGTCCCACTTAAATCTTTCAATTCCCACTGTTCCCTCTGCACTCTTATTGTTCTATTCTCCTGCTGCTTAATGTGTCTCTTTTTTCCTTTGCACAGCAGTAGCACCTTAGAAAGAAACTGTTCATATTAATATTTTTATTAAGCTGTTGTTCAACATAACACTTAATATGTTGAAAGATAACAATATACCCATGGATGATGCTAAATAATTTCTCTTTCTTTTCCAAAAGAAACAACATGTTCATCTTAGCCAAATTTATTCTGGCTGACATTTCAATCCCATTGTGGTTAACAAATGTAGTTCCTTGCAGAAAGGCACCTGAGGTAACCTGCTAGACTCTAGAGCTAGGATAAGGCTTGTGCCAAGTAGAGTGGAGCACAGCAAATGTTTTACAGCATTTTATTGATACTATTCTCTTTCTTGTTTGTCTCTTGTGCTATAATATATATTCCCAAACATTAAATTCATGCATAAAATATATTCCATTTTTATGTACTCTGTAGTGTCTATAGTCATAGAAAATGCTTATCCCCAACAAATATAATTCCATCCTACCCACACTTTCAGTTCTTCAGAAATTACCATAGAATTGACATGACCTCAAGACAGCTTTTCTGTGGTACTCATAGGAACAGTCATTGACCTATGAAGAAGCAGAAAGGTTTACTCTTTTTAGAAACAACTTGTTCTCACATACAAAAGCCTTTCTCTTTCCCTCACCCCCCTAAGCTGCCTGAAATCTCAAAATAGGAATCTATGGGGAGTATTGCTTTAGAATTTCAAAAGATGTAGAGTTTTAAAACTTGTGCTGTTGCTGAATGATTTTTACATAAACATTTACAGTTTCTCATACTTTAATTATTGTCAGATTTGTACTATTGGATCTGATGTTTCATGGACAACTGTTATATCTATATTTCAAGGCATTTGAATCCATAATTATTTCATTGTAATTTGGGGCCTAAACTTTGAGATGTCTGCAAACTTGCTCAATTGTTGCTTGGCTATGTAAGATTCCATCCAAGTAAGCACTCTGTTGTGAAAAGCAAATAAGTATGGTTGAGCATCTTTCAGGAGTGGAATAGCTAGGTCTTGAGGAAGCCCTATTCCCAGTTTTCTGAGAAAGCACCAGATAGATTTCCAAAGTGGTTGTACTATTTTGCATGCCCACCAGCAATGAAGGAGTGTTCTTCTTTCTCCACGTCCTCGCCAGCATGTGGTGTCACTTGAGTTTTTGATCTTAGCCATTCTGACGGGTATAAGATGGAACCTCAGAGTTGTCTTTGACTATTGAAATGGTATGTTATTACGTGGAAACTGATAAGGGGCTCCTTTCCACAGATGAGTTGTGCCAGTCCTTATGTGGAAGCAAAACACAGCCGGCTTTCCTCCACAGAGACCTCTCAGTCTCAATCTTCACATGAAGAGTTTCGCCAGGAAGTTACTGGGAGCAGTGTCGTGTCCCCCATTCGCAAGACAGCCAGTCAGCGCCGCTCCTGGCAGGATTTAATTGAAACACCGCTGACAAGTTCAGGCTTACACTATCTTCAGACTCTGCCTCTGGAAGATTCTGTCTTCTCTGACTCGGCAGCCATCTCCCCTGAGCACAGGCGGCAGTCCACTCTTCCAACTCAGAAGTGCCACCTCCAGGATCACTATGGCCCATACCCTTTAGCTGAGAGCGAGAGGATGCAAGTGTTAAATGGCAATGGGGGCAAGCCTCGAAGTTTTACCCTGCCTCGAGATAGCGGCTTCAACCACTGCTGTCTGAATGCACCCGTTAGTGCCTGTGACCCACAAGATGATATACAGCCACCAGAGGTGGAGGAGGAAGAGGAGGAGGAGGAAGAGGAGGCAGCAGGGGAAAACATAGGAGAGAAAAGTAAGTATGTTTGTGGAAATTCTTAGCCTGTGTAAACAGTGATAGCCTTTCATCTTGTTATTTGAAAGTCGTGTCCTTTTTCCAAAACTTAATGGTCTCACTGGATAGGAAGTTAGGTCTCATAATTTATGAATCAGGAAAAACACCACTAGAACAAATACTTTTTCTCCCAACTCCCTATTTGCTTTTCATTTCTCTACTTTCTTCTCACATTCATGCATCAATCTTACAGGCCCCCTACATTTGAGTTAAGAAATTATACATGTTTCAAGTAGGGTGTCAACAAAGCCCTGGTTGAATAACTGAACATACACATGCATACCAACAGTTACACAAATATGTTTATATCTTCTTTTCATTGTCATATTTAAAGTAAAAGCTCAAAAGAATACTTTTTCCCAAAAAAATTTCATACAACATTTGCCGTCCCAAATTGCCCAACTTTTTCTAGACACCAATTTGCTAGAAGCATCTATTTATTTTGTTGATATGTACATTGATTACAAAACTCCACTTGTGGGTATTAACTCTAAAGAAAAAGAAGATAATTCTGTAACCTTCTAGTAACTTCTGGAGTATTTTACCTTAAAAATATGTTTTGAGCCAAGTATAGTGATACATACATATATGTGCTTAGGATGTCAAGACAGGAGGAGCAGGAATTTGAGGTCATCATCAGATATATAGAAAGCTCAGAGTTAATATGGGCTACATGAAACCTCGTCTCAAAAAAGCTGACTATATTTACTGACTCTCAAGTTTTGTACGCAACATGCCAATACTAAGCTTCTGTTTATAACTACCATGAAAACACTGGTCCAGAAACCCTGACTTACTTAAAGGAAAGGCTATAACTTAATTATTTAAATTTTCAAAGCTCTGGCTATAAGTCCTAAGAGTAAAAGGAAAAGATTATAGGTAAATAGCATTACACAATTAAAGCAAATTAGTACACACCGGGCACGGTGGGGCACGCCTGTAATCCCAGCACTTGGGAGGCAGAGGCAGGTGGATCTCTGTGAGTTTGAGGCCAGCCTGGTCTACAGAGTGAGTCCAGGACAGCCAGGGCTACACAGAGAGACCCTGTCTCAAAAAAAAAGCCAAAAACAAAAAGCAAATTAGTGCAGATGACTGGAACCAATGATGATTAAACAAGTTATTTGTTTGGTTTCTTTAATGGATTGGACTCCTCTTTTTGAAGATACAAATAAAATGTAACATTGACCCCATTACTCAAGTATATGAGACTTTGACTATAGAATACAGTAGCATAAAATGTTCATTACTGCTGGAGAAAAACCAACTCATAGCTGACAAATTACTAACAGGTCAGGAATTTAACAACAGTGTAAAACGTGGTTCCTTTAACATGAGAGCTTCTTATGCTTACATGAGTTAATAGAAATTCTATATCTCCCACCAGCAAAATGTAAGAATCATTTGTAATCAAATTCACATGCTAAGATATTTTCAGTGCAAAGTATCTTTTAGCCACAGCTCTTGAGAACATTGGAAAAGATATGAGTCAATGCTGACAAGATAATTAGCACCTATCACCTGCAAACCCTACCAATATCCATATCTATTACAGATTATGGGAGATTCTTATGGAAGGAGTATTTAGGCCTCATCTTATGCTTTTATAGGAGTTCTGGCTAGCTAATACAAGCTTAATATTCTAATGGATACCGGAGTTAACAAGCTGTTCTAAATTTTAAGTATTGGTTAGAAAATTTGTTTTAATTCTCATCCAGGTGCTTTACAACAGCTATAAATAAATATATGGAGTTTGTTTATTATTCTGTAAACCCTGGGGAAGGAAAAATACTCCATCTCAGCCAATTAAAAATTATTAAATTCTGAATAGAAAATTCTGTTCAGAAAACTTTCTATTGATTCTATAGGCAGTCATCAATGCTATCTTTTTTAAGTGATTTATTATGAGCTTGTTGTAGTTATCATGTTGAGAAGAAGTAGGAAGGAACAATCATGTCTAGAACATTATACCAGGCCTGCCCTCTGTTCAGTTTTCCCTCAGAGCATCTCTAGTTAGATGACTTTTGATTTTTTTTCTTCAGGAGTCCTCTTTTTGTTGTTTTGTGTAGAGAATTTATTTTTGGACATACAAACATACCTCTGTATTAATAGGATTTTTTTGTAAGTTTAGGTTCCAGTTGTATTAAATACGTAATTATTTAATACTGTCCATCTTTTTTCAGTGAGCTCTTTACAGAATAAACATGCAAGGCAGACCAGTTCTAATGTGTCTGTCAATAAATTTAGTATTATACATTTTGTCATTATAGTTCAATACTGTGGAGCAGTCCATGCAATTTCAGTAGGATTTGCTTCACTGAAAACTGTTATGTAGTGTCTGTGAGGCCCCATTTATTATTTATCTTAAAATAATTTTATTTATTTTTAATTTTTATTAAAAGTTTTTACATATACAGTTATGTTATTACACATATATACAGTAAACTACCTACAGCAAGAAGTACCATGAAACAATCATGGTGTTTTGGTTTATTTGTATTTGGCAGTTTTGAAGAAAACATCTTTCCTATCTTGGCGAGTCTAAAATTATGAACGTAAGTCATTATCTATTGTATCTCATCTCTGTCAACTTAAAACATCTATCTACACCTAAAAACATCTTAACCCCTAAACAACTAAGCCTAATTGTAAGACTAAACTATCTTGTCTTCAACCTCATCAGAGAATTGAGAAGGAATATATCCAGGGAGTGCAGGTTAGCAGCTTCCCAAATGAGAAGATGACAGAGACAGTTTGCTACCTGAACAGTCACCCAAAACTCTCTATAACGTTGGAGTATCATCTTCGACCTTCTGGCCCAATATAACTGACAGACATAATTGTAATATACCAAAAGATGTTCCACCGTTCAAGAAGGATATTTGCTCAACTATGTTCATAGCACCTTTATTTATAATAGCCAGAATCTGGAAACAACCTAGATGTCCCTCAACTGAAGAATAGATAAAGAAACTTTGGTACATTTACACAACGGAGTATTACTCAGCTATTAAAAACAAGGAAATCTTGAAATTTGCAGGCAAATGGATGGAACTAGAAAAGATCATCCTGAGTAGGGTAACCCAGACCCAGAAAGACACATGATATATACTCACTCATAAGCAGATATTAGCCACATAATGCAGGATAACTGCACTACAGTACAGACACTGATACACCAACCAAGGACCATGTGTGATGTGGACCTAGACCCTCTGCTCAGATGTAGTAACACAGTCTCCTTGTGGGTCCCACAATATGGGGAGTAGGGACTACTTCAGACATGGACTTCCTTGTTGCATTCTAAATATTTAGACTTATACATGATGAATGTTTCATTTGGAAAAGATTCACTTTAAAAATCAGCATTTTTCCAAAAAAAAAAAAGCTCTTTGGGATCTAGTTAGAGGATGTCATAATTAATGCTTTGCATGGATTTGTCATTAGAAATAACCATGAAAGCTGCTTATTCAAACCAAGCTGCTTGACATTATGCCAGAGCAGAAATTACACACAGAACAAGAAGCCATGTTCACGATATCAACATCACACTTATATGTATATCCTCAAACACAAAGCACTCATTTATATAGCCACAGAGTTATACAAGCAAAACAAAGTTGGTACACCGAAAGCCTCTCTGTAGTGTATTTCTATCTTGCTCAAGGATCTACTGAAGAAAATATGCACCAATCATGTGCAGGAGAATTGAGTGTTTTATCTCTGGCTCTGAAGTTTTTTGTTTTGGTTTGGTTTGGTTTTGGTTTTGGTTTGTTTTGTTTTTTGCCTAAACATTTAAAATAAGAAGTGTTTAGACAAGTGAACAAAACAGGTGATAAACATGAAAATATAAATTGTTTTATAACTTAAGCATGAAGAAGTATAACTAACCAAACTCCTTTTATATCATTTATTTTGTCTTACCTTATGTAATGTTATACATTAAATGACACGTTTGCAGTGAACTTCAAGGAGCAAAACGTACCTAAATCCATAACCCTGGATAGCTTTTGATTTTCTCATGGCTATAAAATTTAGCCTTCCATAGAACAGATTGCAATCTGTTTGCTCATGGTTGAACTACCTTTTGCCTTATTTTGAAATTCAGTTATTTAACTGAGTCATACTGTGACAATTTTCTCAGGCTGAACTCATTTTAGTCGCAAATAGATAGTACTAAAATTACACAGATGAGACATGCCTTGTTTTTCTTTGAAAAGTCAGCATGCATATTAATTATCCTGACCTACTTCACTGGCATTTGGGAAAAGACAAGTAATTTCCTATTATCCCAATTAGCAATTTCAAAGGTTACTAAGGTATGGGCCTTTTAATAGTGTCCTTAAATTAAATTATTAATTATGTCAGCCTCTACAACTTTTAAGGGGTATAAATCACTAAAGTGTAAGACAAAATGTAAAGCTATACTTAATTCAGAAATTATTTGTTTTAACGCTAAAATACTGACTCGATTAATGTGGCTTAAGGTCTGCTGAGACTGTCTGTTACTCCTTTGTAATGGTAGGAATTTAGATGAGGTTTCCAAAAGCTTTATCCATTGATCCTGCTGATTTCCTCATTGGCAGTTATAAGATAGTCTTTCCTAGTCACACAAAATGTGTGCACTCATTTCTTTACAAAATCATAATGTTCTCTTTTTCATTATCTTGAAGATTACCTATAAGTATTCTCATTTAATTTACACATGTATTTAGCTTAATCTTAGAGATATAAAGCAAATCTAGGTCTCTCAGCCAAAATGAAAAGAGTCAATCTATTACCATGTACATTAGGTTATCTGGATGTGATGCTCATGCTTTTCAAATTAGAACTTCTGAAAAATATGTGCTAAACTTATATTTAAAAAAGAATATTCTTTGGGTGTCATTGGCAACTTGGGAGCTGTGCAGGCTACGCTGTAGTTCAATAGCCCAATACTTGGAATTATCTAGGCGGAGAAGCTGAATAATGAATGACTACTAATACAGTGCAGAGAAGATGCCTTCAGCCTGCTAAGTTGTTGTAAAGGTCCAACAGTCATTTCTTGGAGATTCCCTAAGAGGTATGAGTTTCATCTTTAAGAGCATTCAGGTAGATTGTGGCCAAGGAGATGATGTAATTTGAATACAAACCTATGTTGAAGGCAAGCGGGGTTGGAGGAATGGAACAAGTTGAGAATAAAGGAAGCAGTTGCATCACTTTCCCTTTATTTTTTAAGGTAAATTTTGCACACAAGGAGTTTTGGAAGCTCAACATCCTCTGTAATCTCCAAAATGACAACTAAAATCTCAAAGGAGTAGATAAAGAACAATACATTAAACTGAAATAAGATGAATAAATTCAAAAATAGCAAAGCACCTTAAATACATCATGTTTGTAAAGTTGCAGGTACCATCCTTGGGTGCTTAGACAAGTAAATAGAAAGAAAGAACATGGAAAATCTAGGGAGAAATCTCTATACCATATTATCTGATGTATAATACTGTAAGGAAATACAAAACAATGATGATTATATGTAAAGTCCTCTATATAATTCTAATTCTGGGTAGAAGTTAGATTTTAAAATCTCACTACCCTCGTTTTTTACTTACATGATAAAAATGTATTAGCCGTTATTGACATGAAACAGAAATCAAAGCATTGTGCATCTATTTATTTTATATATTAGTTAAAGCCAGATTTGGCAAGTGTTTAGTATACTCTGTTTATGCTGGAATGCTAGGAACTAGAATTAGAGCTCTGTACTGTGACTCCTTTTTTAGTCATATTTAGAATGATTGTGTATGGTTGAAATAAGCCTCTGCTGTATAACTCCCATTTCAAACATAAATGTCACAAATATATGACATTTGGAATGATTAGTTCATTTTCACAAAGCACTTAGAAAACAGATCTTTTAGCACCTCTAGGCTATTGTCATTGCACCTAAATCGATAGCTTATGGAGAGGTAACTCAACTTAACTATGTTTCACAGCTTTGGGTCTTCCCAAAAAGTCATTCATCACCTAGTCCCATCTTAATTAGTTTGGGGAAAGTATTAATAATGAGCCTTGTAGTTTAAGAAATACCCAGTGGTCCTCTATCTGCCAGGAAAATAATCTCAGTGGTGTTCAAAGTAATGAAACGAGATTTTAATGGAAAAAAAAAGACTTCTACATGCTACAGATTCACACCAGCAGAAGATGCAGCCGAGTAAAATTTAGTTTCACATAACAGAGTGACAGCCTATCATTAGCATAGGTAAGAAGCTATGATTTACATTTTTTGCCGAAATAGATAATCAGATTCAGTCATAATGTTGCTTCTTACTATTTTCACAATCCATAAAAGCAACTCACTTTCCATTCAGTAATCACTTATTCTTAGCTTCTCAATGGGAGTAGTTTCTGGCAAGTTGTACAGAAACCTCTCTTAAATTCAGCCTGCTTTTTCCTTCTTTACCCTAAATTTATATATCAGAAGTTTTCTTTTCTGCTTCTCTAATGGCCTCAGTGCTTGTAAAATTTTACCTTCTTTTTCTTTTTTTTTAAATTAATTTATTCATATTACATCTCAGTTGTTAGCCCATCCCATGTATCCTCCCATTCCTCCCTTCCTCCCACTTCCCCCCTACTCCCCTCCCCTCCCCTATGTCTGTGTCTGAGGGGGACCTCCTCCCCCTGTATATGCTCATAGGGTATCAAGTCTCTCCTTGGTGACCTATTATCTTTCCTCTGAGTGCCACCAGGCATCTCCATCCAAGGGACATGTTCAAATATGGGGCATCAGAGTTTGTGTGAAAGTTAGATCTCCTTCTCCACTCAACAGTGGAGAATGTCCTGTCCATCGGCTAGTCTGGGTAGGGGTTCGAGGTTTACTGCATATTTTTTCCTTGGCTGTTGCCATAGTTTGCGGAGGACCCCAGGGCCCAGACTCGCCTGTAGTTTTCCAGGACCCGCTGGATCCTTCTATTTCCTCTTTCTCCCAGGCTTCTCACACCTAAAGTCTCAATAGGATGTCCTCCCCTCTTACCCACTATCCTGGTAGGTACAGTTTACCCAGAGGATGCACTACCACACAACAGGGATATATGCTCAACCATGTTCATCGCTGCCTTATTCATAATAGCCAGAACTTGGAAACAACCTACATGTCCCTCAATAGAAGAATGGATAAAGAAACTGTGGTACATTTACACTATGGAATACTACTCAGCTATTAAAAACAAGGAATTTCCAAAATTTGTGGACAAATGGATTGAACTAGAAATTGTCATAATGAGTGAGTTCACACAGAAGCAAAAAGAGCTAAATGGTATATACTCACTTATATCGAGACACAAGCCCAAGGTGTACATCCCCATGAAAATTTTACCTTCTTTATGGAGATGTGCTAATACTATCCGCTTATCCCAAAGCTCTGTGATAAAACAGCTAGGTCAGATTCTAAGATTTGTTCTTAAGAATTCTCTGAGTGCTGAATAGAGCTCATTGGCTAAGAGCACTTGTTCCTTTTCCAGAGGACCCAAGTTTGGTTCTCAGAGAACCCACAAACAGTGGCTCACAACTATCTACATTTCTAGCTTGAGAGGATCAGACGTCTTCCAGCCTCCACCAACACCATCTCCCTCTTTCTCTCCCTCTCCCTCCCTACTCCCCCTCTCTCTCCCTCTCCCTCTGCCCCCCCACTCACTCACACACAAAAAAAAGACTCAATTATATTTAGAAAATTCTCCTTTAATGGAGAAGGTTCTTAGTAATATGTTATTCATTAAAGGACAAATGTCCATATATGTGTGTTTTAATGTAAAAGTGACACTTTGTTGTAAAAAAAATATTTTTAGGCTTTTTTTTTTAGACAGTGTTTCTTTGTGTAATAACCCTGGCTGTCTTGGATCCTGGACTTGCTCTGAGGACCAAACTAACCTCAAACTAACAGAGTGAATTCCTCTGCCTCCTGAGTCCTGGGATTAAAGGCATGTACCACTGCACCCAGTCCAATATGTTTACTATTTAAGCTTCATATTTTAGAACTCTTAGAATGATTTCCTTATGCAGTGTAATATGACAGTTTTGTATATGTATATATATATACATATATATATATATATATATATATATATATATATATATATATATATATTTCTGATACCAACACAAGGTATAAGTATGCCAATAAAATAAACATATTGAATTATTTCACAGAAATTTTTAAGATAACTTAATACTGTAACTAAAATTGTCATTTTAAACAGTTTACAAATTATTTAATATCCCCAATAGTAAATTCTATAACATCTCAATATCTAGATCTAAGCTACTAAAATATAAACTAAATCCGTGTCCTGTACGTCTCCTTTATTATAAAAATATATGATCAAGTTAGCTCTAAACTTGTGCTCATTCATTTAGTAGATATTTATTGTTCACTTATCAAATGAGAGGTACTATGTTATTATATCTGAATCTTCTATAAGTCTGATTCCAACAAAAAATTTACAATTTCTTAGTAAAAGTGAACACTTAGTAATTCAAAATATATGGCAATTTTCTTTACTTTGTTTCAATAACTTCACTTCATATCCAGTTTACAATTTTGCAAAATTGATTCTCAGAGAAATAGCACAATGTATTCTGTTCTCATTTTAATTTATTTATAATTTATGCAAGCTTTGCAAGACTGAAGATGAGTTGACTTTAATAGCTATGTCTGATTTGGCTCAATCCTTAAAAATCGTGGCTTAGAAATTAGTATTCTGGTTGCTCAGCTGTTATGATCAATACAAATCAAATGTCTAACACATGAAGTGAATATATTATATTCTACAGGCTATGTATAAATATTTCTTTCATTTAGAACATGCCTCATAATTTTATAATATAATTATGAAATTTGATTAATCAGAAAAACTATTTGAACCTTTACAACTTAAAGATTTTTAAAAATTTTTCCCCATTTAAAATCTTTAGCCTACAATTATAAATCTAATGTATTATTGTCCTATTTGTCTTTGGATAAATCACCCACAGAATATATTAACATAATGCCTTAAATCTATTTATTTAAGTCTTCCAAAATTTGTCTTCTAAGGCTCTATAGGTTCTTTCCACTTCAAATTTTGCTTAAGATTTTTACCCTCTCACCACAGAGTCTATTCTATGACTTGTGAATTGGACATTTTAAAGCATATACCCTGTGATTCTTTTTATTTTATTTTTTTTTAAAGATTCTCTCTTTAATATGGCAGACCAGGTGCTTTAAAAACAATGAAAGACTTTATTTTTAACAGCAATTTCCAGAATGGGCTGTTGTCTTGAAAATAATATACATTATATATTTTTTAAAAACCACAACTCTCACCTCAAAGGGAACAAGAGTTTATCCTGGAGCCAAACATAACTGACCATGCAGGGACCATAGATTTAAGTTACCCCAAATTAATTCCATCGTCCAGCATGGTAACAGTTTGATGACATTTTTATAGAAACAGGAAAAAGAAAGAAAGGAAAGAAGGAAGTAAGGAAGGAAGAAAGTCATACATTAAGATATTTTCCAAATACACTAATGGCAACATTAGGTTAAAGCAAAGTCACCCTGTGATTCCTAGTGAAAAAAAAATTACTCATGACTTCATTATCACTAAATTTATTATATATCGTTTTCCCCTTGCCATCTTTGCTATTTTCTCATTGCTCTTTAATTATGCCAAACTCAGGAGTTTATATGTTTTTTTTTTTCTAAAAAGAACAGGGACAGCATGTAATCAGTGTGGCTTGAATATAACTATTGAGCAAAATCTAAAAATAGCCCCCATCCCTCACTTTGAACTCTATTGTCTTTTTACACCTTATATACTTGCTGGGAATCCTCCTCTAGATTTAGCAACTTGGTAACTGGGGCTTAAGATATGCTTTTGTTAACTTAATGAGGACCATGCCTCAGCATTGGAAGCAGGAAAATGTTTACAGTTCCAAAGATTAATCAACACCATTGCTGAATGTCTTTGCTTAATAATTAAGTGAAGTTATCCTTAACTTACTTTGAATGCTGCTTTTAAATCAGTAGAATGTATCCTTTTTAAAAAGTGTTTCTGTAAGTTTTTTCTGCTCCAGTAATACTATAGAATCCATTGCAAAGTGCTTTATAGTAAAGGAGGGTTCATTTAGTTAGTTGTGTTTGTTGGGGATAACATAGAATATATATCATGCTATATGTAACTATGAATAAGAACTCTCTCACCACAAAACCTTAAGAGTTCTAAGACAGTTTTTATTTACCTTACCACCCAAAAAGAAAGGCCTTTTATATTTAAGAAAAAATATTATTAAGCCTCTATTTGAATATTTTAAGATTTCAGTGCTCCTGCATCCAAAAACTGGGCATTATGTTTTAAAAGTTCTTCCTTGTATTTACACAAAAGTAAATTTATAACAATTTTATATTCATTGTGAAACTGAAAATCGCAATTAGGTTTTTTAAAAATAGCAAATTGTTAAAAGTCTGTCATATGGAAGAAAGAATAAGATAGTGTTGGAAGGTCAGAGAGCATAATAGGGGAAAGTTACCCAGAGGCTGATTTTTATCTTGCCCACAAGTGGAGTGACTGGTCTCTATGTATAATGAGTTCCCAGTACTCAAAGTACTTAAAAAAGAGACTGATGCCAGGTTGGATGGTACATACTTATACTCTAAGCTGCTTTGTGTAATATAGCCAATGATAATGCCTTTTCCAACTGCATAATTAACCTAGCTGATTGCAAAAATCAACAAATAAGCTTGATTTAGTCTTTCAAAATTTTATTTGCCTAACTCCCTTAGCATGTATTAGGCAGGGTATAAAACACATCATGTATATGTTGTCATAGAACCCAGGATAAACAAATATTAAATAAAACAATTTTTACTTTTTAAAGCATTTGTAGCTTACAAAATACTGTATATTGTTGGGGAAAGAAATATGTGGCTTTCCAAAAATTGATTTATGATTAATTGCTATGTGATTTTAAAAAGCAAATTAAATAAATACTATTTTAAAGTTCTGGTGAAATTTAGCCCTTCCCCCATTAAATTGAGCACTGAGTTCATAAATGACCCTTCTTGTTCTTCCAGTTTAGTAAATAGAACTCCCAGCACTGATAATGGAATGTGACAGCCAAATTACACAAATGATTCATTGTCTAAACACCTCGAGTATTCTACTTGTGACACAAAATCTGTCTTTAGTTTCTGAATAGTCTGAGGAATCCATTGCTGATATTCAGAACTACTGTTTGCATATTAAGATCACTGATACCAGATATGGTACCTTTAACCAGTTGAAAAACTATTTCAGTGGAGTGTAGAAGTGTTAAAATGATGAAAACTTTTCCTGTAATGCCAGAATTATTATGGCTAAAGAATAGAAACAATCTGGAACTTTTATGATGTGAAAAAGAATAGAGTGCTCCCAAGTTTTCTGTTATGACTTGTTTCATTGCAGTTAGAAATTTGTTATATCAATACACTTGACCAAACATTAGTCCCACTTGATGTCTTGATTTCTAAAGCGAGAGCTTGTCTTAAATTGAGACTATCTGACATAATTGTGTATTACCCCCTATGCTCATAATTCAGGTATAACCCAGTTAAATGAAATTGTAAGTGACCATTAAGCTTAATCAAGTTTTTCTTGATTCTTACATTTTAAAATTATCTGTAATTAAAACATTGAATTTTTAGAAAAACTATGCAATTGAACCAGTGATATTATAAGAAATCAGATCTTATTAATGATTGAAAAGTGATAATTTAGACTCAAAATGAACTGAACCAATTTTTCATAAAAGCATGTCATATTACAAAAGCTAAAAAGAAATGAATAGATAGGAAAATTGTTCAAATATTTGAGTGAAACTTGACTACTCTTTCTGTTACATTTTCAATAGTTTAGGAAAATTAGATATGAGTAGGCTTATTATATGGCATTGAAATTTATTAAAACAATAACTAATGGTTATGTTACTATGATACCTATTTTTCCTATTTCATCAGCATAAAAGGAAAAGTAGCCACTCAAAATCTAGGTAAAGGATCAAGTACCAAGCATAGCAATAAACCTACCCTATCAAGCATCTGCCTATGCCTCCCCCGAGACAGTAAGGTACAGTAATGACATTTGCTCAAATATGTTCATAACAGCTCTATTCATAATAGCCAGAATCTGGAAACAACCTAGATGTCCCTCAAAGAATGGATAAAGAAACTATGGCACATTTACACAATGGAATACTACTCAGCTATTAAAAACAAGGAAATCTTGAAAATTTCAGGCAAATGGATGGAACTAGAAAAGATCATCCTGAGTGAGTTAATCCAGACCCAGAAAGACATATATATTCATTTATATACTCATTTATAAGTGGATAATAACCACATAAAACAGGATAATCACACTACAATACACTGTCCTAAAAAACTAAATAACAAGGAAGATGCTAGAGAGAATGTTTAATTCTCATTCAGAAAGGCAAATAGAATAGACCCTGGAAGCAGTTGAAGAGAAGGAACAGGAAGGGAGCCTCCCATAGAGGTCCTCAGAAAGACTCCACCCAGCAGAAGATCCAAGCAGATACTGAGACTCACAGCTAAACTCTGGAGTGGAACACTGGGAGTTTTATGGAAGAGTTAGGAAATAGAAGGACCTGGAGGGGTCAGGAGCTCCACAAGGAGACCAATGGAGCCAATAAATCCTAGTGGAAGAGGGGGATACTACAGAGACTGATGTACCAACCAAGGACCATGCATGGTGAGGACCTACTAGACCCTCTTGCTCAGATGTAGTAGACAGGCAGCACAGCCTCCTTGTGGGTCCCCTAATATGGGGAGTAGGGGCCACTTCTGACATGGACTCTGGCCCCCACACATTGATCATTTCCCCCTGGTAGGACAGCCTTGCCAGGCCACAGAGGATGAAGATACAGGCAGGCCAGATGAGACTTGTTAGGCTGAGGTCAGATGTTAGGAGAGGAGGGCTTCCTTTTCTCAGGAATAGCGGAGGGAGGGAGAGGGAATGAAGGAGGGAGGGTGGGATCAGGAGGCAACAAGGGAGGGGGCTACAGTCAGGATGTAAAGTGAACAAATTACAAATAAAAAATTCTTAAAAGATATCTTTCATGTTTCTGATCAGGATCTGTCAACAAAGTAAGAACAATTATAGAATATAGTTATGAGCTGTATTAATAACTTATTTGCCTTGCCTCACATTATCTATTTCTAATATTAATGACATATAAATAACTTGGCACCACAGGCCATTGAAAGCAAATAGCCTATAGTAGTGTTTGTATTATTTCACCTAAGGCCACATAAGTCATTCGTCCTTGACATAGAAGTGCCAGGAATAACATTTGTGATTTCAGACTCCTTCCAAAATTCCGCCTCTACCATACATTTCACATTTAAGATTTTAAAGTAGATTTTATTTCAGTTGAAATTCCACTACAGTAAAACATTCTGTACAGTTCTTTAATATACAACTTGTACCCCATAGCATTAGATATTGAGAGAAAATATTTTAAATTTGTACATTAATACAACCAATTAATATTATAGCAGCACCCCTGTATCCTAAATCTCCATTCTAGTAAGTTATAATTACAAAGTAAGTTCATCATCTAATGGGAAAGCAAAAACATTCTAATATAATGATGTAGTATCCCAAGTGTTCTTAAAATTGCACACTTAGTAATTTAATTTCAGTGAGAGCATGTAAAAGGTCTCAACTCCACCTTGTAAAGTTTCACAGGGCCTTGCGTAGCCCATTTCAGCTAGATGATTTCACCTGGAAAAAAGAAATGAAGTATATTTTGTATGTGGATTGAAAAACCAAAATTGAGGCTAACGAGATGGCTTAATGATTAAGAGTATGTACTGCTCTTGGAGAGAACCTGAGTTCAGTTTCCAGGACCTGCATATTGGGTAGCTTACAGCTGCCTGCTCCAGAGGGATCTGAAGCCTCTGACCTCAACAGGCATTGACACTCACATACACAAGTGTAATTAAAACTAATTTTAAAATAGCATCAGCAAACATGGACATGGGAAAAAACAAAAATAATCTAGAAAAATTTAGCATGTGCATATGACAAAGAATTGTGTTGGAACTAAATTATGAACGTCCTACCATGCCATACCTGAATGTTTGCATTATCTCTTAAAGAACATGAGGGTTTCAGTAAATACAAATGAGGATATAATATAATCAGACGTATATATCAGTAAGACCACTCTGTTGACAAAGTATATATACTTTGAATATATGTGGAGAGTCCATTTAGAAAACCATTCAAATTATTTAATTAACACCTGGTACTCTTTCTACAGTGTATGATAGTTTATCTATGGAGATAAACTAACCTGCTCAGAGGAAAACCCAGAAGTAGGGAGTAAGAATTTAACAGTATAATGTATGCTTAAGGTTTGAGTGCTGTTAGCCTGCCAGGTAGCACTAAGTGAGGCAAAATTGGGAAACTTCACAAGTGTTAATATTTGACATCTAGACGATACTGATAACAGGTTTATATACAGCATTCTTGTTCAATACTCACTGGTCACACAAGAGTTTTTAAAAATTCAAAAGAGTGCATAAGGCACATGTCTAAGAGTGTGAAGAAGTTTATCAGGGGAATCCATCAGAAATGAGAAATTATATCTAAGGGAAAGTGTCTTTTAAAATGAGAATGGCAGTTTCTCACTGTATACCATACCCTGAGCCTCAAATATGCAGAGATCCTTCCTTCCAAGTGCTGAAATTGCAGATATTTGCCACTATACAAGATTAGATCTGACATCGTAGTGACAATATGATGTGGGTTTCTATAACTCACCTCTTTGGTAAGTTGTTTAGCAACTCCTGAGACAAACTATCAGTTCATTGGAGCTTCAAGATTTGTCCATGTTAAATTCAGAAGCTGTCTTTTATTTCAGCCTTACCATTTCTATGGGGAGCAATGTAATGTAGTATCTACTTACCAGGATGACTTTTTCATCACCATGGTGACCAATCTGCCTACACACTAAGGTCTATAATCATTGCTAGTATATCTAAAACTAAGGTTTTGGTTCAAGGCCTTCTATAATTAAAATATATTATCTTGTTTAAGAAGCATCACTACTTAAACTTTTGAGGTTTCTATTGATTTTCCCCAAAGGAGAAAAATGGGCTTTCTAGTGTTGCACTGAAGATTTATAATAAGGAAGAAGAAAATGTCAACCTGACATTTTCCTTGGCCAGGTTCTGGTTTTATGTCTATTTATGGAGCATACTCTACTTAACTCAATTGCTGAGGAAAATGTCTTACTTTAAACTATGTAACAGCCTTCCTAAATAGTAGTAAGCATATGTACTTGATATGCTACTTGATGGTGGTTTGAAGCTACTTTTAATATAGTTTGAGATTTTCTGAATTTGCTTTGAAATCCAGATTGATGTCTTTTAAATTAGTTCTGCACTTAATAACCAAATCAAGAGATAAGTTGTTCTAGAACATTGATTATTAGAATTCATGGACTTAAGAAGGGGTTGGATGTAATATTTGTTGATAAATATAGTTATAACCTTATCTATTTAGATCTGATGAAGTAGCTCTTAAGCCACATATAAACCATTAGGTTTTATAATGTGTTCATATATGTATATGTGTGTACATATAGAAATTTGTGGTAGTAATATATAAGATATCAAAGTAATATATATTTTAAAACATAGCCCTCTGGGTGTCTGTGTGTGTGTGTGTGTGTGTGTGTGTGTGTGTGTGTGTGTGTGTGTGTATGTTTGTATATAATGATATTAATAACATGAACACATACACACATAAATGAGACAGACCACTTTCATGGAGTGTTTGGTGATCATTTTCATTACAGGTAAACTACTCCATAGCAATTAGTATTTTGCTAGTCCTTTCTCCCACAAACAATGCTTGTTAGTAATCAAAGCAAATGGCAAGGGAGTTTTAAACTAAACTTACGAATCCTACATATACTCAACTTTTACATGTCTCTATGCAATAAAAAGGGACTTGAGGCAGCCTCTCTTCCTTAATAGTTTTATCTTTTCATGCTAGAGAAGGCAGCATAATCCTTTATAAATAAAATACAATGCGTAGAAATGTTTAAATCCTGATTGGGTTGCAGTGAAAACAGAGTTCTTATTTTTTGAAATATATTACAAGTAATGTAGTTCCATCAACCATCATAAAATTATTTAATTTACAGATAGAAATGAATGTATTAAGATTAGACTTTCATATTTCAATACTAATTATATTTTAAGTTACAGAGACCCTTCAGATATTTCAAATATTTAACTTATAAAAAGAAATTTCACCCTATTCAAGTTTGTGTATGAGTCTACTTTTCTATAATTATACTAGTGAGCATACAATTTGAAATATTATATTAAATGTTAAGCACATATATTGTTACCTTTCACAGTAGCTATAAAGCCATTTGTATTTTCCCTAAGAACACTGAGAGTCAACACCTCTGTAACTCTTAAGTAAAATCTAATTTTCTTTATAAGAGCAGTATGGCACAATATTATCCAGAAGGAGAAATGAAACTCATATGTAATAGAATATTTTAAATGGTATATGCCCCATAGGTTTCTAGATTCTATAATTTTCTATCCCAAATACAGGGTGAGTTTGCTGGTCCAAAATCTAATAACCATTAATTTCTAAGACAATAAGATTGAATATGAATACTCATTAACTCAGAGGGTTTGTTTGTTTGCTTGCTTGTTTGTTTGTTTTAACTTTACATCCTTATCGCAGCTCCCTCCCTCCTCTTCTTCTGGTCCCACCTTCCAACCCTCTTCCTCCTTTCCCCCTTTCCCCTTTCCTCTTCTCCTGAAAAAAAAGGGGGAGAACCATCACCAATCCTTTTCTGCACATCAACTCACATCAGAACTGAGTGCATCCTCTTCCACTGAGACCCTAAGATAGCTGTGCCAATTGGTTTCATCCATGATACATTGCTCATAAATACAATTTTGCAGTGTGATTTCTACCAAATATTTTTCTTGAAAAGGACATAATACATTTCATTAAAATAGAATTTCAGTATTAGATTGTTAAACTATTTGAACAAAGGAGCTTCATGATTATAGTCTGTGATATAATAATTGAAGATTGGAAAGTAAAAAGAGTACATGAAAATGTTACATTAGCTATATAACAGATTTGAAGTAAAAAAAAATAGTGATAAGTGACTGTCTCCTTGAATTTTCTTTTTTTTTTTTCTTGGCACTTGCTTTGCTGGAAAAGATAATTTTATGGTCCTGAAACTCAATTGGCAGTGTCTCAAAAGCAGCTTATCTCTCTGCCAGAGTTGTTAATGAGTAAATGATCCCAAATGTCAGACCGGCATGCCAAGGAGGTTATTAATAAAGCATTAACATTTAGAAGTTATTGAAAGAGGAAGTCAATATTGCAATGTTTTAAATATTCTAATCTCAAAAACAGTAAGCAAAATCCATTACTAAGTTCTACAATCAAGGTAGTATATAGTCTGGGAGGAAGTAATCTTTAGATTTTAAGAGTAAGAATACACCCTTTATAAAACTCTATTCCACTATTTTCACAACTGCCCCTCCACACAGCCACCTGTTACACTCTTGTTGAAAATAATTTAGGTTTCACTCACTTTTTCATATTAAGTGCCTCCCTGCTTCTCATTTGCTTTCCTGGGATGACATGATATTAGAGTTGATACTGAATATCATTCTTTAAAATAATAGTGCTTTTACCATATGGCAATGGCAGAACTTTTAACATAGTTTAAAAATTCAGTATGAGACTAAGCACAAAGCAGAGTAGGGCTGAGGAGGTAGATCTGAGGTAGACCACATATTTAGCATTCATGAGGCCTTGGATACAATCCCTTGTGCCACAGAGGTGATCAGGGAGAGCCTATAGATATAGCTATACGGTATATCTATTAGGTACTGCTGACAGAGATATTACTGTTGATTTGAAAAATACACACACACACACACACACACACACACACACACACATATGTTCATTTATTTTGAGATTATGTTTTGAATAATTAGGAAGTTGGGCCACTGACTGCACCTAATAAAAATGGGCAGTAAAACTATCCTTACCACAGCTTCAGTGTTTACTGTGCACAGTTCAAGTTAGCTAATCAGCAAATTGGCCAGAGGACATAAAAAGAAAACAGGCAGAATTTATCTTCAGGACCCTAGCTCCTCAGTTGTCTTAGCTGTTACCCTACTAGAATTTTCAATTTGGAGAATTCAAGTCAGGAGAGATAGTCATATACTGTAGAAAGTGCTTTAAAGACACTTTTACCACCTGATCACTTAAGTGTGGGATAAGTTCAGGATAAGAAAAATTGCCTTTTGAAATACTTCTGAGGTTTTAAAAAGAAGTATCATGGTTGTATTGGAAGGCAGAAAAGAGAACCTATTAAATAAAATTATTTAGAAACAAACAAGGCAAGTGGTGGTGGATTTAATCCCAGCACTCAGGAGGCAGAGGCAGGTGGATCTCTGTGAGTTCGAGGCCAGCCCGGTCTACTAAGTGAGTCAAGGACAGCCAAGCCTACACAGAGAAATCCCGTCTCAAAAAAAAGGAAGGATCAAAACAAACTTAAATGTTGTTAATTCCAACTTTTTTCATCTTGACAAAGCCATACATATTCACAGATAAAGTGTTAGGTGATTCATTTCTTTATGATATTATCAGTTCCCATCACTAAATTACTTGACACTGACCATCATATGATCTAATTTTTCCTCTTAATATAAATATGTAAAGTTTAAATTCTCATACATTAAAAACATACATTGTTCTTCTAGAAAGTATTGAGGAGTTTTGTGTTTCCTATAGTGGGCTCATCTCTCAGAATCTAGCCACTTTGCTAGTTTAGCCATTGCAACAGAAACTAAGGACTTTAAAGATTTTATTTTAAGATAAATACTCCTTAATTATAAACTATGTCGCAAAACAACCTAATGTTAGTAGACTGACGCCAATCAATACTTCTGAAAGAAAACCTCACCAGAAAAAATGGCTGTCTTCATAGAGTTTAACATGACTATTTTATTAATAATATCAAAATAGTATTATCAGTTGAAATATGTGAGCCTAGCCTTTAATGACTGAGCCATCTCTCTATCACTCAACTGAAATATCTGAAAATATTAATGGATTAGAATGGAGGACTCACACTTATGGCTATTTATTTACTTACTATTCTCTCATATATCACATTCTGACCACAGTTTCCCCTTCCTCGTCTCCTGCTAGTCTCTCCTTACACCTTCCCTCTTCCCTCTTCCCTCTTCCCCAGATCTCCCTCTTTTGTTTAACTTCAGAAAAGAGGAGGCCTCCCAGAGATATCAATGTAACATGGTACATCAAGTTACAATGAAACTAGGCACCTCTCCTAGTATTAAGGCTGGACAGGACAACCCAGTAAGTGGAAAAGGATCCCAAAATCAGGCAAAAACGTCAGAAGTAGCCCCCTGCTCCCTCTGTTAAGAGTCCCACTAAGACACCAAGCCACACGACTATAATATATTCTAAGGTCAGACCTAAACTGGCTCCCTGATTGTGGCTTCAGTCTTTATGAGAACCTATGGTTCCTGGTTACTTGATTCTGTGGTCTGTGTTCTTGTGGTGTCCTTAACCCCTTTGCTCCTACAATCCTTCTTCCCTCTCTCCCATGGGGTTCCTGAGCTCCCCCTAATGTTTGCCTGTGGGTCTCTGTATCTGCACCTATCAGTTGCTGGGTAAAGCCTCTTTGATGTCGGTTTTGCACATATACACATACATGTGCTCATTTAATCCTTACTGTGTAACACATGTATAAAAATTCTCAGGACAGTTCAGGAAAGGGAGAAGAGGGTGAGAGGGGGGTCAGAAGGAGTGGTGGGGGGTCAGTCTGCAATAGGGATATAAAGTGAATAAATAAATAAATTTTTAAAACTCTTCTAACTTTCCATTTTAAAATATTAATTGCAAACCATGAAATGTGACCAAAACTATAGCATATTTTTTTCTAAAATGTCAGTAATCACATCATTGAAAATAAACTGGTAGTAAATTGAATTTATGTACTTAGTACTTCTGTGACTAATAAACTTATAAGACCTTATCACTTACTACTAATGTCAAAGCTTCACTTATAAAGGTATTTCAAGCTGCAGTATAACAGTGGTAGAGTGAGTGCTTAGACTGCATAAAACCTTTCAGTCTCCAGCACTGAAAAGGAGATAAGTATTTTAGGCCTTCAGTTTCCTCAGATAGTCATTTTGATTTCCAATACAAACAGCCAGCATGGGAGGAATATTCTCACAAATTGCTAAGTAAAAACTGTACTCTGAGGCCATAGCAGTATGTATATCAAGTATATCAAGATAAAGCCCACACTTAGGTAATGAAATATTCCATCTGCTATGAATTTTACAAATACGATGAAACTGTGGTTTGGCAACTTAGACGAACATTTGTAATATCTGAGAATATTTGGCCTCTATCTAGGTTGACAAAATATTTTACTTGTTAAAAAAAAACCCTTAAGTTTTATAATGTAGGTATAAACTATATTGATTTCTAGTTGCTTTAATGAAAATTATTACAAGCTGGATGTAGTGTTGCATGCCTTTAATAGCAGCACTCTGGAGGCAGGTGAATCTCTGTGAGTTCTAGGCCAGCCTGGTCTACAAAGCCAAGGGCAGTCAAGGCTACACAAAGAAACCCTCTCTCAAAAAAACAATATACATATATATATATATATATGTATATGTATATGTATATGTATATGTATATGTATGTATGTATGTATGTATATATATATTACTTACTTATACTTTAAGAAAAACTAATGTCTTGAGCAGGGCGTAGTGCCACACACCTTTAATCCCAGCACTCAGGGCAAAGGCAGGCAGATCACTGTGAGTTCGAGGCCAGCCTGGTCTACAAAGCAAGTTCAGGACACAGAGAGACCCTTTTTCTAAGGGGAAAAAAGGAAAAACTAAAGTCCTAATACATATACTTAGAAAAAAGGAAGACTCAACAAAATGATGTTAAATAAACTTTTAAAACTAATCACAAAACCATTCTCTCTAGAGCTCCTATGTAGTTACTGCTAGGCTTGGTCATCTGCTGGCAGTAACCTTTGTTATATGCAAGCAGTCTATGACTAATTGTTTCACGTTTTGCTTCTGGATTTTCCTCCAAAATTATTCATAATGAAACCAAATAAATACAATGAGTTCTCTCTTGGAACTCAACCTAAAGTGAGAATACTTTTAAGTACTCATTTGGTTTGAGCACATATTTCCATTTTCGGATATTTTCCTCTCATTCACTAAGACATGTTTTTTTTTACTCTGATTCGTATTTAACTTCAATCATTATCATTCTTGTACAAATGTTCATGCCTTCAACATTAGCCACTCTAATATAAACTTCAAGCATCTGATGGATATCAGTTATTCCTAGCAGATGTGTTATTATGTTTGTAAAACTTGTATTTCCAGAATTCATATTTCAGCATATTATTTGAATAGCCCTTAGTGGAGCCATTTTTAAACTCGTAAAACAAAGAGGTAAAGACATATGTGTCTTCAAATATTCTACATTCTCAAGGTGAGTGTTGAGAATCTGAAAGGAACTTGCAAAAAGACACAAAAGTGCAAGTTTCTCCGAAGTCAATGATAGACTTTTACAGAGTAGCCTCACTTTGAAGTGGGTTTGTTTATGGTTGAGGGATCTCTTGCAGATGAGACTTGCACCTTTAGCTCTTTGTGCCTTTACCAGTGATTGATCTGGCTTTCCAGTGCTTTTAGGTTACATTCATAATGCACGTACCTAACTATACAGTTGGTTCAATTGAGCTGAGTTTAGGACTATCTTTGGAGTTGTTCTATTTGCCTCAAAAATAAATAGGAATTATTTTACTCAACATAAAATTTTGCCATTCAATAATTAATTCAAGAAGTTTTTCAAGACCTCTTTTGTTTTTCATAATTTTGGGTGACCAGGATATTTCTAACATACTCTTCAGCAAAAATCTTGAACTTCCACTAATAGAATGGCTAAAATGAAAGTCTATATAACATCCCCAACCTCAAGGCAAATGGCTTAGAAACTACTTAAATACACAGGCTAGCCACTGATGTTACTTTAATGTACACTACCCATTGGGTAGCCCTTGCCAGTGCAACTTTCCTGAAGCAGATCTCAAACTGCAGTGGGTAAATGCAATTAACTTGTATAAAAATGCAAATTCCAGCATAGCATACTCAGAAATCCTGATCCAGTAGGTGATAAGTAACACATAGAAATGTGTGTTGACGAACTCTGGTGCCCCATATTTGACCATGTCCCCTGGAGGGGGAGACCTGGTGGCACTCAGAGGAAGGACAGCAGGTTACCAAGAAGAGACTTGATACCCTATGAGCATATACAGGGGGAGGTAATCCCCCTCAGTCACAGTCATAGGAGAGGGGGTAAGGGGAAAATGGGAGGGAGGGAAGAATGGGAGGATACAAGGGATGGGATAACCATTGAGATGTAACGGGAATAAATTAATAAAAAAAGAAAGAAAAGAAATGTATGTTGAACACACACCTCCATCCTTAAGAGTCTCTAGTCAGTGGTATTTACCACAAATAGTTGAAGAGATATATTTCTCCAGGAAGTTAGCTTCTTTTATGATAGTAACAGACTGGTAATGAGCTCTCACCATTTTGAAATAGAAATTCTCCCCCACAATCTTCTACTGTAACAAGGGACTAAGCTGGGGAGATAGTTTACATCTCTCATAATAAAATTCAGTAATCTTATAGAAACAATATTGTCAGTGTAATTAAACTTCCCTTGATTATCAGGGCTCTAGTTCAGTTTAGTGTGGATTAAATGCACATTAGGGAATATACTAGAAATGAATGTATTCATGTAATACCTGCTAGGAAATGATGAATATGTCCAAAACAACTTACAAAATATTTTTCTTACATAGAAAAATTAAAGACAGTTTAAATTGGAATATGACTTTATGCCCCACGTTAGATTGCCTCTAATTTTCCAGCCTGAAATCTCATTCCAGATGCTACTTATTAAAAAGTGGTAGGACCCAAGATAGGTTTCCAACATTGTAATCTTAAATTATGAGGTTATTTCACTTGACCTAAATAGAAAACTGACTTAGTTCTCAGCCCCCTTTCTATGCAGAGTATGATGTGATAATTGCTTCTACTAGTTATTGAAATATGCTGTATTTCATAGTCTACATATCAGTTCTTTCCCTTTCCCATTTTCTTAGTGATGTAGTAATAGAATACTTTCTCTAATTCTCTCTCACTTTGTTTCTTCTGAAGATATAACCAAAAATACTAACAGAATGCAGTAAATAAAATTCTTTCTCGTGGTGCAGATAACAAATATTGCTGATATGTGCCTGCTGCCATATTTACACTCCTGAAGATGCAAAATAAAATAGAGAGAGTATAGTTTTTCTGAACTCTTCTTCATTTTACCAGCCATTCAAAAATATTATTCTCTTTCAGTTTCTAAACCCCTTGGTGTGTGACAAGTGATCAGATATAGTCATCTTTTTGTCATGTGTATTGTCGTAGCTTTTCATTTCTTTTCACTTTGTGTCATTTACTGTGAGGCCTCTTCTTCAGAACAATACTAGCTAGGCTACTTTACTTCCTCTGGATCAAACTAGTAGCATTTGTATATGAAGGCAGTAAGATAGCCTTCTGGTCAGAAGGCCAGAAAGCCCTTCTTCATACCTTCTGAATGAGTGAACATGATGAAACATATAGAAATCCATTTCAATTCTGTAAAAAAACTGATGGTTTTGCATCTGTGTGGAGACTACTTTAGCCAACTTTTCTAATTCAAACTATAGATGTGTCTGTACAAGTTAGAGTTGGGAAAAATTGTCTGTTTATTATTGTATATAATTGGAAGGCTGGCATTCCAAACAGTCAAACTAAAATTGGTCCCATTTATGGCCAAGTAGACTTGCATGCCAACAGAAAGACATTATACTATTAAAACCATATGCAATTCTAAACATTTTTTCTATTTTTTTTCTTCATGGGTACTGCATGATGGTATTTCTAATACAAATACTGATGTGCTTTGGAATTATGGCACTCGCAGGTCTTTCATCATATTGTATCACTGCTTTATTATATTAGGCTAATACACTGCGAGAGTTGGTAGACCCTCTCCATGCCAAATCGGATCCACTTCTGTTGGCACTCAACCCATTGGAATCACAGATTGATAAGCTAATGTTTAGAGAATTTAGATGGAAGAGAGTCGGCACGGCGCAGACTCAGCATCAACCTCTTGCAAGCAACTAAAATGGCCTCGTCCTTGCTGTTTATAACAGAAAACAGACTTGTAAAAAGCTTAGATCATCAAGTGTTGTGGATTTGGGTCCTCCCTAAAGGGATATTAAGAGGGCAGGCCACTCTTAAGAAGAATCCAAGCTTTCAACAGTGGGACTAGCATAAGATCAAAGCCAATCAAGATGGAACACAGTAGCCGAAAACTGCCCTTTCTGTGGGAGAACAGAGGGTAAAGGGTCTTGCCTGGGGAAGGGCTCTATGGTGACACCTCAGTTGCGTTCTACTGACACCAGGAAGAGAGGGATCAGCACCGATAATTAGAAAATCCTGTCTGTTTATTGGACTTTTAGCCTGGTTAAGGCAAACCAGTGGAAGCAAATTCTGTGTTAAGTGTATTTGCATTTTTTCAAATTTGACATGCTGTATTGTACTAAATTAAGTGTAATCTATTAAGGCACGGTGTACACACCCTGCTCTGAAACTCAGTATGTTTATTCTATTATTCAAGCATATTCAGGTGTAAGGCAGACTGCTTTCAGTAACACTAAAGAAGGAAATTCCTCATACCAGGCGTTATTAGATTCCTCAGCTAAAATCCTGACTTTCTCCCTTTTCTTGGCACTTACGTAAGAAGTGATGTTGCCTCTTACGCTGGAATGAGCTATTCTTTTTCTGTAAAATATTTCAAATCTATAGGCTATGGTTTTCCATATTTGAAAAGGTATTTTGTCTGGATGTCTTTCAAGCTATATTCAGAAATTATTTAATACTTTGTAACTGGGCCCCCTGTGGCTCAATATTGCTTATTTTCCTTCTGTGGTAGATGTGAAATTTCTTTTAGTTGGATAAGATACACTGTAATAATTTAAAGCTAATTAATGGATATTTCATACTGTGCAGTGAAAATAATTTAATATTGTATTATGAAATGTTTTTCTTCCTGTTGCTGCAGTGTGGTATTGCATAATATGAATACCTGTAAAAATTTAGATTACTTAAAAATAAAAATATTACCAGTTGATACCAGATCTTTTTAGATAGCTAAATAATTTGCTAAGTATGCTTGATAGCAAATATCTTTCTAATGAGAAAAAAATCTATGCTTCTTTCTCACAAATGAAATTTGTGTTGTGAATAAAAATCACATTGACCTGCCTTATAATTGCCTCTGTGCTCTAACCATTTTAATGTGTTTTTAAGTATATCTAAACAATGGTAGTTCTTGGTATATAGGAATAAGTCAAATTTATTTTATTGGCATTTAATATTAATGAAATTTTCTTGGGTCATGCTCCCTGTTTAAATCTTAGTAAAACTTTATGATCTAAAGAACTTTAGAGGTTTTTCTCATTAATGAGTGTGATGACTGTGTATTAATTTTCAAATAAAATTATCCCTTAGTTTGGCTTTGAAACTGTCCCTATTATGAATTCCTGCCTTAGACTTCCATTTTTATTGGTTACATTTTCTAAAGTATGTGGGTAAATCGGGATTCTGTCAATAATTTCTGCATTTGCCTTTCAAAGATTCATCACTACTTAGGGTTAGTAAATCAGTACTAAGGATGCCAACAATCTGCCATTTGAACTAGTCATCATTAAAACAAAGCCTAGTGTACCCTGAAAAT
This sequence comes from Acomys minous, assembly GCF_964271855.1. Classification (NCBI taxonomy): domain Eukaryota; kingdom Metazoa; phylum Chordata; class Mammalia; order Rodentia; family Muridae; genus Acomys; species Acomys minous. The sequence goes on along the minus strand of NC_140488.1, from coordinate 123,596,787 downwards.
ACAACCACTGTCATGTACTTCTTATTAAAGTACATAATTTGGCAAAAACACTCAGAGGAAAAAAGTATAGAATAAATGTTAACTTTATCTATTTTCATCACACCCTGATGGAAGTAGTGTTTACTATTGGAAAAGAACTGACAATTATAGCCACTGGGCATACATACTATAAGTATAAGCTTTACTTGATCCAAAATGAAAAGAAGTAAATAGATCCACTTACTCAGTTCTTTTCAAAGAAAGGGATTTTTACTCATTAAAATTAATTTTTCAACCTGAGAAACTGTTGCCTAATACTAATGTGTAAGTATTATTTTGCTTGAAAGAGAAATGGTTTCTAATTATTAAATAAGTAATTGGCTACAAAGAAAAACTAAAAGCTAGCTTGTAAAATCTTCACTGTCTCCTAATATAACAAGCTGCCTTCCACCTTCTCCCAAGTTTTACAAAACTAGGCATAGCAAGTTGATTGATATAAAGGCCTGAATTAAAATAGCAAGAGCTATAACTATAAAAACAATTCAAGATATAGCATAAACTCCTGGTTATTTAATCACCTTTAGTATAAAACCTACAAAGACATTAACTCCACTAAAAGTCTGTCACCTTACAAATAAGTTGTTCTCTGAGACAAGATTATAAAGTAGTATAAAAACAATTCTGTGGTATCAATGCAAATGACAAATAGTGTTCCACATACTTGATATGATTAACCTAGAAGCCTGAAAGTGCTTTCTGGTTGTATAAGAACAAATACCACTCATATTTGACTGATGACTAATACTACTATGTCTAGCTTTCTCTATCATTTGTAATTTAACTTTTCCCAACCTTCTTTGCTCATTACACACTGTGTTGTAGAAAGAACAACTGTTTCCATAAGGACACCATTGTCCAATTTAAAAAGATAATAATTCTCTTCCATAAGGACATCGTTGTCCAATTAAAACATAATACTCTTCCAAAACATGTACCAAGAATGCATTTCCCATTGTTGGTTTCAGAGCCCAATTAATATATTTCTTGGTCTTGTTTTCATCTTTTACTTTGCTTTAGCAATGTAACTGCAGTGGCAGGGAAGTCAGAAGATAAGAGTGAGATTTTATTGTCCTTAGTTTTCACCAAAGAAACATGAACAGTAATACATACTTACTTTTTAGTAATTTCGCAGTCACCTAATAGAGAATCTTCTTTGGAGTGTTTTATTTGAATTTGCTGAGAACGTGAGGCATTATGGCAGAAAGATAATGGGAAATGCAAATGTCAATGACACAAATTCACCTTGTAGAAGTCATACTATATATCTTTGAAAGAGAATCTATTAACACACAGGAAGAAAATAATGGGACTTTCTCTTCGAGTTTTATATCTCATCCTTTTCAGTTTCTTTTTTGTGTATATTTAAGTCATATACTGATATAGACTACTAAATGTGTATAAAATAATGAACAACACAAGTGTTTTGGCCTGTAAGGATGAACAGTCAAAAAAAGTTTGGAAACCACTGAGCCTAAATGCATACATTTTTATTTGTTATAATTTATTCACGTTGCATCCCAATTATTATCCCGTAGCCCTTTTTTTTTTTTTGAAACAGAGTTCCTCTGTGTAGCCTTGGCCATCCTGAACTCATTTTTTTAGATCAGGCTGGCCTTGAACTCACAGGGATCCACCTGCCTCTGCCTCCCGAGTGCTGGGATTAAAGACGTGCGCCACCACACCCAGTTTATCCTCTTGCTCTTTCTTATCTTCCCATTCCCACCCTCCCTCCCTCTCCTGACCTATTCCACTCCCCTTAATAAAAAATTTTGGAGCAAATAAAAAACATATTATGATCTGCTCATAAGGAATTTCAAGATTTTACAACAAACGAGTGTTTTCCATTAGCTAATCTTCTGTTAGAGCTTTTCTTTTTTCTTTTTTTTTTAACTACCTGGTAATCGTATACAACCTACAGAGAACCAATGAATTATTGTGATGTGTTCCTAGATTCCTAATACATGAATGACACCAAAGAGGAACTTTTTTCACTCCTGCCAAGTAAGGCATAGCCAGAAATGATTATCCCTTGGCACAGAATACAAATTAATTGCTTGATTTTGACCTTCAAATCCACCAGCCAATGAAATTTTATATGAGACTTAATAAGTATTCTCTGTTTTAATAAAATGGAATTTTTGTAATGTGTGATCTAAGACAGACCTAGTTATTATGCTAAAAAAATGTAAATACAACTTGGGAATTTTTTCATTCCTTCATAGTTCCAGATTTCGTGAAGAAATTAGATGCCAATTAAAAATGTCATTGCAGCAGTGATACACTTCCTTGGTGGGAATCGCAGAAGGTTCCTATATATGTCCTTTTATTTGAATGTGGTCTACACTTTGCCAATTTTCAGAACACTCACTCATTGCAAACGAGCTGGTTTTTAGCCAGTGTTCCAATGGCTGAACTGGCACATTGAAAGAAATTCAATTGGGAAGCAGGCCTCACCAAGTGTTTGCCTCATCTTCCAAAGCAAGCTTCTTCTAAGAGAAGAAAAAGCAAATTTTGAGAAGAGAAAGAACCCTGAAGGGAAATGAGAAGGAGACGAAGAAGAGGGCAAAAACAGAAGAAAATAAAGGTGCTTTCCATGTTTTCAGTTACAACAGTAGCCCTGTAGACTTAATTGCTATTCATCTGAGAAAAATCAAGAAAACCAATTGAAACCTATAAAAGAAAATAAAGGTCTGTTTTTGTCTTGAATGTTGAGTTCTGTGTTGTTTTGACTGTTGAGTACAGTGAATCAGATTTATAATGTGACTCTGCCCCTCCCTTCTTTTGAAAATAAAAGGACTCTTTGTGTAGTCTTAAAATGTTAAATCATTGGTGACATTTTGTGGTAGCCTGGCTTCTCAGTCCCTCATCCTCATTCATTCCACTATTGTGTCTTGTGCAGTGTTGCATATGTGTGTGGTATGCAGAGGAATTGGAGGAGGGTTCTTACCTCTAGTAGGGGCTATACCATCCAACTGCTATATTTTAAAATGTTTCCATGTTCTGTGTCATTGTGATTCCTTGTTCAGATGTGCTGCCTAGAGATAGACCCATACTTGGCTTTTTGTACAGCTGTCAAATCAATTTTCTTTTTTTGTAGAATTATGTTGTCTTCTGGTTGAATGCTTTTCTCCCAAATAACATTAAGGGGATAGGGGAGACTTTTGCTTTTTAAATAGTTATTTATGTTGTTTTTATATTTAGTCTGCTTAATTAAAACTTCATTGATATGATATAAAAATTAAAGCTTCTGCATCATTCCACAGTGTTAAAAGTTGAGGCAAAGGGGCTGTCTGGAGATACATACGGTTCAGTGATCAGATATTTGCCTAGTATGAGCAAGATACCTCATTTGATCCCCAGCAGAGAGGTGGGGAAACATAGACACAAAGACATAGAGAAGGAGAACAAATCAGGTCAAAATGTAACAATATATACTACAGTATTAGGTAATATGAGAAATACTTCTCTTAAAATTAAATAAATCACTGTGTGAAAATACATCTACCCTCCTTAAATTCTAAAACTATCATCTAGTTTCTTTTTTTTTTCAGCCTTTCTCTAGAACTGAAAAATTAATAGTACATTATGCTACCTGCTACTTTAACTACTATAATTCTCTTCTGTTAGGCTTCTTACTAATACCTAACCCCCTACTCTCAGAAATACATCTATCTTTACATGCAATCTTGCCTTGAGGCAAATAGAATAATTATTAAGTAATTCTCCAGGGTTTTTTCCTGGATTATGATTTTATGAAATGGAATTACTGTCTGCAAATGTGTCCTTATTTTTACAACTCCATTTAGTAGCCAAAAGTGACCATATGCTTTTGTGCCTTCCTTCTTCATTTGAAATTCTCTATAATGGATCCATCTTGCTTCTAACTTGAAAATCCATTCTTTTCATAGTCTTCCACCCACCTGTCCATCAGACTCCTCTCTCTGTGTGCTGACAATATTCAAGGATGAACAGAGAATTTTTCTAATTTTATTTAAATGAATTTTCACATTTCAAGATAGATATGCTTTAGGCTTCAAATTTCATTATAGAATACAATGATAACATGTTCTGACAGATGCAGGATTGTCTAGTGAAAAAAGACGGTGTGATCATAGCTCTTCTCAGCTACTAACCTCAGAAGAGCAAAAAGTTAAAACTGCTTTTTAACTCTAAGAATGAACCCTTAAAAATTAAGTTTAAAATTAAAATTTTAAACTTTGGGGGCAGTTTTAGATGTACTCTTTCAAAAAAAGGTTTAGAGCATCCTTAACATAACCGACGGGATGGTGTCCATAGTTGACACAGATCATGGGTATAACTTGTCCCCTTCTTAAGGGTTCTATCTCTGATGTGCATCTTCTTTGCCACAGAAATAGTTCTATGTAGTTCCAATTATAAAAGTCTTACTGTCTGTGTATAGTTTATATCCAGTTAGAAAACTTTTCTATGTAAAGCACAGTAATTTTTATTAAAAGATTGCATGCAAAATATGAAATAAGTGTTTAGAATGCTGCACTTAAGGGAGTCTCATATTAATTGGCACCTCTGATTAAATACACACTTTAACTTATTAAATTCTAATTTCACCACTTACATGAAATTATGGCCTTGAGCAAAGACCTCCCCTGATATAAATTGAAGATTTCTTAGTACCATTGTGAAGACCAAATGAAATTATGAGCGTTAGAAATTTACCCTACTTCCTGGCACAAATAAATGTTCATTAGTATTATTGTTAGAGAATCTACTTTTAAAACTATATCCAAAAGGTTAATACCACATAGACCGTGGTAGAATGAATAACATTCTGTATTTATGCCTTCAGCCACTATAAGACGTATTCCTCAAATAAGACCCTGCTGCTACCCAAAGAAGAATCCTAGTTTATTTTTATTACTTCTATGACAAACAAACTGATATGCTTCTGGTTGATTTAACATCATTACTCAGACAATTTTAGATCAAGTTGGATTTGATCATCTAGATCAAAAATCCATATTTGTAACTGTCTTAGTTTTTCTCAAAAATATTTAAGTGGAGTGTTTTCTTGTCATATTTTTTAAATGTTATAAATTCTGTTAGTACATGTCAGAAATTTCCTTACATTTGTTTATAAGTTTATTCATATGCTTCATTTTAATTTAATTTAAAACATTATTATTGCTGAGCATGGTAGCTGATACCTGTTATTCCAGCACTTTGGAGACAGAGGCAAAAATATTACCATAAATTTGAGGCCAGCCTCATGCATTACAGGGTGCAGCTTGGGCTACATAATGAATTGCAGACCACTCTGGACTACACAGTGAGCTTCTGCCTGGAAATCAAGATATTATTTTTTAAAATAATTTATGATCAGTTACTATATTGATAATGTACCAGGCATTGCTATGTCAGTCACATAAGATGTAAAAATCTATTAAATAAGTGGACAGTCATAATCATATATATGCCAACAAATACCACTCCATCTTATGAAGTCTGAAAAATTAAAATCATTCACCAGCAGAACTCTTAAATATCATTTCTGTGTTTATTAATTGTTGTCTTAAAATACTAAACTATATGAAGTAGCATTTCTATGTTATGTACATTTTATATACTAATTCGTTGAACCCAATATATGTGTGATTATTTTTCTCTCAAGAGGCTATTTGAATCATAAGTCCTATTTAATCTTTCTAAAATAGTTGGCTGTCCATAATGATATAATCCAGTCTAACTAGCATCTGTGAGGTATTTTTATTTGTTTTATTTCTGAGAGATATTTAAGTATTAGACTGTTTTCTCAATCAATTTATTAGACTATTTTTCAGATTATCCAATTTTTAGAAGATTTTCAAAGTATAAAAATAACTTTATTAAACTGCATATTTGTCTCTTTCCCTCCCTTCTCCCCAACCTTTACCCCACCCCTACTCTCCTGTCTCTCAGATGAAAATAGGGAAGAAAAGTTAGGAGACTCCTTGCAAGATTTGTACAGGGCACTGGAAGAAGCCAGTCTGTCTCCACTAGGAGAACATCGCATTTCAACCAAGATGGAATACAAGTTATCGTTTATAAAAAGATGTAATGATCCTGTGATGAATGAAAAACTTCACAGGCTGAGAATTCTTAAAAGCACTTTAAAGGTAAGTACTTACCATATTCAGGGGGAGGAGGTCCCCGTTCAGTCACAGTCATAGGGAAGGGGGATTGGGGTGAAAGTGGGAGGGAGGGAGGAATAGGAGGATGCATGGGATGGGATAGAAAATGAGATGTAATATGAATTATTTTATTTTTCAATAAAAATGTGTTTTTTTAAAAAAGGTAAGTGCTTAAAGGACAGACATTTAATCTCCATTGGGGGAAATTCATTCTTGGCCTGAAACTGATTGCCAGATATTATAGGTTAGTTGGTGCAAAACAGGGAGCTATAAGAAGAAGGTAAGTAGAAAAAACCTGCAGCAGAGTGGTTGGAAAGGAATCTGGTCAGGTTTTCTCTAAAATCCTAAGTCACTGACTAAACGTTGCATGACCTAGCTTTAGGAGAAAACAAGATGTGATTAAGATTTCTTCTTAAAAAGGCAGGGTTGGTGTTACTCCTCAGTCTTGATTCCCCAAGAGCTCACTATTGAGTATAATTACAAAAGATATTAAAGGCACACCGTATGCATGTAGAATATTAAAAGGGCTATTTGGGGAATAAACTACAACATATCTGGAGTGAAGCTACAGTCATCATGTTTCATGTAGAGATTGCACAACTGTTCTGTTTGCATTTGTCGGTTCCTAATACACATACTACCTTCCCATTATATATTTCTGTAATTGCTTAACAGTGTTTTCATTCTTCTTATGCCAAGCCTAGTTTGGGAAGCATGTGGTAAGGACGGGGGAACAGAGAAGCAGAAGTTAAAGGAGGTTGACATGGGAGAGTATCCACTGTGTGGATGAGGAAAGACCCCTTTCTTACAAAACACCTCAGTAGGTCCTTTAGCACACAGAAAGTGGAAACAAAAACAAAATCACAACATGTCAAAGGACTTCTTTGAGAAGTGTTTTAAACCCACAGCATCCTCCTAAAATTGTACTTTCTGAATAGAGGTGAGTAATAAATAGATAAATGCCATAGAAAACCTAATGATTTGAAATGTCTTCAGGTAATAACAGCCAAGGATTAAGAGTCAATTAACCTTATGGTATTCATGCAGATGCTATTCCAAAGCAGTGGAAGAATTAATGGACTTTGGTAGCTAATGCCATAGTTCTAAGGAGACCTGTAACAGTCATAATGTGATTCTATTGCCCAACTGTATTCCAAAGATATCCTTACCTTCTTACCTTATTTTGGTTTTGTCAGCTTTTGTTGAGTTTTTTTCATAAAAACTTATTCTGATCATGCTTTTCCTCTCATCCAACCTTTCCCAGATCCTCCCACCCAATTCTATCTCATTTATTTATTTATTTATTTATTTATTTATTTATTTATTCTTTTTTTCTTCCTCTCTCTCTCTCTCTCTCTCTCTCTCTCTCTCTCTCTCTCTCTCTCTCTCTTATTTCCCCTCCCTCCCTCCCCCCTCTCTTAAAAATAAGAAAATAAACTCACATAAACCAAGAGAAACACAAAATCTACAAGCAGAAAATAAATTAATTAAATAAAATTTTTTTACAAAAGACAAATAAGACCCTCAAAAATGTGCAAACGAAGCAATATGAGACAAAAGGTCTGCAGGATACTGAGTTCATCTTCTGTCCCTCACCCCCCCCACAACACACACTTCTTTTGTTTTCCCTTTCTACTTCCCCTTCTCTTTCTCTCTCTCTCTTTCTGTCTTTTATGCTCTGTAAATACCCTACAATATTTTTTTTACCTATGACAATGAATATAGGCCACTGTAAATGTTGAATTCATGAGGAATCAATGAGTCACCAAATACATGATACCATGTTTGATTGTTCTGCTCTTCTAGGACAAAGAAAAATAACAAAGTCACTAAAAAGAAATGACCCCTGCTGGTTAAAAAAAACAATGGGGCACTATAGAGCCCTGTGCTTATGGGGCCTGGAAAAGTAATCGATTATAAAATATTCCTTTTCAGAGGAACAACAAAATACACCCAAGAATAGATCTCAGATCTTACTGTAGGCAACTGCCAGCATCATCAGTCCCATACCAATTTCGTATCTTGTAGCCTCACTGGCCAGAGCCACTTCTTAGGCATGTTGTTGCCTTCTTCCCCCTCCCAACTCTGACAAAGAGGTATGCTTTTTTCACTACTGAACAACATTTTTGGGATTCTCTTAGCCATTTCTTAGATTTACAAAAGACAAGACTCGTTTAAGATACTCAAAGTATCTCAATCCTTTCTCCATCTTAACTTCCACAACAGAAATCCTCTTCCTCTACAGTTGATAGTTGTGCCTTTGATAGTTAAACCAAAACCAGGCTTAGTTGTCTGTTGGCTCTGATTCCTTAATGATTCTACTTTATTAAGGATTTATTAAAGGCATGAACCTCCCTTACAACCTGACTACCCTAAATAGGAGGAAAAGGAGATTAAGGAGATCAAGAATGAAAGAATGAAACCTTCTGGGTATCAGTTCCTCGAGGCAATTCCCCTGGCATAATTCTCAGGAGTCTAGCAGATCATCCATTGCCAGAAGCCACACTGTCCATGGACCGAACCTGGAGGTCTCCACCAAGCTTGCCGCTGCTGCCAAATCCTCCAACTCCCCGGAACCTCCGGTTCCTCTATGTCCTTCTTCCCTCTCCCCTCTCTCTTCCTCTTCCCAGCTTCCTCCTCCTAATAAATGATCCTTTTGACAATAAAATACCCCACCCAGAATCCCCGCCCCTCTCTTCTATCATGGGCTAATCCTTCTTTGTTCTCTGAGTCTAAGATCTTTATCAGTTTGTAGAGACAAGGTTGGGTCAAGCATCCCAAGACTGTTTTCACCTTGGGCCCAAACTAAGGCAAGGTTATATTCTCTTCACATATCCCCCTTTTCTATTAAAAATAAAAATAAAAATAAAAATAGGCAAAAAAGAGGAACTATATACATAAATATACATATATACAGAATCATCACATACAAGTTACATGTACATAATCCAGTTCTTTTGTATTTGACAATCTTGGAAAAGTATTCCACTATCCTCTCATAGTGAGTCCTTTCCTAGTCTCCAAAGGTTTCTGAAACCTCTTTATTAGAAATTAAATTTATCAAACTCTAAACATGTTTTTAATTCTTCAACTAAAGCGTATAGTAACACTGTGACTATCTAGTCTTCTTCAACTACATCAGAGATCCAAGAAGGAAATATCTAATATCAAGGAAACACAGACAAGCAACTTACAAAAGCAAGACAGGAAAGAGAGAATTGACTGCCTGGACAGTCAAAGGTTTTTCTCTATCGTTGGGGCATCCAGTCTTCAGCCTTCTGGCCTAGTATATCTGACAGACATAATTGTGAAACAGGGCTTTTGAAGAATTGGTCCAACCAGTCTCCACAAAGCTGCACAGCCTTGTGCTCTGCTCTGCGTTGGTCACAATTTGGGCTGTCAGTCTGCCATCACCAGTAGAGACAAGGACAGTACTTCGGCCCAGAGGTCATTCTGTCATACTTATTTCTTCTATGCCCATCATCTTCCTTGAAGTAGACATTTCTGCAGATATTCCCATAATTGCCATTATTTCCAATAAATGAGTAATTACACAATCATCCTTTTCAGAACTTAAGACAGTTGCCTATTGAAACCCTGAATATGTATCAGTGCTATGATTATATACCTTAGTCTTCCAAATTCTGCAAAATGAAACACATCCATCTGCCAGATTCCACTCCATTTGGTACCCTAGGGTTAATTCCAGGAGGTGATGGGATTTGATTATACAAAGAACACATAGGACACCTTTTAATTATTTCTCTGGCTTGTTGCCAAGTGATAGGGAATTTTTCCTTCAAACCCTTACTGTCGACATGATGTTTTTCATGAAATTTTGAGGTTTGGAACACATTTCCTATTAATAATTGGTCTATTTCCTCATTTCCTTTTGCCAATGGACCTGGTAAACCTGTATGGGACCGAATATGTGTAATATACAAGGGATAGTTTCTACTTCTGATGACCTGTTGTAGTTCCATAATTAACGTAGTTAATTCTGAGTTATCAGGAATAAAAACAGTAGTTTCTATATGCAAAACAACTCTATCTACATATTACAAGTCAGTGATGATATTAAGAGAGTCAGGAAAATCTAACAATACCATAAGGATTGCATACAACTCTGATTTTTAAACTGAGGTAAATGGACTTTTGATCACCTTAGTTGTTTTATCAGACTTATAACCAGCAATACCCAGCTTATTTGCATCAGTATAGAAGGTGGGTGCCCCTGATATTGGTGTCCTCCTTACAATACTTGAAAGGATCCAATTAGTTCTTTTTACAAACTGTATACGCTTGCTTTTCAAGTATTTGTTATTAATTTCCCCCAAGTAGTTACTATAAGCCCTTTGCCAATCTTTATTACTCATAATGACATAACCTCAGTATTAGTAAGAGGCACTACAATTTCCACCTGGTCTCTTCCTGACAGTTGACGCAATCTTATTCTACCCTTTGTAATCAATTCAGAAATTTTTTCTATGTATGTCTTCAATTTTTTACTTTGCTTATTCACTAAGAAAACCCGTTCCTGGATTCTATCTTCCCTTTGCATAAGGAGCCTAGTAGGAGAATGTGTTCAAGGCAAAATAACTAGAATGCAACCAAGTTTAGGATCAAATCTATCTACATATACCTTTTGTAGTTTTTCCTTTACCAGAACTAAATCCTTTTCTGCTTCAGCTGTTAGACATCTTGGACTGTTTAAATCTGAATCCCCTTGTAACATTTGAAACAAATTACTTATCTCATAAGTAGCTAATCCAATTGTAGGCCTTAGCCAGTTAATATCTCCCATTAATTTTTGAAAGTCATTAAGAATTTGCAACTGATCTCTACAGATCTGTATCTTTTGTGGTCAAATTTTTTGTTCAGTTATTCTATAGCCTAAATAGGTAAAACCTACAAATGTGTTTTTAATTCCATCCATCCATTGCAAGGGAGAGGTATTGTTCATTATAGGCCCCCAGTGCCATGGGAAGGGAACCTTAACGGTCACAAGACAAGTATTCCGTATTTTCAGCAATTGGGGCCCTGTTTACTCACACTTGAGCATGAGAGTCTTACCATAAAGAAGGAAAGCAGGACAAGTTCTAGAGTAACTGAAGAGACAGACAGTGGTAAGTCCATTCATTGGCAGGAATAGGATGTTACACGGACATCATAGAAAAGCTTCTCTTTGAAGGTTTAAGGAAGGTTTGAAGAAATGATAGACTTTTAAGCTCAACCTTACAACTTGAGGAAGGTTTCCTTAAAACATGAAGGTTTTCATAAGCAGAGATGGCAAATAGGAAGGGCCAAGAGTAAAAAGTAAATCACATACAAGCAATCCAAGACATAGCATTGAGTTACAAAAAAGGTACACTGTGATTTTAGTCTAAATAACTGAATGTGAGTATGTCAAATCTGTTTCTTTTTTTAATTAATTAATCATTTTTACATACACATTTATATTATTACACATATAGACAATAAACTACCTATGGCAAGAAGAACCGTGACACAATCAGGAATTATATAAATGTTACATTCTTAGTGTTTTGGCTATTTGTATTGGACAACCTTGAAAAAAAATCTTTCCTATTTTGGTGCATCTAAAGTTCTGAATGTAAATCAATCTCCATCACATCATGTCATTATCAACTTAAAACATCTATCCAGACCTAAAAACATCTTAACTCCTAAACAACTAAGCTTCACTGTAAAACTAAGCTACCTGGTCTTCAATTCCATCAGAGACTTGAGAAGGAATAAACTTGATTACCTGAGTGTCTACTCCTCAACTTAATACCTCAATTGTCACCCACAAGGTTATTTTTAATTCACTGGGATAGAATTGAATATATAGATACAAAATAAGTTTAATTTTAAATACAGGGGTATAGAATTCAAATGTAAGATTATTCAATATATATATTTCTATTCTAATATGATGTACCCATATAACTCAGATCTGCTTCTTAAGGTTTCTGAATTTGTTGGCATGTTATTTCACATTTCAATAAAAGTTTACGCCCATCTTAACTATTGAATTCTTTTGCTTTTCAGGCCAGAGAAGGGGAAGTAGCCATTATTGATAAAGTCCTAGACAATCCAGACTTGACATCTAAAGAATTCCAACAGTGGAAGCAGATGTACCTCGACCTTTTCTTGGATATCTGTCAAAACACCACCTCAAATGACCCACTAAGTATTTCCTCTGAATTAGATGTTATCCCTTCTTCTCTAACACACACTCATTCATACATTGAGACGCATGTGTAAGGCCACCTAGGACCTGCTGGTACTCTGAACAAGTCCATAAGGTAGTTGGTTTTTTTTTTAATCAATGTGTTGGACACTTGACAAGCTATACTTTAATGTTACCAAACTATATGAAACAAAGCATACATGGTCATATTACCACTGTCTTTAAAGAGCATTTGTATGTTTTATATGCAGTCAGTGCTCAGCTTATGTTTACCATGTGCAAAATCAACTATCTTTAATGACTTAAATTAACTTTTGCAAACAATTCTGAATACAGGTGACCTTCAAGTAGAAAACCCACAAAAAGGCAGTTTTCTATCTGAGATCATCTTTTCTCCCTTTAAGTTAATTTTATATAAATGAGACTTCAAACGTAAATCACAATTTTTTCAGGTGCAGACATTCCTGTGGGTGGGAAAGAACTTAAACCTTTTTATATTTATTAAAATGTTCTAAGAATTTTCTTAAACATTGCACAAAGTTTAATGCTGTAGTTTTATTTTTGTGAAATGTAAGTGCGTATAAAAGAGTTAAGCAAACTAGAAGAGCATCAGCATAAGAAAAGTTCAGGTAGCTAATACCCGTCTTAATAGTCTATTAACTTGTGCTAACTGGTTAATGGAGGTATTATTCCAAAACTTTGAGAACACTGCATGGTGTATCAGGGCAAAGCTTTGTAAGATGTTTTTGTAACTAAGACCAAAATTGAAGATAGAGCTGCTTTATTTTCTTGGTTTAAATCTCCCTTTATTTTTGTAGCGATGAAATGCTGATTGTGTACAGAAGACTTTAAGAATGGATTTTTTAAAACAGACTTAACTCACCCAGAAAGGCAGCTAACAGCTACACATATGCACATGCACATTCACATGCGTGCTCCTGCGCACACGCACACACATACACACATACGCACGCGCGCACACACACACAAGAATTTCAGCTAAAGCTCATGTTTTTTTGAACTCTTTAACTCTTAAAAGACAAGGTATACACTGAAATGAATCAATTTTCCAGACATTTTCCAATTTTCCCTTGGTCTGCTAACAAATCCTCTACAATTATACACCAGATAGGGAAATAAATACATTTAGTCATGGCCGATACAAGTTTCAATAGAGAAAACAACATTGTTGAACAATGTTAATGGACTTCTCTACTAAGGAACAGAGGATGCCAGCCATTCAGGGAGTCGTCACATTGAGTGACCTGAGATCAAGCACTTAGAGGCTTTTTCCTAGAGTCCTGAATTGTTTATAGAGTGAGTGGAGTCTATGAAAAAGTCCTCTTCATATATTGCCATTTCTGCGTGTCTAGTTTTGGAAAGTGACCACAGCATGAAAGTGACTTGCTGCTTTTTAGTGTGTGGCTGCATAATGTACAAGTCACAATTTGCTGTTTTTTCAGGAGGAAACGCCCCTCCTTTACTATTCTGTATCCTAAACTCTACTTCTGATCAGCTTTATCCTGTTGCCTGTACAGCTCAGTGAATGTACGTACATTTCTAAGAATTCAGACATATGCCAGTGAATATTTTTGCTGTAGAAGAAAGTAAAAACTACACAGCAGGATCTTTTTCTTTGCTTTTGAAATCACATTAAATCACTATCGTTTTGCAGACTTTGCACAACTGTACAGGAGAGTGGCCTTTCTACAGCACATTTTCAGTAATCCTATATTTAGTCAAAATGGATGAGAAACACGCATTAATGTTTGTATGGAATTTTGGGTCCAGTGTAATATTTTTATCATTTAAAAAACCCTATTTGTAAACACATTTATTTACTGCATGGTTATTGACACACATTAAATTTAAATTTGTGAGATTTTGTATATGTGTGTGTGTGTGTGAGAGAGAGAGAGAGAGAGAGAGAGAGAGAGAGAGAGAGAGAGAGAGAGAGAGAACAACAAACAAAAAATGAAGTGTGCTTGTTACAGTTGTTTAGGCTTATTGATGTTTACTAGACCAATGTGTATCTTCACTTAAAAATATTTGTACATGATGAACGTGTCACATGGACAGTGGACAAACAGCCTGCAAACAGCAAGCAGTTGGTGGGAATACTAGCTCTGTTGCTAGTAAGCAGCTTCTACTTTTGTAAAGTCAGCTGTTATTTTACTGGTTAAAAATTAAACTAATGAATTTTACAAGACTGGTGACTAGCCTAGCATGAAAGAGACCTTTAAACACTATATATCTGTACATTTTATTGCATTAGTTTCAAATCTAGGAGAGAGGCAGCACTGTAAAATTGAAGTCAAATAAATTCAGCTCTTAATGAATCCTTTTAAAGCACCTACTTTATTCATGCAAAGGGCTTACCACATTTCTCTGTGACCTAATCACACAGCCACCCTCACTACCACCACCCCAGTTACAAGTTCTCACTTTGCCACCTCACTGATAGCACAAGCCAGAAGTAACACCTGTTCAGAGCTTACCAAGATCTCCTCTGAGACCTTGAAGCCTCAAGCTGGCTTCCCAGTGACCTGACAGGACCATGAAAACATCACCTACTCATTCTTTTTCTGTGAGTCTTTGGGGGAACGAAGTGGGAAACCACCAAAAATAAGCTAATTTTCTTCTCACAAATGTAGTATATTGCGGTCAAGTGTCACTAAAGTATGTCTAAACTAATAAGCTGCCTCCAGCCAGTGTAAAAGCAGATGGGAATGGAAAAGAAAAAAAAATTAAGCAAGAGTAGTTTCTCAAAGAAATGCTTTTTCTGAGAAATTTTTTCCCTTCTCAGTTTCATATCAGTATGAAACTGTGAAAGCAGAGCCATAACCATGGTTCTGCCCCATAAAGATCATTCTTTGCACAACCATCCCGTGCTGCTTAACTAAGGCTCACGCACACATCATCACTGTCATCACCTAATACTGTCTTCTGGGACTTACTACAGCTGTTAAAGCCGACAATTTTTTATGGTTGGTGTGTAACTAGTTGTACACTATTTTGGAGGGGAGACGTGAAGTATTCACAGGCACCTGAAAAACACTTTAGGGAGGGAAATAGGGTTCTGTTTTATTTTCAAAAGTCCACCTCTAGGCCAGGATGAGTCAGTCTGTCTTTCTGAAAACTTTTGAGTTAACTAATACTGATTCATATCGTTGCATTTGACCATTCCTGACTGCCCTTTGCAGTTGAAGGGGAATCGTTATTCTTTGACCAAGACCTTATTTGCCTCCTTACCCCTCAGAAGAGCTTTATCAGAGTCCCAGTTCTTAGGGGAAAAGACATTGCTCTGTAGGCAAGGTCAAGAACAACTTTCTCTTAGGCCCTCTGAAAACTGGACTCACCTGGTCACTCCAGCACTATATCTAACACCTCTCCAGGGTCTCCCTCCCTTTTCTCCTCCCCACCCCCAGCCAGCTGCAGGACTACACACTGAAGGCCACTCCATGCCCAGGGAAGCACACAGCCTATGTCTTCCCAACGGTCCAAGTCAAGGTCATAGCCCACTACGTTACGGGTTGGCACCTGGCGTGAATCCCGCCACTTGAGACCACCCAGGAGCAGCACTGTCTCTTCTACCACAGCAAGTCCATAGCAGAAGCGGTCATAAGGTAGCGACCGCAACCGAGTCCACTGGTCTGTGCTGGGGTCATAGCGTTCAATCTCAGAGAAGGGCTCATATCTTCCCAAGAAGGCAAACACTGCACCTCGCAGCACCGCAAGGTAGTGCCCATAGCGAGCTGTACCCATGGGTGCTCTCTTGCTCCATGCCTTCTCTCCGGGGCTAAGGGAATACATATCCCGGAGGCTACTTGTACCTCTTTCACCTCTCCCAGCCTTGCCCCCAGAGATGTACACGACACCATGGTCCCCAACTGCACCTGCGTGACCATGCAGTGCCCGAGGTAGCTCCCCAGCTGCCATCCAGCGGTCCCTGCGAAGGTCGTACATCTCCACAGAGGCCAGTGCCTCACCCCTGGTGCCCAGGCCCCCAACGGCCAGGAGACTCTCTCCTACCACACCACACCAGAAATAAGCCCGTGCTTCTCTCATGGCAGGCACCTCTGTCCAAGTGTGGAAGCGTGGGTCATAACGGTGTACTAAGGCCGTGACTGACCTTGGGCCATCAGCCAGGGAAGTAGATGGGCTGCCAGAAAGGCTCTCCCCTCCGAGGACAAATAGGAAGTTGCCAGTGGTACATACACTGTGGCCTAACAGTGGTGTGGGCAGCCGTGTCAGGCTGCGCCAGCTGTGATTGTACACGTCGAAGGAAACCACATCCTGGGTGAGCTCCCACTCCTTCTCTTCCTCCATTTCTTCTTCCTCCTCTTCTTCCGGTTCAGGTGCAGGGTGCCGATTTCGAACTACCTCTGGTAGAACCATGATTTCCTCAGTTGCTGTCTCCCTAGCTCTGAGACCACCAACCAGCAAGATGCGGGTCTGGGGACTCCGGACACTAGTCTGTTCTCCCTGCAGGAGCGGCTGGCGGGAGGGTGCTGTATGGTAATTGAGGGCCTGGATGATGAGGCCCTTGATCCCTGTAGGTAAAGTAAGACCAGAGCCTGAGTACACACGCCGCAGCACACCAGCAGGCACCAGGCCAAAACGGATACATCCCAGCAGTGTTGAACTGTGTGCCAGGCGCTGGGCTGTGGGCTCCTGCCGCAGCCAGGCTAGTGCCAGGCCCAGCAGCTGCGTCTCAGCCACCCGTGTCACATCAGGGGCACCCAGTACAGCCTTCATTGATACAGGATTGAGTTCCAGCAGCCCTGAGGGGCCAGCGCCCATCAGAAACAGCTCCTGCAGGTGGCTCACAATGTAGCGCTCAGCTGCACCTAAGGTACCGGCCAGGCCAAAGCGAGCAGCCACATTTGCAGTGAAGCAGCAATTCTCTGGGGCAAGATGGCGTTCCAGGTAGTGGCCACACAGCCCCAAGGCCTCAGTGACTTGCAGGTAGCTGGCGGCCTCCAGAGTGTCCTCCACAGTGTCCATGGAGAGGGGCAGCCAGGCAGTGTAGATGAAGTCCAGTAGGCGCTGGAGACCGGCTGCCGATGGCACATGCAGGTGAATTACAGGAGCCTGCGATTCCTGGGTGTGACTCTTGAACAGGGCCCTAAAGTAGTCGCTGGAGCACGCCAGAAGTGACCTGTGCGCTGGGAACTCACTGCCCTCGGCCTTTAGTGTCACATCGCACAAGAAGCCCTCAGCGCGGAGGGCTTGGTAGCCGGTGAGAAGAGAGCTCCCATGAGTTTTGCAGTAAGACAGGAAGTAACTCATGATGATGCCCAAGGCGGGAAGCTGGGATAGAGCCAGCCAGGAGCAGCTGGAGGCATTCCTTGACACAGAACTCCTACCTCCTACTTCTGCTATCCAGCTGCAGAGCCCCTAGCAAAGGCTGATTTTTGCCTGCTCAGCTTAAAACCTAGGGTTCCTTCATCCAGATTCCGCGGTTGTTCCGTGCCCCTCTCAGACAAAGTAAGATCTAGAGACAATTTCCAGAAGCCTCTAGTAGCAGAGGGTGTGGATTTCAGAGCCTTCTCGGTATTGCTAGGCTTGGTTCCAGCTGCTGCTGAGCATAACAGTGCGTTGCCCAAAGCCCTCTCCCCTACACAATTTGGGGAGCACGCACTTGCACACCAGAGCCGGCGGTGGCCGCGCACCATCACCTGGAGAGGTCGAGGGTGCTGGATCTCCAACAGGCAGGTGCGTTGGTGTGGCCCTATTGTGAGTGCCCCAGGAGTGCAGGATGATGGCTCTGAACGTGGAGCAGAAGGACCTGTTCCGTGGACACCAGCACAGTCGAAGGACAACTGGCTAGGGGGCTGGGGGTGAGTTTGTTCCGACAGGAGGATCAAATCAAAGCCTGTGGCATTGGGGGGAGCGCAGGTCAGCGTAGAGGGTTGGGAGCGTGATTGGGCGCTGCACATAACAGGCTGGTAGCTCACAGCGACAGGAATAGTGCTCGCCTTTGGCCTGCTGGCTGGCTCACGGGCAACTTGCCCCTCCCTGCGCCACAGCTGCTGTCTGCTATTCGTCCCAGGGGCCTGGCAGGAAGCTTCCTGAGCCAGGCCATTGACTTCTGTGACCCGACTGGCCTCTAGTCATGCGGGAAGTGAAGGGGTCCCCTGGAACACTGAACAGAGGGAGGGGTGGCAAAAGCTCAAGAAGGGCCCGAGCCTCTTTAGACTTGGTGATGTGTTGGGAGGGATGCCCGCCTGGGCTGGAGGACCTCTAGCTGCCCCTATGCCTGGGAAAGGAGCCCCAGGCTCATCTTTCGACTTGAAAGATGTCCTAACTAGTCAATTAGTCGGGAGCAAGCAGGGATTAAGCGGCAATTTTGCACAATGACACCTAAGAGGAGGCTTCTGCTCAGAGAAGTCTCTAGCAAAATGTAAAACAGAACCCCGAACTATGAGCCAAGTTCGCATGCCCCTCCCCTGCACTCACCTATTCAGGATTCAGGAGCCTGGGCCCTTCCTAATGCAGGTGGAATCTCCCAAGCTGCCTGATTTCACAATCCAAGGAATTTGCTCCCAACCCCTGCCCTCTGACCCCAGAGGAGCTCTCTTTGATATTCTAGTGAAACCCATCTCTTGGCAACAGGGACAAAAAGACAAAAGCAAAAACTAACTTGAGTTTGCTTTTTGAATGACAACTCCTCAAACAAAAAAATGTAATTCCTTCTAGTTTCCTCTCCCTGATTTTCCATGCTGTGATCTGATGACCGGCTGCTGCATCCTCAATGCTATGACAAGATAATGGGCCAGAAAGTTGCAAAGCTCAGGACAGCTGTCGGTTTTTCCCCCCCTAGGGCCCCTCCTCACAAAGTGATTTTTCTAAGAAACACCCAGAGCAAAAATGTAGACTAAGAGCACCCTGCCCACTGCCTGCATCCTGGTCTTACATTACAAACTCATTAAGTGCTCTTCCTTGCCAATTCAGAGGCTTCTGTTTTGTTTTGCTTTGAGATACAGTTCATTTTCCCAGCTTTGGAAAGCAGCCCCTCCAGCAGTCTGTGCTAGATGAGTCTTTCAGACAGAGTATATTTCATAGAAGAAAGAGAAGTCCTAGAAAAGATAAAACTGTCATTTCCTACTTGGCCAACCATCAGTACTTACAAGGTCTCCAATTACACACAATTCTTTAATTTCATGAAATATTAGTAAAAATTCTGCCAGGCCGAAGAGACAGCTCAGCACTTCAGAGCACTTGTTGCTCTTGCAATGGTCTTGGGTCCAGTTCCCAAAACCCACATTAGGACTCACATCCATCTGTAATTCCAGTTCCAATGAATCCAATACCCTCTTCTGGCCTCTGTGCAGGCACACACGGTGCATAGCCATACATGCAGGCAAAACACTCATACAACTAAAATTAAAATAAATAACGTTTAAAAGGTGATTCTGCTGCCAAAGATAGAATTGAGTTATAACTTAAATTGCCAAGTTATAGAGTGTAGATAGGACTGGGGTTTGTACTTCCTTAACTCTTAAAAAAATGTTTCAACAGAAATTCCTAATGTTAAAGGCACAAATGGATTCAGGAAGAGTATTTTTCCTAGGGAGGTGGAGTACAGTATTAAAATGTGTGGTCCAAAAGTGAAACATAAACTGGGTGTTGTGGCATATGCCTTTAATCTTAGTACTCAGGAAGGAAAGGCAGGTGGATCTCTGAGTTTGAGGCCAGCCTGGTCTACATACTAACTTCTAGGCCACCCAATGCTGCGCAGTAAGACCCTGTCTCAAAAAATAAGTGAGATATGGCTATGGTTTGTTTTACTCAAGTCTCTATTTTAAGCTTAAATGCCCTTCACTCAACCTAATTAAATTTTGCTAGAAGGAATTTTGAGGTTGTTAAGGCATATCTTGGCCTTTCCTCCAAAATATTTTTCCTTGTATACAACAAATGTGGCAAATGAGCTCCAGAGAAAGTACGATTTGTCTGAATGCCTTGAATATTGAGTTATAGAGTTTGGCAAAGAATCCAGGGTTGCCTTCCTACTCTATTATGTGACCTCATGTATGATAAAAATCAATTCATGCAACACACTTTACTCATAAGGTGATAAAATGCATTTACAATTTTACTAACTTAAAACCATGTAAATTTGGTTTTTGAACAGCACATTGTTCACACCTGTATTGAATCCCTCCTATCAGAATTGTCCATCATTGTGCATTTGGATTCAGAATGTCACATTACAAAATAAAGATGCCGTGGAAATGTTTGGATTCCTAACATCAAAATTCCAGCTTTCATAAAAAAGAATGTGCTTATTGCTGGCCCAACCTAACACGTTTTGCCAGAGAAGATGTGATGAAGTGTGTTAACTGAAGACATCTTTACATTATGTGTGCTTGTAAGACTTTGTTTAGAAAATGTAACTGTCAACCCAAGAAAATCATTGTCATTCAAGTAATGGTTGTGTAGTGTTACTATTTTTATTTCTGTGCAGTACTAAGTAATATTAAATAAAAATTTAGTCTCTCTCTCTGTGTTTAAGTTTTGGTAGATGTGTGTCTTAAATTGATGTCTTGTTCTGTTTTTTAATGGGGATACTGTATAAGCAAAAGAAAATCATTGTTCATAGTTCTAGGAGACAGGAAATAAGCATTCAAGGCACCAGCACATTCAGTGTCTAGTGAAGCCTCTCCACTGTGTAGCAAGGTGGTAACTTCTTGCTGTTGTCTTACATGGCAGAAAGACAGATGGCATTAATCCCATTGCCAAGACAGAGTCCTTGTGGCCTACTCAGTTCCCAGAGGTCATGCTTCTCAAAGGTATTACATCTGAATTTTGGGAAGACATGTATATTTTGACCAGAACAGTAGGATTTCCCAGAAGCTTGCTTTATAATCCAGCCTGAACGCACATTGCTGAGAAGCTCTGATGGGATGTGAGTAATGTCATTCTGTTGAAAATCAATCTGCTTATGAGTTGTCCTCCCCTGGGCTGGAGAGATGGCTCAGCCATTAAAGACTAGGCTCACAACCAAAATATGAGTTGTCCTCCCCTCACTAGCCTATCAAGCCCTTAGAGTGGAGACTGCTTCATGGACCTTGTGTCTGGAGCCCTTGTTTTGGTCATTGCCACAGCATATGTTGAACAGATGTAGGGAAGGAGAGTAGTCTTGAAAGTCTTCTTCTCCTTCCCCTTTTACACAGTTGGGGGTTCAAGACACATCCCAGTAAGGCAATAAGGATCAAACGAATGACCACAGGTGAAGTCTGGGTAGACGTCACCCTTCTGAGAAGGAATGAATACCTTGTCCACCAGCTAGTGCTGCTCTGGTGCCCCAACCCTTTAACCAGGCAAAACCTAAATGACTCTCACATGCAGTAACATGCACTATTGCCCATCGTACTCAGACACAGAGTGCCCCATGTACATTAGCAGTAGCCCCCATGATCCATTTGGTATGGTTGCATTTTTGCTTAAAGCCCAGCTCCTTACCCCAGCATACCAGTTGAAACTCTACTTCTGTCACCACTACCCTCCATCCACCTTCATCTCTGTAAGAAGACATAGAACTAAAGTTCTACAAGCACCCTTTCTTAAATACACTCATCCAAGCCACAAGGCTACTCACCCAGAGCACCCTACCTACCCTGTGCTGACCTGTCAGAACAAAATCTAAATGCCATCATTCTGATATCTAAAATAATTACACATTAAAAATGTCCATGTGCAATGGACACTGAAAATGTTTTACTTATTTGAGGCTGAGTAGCTGGCTTTGCCTCTAAAATGCTTGATATACAAGCATGAGAACCTGAGGTTAGAGCCTCAATGTCCACATAAAAACCCGGGCTGGTTGATGCATATTTCAGGACAGGAAGATCCCTAGCGCTCACTAAGTAGCTGGCCTTTCTGAACTGGTAGTCTCCGGCTTCAATGAGAGACTCTATCTCTAACAATAATCTGAGTGGAACCAAGGGAGCAACTTGGCGTCAACCTCTAGCCTCCATACACATGAGTACATACCTGTATAAACATATGTATACATACACCACACACAGAGAACATGTTATAAAAATATATAATTTAAATATATAATTTAAATATTTTATAATTAATATATAAACTACCACCCAATTCATCTATGTAAACATTATCAAAGATAGCTTGTCTCTTTCTCATCTACTGTCACTGGCTCTTTTCAATCCAAATATGCGTCCTTTCAACACACAGTTTATTCCAACATCAATGGAAAGCCTAATATTAGAAATTGACACATTAAGTTTATTGTGAAAACACAGTGGCAAATAGTAAGACACATGCAATAGGGGGAAAAACCCTCCATGTTGTTTTCATCTTTTTCCTGAGATGAGTTTTGTGTCTATGGAATGTATGTTATCTTTGTGATATGCAATTCCAGCAACAAAAAAAAAAGTGTACCCGAAAGAGAAAAATAGAGAAAGGTAGACAAGAGAGACAGACAGACAGGAGTGATGTTGTCATTCTAGCTCAGAT
Organism: Acomys minous; assembly: GCF_964271855.1. Taxonomy (NCBI): domain Eukaryota; kingdom Metazoa; phylum Chordata; class Mammalia; order Rodentia; family Muridae; genus Acomys; species Acomys minous. Next base: position 123,573,918 of record NC_140488.1, on the reverse strand, counting down.
TAAAAGTCCTGGGATTCAGTTACACTATGATTCATGTTAATACAAATCAAGTATCTTAAATTTTGTGAGCATCATTTTGTTATTTTTGAAAGGGTAGTGACTCAACATTCACACCATTATTAAAATAAGAGAGAACTAAAGTGGGGTGCTCTGGGAGTCTGCCACAAGAGATTTTTTTTTCTCTTCTCCATCTCTTAAGCGAAGCATAATGAAAACTCACAGTATCATTGCTGGAGAGATTGCTCAGAGGTTGAGAACACTTGCTGCTCTTCCAGAGCACCAGAGTCTAACTCCCAGCACCCACATGGCAGTTAACAACCATCTGTATGTATCTCCACTTCCAGGGCCTCGGATGCTCTGTTCTGGCTCCTTTTGGCTCTGAATGCAATTAGTGCACAGATAAACTTGCCTGCAAGTATATGCACAAGCAAGCCCTAGTACGTAAAATAAAAATAAATACATCTTTTCAAAAACGAAGAAATTAAGTTATCTCATGGTACCAGATCAAAAGAAAGAAATGTAACAAAAGAGTAGTTCTCCTGCACCATCACATGAGAACAAGTTTAAAAACAGGCATCCTAAGTCATGAGAATGACTCAGGAATAAGAACACTTTAACTGGTGCTCTGGAAGACCTGGGTTTGATTCCCAAGAGCAATGATGGCTCACAATCATCTGTAACGCCAGTTCCAGGGAAATCCAAAACCTTCTGACCTCCTTGGATACTGCACACACTGTTGCATAGATACACATGCAGGCAAAACACCCATGTGCATAAAATAAAAATCAAGTTGAATCTTTTGAAGAAAGAAAGGGTCATTCTCAGCTCAATAAGGCCTCTAGGCCTGAGGCCTGTGTTCTGTTCAACAAGTCCTCCCCACAGTTTCCACTACATCCTGAGTTTACTATTCTAAATAATTTCTTTGGGGTTTGATATCAATGTTTCCCCAGGAGGGAGCTGTATTCATCCATCCATTTTTTTCTTACCAAAAATATAATATCATCCTTTTCCATGGATATTAAAGTGCAATAACTAAAGCCTAGGGAGATAACCAAATCACATCAAGATGGAAGCCCATTTATTTTAAAGGCCAGAGGTTGGAGATCCAAAGGTGAAAGATTAGTAACTTCTCCTTGTCATAGAGCTTACAAATAGAAGCTCTTACTTCTTCCTCTCTCATCCTCACTAGAGGACAGTGTTGACAATGGCTTACTCATGTAGCATATTATGGTCATAATATGCTACCCCACACATAAAATAAAGCAAACTGCACTTGAAATTGATTGTAGTTTTCACTTCCTATCTAGAACCTCTGTTTTCAAAGGGTCCTGGATAAATAATGAAATATCCAAAGAAACCAACCAAAGGATGTAGGATCTGGAAGAATTTTTCTCATATATGGAGTAGGTGAAGGAGCTAGGGGATTCAAACCACCCCCCAAAAAAACCTGTAGGAGTAAATAATCACAGTTTTCATCTTTTTGAAGAGCCAAGAAAAAAAGCAGAGATATTATCCTGGCCAGAGTGCAGACTTGGCAATTGGAAGGTTTTGGTTTTGTTTTCTTTTCTTTTGTCTTGTTTTTTTTTAATGGCCATCACATACTGATAGAAGGTAATGGCAATTTAGAATGTTGAAGCAAAATATACAAATAGAAGATATAGAGAGTTCTGGAACATAAAGTGGGTTATATGAAGCTTGAAGAAAGGTAGAGAACTTGTCTAAGGGAACACAGTTTAGTTTAATACATCTAATTGGAGCCACACATGTGATTCTTCCATCCCTTTGTCTTTTGGGAGTTCTCCAATCTCCTTGTGCCCTCCTGTGATCAGAAGGCCCTTGTTTGTGCATTTGTGAAGAGACACAGAAGTGCCTACAAATATGTTTCTCCCAGTAGCCATCCTCAACTCTTGATTGGCTGGGTAGTAGTCAGTATGCAGACATTACAGTTCATTGTGCAAAAAGAGACTCATACCAATTCCAGAGTTCACCTTCTGGACTGAGCCACTGTTACCTTCTGCAGGAGCATGCTTGATGTCACATGCTTTCAATTCCTGCCTCCCCTCACTTGCTCATACCTACTTCTTCTGGGATAATGTCCTACTAAATTACTTTCTCAGAAACTCTCACTTCAGGAGAAATACACACAATTACAAAAACCCACCCAAGATACACTGACATTTTGGAGAAGAGGGGTGCAAATATCTGTCACCCCCTGGCCAGACAAGTGCTAGGGATATGGTGTATGCAGACATAGGGATCCAATGGCACACCTCCATCTGAGAGTAAGACAGCATTACACTAAAAGGGCATCTCTCCCTTTAACAACCCACCCAGTCTTTCAATAGTGTCCTGGAAGGCAAAATGAACTCTAAAGTGGTTTCAGATGCACACAACACTATTTTTCTCTTAGGACTTATGTGCAGGTACCATCTACTTTGTTTACTTAGACTTTTTTTTCTACTGGATTGATTTATGCTATGTCAATGAAAGAAACAGCTCTTGCCTCAAATACAAGAGATGGTTTAATCTGAGGGGAATAGACAACATGGTTTGAGTCCAAATCTGAATGTCCACCACCCAAGTTCCGATGAACAAATAAAGTGACAGAATACCAAACACAGTGTGGGTACATCAGGTAGATAGGTAGGTAGGTGGATTGCAGCAAAGAGAGGAAAAATTCTGCTCTAGGCCTTAGACACTATCTGACAGCATTCTTGTCCCTTTGGTTGGTGGAAACTAGAGTTCTATTTGTACCTTTCAAAGGATTAACAAAATGCAGTACAGAGGAGGACAATAAATGCCTGTTACAGGGATTAAAGATGTCCTAAGATACTTTGACTATCTGTTCTGACTTCTCTACATCGTTGAAGTTCTAATCAGTCAATCAGCTTTCATATTCACAACCTCTTTCCAGAAAATCTGGTTCACAGTGACCATTTCTCCCTAGCTCCACACCAGACCCAGAGCTACCAGCATTTCCTGACCAAGCTCAGCCTTTCACTGTTCTTCCCATGGCTTGAAGCTGGTTCAGATGCGTTCTTTCTTCTAGTTACTTCTAGAATCTAGTAGTTCCCACTACATTCTTCATGAGATGGCCTCATGTGCTTTTCTTCACTCTACAAAAGCCCATCCCTGAAGCTGCATTTTCATGTGTGTTCTGGTATGCAACTGAGTTTCACACTTGGCTTGGTTTCTCAGGGGGCAGTTTAAAACTTTAATAACATTCTCAATCATACAGATATGTACCATTGGCAGTTCCCTTGGAGATGTGCTTGGAACAGCATGCAAGGGTGATGGGAACACTAGAATGTGAGGAACTAGCATAGATGTAGCTTCCAGGGCTCTATTCTTAGTAACTGGATCAGAAATCCTAAGCCTAGTGGGAATAGAGGTGGATGCATTTTAAACAAGGTTTCCAGGGGGCTTTTACTCACTCCAAGTCAGTACTCCTGGCAATGGGTCAGCTGGTCACCAAGAGCAGCACCTGGGACCTTTTTAAAGAGGCAGATACACAGCTACACCCAGAGCTATGGAAACTCTGGAGGTAGGGCCCATTCTTCTATGATTTAACACTCCTATTTAGTCCCCAAGTATGCTGATATTTTAAAATTCAAAAGCCAGTTATGTAAAACTTAAATGTGTCTATTCAGCTAGATGTAGAAGCACATGCCTCTAACAGCAGCAGTTGAGAGCTGAAGAGTGAAGGATCAGAACTTTAATGCCAACCTGAGCTACATGGAAAGCTTGAAGCCAGCCTTGTCTACATAAGACTGTGACCCCAAAACAAGACCAAACAAATTCACTCACTCAAAAACATAGCTATTGTGTTCTAGGCATGTTCTCAGGCTATAGATCATTATGATCTGTAAGCCAGACATATGCCCTATAGTATGCTGGTAATTCAATATGTCTCCTAGATTCCCAAAAAAAGCTATATTTCATATTTCATGATAGACCCTTTCATGAAGTCTTCGCTGCTTCTACTTCATTAGACAATGGCTTATCTAAGAAGAAGAATCCAATACCATCTCCCAGCTGAATGTTCTTAAGTTTCAAACTTCAGAGCTGCAGACAATTTTCCCATATAGGTAGCAGAACTTACTATGGAAGCCAGAATCACCAGTTCCACAAATTGACTCACAATGACACAGTTTGCTTTTCCTATCTGATTCTAATAAATCAGCTTTCATCTACTTACACAAGTCTACAAAACAAATTTCGTAATTTTTGATTATTAGACATTTTTCAGAAAGATGTACCAAACAATAACTGATGGGGGCGCTTTCAGCAAATATGGCCATTTGGATCCCCTGTGTTCTGCTTGACAAAAACTTCTGCTCCCTCCCTTTCGGTGACCTCTCGGAGAACTCTCCAGGAGACCTCCTGTCTTTAGCTTTCTCAATAACCAGATATAGATCTGTTTCACCTAAGTTAGCTCCAGTCCTGCTGTCCCACGCTTTTTGGAAACAGCCAGCGCAGGGCTACCTGACCATGAAGGGAACATTGTGCGGTATGCAGCAGCAGGGTGCTGACCTCGCTCTCACCCTAGCTCCCCCTCTGCCCCTACCCAACATCCTGCCTTGTGCTTATAAGCAGCCTGAGAAATATAAAATTTTGTCAGCTTGATCAGATACTTTGACTTGCTGTCCGTTCCTTGCATCTCTTGTCCCCCCATTCTCTCCCTAGGGGCCCGAGGGTCTCAGTGGACTGTCCGGCGGGTCTGGACAACAACAAAAATCCTTTTGACTTCAACATCAGTTTCTCAGGCATCTTTCAACATGGTAATATAATCTAACCATGTCAAAAAATAAGGAACTCACTTAAATATGTATTCTGTGGACAACTAAGGATATATGCACAGGAATATGCATAAAAACTAAATATCTCTCCACATACCTATTTAAGACATTCTAGAATCAACCTAGGACTTCGAATGGTTTTTAAGGTTTGTTTTTTTCTTAAAAGTGTATAGTGTGTGTAAATCATACTGCCTTGTCTCCTACCCTTCCTATTCTCACCCCCTCCCACTTCCAACTTTTATTCTAAGACAGTTTCACTTTGACTTTCATGTCTTATTTACATCCACTATTTTTGAGTATCTATATAAAAACCTAGAAACCACAAATGAAAAGAAACAAGTACTTTTTCCCTACCACTCTTCTATTGATATTCTATACCCTTTCCTGGGCTGTCTCTTTGATATATGACCAATGTGTCAACAGGGCCAAAGAGTGTGCTATTTTCAGAACCCTTTTCTAATAATGCAGGTCAGTGACTAATAGGGAAAACTTCTGCACATAGTTTTTGTCAACCAGGGTAATATTACTAGGTAGATTGCTCAAAATGCTCATTAGCTTCTATTATTATCACCATCACCATCATCATCACCATCATCATCATCATCACTGTTTTATTCTTCTCTCATATGTTAACATCCTAACTGCAAACTGCAGTTTTCCCCTCCCTTCCCTCTCCCAGTCTCTTCCCCATACCTCACTTCGCCCCCAAGACTCACCTCCCTCCACCTCCACTCAGACAAGAGCAGGCCTCCTACGGACATGAACCAAATGTAGCATAACAAGCTACAATAAGACCAGGCACATATCTTCATGTCAAGGCTGGACAAGGAAACCCAATAGGAGCAAAAGGAAAAGACTCCCAATCGGAAGGGCAGCCCTTACTACCACTGTTAAAATTTCCACAAGAACACCAAGCTACTCAGCTATAACATAAATGTAGAGGACCTAGGTCAGACCCCTACAGGCTCCCTGATCTTTGTGAGCCCCCATTTGTCCTGGCCAGTTGATTCTGTGACCAGTGTTTTTATGGTGTCCCTGGCCCCTCTGGTTCCTCTGATCCTTCCTCCCCCTCCTCCACAGGATTCCCTGAGCTCTGAAGAATGTTTGGCTGTGGGACTCTGCATCTGCTCCTATCAGTTGCTGGATGAAGTCTTTCTGTTCTCTTTGATGATTATTCTGCTAGGCTCTAGTCCCAGAACATTCTGCAGGCAGGACAACTGTAGGTCAAAGGGGTTTTTTGTTTGTTTGTTTGTTTGATTTTGTTTGTTGCTGTTGGTTTTTTGTTTGTGTTTTTGTTTTTTTGCTGGGTTTGTGTCCCAATTCATATGTTCATAGCAGCATTATTCCTAATAGCCAGAAACTGGAAACAACCTGGATGCCCCTCAACTGAAGAATGGATAAAGAAACTGTGGTACATTTACACAATGGAATAGTACTCGGCTATTAATAACAAGGAAATCCTGAAATTTGCAGGCAAATTGGTGTACCTAGAAATGATCATACTGAGTGAGGTAACTCAAGCCCCCCCACGAAAAAACATGGATAATATATACTTACTTATAAGTGGATACTAGCTGTAAAGTAAAACACAATCATGCTACAGCCCATTAGCTTCTTAAAGGTATTAATGATAATAGCAGTATTAAAATTCTGTTTCAGGTTTTCTTTCTTTCTTTTTTTTGGAATGAACAATGAGTTTTATTAAATCTTTTTTATTATTATTAATTTATTCTTGTTACATCTCAATGGTTATCCCATCCCTTGTATCCTCCCATTCTTCCCTCCCTCCTATTTTCCCCTTATTCCCCTCCCCTATGGCTGTTCCTGAGGGGGATTACCTCCCCCTGTATATGCTCATAGGGTATCAAGTCTCTTCTTGGTAACCTGCTGTCCTTCCTCTGAGTGCCACCAGGTCTCCCCCTCCAGGGGACATGGTCAAATGTGAGGCACCAGAGTATGTGAGAAAGTCATATCCAACTCTCCACTCAAGTGTGGAGACTGTTCTGACCATTGGCTAGATCTGGGTAGGGGTTTAAAGTTTACTGCCTGTATTGTCCTTGGTTGGTGCCTTAGTTTGAGCGGGACCCCTGGGCCCAAATCTGCCTATCATAATGTTCTACTTGTAGGTTTCTAGAACCCTCTGGATCCTTCTACTTTGCTATTCTCCCATGCTTCTCTCATCCAGAGTCTCAATGGAATGTCCTCCCCTCTGTCCCAGTTTCCTGGTAAGTGAAGGTTTTCATGGCACATGCCCCTTGGGCTAGTATGCAGATATAAGTGAGTATATTCCATTTTAGCCTTTCTGCTTCTGGGTTAACTCACTCATTATGATCATTACTAGCTCAATCCATTTATCCACAAATTTCGGGAATTCCTTCTTTTTAATAGCTGAGTAGTATTCCATAGTGTATATGTACCACAGTTTCTTTATCCATTCTTCTACTGAGGGACACTTAGGCTGTTTCTATGTTCTGGCTATTATGAATAAGGCTGCTATGAACATGGTTGAGCAATTGTTCTTGTTGTGTGCTGGAGCATCTTCTGGGTATATTCCAAGGAGTGGAATAGCTGGGTCTTGAGGAAGCCCTATTCCCATTTTTCTGAGATAGCACCAGATAGATTTCCAAAGTGGCTGTACTAGTTTGCATTCCCACCAGCAATGAAGGAGTGTTCCTCTCTCCCCACATCCTCGCCAGCATGTGGTATCGCTTGAATTTTTGATCTTAGCCATTCTGATGGGTGTAAGATGGAATCTCAGAGTTGTTCTGATTTGCATTTCCCTGATGATTAAGGAGGCTGAGCATTTCTTTAAGTGTTCCTCAGCCATTTGATATTCCTCTGTTGAGAATTCTCTGTTTAGTTCCAAGCCCCATTTCTCAATTGGGTTATTTGGTTTGGTGGTGTTTAGTTTCTTGAGTTCTTTATACATTTTGGATATTAGACCTTTGTCAAATGTAGGGTTGGTGAAGATCTTTTCTCAAGGTTTTCTTTCTTTAAAAACTTCAAAAAAGAGTTATAAGTTGTGGTGGTTTGGATAAAATGTCCCTGCATGGGCCCTTGGGTTTGAATCACCAAGGAATGGCTATATTTTTAAACACATTTTTATTAAAAAATAAAACAGTTCATATTATGTTTCGTTTGCTATCCCATCCCCTGCATCCTCCCATTCCTCCCTCCCTAACTCCCTCCCTCCCTCCCACTTTCACCCCATTCCCTTTCCCTATGACTGTGACTGAGGGGGACCTACTTCCCCTGAATATGATGCTAGGGTATCAAGTCTTTTCTTAGTAGTCTGCTATCCTTCCTCCTAGTGCCATTGGGCCTCCCCAACAAGGGGACATGGCCAAATATGGGGCCCCAGAGTATGTGTGAAAGTCAGTCCCCAGTCTCCACTTAACTGTGGAGAATGTTCTGTCCCTTGCCTAGATCTGGGTAGGGGTTTGATGATGACTGCACATATTGTCCTTGGTTGGTGGAATGGCCATATTTAAAAATATTAGGAGGGGTGGTCTTGTTGGAGGAAGTGTGTCATGGGGGGAGGGGCCTTGAGATCTTAGATGCTCAAGCCAGTTCTCTGGCTCCTACCTAAGGATTCAGATATTGAATTCTCAGCTGCTTCTTCAGCACCATATCTGTCTGTGTTCCACCATGCTCCCTGCCATGATTGTAACAGACCAAACCTCTGAAGTTGTAAGCCAGCCCCTATGAAATGTTTTCCTTTATAAACTTGCCTTGGTCATGGTGTCTTGTCACAACAATGGAACAGTAACTAAAGCACATGTATTACCATGAGCAAAAAATGGTCATGATACCATAACAACTTGAATGAGTGTTCTTCAAGTAACATTTAATGCTGTCACTCAGATCTTTGCTTGAACTCCAAGCAAGAGCCATGTCTCACTAAATTAACCAGATCTGCCCTGCCCTATAAAGAGGATATTAAACCCAGAATGTGAAGACAAAGTTAGAGCAGAGCTTCCAGAGCCAGGCATTGGGCAAAGGACTATGCACCACTTTTTAAATTACTGGCTTATCCTCCCCAGAGGCAATGCATTTGTGAGGCTGGCCTGGCCTGGCCTCTTTCCCTTATCTTCTTCTCCAGTGGCTACTGCTATCCTCTCTTCAAGACAGGTCCCAGAAACCTCAAATGCGTGCCATTTTTTTGTCTAGAGCTCTTCAGCTTCTTTTTTCAGAAATGGCTTTGCCTAGCCAAACCTAATAGAGGGTATAATGTGTGTGTGTGTGTGTGTGTGTGTGTGTGTGTGTGTGTGTGTGTGTGTGTGTGTAAACATGAAAGACAGCATTTTAACTATGCCAAATGGACAGAACAGTGGCAGTAAGTACATTTGTTTATCCTCAAAATTTCATAATCAACTAAAATTGAAGGTCTATATTCATCTAAAATCTTCATGCTCTTTTCTTCACAGCCAGACAAAAGCAACATTTTGTTTCCTGTCCCTGTTAATTTGACTATTCCTGATATCTCATATAAGTTACTCATAAGATGTCACGAATTTTGTGTCTGTTCTTACACATAATAATGTTTTTAACATTTATCCACAGTGTAGCATGTATCAGTAGTTAAATTTCCTACTTTCTAATTATGAATAATATTCTATTAGATAAGCAAATGCATTGCCTGCTTACCATAAGCAAGGCCTTCGGTTTAATACACACACACACACACACACACACACACACACACACACACAACTATACTAATCATGTTAATCTATCTCTTGATAATTGAGTTGTCTGCACATTTTGCCTATTGTGAATATTACTGCTGTGAACATTGGAACACAAGTATCTGTTCCAGTCTCTGCTTTTAGTGTTGTACATACACCTAAATGTGGAATTGTTATGTCCTATGGCAATTCTATACCATTTTCCACATTTCACCTTTTTGTGGTTGAGTTATAAAATTCTTAATATTGTCTGAATGTTTATTCTTGTCAGATATATTAGTAGCAAATATTTTTCCTACTATGTGTTGGCTTTGTGCTCTATTGATAGCAAGCTTCAGTGCACACATTTTTTTATTTTGTTGAATTTCGGCTTATCTTTTTTTTCTTATATGTTACACTTTGGGTGTTATATCTAAGAAATCACTGCTAAACCTAAGATCATGAAATTTTTTATAGGTATAACTAAATTTATGTGCTTAACCTATTTGGAGATAATCATGGCAGAAGTGTCCAATTAATTTTTAGCACATGGGCATCCATCTTTACAAATGTTGGTTGAAAAATATTGTTCTTTGTATATTTAGTTTAACACATTTGTCAATAATAATTTTATGCAAAATAAACTACATTAATATTTCATCTTACCACCAGTCTAAATATAGTCATGTGCAAACAAATAGCAATTGTTGGTGAAGAATGCAGAGAAAATGAAAGATTTACATAATGCTGTTGGGAAAGTAAATTAGTCCAATTACAGTAGAAGTGAATGTATGGGAATTGTCAAAAATTAGAAACAGATCTTCCATATGTCCCTGTTCTACAACTACTGGGTATTTACCTCCAAGTCAACACAGCACATAGATATTTGCATATTAATTCTTAGTGCAGCACTATTTGCAAAAGCTAACTTATAGAACCAACTTTAGTGCCCAACAGCAGAGGAACGGATGAAGAAAGTAAAATATATACATACCATGTAAAGTTTTATAGCCATAAAGAATAAAGTTAGGTCATTTTTAGTGAAGTGTATGCTACTGGAGACAATTGTTTTAAGTGAATTAAGCTGATCTCCAAAATATATGATTTTTCTCACATTTGTGACTTCTAGATGTTACATAAATATATAAAACCAAACAACATGACAGGAAAAGTGAAACTGTGTTGGGACACAAAGGGACCTCTTGGGATGAAAAGTAGTGACAAAAGGGCAAAGAGAAGTGGTGGAAGAATTTGCACCAGTACATATACTTGAATGTAAGATGGTACCTGTGAGCCCAACGCTCAGGAGGCACAAGCAGAAGGATTGTCACAAGTTCAAGGGCCACCTGTCAGTGGCCTTCCATGACAGTAAAGGCCCAAGGGAACCTGTCTCAATAAAACTAAGACAGAGAAAACAGAAACAAAAACAAAATTAAGTATCCAGGAAAATAGCAAAAAGCATCAACAAGGGGGAAATGGTTGTCTGACTCAGGTTTATTCAAAGGCATTAAGTAACAATTCTGATATGTAGGTCCATGTAACAACAATAAACAAGAAAGAGAGCATGAATTTGAGAAAGGACAGAAAGACTTGGAAGGTTAGAAGGACTGATAGTGATGTAGATACAATGTTCATGTATGAAGCTCTAAAAAAATTATTAAACAAAAAATTGTAAGAAGTGATGTGTAAAAGAGTATAGCTGGAGGTTATTTTCTCTTTGTGTCTTTCTCCATGTACAAACTTCTTCACAATAGCATGTCTTCATTTTTATTAAAATACAATTATTTAGAATATGTGTAATCCCACATTGATATTATTGGGACAAATCAGAATAATTTAAATGCAAGGTTGTGAAATTTGAGACTTAATGATGGTCTCTTTGACTAGACTAGGTAGCTAATCATATTTGTGAGCAGCTAGCATGAGGTGTGCTGATGAAAGAAATAAGTTTCTACAGCCATCCAGCCCTGTGACTACTGATTTCCCAACTTTACCTATGGTATTGATTGGGTGCAAATGCCAGTCCAGTCATAATTGTAAGCAAGCAATGTTAAAAGGAAATATGGCAAATCATGGAATTGACCATATGTAAACACCATATGGTTATTCATTGTGGTATGAATAACCATAAGACTAACTTCTGAAAACTTAAAGTTCCTAATGATGGTGCAAAGGGATGAGGACACATCCAATTATGGTCAATGGTACATGATACAAGTAAAAAGGATGTCAGTCTAGAAGACATTAAGCAGATGAGTAATAAAGCATGTAGAATCCTTCCAAACTGGATTTTATCCCACTACTTACCATGACCAGCTTTCCAGCAGAGAGGGCACAACTCTTCTATCCCCATCATGTTCTTGATAAGGCAGTTCTAAGGACAGAAAGCCATAGAACAATTGTATCCACATGACACACAGTGGAAGATTCATGATTGGACAAGTGACCTGATAAAGAGGGGCAACCTGAAGACCTAGTATCTACTAATAGCTACCTGCTCATTCCTTGAACTAATACTAACTAGTAAACTTCATTTTTTTCAAAGCTCCCAAAAGCATGGAGGAAATCATCGTCAAAGCCTTGTGGTGCATGTTCCATACAGCACTGGCTTAATGCAAAAGCTGAGTTTATCAAAACTGCTAAATATCTGGATCTCTGTAACAAATTTCTCCCAGTAAATAGGAAGTGAGAGCTAGTCCTTTGTTTAGGATGTCACTGAGCACTCTGCAAAGACTAAAGATTCCCCCACAAGGCTTTGCCCAGGTGGCAGCTGATCCAAGTTTTCCTTTGCAATTGCAGCTGAAACTTAGCAAATGCAGCAAAGGATGGTTTCTGCGGCTTGCCCGTGCTCCTTGCAACCCACTCTAGGCAGCAGATCACATTTTCAAACTGCTTTAGTGATTAGTGACAAGAACATCGTTCCCAGGCCACAGCCTTTGATCTGCTATCATAAATCTGCCATGCTTTTGACACGGATGCTGAGATTCTTACAAAATAATTCTCTTTGATGAATTTCATTATTTTCAATAGATTTACTCCTCCATGGTGAAACAATGTATTCAGCCATAAATATGCATATGGGTTTCTTTAGTAAGGCCATTAGGCTCTAAGATCCACTGGTGACGATATCCTTCCCATAGCTCTCAGTCATCTTCCAAAAGTAGAACAAAATGGGTTTCCTTTTCTCTGAATAATTCCTTTTATGAGAAGCTTAACATTTCTTCAGACAAAATGTTACAATGCCAGAAACTTCCAAGCTGACATTTACTTAGTTTTTACAAGAGGAATATTTAGAATTTACACAAGGCTTACATCTGAACGGCTTCAACTTCTGTAGGTATAAACCTCAAAGGGCAACTTGGAAATCCAAACTTAAAGGTCCTGCTTGGTCATTATGTGGGTCCCCTAACAACAGGAATTAGGGGCTGTCTCCAACTCTGTTGTCTGCCTCTGGATCCCTTTCCCCTAGCTGGGCTGTCTTGTCTGGCCTCAGTGGGAGAGGATGTGCTTAGTCCTGCTGTGACTTGAGATGCCACAGTGAGTTGGTACCCTTTGGGAGCCTCCCCTTCTCTGAGAAGGAGAAGGGGGATGTGAGGAGAGGCATGAAGGTGGGACTAGGAGAGTAGGAAGGGGGCTGATCTCAGGCTGCAAACTGACTAAATAAATAAATAGACTATGTGGAATTCTTAATAGGACAAGCTTCAATCTCAAGAAATATGGCAACAATTCTGCAACTACCTCATGTTCAGTAACAAGTTTTAATTTAAACTCTGTTGTGATTAAAGCATAGATAATTACAAAGTATTTGGAGAATTAGAGATACTTTCCTTTTCTATTATACTTACCCTGTATTTGAAAGCCTTAACAGACTGCCATCCAGTTTCTACCCTTCTGACAGCCATTCTGTGCTCAGGCAGTTTATTGTACCTTGTGGGCCTGCTCTGGTTCAATTCCCAGGTACCATGATGAGCTCTTGGCTTGGTAACTTCACTGGACTGACTGTATAAACTAGTGGATCTGGCAAAAATCTAAACCATTACAGAGAATTCTAGAAGGATGTCCATCTATTGCTGAAAAAAATTATCTCAACTGGGTAGGATGGGGCTTCATGGGGTAGTTACCCAAAAGAGCTGGGCAGCAGCAAGGCAGAGAAAACTTGGATCTGAAAAGTTCCATACTTAACCTTTCTTCTGTGTAGCAAACCATGAAAATGTACATTTGACTATTGTTTGTATGGCATGTAGCATCCTGTATATGTTTTGTTCTAAGCACTTTCAATAAGATAATAAGTAAAGAATGGCTTAAAAGAAAGAAGAGGAGACAGCTGCTACTGGAATGCATAGGTGGAAGACAGAGATGCTACTCCAATGCCAATAAATTCACAAAACAACCACTTTTATTTTTCCTGAACTCACTTTGTAGACCAGGATGGCCTCGAACTCACAGAGATCTGCCTGTCTCTGCCTCTGCCTCCCTAATGCTAGCATTAAAGGGGTGTGCCACCATGCATGACAACAACCACTTTAATATATATTAAATTATCTTGCCCTAAATGGCAACAATACCAAGACTGAGAAACCCATGGTATTCACACATTGATAGAAGCTTACAATTATCACCTCTAACTCTTACTTATCTTGGCTAAATAAATCATCGAGTCATTCACACACAATGACTATTTTCTTTTAACAGCCTGTCCAGTTTTAAAATAACATATGGGAAATTTTGGTTGTACAGAACTTGAAAAGCTTTATAAAAAGGGCTCTGTGGTCCCTGCTCTAATTGTTCTGTGATTTCCACCCATAAACTTCATAGTGACAATTTTTCTCAGTTTGTATAGTAGTTTGAATAAGTTTGGCACCCATAGACCCATGTGTTTGACCGCTTGGCCTGTAGGGAGTGGCACTATTAGGAGGTGTTAGAGTAGGTGTGGCCTTGTTGAGAAAGTGTGTCACTGTGGGGGTACACTTTGAGGTTTCCTATGCTCATGCTCCACCCAGTGTGGAATGAGAGCCTCTTCCTGGCTGCCTGCCAAAGCCAGGATCCTCCTAGCAGTCTTGCATCAAGATGTAGAACTCTCAGCTGCTCCTCCAGGACCATATCCTGCCATGATGATAATGGACTAAACCTCTGAAACTGTGAGCCAGTCCCAACTAAATGTTTTCCTTTATAAGAAAAAAGTAGCTGGGCTAGCAAGATACCTCAACTAGGAAGGGTGCTTGCCACTAAGCCTGATAACCTGAGTTCGATTCCTGAGACCCACACAATGAAAGGAGAGAAGTGACTCCCATAAGTTGTCTTCTGACCTCCACGTGCACACTATAGCCCAAGCATACATACACACACATAAATAAATAGATAAATGTGAAACCCAAGTAAACCCAAAATTTCCACCATGGAACTCTTACAGCTTATAAACACTTTCAGGGAAGTGGCAGGATACAAGATTAACTAAAAAAAATCAGTTGCCCTCCTATATACAAATGACAGAGAGACTGGGAAAGAAATCAGGGAAATAAAAATAAATAAAACCTAAGCAAATGTGAAGAAAGTGTAAATATAAAAATGTAAAATGACCACATTTACATATCCAGAATATATGATTAAATGTCATATATTCCAGTATAATCTCAATATTAATATTTCCCTCTCCCTCCATTTCTCCCTCCTTCTTGTCTTTTATCTCTCATTCCTCATTAATTCTTTTTAATTTGTCTTTTTGAAAGAAAGAAAATAGCATTTTCTCAATGTAATCATCACACTTTTTGTTTATCATAGCAAAGTAATTGGTTTGATTGTGACATTTATATATTATATTATATTATATTATATTATGTATATACACACACATATATATAATACATCATTCTTATTTACGCCTGCCATATCATGTTCCCTTTTCCCATTCTTGCCTTCCTCCCCACCTCCCTTTATACTTCTTCCTCTCCCAGCCTCCTGTCTATTTTCAATATGTGCTTATTTTTGAAGAATTCAAATATTTTAGGAAATTACAAAGATAAAAAATTGGCAGTTACCCACAGAACAATAACAAGAAACCATTGTCAAATATTAAGTGTTATAGAAAACTGCCTAGACCTATATAAAAAAGAAAAGTAGATGAATAGATGGAAACAGATGTGTTTAAAAATCTTTTTATTGGATTTTTATATCAATATACAATATAATTGATTAGTAGACCATAGAGTGGATATAGTATGTGCTCCTCATACATTGTTTTTACTATATAATTTCATGGGCATGGGTGATCTTTCTTTCCTTGATTTCTTTCTTGCTTGGTTAGAGTTACTCCAAGATATTTTATATTATTTGAGGCTACTGTGAAGGGATTGGTTTCCCTGATTTCTTTCCCAGTCTGTCTGTCATTTGTATATAGAGGACAACTGATTTTTTTTTTAGTTAATCTTATATCCTGCCACTTCTCTGAAAGTGTTTATCAGCTGTAAGAGTTCCATGGTGGAACTTTTGGGTTTCCTTATGTACACTATCACATCATCTGAACATATCAATACTTTGACTTCTTCCTTTCCAATTTGTGTCCACTTGATCTCCTTCAGTTTTCTTATTGCTCTAGCTAAAACTTCAAGTACTGTTAGATATGGAGAGAGTGTTCAACATTGTCATATTCCTGATTTCAGTGGGATTGTTTTGAGTTTCTCCATTTAATTTCATATTGGCTATAAGATTGATGTAAATTGTCTTTATTATGTTTAGGAATGTCCTTTGTTTCCATAATTTCTCCAGGATCTTTACCATGAAGGGGTGTTGGATTTTGTCAAAGGTCTTTTCTACATTTAATGAGATGATCAAGTAGGGTTTTTGTTGTTGTTGTTGTTGTTGTTTTTTCATTTTGTGGATTACATTGACTGAACTATTTGAGGAGTATTGTCATTAACTCTTCTTTGAAAATCTGGTAGAATTCCGTACCTTCTGGTCCTGGGTATCTTTTGGTTTGACTATCTTTTGACTTTTAATCACTGCTTCTATTTCACTGGGGTTTATAGATCTATTTAAATGATCTGATCTTGATTTAACTTTGGGAACTGATACCTATCAAGAAAATTGTCCATTTCATTTTGAAGTTGGTGAAGTGAAAGTTTTTTAAGTATGCCCTTATGAGTATTTTGATTTCCTCTATATTTGTTGTTATATCCTCCTTTTCATTTCTGATTTTGTTAATTTGGATATTTTCTTTGTTTCTTTCACTTAGTTTTTCTATCATGTTGATTTTCTCAAAAAACTAATTCTTTGCTTCATTAATTCTTTGTATTGTTCTCTTTATTTCTATTTTATTGATTTCAGCTTTTGCCATCTACTCCTTTTTGATATGTTTAATTTGGTTTACAATGTCACTTAGCTCCAGGATTTCTCTTTTTAGTTTTTGTCTGGATGATCTATCCATTGGTGAGAATGAGGTATTGAAGTCTCCTACTCTCAATATGTGAGCATCAATATATGTTTTAAGTTGTAATAATGTTTCTTTTCCAAAAGTAGAAGCCCTTGTGGTTTGGGGCATAGATGTTAATAATTGAAATGTCATGTTGGTGGGTTTTTATGAGTATGTACTGTGCTTCTCCATCTCTTTTGATTATTTTTGTGAAGTCTGTTTCGCTAGGTATTGAATTGGTTATACTAGCTTGATTCTTAGGTGCATTTGTTTGGAATAACTTTTTCCCACTCTTTATCCTGAGGTGATGTCTATCCTTGATGTTGAGATGTATTTCATAGATGAAGCAGAAGGATGGGTCCCGTTTTTGCATCCATTCTGTTAGTCTGAGCCTTTTTATTTGAGAATTAAAGTAATTGATATTGAAAGACATTAATGAACAGTGTTTGTTGATTCCTATTATTTTGCTGCTGGTGGTGGTGATAGTGGTGGTGGTGGTGGTGGTGGTGGGGTATGTGTGTGTGCTTCCCTTCTTTTGGTTTTGTAGTGTAAGATTACTTATTTTCTGTGTTTTCATGGGTGTAGTTAACCTCTTTGTGTTGGAGTTTTCCTTCTAGCACCTTCTGTAAGGCTGTATTTGTAGATATTGTATAAACTTTATTTTATCATAGAATATCCTATTTTTCTCCATCTATAGTGATTGAAAGTTTTGCTGAATTTAGTTGTCTGTGCTGGCATCTGTGGTCTCTTTAAAAGTCTGGTTTGGGGGTGATTATAGATCTAGGTGGTAATTTCTGGGTTTGTCTTTGTTAGGTGGGTATTTTCTTCCTTGGTTACTGTTTCCTCTTGAAAGGACCAGACAAACACCATTTTGAAAAAGAAACCCCATTTTGTGTTAAGCCTAGCCAAGGGTTGAACCCAGATTCCAAAAAAACCACAAACTTGTCTAAACAGAAAAATATTCTCTGGCAACACAATCAGCTCACCACAGGAAAGTCCAAATATACTCTCTGCTGGTCAAGCTGACCAACAGGTGGTCTGGCACAAAACAACAACCAAGTAGGAGAAACCAGGCCAAAGTTCCTAATGCCCCATGACTGCTTCAACCAAACTTTTCTATAGGTCAACTTGCCCCTACACCTATTACCCAACCACGAAATGCCAAGGCTTGTAAGTCCCTGCTTGCAGCATTTCTTCCCAAATGTCATCCAACCATAAAACCCATTTCTTTGTCTAAAACCTATAAAAACCCCTCTCAATTGTGACTCAAGGCCACTTACTTGCATCTGCTGTGTCAGTGCATGGACAGGGGTTCAAACCTGCAATTAGGACTTTCTTGTCTTTGCGTTTGGACTTGGCTTTTGGATGGTCTGTTTGGGAAGTCTCTCAAAATCTGATCATAACACTCTCTGGATTTTCAGAGTGTGTTTGCTATATTTTGCCTGTTTTCCTAGCCTGCTTTGCTGTTGTATTCATGGGGAATGCTTACTAGTGTTGCAGGCTGGAGATAGGGAAGGCTAAAGAAAGATGGTCTGTTGCAGTGCTAGAGGCAATCCAGAGGATTGGGTCTGGAAGAGCACAGAGAGTGAAGGTTCTTGGGAAGCCTATCTGGTCTTATGGCAGGAGTGGCCTATGATTGAGAAAAATTTGTCCACCTGAGTTGGGGGCTAGGACACAGCAACAAGGGGGAGAGGAGGACAAGAGGGGACAGTCTGTGGATCTTCCTGAGGATAAGGCATGGCAGAAGGGTAGTGGGAAGGCTGCAGCTGGTATTGTGTTGCAGTGCTAGAGGCTACTCTGAGAATTAAGTCTGGGGAAACTGAGAACCACAGACATTTTAAAGATTAAAAGATTGGAAGAGTTGAAGAAATGACTCAACAGTTAATGCTTGTTGCTTGCAGAAGACTAGAGTTTGACTCTGAGCACTCACCTTGCTCAGATCATGGTGAAATATAACTCCAGGTTTAGATCATTTGACACCCTATCCTGGCCTCCAGGGGCACACAGATGTTCACAAACACACGCATACATATGCATAAACAAAAATAAAGCAATGTTTTTAAAGATTAGAACAAAATAATGTGGGAAATATTCAAGCTGCCTTAATGTCAGATTAGGTAGGATTAAAGAAATATTTTCACAGATAAATAGGAAACTCTATAGCTAGAAATAACAGCCATGCCTATAAACTCAGGAACCTGAAATAGGATAGCCATGAGTTTGAGGTCACTCTGAACTACATAGTAAGTTTTGGACCAGCCTGGACTACAAAGTAAGACCCAGTTTCAAAACAAAAGAGGACAATCTATGGTCATAAATGGGTCAACTCAGCCGGAGAGAATTTGAATGCTAAATGTGACTTCACCTGTAATCACATAGGCTTAAAATGATGAAGGAAAACTTGACAGTACTACAAGTCTAGATGGATACATCTACAGTGTTAGTTGGGTAAACAAACTTCCCACCCATCAACTGATGAACAAGTAGGAAAGAGTAAGATGTGTAAATGCACTAGTTAGCTGCATGATATAGTTGATATTTGGAGAATACCTGTGAAACATATAGAATGTTAGCCATAATAGATCAATGCACCATAGTGTAAGTGAGCCCCAATGAAATAAAAACCAAAATCATACAGAGGAAATTATTTGACCACAGTGAAGTAAATCAGACACCACAGCAGTAACTGAAATATGATTAGAAATGAAAATGTACAGTTGATGCAAAACATTTGGATCCATGATGGTTCTTGCATAGGCCAAGAGGGAGCTGAAAGGGATTGAATGGCACATGAGGGTCATCATTTTTCTGTCTGCAAAATAGGAGGAATTTTGCAACAGGACACTGAGGGGGATACTGTTATCTTAATCCCCAGAACCATACTCCAATATTAAACTCCCTAATTAGCATCAGAAGGTAACTTTTCCTTTTTATCACCATTTAAAGAAGTTGAGAAGAGAAATGGTGAATCTCATCCAAACATAAGAGTCTCTTGCACCCTGAAATATTATAGTATATAACTTGCTTCAGATTTTAATCATATTTTCATTCTTTTTGTTCATTGTGGGGTATGGGATGCCTGAACCATGGTGTATGAGTAAAGGTCTGAAGAAATTTGTAGGAATCAGTTATCTCAATACGTGGATCATGGTGATGAAACTCATGTTGTCAGCAACTGCATTTATCCATGGGGTCATCTTGCCAGGTCATGCTTCTAATACTTTTTATGGGAGGGACATCTCCATGAGGAGATAGGTCAAATTGGATTGGCTTATGAGTTTGTAATGATGAGGCTGATTGGTTGATATATAAGGGTTCTATAGGTTATTCTGTCTGATAAATGTTTTAAATGTTTCCACAACAAAAAAAAAAAATTAAAAAGTGAAGCAAAGCAAAGAAATGGTAACTATGGGGTTCAAGAGTATCTCTTACACTATTCCAGGCTTAAGGCAAATGAAAAGGGATGGGCAGCTTCTTCCTCTTTCACACAATGACTAGAAATCCCGAGAAAGATGCCAGATAGTTCACAATGAGGATATATGGTCACACTTATGGATGACATTAGTTTCCAATTGGCTTCAGATTCATTCCAGAGTCAAGGGTTTTTGAAGAAGCTCCAGAAATGACATTCATAGTGGAACTTTGTATAATAATCATTCATTTGACATTTTCTCCTTTTCAGTTTTTATTTTTTAAATGCATATAAAATTTCTCAGCCATGAGCCTATTTTTTCCCCTTCCTACATCTGGTACTCACAATATGTAAAAGGTGAATTCTCTATTTTTTTGAAATGGAAGTTTCCCCACTCATTTGTGAAACCAAGAGATGCATGAGGCTTAGTGGCTATATTAAAATAACTTTCTATTTATTACCACCCATGTTAGTGTGCATCAAATCTCAGTTAGTGGGCCTACCACTTTATTTTTCAAATTAATGTCCAATTTGTGACTCTCTGTTATATTCTTCTTTGAGCCTTAAAAAACAGTAAGAAGAATAAATTTTTACTTATAAAACAAACTGAATGTCAGAATTCAACTTAGGAGTAAAGCCTTCTACAACATTTGCTGTCTGCTTGTCCCAAATTGACCTCCACAGCCGCTTCCCTGGGTAGCACAAATTCTAGCACATAGAAATCATGATCTAAAAGTTGTTTAAACTCATAAATATAGATGGCAAGGTCCTTTGGGATCTGTCCCCAGTACCTCATCTCTGTGCGACAGGAAATTCTCTTCGTGAATCATTCTGTGTAGATTGACTCCTTTTAAACTTTACATAACCAGTGGACTGCTTCATGGCTGCTCTGAGGAATTGCGAAGCTCCAGTTGCCTTAAACCTGTTATATTAAGAATGTCTGCATTTGGAAAGATTCCAACTGGTGCTCCACCAGGAAAATGTTTCCTTTATACTTGTACTTGATGACTTATGATTGATAAAGCAGTTGAACTGGTTAGAGAACCTGACTCTCGAAATTATTAAAAATTATATAATTCCCTCCACTAACTAATTCATTGCTATTTCATTCTGTTAATTAAAACATGCTGAATGCAAGCTTTTGCATTGGGGAAATGTATATTCTTATGTTAAATGGCAAAAATAATGTGTTCTTGGCCATTTGAAAGACAACTTTCTCAATCATTAAAATACTCTTAAGCCCATATATAATCATTTATCAGGGATTTAAACACAATTGAAAACACTTAAAATACCAACAGCCCAATTACATACAACAATCTATTATATGGAACATGGTTTTTTAAATGTCCTGCATCAGAATCATCTTGGAAGATTGTTGAAGCACAGAATTGTGAAACTCAGCATTTTTTTTTCTTGTTAAGTTTTTAAAATTATACATTTTTCAAAGATTTATTTATTGATTATTTATACAGTGGTCTTCGTGAACATCTGCAGGCCAGAAGAGGGCATCAGGTTACATTATAGAGGGTTGTGAGTCACTGTGTGGTTGCGGGGAATTCAACTCAAGACCTCTGGAAGAGCAGTCAGTGCTTTTAACCTCTGAATCATCTCTCCAGCCCTTTAAATTATATTTTTGATTATTTGCATGTGTATGTGTGTTCATGTGAAGGTCAGAGGACAACATATGAAGTCTGCTCTCTCCTTCCACCATGTTGTTCCTAGTGATTCAACTCAGGCCATCAGACTTGGTGGCAAGCACCTTTGCCCTTCCACTGAGGCATCTCACTGGCCCCAGTATTTTTAATCTTGAGGAAGGAACCAGGAATTAACATTCATAGAGCAGCCCCTAGTGAGCCTAACACTATCAGCCCAGGGCTCTGAGACAACGACTGGGCTGCCAGAACAGTCCACTGCCCAATGGAAACACATAGATAATAAATCTGGAATGAAATGTCCACAAGTTGTCATAGTGAGAAGGAGAAGATCTGTTTAAATTCAACCTTCATGTATGGCAAGGATGTATGGCAAGCATAGCAATTAGCATAATAAATATGGTGTTGCCTTTAGGACCCTAGAAGTAGTAAGCAATAAAGCATAAACAAGAAATGCAGTAAAAATATACTCTACTACAATGTGTGATAGAGACAGAGAAGAAAATAACAAGATGCTATTAGAGACAACAATATGGGGATGTTTATTATGGAACATTCTCTCTTTTTGTGTTTTTTATGGAAATGTTTAAAATGCTAAAATGATAAGAATAGTCCACGGTTTCACCATCTAGAAACAACCTTTGAAACTTTTAGCATTGCTACTTCCAATTAAACCTGTAAACCATCTCCTTCATTGATGTAAGAAATGGATTTAATAGCCAACAAGGACACTGGATCAGCCTTGCTACTCTAATAATAGAGTAAAAGGAAATAACAGAGATGATGTGTGTTTAACAGGATTTATCACTGACCGAGTAAGTGGCAGAGAAGGAAGAAAATCCCAGGTGTTGGCATAATCAAGTAGATGAAGATGATGCTTAGAGAATCAGGAAGGGTTGGATAGCAGAATAGGCTAGCGGTAGGGAAAGAACACCAATAATTCACTTGTGGAACATAAAAAAAAAGCATCACTAGGCCATTGTATAAAAGATTCTTGGGCACAGGCATATTTAGATGTTTCAGGTAGATGCTTGTTAAAGTCAGAGTAAAACAATAGATGATCTGGAGGTAAATGTTAGCAAAGAATGGCAACATGATTATACCTCAAGAATATCCAAAATAGCCTAGATTAAGGGGAAAGCAAGCAGACTATCAGAAGAGGGTAAGGGGCACACCTGAAAGCCTACAGAAGACAGAACCATGGTCTGGAAACACTCATATCCTAATCTCTGGAACCTGTGAAAAATGTTATCTTACATAGTAAGGGGGACTTTGCCCATAAAAATAAGATCCTGAAACTGAAAATTGGGAAACAATCTTGGATTACCCAGCTAGTTTCATATATCCTACTTTCAGAATGCGACAGACAAAATAAACTATCCATGTCTCCATCAGCTCAAGATAGCAGGACAGCATACCATAGACTAGTTTTCTTAAAAAAACAAAAAAGCAAAAAAAAAAAAAAAAAAAGAAACAGACCTTTGTTTCTCATGGTTCTAGCAACTGAATGGTTTGAGGCAGTGTTGCTGGCCAAGTCAACAGCTAATAAGGGTCTGCTTTCGTGTATTCTTGCATATTGGAGAGAAGAAACTCTGGGATCTGTTCTCTATTTTATAAAGGCTACCGACCTCACAATAGAAGCCTTACTCACATGACCTCAACTGAACATAATTGCATCATGATGCCCCACCTACTAATGCCATAACATTGGAAGTTAGGCCTTTAACATATGAACTTTGGCAACTGAGCACACTTAGTCCCTCAGGTCCTATGATTCCCTAAATGTGTGAATTAGAACAAACAGTGTCTTCTGGGTACCTGAGGAATCTTAATAACCAGAGATTGCTAAAAGTGGTAGGAAATCTTGTCTTCAGTCTTTGATTAAGACTGACAGAGGATTTCTGTGGTAGGCACAGTGTTTTCCAGAAGCTGTCTATCCCTTAATCCTTGAAATCTGGGAATATTATATGTATCATGTACAAGAGAGGGCTTTACAGATGCAACTATGGTGGATAGGTAGCACAGTCTCCTGTGGGTCCCACATATGAGGAGTAGGGACTACTTCCGACATGGACTCTGGCCCCCCAACTTTCATCACTTCCTCCTGGCAGGGCCACAGAGGAAGAGGATACAGGTAGTACAAATGAAACTTGATAGATAGGTCAGATGTTAAGGGAGGAGGGAGCCCCTTTCTGTGGACCAGGGGAGGGAAGGAGAGGGGATGAGGGAGGGGAGGAGATCAGGAGGGGATGAGAAAGGGAGATACAATCTAGATGTGAACAATTCAAACTGCAGAACAAGCAGGTAACTTATATTGCTAATCCCACTACATGGGAATAGCTCTGAGACAGGCTGAGACATGAATGTCTAGGCATAGACAATGCTGTTTGTTGTCTACAAAATCCTTATAAATTATTATTAGATGCTATTCTTCATATGCCATGGATGAAGATTTACAGATGTCTTTTTTCTGCGCATACAAAAAGCAGAAAATCAGCCTTACTTGTTCTGTACATTACACACATCTTATGCATTACTACTTTTAGGACTGTATAATGTTTGTGAGAGGCCATAAAGCTACTTTGGGTGTCATTCCTCAGGAGCTGCCCATTTTATTTTTTAAGACAGAGTCTCTCACTGCGAGTAACTGCTAAGGCAGTTTTGAGCTATTTATACCTGATGAACAAACAATTTTTGTGACAGTGACTTTGATCAGGGACTATAAATCGAAAGTTGAGAGATTAGAAATGTTACCATGTTTGGGTGGTCAATTTGCTCTAGAATAGCACAACTGTTGACTTTCCACAGAGTTAGGATGGCAGTAACTTAAGCAGCATTCCTTTCTACAAAGTCTTTGGAAACAATGGAGGAAATGTTGATGAACATGAGAAACTCTTCTGTCTGGCCAGTTATGACATAAAACTATCTGACACAAAAAGCTACAACTGATGCAAGGGTAATTGAAATGCATGAATTTGGAAAGGAGAGCTAAGTATCATCTAAGAGGTTTTATCATAAGAAAATTGGAGCTTTTGAACAATTTGTTATACCATTTGTCCATGAATATTTTGCTAAACACTTAGGAACCCTTATCTTATACCATCTCACCAGTTTTTCCTCTGCCTATGCTCTCTTTACCATCAGGCTCACCTTGTCTGGCTTTGGAATTATGTTGACAATCATTAAACAATCAGCTCCTGTGCCATGGAAGATACAAATTTTACTAGTATAAAGTATATTTAATGAACAATTAATAACTAATAATAAAAAATATGTAGTTCTTCATTATCAATTTCATAGTCAATTGATTTTCAAAGAATGCCTTTGTTGATTTTTTTTCCTACCAACCACTAGATTTCAATTTAGTAGTTGTTGAGTCCTTGTATAATTCCCAGGGACTTAGTCTGACTAGGGGTGGCAACAGAATAACGAAAAAACAGACAGACATACAGACAACCTGGGGTCAGGTGGACTAGGCTCTCCAAAACTCCAGAAGCTCAGAGAGTTTATTACTCACAGTTGAACAGAGACAGAGTTATTGCACATTGCTGAACTAGAGGTAGAATTAGTACATACAGATAAACAGGCAGGATTTGTGGCTCACGGCTGGATCAAGGAGGCAGGTTTAGCCAATCTTGGTAGAAGCCGTCTCTAGCGGGGCAGTGTTTAGGCCATCAATGTCCAGTGGAAGGAACTTATGATAGACACTTTCTGCACACACTATCAAAGTTCAAACTTAGACTTGAGGGTGGCTTTGCCATTTTCTGATGGGCCTGAGGCTTTGGGGTTTTTGATATAGTATGTCAACAACACACGTTCACTCAGAACACACTTGGGACTTCCTCTAATCCATACAAATAGCAATACAACAAACCCAGGGGGTAAATTATTTCTTCCTGAGTACGCAGTGGCCAAAAATTTGCTCATTTCTATTGCAATGACTGAAGTCTTGACATGGATAATGCTAGAACATTTTTCTGTGGTAATAGCTACTTCTTTACTGAACTGGACAACTTTTAAATACTTTCTCAAATGTTTGTGTTTTTTACAACAGAAGACATGGATAGAGATACAACCCAGTTCTGTGTTTTATATGCATTATTAACATCGCTATGACATTTTAAAAGATGTATTTATTTATGTATATGGGTGTTTTGTCTGCATGGATGCACACAAGAAGAGGACACTGGACTATGGTTATAGATGGTTGTGGGTTCTGGGATTGAACTTGGTACCTGGAAGATCAGTAAGTACTCTTTGCTGAGCAATCTCTTCAGCCCCTCCTTGGCATTAAGTCTAGACAAATAAGCAACACTGATAATGACTTGATCCATTTTCAAATGCATGAACAAGCTTCTTATTAATCTTACTAAAAGTATCTTTTTGAGCTTTATTATTTTGCGTACGAAAGTGTTTTGTCTTCATGTAGGTCTGTGTATCACATGTATGCCTGGTACCCATGGAGGCCAGAAGAGGACATTGGATACCCTAAAACTGAAGTTGTAAACAGCTGCCAGCCACCATTTGGGTCCTGAGACACAAATTCAGATCCTCTGGGAGAGCAGCTAGTGCTCTTACCTTGAAGCATTTTGAACTTTAATTTCTGTAAACTTTTATGCTTAGAGGGGAGAAACACTGATAAAGATGTACTCAGAACTCATAGTGAAGAAGAGGGTAGGAAAAAATGTAAGACAGAGGTTGTAGACTACAACGAAACTGTTTTCTAGACATAACAGGGTCATTTTACAGTGAAATCATAACAACTCACCATTTATCCTTATTTTTCACTATTAAAGTTGTGAGCACCAAGAAACTTGATCACATAAGTGCTAAGTCTTACATACCATCTATTGACAAAGACCTTTCCCCCCCCCACACACATACAGAATGTCATCATCTTTAGACAGGAAATGAACAGAGCTGGGAATGCTTCCTGGCCTCAAGATTTTGATTCCTCAGGGCCAAGTACAACGAACATAAAGAGGATACAAAGAAGGAACATTTGTCGGATTTGGTCTTGAACTTGGAGGTGGCCGAGTGGTGATTCTGGGAAGGGGAACAGAGGGAATCGAAATGTGAGCACAACCTGGATGACTGGGTTGGTGGGGGGAGCACATGGCTCAGTCTCCTATTCCTAACCATGCATGAGCTGGGTGCTCCTCACTTTTCAGTGGCCCAGAGGCTGTGCCTGGTTGAGCCTCTGCACGAAGCTTTTACAAACTCCTAAGTGTCGATCATGGGCACAGCCTAGATGATCCTTGGGAAGAAACCCGCAAAGAGTCCCCTGTTGCCCGATTTGGCCTGGATTCTCTGAAGCAGGAACCAGGGCCAGTCAGCTCTTGGGGACTTCACTCTCACAGACTCCACTGCTCCCAGTGACATCTGTCACTGTGTCTTCATTACATCAAAGGGTAGAGTAAGGGTGGCAGCCACCCTTCCTGAGATGCCACAAGTCACAAAGCTGACTCCCACAGCTGTCTAGTCTTTTGATCTTAGCTCATCCAGCCAGCTCTTGACCAGCTCATAGTCGAAACAGTACAGAGCTGAGAAGGACACATCTTGAAGGACTGTTGCACCCCAGCGCAGCTTCAGTGAGCACCAGCCCCTCTGAACCACCACAGCTTGATTGCAGGTAGCTAGCTCCAGGTATGACTCAAGATGAACCTGTAGCTTGGTCCACACAAGCTACAAGGGGCTGATCACTGCCACAGTGCCCATGCAGGTGAAGGCATCAACCACTATGGGTGGGCAGAAGTCAGAGGTCAAAGATTGATTACAATTATCATAGGCAGTGACTTATGACATATTGGGCATAGGGCCAGCCCTAAAGTATGGTTGATATACCTAGTGACACTCCATCAGAGAAAACTGACTTCACTTTCCCAGCAGATATCAATTATAAGAGCTTCTTGGTTAGGGGTGAAAATTTGTACCTGCTTTCTCTTCTTGGTGTCCCAGGTTTTGAGGTCAACTACTAACCCTATATGAGGGTTCATACATGACTTTATTTGTAGTAGTGTTTATTTTATGAACTTGAGTGCTCTTGTTTTGGGTTTATAAATGCTTAGAATGTAATTTTTGGCAGTTTTCTCTTTTAATGGTTATATAATGTTCTTTCCTATCTATCTTGATTGATTAGTTTGGGTTTGAAGTCTGTTTTGTCAGATATTAAAATGGCTACACCTGCTTGTTTCTTAGTTCCACTTGCTGGGAATACATTTTTATATTATTTTCCCTGAGGTGATGACTATCCTTGATCGTGAGGTATGTTTCTTGAATACAGATAGATTCTGTTTTCTAATCCAATATGTTAGTCTGTATCTTTTTATTGGCAGATTGAAACCATTAATATTGAGAGTTATCAATGAACAATGTTTACTGATTATCTTATTTTATTGTTATGGTTAGATTTTCTACTTCATTTTATTTACTGTTTCTGGGAATATTTGTTCCTGTGTCATCTTTGGCAAAGTTAACCTACTCAGACTTAAGTTTTCTTTCTAGTCCCTTCTATAAAGTTAAATTGATGGACAGAAATAGCTTAATTTTTTATCATGAAATGATTTTCTTTCTCTGGCTATTATGATTGATAATTTTGCTGACTATAATAGTCTGGGCTCACCTCTATGTTATCTTAGAGTCTGAAGCACATCTGTTCAGGCCCTTCTGGATTTAACAATCTCCACTGAAAACTCAGGTGTTATTTTAATGGGCCTGCCTTTATATGGACATGATCTTTCACACTTCCAACATTTAATATCCTTTTTTTAAACTCTGTATATTTAGTGTTTTGATTGTTATGTGTAGTGGAGAGTTTCTTTGATAGTCCTTTCCAATTGTAGTTATTATGCTTCATATAACTTGTTAGGCATCTTTTTATTTAGATTGGGTAAATTTTCTTCTATGATTTTGTTGAAAATACATTCTGTGCCTTTGACCTGAGTGTCTTCTCTTCCTCTATTCTTATTATTTATATATTTGGTCTTTTCATAGTGTCCCAGATTTCTGCATGTTCTGTGCCTAGGGTGTTTTTTTAGATTCATTTTTATTTACTGAGGGATGTAAGTATTCTGCCTTTTGTTAAACACTTGAGACTCTCTCTTCTATGTCTTGTACTCTCTTAAAGTTTTTATTTGAATTTCTAAATTTTTCATTCCCAGTTTTATTCAATTTTGAGCTTTGCCGAGTGATTCTGTTCGTTAAAGTTTACTTTCATGCCTTGAAATGTTTTCAATAATTTGTTCAACTATTTGTGCTTTCACAGTATTGATTAATGATTTATTTATATACTATTTAATATACTTGAGCATATTCATAACTCTTATTTTAAAGCCCTTGTCTTGTGCTTTAGCTAAACTCTTTTGCAAAAGGGTGGTTATGATGTTTTATAATAAGGTTGCTGGTTTCTAGAGGAGATACAGTGTCTTGATTGTTCATGATTGTATTTTTGCACTGGGATCTGGGCATTTGGACTTATGGTGTTGGAGGTGTTCCTTGGTGTAAATTTGTAGTCTCATCTTTGTTGAGTAGGTGTTCCAGTCTTTTGTTGCTGTTACACAGTTTGAGTCCTAGCCAAGTGTGGTGGCTGTGGGGTCTCTAGTAGAAGGCTGCTCTGCAAATTGGTGAGGAGTGACAAAGAAATGAAAGTGGGCTAGAAGGAAAGGCTGAGAGGCCATGAAGAAGAACTAGAGCTGCCCTGGTCCATACCAAGAGGATAAGTCCTAAGAGGCTAAATGGCTAGAAGGATGGGTTTAGCAGGCAGGCTACAGAAGGACTAAGAGTAAGTCTACAAAGGGTGGAATGAAGGACAAAAGGAAGATGAAGGTCACCCACTTGAGTCCTACCCTAGCGTGGCAACTGTTGGTATCCGATGGAGAGAGGTTCTTTACCAGTAAACCATCATGATGGCATCAACAAACGTTATTTTTAATGATGTATCAACTTTAATCTCATAGTTTTTTTCAATTTTATTGAAATCAAAGAATTACTGTATGACCTGAGAAGGGAACATTCATCTTTTCCTTGCATCATTTATTTTTTACATTTCCAATAGTACAGAAAAAGGCATTACCACACAACCATCACTTTTACTTGTTGGCCTTTCTCCCAACAGGCATCTTGCTTAGCTTGATATCATTAGGAAAGTTATCAAACTCTTTTCATTAATTATGTATCACTATAATTTCATTCCAACTTTGTTTCAGGAAATATTTAAATTTCATCAAAAGTTTGGAACTGAAGCTATAACTCATTCAGATTATGAAAATATCAGCCAAATAAACTATAGGAAAGCCTGGCCTCAAATGCAAATCATTTAGCCAAACTTGTCTCATTGTTAATGCTATGTCACTGTGGGAACCAGGATCCAGGAGGAAGTGAGGGCGACGAGTCACCAACCCAGGAAATAGACTCCGGAGACCAGCATCAATGTGCAGATCTACTTTTCTACACAGCAACAAGCATTTTATACAACCTTTGGACCATCCCACTGACATTACGGGGAGCTGCCAGTCCACCAGCACCCCAGGAGACTTTTGTGAAGGTGGAGGAAGCAGCTACCACCCTGTTCCGGACCCAATCTGAGGCTCTAGCAGTTTGCTGGGATCCTCCTTATGTGTCACTTGGTTTGCCAGTGCACAGGGGCATTCTTACTATTAGAGTAGTATGGAAGCCTCTGTCCTGGTCCACCAGGCCCCACCCAGGGGCTGTAGCACCCACACACAACATATACTAAAATTTCTCCATGTGACTTGGCCTTCCTCCAGCATGATACTTTCAGGGTAGTTACTCTTCTTAGGGTTGCATCCTTCCATGAGTCCAGAAACAGGAACTGCCTGGCCCAAAACAAACATAACATTACTTGTTTTATTGATGACAGCCGTCTCAGGACCTACTCAAATGGGTGAAATGGCTGAAAAAAAGCAGATTCTTTCCCTCAGTGAGAAATCATGAGAACACATTCAGAACATATCCAGCTGAGAAAAAGAACAGCTCAGAACACTTTTAGAAAATATAATCTATCACAGCCAATTTCTTAAAGTGAGGAAAGAATGTGTACAACAGATTCTGAGTCTCACAGGTTCTTCCAATCTCCATTTATCTCCTGTCCCCATATGATTACTGGGCCACAATAACTTCCTGGGTTATTAAGAATATGTGTTATCTTGGAGCCAAGATGCAATAATTCCCATAAGACCCATGTTTTCCCTTTTCCAGTGACCACAGCTGATGATAACCCAGAGTCTCATAGTGAACTCTAACTGATGAGAGTTAGAAAGAAAATGGAAGAATGAACAAGCCTTTGCAGGGTTGTTTCTTATAGTCCAGAGCCTCTACTCCATTCACTTACCATGAAGAATAGCATTTATACTAAAGCTAAAGTTTACCCGTCACAAAAATTCAAGTCATCTAGATCTAATATTGCGGCCCTGTCAACACAGGCTTCTATTAACACACAGCTCATACATCATGTGATGAAGTGACCATTCCTGGTCCAGTTATTACCAAAAATTGTAACTGTTGCTTTGACCTGATGAATGTTGCCAAACTTCAGTCACAGCCTATCTCAAGCTGCAAATGGAGTGGCTATACAGCAAGTTAAAATTCATGAGTTGCTACAAGAAAAACATCATGACGGGTGGATCTGGGCTCAGGGGGTGTCTGCTCAAACTACTGCACCAACCAAGAACAATACAAGCAGTAAACATGTAACCCCTACTCTGATCTAGGATAGAAAGGACATTCTTCACAGTTGTGTGGAGAATGGGGACTGACTCAGACATGAACTCTGATGTCCCATATTTGATTACTTCCCCTTGATGGGGAGGCCTGGTGGCACTCAGAGAAAGAATAAGCAGGCTACCAGGATGAGACTTATGACCATATAGTGGGGGAGGAGATCCCCCTCGGTCATAGACCTAGGGGAGGGGAAAAGGATGAAAGCGGGAGGAAGGAACAGGAGGGTATAGGTGATGGGATAATAATTTAGATGTAATCAGAATAAATTAATTTTAAAAAAGAGAAAAATTCATGGGTTGCTGCTCATTATCCTCCTTGAAGTAGGCTCAGTGTTGCCAGGAGTTAACCTGTCTTATTGTCAAAGAATCTTTATGAGCATCAAAGTACCTCCTTATGGAGATGGCTTCAAATATTCAAACAAACCACCAGGCAAAACATCCTCGTTTGTACCACCAACAGAATTCTGCCTAAAAAAGGGCAAGCTTGGATGCAGGCAGAGTCGACAGCCAAACTCGGCCAAGACAGGGTAAGCAAGTCCTCAATAGTTCCTGCCCCACAAATATGTCTGTCAGCTATATTGGGCCAGAAGGCTGAAGATGATGCTTCAATGTTATAGAGAGTTTTAGGTGGCTGTTCAGGCAGTAAACTTTCTCTGTCATCATCTCATTTTGGAAGCTGCTAACCTGCACTTCCAATTCACTTGGGTGATTAAGTTTTATTCCTGCTGAAGTTTTTGATGGAGTTGAAAAGTTAGTTTAGTCTTACAATTATGCTTAGTTGTTTAGAAGTTAAGATATTTTAAGTTGATCGAGGTGAGATATGATAGAGATTGATATTCATTCAGAATTTTAGACTCACCAAGATAGGAAAGATATTTTCTTGAAGTTTGCCAAATACAAATAGCTAAAACACCATGAATGTAACATATATATAATTCCTGATTTTTTGTGGTTCTTCTTGCTGTATGTAGTTTATTGTATTTATGTGTAATAATATAAATGTGTATATAAAAAAGAAACATAATAGAAAATGGAGAAAACATGGGTTGCATAGATAAATGGAGCAATCGTCCCTCATCAAGAAGCTTATATTTGCAGCAAATGATGACCATCACAGAAAACCACAACTGGGCCCAAATGGACCATGGGGAGGCCAGTCTCATCACCTTCACATCTATGGCTCAAAGAACATCTCAGAAGAGGAGGTGGAAAAATTGCAAAAGCTAAAATACCAGGATATACATTGTGAAATGGTCTTGCCTAGAAATGGCTGCATAAACAAAATCAGAAAAATAACAACACCAATGGGCATCTTAACATGGACGAGAGAATTTTCAGAGTCCTTGCCCTTAGATAAAGAACTACAGGCAACTATGACTGCTGAGAGAAGACAATTTAGCCTCTCCCAGAGATGAGTCCCTTATTAATTGTCCAGTACAGGGTGGTCAGCCATGAAACCACACACACACAAACCACAAATATGGGCTCAAAAGGTTGTATTTATATATATTTATACATAGATGCATATATGTTCTAACAAGTACAATCAAAGAGGAAAAGACTATCAAGTTGAAAGTGGCAGGCATGGAAGGGGTTTGAAAGAGGGTAGCTTGGAAGGACTGCAAGAAAGAAAATAGAACTGATGTCATTCTATTTCAATTATGCTACTGAAAAATCAGAGGAAAATGCACGCTACGGTACAGGAAGATCTGTTACACTCAAGATGGATTTTGCATTTTACAAGTGTGAAATTACCGGCTACCTTTCCCATGGTCCATTTTCCCCCATCCTGCTGAGTATGGAAGGAATTCGAGTGGAAAGCCTTGCTTTGCCTTCCTGTGACCTTGGAGCTTCCTAGGGAATCATGCAACCATCTACTCAACCACATTTCCACTGCTATTATTTCATTTCCCAAGTCCTTTGTGGCATGATTACCTCATTTTCTGTTTTCACCAGATTGTCATTTGGCTCTTTTCCCACCTCCGTCGACTGCACACGATATTCAAGTTTTCTAGCACTTTCCTTCTTTCCATCAATTGATTCAAGGATGCTCTTATATTGAATTGATACTCCAAAGTGAATATAGTTTTGTAATGATTTACACAAATAAAAGTGAAGGACAGACTAGGATACTTTGGGGCCATGTGCTTTAAGCAGGAGGATATTTTATTGCAGCTTTCAAATCATCCTAATAAATGAGAACATGCTGCTTTTATAGGAAGGAAGCATTTGTGTCTCGTCAACTGTGTGTCTAGTGACACGTTCATTTAAAAAATAAAAACAGACATTCATAGTGGTTATGAGTCTGTAGATTAATTGTATCCTCTAATATTATCTTTAAATGTATACTACCATTGATGGTAGTCACTTCCCTGACTATCTCTGTATTATGAAGATAAAAATGTAGTTTGGGAAAGCCACAGGACAGAGGATGAGGTTAGGTAAAGCTGGGTGTTCCATACAGGTTCTAGTTTTTAAATTCCTTTCTTCACCAGAATCATTTCAAGATGGCCACCTATGGGAACAAAGCCTTGAGTGTGTCACTTCTCTGACCAGTAGGGGTTATGCCTCTCAAGAACTCTTAACATGACAGCAGGAAAGATTTATTCTGTTTGTTTCCTGAATGGAAGTGCACAAAGAGCTCCTAGTATATATTTAGCTTGCCACACTTGAGTGAAAAATGAATTTGCTAGAATTCCATAAAATAGCTTTGATTTTTCAGTCCATAATGCATAGAGGCCATAAAGGGCTTTGTGGCTCCTCCATAGTCTCCAGGCTTGTACATTTCAAGGCCAGGCAATCCAGCTATCAATCTGTCAGCACACGCCTGCATTTGTCTGAGGAGCTTTCCCAGCTCTGGAAAACGCACTTTGCCCTCATGTGAAAGGTAACCCTCAATCAAAGGGTTGGAGTTGGTGTGTAAACACCTGAGCTCCTTGATTCCTCAGATGGGATCTTCTGAAAGCCATTGATTGACCTGCAGGTAAGGTTGTGAGAGCACCTGCAGCTGTTTTTTTTTTTTTAAGTGATTCTTGCTCTTTTCTCCCAGCACAGCTCGGCGACCTGAGAGATTGTGCTTTGCTCTGTGCTGGCCCACCCAGAGCTAAGAGCTGCTGGAAAGGGACTGCTCTGTGATCATCACACACCAGAGTGATGAGCACAAATAAAGGATTAAGGAAGGCCTGGTGCCTGAGTCACCTCAGGGCAGTTCCAGGTCACGTGGGATTCTAGACTATGTGACATTTTAGATGTCCCAGGTCACCCCAAGACAGATTATCCTCTAGTCCTCTCTTGGCTTCACAACCTGTACTTGGAAGCTTTCATGAATCCTTTTTATCCTTCAGGAGAAAATAGATGATGAGTGCTCAATGGCGCACAAAGCAGACAGGCTACACTGTCTGCTGGCTACACATTTCAGCTACACTGAAAAGAATCTACTGTATCTTGGGTAGTGAAGAAAAACCCTGGCTCTAGGAGTAAGTCATTCTCTCTCTCCCTCTCTCCTTTCTCATCTCATTCTTTCTTCCTTTTTTCTCCATGCCAACCCCCCCCCCACTCCTCCACTGCCTTTTTGCTTTTGGTTTCTTTCATATTCGCTTTCATTTTTGGCAGGGTCTCACCATATCATCCTGGCTGTCCTGGAACTTGCTATTTAGATAAGGCTGGCCTCGAACACAGAGCAATCTGTCTTCTCTAATACTGGGCTCACAGGGGTGGCTACCTCATGCAGCTTGCCATTTTTTTTTATTATTTTATTCTTGTTACATCTCAATGGTTATCCCATCCCTTGTATCCTCCCATTCTTCCCTCCCTCCCATTTTCCCCTTATTCCCCTCCCCTATGACTGTGCCTGAGGGGGATTACCTCCCCCTGTATATGCTCATAGGGTAACAAGCCTCTTCTTGGTAGCCTGCTATCCTTCCTCTGAGTGCCACCAGGTCTCTCCCTCCAGGGGACATGGTCAAATATGAGGCACCAGAGTTCCTGTGAAAGTCAGTCCCCACTTTCCACTCAACTGTGGAGAATGTCCTGTTCATTGGCTAGATCTGGGTAGGGGTTTGACGTTTATGGCCTGTATTGTCCTTGGTTGGTGCCCTAGTTTGAGCGGGACCCCTGGGCCCAAATCTTCCTATCATAATTTTCTTCTTGTAGGTTTCTAGGACCCACTGGATCCTTCTACTTTGCTATTCTCCCATGCTTCTCTCACCTAGAGTCCCAATAGGATGCCCTCCCCTCTGTCCTACTTTCCTAGTAAGTGAAGACTTTCATGGGACATGCCCCTTGGGCTAGTATGCAGATATAAGTGAGTATATACCATTTAACTCTTTCTGCTTCTGGGTTGTCACTCATTATGATCATTTCTAGCTCATTCCATTTGTCCACAAATTTCGGGAATTCCTTGTTTTTAATAGCTGAGTAGTATTCCATAATGTAAACTACCTCTTCTTTCTCAAGAAAACTACAACTTAGGGAACTGTTGTTCTTCTAACAAGTCATTGATGCTGTTCCTCAGTCATTCTTCAAAGTTGCTGCCTCCCTATGATACAAACTACATTGTATCTGGACACCCACTGGTGAGGTTCATATTATGCAAGTAATCAGAGACAAGGTATCAGGCAGCCCAACGAAGGGTCTCTTGTCTCAAGCCTATTTCCAACTTCACATAGTATGATTTCAGCTGATTCACTGGAATCAAAATTTGGAAAATGACCATAATATCTGAGGACCAGAGACTGTTACATAATCACCCTCTGGTAGAGACAATGAGGTCATATGTTTGCCCATCTAATTGCTGATCGGGGACACGTTTGATTGCAAATAATTTGCTCACTGGCCCACAACTTAATTACTGAGTGTCTGAATCAACAAAGCTTTTAGATGTAGGTCTTGCCTAATGGTGCATTTGTTAGAGATCATTGCCTTCATTTGGCCCCTAAATGAAAGGTCTGGGGGATATGATGGATCACTGCCAACACTGTTCTCAATGACCTCATAATGGAAATATGACAATTCCCAAGGTTCATTCTCTAGCTAGCAATGGGTCTTATTGTTTGTATCCAGGGCCAAATAGAATGAGTGCCTCAGGGTGTCAGATATTAGTAAAACCTCCTGTGGAAGCATACTTTCTGGGGAAATTAGTGGTACTCAACCTAGAGAAGATGCTCCCCATTGCCAATCTGGTAGAGAAAATATGCTGAGAAAAGTCCGGCATGTATGTGCAACCTTTTGGCATTTTCCCACAATGTTGTCATCTTCAGAGTTCATGCTTGAGGACCACACAATCAAATCATACACACACACAAATGTTTTATGTAAGTTTATGATTTTTGTACTAGCCTGCATTCATAGCTGTCCTGGGGTACATTTGGCCTGTATGTCATGAGTTAACTATATCTAGGAGAAAATAAACAAAAGAGGAGTCTATGGGTGAGCAACCACACAGTAAAAGAGGACCTGGCTGTAGATCAAAAAGCCCAATGGTTCTCTTACTTAAGGAAATTTCTCCTGCTTAAGTGTTCCCCTGAAATCTCCACCCATAGATATAATGATATAATGAGGTACCTCCTTCCTGGACCACCAGCATCACAGCCCTAATACTTCTCAGTGAATTCAAGACTTGAGAAAACATTAATTTTGAGGGTTTGAATTTTTCTTTCAGTGTTTTGATTGTTTAGGGTTTAAAGAACCTTGGTCTAAGGCCAGGCATAGTGGCTCACACCTTTAATCCCAGCACTCGGAAGGCAGAGGCAGGCAGATAGCTGTGAGTTCAAGGCCAGCCTAGTCTACAAAGCAAGTCCAGGACAGCCAGGGCTACACAGAGAAACCCTGTCTCAAAAAACCAAAAATAAAAAATAAAAATCTTGGTCCATGTATTACCGTTATTTTATAACTACACATCAATATGTTATTTCTTATTTTTTCAATTGCAATTTTAAATAAACATGGCAAGCAGTTATTAAATAGTTAAATGCAGTTGGGTTCATCTACATGATTTTTAGAACACTAAACAAAAGCCTAATTTCCAACACTAAGCAGAAACTCCCAGGTCTTGATGAGTGCCTGGCCTTCTAAGAGTTGCAATGTCTCCCTAGGCTTCTTATGATGCTCATCACCTCCCACCAAATGCAGGAAAACTCAATCAGAGCCCAAAAATCTTTGTGTGTGGTCAGAGCCTGAACACAGCAGAAAACAAAGCAAAACCAAACCATCAGTCCAGAATGAAGCCTTCCTTGTTTCATTTTGTTGTGTCTAAAGCTTGCCACTAGAGATCAAGGAAGATGGCTTGTATAGGGGAATGGGTGGTATATTCGTGTGTTCTACAATGCTGTCAAAGGGAATTTCTCAGATCACTGTCTTGTCTAGAGCACTGTAAATGAGCAAATGCTGATAAGTCAGGGTAGAAAAGACAGGGCCAATTATGGAACCTGGAAAGAGAAAAGAGCCTCTGACGCCTATGTCTAGTTTAAAGACTCACTAAATGAAAAGCAAGAACTCTGGCATCATTTGTTGCATAGGTGGCTAACCTAGAGTCAGCAGAAATACTGTGTGTTGAAATAGCAACAAAACAGACTTAAGGTGGAAATGTATTAAACCTTGGATAGGGTCTCATTCCTTTTTCCAGACACCATCTGAGAACTTTCTTTACTGATAAAATGTTCTACCATCCTGCATCCCTAAGCTCCAGATGGCTACCTTATGAATTGTAATCCTGCCAAGTGCCCATTGGAGCCATGCTAACTTTTCATTTAGGTTCCTTAGCAATACTTTGAAAATAATTGCTTCGAACCCTCCCAAATCCTAATATGTATGACTATTGTGAAACTAAAATGAACTATGACCATCTTACAGACTATCATACCCAAGCTCTTGAGTATGCCTTAGATTTCTTTCTGGGTGCCTCTTTTTTGAGCTCAAGCACACATTAAAATATCTTTAAAAGAACCCTGTTATTCCCCTCCCCTATGACTGTTCCTGGGGGGGATTACCTCCCCCTGTATATGTTCATAGGGTATCAAGTCTCTTCTTGGTAACCTGCTGTGTTTCCTCGAGTGCCAGTAGGTCTCCCCCTCCAGGGGGGAGGGGAATAAGGAGGAAAATGGGAGGGAGGGAAGAATGGGAAGATACAAGGGATGGGATAACCATTGAGATGTAACAAGAATAAATTAATAAAGGAGAAAAAATGATAAAAAAGAAAATATAATGTGGAAATAAAAACAACAAAATGAATGCATAAAAATAAAAAAGAACCCTGACTCTGTTTCATACTGGCTAATCTTCAACTTATTTACTTTGTCAGAACCACAAATTCAGCTCTAAAAGATTATATGGACTCCTCAAGCTGCTGCAGGCAACCGAATGGAGTTGTGCCTCCTTCCCTGTCTCCCATGGCAATAAAAAGCAAGAATAGCTTCCAGAGAATTGTAGATCATCCTGTTTCTGTATTCCTGGGGCCCAGCAGCCACCCACTCAACACAATAGGATAAAACCTGCCCACGCCTGCCCTGCCCATCTGAACTCACAATCTTATTTGCAAATAAGATTTCAGAGTGCAGGCCCCCGAGTGTGCTTGGCAGCTCATCTGCAGGCATTTGAAGCTCAGGGGGAAAAGTCTTTCCCTCTGGAATCTGCATCTCAATACTCACTGAGCCAGTTAGAGCAGGTCAGGAAAACAGAGCCTTGTTATAGAAAAGTATGGTTTCTCATAGTC
The DNA here is from genome assembly GCF_964271855.1 of Acomys minous. Taxonomy (NCBI): domain Eukaryota; kingdom Metazoa; phylum Chordata; class Mammalia; order Rodentia; family Muridae; genus Acomys; species Acomys minous. The sequence continues at coordinate 123,534,535 of NC_140488.1, read as the reverse complement.
CGTGGTGTCCCAAAATTATTTTGTTCAGAAGTCAAATGTTAACAGTTTTTTCTACTGTAATAAACAAAGCATAGAGGTGAAGGTTGTGAGGCCCAGAGATTGCCAGGATCAGAAAATGATTGCTTAATTGAGATTGCTTTTCTTTTTCTGAAAAACACCTTTAGGTGATGACACTGTTAAGGCTGTAATCTTACTTTATGGTTGGATCCCCTGTTTTGCAATCAGCATTTGTTTTTGACAGGGTGATTTGCTTTCAGTACAAGATCTAAACAAGTTTCTTCACTTGCTTAGAGAAAGAAAAATGAATTCTGTACATGAGCTCTATGGGTTTTCTCAGCCTGGCAACATGCTGATGGCTTGCAGTTTCCTCTAGTGAATGCTTTATGTGTGGCTTGCCGAATGAATACATGATTGTGTCTGAATGTTATAATATATCCCCTCCCTCAAAGGAGCACAGAAATTTCATTAATGGTGTGTGAGTCATAGAACAGCAAAGGGCCACATTGATGCATACATTTAGCATCAGGTTGAAATCCCAAGGGGGCACCAATTAGCAAGTTAAATGCAGTTTCTGTTTCAAGCTAGACTGCAAAGCAATGGGATAATGCCACAGGCCTTTAAAGGGAACGCATTTTAATTGATCAACCTGTAGTCCTTGAATCCAAATGAGCCCTCTTCTCATTCCCAAGGGGGAAAGCCTAATTCTAGGTCGGTTCAAGAATGTAAGAGAGTATATTTCAGAGGGTGGCACATTCAAATTAGTAGTGTTCTTTCCATGGGCCTAATCATAATGGGAGGCCTTTTGTAAATCCCTTAACTGCTTGGGTTAAAAACCAAGGGATTCATTTGAGAACTTGTCACTCAACCCCACCTCACCCCTACGCCCTGAGCTCTGCTGCTAGATTACCATTGTCAGGTATTACATAAGTAACCTTGGAAACAAAGATAATTACCTTCTAGTCTTTATTCTCAAAATGTAAAGATCATACAAAATGAGTGGTGAAAATAACCCAGTTCAGACTCTTACATTTTTGACAGTTGCTGTTCCACAATGAATTTCCTAGTGTCTCTTGCCATCCTGGGCCCAACTGGGCTCTCTCTTTTTCTTCGGTCTTAAGCATCATGGCGAGGAAAGGGAGCAAATAGGACGGTATTCTAAGCAAGGTGCTCACATGGATGAAAATTTCTCCCAGTATCCTCAGTTCCCTTGGCATATCATGAACATCCAGGAAATGTGGATAAAGTAAATGATGAATTCTGACTCTAGCTGCAATCATACCATTGTGAATGTGTGCTAACAACTAGGTATGATGCCTCATGCATTACCTAAAACACAGTGCCTTTTCTACTTTGTTTGTTTTCTACAGAATCTTCAACTTCTTGAACCTTGTTTATCTTTCATAGAAAGGGTTTATGAGAAGGGTTTTCTTATAAATATTTAACATAAATAAGCCTGGTTCAGCAAGATATATGGGATTTCCATTTTGAGATGGGATCTTACTGTGTTGTCCAGGATAGTGTAGAACTACTGGGCTCTAGCAATCCTCCTGCCTCAGCGTCCCAAGTGATTGAGACTACAGGTACAAGCCACCCTGCCAGGTATGATGTATGGGTGGGAGTTGTGTTTGTTTGTTTTGTTGGGACCAAACCCAATGCTGGACAGATGCTCTACCACTGAGCTATATACGCAGCTCAAAACGAATGTTTAAAGAACTAGTGTAAAATATGTGAATTTTGAAAACGATAACTCTTTAAAAGCAAGGACTTTTCCTATATTATAGTTTATGCACTGTTCAATGACTAATTCAATTTGGAACTTTTGGTATTATATAGATAGTACATTTCAACCTTAACAAAATAGCATACATATGACATTCAAATCTCTCCTAAATCCACTGAACTTGCCTCATAGCTTTACTCTGTATTATGCTTTGAATGTGTCTTGAGGAGCTTATTAAAATAGGAAGAGTTTTATAACATTGAACTAGACTTTAATTTTGAATCAGAGCACAGATAGTCTATAGTTAAACAAAGTGAGCACTGAGGTAAATTTGATCGAGCTTATCCAACCATAGCAGAGAAGGAGGAGTGAGACAGCCTGAGGCATCACAGTCACATACTGTTTAGAACCTCATGTGCTTACAGAAGATACGCTGACACAGTTTGATTGATGTTCACTACCCAGTATACGTGAACTAAATTTAGATGGCCAAGATAGACCACAGTCTAGCAAAACACCTGGGAGCCCAAGTAAGTAGGAGCCAACTAGATCACAATCGATCTTTCTTTCAGAAAATAAACTCTGTGGAATGGAAACACAAGGCAGTCTTTTCCACATGTGACATTCAGGAGTGCACTGGACTTTTTGACAATGACTTCTTCTGAAGCAACTATTAAAATTATTCAAGTCCAGAAATATTGTTAAGGTCTGTGCGTAACGGGTAAAGGGGGACACACTTGATTTTCACGTAGTCTGGTGTTTGATAATCTGGTCCTTCGCTGTGAGGTCGTTCACATGTTTCTTTTGTGGTTATGGTAGGAATAAGCCTTAATTAAATTGACACCCCCTTTCTGGGACAGGGCCGCCTTGAGATGTAGCCCAGGCTGGCTTTAACCTAGTGTTCCTCCTGCCTTAGCTCACAAATGTTGGTATTATAGGCCTGTACTGCAGTGCAGGTGAATCTCCATCATGGCAAAACATACATTTTGGCCTCCTTTGCACAGCTGTCATGTGATCAGCTCCTCTCTTCTGTTCCTGTCACTCAGCTTTACTTTACTGGGTCTTAAAATGAACTCTGTTCTGTCTGGAATATGAGATTTCTGAGCCTTCATGAAATTAAAATGTACTCAGGTCATCCTCAGATGGGAAGTAACAGCCATACAAAATGACTCATGCAGTATTTAAGCTCATTTGCAATGATCAGCCAGCCATAGTGTTTCCCATGGTACCTCATAATTCAGAAGTCCCCACTTAGGCAATATGGGATTTGACTGCCTCATACATCATATTTTCTCTCTACTTTAGGGAACATGTAGCTATCTGAAAGTATGAAAATTAATTTAGTCTAGATACATATTTTATATTTACTCAAATATTTATTTGAACTCCATAAAAAGTTAATTGAGATAATTTAAAAGGTGAAGAACTAAAAGACATCTCAAATATTGACCAAAAGACTCTGGGAAGTAACTTAAAGAACTTAACATCAAAATCACTGCATGCACATTGCCATATCCTCCCTCCATAAAATCACATCTCTCCTCAAAACCACACTCCCCAGGTGGTAAATTCATGGGCTGATTTTCTCTGCAAGGTGCCAAAAATGTAGCTAAAGTGAGAAATGCAACCAACTAAAGGAAGAAATATAAATGTACAAACAGGATATTTTTCCTATAGTCTTGGGCATTCAGGAGGTTCATAATCATCATACAAATATATAAAATTTTTTTGGAGTTATGTTTATTTTAACCCATTCTTTGTCCCTTTAGGGCTTCACATCAACCTGTAAAAGAAAAGCAAACATATCATTAGTTTTTTCTCTCCTTAATTTTATTAAGATATGACTAACAAACAGAAACTATGTATTTACCATGAAATGTGATATTTTGATATATGCATACATCATGAAGTGATTAAATCAAGCTAATTAGCATCTATAACAACTCACACATTTTTGTGGTTAGAACAGTGACAATCTATCTTTTTTAAGACAATTTTCAAATATGTAATACATTATTAACAGTAGTCACCATCCTAGACAACATTCCTGCCATGTAGTTGACATTTTGTGCCTTCTCAACATTTTCTCATTCCTTCAGCCCATAGAAACCACCGTCCTGCAAACTCAATATTTAGATTTCACATACACGTGAGATTTTATAGTATCCTTCTTTCTGTATCTATCTTAGTTCATTTAGTGCAGTGTCCTCTACGTTTATTATTTGTTTTAGTTTTCATGAGATGTTATTAAGGACAGCTTAAATACGACTAGGATACTACTAGGATAAGTACAAGTCAATGAGATGTAATACCCCATTTTTACTTACAACTGCATCTCTCAATTCTAAGTATGCAATATGAACTGTGGAAAAGGGCAAAGTATAACCATCAACTTTGGGTCTAGTGATTCAAGTAATTGCAGACTCAATTAGGAAGGTGTCCTTGTAAAGAATTAAAGAGGTTATGCTGCCTTTAGGTCTATGACTTAGCAAAACCTAACCTGGTAAAAATTTACATTCATGACTCTAAAAAAAATTCACCCCTTTCTCTATGCATTTGTAAGTAAAAACAGGATCTCACAACTGATTTGACTTGTACTTATCATATTAGTCTTTAGTGATGACATTGTGTGTTTTACTTATGTGAATGGGACAAATTGTTTCTAAGTAGAATAGATGCCTTTATATTACCAGTGGCTGGGTTTTTTTTTTTTTAATTCTGCAGGCAAGGGTGAAGTGTCTGCTGGGGCAAAAACTACAGCTTGGTTATCTCCACAGCTCTTGTTTTCTTTTCAACTTCAAAAGTTGGTGAGGCAAGTTCTCTATTCCTCCCTCTCTCTTATAGCAGGTGGGAATCATGGCACCCTGGTATGGCCTGTGAGCCCTGAGGAGAAGAGTGTGGCTGACATCAGTTAGAAAGCTTTGCTTCCCAGCATGCAGCTATGGAGCTCACAGAGCCCTCCATGGCCCTGACATTTATACATGGTCATGTATGTGGGCTGAACTGTTCTCCTTGCTGAGCTAGATCTCAGAGAGCAAAGTCAATTGCTCAAAGCCTCCCAACTTCTAAGTGGAAAAAACTCGAGTTTTACCTTAAGTGTCCTGACTCTGGGGCTCTTTGCAATCTAACAAGAATGAGCTGGATGGCTTTGAACTAGAGGGGAAAGCTAGAAGCCATTAACGGTGGTAAAGCAAAATGGCCTCTTGAATTTCTGTAGAATTTGATTTTTTTTTAATTGCAGTAAAAACACAACATGAGCTCTACTTTCAACAAACGTTTAAGCATAAAATATGTTTGGTTTGGGTGAAATGTATAATAGATCGCTAAAGATAATTCATCTAGCTTAACTGAAATTGTATATCCATTAATGTATAATCACTTGTTTCTTCCTCCTGCCAGCCCCTAGCATGAGTCTTTGCTTTTATTGTTCAACTAGTTAGGTATGCCATATAACTGAAACCATATATTGTATGTCTTTCTGTGAATGGTATGTTTCATTTTACATAATGCAGCCTGGTTCATCCATGTCCTATAGTACAGAAATTCTAAGGCTGAATTGCATTCATTTGCATATTCACAGTAGATGTTTTGTTTTGTTTGTTTGTTTTATCTATTTCACTGTTAGATATTTAAGGGATTTTTTTTTCTTGCAACTTTCAAAAGTCACCCAGGGGAATTAAGATGCCACTTTTTTTCACTGCCCTGGATTTCTAGATGGCATGTAGTTCACTGACCAGTCACCTCACAAACTCACATTGGGGCACCATACTCTCTAACCATTCTTTTTCATACTACTACCCTCTGAGTTCATGGCACTATATGTGTACTACTTTTCCAACATGGTGAGGTCATCAAACTTCCTGCCCTTTGCTTAAAACTTTAGACTGATACCCCACCTCTCCATGCTTCTCCATGTGACCCACTGAATGGTGTAAGTCTGCTTATGTTCATCATCTCCTTCCCTTTGCATTCCCCACTATAACTCTCCTGCCATAGGCTATGACTTTCTCAAGAGTATGCACATACCCTGTGCATTTCCATTTACATCTGATTGTCTAACAACTGTACCCAACACAGGAACCTCAGGACTGATGAGTTGAACCACTGGAGAAATGAGAACTGAGTTACAGATAACATCACATTCTAGATGTGAGGCAGCAGGAATGAGCAAGGGGTCATAGAGTCAACAAACCAGGACTGATGATTTGATGTCCCCACTGTACTGTCACTTCTTCTCTAGACCCCAAACAGAGTCCCATCTTGACCAGAGCATGCTATATTCAATTTATTGCAGTGAGCACTGTGCTGGGTGACATATGGCCAGCCTTTCTAGCTAAGTGAGAGGTCCATGACAAGCTGACCTTGAAGCTAAACCATTTCTTGGACTTCTCTGAACAGCATAAAAGGGGTGATGATCCATAGCAAAATGTCACTGAAGCATATTCTATGAAGTGTAATTTCTCTTGGAGAAATGTCCAGACAGTAAAGCACTGCCTGCAACACAGAAATGGTACCATTTATATGACAGGCTTGATGTGGACTCTGATCACTAGGCATCTTCTCAGCTAACTGGAATTGTGGCTTTAATGAGAAATATTATTTAGGCAGCACTAGCCTTAAGGGAACGAGTCTCCTTTCCCTTACCCACTGTGCCTAAGAACCAAATCAGTCAGCAAAACCTTGGTTAAAGAGGGGGGTGTTGGGTCTGTGCAAAAAGCCTATAATTCGCATGAAAATAGACACAGAACTGATGGTAATAGCACCATTTTTTATTACCTATTATGTGCTAGACACTCCAGTTACTCCCCTCTGTCTACATATTGAACCTGGTTGTCCCTGTAGGAACCAGGCAGGAAGTAACAACAAGACAGTGGAAATACTGCATTTTTCTTATAGATCACTTTGTAGTGTACAGAGTCCCCTTTCCCATAGAATTTAAGAGGTCCTGTGAGCCCAGGCACAGAACTCTGCTAGTAGATAAGGTCAAACATAATCATCCATGGTTTACAAAGTTCCCAAAGGAGTAGAGTCATGGGACTCACTGTGTGCTGGGAAAACCTGACAGATACCAGAATACAAAAAGTCAGGAATCCAGGGACCAGGACTCTCTTCTCTGAGTCAGGGCTCTAATTTAGAAATGGAATCAATGGGAAGATATCTAGAGCTAAAAATGCTCATGCTGTAAAGCACACTTGTTTGTCAGGGTGGTGGAATGCAAGTATGTTGGGCAATTGCCAGGACCAGGATGCTTTGCCGCCTAGACTACAGTTGTCAGTGATTCTGCTGTGTCCTAGCCTCATGAAGGGAAAGTAAAGCGCCCTGCTGAAAAGTCACTTAAAGATTACCCAACAGGTTTTTTTCTTCCTGAAAGTTAAAAGCAAGAAAGAAGCCCAACCTCCAGCTTCCCTTTGAGCATGGCACATTTTGCCTGGTACAAGATATCTACCAAACATCTCCTGTGTGTCACTCTATGTCCAGGCTGAGCATCATGTGGTGTTTACGCCTCATCACGACCCATTTATAGCTGACTTACTCATAGTCACTGTGATCCAACATACATCATACGGGAAAAGGAGTCCACTCAACACTTGTCTGCATTTGCTCCTTTAACCACATACTCTGCAGGTGGTACAGCAATTACTCCCTCCTATGTGGTGCTAAATCATAGAGCCATAAACACAATGACACTCGAGAGTAGTCACATTCAGAGACAGGCAGTGCCTTGGGCTCTGGTTTCATTTTCAATGGCCAATTGTACACTCAGAGCATAGTGGTTCGAGCTTTAATGTTCATTGGGAGTTCGTAGAAATAAGACAAGGTTCTGGCATTTGTGGAGCCTTCTAGAGTTTACAAGGCACATTCACACACATTATCCTATGTAGTCATCATGATCACACCATGAGGACAGTAGTGCAAGCTACAACAGTAGCATGTAAGGGACACCACAGGTTCACAGTCAAAGAGGAAGGCATGTACCAATTATAAGGTTATCTGGGAAACCCCAGTCCCAGGAGTCAATTTTTTATCCAAAATAAATATTCATAAAGTCAGTGAAACAAAATTCTAAGTCAAATATTAGAAGCATTTTGCTAAAGTATGTGGTAAAATCTTCTCTAACAAAGAAGAGCTCAATAACCTCTAGTGGTGGACAAAAATGATACGTTTAAGGCACTGCTGTCTCAACAAAGATTTATCCAAAGATGAAAAAAGCCTTCTATACTATATATGCCTTAACTTCCTAGAGCTAGACACAATGGTGTTTATATCAGAGACACACAGAATCCTCCTTCCTACAGCTGCCAAATAATACTCTGTGGCAATCATAGGTTCTAGAAAAAGCCAAATGGATAGCCTATGACTTGACATGTAATTAATGGAAAATATGTAAAAAAAATGCATGCATGAGTGCATGGCCAAACCCTGTATTGTTCTAGAGAGCACCTTAAAACTGATTGACTCTCCTACATAATCTTTAAAGTTCAAGGGTCAGAAAAAGATGTTCATGGAAAGGAAAATCATCAGATTTTAAAGGGCTCATTTAGAGGCTATTGTAAATCATTCCTAAGTTGTAGGCATATTTTTAAACTCAAAACAGGATCTCAAAGTTGACTGTACACTAGAATCACCTGGAGATTTGTTTGTAACCTCAAAGCCCAGATTGCTCCTGAGCAATTACACCAGACTCTCTAGGGGTGCAATCAGTAGTTTTTACAGTTTCCTACATATTCTGATGTGAAGCCGAGGTTGACAAGCACAGGTCTAGAAGGGCTCCTCACATATAAATTTCTAGATGCCCCAGGGATCTTATTAAACTGCAGGTTCTGACTCTGTGAGGTCTGGGGATGGAGCTCAAACTTCTTTATGTCCTTCACCTTCCTTAGGGGGGTGCTGTTGTTCCATGGGTCATACATGGACAACAAAGAGTCTACAGAGGTGATTCTGACCAGGGCTTGCCAGCTCACCATGCTGACATATGAAGGCATATTTAGTTATTACAACCAGGAAGAAGGGGAGCCAATGATATAAGCAGGCTTCCTTGAGCAATCACCACAGCAGAGTTCTTTGGCCTCAAACTCAACAGTAAGGAGGAAGAAAAACCCAGGTCTAGAGAGATCTGTTTCTGGTGAAAGAAAACGCTTCCAAATTTGAGCCAGAACAGAGCGTTTGGTCTCTGGTGTAATAAAGGGTTTCTTCTGGGAAGCACTGCCAATAAAACCTGAGAGATTTTCTGATAAACTTAATGAGATTAAGAGTCCCTTCTGGGAAATTAGATTTACCTGCTTTGCTAAATTTGCCTTGTAACAGAGTTTAATGACCACTTGTTCCTGGGCTCACAATGTTTGCTAGCCCCATTTTTTTCTTATTCCAAGATTTTAACAGAATTTCTGAAGCCCCTTTAAGACTCTGAAATAACGCTTTGATGAATGCTTGCAATCAATGCATCAGAAAAACTGCTTTAACACCCTTACCTCAACCTATCTCCAAGCTGGTTACCAAGCAAACTGCTGACTATAGATTTGGACATGTTTTCTGTGTGCCTTTTGTGGAAACCAAACCCAGCCTTCATACCCCAGCTCTCCTGCTTTCTACCTGTGCACCATGGACAAGTTACTTCACAATGAGAGCCCCAGTGTGGTTTTTTTTTAATTGATAGAAAGATCATAGTGTCATTCTCATATGATGACTGTGAGGATAAGACATTAAGGCAGTTAGCAGACTGCCTCCCACATAGCGCGAACTATTCTCAAGGATCCACATAAAGCTTATAAATCAAACACATCCTTCTTCCTCAGTGTTCCAAGCAAGATTTTTAGTCTGTGTCATCTTAGCTTCAAGCTCTTAATGGTGTTGATGGTTGCAAGAGATCTAAATGTACTGAGAGGAAAATTGGAAGGAGTTTGCTGAGGACTTGACAGCCATCAAGATGGCTCAGCTGTTATGCACACCTGTTGACCTGAGTTCAATCTCCCAGAACACACATGCTGGAAGGACAGAACAGATAACTGAAAGTTGTCCTTTGATCTCCACACGGATGCCATGGAATGTGCCTACACATACATGTGTACTCTCCTACACACACACACACACACACACACACACACACACACACACACACACACACCAGCACCACCACCACCACAACAACAACAACAATAATAGTAGTAGTAGTGACAAATAAAGTAAAATTATATTTTAAAAAAGAAATGAGTTGGCTAAGACAGTTACAGGAAAAAAGAAGGGCATAAGAACTCAGTAGAGGGGCCAGGCATGGTGGCCCATGCCTTTAATGCCAGCACTCAGGAGGCAGAGGCAGGTGGATCTCTGTGAGTTCAAGGCCAGCCTGGTCTACAAAGGGAGTCCAGGACAGCCAAGGCTACACAGAGAAATCCTGTCTCGAAAAACAACAACAACAACAACAACAAAGAACACAGTAGAAAACTGGATTTCTCAGGGAAAAGCATTTCTATTCCAGATCTCCTAATTCCATGGAAGGCTGAAGAAAATTCTCATGGGTCATGGAAATATTACTCGAAGTAGTAAATATAAGACAGCTCCTAATTGACCTGATTCTTGAGAACACAGTTAGAATTAATACTGAGCACTCACCTGTCACTTCAAAGTATTTTGTAGGCTGGGGTAGATTTGACTTTAAATAACATAGAAATGGACAGACTCTTGGGTCCTGTGGCTTAATTTTGAACAGGGGAAATAAGCCTTGTGCAAGAGACAAATCCATTCCTAATGATTTAACCATTAATAAAACCCTGCTATAAATGGAACCTGAGAGGAAAGGTAGCTTGTCAAGAGGGTAAAGGAGGCAGCCCCATTAGATAAAATAGGTCAGGCAGTGAGGAAGGTGTCATGTCTCCTGACTAGATAAGTTGATCAAGGATGACAGTCCTTGTCAGTTTTGAACTGACTTAAAAAGGATAGAATATAGAAAGGGTTTCTTTCTTGTTTCCTCTCTTAGAAGATATATGTCTCAAATAGGATCTTGGAGAGAACTGATAATATTTATCACAGCTTTGAGTTTGTGCTTAAAACCTGTATATATGTGGGTGTAAATGTGTTTTTATGTTTTCCGAAATACGTTTTACAGGAAAAACTGCTCTGCTTCTTGCAGAGAGTTCTTAGAGCTAGACTGTCATTTTGGTTTTACTGTTTTTGCCCTCAGAAATCAAAACAGAGGGGAAAGACTGCAAAGGGAACAAGTTTAAAAGGATGAAGAAAAGTTAAAATCTCTCTCACATGTAAAAAATTTGAGTTCCTGTTGACTCCCCCTCTGAGTACCTGCTCCCTAAAAATTCAAATCATGAAGAGTCATATCCCCTAGTGCTCAGAGCCTGCATTTGTTTAGATAGAGTTTATAGTGGTTTTTGTCTGCAGGGAGCATCAGGAAAGTGGCTTCAGGCTTAAAAATAATCTTTCCCATCTTCACAAAGATAACCAGAATTTAGTGTTTCAAGTACGTACACGAAATAGTAAACTAGACATAGTGGCACATGTTTATAATCCTGGGACTTTGGAGGTAGAGTGGCCATCATAGTTTGAGGCCGACCTGGTCTACATAGCAAATTTCAACACAAAGCTCAGGACTATAGAGTAGCACCCTATCTCAAAAGGAGAAAGAGGTGTAGGAGGAGGGGGAAGGGGAGGAGGAAGAAGAAAAAGGAGTCAGGAGGAGAGAGGAGGAAGAAGGAGAAGAAGAGAAGGGGAGAAGGAAGAAGAGGGGTCGAGGAAAGCAAGGATGAGGAAAAGGAAGGAGAGCAATTGGAAAAGGAGAAGGAAGGATAAGGGACGAGGGCAAAGGGGAGAAAAAGAAGGAGGAAGAGGGAAGAGGAGGATGGAGAAAAAGTAGGAAGAAGGAAGAAGAGGACAAGTAGTTCTTGGTGAAGTTGTAGTGATGGTAAGGAATTATAGGGATAAAAGCACAGCAAATATGTTACTGTATATATAAGATATAGCAAATATCTATAATGGCTTTGGGGAAACTTCTCTAGAAATGTTTTGTCCCTCCCCCTTCTCTCGAAAAAAAATCCCCCAAATAATCCCCAAAAGTACATTACAAAAGTGACAGAGTGTGACTTGCATCACTAGATCACAAAAGATTTCTCTTGCTTGGATCGCATGTTCTGTGGCAAGCCAGTTGTCATGATAGTAAAGCAGCCCAATGGGTGAGGCCCCCAGGGAAGAGACCACAACCTACTGATAATAGTCATCAACAGCTACCCAACAATGTGAGTGAGCACCCAGGGACTGGACCTTGCAGTCTTGCCAAGACATTGTTCCAGCTAATATCTTGACTACACTCTGTGGGAATCACTTACCTCAGGCCCTTCTGAATGACTTTCATACGTATTGTTTTTGAAAGTTTCTAAACTTTGTGGTAAGTAGTTCCACAGTAATAAATAGCTAATAGAATTTCCCCTCCCTTCTCTCCTCTCAGTCAGTCCCTCCCCACTCCTGCTCCTATCATCCCCATCCACTTAGCCTTAGCTAAGTCCAGTTATATTTTCTATCATTGGATAAGTATTATTGATAAGAATCATGAAAAGTCGATGTCGCATCTGATGGCCAGAAGCATAATCTTAGTTTTAGGATAGAATGATAATGGCTTTGGGCATTTTTTGAAAGTATAGTAAAAGAAGAGTCAAAGTTTATAGAATCAGCATTTCCAAAACAGATAACAATTTAGTCTTGTGCGAATCAACTAACCAGTGCTTATAGGGGCTCGCGAAGACTGAAGTGGCAATCATGGAGCCCACATAGGGCTAGGCCCTCTGCTTACATGCTGTTTATTTAGCTTGGGGTTATGTGGGACTCAGTCCAGTGGGAATGGGACTATTTCTGACTCTTTACTGCTTTGGGGACCTTTTTTCTCTTACTGGGTTGCCTCCTCCAGCTTTAACACAGGGAAGGTACTTAGTCTTACTGCAACTTGATATGTCATGGCTGATTGATTGGGGAAGGGAGCTGCCCTTTTCTGAAGAGAAACAGAGGAAGAGTGGATGGGATCAGGAGAAGGGAAGTGGGGAGAGGAAACTGCTGTCAGAATGTAAAAATAATAATAACTTTAAAAGGGAAAATATTCTCTAAAAGGAAGAAATTAGGAAGGAAGGAAGGAAGGAAGGAACAGAGGAAGGGAGAGAGAGAGGGAGGGAGGCGAGGGAGGGAAGGAGGGAGACCCAGAACTGGGTGGTAGTGCTGCATGCCTTTAACTCCAACACTTGGGAGGCAGAGCCAAGAGAATCTCTGTGAGTTCAAGACTAGCCTGGTCTACAGAGTGAGTTCTAAGACAGCAAGGGCTACACAGAGAAACCTTGCCTTGAAAAACCAGGAAAAATATATTCCAATGAGATAAGTACTTTGTTAGAAGGAAATGGGTTTGGATAAGGCTTGAAAGGTGCCAGGTTTGTAGTTAAACCCAAGTGATTCTCCATGGAAAGGGACATAATCTGGAAAGCAGAGAGTATAGAGAGGACCTAGGCGTAGGTGTGGGTCTTGGGTTTTGATTGGAAGAAGTGACACTGGTGGTCCTTTCACCTGTGAGGCTGTGGCTCTGCAAGCACCACTGGAGAGACATGCAACACAGTGGTGAGGAAGCACAGCATGCCTGTGAGAACTGGGATTACTTCAGCTCCCTTTTAAGCACAATCCACCTATTGTTTGGATCCCTACGCCACTCTGGATGGTTTAATATCTTTCTCCATGCCTTATCCTGAGAATAAGCCATGGCTCACCAGTGAGTCACTATATACATAAGTATGCATCTATGCCAGGAAAGTGTGGTTGTTTTTCACATCTGGAGACTTTCATCCCAACAGCCTTGATAGTCAGCCAAAGAAGCACTTTCCAAATTCAGAACAACTTTAGTCGGATTGTGAAGAGAGGATGTGATAAACATCCTCTAACTCAGTTTTTCCCAGACAAGCATCAGAATCAGCTTTTGATCCACCTACCGCCACCGCTCCCCCGCCCCCCCCCCCACACACACAAAGAGGTGGTTGGTAACCAGGCAGGTCTCCAAGACTCTAATGTACAGTCAGTAACACAGACCAAGGCTCCAAATGGATCTAGCATTTTGCTCTAATGTAAAGATAATTAGAATAAAAATAAGTGGTTCTTCCCAGAGCCCAAGCCTGAACAACTCAATTGTACAAAAATCAACTTCCGTTCTTATGTCATAATATTTTTAAATAAGCTAATAAAGCTGTCTGTCACTCATCCAAGTAGCTGTGAACCTTTGGTTCTGTCTACTCTTGGACATTAAAAGTGTTCAAAGTTAGAGCCTCCTTTCTCTATTACTTCCACAACTTTGACATCCATAAAAGCATGTTTGAATGAAGATTATCAAACTGAGCGCCTTTGTATTATTGCATACCTAGAACTTGACAAAACCTTCATTAGAAATGTTTTCATATAGCACTGGGGAATGATTTAGTCAGTAAAGTTTCTGTTGCACATGCCTGAGGGCCGGAGATACCCAGTACCCACATAAAAGACTGGCATAGCTGTAACCCTGGCACTGGAAACAGGAGGAAGCAGAGATGGGTAGACCCTTTGAGCTCATTATCTAGCCAGTCTAGTGGCATGAATGAGCTCCAGGTTGAATGAGAAACCTGTATCAAAGGATCAAGGAGAGGGATCAAGGAAGGCAGCCAATCTGACCTCTGACCTCCAGAAGTACTTGCACACACCTGTGCAAACAGCACACATATTTAAGACATATTTTCATAGAGGTTGCAAAAATGATTTCTCATCTTTTTAATTGTGTCATCCAGAGATTTTTCTATATTATTTCTTACAAATGCATATAGATCTAGAACATTGCTCAGAATTTTAGAAAGAAAAGGTAGTGGCATACTGAACCCTGATTTGCCAACCTCTGATCTATATAACACTGTCATCACTTAATAAACATTTGTAGAAATTAAGATTGTATCTATGAGTCTAAGTGGCAAGTAGATAGATCCATAACATTGGCAGAAGTCCTTACTGATTATATGAGGGCTGTCTCTTGTGATATCCAAAGCCTATTAAACCACATGGGACTTGTCTTATCTGCCACACGGAAAGCCTGCTTAGGATATGATTGAGTACTGCAAAGCTTTAATCCTAGATGCCTACTGTCTAGTGCCACATTGAGGCAAATCATGTATCTGCTCTGTCCCTTTGTTTTCTCACTTATACAACAGCATCTTTACATGCATTTTTTTATTTGAGTCTCATGTGTGCTTAGAACAGAGCCTGATCATCACAAACACTATAATGAGAATTTGTGATTACTGTTTTACTGTTTTACTGATTTGTAGTTTATCTGAATTTCAGTAAGGAAGTCTGGCCAAGTTTCTTACTACTCATTTGAATATTGGCTATAAAACTGGGGTGGGTGGAGGAATAGGCTTGTTGTATGTCAGTGGCTCTCTCCAAATGTAATCCTCAAGCTACCAGCAGCAGCAACAGTGACCACCATGGAAACTTGTCACAAATACACATTCTGGGAGCCCTTCCAGAACTATTGCAGCAGGAACACTAAGGTTTTATCCCAGAAGTCTGAGACTCAGCAATCCTTCCAGATAATTTTACCATTAAAGTTTGAAGGACTGTTTGGGAGAAGGAAGGAAATTTGTGCAGAGAGGGCATATGTGAGAAGGGAGTAAGGAGAAATTGTAAGCTAAGTATAGTATTGCATATGTATAAAGATGTCACAATGAAACCCATGATTTTGTATGCTAACTTACCAAATATAGTTTTGATTGAAAACCCATCATTCTCATCTAAGAGTTTTCCTCATACTCCAATCCCCCTGCCAAGAATGCTGTCCTTGGTGCTGCCATGGTCCCCGTTCTCCTCCAGATCTCAGTTAAAAATAGGAAAAAGGCTTGCTTCTTGAATTGGCAGGCCATCCATGCAAAGTCAGCCAGGAAGAATAACTACACTATTGGATTCTAGAATCTAAACCTGCAATGATCTCGGCAGGTTGGAAGTGTCTGCCAAAATTCCCAGAGCTGTTTTGATTTTTAATGGAGACAGCTTTGTATTTTACCTAACTCAAGTTTCTTGGCATTTCACCTCCTACGTGCTCAGTAAGGCTGTCAGTAGTGAGGCTTGGCTACAGGCTCTATGGCCCTAGTTCAGACCATAATAAGGACTGCAGAACGGCAGCAGATTATGCAAAGTTGACCTGTAGTGCAAGAGGTGACTACCTCTTGATATTTCAGAATCTGATCACCTAGTGAGAAAGCATACCACCCCGGAGAGAAAACCCAGCATGGACTAAGCTATGAAAGGATCACAGGGGAAGGATGTGTTTAGGGGGTTCCAGAAGAGCTGTGATATAGTTGCATTTACCATCCCTATTGGTCTAAAGAATTATCAGCCATCTGGACTCATTTGGGCCATGAGCTCCTCTTCCTACCCACCAGGGGCTAGGAACCTGATGAGTTGGTGGAGTGGTGGGCTCCTGGCAGTGGAAGCAGCCCTATAATTGGCTCCTTATTGAATTGGATTTGGCACAACATGACTTCCAGGCTCTCTGCCTCCTGACAGGTAATAAGAAGCGAGCATTGTATATGATGCTGCAGGGAATCTAAGACACCTTTCTTGTCTGATGATGATGATGGAAAGCTTTCCAGAATTGTTCTCTTATTGAATGCCGATTTAGGGCATTTTGAAGTAAAGTTTCCCCCAGAGCTGTTGTTTTCTACCTAGTACTTCTAATATTAAGACATTCAGCCTAATTTCCGTAATTCTAGATGTTCTGTGTCTGCGTGTGTGTGTGTGTGTGTGTGTCTGTATTGCTTTGGTGCTTGCATGTGAATAAACACTGTGCTAAAGTATGTTTTTTTCATATTTTACATTTATTTGTATGTATGTGTGTGTGTGAACAAACACACCACAGTTCACATAAGGCAGTTAGAAGGCAACTTTAGGGGATTGGTTCTTTTCTTCTACCATATAAGTCCTGGGGACTGAACTCAAGTTGTCAGGCTTGGTGGTAAGTGTCTTTATTCACTGAGTCATCTCACTGGCAAAATTATAGTTATTTTTAACTTGGCGTCAATGTGTGTTGCTCAGTGATGGGGACATTTGCAAAGTCCTAGGTCTAGTCACCAGCGCTAGACACAGGATGCAAGAAAACACTAAATATGGGTAGAAATTGATATTGTACATTTCTTTTTCATGACAGAACATATTGGTGACAAAGAATTATTACCCCTATTGATATGAACTTAAATAGATGTACTTCATAACCAGGCTTAAATTTTCTCTTTCTCTCGTGGGAAATGACAACACATCCCACAATCTTCCACCCTGTGAAGCTGGAAGTCACATAGAACTGAATTGCAAATCCAGTTCCTGTCTGACTGATCTTACAGCACCGATGAGAGGCTTGAAACAGAGTGAACATGGAAATACTTTTGAATTCTCAAAATCAAAATTGCTAATGTGATTTCTACTGCTAGATCCTAGTTAAAAGATGTGATTTACATTTTTCTATAAAACCCTTAACGACTCTCTTTTTTAAATCGCTTGCTTATGATATGTCCTTAAGCAGCAATTTCACAAAGTCTGTAGGTTCCCATATTATTTAGCACCTGTATTTATTAGTGACTGCTTGCCTGTTTCCCTTTTATTGCAATGGAGACATCACTTAATTGCCAAATTAATTCACAGAGAGAGGGGAAACCCCAACCCCCGGTAGAACACTAATTGGGTGTTAGGTTAGGGCAGGATGTAACAGAGAAAACAAACCAGGGTCTGTCTGGATGTTCAGACTGACATGACTCTCATTTCATTTCCTGGACCAGACTTCAATACTACAAAGTTGTTGCATGAAAGATTACTGAAATATGTGAGATGCCTCTGTCTACCTTACCAGGTCTATCAAAAAATACTCAGAAAGTGGTATATCACACTCCTCAACTTTTCTTTTACATCAAAGAGACAGCAGCTCAACCCCTAGATGTTCCTAACACCGATTCTCTTTTGGGGGAAAAAATCCAAAAATTGAAAACTGGGAGAAGAAGAGAAAAATCCCTTGAAGTTTCCAATATAAAATGAAAGTGCTCTAGTGAAATGCTGGTAATGCCATCTGGAGAAAAGGATTTTGGAAAACTGCCACTGAGCAGGTTTTGAAAACTGGAGCCACAATGCCTCCTCCAGGAGAAAGAGAACACTTGCAGGCTGGAAAATCATCTCATGGACAACAGAGGCTATGGCAAAGCCAAGTAGGAGGTGTCTGAGAAGCAAGTCCCTAGGGAGGCTGGGGGAACCTCTGGGTGAGCTCAGATTAGTCACAGATAATTAGTGCCTTTTCATTTTCAGCACACTTTCTTCCAGATCACTACAGAAATAGACTAAGCTACTCTTTAGAGGGCAATTTATTTAAAAGCCAAACAATTCCCAGCTTTAGAAACCAGGGGCGGAGTACATGGACAGTGAAAGGAATGACCGTTTTCTCAATGCTTGTTTGTCTCCGGTGGCCCGTCTGAAACACCTCGCTGTCAATACGGCTCCACGGTTTGTATTCCTGTTTGTCGATTTGGTTCAGAGTAGCCATGGAATCACGATACAGCATAAGTGGAAATGGAGTACAAGTGTGCCTCACGCTTTCCAGAACATCTAGTGACTTCCATCGAAAGGGAAAATCTGTGGTGGCAAGTCTGTCCATCCATCTTGGGCAATGGCAACTGACTGCTCTAATCACCCCAAACACTCTTTACTGATTCAGACTCAAAAACCTTGTTTCTTCATTTCCCCTCTGAGCAAATGTCCATTCTCATATCTGCACCCAATGATTCCGATTTCTTGACTTCTACTTCTAGAGTAGTCGTGTCTGACACAGTAGACGCACACATAGTTGAATTTCTTTCCTGGTCAAGTGTGGTTCATAGTGCATTTTGAATGGAGAAGGTAAATCAGGGTATCCAACAGGGTAAATTCTACTCAGCCCATGGACAAAATGATTATGAAACGAAAATGGAGTCTGAGCAAAAGAATGTTTGAACACTGGGCATTTAGTAAACATGCCAGACAAGTTTTTAGGAATAATCTCTGGAACTAAAGGCCAGGCAAGTTTTGTACAATTTGAGAGTCAGGCAAGATCTAGATAGTAAGAGGCTTGCCAAGAATTCAGATGCCCCCCCCCCCCACTGCATCAAGGGCAGGTCTTCCATGAAAGCAAGGAAGTTATCCCTGGCCCTCCAACAGAAGGCCGCCAATGACTTGCTGGCACTAGGGCATGCTTGCTCTTTGCTGTTTTCCAGCAGTCAAGAAGAATTGTGAGCTGCCTTGGTGCCACCTGCCTGGATGAAAAGAGACTCTAATTTGTCGACTGCTTAATAGAAAATTCACTCAGTGGGAAGCCAATTGACCATCCCTGCCTGGGATTAAACCAGCTACCACCTCACCATCTGCATAAAGATATAAACCAGAGCATGTGGATTGATGAGTTCACAGGCAGAGGACACTGGCAAGGGAGCACAAGTAAGTCTGCAAGTCTTGATTTTCTGCGAGTCTTGATTTGCTCCTCGTGATTCCTTCTCAAATGCCACAGCATGTGTGGGGAGTTGAAACGAGCAGCTTTGTCACGAAGCAGCCAAGTCTGATTAGACAGCCCGGAATTCACTTTCCTAGTTTTCTGCGTGGGCTGCACACAGCGTGAGAGGGGATGAGAGGCAGGGCTTCATGGCTGGAAGACAGCTTTACTTGTGCACAACACAGCCCCGCCTGACAAGCCCTTGCTCATCCTAGGAGCTAAGGAGGGCTCTGCAGAGGCCTGGCTTTCCTCCACAGCAGCTGTGTCGACCCTGGCCAGGGCCACACCAAGTCCCTGGGGTCAAAATCTTCTTCTACTGTCTCCTCTCCTTCCCCATGCACTCCTTTCCCTTTCTTTCCTTTCCCTTTCAGTCTCCTCTCTCTGTCTTTCATGCTTTCGCTCACATTTTACAGGCATTAACCATTCCTTTTCCCTGAGACCTTTAAGGAAAAGCAAATTTCTGTATATTCATACAACATTTCACCTATTAAACTAGGAACTGGACTGCATGCTCTAATCCCAAGTATCTGACTGGCCCTGAACCTGGGGGATCCTTTACAGTTACTAAATGCTGACTGATTGAATGAATGGGTGAACATACAAGCAAAGAAACAAATAAGCCAGCATGTGAGAGTTGTGGCTCAGTGCCCCTCTTGGTGGGAGGGAGCAGTTTCTGCAGTCTTGTAGCCTTTGCTTGTTTCACTCAGAGATGACACAAAAAAAATATTCAAAGGGACTATGGTTGACTAAAAGGACATTTTTTTTAAAGAATGGAGTGGGTGACAGTGATTCAAAGGGCTAGGTGGAGAGAATGCTGCAGATGCTGGGAGTGACTTACAAGCTGGGTAACTCTAGTGTAATTGAATAACTATCTCAGCATTGACTCTGACATAAATGAATATGCCATTCCTTATGGTCAGCAGAAGAGGTAAGTGAGATACGTATGTGAGACAGAGGATGCTGCATCAGCCATTCGCAAGCATATAATAAATGGGACTGCTAATGGTGGTGAGGAAATTATACTGGTGCTATTGGTTACTGATATTTGCTACTAATATTTAACACTGATTTTAAAACTTTGCAGAACTGCTGAGATAATAGTATAAACCAAGTACATATGTATGTATATAGCATACATATATTAATAGCTGATAAAAATATTGTATCTGAATGCCTTATTTCCACAAACCTAATTATGATAAAAATAAAATAAAATAAATGTATGAATTACCTAACATAGTTCACTCCTATGATCTTTTTATTGGCATCTTAATTTCTATAAAGTGCATTAAATAGACTACTTGGAAAAGAAAGTTGGCTGGATATAACATTAATCTCTCAAGCAGAAATTTGGGGTTTTTCTTTGCTAGCACTACTGACATCTGGGGCTAGATAATTAATTCTTTGTGGTAGGGGACTGTTCTGGACATTATAGGCTGTTTAAAAATATCCATGTCTTCTCCCCTAGCCTGCACACCACTGTTCTAGACATTGCTAAATGTCTCTGAGGGACAAAATGCTCACACACACACACACACACACACACACACACACACACACACACACACACACACACACATCTATATCCTATGTTGTGAAACACTAAGTAAAGTAGTCCACAATATTGAAAGCAAAGCACTTTGGCCTAGAAAAAGTTACAGGCCAGTGTATATAGACCTGCAGAGTTGGGTCCTGAGCCAACTGTTTCTATGCAGGTTGTAAACAGGTCTTAGCACAAAAACTTTTCAAGACAACAAAACAAATTATCGGAACCTTGATGTAGTTTAGAAACACTAAAGAAACTGTCCTCCTCCCAGCAAAGTGAAGAGTAGAAAAATGAGGGCTACAAATAAAAAGAAAGGCAGCTTCACTAGAAAGTTTAAAAACTATCTCTGACCATTTCTTTTAAAGAAAGAGAATAGAATTTATGTAATTGGGTCAAAGCAGGGAACACATCAAAATTTAGGACAAAACAAATGCCCAGAAAACTACAGAGAAGACATTAGTAGAGGCTTTTTGGTTTTGTTTTACTTCTTACATACAGTTCTATATAAATCAATAAATCAGTCCTCTGTCTTCTGAAGAGGGAATAGGTTCTGAAATCATGATAAGTCAGATTATGAAATATAAATCATGTTAGTCCTGGAGGCTGAAAAGCAACATGAAAACAATCACTCTTGTGATAAACTGATAAACTGTATGGTGGAAAAAGTAAGATTCAAAACTGTAGAAATGCTATGAATGATGGTATGTCAGGACAAGAGGCTAAAAGAACCATTCTCATTGCATGAGTCATTGCCTAGCCCAGGCATTGTGCTTACATATACTTTTCTAGAAGCATATCCCTAGCCTTCAAAGCTACCACATACAGGAAATGCTGGGGTTTTTTGTCTATTATGAATTAACAAAATGGAAACACTGAACCCAAAGTTGCAAACGTAAAAGGAACTAAACCATGCCTTTATGACCCCAAATCTCCATATTGTTAGCAATTTAGCTGCACTGTGCCCCATATCTACATATAGAGAATAAAAATAAAGAGATCAAAGTATTATATCAAGAAGGAAAATTACTTTTAATTTCCCAGATGCTGTTATTATTATTATTATTATTATTATTATTATTATTATTATTATTATTATTATTATTATTATTATTATTTTGGTAGGGTTCTTTTGTTGTTGTTGTTGTTGTTGTTGTTGTTGTTGTTATTGTTGCTTGTTCTGGGTTTTAAGACAAAATCACACTCTTTAACCCCTTTAGCCCCAGATGACTTGGAGATCACAACAATCCTCCTGCCTCACAGCCTCCCAAGTGCTGATATTACAGGCATGAACCATCAGGCTTTGTTTTAGAGCCTATATAAATAGATTTTAAATTTATTATTCGTCATTTGATAAGGATGTTTCCATTCACAAAGTAATTTAATATTAATCACATTTCTCAAATACAGAGCTATTATTAATTTGGCTAATGATGTGAGATCTTTTTTAGCCATAAATGTCTACATGGAAGAATTCTCTATAAGCTCTGATTTCATTGCATTCCATACATTTCAGTAAGCTGCAGGTTTTTCCTCATTATTCTGAAAATGCTTTCTAATTTCTCTTATTACACTTTTGTGAGTTGTTAGTTATTTTGGAATGTGTTGTTGGAGTTCACAAGTTTGAGAATTTCTAAACTTTCCTCTGTTATTAAATCATAACTTTAAATAATTTGGTCTGTTATGCATGACTTTCATCCTTATGCATTTGTTAAGACATGTTTTATGTTCAACATAGAGTACATTGTAGACAATGTTCCTTGTGTACTAACGTCAGCTGTGTACTCTCGACTTGTTCGGTAGAGTGGTCTATACATGCCTGTAAGGCCCTACTTGGTTTCCATTGTTATTCAGATCTTCTATTTCTTGCTACTCTTTTACTAAAAGTGTGGGGAATGGTGGAGGCAGCATTTCACTCTGTAGCCAAGGCTGGTCTGGAGCTCACTATGTAGTCCATTCTGCCCTCAAATTCATAGCAATCTCCCTACATCATCCTCTTTAATGTTCGGATTATAGGCATGAACAAACATACCCATCTATTACTGTATACGGAAAGTTTAAGTCCTCAATTATTATTATTATTAAATGTCTATTTCTTAGTTCAATCCTGTGAGCTTTTGCTTCATATATTCTGGGATCTGTTGTTAGGTGCAAAGTGTACTTCTTACCAAGTATGTGGGTACATCAGTTTGCCCTCCTGTCAGCACTCTCAAAATTAGCACTTGAATAAACAAGAGTGGCAGTGATGCATACTATTTAACATTTAAGAGTAATGAGCACCTTATGTTCTCCTTTTGGGGAGATGACATCTCTTTGGATGACTAGTTGGCAAGTATATCTTGTTTGGACATAAGTGTTCTTTTAAAACTAAAGTAAATAAGTTGCTGCAAATTAAATTTTCTTTGTTTTCATATATTTTGGTATACATTTGTATAGTAAATATATTTGAGCAGACCTCCCTGGGTCCAGATCTGCCCATCATGATGTTCTTTTTGTATGTTTCTAGGACTCTCTGGATCCTTGTATTTCCCCATTCTCCTGTACTTCTCTCACCTTAAGGTCAACAACTAATAAATGGGACCTCATGAGGCTGAGAAGCTTCTGTAAGGCAGGAGACACTGTCAGCAGAACAAAGCAACAGCCTACAGACTGGGAAAAGATCTTCACCAACCCTACATCTGACAAAGGTCTAATATACAAACTATATAAAGAACTCAAGAAATTAAACGCCACCAAATCAAATAACCCAATTGAGAAATGGGGCTCAGCAGGGGGGTTTTCTCAACCTACTGCACCAACCAAGGACAATACATCCAGTAAATATTGAACCCCTACTCAGATCTAGTCAATGGACAGGACTTTCTCCACAGTTGTGTGGAGAGCGCGGACTGACTCTGACATGAATTCTGGTGCCCCATAATTGATCACTTCTTCTTGGTGGGGAGGCCTGGTGGCACTCAGAAAAAGGATAAGCAGGCTACCAGGATGACACTTGATAGGCTGTGACTTTTTGGTGGGAAAAAAGGTTCCCTTCTGTCACAGACCTAGGGGAGGGGAAAAGGGTGAAAGAGGGATGGAAGAATGGAAAGATAAAAGTGAGGGGATAACAATTGAGATATAATCTGAATGAATTAATAAAATAAATTTTTAAAAAAGAATTTAGTAAAGTCAGTGATATATATTAACAAAATCTTGTTACAAAATGATAAATTAATATAAATTAATATATTTGTTATATAGTTGGTATTATTTTTCAATAAAATTATCATTTTATGGTTAAAAAAAAGAAAGAACTGGGGCTCAGAAGACGAGACTTGCTAGGCTGTGACCATATGGTCAGGGAGGAGGTCCCCTTCTGTCACAGACCTAGTGGAGGGGAATAGAGTAAAAGAGGGAGGATGGGAGGAATGGGAGGAGAAAAGAAAGGGAATAACAATTCAGATATAATCTGAATAAATAAATAAATAAAAGAAATGGAGCTCAGAATTAAACAGAGAATTCTCAATAGAGGAATATCGAATGGCTGAGAAACACTTAAAGACATGCTCAACGTCTTTAGTCATCAGAGAAATGCAAATCAAAATGACTCTGAGATTCCATCTTACACCCATCAGAATGGCTAACATCAAAACCTCAAGTGACAGCACATGCTGGCAAGGATGTGGAGAAAGAGGAACACTCCTTCATCGCTGGTGGGAGGGCAAACTTGTACAACCGCTGTGGAAATCAATTTGGTGCTTTCTCGGAAAACTAGGAATAGGGCTTCCTCAAGAAACAGCTATTCCACTCCTTGGAATATACCCAGAAGATGCTCCACCACACAATAAGGACATATGCTCAACCATGTTCATAGAAGCCTTATTCATAATAGCCAGAACCTGGAAACAACCTAAATGTCTCTCAGTCGAAGAATGGATAAAGAAACTGTGGTTCATTTACACTATGGAATACTACTCAGCTATTAAAAATGAGGAAATCCCAAAATTTGTGGACAAATGGATGGAACTAAAAATGATCATACTGAGTGAGTTAAACCAGAAGCAGAAAGACTCACATGATATATACTCACTTATAATTGGGCACTAGCCCAAAAGGCATGTCCCATGAAAGTCTTCACTTATCAGGAAAGTGGATCAGAGGGGAAGACATCCTATTGGGACTTTAAGTGAGAGAAGCATGGGAGAATGGGGAAAAGAAAGATCCAGAGAGTCCTAGAAACCTACAAGAAGAACATCATGATGGGAGGATCAGGGCCCAAGGTATCTGCTCAAATTATTTCACTAACCAAGGACAACACAAGGAGTAAACATCGAACCCCTACTCTGATCTAGCCAATGGACAGGACATTCTCCACAGTTATGTGGAGAGCGGGACTGACTCTGACACGAACTCTGGTGCCCCATATTGACCACCTCCCCTTGGTGGGGAGGCCTGATGGCACTCAGAGAAAGAATAAGCAGGCTACCAAGATGAGACTTGATAGCCTATGACCATATAGTGGGGGAAGAGGTTCCCCTCAGTCATACACCCAGGGGAGGGGAATAGGGTGAAAGCATGAGGGAGGGAGAAACGGGAGGATACAAGTGATGGGATAACAACTGAGTTGTAATATGAATAAATTAATATAAATAAATAAATAAATAAATAAATAAATAAATAAATAAAACAAGGAAAACCTGAAATAAATTGCAGGCAAATGGATGGAACTAGAAATGATCATACTGAGTGAGGTAACCCAGACTCAGAAAGACTCACATGGTATATACTCACTTATAATTGAACACTAGTCCAAAAGGGATGTCCCACGGAAGTCTTCACTTACCAGGAAATTGGGATAGATGCAGGGACCTGCTATTGGGACTCTAGATGAAAAGTTTGTATTTTTAAAAAGATTTATTTTTACTTTATGACTGTTTTGCCTTCGTGTACATATGTTCACCATATGCATGCCAAAAGAAGAGGGCTGCCTTTCGAACTGGAGTTACAGACTGTTGTGAGCAGCCATATAGGTGCTGGGAACTGAACCAACTGAGACAGCTCTCCAGCCCCTAGTTTGCATTTTAAAAATGAAATTATGTATGTAGTGAGGAAGGAAGAAAGAAAGAAAGAAAGAAAGAAAGAAAGAAAGAAAGAAAGAGGGACGTATATGCACAATAGAATAATATTTGTGCATTAAAAACAGGTGAAAATCTTTGTGATTTGAAGCAAGATGGCTAGAGCTGGGAGACCTTTATGCTGTGTTTTATTTTTATTTTTATTTTTATTTTCAGTTTCCAAATGGTTATTTTATCAGATCGTTCAACCTTAAATTTTTGCCATTTGCAATTCAAAATAGTTACCTGAAGTTTGCGGTTTTGAGTGCATTATTTACTTTTATTGTACATTTGTTTTCTAAACTCTTTGGCACAGTGTTCGGGGGCATTCAGACTGCCACAGTATAAGTCAGGAGAGAGCTTGTTTGTGATGCCAATTTTCAAGCCTTTAAATTTTAGTTGGGTTGTGGCTTTTTCTGTCTTTGAAATCTGCATTTTATTTGTAGCAACGGTACTTTTACTTTTCTATATCCTCTAACTCCAGAGTTTTCTTTTTTGCCCCCCTTCCCCCCACAGCTACATTCACAGCTGAACCATATTATCAGGAAAGGTGCCTTGATGAAAAGATCAGGATAGGAGCTCTGACCATTCGTCAATGTTTTCCCTAGAATAATTAAAAATGAAACCAAACCAAATCTAAAGAGCATCTTTCCTCTTTTTAAAAAAAGAAAAAAAAGAAAGAAAACAACTCGTCTCTTGTGCTGCATCACTAGCCCGAACATCAGTTAGTTTATGAAATGCAACATCAAACCCCTTTGTTTTCTAGGAAAAAGAAACTGCAATGACTGAAGTTGAGAATGTGGGTACCGCCTCACTCACACACACTCATTCTCAGACTGTGAAATCCCCCACGCGCCTTCTCGCCGGAACAGATAGTACCAAGTGCAAAGGTACCGTTAAGGTGGTATGCTGTGTTTTAAAAGCAAGGCTGCATGGTTCCTTCCCATACGTGGAAGCTAAAAATATCGGCTTCGTTTAAGTTGATTATAGAAGAGTGGTTGCTAGAGATTAGGAAGGGTAGAAGGAAGGTAGACTAGAGAAAAGTTGGACAATAGATTCCACAGCTCAGTCAGGTTGAGAGTACTGGGTTCTGGCATGCTACAACATAGTTGAATAACAATGCCTTGAAACAGTCTATTGCATATGTTATAAAGAACTAAGAATGTGAAACTCCCCAGGATAAAAAGTACAAATGTTTAAGCAGACATGCTAGTCACCCTGATTTGATTGCTTATAAGTACTGAATTACCATATCATATTCCATAAATGTGTGTATCAACTTTAAAATGACAGGCCACAGAAATGTTTTGCATTTCTCAGAGATCCTAGTTTAGTATGTACAATAATAGTATATTGAAGTTGGCCTGCCACAAAGCCTGTGGCCAGGGTGCCACATTCACCACTGAGCAGCAGAAATCCCTAGGACTTCAGGATAATGGTTTCTCTCTAGAGCTTCATCAGCCCTGGGGCTTTCACTTGCTGCTAGCTTGCTGTTCATTTGCATAATTGTAGAATTCTTCTTAGGTTTTACCCCTGTTAATCATTTCTTTTAATTGCAGCATTGTTGCTACCTTAATACTTCCATTGTTCCTTTCTAATGCTTTGTTATCAATGAACTCTTTTAGCACTGGAAAAACAAGAGCTATTATAGACAAGTTGGGCAGTCTTCTTTTGTTCTGCCCTAAAAGTTTAGGTAGTGTTGCCCTAAAGGAACTGTTTGGTCCTAACAAGCTAATTTATTAACCAAGTCCTGCAGATCCCACATGTCCAGAGGTTATCCCTTCCCATTGCCCTGGAATTCTCCTACTCCTGATTAGCTCCTGTTCTAAAGTAACACTGTCAAACATCTCTTGTCTACTTAGGTGGGTCAAAGTAGCCATCAGATCTCTTCAAAGATGAAACCCCTAAATCATGGCTTAACTACCCTCTGACATATCTTTCTACCAAGACTTAGGTATCCTGACAGCAAGGGCCAAAGTTTCTACCTGTACATCTTAGTACCAAGAAAAGAAAGTGCACAAGTTCCACAAGGTGGGTATAAGTGTCCTTTACCAAACACCTGTAGTCTGACAGGAGAATAAAGGGTGGAAATGGACAGAGTTGATTTGGACTCTAAACTCAAGCAGTTCTTCAGGTTCCCCAGCCCCTTGGTAGATCTGTGGGGTTCCCTACAATGCAGCAACAAATGGGCCTGGGGACGTCAGAAGACTCATTTTTTTTCCTGCTAGTCCTGCCTCTGTATCTGGCTCTTGGACTTTCTTAAGTTAACATCTGGCCACTTTCAGTTTCATCCAAAAGAATCCTCAGAATAATATGGCTGAATACCATACTTTCCCTGTCCTGTCCTAAGCCCCACCTTGGCTTGGGAACCCTCTTAGAAATGTTCCCATGTTTCATGGTTTGTACAGGATATGTGCTATCTCTGTGTTTCTTTTGCGTGGTCTGGTTCCCAACCTAAGTATTGATACCCAACAACTAGAAATTTCAGACATGGAAGCATATGCCTGCAGCCTGAGCACTGGCTTAGGGGACACAGGTGGATCCCACGGGCTCACTGGCTGCCTAATCTAATGATGAGCTTCAGATCCAGTAAAGAGAGTCTACCTCAAAAAAACAAGGTGAGTCATGGTTATTCAATTTTGATAACAGGTAGCTATTACTCAAGATTTAGCTAATATTTATAACCTAACTGCCTTCTAGCCACCCTTCTTTAATATGCCTGGTAAATGTGATTTCTCTACAATGAATAAAGACTAAATTAACTGCAACTAAAAAACAAAGCAAGGTAAGATGTAACACAAAGAAATCAAGCTTGAACTAAACTGGAAGATTCCTCCCTGGAGGGCCTGCTATTATGGTACCAAATGGCACTATGTCAACTCAAAGAGAACTGATTGTGATACTCAGCCATTAGTTTGTTCTGCTATTTCATAAATAACAAGTTCATATACATATCTGCCAGATTAATTCCCTCAGGTAGTTTTGATTCATTCAGGTTTCTGAACTTTATTCTGTGGCCCATGGAATATAATTTGTTTCATTCTTACTATCCTTGTTCTCGTATGTCATTTTGCTAAAACACTATGGGCTGTCATTTTACTTTAACTCAAAACGTTCTAAGATGAGCATGGTAGTGCATTCCTCCTAGTGTCTCCTATACTTGAGAGGGTGAGGCAGAAGGATAGGAAGTCTGAAGCAAGCCTGAGCAAGATAGTGAGAAAATGTCTCACAAAAGGAAGGAAGGAAGGAGGGAGGGGAGGAGGAAGGGGAAAGGAAGGAAGAGAAAGGGAGGGTGGAACAAAAAGATGGGTTGACCAGCTAGCTCCCCTCTTCCTCGAAGAAATCTTTTTAACTAAACTAGTTTGAAAATTATCTTTAGAATGTCTAGATAAGTATAACATGAATAACATCATGGCAACCCACTGGACTGTCTCACAAACATTTTTAGTGCTGTCTATAAAGTCAATATTCAATCTCCGTGTAAGGAGGCTAATCAATCTGTATGCTGCAGTGAGACGTGGCAATTGAAGCAATAGGTGACTGATAGAATTGGTCTCCCTAGGACTCATTTCAAGAATGAAGGTGATAACCGGGTATCAAGAAGCATATAAGAAACACTGGAACCAAGCATGGTATCCCACACCTCTCATCCCAGCACTGGAGAGGCTGAGGTAGGAGGATTGCCATCAGTTTAGGGCTGACCTAGATTGCAGCCCAGCTTCAGGTATAAAGTAAGACCCTGTCTTGAAAAAAATTAATATAATGCTCTTCACACAGTGGCAAGTGATAAATATGTCTGCCATTCATAAACATCGATTAAACTGTTGAAGGGACAAATGAGGGAATGAACAATGAGTGAGACAAAAACCTATTGTATATTCCCATATAGATTTTCCTCTATACTTCTGTTTAAGGGATAGAGAAGATTGTGCATGGTGGGGTTTAGTAATGCTGATAAAGGATAAGTTTGTTTCTAGCATCTCCTAGAACAAAGAGCCATGATTTGATTTGTCTCTTGGCAGGGTTTCTATTCTGGTTAATAAGAACCAGATCTGCAGACAGAGAGTTGGTTGAGCCCTAACCAGGGGATCATTACCAAACAAGTAAAATGAAAATGAATTTTTAAGTACCTTGTTGGAGCAGTGTGCCCAGTTTTGAACCTACTCTTGTCCCATTTACACCCACACTTAACTTGGGGGAGTGGGAGGTCTTGGTCTGCCTCACACTTTTTTTTTTGAAGCCTGAATGCATGCGGCGCTGACTCCTCT
Source organism: Acomys minous (assembly GCF_964271855.1). Classification (NCBI taxonomy): domain Eukaryota; kingdom Metazoa; phylum Chordata; class Mammalia; order Rodentia; family Muridae; genus Acomys; species Acomys minous. The sequence goes on along the minus strand of NC_140488.1, from coordinate 123,504,369 downwards.
CACTTGTGAATCTACACAGGTAATTATTTGTCAGATCGTTTTGCCAAAGCACTAGTCATTGTTCTTTATGGTGTATGGTGGAGAAGCATGCAAGCTGCCCTCACCTAACCTCATCTTTCCCTAACTAGAAGAAGGATGAGAAAGGAACCAATAGGCAAGCAGCATTGCTGGTTCTCCAAGCAGTTATGGACTAAGATAAACCCCCCGAAAGGTGGGGCTTTCCCCGAAAACTGTACACAAAGCTGTCTAAATTGAACACTCCAGGTAGAAACTCCTCCTGTGGAAAATTCCCATTGGAAAATAGTCTTTTTCAACCAAAGAGAGTGCTTTTCTACTCACCTTCCCCTTTTTAACTACTGTTGAGTTTTGGGGACATACTTCAGTTCGCTCTTAATATTTTGGATTTCCGACAGGTTGACAGCTGGTCCTGGGAGTTTCTTTGCTCCCGGAAATGGCTTTTTCTCCTCTACAGTTGGAGGGGCCCCCTGAAAAGAAAGGGGAAAAATTCAACTCACTAAAAACAAGGCTCTCTGGCTCATGATATAGAGCAGGAAAATAAATACTGAAGGAAGAAAGACATAGTGTTATTTCAGCATGGTGACTTTCTCTTGTGTCATTGTTCAGACAGCCTTAGAGTTTCAATAAAGTTCTCTGAAGTTGTACAGGAATGTAAAATAATGCTGTACGAAACAAAGTCCTTTCCGTATGACTTAGGATGCAATGGGCAACAGGTCTAGTAACTAATAAATACTGTCAACAGCTAGATGGAGTTGTGTTTTCCACACAAGCATCTTCTTAAAGTGACTAGTTTATCAGATATCTGATGGCAGAAATCTATAAAATGTCAGTGTACATCTAGCCGTAATTAGTCCAGGAGTTTGCAAAAATTTGTTCAGAGTGCAGTGGCTGTCAGCCTTTTGTCTTATGGTGCCTTTGGGAAACATCAACTCAGAAGGACATAAGGAAAACATCTTTGAATAGGGGCTTTGAACATGGGAGCGAAGGGTAGAGGCAGGCAAGTTTTGCCTACTGCTTTGAGGAGTTTAAATTTCCTATCATTAAAGGAGTCAATTTTAGGGAGGAACCTACAGCTTTTTCTTTTTGTGTGTGGCTCCTCTAGTGCCTGATGGCAAAGTTTTGACTGTATCCCTGATGATTTTTGGTTTAACTAACCAATCCCATAATCAACCTATACTTCTATATACATGGCCCAAGCACACATAGTATAAGATTATAAATCATTAAGCTCAGTTGCTATGTGTAGCTAACTACAGAAGAAAATTGCATGCTAGTCTGTTCTTCCTACCTACTTGAAAGAATGGTATTTGGGGACATTTGATCACCCTGACAGCCAGAACATCATGCCTTGGATCACATTACTTCAGAGGTAACTGGGTGATCACCTTATCACTAAAATTCATTAATCACCATTCTGAGGTCACATTTACCATACCTGCTGGTAAATGACTGAGTGCAACAGCATTCCTAAAGTATGTCTATACCTACGAGACAGGGATTCCTTCTAGCAGAAATTTAGGCTGGAGAATTGAACTTAAAGCCATACTGAGGCCTGTGTTTCGTCCACCAAGCCCCTCACTCTTCTTCCCCTTCATCTGGATCTCAACAACTCTCCTGTAGCTCTCTCTCATCTTTTTTTTAATTCAAAACCACTTTTTAAAAACTATTTGCTTTTTATGTACATATAAAATAAACTACATGCAGCAAGAAGAACCACAGGGGGAAAAATCAGGAATTATATTCATGTTATTTTCATAGTGTTTTCACTATATTTGGCAACCCTGAAGAAAACATTTTCCTATCTCTATGAGCCTAAAATTCTGAATGTAAATCAATATCTATCATACATCTAACTAGACCTAAAAACATCTTAACCCCTAAAAAACTAAGCTCAATTGTGAAACTAAACTATTTGGTCTTCAACCACATCAGAGACTTGAGAAGGAGTAAAATTAATTACCTGAGTAGACAGGAAGTGCAGGTTAGCAGCTTCCAAGTTAAAAAAATGACAGATAGCTTGCTGCCTGGAGAGTCACCCATAACTGTCTATAACATTGGAGCATCATCTTCAGCCTTATGGACCAATATATCTGACAAACATATTTCTGAGACAGGAACTATTGAGGACTTGCTTTCCTTGTCTTGGCAGAGTTTGGCTGTCAACTCTGTCTGCATCCAAGCTTGCCAAGTTTTAGGCAGAATTCTGTCAGTGGTCAAAATGAGTCCATTTTGTCCAATGGCTTGTTTGCTATATTTGAAGCCATCCCCATAAGGAGGTTCCTTGATGCTCATCATCATCTTTGAGATAGGCTGGGTGCTGCCAGGAGTTAACCTGTCTTGTTGTCAAAGAATCATTAAACACCTTTAAATGCCAAATTCTGTAGGACTCTTCTCTCATCTTTCTTATAAGTGTTTTCCCCAGTAAATAAATACTCTGTATGTTAAATGTCTGTTTCTTCAGAGGACTCTAACATAGTCCCCAGTACAACACTGTCATAACTGCACCTGCTTAACCAAGAATTAGATAAACCAATATAAGTATGGTAGTGGTGGTGGTAGTGGTGGTGGTGGTGGTAGTGTGTGTGTGTGTGTGTGTGTGTGTGTGTGTGTGTGTGTGTGTGTGTGTGTGTGTTGTATGTGTATGGTGTGTGTGTGTGTATGGTATGTGTTTGTGCATGGTCTGTGTGTTTGTGTGTATATATGATGTCTATGCTGTGTGTGTATATGTATGTGTGTGTGGTGTGTGTATGTGTGTGTATGGTGTGTATGGGTGATGTGTGTGTATTTCAGTGTGTGTGTATGTATATGATATGTATGTGTGTGTGGTGTCGTGTGTGTGTGTGTGTGTGTGTGTGTGTGTGTGTGTGTGTGTGTGTGTGTAATAAGAAACTGCACATTTGGCTGTGAAGGACAGGATTAGAGCTCGTGCTGTTAGTCCTGGTCTGGTGACTGCCCATGTCTCATTCTCAAAATGGTTAGCACCTACAGGAAGAATGTGTTTAAGCATCCTCAAACGACAAAACACTAGGCAGATGTGTCCCTTATAGAAATGTTTTTAAATTATTTATTGGGGAGGATGAGTAGGCATAAAAGACCAAGATGTTATTCCTCTTGTAAGGGCTAATGAGACTTCCTGTAGTTATTTTCTTTGAAGCTGGTACAGTGCTGATTAAATAGCTAATGTGTCACCCACAGTAAATGATAAAGGAACTCAGTGTGGATGCTGTAAATCCCTAGAAGTTATTGTTTCCTTAAGTTTATGTACAGAGCCATAGGCCTTGCTTTTTTCTCCATGTGAACACATTCATCATTTGTAAGTGTAGATAGAGAAAAGGTCATTAGAACTGTAAAACACTTCAGGAAGGAATTTTTAACAAGGCTGTAAAGTGTTGCTTCTTTTTAAATATGTGTAGCAATGAAATGAAAAGTGTTTCAGCACTTAAAAGTGCTCTCACGGTTGGAGGTGGGTAGATCTTAATAAAGACTCATGAAGAGAAAAATGTTTCCAGATCCTTCTGCTAAGTTCCCAGGTAAGTCATTTCCACTGCTGGCACATTTAACACAAACAGTCAATATCTGCACTTATGTGTCTGGGGCAGTGAACAAACACAAATTAATAATAGTAATGCTTAATGCTAGATGCCTTCTTACCAAGTTATTAAGACCTCAATGGACTACTTTTTTCTTCAAGATAAGCATTAGCATTTGATTTAGTAAGGTGGTATATGATGGGAATTGTCACTATATTTAATATTTGATAGTATGATATTGTTCAGGAAGCATGGCACATTTTTAATTTGTTTATTTTATTTTATGTACATTGGTGTTTGACTGCATGAATGTCTGTGTGAGGTTGTCGGATCCCTTGGAATAGGAGTTACAGACAGTTGTGAACTGCCATGTGCGTGCTTGGAATTGAACCTGAGTCCTGTGGAAGAGAGAAATTAGTACTCTTAATCGCTAAGCTATCTTTGCAGCCCAGCAGGGTACATTTTTACACTGAAGTTCTACCATGTTTTAAAAACATAACAGGAATCAGATTGTATTGCTTATAATTTGTTATTTATAAGAATTGCAGTAAACTAAAGCATGAGTAAATAAACTTCTACTTGAATAATGAGGATAGCCCTTTTCACGGATATTTCAATCCAGCAGGAAAATTGAAGATATTCACTCTTTAGTGTAGATAAAGAGAGGATGAGATAAGCCTTACTAACCACTGCAGCATTCCTTGACTCAGGGGCAGTGCCGTGAAGGGCAATGCCTGCCATGGGAATCACAGAGGGTCTGTAAAACTTTGCAGTATGGTGACGCATTTTCAAGGTACATCATCTTCACACCCTTCTTTTCTAGCAGACACCCTACTGAGTTTTGCCCCGGGCTCTCTTACATGAGGTAATAGAATTTGGCCTCCTTATTCTTCATGATCAAAACTGAAGAAGACTCACTGATATCAGCAAACATTTTAATTGCTAGCTGTTCGAAGGTACATACGCCAAGTCATTTAATTCTCACACTAGCTCTACACATCTGCTTTTATCCCTGCCTTATCAGTGAGATGAAGGTATGAAAAAAGCTTTAAAAAATTGTTTTTTAATGTCCCAATCCTCACAACTAAGAAGTAACTGGCCTAGAATGAAACAATATGTTTGCATCTTGCGAAGGGACAAGATAAAAAGGAAATGCTTAACAGAAAGTCCCAATGTAGCATAATAAGAATATTTTAGTTGAAAAGGAGATTTGGAGGCTTAGAAATGGCTCATCAATACCCTCAGATCACTTCAAGCAAGCAGCTGCTTTTTTTATGCAAAAGGAGTTGGATAGAAGACCCCTGTGCCAGGAGTATGCCTATGTCTAACAAGCCATGTACAGAGGATGCAGTCCCTGTCTGTAGGCAGGGCAAAGGGCTGGTCAGAAGCCACAGGTACACAAAAGAAAGTCAGTGTTCACAAAGCTTGTCAGACCCCAACGACTGAAGCCATTTTTCTGCTAGAACACATCCATTTGTTCACTTCTTAGAGGATGTCATGATCAAAATACTGTCTTAGTTTACCTGGAGGACTTAACTGGCTAGGATAGAGGTGAGCTGTTCTGGATCCTAGTAGTATGTTACAAATATCATGCTATACTATAATTCTGTTAACATGAGGCTAAGATATGAATCTTAAATCTATGAATGTCAGCAATTCGTAGTTTGCAACTACAAATAACAGTAATAAATATAAATATGGAAGTTACTCTGAGTTCATATTCTATTTCCTCATTCAAACTCTGCCATAGAAGGTAGCTAGGGCCTCAAGCCAAGCCACAAAAACCCTATTTAAGTGTACCCTTATAGCTAAGACAAGTTAACCAACTACTCTTCTTATGATGTTTCTCTGGGAAATTTATTCTGAGGCCCAAGACAGAGTTTGAGTCATGAGGTCACTTCCTCCCTTAATCCCACAAGCCCTAAGAGTTTCTATCTAATTGTATTACATAAGGAAGAGCCTTAGCTCTCTGTTCTACCCAATGAACCCTAAAAACAAAGAGTGGCACAATGCATGGAACACTCTAAGATCTTGAGATCTCTGTGGATATCTCATTCTCTCTACCCTATGAGGAATATTAATTGGCCATTTGAATACATGAGTGCTTAGAACATATGTGGTCACAAACCAAGTGGTATTTGTCCCTGATAATTTTATACAGTGTGCCCAAACGATCAAACTAGGGATAAGGAAATAGTGAAAAGAACGTGCTTCCCTAGCCTGCAAAGAAAGATACTTACCTTGCACAGGGATGAGCTCCAGGCTGCCTGCTCCACCAAGGGAAAGGAAGAAGTGAACTTCCCCACTCCACCCCAGCTGTTATATTAGCCAATTTCATGAGAAAGGACAAAGCTAACTTTTAACTGGCTATAGTAGTAGTGACAAACACAACTTAAGAAGAAGCTGGGGAAGAAAAAACACAACGGCAAACCAATGGAGGTGAGGGCAGAGTCCCATGGCCATCCCTTCTAAACTTCCCATGTCTCTTTCTTACAATCTGCAGAGTAAGAGACCTGGAGTCTTTCATGAAATTGGATAATTAGATCAATTTCTGAAGAGCTGCTTATTTATCAAACATCTAACAGACTACACCATGCCCATTATTCCACTTACTCCTTCCTGGAGGCAACCTTCTAAGGGATGGAGAAGAACCTTCTTGGCTACTACAAACTCATATACTTGTCCAACATCTCAGGCAGAAGACACATGAGCATAAGCTCACAGGAGGGCAAAGTTAGCAGCACTAGAATTTAGGATATTATAACCAGCCAGGCGTGGTGGTGCACACCTGTAATCCCAGGACACAGGAGGCAGAGGCAGGTGAATCTCTGTGATCTACAGCCTGGTCTACAGAGTGAGTTCCAGGACAGCCAGGGCTACACAGAGAAATCCTTTCTCAAAAAAACAATATAACCAAAAGACAGAGAAGGGCCCGATCTCTTCTATTTGGGTGTTCAAAATTTGTACTCATCAAATGTGACTTAGTAACCAAAATTCCAAAATTTAGCACTACTACTGAAATACTCCACTTCCTCTGTGGCTAAGGCTGAGGACCTAAGCTCATGACAAGGAAACTGCATAGATGAAAGCTTAGATCCAGGACCAAAGTCATTTTAGGAAACTTTGAGGTAGTGGTCCAAATATAAAACAATAAAAATCATTACCTTTTAAAATGCCCTCATTTTGTGTTCATGAAATGATCTAAAATCTTAATCCCTCCTCAGAATCAGACCAGATTCATCAGGAAAGTCACATGTAAGTAAATGCATAAACACCTCAGGAGGGCGCTTGTTATTTGTTGCAATTGTTAGGTTTTTTTTCTCTCTATTTTAGCAAGATATTGAATTGGGCAGGGAGTAAAGAATAGGAGAGGGAAAAGTTAAATAATTTGATCAAGTCCTCGGTCTTTAAATATCCATACTGGAATTTTAATTGAAGATGTCTTTCTAGAAGCTATGCTATCAAATGCTGTTAGGTCCCCATTAAATCATAAATTTAGTATTTTGTTACCCTCATTAAGCTATTTTTGTGGGCTTATATTATTTACAAATAGAGATATTAAGCACCTTGTGGGCATACCTATGTTACATAGAATTGGAGCACAGTTAACTGAACATATAGAGATCCAACAAACACTAATTCATATTGAAAAAAATACAGGGAGGGAGACTACATAGACTCCATTGGAAAGCCTTCTTTTCAAAGGAAGATCAAGATGATTGTTAGACTCTGAAAATAATTTAATGAGTTTACGTACTGAGCTCTAACTGAGGTTAATCTCCCATCAGAAGCCATGCCACACACAGCCATCTCAGTTTCCTCATAGACCCTGAGTGAAAACTTACCAAACCAGTGATTACCACTACTCCAAAAGCACCTGTGCACAAAAATCAACTGACAATGCGAAGTCAAGCTTGGCATACTCAAACAACTTTGCCAAATACTTAACACTGGCTGAAATGGAAGGAAGACACAGAATGTCCCTGTGAACTGAGAAATCTTGCCTCTTGGAGGACCCTGGAGGAAACAGACTTTGCTGGTCTCTATTAGCTATCTTCCTCACCTCCTCTGTTTCAGGAGTTTGCTCTTTTTTCCTCGGAGGCTGCCCAGCTCCTGGACGAAAGGCTCCCATTGGAATATTGATGTTTGCCTAAAAAAAAGAAAACAAAGTAAATTTACCTTAAGAATAGTAAGAAATTGCATGGCATTCTAAGACAGCAATCATTGTGAGGAAAATGCTTCTGAAAAGTACATCTTCAAACCTTCTTTTCTAAGGAAAATTGCTGAAACAACAGCACAAAATATGCAAAGGAAATTCAACTTCCACTTAGTATACATTCCTGGATTTCATCCTTAGCTCTGCACAGCAATTTTATAATTCCTTATTGGATGGAAGAATTTTTTTTACTTTAAAAAATTTTTTATGTTATTAATTTATTCACATTACATTTCAGTGGTTATCCCCTCCCTTGTATCCTCCCATTCCTCCCCCTGTATATGCTCATAGGGTAGTATCAAGTCTCTTCTTGGTAGCCTGCTATCCTTCCTCTGAATGCCACCAGGTCTTCGATTAGATTCCACTGATCAACCAGCCTGTTGCTGTGCCAGTACCATGCTGTTTTAATTACTGTTGCTTTATAGTACAGCTTGAGATCAGGTATGGAGATTCCTCTGGAGGATCTTTTATTGTACAAGATTGTTTTAGCTATTCTGGGTTTTGTGTTTTTCCATATGAAGTTCAGAATTGAACTTTCAATGTCTTTTAAAAATTGTGTAGGTATTTTGATAGGGATTGCATTGAATCTGTAGATTGCTTTTGGTAAGATGGCCATTTTTACTATGTTAATTCTCCCGATCCATGAGCAAGGAAGATCATTCCATTTTCTCATGTCATCTTCAATCTCTTTCTTCAGAGTTTTGAAATTTTTTTCAAACAAGTCCTTCACTTGCTTAGTTAGAGTAACTCCTAAATATTTTATATTGCTTGTGGCTAATGTGAAGGGTGTGGTTTTCCTAATTTCTTCCTCTGCAAGCTTGTCATTTGTGTATAGGAAGGCTACAGACTTTTTTGGGTTAATTTTGTATCCAGCCAATTTGCTGAAGGTGTTTATCAGCTGTAGGAGTTCTCTGGTGGAATTTTGAGGGTCACTACTGTAGACTATCATATCATCTGCAAATAGGGATAATTTGACTTCCTCCTTTCCCATTTGGATACCCTTGATCTCCTTTTGTTGTCTTATTGCTCTGGCTAGAACTTCGAGTACTATATTGAAGAGATATGGAGAGAGTGGGGAGCCTTGCCTTGTTCCCGATTTTAGAGGAATTTCCTTGTGTATCTCACCATTTACTTTGATTTTGGCTATTGGCTTGCTGTATATAGCCTTTATTATGTTGAGGAAAGTGCCTTGTATCCCCGATCTCTCCAAAACTTTAAATATGAATGGCTGTTGGATTTTATCAAATGCTTTCTCTGCATCTAAGGAGATAATCATGTGGTTTTTTATTTTCAGTTTGTTTATATGGTGCATTACATTGATGGATTTCCATATATTAAACCATCCCTGCATGCCTGAAATGAAGCCTACTTGGTCATGGTGAATGATATCTTTGATGTGTTCTTGTATTCGTTTTGCAAGTATTTTACTGAGTATTTTTGCATCAATGTTCATAAGAGAAATTGGTCTGAAATTCTCTTTCTTTGTTGAGTCTTTGTGAGGTTTAGGTATCAATGTGACTATGGCTTCATACAATGAATTTGGTAATGATCCATCCATTTATATCTTTTGGAGTAGCTTGAAGGTCTGGTAGAATTCTGCACTGAAATCATCTGGCCCTGGGCTTTTTTTGCTTAGGAGACTATCAATGATTGCTTCTATTTCTGTAGGGGAAATGGGACTATTTAGCTTGTTTATCTGTTCTTCACTCAATTTTGACAAGTGAAATTGATCAAGAAAATTGTCAATTTCCCTTACATTTTCAAATTTTGTGGCATACGTGCCTTCGAAGTAGGATCTTATTATTCTTTGTATTTCTTCAGTGTCTCTTGTTATGTCTCCCTTTTCACTTCTGATTTTGTTGATTTCAATACTGTCTCTGCCTTTTATTTAGTTTGGCTAATGGTTTGTCTAGCTTGTTGATTTTCTCAAAGAACCAGCTCTTGGTTTTGTTGATTCTTTGGACTGTTTTCTTAGTTTCTAATTTGTTAATTTCAGCCCTGAGTTTGATTATTTCCAGACATCTACTCCTTTTGGGTGTTTCTGCTTTTTTTTTTTCTAGGGCTTCCAGTTGTGTCATTAAGATGTTTATGTGTGATGTTTCCAGTTTCTTTTTAAAGGCACATAGTGCTGTGAATTTTCCTCTTAGCACTGCTTTCAATGTATCCCACAAATTTGGGTATGTTGTTCCTTCATTTTCATTGAATTTCAGAAACTCCTTGATTTCTTTCTTTATTTCTTCCCTGGCCCAGGTGTCATTTAGCAGAGAGTTGATTAGTTTCCACATATGTGTAGGCTTTTTGTTATTTCTGTTGTTGTTGAATTGCAGCCTAAGCCCATGGTGATCTGATAGGATACAAGGTATTATTTCAATCCTCTTGTATCTGTTGAGGTTTTCTTTATGAACTACCATGTGATCAATTTTGGAGAAGGTTCCATGGGGTGCAGAGAAGAAGGTATATCCTTTCATGTTTGGGTGCAAGGTTCTATAGATATATGTTAGATCCATTTGACCCATGGCATTGGTTAATGATGTTATTTCTCGGCTTAGTTTCTGTTTCAATGACTTGTCCTTCAGTGAGAGTGGGGTGTTGAAGTCTCCCACTATTATTGTGTGGGGATCGATGTGTGGTTTAAGCTTCATTAACATCTTTTACAAATGTGGGTGCCCTTGTATTGGGAGCATAGATGTTCAGAATTGTGATGTCATCTTGGTTGACTTTACCTTTGATGAGTATGAAGTGTCCTTCCTCATCCCTTTTGATTAATTTTGGTTGAAAGTCTATTTTGTTCGATATTAAAATGGCTACGCCTGCTTGCTTCTTGTGACCATTTGCTTGGAATATTTTTCCAACCTTTTACCCTGAGGTAATGCCTATCATTATGGGTGAGATGTGTTTCTTGAATACAGAAGAATGTTGGATCTTGTTTATGCACCCATTCAGTTAGTCTGTTATTGGAGAATTGAGACCACTGATATTGAGAGATATTAATAACCAGTGACTGTTAAGAGTCTCAATTTTGATGTTGGTTCCAGCCAAGCATTTGTGTAGTTCTGTTTTTGCCATGATATAGTTATTTATTTCCTGAGTAGTTTTGGTTGTAGCTTGTCCCTTTGGGATGGAGTTTTCCTTCTAGTACCTTCTGTAAAGATGGATTTGTGCATAGGTACTGTTTGAATTTGGTTTTGTCATGGAAGATTTTGTATTCTCCATCAATGGTTATTGATAGTTTTGCTGGGTAAAGTAGTCTGGCCTGGCATCTGTGGTCTCTTAGGGTTTGCAGGATCTCTGTCCAGGCCCCTCTGGCTTTTATGGTCTCTGCTGAGATGTCGGGTGTAATTCTGATAGGTTTGCCATTAAATGTTATTTGGCCCTTTTCCCTTGCAGCTTTTAATATTTTTTCTTTGTTCTGTATGTTTTGTGATTTGATTATTATGTGACGGGCAGTTTTTCTTTTCTGGTCTATTCTATTTGGTGTTCTGTAGGCCTCTTGTATGTTTATAGGCATCTCTTTCTTTAGATTGAGGAAATTTTCTTCTATGATTTTGTTGATAATTGTTTCTGGGCCTTGGAGTCTGATATCTTCTCTTTCTTCAATGACTATTATCCTCAGATTTCTTCTTTTCATGATGTCTTTGATTTCCTGGATGTTTTGTGTCAGGATTTTTCCAGATTTAGCATTTTCTTTAATGGTTGCTTCAAGATCTGTGATTGTATCTTCTAGGCCTGAGATTCGTTTCTCCATCTCTTGTACTCTGTTAGAAAAGCTCACCTCTGTGTTGCTCACTTTCTTCTCTGAGTTCTCCTGTTCTCGTTTTCCTTCTGTCTGTGTGTTTATCATTGAATCCACTTTCATCTTCAGATCATGAACTGATTTTTTTATTTCTTTCATCCGATTGTTTGTATATTCCTGAATTTCTTCCATTGCCTTTTTATAGGTCTTCAGAGCTTGAACTGTTTTATTTATTTCTTTCATCTGGTTGTTTGCACTTTCCTGAACTTTTTCCAGTTCCACTCTATGTGCTTCTTTTATGTCTCACACCTGTTTGGCTGCATCTTCCTGCATTTGATTACGAATTTTTTTCCTTTATTAATTTATTCTTGTTACATCTCAATGGTTATCCCATCCCTTGTATCCTCCCATTCTTCCCTCCCTTCTCTTTTCCCCTTATTCCCCTCCCCTATGACTGTTCCTGAGGGGGATTACCTCCCCCTGTCTATGCTCATAGGGTATCAAGTCTCTTCCTGGTAACCTGCTGTCCTTCCTCTGAGTGCCACCAGGTCTCCCCCTCCAGGGGACATGGTCAAAAGTGAGGCACCAGAGTATGTGAGAAAGTAATATCCCACTCTCCACTCTGCTGTGGAGAATGTCTGATCTGGGTAGGGGTTTAAGATTTACTGCCTGTATTGTCCTTGGCTGGTGCCTCAGTTTGAGCAGGACCCGTGGGCCCAAATCTGCCTATCATAATGTTCTACTTGTAGGTTTCTAGGACCCTCTGGATCCTTCTATTTTGCCATTCTCCCATGCTTCTCTCATCTAGAGTCCCAATAGAACGTCCTCCCCTCTCTCAGTTTTCTGGTAAGTGAAGGCTTTCGTGGGACATGCCCCTTGGGCTAATATGCAGATATAAGTGAGTATATACCACTTGAGTCTTTCTGCTTCTGGCTTAAACTCACTCATTATGATCATTTCTAGCTCAATTCATTTATCCACAAATTTCAGGATTTCCTTGTTTTTAATAGCTGAGTAGTATTCCAGCGTGTATATGCACCACAGTTTCTTTATCCATTCTTCTACTGAGGGACACTTAGGCTGTTTCCATGTTCTGGCTATTATGAATAAGGCTGCTATGAACATGGTTGAGCAAATTTTCTTGTTGTGTGATGGAGCATCTTCTGGGTATATTCCAAGGAGTGGAATAGCTGGGTCTTGAGGAAGCCTTATTCCCATTTTTCTGAGAAAGCGCCAGATAGATTTCCAAAGTGGCTGTAGTACACTAGTACAGAAAACTAGTAAGTTTGCATTCCCACCAGCAATGAAGGAGTGTTCCTCTCTCCCCACATCCTCGCCAGCATGTGGTGTCACTTGAATTTTTTATCTTAGCCATTCTGATGGGTTGATTATGAATTTTATTTGTTTCCTCCATATCATCCTCATTACTAAGGATTTGAGGTCATTTTCTTGTATTTCCGTTGTGTTTGAGTTCTCTGGGTTGTTTTCTTTGGGATAGCTGGGATCTGGAGATGCCATATTGTTTTGGTTTTGTTTTGTTTTGTTTTTGCGTATGCTTTTACACTGTCCTTTAGACATCTTGCCGTCTCTGTTTTTGTTGGGTAGCTTCCAGAGTTGGATGGAGGGAGTCTGATGATAGATTCACTGTTTTCTCACGATTTCCCTAGGCCAGAAGCTCTGATGCTTCACTGGTGTGGATGGCAGGAGGCTAGCCCTGTCATTTTAGACTCTCACAGCCAGTGGTCCTCAGCTCTCCTGTACTGTGGGTCCTGCAATCGTTCTGGGTCTCTGAATGTGCATTGGGTCAGGTCAAAGTGTCCACAGCCTTCTGGGTCCCCTGCCAAGACCAGCCAGGGACACTGGGCCCAAACCACGAGCCAAGCTCTGCTTGATTCTCAAGGCCCGAACCATCTGCCAAGCTCAGCTAGGGACCTAGGCCCAAAATGCTCACAGAGTCCAGCCAGAGTTTCCGGGCTGGGACTGAGCGCCAAAAGTGAGGGCCAAAAGTGCGGGCCGTGGTCAGTTATAGTCTCAGGGCCCGAACCTTTCACCAAGTTCAGCCAGGAATTCTGGCCCCAACTGCACACAGGGTCCAACTAGTGTCTCAGGGCCGGGACTGTACAAAAAGCTCAGCTAGAGTCTCTGCACGCTAAATTCAGCCAGGGACTCCGGGCCTATACTGCGCGGAGAGTCCAGCCAGAGTCTCAGGACCGTGATGTGTGCACAGCTCAGCTAGAGTCTCTGGACCCAACTGCCCGGCAAGTCCAGCTAGGGACTCTGGGACAAATCTGTGCGATGAGCTCAGCCTGCGTCACAGCAGTGGAACTGCGTGCTGAGCTGAGCTAGTGTCTTTGCGGCCGAACTGCACGCTGAGATGAGCTTGGGACTCAGGGTCTGAACTGCCCGCCAAGTACAGTTTGGGTCTCAGGGCACCGCTCCGCCCAAATCCTGCCCAGAGTCCCCTCTCCCACAGCAACTCCCACTGGCCACCACACCAATTGCCTCTGCTGGAGGGCTCAGACTGCAAACCTCAGCTGCTGCCACCGCAGCTGCTGCCGCTGCCGCTTCTCTGCACCCTGGTCCCTTCGATCCGTGGAGCACTCCTGCTGCAGTGGTCTGGGGACCTCAGTGTTCATGCTTCAGAATTCTGAGCAATTCCCTGAATTGTTTTCTGGAGCATCTAAACACGGTCCACACTGTTCGCTGCAGTCTTGGATCTCCAGATGGAAGAATTTTTTAGGACAGTTTGTTCCGGCTGTGGCGCTCCTATGGCACATATCATTTTCCCTTTTCAGTGATGAGGAAGGGGCACATAATGATAGAAAAGGAAAAAAGAGCATCCACAGAAGCTATTCTACACTTAGTTCTCTGTCAGTTTCCTTTATATGTACAATGATGAGGGTGCTTTCATACTTTGTAAATTGCCACCTCCTTCCTGTAACATCCTATCATGGTCCCAGCATCACCTCAGGTCCCTGAGTTGACATTCTTCTATCTTCTCCATGACACGCTCATGTGAAGGACAGTAAAGAAAAGGGAAAGTACTATAAAATGAATTTCCTTTTTTAATAAAAATTTGGTTCTTGTCCATTATTAAGATGAAATACTAATCTCCTTCAGTTGCAAGCTTAAAACGCCTTCTTGTAAACATGAAACACTTCAAACACTAAAATATATAAGAATATGGTGACACAGTAATTTGAACTTGAGATGATATGTAAATTTAAATTTCACCCATATTTAGACAGAAATCAAAAGATGAAAATGTTTAATACATACCAAAAGTGTCTTCAAACAGAAACCACTCAAATAAAACATGTGTTAAACTATTTTTAAAACTAGAACATATTTTTCCAATGAAGATAAAATTCTGCCTTATAAGTAATTGGATATATGGGCTTGAAAAGTTGAAATTTCATTTTTCTATAAGTGAAAATGTTGTCTAAGCAAAAGGAGCAAAATGTTTTGCTAATTTGTGACACAAAGTGGATGATTCAGGTACCACACCAAATGAAATTAAGTTTAATAATGTCCATTTGGAGCCACTGAGCATATGCTCTGTTGTCAGGGTGATGATTCACCTATAACATGGGAAATAGCCAGGGTCAACATTCATGCAACACAGCAGGCTTGCGTTTTGCCTCCAAGGAAAACAGGCTTGAAAACTCTCCTTTGTGTTGGACAATCCTGATCCCACAAAACGGAAACAAGTTTCAAAGTGTTTGTGGAAAATAGCAAGAAGGGCACATCATTTTGATGGATGCCAAGAAGTATTTGTCATCACTGTGTATCATAAGAGACAAAGAGGACAGAAGGAAATATAGATCTTATGTTCTGGTAAATATAAAACAATATTTTATGAATCTTATGAGATCATGATCTTACTATGTTTCCCAGGCTGGCTTCCTACCCTCAAATGATCCTTCTGCTTCAGCTTGCCCAACAATTGGAATTTCAGGAAGGCATCATCCCTCCAGGTCATCTCTTATCATTTTAATTTGAATATACTATTTTTTATTTCCTAGGGGGACATAAAATAATGCTATTTACCAGGAATGTGTTTCAGTGATAGAGTGCCCATAGAGGATGTATATAAGACCAAAACAATGTGAACAGACTCAGAGGAGATGTTCTATATTGGACCAATAGACTATTTTCTTCACTATCATTTTGATGAAAAAAGAAAAAGGTCAATGCAATAACTATTTGAGAGAAGAATGATTAATTAAAAGTTCAGTTGGAGCCAAGTACAGTGGCACACACCTGAATCTCAGCACTTTGGTGGCTGAAATTTGAAAAACATTGAATAGTAAACCAAGCCCAATAGGATTACTTTTTACCTCTTTCAAAATTGCTGATATGTACATAATTAATCTATTAATTTCTGAAATATCCACATATTATTCTAATACAAATAAGTAAATTAGTAAATAAAAAACATAAAAAATAAGAGCATTAATGTTCAAATGGGTTTTCTTTCTCATATTCTCCTGTCATGCTTTAATGAATATTTTGTCATTTTTATTACAATAAATGACATACAATCACAAAAAAAGAAAGAAAAAGAAAAACAGATTGTAAGTTTGAGGCCATCCTGGGCCACAAAGGAAGATCCTGACCTCTCCTCTCCTAAAAAAGAAGTTTATTTAGAGGATCCCATTCAACCTGTTTAGTGTGAATATATAGGAAGTATCTTCCTTGTGGTGAATTTGGGTTAAAATACTGTTTCTGAAAGATTTGGTTGTGAAGCTATTTGATCAAGTTTATATGCTTTATGATCAAATATAGTTTTCAGTAAGGAAACATGCAAAGGTGATCCTGTTTGTTTGTTTTGTTTTGTTTTTTGAGACGGGGTTTCTCTGTGTAGCTGTGGCTGTCCTGGACTCAGTCTATAGACCAGGCTGGCTTCAAATTCACAGGCACCTGCCTGTGCCTCCTGAGTGCTGAAATTAAAGGCATCACCACCGCGCCCAGCTGGCTATCATGTTATGGGATGACAACATTTTCTTATTTGAAGAGTATCTTTAGAACTTCTGGTTGCCTTTCCATAAGTGGTTGATAAGAGTGAAGTAGAGCTGGAAGTTGTTATGAACCTTTCTAATTGATAAAGTGGCTGCTGTTCTGTGCTTCATCATCCCTAGGTATGGGCTACATCATGTTTTTAAACTCCTTGACCATGGAGACCGTCCTTCAAGTAAAGTCTTGTCAGAACATCTAAAAATACAAAATGGTATTCATCAAAGGAACTTTTCTTTGTACAGATAAAGACCATTAACAGAAAACCACAACTAGTCAAAATACAGAGAACAACTGAGCACAGGCTATCCATCTCCTTTGGATACATCTACAAAACAACTCCTGCACCTGAAGCTTGGAAAACAGCACAAAGGAGAGGGCAGAAAGATTGTGAGAGCCAGAGGACCCAAAAATCCGGTGTGAGATTGCCCCTCCTAGAATTGGCAGAAAAGCTTCACAACACGGTTGCCTAAACAAGACCTAAACAAGGACAACACCAATAGACACACTAACATTGAAGAGGGATCATAAGAAAACAGTAACAAAGAAAAAGAGGCCATGGATTTGAGAGGAAATCAATGGTTGGAGGGAGGAAAGGAGAGAAAATATGTAATTGGAGAGACATTATGTAATTATGTTTTAATTCAGAAAATAAAACATATATTGCCTAAAAATAAAAATGCAAAAGAGGTAGAAACGGGGGTCCACAACCTTTTCTTTACAACACTCAGTCTTGTGGAGTTGATATTATTTTTGTTTGACTGATAAACAGATTAAACCTCAAAGAGTTTAACGTTTATGATCAAGGTCATATAAACAATACAACAAACAAATGTCACGTTTCCAAATCAATTTTTTAGAGTTAACCTTTTCACTCTACCAATCCAGTGTCCTAAGGGTTCCTTTCCCTTGGCTAAAGTTAGCTCTAACCAGCGCTAAGATTTCAGACTTAATACTTTGAGAGTGACCTTTGAAAAGAAGAACACAAAATGCATACTTCTGAAGTAGATGCCAAACAAAAGCTACATTGAAAAATGGGCCATTAACTCGGTGACTTGACACTTTTTCTTCTTGACGGCATCACTCAAAAAATCAGGAACCTAAATGGGTTTTTAGAACAGCAAATATTGATGGGAACAAAAACAGCCTGAAAACATTTTGAGCATCCAATCATTATACTGCATCAATAAGGGACTATAAGAGCAGTGCTTTGTCAACTGTGTCATGCACTACACTAGTAATAAGATGATTAAAGAAGCTTTGTTATTATAATTGTAGGGCAGTGGTGTTTGAGTGACAAATTATAGTCTATAATATAGCCATAAGAAAAAAATCTTTATAACTTGAATTTGAAGGGAAAATGCAGACTTGTACATAAGTTTTGCTTCTGTCATCTAAAAAAATGGTTCATATTCTTACCTTTTTTCACTGCCTGCTCTATGCCTGAACACAAATAAAATAACTTTTCAATCACTCAGTATTTCCATCTGTAAAGTGGGTATGATGTTTTCTATTCAAATTATGTGTAATGTAAGCTCTACTTTTTCAAAACAGAATAAACAAACACAGAAAAGGCTTGACATAAATGACTTAGAATCAATGTGAGATGGAAATGTATATATATTCTCTATGGATTCAAAGGTAGATAGTTCTTGGCATTTTTTTTCCTTTTGCAATGTAACTCTTCTTTGTTTCTTGTTCCTATTTGAAGTTTACTCATTTTAGCTATCTTAAAATATGCCCTGTAACAAGAATAAATTAATAAAATAAATAAATAAATAAACAATACAGCTAAAATAAATAAATTACAATTTTAAAAGTCCATAAAAAGAATATAAATCTCAAGGTGCTGGTTTGGGCGTGAATGGTGAATCATTAATAAAGTTTTGGCTGGTATATTGATCATGGTTCTTTAAGAAACAGGAAAAAAAATGCCCCTGATACAGCAGGCCTGGTCCATAACCTTTCCAAGCTATACATAATTTGTTACACTCTCCAAATTGTGAATGGAAAAAAAATCTAACAGGTCATCTTTGGCTAGAGAAGGATACTGTTTCCTGATAGAAGACCTATCTGATGTGAAATTAATACTGCTCTTGATCTCACCAGGTGAAGAAAAGTAGAAAGAATTCCCTGTAAGTTAATTCCACCACTCCCTTAATTATTTGTATTGTTCTCTTTCCTTGGCTCTAGGCTTTGAGCCAGGAGGATTCTGGAAACAATATTCCCACCTCAGGCACTACTATATAGCTTACAATGGGATGACATCTTCTTTTCCCAATGGGTTAGACTTTTGATAGCTGCTGCTCACTAGGTCCTGGCCATTCCTACTAAATCTCATTCCACAGCCACTGATCTATCCTCCCCTTCTGTCTTGTCCTCACTCACTAGCTGTTTTCTCAGAAACTGCTGTGATTTATCTGAACATTGTGTGTTTGTTTGAGAGGACTCCCACACCCACTGATTCTATCTTTTGTTATCCAATGTCCCAGTTCCTCCTTCCAGTACTGATGGCCTCCTGTGTGCCATTCTCTTCCAGCAGACAGAAAGTCCTATAGGTTTGTATGTTTCAGAATTTCTCTCTGCTCTGTCCTATTCTTGGGCCTTATCCTTTCCTGAATGAAATGCAACATGACACTTTGAAATTGACAGCATCTTTACAGAAAATTTGTGAAAAAAGGTGTGCTTTTAAGATAGAAAATGAGATTCTTTGTGGTATGTTAGCAGAAAATAAGAGTTACAGGTGAACGCACACTTCTACCAACTAAGAGATACCCAACTTGTTTTAAAATAAAATTCTAAAGCTGTAAAATGCATAAATGGCCTAGACATTCTTGAAATGTGGAGTAGATTCAGAACATCAACAGTTCCCCCTCAACAGTTTTAAGAAACTTTGACTCAGTCACTGTTCTTCGCCCATGATGTTTCAATGCTGTAAGGTCTCCCTCCCCACAACACTCTTCTGTCAACACTTTTTGTTCTCTTCAATTATTTCCTGAATGACTCAACCGTAATCTTGTCATCCATGGTAAAGCAGGTTTCAAGAATGCCCTGTATAGCTTTTAAGGTGATGTGAACAATTGGTTAGTGGGAGCAGGTTATAGTTCTGAAGTACTTGCAAATGTCAGCATTAAGAACGTGACATCTTTTCGTCAGGATATGAGTCTTTGCTTCATGTCACAATGTTGGAGCCCTCATCAAAGCATGGAAGAGCATTAGTTGGAGTAACACCAAACCCACCTGAGAGTGAAACTGCTATATTCAAGCCCTTGCTACACTTTAAAGAAAGCAGTATTGGAAATCATAAACAGTTTGTATGAGTGGTTTATGTAAGAAAGAAACAGTAGATCTATGATCAAAGAAATGGCCTTGCCTCTACAGTAAAACAAGCATCAAATAAGAGTGAACTCTTTGTTTTCAATTTAAATAAAATACGAGGGAAAGCATGTGTCACTGTTAGGATTTTTAGCTTAATCAATGCACTGACTAGCTGACCAGACAGGCAGGACAGTGGTCTGTTCCTTTGTAGTGAGGACTGTCATACATTTGGAATCCTTTTTTTAAACTGGAAATCTAACCCAGGAAAACCAGTCTATAAAACCTGTCTGCACACAATCTTTGCTTTAACAGAAGCTCCTTTCTTCTTCCATGGAGCCTTTATGCCCTGGGCTATGGAGAGTAGAAGAGCAATGTTAATGGGTGGGTACAATAAAGACATACTACAATGTGTGGCATGGAAATAGTTTGTTCTACATGTGATTGTGAAGCAAGGAAAAGTTTTCCATAGTACAGAACTGCATACTCCCTAACAGTGCAGGGCCCAGATAGCCTTTCCTTTGTGTGATAAAGTTAGATTTAGGTTCACACAAAGCTTGATTAAGTCAGTTAAGCCAGACATAATACAGTTGCCATATTTGTTTATATTTCAAGACCACATTCATCATTGAATTAGTTTGCTTTGTGCTTTTCACTTCAAATCAACTTGCTTTTAATATGACTTTAAGTGGCTATCAGCTTCTTAATTCAAAAGGCACTATTTATGAATGTTGGTTGCTCAAGTGGCTTGGCACTTGTGGGTTCCCTTAAGATGGTCCATAGTCATCCACCCCTGTATCAGGAGTTGGAAGAGTTAGCAACAAGCCTGCATTTTAGGATCATACTGAGTGTCCGAGTCACCTGATAATCCTAGGTACACCATCTCATTTTTCCAATCCTAGCTTATGGTATATGAAAGTCACATTGCACTGTAGCAGGTATACAGGAATTGAATATCTGTAGCTATTTTTGTCAGACAAAAACTAAGCCTTAGAAGCTACTCTCAAGAGATTCACAGGCTATTAGAAGCTTGTCAGAGCCCTAAAGGTCACTTGACACGTCTTCTATTTACAAATCTTGAGGACTGTTCTAGTAAAATCACATAGGGCAGCCACAACTAGGGTATAAGCCTCATTTCTAGCCAGCCATGGCATCCTTAGATCTCATGGGGAGGACAAATATCAGAAAGAATGTATTAGTGTCAACCCAGAGATAACTGATTCTGTGTGAGTTGAGGCCCTGGAGAGGCCTGTGACAACTCCCAAAATGGGTATGCAGCCAGTGCCTGGTATCACTTGGTCTCATTAGAGAAAGCCACTGCACAGATGGCTGATGGGATTAGATTTCTCAACAGTTCTAACTTTCCCTGCCACCTGTCATGTCACATCCCTTCAACTGAAGGGAACAGACCTAGTGTACAGAATGTGCTGGTGTTGCCTTGGTTGCAGCTACCATTATAATCAACAATGAGATTGTCAAGTTGCAATCCAAAGGACAAATGCAACCCACAATTGAAATTTTACATTTTAAATAAGCTGTGGGGAAACAGGCACATTCATCCACTTATGGTCCTGTGACTGCTTCAGAGACTAATAGCAGACATAGTAGTTGAAGCAGACCAAACATTCCAAAGCCTAACATATTTATTGTCCACGTGGTCTTTTTACAGAAAAAAAATTGTCATCATCTGATATAGAACTTTACAAGCATCTTAAAGAGATCTCTTTATTCTATGGAAAATCACCTGGTTCCTTTAGATTGTGTTTATATCATTGCCTAAGACTTAATGCACTGAGAAACAATAGTAGATTTGGACTCCTCTTACAGTTCAAAGTCCATCTTCAACTATCATGAAAGACAACTATCTACCTTCTATAAGGATGAACCTAAATTCTAACCTTCCTGTTATTCTGGTACATGGGGGAAATGGAGTTCCTTGAAGAAAAAGAATGGTCATTCCTTACCCTGCTATGTAATAGTGTTTCTTTAGGTTTTACAGAAAATAAAACTAAGGACTTTTAAACTCATAGAGATCTGTAATTGCTTGAGTCCATATTTTCTGGCACATTCTTTAAATTGCTTGCCTATGAGAAGTACAGTTGAAAGAGGCTCAGTTCACTCAATCCAGGCAAAATAGAGATATAAATCTAAACTGTTAGAAATTTGCATTGCAAAACACGTTCTAGAAGATTGCTCATTGAAAAATCCAAAATGCTTGGTAAACACCGCCTTCATGAGGAGAATAAAATGCTTTTAAGAAGTAATAGACTCTGAGAAATTTTTCCAAACACTTATGAGTATTCTTACATGAAACTTATGGTTTTCTAAGTCATATACTTTGGGAATTGATAAAAAAAAAGATAGTATGATGATGACTGACTGATGTATTGCAACCATTTATTAATTACTATCACTCAGGTACTGATCTAGCATCTACATGCATTAAATCCATTTCATACTTGCAGGAACACTATGAAAAATGGTCTGCTACTCATTCAGATAAGCAGAGAATGAAGGACAAAAAGGATAAACTGCTTGCCCAAAGTTATTTAGCTATTAAGTATAGCAGGCTATGACCGTACCAGAGATCTCAGGTACCAACTCATTGTTGTGTACCCTACTTCTGGCACATACTATGCTCCCTGAAAGGGGTAGTTGAATTGGATTGAAGATATACTACGCCCCCTGGAAATGGCATTTGAGTTAGATTGGAGATAAGAGTCTAATAAAAAGAAGTGAGTATGGACTGGAAATCTGGCTCAGAGGTGAAAAACACTGGCTGGACCAGGTTCTGTTCCTATCACCCACATGGTGGATCCATTATCTCCCGCTTCAGGTTTCTGTGGGCACCAGGCACACATGTGGTATACATGCAGGCAAAATATCCATACACATAAAAATAATTTTTTTAAATTTGAAGTGATTAAAGTTTATCAATTCACCCATTTAAGAGCACCCAATCATATTTACACAATTGGAGGGGGTCTCTCATCAATCAGATTTTGTATTTCCTTCAAAGAAAATCATAATCTAATGTTCCTACTATGAACCATTATGTATTGTATAATCACTTTCATATTAATGTGCCCTATTTAAGGTTAATGTAAAGATTATAGGAAAATATAAGACAGTGCTAATGCTAGCCACAACAAAATATATTTCATTTGAAAGTGCACTTGGTCTTTTGGTGAGACATCAAATACATTGAAAGAGACAACACCACATCCATAAGGAACCACTGATTGCCCATGTTGGTAAAGTTGATGGGTTTTGTGTAATGCAACATAATAATAGATATTGAGAGTGGTCAATAACAGCGTTTTAAGTATTGTAGACCTTAAAATACATCAAGGTCAAATTTAGTAAATAAAATGCTAGTGAATTTTCAGTGGAGACTTGTATGAGCCAGAGGCCACTAAGAAAGAAAAATCAATACACTTTCAGCTTTAAAAGGCATAGATGAAAAAGCGACTTGATAGTGTTCTGAAAAATAAAAAGGAAATTTTCTGTTCAGCGCTTCAAGAGCTTGGAGTGCAGCGATCACAACTCTGATATAAACTATCTTTGTGATCATAAATAGAATAATGGCTGGTCTCCAATTATTGCTTACCATGCTGTTTTCAGGATCTTGTTTGCTAATTCCTAAATAGAACTACTATTATCTCCATATCACAAGTTTAGAAATGGAGGTCCAGCGGGGTAAACCAGCAGGGAAACCCTTTTCTGTGTTTCTGTACCAGCACAAGATGGATTCAGGACTGCAGTCTGTTTCAGAGTCCATGCTACTATTTGAATATCATGTAAAAGAGGAGATTCGAAGGCTCAAGGTTCACAGGTCCAGGTGACAAAATAATGCCCAGTGCCGTTGCCAAGATACATCAGAGACTCACTAGATAGATTCCAGACTGCTGAATGTCACCATGTAGAAAAGAATTCTTACCAAAAACATAGACCCCCCTCCTTGGACTTGCTCAGTGACAGGTTTCCAGAGACTGGTATACATCCTGCCACTTAAGAACTCCATCAATTTAAAAGTATGCATTAGTCATGACAAGTAAAGACCTGTCTCTCCAACACCCTTTACCGTTGCTGTAAACTAGGATTTCTTAGACTTTTCAAGATGTGGGCACAGCCTGGCCAAATGCAGATCCCTCCAAAACTCAGTCAGCCATTTGTGATAGTGTTACTGCTGTATTGGTGCATTAGAGTGACAAGACTCAGGAACCACGGTGTGCTCTGAAGTATTTGGAAATGATCGGAAAGGAAAGAAGCTTCTTAGGAGAAAGCACAGCTAGATTCTGAACTGATGAAAGGAAAACAGAATTTGACAGTAAAGCATCATGCCCAAAGTCTTGGGGTGGGAGTTATTTGAGAGTCAAACCCAAAGCCCTCAAAATAAACAATAGAGTAAGTCGAGTAAAAACAGCACTGAAGGTTATTTTCATATTGTATCTACATTTCAAAATGCCTGCTTCTGTAGCTCCCCTTTGTGGATGACACAAGTCAGTTTTAAACAACCAAAGAGTTTATTTGTTGGAATGGCATGAAGACAAAATAACATATACACGTAAACTCACAAGGATTTGAGGGAACAGTTGATTTTAAAAGGTTATTGTTTAAAGAAAGATTTATTTTGTTAGTGCTGGGAATTGAACTCAGAGCCTCACATATACTACTCATGTGCTCTGCTTCTTAGATAAACCTCCTGCCACCAAAAGATATACTTGAAACATATGAGCCAAGCAAACTGTGACCTATTGCTGTGTTATATATAAGTTGAGTTTCTTTTAAAAATGAAAATTGAATGTTCTTTTCATATCACATATAGACATATTGTATTTTGTTAACATGTAATAGCTATACATCTTTATAGGGAACAGTATATTTTAATACATGCATGCCAGATATACTGGTCGAATCAGAGAAAATAGCATTTCCTACTTGCTATTTTGGAGCCGTCAGAAACCTCTCTCCGGTTCTTCACAAGGGATAGAAAAAGTTATTGTGAACCTAGTATGTTTTCTAGAATGCAATTCTCACTATTAAACTTTGTCTCACAATTCAGAGCAATTAAAAGTAGCTTCGACTCTCAGTTATACCCTGTCAGTTTTACAATCCTTTCTCAATTCTACCTCCTAAGTCTTATAAAGAGGAAAGTTCTTTTCTTCTTAAAGTTAATAATCAGTTAGAGATAAACAAAAATTGCAGTAAAATGACGTATTAAAAAATCAGACCAGAAGCCACAGAGCTAATGGTAAAACAAAAATATACCTACTTACCTGGATGGTTCTAACATTGGAACTTGGCTGTTTCGACATATCCACGAGGTCTTATCCCTAAACAAACAAACAAATAAAACAAATAAGACACTGTTAGAAGTGGCAGCCTTCAGATTCAAGGTCTTGATAAATTAGAATTTAACTCATGATTCAACTGGGCAGTCGCCCCTTCCACTGGCCATATATTCTTTCAGTCTCAGTTTCTGCAGTTACTTGGAGACTCTCCTTCCCAATGCCTCAGGGAGAGGGAACACTAGAGCACCCCGATAAATCATTCAGGAGGAGATATACTGAGATGCCTTGCCCTTGATGAAAATGATAGGTGATCAGAAACTTGAAAGGCCCTATCATCTCTTTCCCTGCCCTCTTGACCTTCTGCCAAGAGCCACAAACCAAAGAGGTGGTGGGAATAAAACAC